>NC_137158.1:10491270-12891270 GCF_951394435.1 Stenella coeruleoalba | reverse complement strand
AAGTTGGGAAATAGATTCCCTTGTGTATATAAGAGTAGTGAGCATGGGGGATGGGAAGCTGTTTTTACCATCAATTCATAGATAAATATTCTTTTCAAAATTTCAGAGAGATGAAGCAAAATGCCCCAGTCTTCCAAATGCTTGCACGTGTACGCAGGACAGCATTGGACCTCCAGGACCACCAGGCCCTGCGGTAAGGAAACAAATAGTTCCTCTAGTTTTTCCTGGTAAATCTTGGGCATGGTCACCCTTTGGCCGGTATGTCATGCGTAAGAAGCTCCCAGCCACTGGTGTGTTCTAGGGCAGAACAAGCTGCATTGCACACCATGTTTGTAGCGTGTTTTGAGATCTGAAGTGGAGTAAATCAAGCAGAAAATTTGAGCACATCTGAACACATTTCTCTAGCCACACAAGAATGAATGATATCGGCTAGCATTCAAGAGCTTTTCTCTTAAAGATATGAATTTGGGTTTCTCTCTGTAATCACTTGATTTTGAAAATTCCTTTGTTTCCTGACGCTTCTCGTACGTATGTTATGGAGCCGTGGTTGAGAGGCTGGCCCAACAACAACTTGTTTAGAGCCTAGCATATGTGTATGTTATTAGCAAACATATCATAGAATAACATAGAGGATAATATACATATGTGATGATATCATAAACTCTGGGTGAAAGTGTTGGTGTTAGGAATAACTTGAGTGGGAAGACTGACCAGGTCTATTCATGGGTGGAGGGGAGACCAAGAAAATGCAATGCAAAACATTGAAGAGTACACTCATGTGTCTCATTAATCAATGTGGACTCCCCGATTTAGTCAATCTAACATCTGACCTGGGCTGGTTTTTCAGAATAGAAGTGATACCTTTAAGCTCTATTGAACTCTTTGAAGAAAACGGTTAATTAACATACGAACAGTTCAGAGAGCCTCAGAACACCAGATTTTACTATACATGGGTCATAGCAAATAATGTAAATTGATTTTAATTACAAACTAGCTCCACATATACGGAATCAAAATGTCTCTGGAATTACCAGTGGTCCTGATGGTTTTGTAAACATATTTTTGTGATGTGAGTTTTCCTAAAGCAAAACATAAAATAAAGATATTAAAGAGCAAAGCAAGATTTAACATAAGACTATTTGCAATTAACAGTGACTTACCTGATTTATATTTGTAATCATAAAATTATATGCTGGATGTGACTCAGATGTTCTTGAGAAGTAGGGATTTTTTTCCCTCTGATTGTATGATAACACTGTTGGATCTCACTATCATGTTTATTTCATCTTTGTTCAGTGGTCTCTGAATTCCTGTTACTAAACTACATGTTCTGAGATTTTGAGAGATTCTTTTTGCATATTATTTTCCCTGAAGAATGCATTCATATAATTCCAAAACAGATTTTTCTCCTTAAAAATACTTAACTATAGTATTTAAGTAATGCTTGTTTTTTTCCCAGTAAACCTCAAATTTTCAAATAACTTCAAAATTTGCTAACAATTAAGAAAAGTTCAGAATGTAAAAATGAGATCCTTAGAATGTACAAAGTTTCGAAATTCTCTTTCCCCACACATTTGTAGGATATAAAGTATTTACTTCCATATTTTATAAATAACTGTATTGTCTGGAGAATGCACTGCTTCTCGAAGCAACTTTTATATATCAACTTCTTCCTACTTTCCTGTGTTCACTCTAAAATGTACTCTTACTATGTATTTTAGGGAGGACCTGGTGCTAAAGGTCCCAGAGGTGAAAGAGGTATCAGTGGGGCAATTGTAAGTATATTTTAGAGTGCATTTTTATTTTCACCTGTATGTTAAAGTCTGGTTATTCAAATTTCTACAACTTGAGCAAGTTGATTCAAGTTTAGTGTGCCTTAGGCAATATAATTATCTCTGTCTTGTCTCTGGGTGTCAAAATGATGGATTAGGCTAGCCAGATAAAGAATGTACCGGGCATCTCACTGATGTAGGAATCACACATGGGAAACCTGCAGAAGCACCTAAGGGCTCTGCTGTCACCTGGGGAAGCAGAGGGGGTGACCTGGCCATCAGTTGGAAGACCCCACAGGGAGCAGGGTCCTGCTGGGGACGGTTCACCTGTCTCAGAGAAATAGCTGAGCAGCCACATGTACGTTCATGGCAGGTCACCAGCCCCTTCTACCGGTTCCATACTGGTCTCCATAAGACAACTGAAGCTTCTTAGGGGAATATATTATGAAGATGATGTGTAGTTTTTGTCATACTATCACTAATGATAAGCTAACCCAGTTAGGAAAGTGAGGCTGGGGTGCTGACTGACCCAGGTCTGTCTGACTCCAAGTTTGTGCCTTTTCCACCTAGACACACTGCAAAGAAGCTCCAGCATAGAGTGAACATATCTGCTCTTTCCTTGCTTGACTTATACATACGTTAGTTCCAGAAATAAGCCCAAGTCTAAGAGAAATCAGGACGAGCTTAAAAGAAATCAAATCCAGTGAATTTTTTTTTTTTTTTTTTTTTTTTCCGATACTCGGGCCTCTCACCGTTATGGCCTCTCCCGTTGCGGAGCACAGGCTCCGGACGCGCAGGCTCAGCGGCCGTGGCTCACGGGCCCAGCCGCTCCGCGGCATGTGGGAATCTTCCCGGACCGGCGCACGAACCCGTGTCCACTGCATCGGCAGGTGGACTCTCAACCACTGCGCCACCAGGGAAGCCCAAATCCAGTGAATTTTGAGCTTTGATCTCTGAATGAATCTAGGACTATAAATATATGAATATATTATATTCAATGTATTTTACTTCTTTTAGAAACCTACTTTTAATAGGAATTTTGGAAATATAAGTGCTCTTGTGAATTTATTGTACTTTCCAGTTGTTCTTTTAATGAGTAGCAAAGGGAAGAAAGTAGCAAAGGGAAGAAAGGAATTACATGTTTTTATAGATGGATAGATTTGTAAAATGTTTGCAAAGATTATATGATTGGTGTCTTAGAGTTATGAAGACAGGCACTGGAAGGGCATTCCATGACTTTGTGCTTGTTTCTCTTCCGTGTATTTAGGGCCCCCCTGGTCCTCGTGGAGATTCAGGTCCTCCCGGTCCCCAGGGTCCGCCAGGCCCCCAGGGACCCAACGGCCTCTCTATTCCAGGAGAACAAGTAAGCACAAAGCTTTCTGTATGAAATGAGGGTGGTGGATTAACGTTGAGTTTAACTGGAACATTTTTTTATTCTATTTCGCCAAACTCAAATGTTTTCTCAGAGAACTCAACAAATTTTAGTCATTGAGAAGACTTCCTATGACTGTAATTTCAGCTATGTAAATACTGTATGTAATAATACGTAACTGTGTAGGCAAAATTGTTGCTAATTATTTGACCTTTAAAAAATTTTTTTACTAAGTAATGCAAATATCCTTCAACATCCTGAAAGCTTTGATACTGCTTTGAGTCTGTGGCAGCCCCGGGGTCCTTTTCTAATGTTTATGACTTCAAGGCAAGCTTGCATTATTTATCTACATCATTACTTCTATAAAAATTTTTAATAACATGTTTACCTTTTGTTCCAAATGCTAATCTGAACTTATAAAGAGGTGTTTTATCTTTAAAGGCTCATATTTTATTTAACTACTTTTTTCTATACTTTAAAACATACAGTAATGAATAAGAATACAGATAATTTCATAGTTTTAAGTCCTAAACTCCTTTTTAAAGATGCCATAATAGAAGACACATACATCCTTTTGGCATTTAGAGGAAAACCAATCTGTATCAGATATCGCTAGAAATGAAACATTTGAAGGGCTAGGACTTTTTCACTCAAAAGGGTTGATGCATCTAACTTTTAGCTTCTTATGTCCAAAAGGGAGATTTAGGGCTTTTACCTTTTCTTATTATTGCTACTACATGAAGTTTATCAGCTTTAATTAATTCAGATTTGCCTGTGTAACAAGTGTCTTCTAGCATGTAGTTATAAAGACCAAAATTATGTTACAGTGTTTCATTGAATATCTATTAAAATGAGCGCCAAATTAAATATATTAAATAAAAAAGTTTTCCCTTCAACTTCTATTTCTATGAAAATCCCTATGTTCAATTAGGTTCTTTCAAAGGAGACATATTCTCCCATGATTATATAAAATTATCCCATCACATGATAAGTGGAAATTATAACAGCATTTGTAGTTTAAAAAGTGAACATCAGTCCCCCAAATAATTGATTCACCTCCCGTCACAAATATGCTTCACTGGATTTATGAAGTGACAGAGATTTCAGGAACGGCTCACGTCTTTCCTTTTCACTTAATTTCTGTAAAACACCTGAGACCTGTTTTCCCTCTGTTTGCTCCAGGGTCGCCAGGGCATGAAGGGCGATGCTGGAGAGCCGGGACTTCCAGGCCGGACGGTGAGTTGTTCTTCACGCGGCCTTTTCTTTGCTGGTCCAGTGTTATTTGCATAGTTGCCCTTGTGGTGCCTCAAAAGGTGAGCCAAGGTTAAGCAGCAAAGCAGAAGCCTGGCCGTGTGCTGCACGTCATTTCCATTCCGTTGCCTGGTTAGTCTTCAAGCTTGTGCTGTTCAGTCAGGTCTGGGCTTGATGACTGAGCGAGCATCTTCCTCTTGGGCTGGCACTGGGCTTGCTTCTGAGTGTCTGTTTCCTTTCAGAGCCCCCTGCATTTTTTCCCCAAACACCTTAGAGAATAACACAAATCCCTTTTCTCACACAAGAAGTTAATTACAGTGTTTCACTTGTTTGTTTCCTTTTGTGTAGGGAACCCCAGGATTACCTGGCCCACCAGGACCAATGGGCCCTCCAGGAGATAGAGTAAGTTTTCTTGGGCAGGCTGTAAGGATGTTGGAAATGATATCACATTGTTGCCTATTAATTAAGAACCCCCCATAATTCAATTTGCATGGCTGGAAATGCAGAGTTCACACCTCTCACGGGAGGCAGAAAAGCTAATATCAGCGGACCAACCGATACCAGGTCAATCTCAAGGTCTATGAAACAAAATGGTGGCACTTCAAATGAGTTGTCAGAATTTTAATTTTGGAAAAGTTTTTTCTTTTATCATACTTGGAAAAACAAGTCCCTAAAAGGAATTTTGGTTCATTGGAGAGAGATTCAAGAATCCTAGCAAATTGCTTTGAATCCTAAAATTAAAATCTTTGTTATGAGGCATCTTTTACGTAACTCTAAGAATAGTCTTGATTTCCGTGGCACTTTCTATGCCGTCAGGGACATCTTTTCTACACCTTCAGAACTCAGATACCCCCTGTAGGCCTCTGTGATGGAAAGCCGACTGGAACCTAGTAGGCATCTTGCTCATTTGTGGCAGATTTCAGTTTTGCTCTTGACTTATGATGAAATCGGTGCAGGAGACCCAATTTTTTCTAGGACAAGTAAATGAGAAGCACAGTGAACATGGCTTCTGTGCTCTAATCCAATGTTACAGAAAATTTGCTTTCATAGGAGATGACGAATGCTTTAATAAACTATTTTAGAGTTGCTCAGAACCAAGGCACTAATGACTTTTCAGCATCTTCTGGTCCAGACAACAGTCTGAGAGTTGTCTAGATTCTGACTTATCAAGTTAAAACACAGGACTAGCAGCAGGGTCTCAGAGGGCCAGGGCTATAATAGCTGTCACTAAAGGCATTGATTTGTTACCCTTAATGCCTCCCTGACATCATGGGGCAGGAGAGTTGGGTCAGTCAGATGGAGCAAAGATTTTGCCCAGATAAGTCCAGATTTGGATGATTTGCCAGTGAAAGTTATTTGCTCCAATGCCTACTCTTGAGTTTATGAGAGAGTGAGGTCAAAGAGAAAACTGTATTCTCTGGGAGTCTGGGACCCAGTGGTACTTCTATATACATATTCTTCTGACTCTTTTGAGACTGACACTTCAGTTTTTTGGAATTCTTATTTTACAATAAAGGACAATGGTGAGATTGCAAAGGTGACAAGTCAGTCTATTCCGCAATCAGGAAGTAATGATGCACATTGAATATAGTTCAATATCCTGTGATAAACCATAATGGGAAAGAATATGAAAGAGAATATATATATATGTGTGTGTGTGTGTGTATAACTGAGCACTGTGCTATACAGCAGAAATTAAACACAATGTTGTAAATCAACGATAGTCCAATAAAAAAAAAAATGATGGGCTGCCTCTCTTGCTGCCGCTGCTACTGAAGCCCTGTTGGGCCCATCATGCAGTGCGGGCTTTGTGCAGACTCGCTGGGTGGCCAGCGCCATCCCATCAACACGTTCCTCCTGAACTGGCAGTCAGGCAGCCACCGCTGCCATCGCTGTGTCCCTGAAAAGTGAGGGAGTGGAAAGGACTGCGTTCTTCTAGCTCTAACCTGTGAATCCAGTCCTGGTGACGCCACCCAGGACTCTCGTGTTGAGGCTGAGGAAAGTCTTCAGGAAATCATTTGTCTTTTTCCATCACAGTCTTGTACGCCGACCTACCACTTAGTTTCCTACTGCTAGTGCTGAGAGTAGAAGGCACAGCTGAGGGAACATAAACAGTTTTGGAAAGTTAGACTTTGGGTGCAGGCATCGCCGCTGAACACTAAAAGAAAGAAAGAAAGTTGAACCCTGTGGTAGAAGAGAAGAGAAGACAGCTGAGGAGAGCAAACCCAAGGACCATGGTGAGGAAGACATGTTACCAAGGCGGAGGTGGTAGGAACAGCAGGCATGGGTTGCCTTCAGCACAGATGATTTTCAAATGAGGCACAGCTCTGGGGACTGTCAGAAAGTAGCAAGAGAGCCACAGGTGCAGGCATGACATGCAGTATATCTGTGAAAGCAGCCATAGGTCCTCTCAGCCACCCTCCCATGGAGGGAAGCAGCAATAACTGCTACAGTTTTGAAAATGGAGAATAAAAAAAAAAATTACACTACAAAGTGCTACAGATGGCTCAGTGGCAGCCCTTCTGAGGCCATCAGAATAAAATCTGCTTCACCCCAACTTAGATATGTATTTCTTCTAAAAGAAGATGGTTGGTTACACCAAAGTGTCCATCCATGGCTGAATGGATTAAAAAATGTGATATGTATATATCATGTATATAATGGAATATTACTCTGTCTTAAAGAAGAGGGAAATCCTGTCATTTGCAACGACATGGATGAACCTTGAACTTGGAGGATGTGCCAGCTGAAATAAGCCAAGCACAGAAGGATAAATACTGCATGATCTCACTTAATGTATGGAATCCTTAAAAAGTTGAGCTCACGGAAACAGAGTACAGTGGTGGTTGCCAGGGGCTGGGGAAGAGGGAGAAATGGGGAGATATTAGACAAAGGATACAAAGTTTCATGGAGATTGACGTATATACACTATTCATACTATGTATAAAATAGATAACTAATGAGAACTTACTGTGTAGCACAGGGAACTCTACTCAGTACTCTGCAGTGACCTAAATGGGAAGGAAATCCAAAAACGAGGGGATATATGTATGCGTGTAGCGGATATACTTTGCTGTACAGTAGAAACTAACACAACATTGTAAAGCAACTACACCCCAATAAAAAATTTTTTAAAAAGGATACAAAGTTTCAGTTATGCAAGATAAGTTCTGGAGATCTAATGTACAGTGTGATGACTATAGTTAATACCATATTGTGTATTTGAAATTTGCTAATAGAGTATATCTTAACTATTCTCCTACCTAAGAAAATGATAACTATGTGAGGTGATACATGTGTTAATTATCTTGATTGCGGTAATCATTTCACAACGTATACATATATCAAAACACCACATGTATGCCATAAATACATACAATTTTTATTTGCCAATTATACCCCAATAAAGCTAGAAAAAAAAGAGAAAATGGTTGATCAGGAAGTTCTTAGGATGACTGAAGGAGGATTATTCAGAGATATGATACTTATCTAAAAAAAGTGGAAAAAAAAGTGTACCTTCTACAGCAGCTGGAGGAAACTTAGATGGTAGAAATGCCATTTGAACTGTCCAAGCAATACTCCGAGCATTTCTGCTTCTTAAGTGGCTCTCAGAAGCAGTGTTGATGTTACATGAGATGAACCTGTAGTCTGCATTTTGTTAAGCAGGCCTAGATCTTCCAGAAGACAGTCTGAAATGTTTATAAGTTTCCGAAAAAAAAATTTTTTTTTTTGCAGGGGGTGGAATATTTCTAACACAATTTTAAAGAAATAATTTAAACTTCCTCTTTTGTAAAATCAATGGGAGTGTGGATACTTAATGGAGGTATTGATCCAAATGTTCTTGATTTGCGCTAGAATCCCAGAATATGCATAAAATTAACACATATTCTCCAAGGAGACAAAAATCTCCTTTGACAGAGGAATGCAGCAACACAGAAAACGACCTGACTCAGAAATCCTTGGCTGGATTTCAGAGCTCTGTACTTGGGATGAATGCTAACCGGGCAGCGAGTGACTCATTCCAGGCAGAGGTCACTTGGCACCACGCAAGCTGCTCAGAGATGCCCGGTGCTTCTGTACAGATCCCTTCTCCCACTGCAACCCTGACTGGGTCTGGCCTTTCTGTGAGATGAGGAGAGACAGACCGATAAAACAACTGAGTGAGGATTTCCTTTCTTTTGAGTGGAGGAGTTAAGATAGTTTTGCCTCTTTCTTGGAGGGGAGGAGAGAAATCCCTGAGGAGTGAAGCATCAGTGGCCCTGCCCTGGCTGTCTGGTGTTGCTTAGGAAACAAGGAAGGGGGTTTTCTAACCAGGTGGTTGGCCCCTCCTGCATCTTCTGTGATGCAACACTCCCTTCATCTTACTTTGATCCTTCCTGGGCCAGTTAGTCGACATTGACTTTTTGGTAGAAAGGGCTAGTCTTCCTTTAGACTTCTTTACACTCTTATAAAAGTAAACGTGAGTATCTTCCTAAAAGGAATCTGCTTTCTTCGGAGAAGACTGGATTGATTCTTAAAATGATTTATATTTATATTTATAACTATATAAATGAGTATAGAAATGAATTATTCAATAAAAAGCATAACTTCAATGGAAAACATTTTTTGGCATATTTGTCTTTATATTGAAAGGTTACCTGCAGTTGGGTCAAATCCCTCACCTGTCACTCTTATCAACCTGTCTAGTGTCTTTCCATTTTACTTGGTCATTATTTCACTAATCTATAATTAATTTCATTTTTACAATAGGGCTTTACTGGAAAAGATGGAGCAATGGGACCTAGGGGCCCCCCTGGGCCACCGGTAAGAATGGAATAGGTGACACTCTTATCTCCCCACCCTAAACCCCTAGCCCCGCTTGCTAGGGAAGAGCCTGGTAACCTGACCTTTGAGGCATGTTCCATCTGTGCTGGGGGGCACACCGTCGAGGGAGCTACTTGTTTTTATTCTCCTAAATCAAAATGGGCTAGAGAAAACAGAGGTGTTAAAATAGAGTCTTTCTGTTTAATCAAGTTATATTTGAAAAACAACAAAAATATCCCTAACCAACCAGTTCCTTCCATGCCCATGTTAAGTGGTAGGTTTTATGACCTTACTGGTTACTTCCTGTTCTAGAATTTTAAGAGTCCGTAGCCTATGATATTTGAATTTTAAAGACATTAATTACCGAACAGGTTTAAGTCATTCAGAGGAAGTAAGTTTTACCCGAGTAGGTTTTCTAATTAAGATCTTTGGGGAAAATACTGAAGCCAATGATTTTGAAAGAAGCGTCTGTATACCTGCATCCAGGTGAGATCACAATTACATTGTTTGAGGTGAGGGATGCTCTTCATGGCTTCTGGCTGTATATGAGGACTGGAGAGCATATGTTAAAATAATTTTATTATTTATGTTTAATATAGATGTTCTCAAGTAGAGTTGAAAATGTGTAATAAGCTTTGATTTAAAGTATTTACTACAGATATTAAAATTTACATAATTGATGAATAAAGGATTGTTTTACCAAAATCTGATGATTCTATTTTAAGGATATTTTAGCTTTAGACATAATGTATTGACTTAGCGATATTATAAATATTTTACTAAAAATGTTGCTAAAATGTCTTAAAGCTGTGCTGAAAGGAACGGGGAGAAATTCTTACGGTTTTGATGGGATAGAGGGTGCTGATATGATAGAAGAGGAGGCACCCTTTATTGAATGCACCAAAGAAAAAGTGAGTTTCTAGGCTGAGATACAACTCCCAGGAGACAAGGGGAAACTCCACCACGTGGTGCCCAGTTACCTTCTCAGTATTTTCCCCAGCCAGAGTTCACTCCTGTCTTTTGATGAGTTTTCTGGTTTGGTTAATAGAAACAAACTAATAGGAATTGCTTTCTGCAAATTCACTTAGCAGCCAATTTACTAGGATCACAGTCTGTGAATAGTGAAACCGATTAAATATAGTCCATAAAGATTGAATGGGAATTTTCAAGATTTTTTTCCTCCGTGTTATCTTAAAATTTGATTTTGTTCTTCCTTAGTATGTGATTATGCGCTGAAAGCTTTTAAAACCAGCCATGCTTTGCTAGTTTACTTTAGATGAAATTCTTCTTTGATGGTAAGCTTCCCTGTGTTGTAGGGAAGCCCAGGCTCTCCAGGAGTCACAGGACCCAGTGGGAAACCAGGAAAACCCGGAGACCACGGCAGACCAGTAAGTGGACGGCTTGCATGCCTAGTCATTGCACTGTGGCCATGAATGAGGAGACTGCAAGGCTGTGGCATATTTATGTTATCTCTGCTGTAATGTGTGTGAAGCATTTGCTGAAGCTATGCTAATCCATGGATTTAACTTGGTACTGGTTCTAAAAATTTTCTCTCTAAGTTATAACATTCTGGGATGAAAATTGTGGTCATAGGGTTTCTTTAAAAGGAGAATGGGATTATAAGCCAAGACACATATTTCTGCACTGAATAAACACTCAGAGCTGGGTCAGCAAAATCATTCTTTTTGTTTAGGAGCGGTATGCAGCTTAAGATAGAAAAGTACGTGATGGTGCATAGCGCCTCCATGGGTGCTCTGCAGAAGTTAACCCTTTGTCAGTATCCTGTAGCCACACTGCTGGCTCTTTTCTCTTGCGCTGAGGTTGCTAGAACATTAGTCCCAGAATTAAAAGGATTTATCTCACCCACCATTATACTTTTTTATTTATTTATTTTTTGCGGTACGCGGGCCTCTCACTGTCGTGGCCTCTCCCGTGGCGGAGCACAGGCTCCGGATGCGCAGGCTCAGCGGCCATGGCTCACGGGCCCAGCGGCTCCGCGGCATGTGGGATCTTCCCGGACCGGGGCACGAACCCGCGTCCCCTGCATCGGCAGGCGGACTCTCAACCACTGCGCCACCAGGGAAGCCCCATTATACTTTTTTATACTGCCCTGCTCCAATTTACATCCAGTTTAATTTTCTTTTCATCAGATGTTTTGATTAAAATAATAGTTGAGATGGTATCATGCATATCTTCTATTTGCAAATCAGTATCTCCAAAACTGAATTCATAGCTTCTAAAATACCCAGAAGTATTTGTAATAACTGTTGGGCTCCATATTCTTTGTTACAAGCTCTTCCTTATTTGTATGTATGAGGAATGAATTTATTTTAAGCAGTTTTTTTTTTGTCTGAATAGAATTCTGAAATATAAAAATTTATCTCAAAGATCAACAAGTCCAATTATTAGTAATGACACATCTATCAGGGCTGTTCTCTGAACAGAACTTCTCTCTTCTGAAGTATTGTCCAAAGTTATATAAACCCAAGCTTAAAAAATTTTAATGTCAAACTAACTTAGAATCTTCATGTGATATGGCCTGCCTTCTATGTTTACATAAAATTAAGCAAGCAGGATAAAGATGAAAGGACTCCTGGTGTACTTCTTACTCTGTGTGTACTCTAGTATATGACTGTATTACTTTCTTTTCCTCAATGAATCATGACAGAAACTTCACAAGAGCCCTTAAAAGTACATGGAACTTGTTAACCCTTTCAGAATTCTATTTCGTTTTACTATGACTGAAAGAGAGTCTAACGTAAGAATATCACGGATGTAATCGATGGCTGAAGTTAGAAACCTGAAAGAAACTTCTACTTCCTTTACTTGAAATGAGAGCTCTAGATACTGGCAATAAAGATGAGTTCTAAATCTTACATCCTAGAACAATCTCAGAGTGGCAGTAAATTAAAAAAGAACACATGGGAACAAAGTAGCAGTAAGTGTAAAAAATAATTTCCTGAAATTTACAAAAGGCTCCAAACTAAATAATGTTTCCATAAGAGTCCAGTACTTTTAGCAAAGGGCAAACTCCAGTTTTTCTTATGACTATAATTTGGTAACATTTATTTGGACCTTATCTACCCCCTTTTCCCCCTTTACCTTCCTCATCCTTCTAAGGTAGCAAATTACCTCTCCTTTTCTTCTCTCTTCTATCTTACCTTTAGTTTCTAAAACCAAAACTAGCAGACGGGAGTATAAAGGTCTTAGGAGAGAGCTTAGCTCAGTCACTGTTAGCTTATGTCATTAGCTCTTGGAACCAGTGGTGTCTTCTTGCTAACTTGTAACACCTGATGTTGTGTCATGGATGTTTCCAGGAACTGCTGATGGAATATTTTTATTCATTTACTCAACACCCATTTGTTTGGTGCCTAAATGTGCCCGTCGGTGTTCTAAGGTCTGGGGATATAAACGTAAACAAGACAAAGTCCTTGCCCTCATGGAGATTCTAGTGGAGGATATAGACCCCAAAATGTAAATAAACAATACGGTTTCTGGTGATGATGAGTGATAACAAAGAAAAGAAACACAGAGTAAGGGGTTAGCGGGTAATTGTGGTGGTGGAAGGGGGCTATTTCAGATACAGCAGTCAGGGAGTCTGTCTGAGGAGGTGGAATGAAGCAAGGGAGCAGGCAGTGGGAACAGCATTCCAGGAAGTGGGAACAGCATGAACAAAGGCCGAGGGAGGACGAAGGTGGCACGTGGAAGGAACAGCAGAGAGGCCCGGGCACCGGAAGTAAAGGGAGTGAGGGGAGAGGGATGAAAGATGAGGTCAGCTAGCTGGGCACAGGTAAGCATGTGGACCACCCAGCCCATGGTGAGGATCTCTTATCTTATTCTTAGTGTGATGGGAAGCCCTTGGAGCCAGAGTGACATGCGCCAATTTTCTTTTTAAAAATATCAGTCTGGCTTCTCTGTGGAGAACAGACTCAAAAGGGGCCAAATGGGTTGCAGGAGGACCAGTTAGGAGGATATTGGAGCCGTTCAGGCAAGAGTCTTGGAGACGGTAAGAGGCAGTTTGGTTTGGGATGTTATCTGACCATCAGATTTGTCAATGGTTTGGGCGTTCCTTTCAGCTGGCAGCCTGGAGATATACTGAAAGACAAAAACTTCTTGCACTAGAAGGAAGACTTTTTCCAAGATCCTCTAATGGCCAGTGAGAGGCCTGACAGAATAGGGACAAATGTGCTGTGGTTGCGTTTGGATGTGGGAACCACCACTTGGATTGAGCCCTTTAATAAGGGAGGCACATGGTTCCTTTCATGCCCAGTGCACAAAAAATCACTGGAAGGAGTTACAGATACATATTTAGTTAGGGAATTGACAGAAAGCTCTTACTAGAACAGGTTCTTATGGGTTCTAACTGAACCAAGATTAACCTCATGCACAACCTAAAGTAACCACCTGAGCTCCCCAGCCATGGTGACGTAAAGGAAAGTAGAATGGTAGCAAGGGCAATTTTACATGTGTTTCAGTTGCAGACCTGTATTGTGAATGGCATCATAAAATGTATGCACAGTACATAACTTCTAAATTGGTGATCATAAAATTCACAACTCAGCACTATATTGGAGGACACGTGCTTCTGAGAGAGGGAGAGAGAGAGACAGGGAGACAGATTAGATTCCTTTTGACAGACAAACAAAATGTGAGTAACATGGATGTAAATGTGATGTGTCATTTTGCTAATTTGTTAGAAAGCAGACCTTGCCCTCTTTCATCATCCTGTCCATTCATGAGTCATTTTAGACCATGTTTGTCAGTTTCTCATATCTGAAATTCCTATATTTCAGGGTCCATCGGGATTGAAAGGAGAGAAAGGTGATAGAGTATGTATTGCTTAAAATCTGACTTACAAATTTATATCGTGTGTTAAACATTGAACTCTGAAACTATGGAAATAATATGCTGATCCTACTTATTGATTTAATTAACTAGGGAGACATTGCTTCCCAGAACATGATGCGAGCAGTTGCAAGACAAGTCTGTGAACAACTGATAAGTGGTAAAATTTCTTTTCCTTTTAATGTATGAGTGTGTGTGTTGTTTTTAGTTAATTGCAGGAAAATGCAGTTTGTGTCATAAACTTTCAAAGATAGATGTTTCTATTTCCATGAGCTCTTATTTTTATACGTTGTCAGTTTTGTATCCTGTTAGATAAAGCCAATGATATTTTAATGACTAGCATTAAGATAAAACAATAAACCAAGGTAAAATAATAGCCTGTTATCCTTACGTTCTGTCTGATAGAAAATTGTTTTTTTTTTTTTTTTTTTTTTTTTTGCGGTACGCGGGCCTCTCACTGCTGTGGCCTCTCCCGTTGCAGAGCACAGGCTCTGGATGCGCAGGCTCAGCGGCCATGGCTCACGGGCCCAGCCACTCCGCGGCATGTGGGATCTTCCCGGACCGGGGCACGAACCCGTGTCCCCAACATCAGCAAGCGGACTCTCAACCACTGCGCCACCAGGGTAGCCCCCTTATTGGGTTTCTTACTAATAAGTCTTATTTATTTTTTTTAGGTCAGATGAGCAGATTCAATCAGATGCTGAATCAGATTCCAAACGACTACCACTCTAATCGCAACCAACCAGGCCCGCCGGGTCCTCCAGGGCCCCCTGGCAGCGCAGGAGCCAGAGGAGAACCAGGGCCTGGGGGGCGGCCAGGCTTCCCGGGCACACCAGGGATGCAGGGACCCCCGGGCGAACGAGGTAGGCATTCCTGACTGCTGCACAGGGATAAAGGAAGGAATCTGCAAGCGTAGGAGCTGGGTCCGGTTGAAAAGCATGTAGAAGACTGGACTTAGCAAACTACACTGGTCTTGTTCGGACAGCCCCAGAAGAGCCGTGCATCCATGAACCTGTCTTTCTCTTTAGGCAGTTGTAGGCTGTAGAGATCCCTGTCTTAGAAAACAGGAAGATTTTGTCATGAGAGCTCAGTAAAGACAACGCTATTTTCTGATTGTTGCTGTCGTTAATGGGAAAACTGTATCCTGGCAAACTGAATCAGGCATAAAATCTTATTAATTGTTTTGACTGGCAAGAGCTGGGCAGCAACTGAATGCAAGCAGCCCTAAGATTTTGGATCTAAATTCTTCTGGTTCCTTTATTCAGGGCCTGGAAACTGGTCTTATGTGTTTATGTGGCTTTAATTTCATGGTAGATAAGTGTAACTGAAGGAAAAGAAGAAAAACAGGATTATGTGATTCCAGATGTTTCAGGATGCTGGGTACTCACTTTTGTCAAAGTGATGGCTAACATTCTGCGGAAAACGTAGATATGTCTATAATTCTGATTATTTAGATGAGGTACTGATAGGGCTACTAAAGATAAGATACCTTTAAGACGTCTTCAGTGAGTTGTAACTATTTATTCAAGATTTCTGTTCTTAATTAGTGCTTCTAAAATAATACATTAGATGTGTTTGTTTTCTTCAAGTAATTTTTCCCCTGACTTGTAGCCAGATTTGTTTCTTGGCCATGAATCTGGAATTACACAAATGTCTAGAAAGAATTTGGCTTAAAGCGTGGACTTCTGTGAAAAATTGGGTTCTGCTTTCACTACGGGAAACGAATTACTTGAATCAAGTACTATCAGTTCCGATGAAGGCTACATGTTTCCGGATCATTTTCCCTCTGTGTTTTCCCATTTTGTGCTCGCTTAGGTTTGCCGGGAGAGAAAGGCGAAAGGGGTATTGGATCTCCAGGACCTCGAGGGCTGCCTGGCCCCTCAGGTAGGTTTGCTAGTACATCAAACAAGTGAACATATCATTACCGAGAGAGCATACGACCCCACGAGATGCACAGACTCATCCTGTTAGCTTCAGGCATACTGACCATCACGGAAGGTATTTTAGCAAGAAGCTATAGAGGAGGTTATACCTCATTTTTATGTTCTCTTTGTTCAAAAATGTTTCAGTGCGTTCTATTTAAGCATTTACTCTAACTTTAATATAGGAGGGTTTGAGTTTTAGTGACACAGAGGGCTGTTGTTTTCTCTTTATGGGATTCCTGTTTGTTTTGTTTGGCCTCATAGCCTTTAAGGATGCTGTCATTTCCTGTTCCTTCTGGTATTCTTTAAGAGGTCGCTAGTAGACTGAGGAAATATACTCTCATTAGAAATCCTGACACGCTGCAAGATTTCATTCACAGTTTCTTTACTGATGTTTTGGAAGGAAATAATAGTTGTTCTGTGCATTTTGTTTACTAGATTGAAAATGAATTTTTTTCTTCGTTATAAGGTCCGTGAGACCCTTGCAACCAGGGTCAGTCCTGGAGGTTAAATCTTTACATTTATGTTAAGCATGAGTAAGCGTCACTTGATCCAGAAATAGCACTGCTTCACATAGTCTGGAGGTGGAGCAGGCAACCCGAATGTCTGCCTTGGCTACCACAGCCATTTCCTGCAGCGAGTCTTACCTCTAAGACAGTGGGAGCAAACCAGAGAACTCACTGATATCTTTAGTTTGGCTCAATTCTTGCTAAGTCAGTTTTCTTTGAATAAAATCATTAACATAGTTGGATTTTTGGCATTAATTCTTGAATCACTGGTAAGAAAGTTCTACACTGGGTCATACTGGTGATTCCTTAAGGACATATTTTCTTACCATACACTAGTGAATCGTCTAGTCTTGAAGTAGTGGAGTGCCGAAGTATTGTTGACTGCCTCAGGAGATGTGTTTGACAGGAGGGGAAATATTTCTTTTAAACCCATAATAGGTCCACAAGGAGAATCCAGAACGGGTCCACCAGGGTCCACAGGTTCAAGAGGTCCTCCAGGTCCCCCTGGTCGTCCTGGAAACTCAGGTATCCGAGGCCCCCCAGGTCCTCCTGGATACTGTGACTCTTCCCAGTGTGCCAGCATCCCATACAATGGACAAGGCTATCCAGGTATGTTGTTGCCATTATAGGGACCCAAACTCACCTGAATTCAAAAACCTTTATGGAAATGAAGTTCCCTAGGACGGAAGGAAAGTTGATCTGAGGATTTCTTGAAGATATCAACTCTTTCAGTTGTATGTTTTGTTATTCTCTCTCAAAAGAATTAATGTTAATTTTATAACATTATTTCACTGTTAGGAGTTGAATAATTATCTTCTCCTCCTTTCTATACTTCTGCACTTACCAAATCACATCATAAACCTCTATTTCTCTTGGGAGTTCAAAGAATGCTACCAATTGACTGGTTTTTTTTTTTTTTTTTTAACCCTAAAGGCTGGGAAGAGGGATTTGTTGAATACAAGAATGTATCTAAAAAACTGTTTTGAGACTCTATTGTGTAGGCAGACTATTTGATAACATGGTGCAGACAACTGAAAATATTTCACTATTTCACATTGTCCATGGAATTAATATTTATAAACTCTGGGACTTAATGTTTTTAGAGTCAGTCATGAAATTCTAGTACTCGACAATTACAGGAGGCAGAAGTCTCTTAAGCCTGACTTTGGGGACTGTGGGGATAAAGGAGATATGCTGATCTGAAAATAAATATATTAATGCTGTGGGCAGCGGTCAGCGGTGACCTTTCCATCAGCACACCCTCGAGCATCTTGCAAGTTTTAAAAATGATACTGCTGTTTGATATGGTTGGCTACTAGCAAGTAGTGCATGAGTAGTTGAATATCTAAATATCTATATATCTATATATTTATGTGCATACTTACCTATGACCAGAAGTAATCATGAATCGTAAATTTCTCAAGCAACCCATTCACAAAATTACAATTTCACTCTTTATAAAAGAAATTTAAATTACCTCTGCCTTCTGGTATGTGTGAATAACTTGAAATATATGGATATATACATATCTACTTTAACCATTACATACTTAGATGAATGTGTATAGATGTTTTTTTGCATAGTAATTCAACTTTTAAAAACTATCATCTTTGACCTGTTTCAGGTTCCGGCTAACAAATTTTCTAAGTCGCCAGCGCTGCTTACAGTTTGAATACATGAAAATCCTGTTTCTGAGATGTTTGCGCACGTGCTTATTAGGAAATGAGTCTGTATGGAAATCTCACCACAGATATGGTTAATGAACTGGGTGGACATCATAACGGAGGGTGGAGACTCTTTATACTAACTTGAATGAGACAAAAGCAGTGGTGTTAGTTTATAAGCCTGATGCATTTCAGTAATAATGTAGAAAAATATTATTTAAAAGAAAACGTTCAAACACACAGCTCACGAGGAGCCTCCGCTTTGAAAGAGGCGCATAATAAAACTACTAACCGCAGAGATGATGCCATTTTGAGAAAAACAATTAACCTGGTTCAAGAGAAATACCTTATGTAAATAATAAACTAATGATGGCTTGTAAATGATTTGTATGTGATCCTGTCCACTAAAATCACTTAACAGTCCTGTACAATCAGCTTCTGCCTGCTGCTTGCTCTCTGCCGGAATAACACCAAATAGAATCTCATCTCTCGCTTGTTAGCGATGTGTCTGATTCAGGGCATGTGTCTTCCTATGATTACCTTTTGTACGTGTACTTTCATTTGGATTTTGTAATCGCAATTTTCACACCAAAGTTTGAGGGTCACTTCTTCTCTTCCTGTTTCGCTGTAGTCACTGGAGGTCCTCACCCACCAGCTGTAACTCAGGCCGTGGGAGAGACAGCCACAGAACATGTCATGTACTGTATATTACCTGGTGATAGTTGATTTTCACCTCCAGAGTTCAGTTTCTAGGAGCCAATGTCACTTCCCCATACCTCCTCATCTTTCCAAATGGTTCTCTGAACTGAGGAGTTTGAAGTCATGAACGGTTATTTGGGGATTTGCAATATCCTACCTAGGTTGGTTTACAGTTCTCCTTGGCCCAGTCTCTGACCCTTCCCAGGTATTTGTGCAATGATTGTACTTACTGCTGGATCTTTGAAGGTTAAAAACAAGTGCCATTTCATTATTGATCACCAAATTCTCTCTGCAAATGGAAGCAATGGGAACATTGTAATTTATCTATTTATAGTTATGAGATTAAGACTGGAGTGCCATCCCCTCGGGTGATGATTTAGCTTTTGCTGTGTGTGTGTGTGTGTGTGCGTGTGTGCCTTCCAAATCATGCCATAACTGTAATGTTGAATCGGACAGAGCCCTACGTGCCCGAGGGCGGGGCCTACCTGCCTGAGCGCGAGCCCTTCATCGTGCCGGTGGAGCCCGAGCGGACGGCGGACGAGTACGAGGACTATGGCGCCGACGAGCCCGCCGAGGAGCGTCCTCCCCATGAGCGCTGGCGGCGCGCCCTGCTCCGCGGCCCCCGGCAGTGAAGCTGACACCTGGCGCGCGCGCGCGCGCAGCACGGCCAGGCTGGGGGGAGGTGTTGGGATTCTCATTTACAGGTCAGACGGAGCAGTGTACGTGTTATCTGTCACGTTTCTTCCGGCGTTGCTTCATCCGAGAGTACCCTTTCTGGCTGTAGAGAACCTTGTTCCTGCAGGAAGCCTAGCTCGCTGCACGCAGTCTGTAGAAGTCTTTGCCTTTGCCCTTGAAGTGCTTGCGAAATACTTTGTTCACAAAAGCTGCAGGGAGAGAACGTGCCTTGTGCCTTTAGGTAGCACAGCGGGAAGCCTCAATGAAACTCTTAGGTTAAGCAGTTAAGTCCTGGAACCCAGAACGACTGTGTATTTCGAGAGGGCAGTTTATCTTTTCCAATGCTTATTTGCAGTTCAATTACATCCCGATCCAAGCAGTTCCCCTCCTAAAACCAAAAAAGAGGGAAAAGTCAACTCTGTTGCGACTATTTATCTTCCTCTTCTATCTTCTGTTATACATTAGGGCATAGTATGCTCTTATACATCTCCTTTAACAACCACAAACCTTAAGCCATGTAGCTGAAATTATTGTATCAACTGGATACAGTTCCATATTGCCTTAAACCTCCTTGTTTTAGACACGCTAACATTTATACCAAATTGCAGATTATTCTGCAGAGATGGAATTGCATGTTTGTGTTGTACATTTAGTATGAACTTTTTTTTCCCAGAACATAATGTTTCTTAGTTATCAAAAGCAGTTGGAAAATGTTTGCAAGACTATGAACATAGAATTGCTGCTTTTATATTTTAACTGCAGATTGTGAATTTCACTGCCTTATATTATTTATTTCTGAAACAAAAGAGGCATTTTTCAATAAAACTACTGAAAATTTGACATGGTATGTTTTTTCTTTAATGGCCTTTTGGACTGTCCAGGCGGTTGTTAAAACAAACAAGTTCATATCCTTGGATACAGTTACAAATCTTGCTAATACTATTAAATTATGCTAAATAACTTTAGATTTTTAATTATGTGGTGAAGTCATAGAAAGAGGGTAGTGAGAGAGCTTTAAAAAGCCCAGCAGATTCCAAAGGCTTTATTAGGAATGTAGAGGAAGTGTGGGTTGGTGGAAAAACAACTAAGTATCCTAGGAGACCCCAAACAACCAAACAACCTTTAACAAGCCACAAGATTTCATATGCATTCAGTCACTTTCCTATACCATACTTTACCCAATAGCATGTTTAACTGCAAAAAGGATAATCCTTAATGGAAATGTTTACATTTAGTGATACCTTCTTTTTTTTTTACTTTTACGAACACAATAACATCATTTTAAATATCAAAGAAAACAATGTAAATGTTTGTTTGAAAGAACTGACATCAATTGAAGAGAGAAGTACTGAAAGAACATTTTCCACAGAGCAAAACATCTTGAGTTAAATGCTCCCTGGAGACTGCGATCAAGAGGGTCCCCAAGAAAAAGAGGAAATTCTCTTCCAAGGAGGAGCCTCTCAGCAGTGGACCTGAAGAGGCTGCTGTCAGCAAGAACAGCAGCTCCAAGAAAAAGAAAAAGCTCCGAAAGCTATCCCAGGAAAGTTAGAATGGACATTTCCCTAGTAGGGCATAACTTACTGAGATATTTCCCAACCCATCCCCTATAGCTCAATAAAAATAAAAAAATTCACGAGTCAAAAAAAAAAGGACTAGATAATAGGGCTTCCCTGGTCACGCAGTGGTTGAGAGTCCGCCTGCCGATGCAGGGGACACGGGTTCGTGCCCCGGTCCGGGAAGATCCCAATGCCGCGGAGCGGCTGGGCCCGTGAGCCATGGCCGCTGAGCCTGCGCGTCCGGAGCCTGTGCTCTGCAACGGGAGAGGCCACGGCAGTGAGAGGCCCACGTACCGCAAAAAAAAAAAAAAGGACTAGATAATAAATGTATTGTGATCAAGAGGTTTCAAGCAGATTGCCAAATTCATAGCATTCATCTGTAATTTCTGATACGTACATTTTAAAGCTGAAGGAGACCACTGAGATCATCCCAGTCTAATTCTTTGCTTTCTGTTAGGAAGAAACAGACTCAGCTAATCAGTTATCAGAGCAAGACTAGGACTCTAGGCCTTGTGCTTCTCACCTGGTTTTATCATCAGATACTCTCCTCTCCCTTCCTGGGAGCCCCTAGTTTCTGGGCAGGAGCTTTCATCTTTCAAGGTTCTATGAATGTATCTTCATTAATGTCTTTTTTTGTGTGTGTGTGGTACGCGGGCCTCCCACTGCTGTGGCCTCTCCCGTTGCGGAGCACAGGCTCCGGACGCGCAGGCTCAGCGGCCATGGCTCACGGGCCCGGCCGCTCCGCGGCACGCGGGATCCTCCCGGACCGGGGCACGAACCCGTGTCCCCTGGATCGGCAGGCGGACTCTCAACCACTGCGCCACCAGTGAAGCCCTATCTTCATTAATTTCTGATTCATTTGGGTTTCTGATACTCCTTGATGATGAGCCTCTGTATCGGGAGCCTGAAGATGGGTTCAGTTCCTTGTCACTGACCCAGCTGGGTCCCAGGGCCACATGGATTTGAGGCGCAAAGGAATTCCACCTTCCCTCACCAGCTGGATGTGGGTTCAATTCTTGATGTTGGTGATGCAGATTTGCTACCTTCTGGCCTGTGCTGGGAGAGGGGGGAGGGACCAAGGCAGTCTTAAGCACAAATTAATAAATAACTGAGATATATGTTGGGATTTTTACTTCCATAGTATATTTCCTCCTTGACGAAGTTAAAAATTATTTCCGTAATCCCTGAGTGCATACTGACAAGTGATAGGGAGAAGATGGTCAGATAGTCTGGGTTTAAAAACCAGTGGTAACCCACACCCCCCAAATCAAACCTGTAGGTGCTGGCTTATTTATTCACACTTCCTTTGAGGGAATGCAGAACAACTTGAAACACATTTTCTAGTTCTTTAAATCTGGAAGTATTAGGAGAAATTCATTATAACTTTTATTTGAAGTAGGGCTCTTATTTTTAAGAAATTAGACAGAAATAACGGTGGGAAGGGGTGGCAGCTTCTAATGAGGTCTACATTGGGAAGTTTTCAAACTCTAAAAACAGTGCTTACACAGATCCTAGCTGCTGAGTATTTTTTTTATAGAATATTTGTACAATGGGGTTAGCAATTTAGCAAGTTGAATAGGTGGCTGCATGTATATTTTCTCATATTTGTGAGTATCTGTTTTTGAGTCTGTAAAGAATTACGCTGCCTATTCACTTGGTCAAACTTACATTTTATTTTTTCTACAAATCACATCAATGTAATTGTTCCTAAGTATTTATTATTATATCCATTGCACTGTATTTGGCACATAAGATTATTCATTATTTGGTTTTAGCCATAATTACTCTATAATAAGAGGAGACTTGACTGTACTATCCTCATGGGGTCTGAGCGCCTTACAAAGGGCAGCCAATTATACAAAAAACAGAGGTGGTAAATCTTTTATTTTCAAAGGCAATCTTTTAGATACACATTAATATTGATCCCTAATTCACCTTATACTTGTGGTTAGAAAATGAATTTACACGTGAATGTCTAAGTGAACATTTATTAACTTTTTCATCTCAAAATGAGGCTGCTGAAGGCTATTGGGAAAAATCACATGGGTTTGCTTTCAGGAAATGACCTGTGCGCTGGTCACTCATGGATTTTGTCTCCAACTCATCTCTTGCCTGCTTCCATATCAGTATATCCAACTGTATATCCTTCCTTGAAGTCCCGCAGATACTTCAGGATAAACATGCGATATGTATTAGGATTAGATTCAGCTGTGACTAACAGAAAGTCACAAAATAACAGTGGTTTAAACAAGCAGAAATTTATTTTTCATGTTTACGAAGTCAAAGCCCAGGCCCCTTCTGTTTTTCTGCTCTGCTTTTTTGTGGCTTCTGTGGCCAAGTTACACTTCTAGACCAAGATGGTTAGTAGACCTCTAGCTATTATGTCCATAGTCCCCTGCAGGAAAGAGGAAGGAGCGAAGAAAAACTCACCCCTCCTTTTAAGGATGCTTCCTGGAAGTTGCAAGCACAGCTTACAACACCAAACTTATGTTACATGCCAATTGCCAGAGCGTTGTCACGTGGCTACATGCAGCTATTGGTGTGAAATGCTGTCATTATTTTGGGTGGCCATGTACCAAACTAAAATCAGCTACCTATAACGATATGAGGGGAAATGAATACTGGGCGTCAACTCGAGACTTTAGTCTTTGACACAATGCCCCAATCCGAACATATCTCCTCATAAATCTGATTTTCCTCCATCGTCCCCACCAACCACCAGTTCCTGAGGCTAGAAATTTGAGAGTCATTGTAAACTCTTTCTTCTTTCACTTCTCACATCCAATTCATCAAGTCTAGCTGACTGAGCTCCTACATACATATCTTAATCACCCAGTTGTTACTACTTGATTTTAGATCCTTGGGATTTCTTATCAGGCGTATAATCACAGTCACTTTGTGTGTGTGTGTGTTTGATTCATTGACAGTTTATTTATACAAATCAACCATTTATCCAATTTCCTTTTAAATGAAACGGGGAGTCGCTGTGCAGACCCGAAGTAATGCTTAGATAATGTCATACAGGTGATTCCTGCTCCCCTTCTCTGGATTATGACTATTAAGAAGAGCTCAAGGGCTTCCCTGGTGGCGCAGTGGTTGAGAGTCCGCCTGCAGATGCAGGGGATGCGGGTTCGTGCCCCGGTCCGGGAAGATCCCACATGCCGCGGAGCGGCTGGGCCCGTGAGCCATAGTAAAGAGAGGAGAAATGCAAGAAATTTACCTTCATTTTTCCTACATTTTGACACAAAAACCTTATACGTTGCTACAAGATAAAGGACTTTGGTTCTGTTACATTTATAGTCACATCCAGTTCCAAACAAAAGAAGTTGTTTGGGGGCACAAACTAGTGTTTAAGAAGGAGATACTGAGCGTCTAACAAGTTCGAGGCAGTTTCTAGCCACAAATCACAGTCTCTCAAGTGGTCCTTTTTCATATAGCCTTGGAGCCCTCAAAGAAGTCTTTCACACATGCCAGTGTGATTTACCTAAAATGCAAACCTGACCATGTCATGTCTTCTGCTCAACATTCTTCAAGAGGTTTACAGATTTCTCTACAAATCTTGACTCTGCCAACTCCCTATTCCTCCTTTATCATCAGCCTTTCCACTGGAACATCTGGAATTCCCATTCCATTCTCAACAAACTCCCCCCAAACCTTAGCCTCTTCAGTGAGCAATCCCAGCACCTCCTGGCTTGACCCTGAAGACACCACAGAGATGGTTGATACCTCCCAGAGTTGGTGGGTGGGGATGTGTCCTCCTGACTCCTCAGCACTGTTTCCAGACCAACAATCCTTCCTTCTGAAAAACACCTTCATCATTTGAGGCTCATACTCAACTCCCCATAACTGTCGTCTGCTTACTTCATGGTCACTCCACCCCATTCAGTAGGGGCTTGTACAGGGCCATCAGTGCTTTTATCCACCCCAATATCTTCTGGGTGTCTTAAGCATCATGTTGGATGACAAATGCATAATTATCTCAGTTATCTTCTTCTCTTCAAAATCATTTTCTTTTACTTAATCTCAGCTACTCAGTCTCTTGAAGGTCTTGGACTTGTATCAAACTGCCACTACTTTGAAATCACTGTCTTTTTTTGTTTTTTAATTAGTTAATTAATTAATTTATATTTGGCCGCGTTGGGTCCTCGTTGCTGCGCGTGGGCTTTCTCTAGTTGCGGCGAGTGGGGGCTACTCTTCGTTGCAGTGCGAGGGCTTCTCATTGCAGTGGCTTCTCTTACTGCGGAGCACGGGCTCTAGGCGCATGGGCTTCAGTAGTTGTAGCACACGGGCTCAATAGTTGTGGCTTGCGGGTTCTAGAGCGCAGGCTCAGTAGTTGTGGCGCATGGGCTTAGTTGCTCTGCGGCATGTGGGATCTTCCCAGACCAGGGCTCGAACCGTGTCCGCTGCATTGGCAGGTGGACTCCTAACCACCGAGCCACCAGGGAAGTCCTGTAATCACTGATTTAGACAGACCAATCTTCTTGGGTTTCCAGCTCACCTACTCAAGTACCCCCACTGCAGCTCTTTCAGCTTCGTCATGACACTCAATGTGATGAAGCTTCTATGATCTTCCTATCCATCACCTCCTGCTTATCTTCACTCCTTTCCTTATCCACCTTGGATTTCATGTCTTGGTAACATAACCAGTTTAATGAACCACCTGAACTCCAAGGAGTACAAAGCTAGTTTTTATTTTTATTTAGGCACTGCTTTCAGTTATGCTCTGTTGGATAATCTTTTTCTGTCCCTTCAAATACCTCAGACAGAGCCCACTGCGTTTAGATTATTTCAAGTGTGAATACTCCAGTCCAATCCAGTGCAATTTAATCCACTTGAAAATGTTAATCTCAAATCTAATTTAGTATTCCTTTTCCCTTCTACCTTAAAGTCAAAATTTAGGACTTGGACTGTAGAGATGGTATGTCAGCTCTTTCACTCCAGCTTCTTCAGAATTCAGCTAGGGGATGAGGGCTAGAGAAAAAGGAGGTTAAGGTTTTCTCCACTTAATGTGTGCTACTAGAATCCTCTCCTGAATGTCAATGCTCACTGCGTGATGTATACCCAAGTACTGCTCCTCTTGTTGGGTACATATGTGTGTTCTTCAGAGGAGCCTTCAGGGGCCCCGTCCACTACCCAGTTATGTCCAGAATGACCTCTCCCAACCCCCAGTCAGCTTTTGTCCCCATGGAATACCTCACAGCTACTTGCTACTCAGGTCCTCTCCCCGAACCTAAAGTCCTGCTAGGGGGGATTCCAGTAAGATGGCCCAAGTCTGGTGACTTTCTAAGTGCCCATTTGACCACAGGAGACTGAAGCATCCTTGTCAAGCCAAATGAAAAATGAAAGTCTGCTCCCACAAATGCGACCTCTCTTTGCCCTGCTGCCTCCCATTCATTCTTCCCCATTCAAGCACGTAGGCATGTAAGTTAGGTCAGCAAGTCTACTGTGTAATACATACCCACGCATGGAATAATATGCTCTTCTTGAAGACATCGTTCAATCTCTGTAAATGGTTTTCCTTAGAGCTTCTCTCATGTGGCTCACTGGGTGAAGGTTTGAAGCACTCTTTTTTTTTTTTTTAACATCTTTATTGGAGTATAATTGCTTTACAATGGTGTGTTAGTTTCTGCTTTATAACAAAGTGAATCAGCTATACATATACATATATCCCCATATCTCCTCCCTCTTGCGTCTCCCTCCCACCGTCCCTATCCCACTCCTCTAGGTGGTCACAAAGCACAGAGCTGATCTCCCTGTGAAGCACTCTTTCTATAATAGAAAGTAAAAACCACAACTCTCTGCCTTACACCAATGATCACCTGCTTCCAAGGATTCTTCTTGATTCTTTCTTTTGCAAATATAGGCTGCTTTGGTGTGATGGAGTCAGTTTGGATGGCAGAGCCAGTTCTACCAATTCTTGGAAGTTCTAATGGAATGTGCTTTATGGCTCTCTTTAGAATGTGCGTGGTACTTAATGGTTTTCTTTTATCTTTATGGCCATTTGTCAACTTCTGAGTCAAAAGGAAAAGCCCCATTTAATAGCTCAATTATCCAGATGAGCCAAACTCCCTTGCTCCTTTATTTTTCTGTCACACCTATGTATTAAAACCCTAACTCCAGATTATCCCAACTGTTTGTAATATCCATGACTATACCCAGGGTACTTGGCACAGTAGGAGAAAATCAACCATTGGGGCAGAGGGTTAAGTCTATAAATCCATTATGATCAACCTCAGTGATCAACACAGTAATTTGACTAACCATATTCTCAACTCTTTACAAAATTTTCCAAACTCCAAACCTATACCTCATCCTGATCATGAGATTTCTCGTTACTTCTCATAGAAGTTATTCCATATTGAAATAAGAAGCCAAACTGGAGACTCACCTTTCTATCACCAGGGCTACAAAACCACCTGCAACTGGACCCACCCTTTCCTCCTGTGTCAACAAAAGGAGCATCTCTACTCCTTGAATTCTGAACCCTTTTTTATTCCTTCCACAAATATTGGACTAAGCACCTACTCAGTGGTAGGTGCTGTTAGAAATGGTGCTAGGATTCTACAACGAACACAGAAGGACATAGACAAAGTCCTTTCCTTCATGGGGCTTACATTTTTGGAGTGAGAACAGACACTAATAAGTAAACAGGTAAAGCATATATAGTCAGAGGGTGTTAGGTACTATGAAGGAAGATATAGCAGGCCTAAAGGATAGACAGTGCTGGGTATGCGTTCTAGTTTAGGTAAGGTGGTAGGAAATGCCTGTTTGAACAGACACCTGAATGAAGGTTGACTGAAAGCATGAGCTGGAATCTGGCTGATAACTGTATAATCGGATGCTTTTGTAATTATGTAGATTACCAGCCATATCCCTAGAGCGGTAGTTCTTGACTTTTGCCTACACACCTGGGGAACTTAAAAGAAAATCCTCATGTCTGAATCCCACCCTCATAAATTCTGGTTAATTGGGTAAGGGTGAGGTCTGATGATAAGGATTTTTAAAAGTTCCCAGTTAATTAAAGAGTACAGCTAAGGAGTCAAGCTGTGACCTAGAGATTCTGATTCAGCATGTTGGAGACGGAGGTTCAAGAATCTGTATAATTTAAATAGATTCTTCAGGTGAGTCACATGATCAGCAAGGATGGGAAATTTTACACCCTCTCTCTTTGGCTTTGGATATTGTCTTTATGCGCAAACTGTATTTTAGTCTTTTCTTCTGATCCTTGAGGCATGTATCTCCACCTGCCTTGGTGTATCTCTAGTTGGATGTCTTAGAGGCATTTCGAACTTAATATGAACAAAGTGAAATCCCTCACCCTCCTTTCCACACCAGTTTCTTTCTACAAGTTTCTTGCCTTGGTGAGTGATTCCACCACCCTCTCAACTGCTTCATCCAGAGCCCGGGAATTGACATGATTTCTCTTTCTCTCACCTCCTATGTCATATCCATCACTAAATCCTTTGGTTTCTGTTTTCTAAGCATCTTTCAATTGGTCACCTCCCTGTATCCCTACTGTCATTCTCTTCCTCTAGGCCCCAGCGTCTCATCTGGATTCCTCCAAAGTCTTCCATCTGACCTTTTTCCAACCACTCTTACCTCTGTCCAATCCATTTTTCTCACAGCTTAGCAGCCAAAATGATTGTGAAGAATGCAAATCTGGTCATATCATGGCATTTCCTAAATTTTTGGGTGGTATCAAATTCAGAAACCTCATCAAGACTCAGGTGTCATCAAGGATCTGGGCTCTTCCTACTTTTGCCATCATGATACCTCACTTATCTCAATTGATTTTCCCCAACCGCCCTGGAATCCCTGCTCTACACCTCCTTAATCCTGAGCCTTCCTGGGTGCTGTTTCCTTTATCTGGAACATGCTCTCTTCATTTGGTCACATCCTGTTCATCCTTTAATTTGATGCTCAAATAATCACTTCATTTGGGACACCCGTTTGTCACTTTCAAAGTTCAAGATCCCTGCAGCGTGCATGAATATCACTTATGTTCCCTTTGATAACTTCTATCATACCAGCAATTTCTTACCCAATTTGCCTTCCCCACTGGATAGCAAGTTTATATAAGGGCAGGAATCATATTTCTTTTGTTTACTTTTATGTTTCCAGCAGCCACCAGAGTACTGGTGTTTAGGTGGTGTTTAATAAATATTTGTCATTCAGTGGAACAAACTCTCTTCCTTGATACACGAAATTTTATTTGAAACATCGAAATACTGTATGAAGATTGAATAATGCACATGTAATTGAACTTCTTCATGCCCACTTTGTTGCAGAGCAGGGGAGGATACCACTGTTTTTATTTTTTATTTTTAAATATTTATTTATTTATTTCCCTCCGTAAGAGCCACTAATGACAGGAAGGCTTGTTTATTCTTTACTCTGGGCTATTATACAATTGTGCTTCTTTTCATGGTGCTGTTCTACCGTTGGAGGAGATCATTGAGAGAACATGACTGCCTGTTGACCCTCCAGCTAGATCTGGGCAGCTGGAGGCTTCTCACCCCTCTCCTCTAACTGTGGGTTATACGTTCCACCCACCGTTCTTACATTAGGAGCTGTTTTCAAGAATACAGACTTGAGGGAGTAATGTGGTCTTGAACCATCTGGACTGAATATAGGTCTGCACCCAGTTAAGGCCTCCATATAAACTCATGACTCTGGTAGGTGGATGTGGAGATCTTCTGGTCTTGGGGCTGCCCAAGACAAGCCCCCAAAGTTAAGTCCCCTTGCATATTAAACCTGCTGCCTACCAATCCGGAGTGTTCTGCCTCTTTCTTTGGTCTCTCCTTGCCCTCTGTGTACAGGGGCTGGTGTCAGCTTTCACCCAGGAAGCTCCTGAGCTTTCGAACCTACACCTATACCTTTGAATTCAAGGCAACGTGAGCAATGAAGGGAAGATAATTGGCTAGATTATAGGAAACATTTCATGTTCTTTTTCAGGGTTCATAACTGGAAAATAAGATAAAGAGGTTGCCCCAAAATCCCATTGAATTATTAATGAAAAAAAGCCTAAGGTGTTCAAGAAATGACACAGAGAAGAAAGTATGCCTTATTCCATTAGAAAGAACTATTTTGCCCAAGCCATGCCCCCAAGAGTCAGCGTATGACTGGATGGTTAGACAATGGAATTTGTTATAAAATTAATTTGTTTGTTATAACAATTAATTTGTTATAAAATTAATTGTTGAGACAGGTCCTGGTGAGAAGTGTTGTCAATCACTGGAACTTTTTTTTTTTTTTGGTACGCGGGCGTCTCACTGTTGTGGCCTCTCCCATTGCGGAGCACAGGCTCTGGATGCGCAGGCTGAGTGGCCATGGCTCACGGGCCCAGCCGCTCCGCGGCATGTGGGATCTTCCCGGACCGGGGCATGAACCTACGTCCCCTGCATCGGCAGGCGGACTCTCAACCACTGCGCCACCAGGGAAACCCCACTGGAGCTTTTGATTGTAGTTCAAGTTACCCGAAATGGGATAAGCCAAGTGTGTCAAAATGGGAAATACCTTTAATCAGAATATCTCCCACGGTTGCCAAATCAAAGCAGATGTGAGATATTTATCAGTTTAAATTTCTGCTTTTTAGATCCCTCAAAGCAAATGCCACTGGAATACATTGTTTAAGGTCAATTTATTCAAGTTGAACTATGCTAACCATTTACACATTTTTTTCTTCTATATATACCTTTTAACTTTAGATTTTCTTATAATAATATATATATATCTTTCTTGACCTCTCAGTTTCTTAGTTTCTCATTTAGCAATATTAATTTCAGAACAGAATGCAAAATGTAATTGATGCAAAGACATTAAGTTAGATATTAGGAGAACTTCTAATGAAGTTATAAAGTATTTTTCATAGATATTTTAAAGACATGAAATAAAACTCACATGTAAGTTATCTTGTGCCTGACATGGTGCTAAGTGCCTTTACTTAGCTATTCTTATAGGTATTATTATCTTCATTGTACAGATTAGAAAAAAATTTCAAAAAATTAAACTATTATTGAAGCTCATACAGTTAAAAGAGGTTTTCAGTCTGTGCCTTTCTCCTACACTCTGCTGTCCTTACTGTTTACCTGTGGTGATGAAGGCGTAATCCTGTGTATAAATCACGATGGCGTTAAGAGTGCGAACTTTGCTCTCAGATAAACCTGGGTTTGTACCCTGACTCAGGTGCTTTCTGTGTTATGAAGAATTTTCTTAACCTCTTTGATTCCAAAGTTCTGAATAGTTGGGCCTCATACCTACCTCTAGAGTTGTGGGAACATTCATGCCAATATTTGTAGTACTTTTGACCATATTAAAATATTAAGCTGGATACAAATCCCGTGAAGAGGCATTAGAAACGTCTCCAGTAGCTATTCCAGCTTATGCTAGGGTTTTTCCCGTTCACGTTCCATCTGAAGCTTTCTTACTTTCTCTTCAGTTTTCGTTACATCACTTTAAGTTCTAACATCTGTTTCTCCTTTTACATTTTGATAGCGGATCATCCTTAGCTTCATCCCTCTTATCAATAGAATCAGAGAAGATAATGATGTGATGCCGAGCGCTGGTCCCTGAATAGATGCTCCCTCTCCACTTTAGCCATCCAGTAGATCCAGTAAATTTGTCTTGACATGTGACTGGATTTCTCAGTGCTTCTTGGGGATTATGATGAAGACTTTGCACAAGGTTTTAGTAAGGATCTTATACCACAGGAATTTAACATTCCTTGTCTTGACTTAACCAGATGGAAGAATGTGGAGGAGGAAAGTGGAAAGGATGTATGAAACAGGAACATTCTGGGAGTATGTAAACCTTTATCAGAATTTGTTAATGAGAATAGCTTCACAATTTTTGAAGGCATTAGTATTATATCTTTCTTAAATAACACTGTGTTCTTAGGTTGTGGAGTAGGGTTACATTTTTAACAACAAAATACCAAGAGAAAGCAGCCCATCTGGGGAATGGCAGTGCAGTAGGGGAAAAAGAAAGGCTCTGGAGCCAGGAAAACCTGAATGTAAGTCTCGACTTTGCCACTTACTAGCTGCTTTGGGAAAGTAATGCAACTTCTCTGAGCTTTACTTTTCTGATCTATAAAATGGGTATAATATCTCTTTTGCAATGTTGTATTAGAGGTAATTAGAGTTAATACATGTATAAACACTTGATAGATAGTAATTTATTTTTAATTTAGTGGAAATTTCTAAATGAGTAGAATTGGGTTTTTTTCTATATTTGATATAGGGATTATTTCCATGCTGATGTTCTGTGATTCATTATAATGAGTAGGATACGAGCAAGCTGTTATGAGAGAGAAAGTGCCAGAGAAAAAATGTAGCTTTCCTCAAAAACATTCTACGTCTAAGTTATGGCTGATGGGAAATTCCTCCTCAGTCCTCAAGTTAACTTGCTGTTTATCCGGATTATATTTGTCATGGCATATTTTTTAGCAGAGATCTATCTAGAATTTAGAGGACTCTTAGTGAAGCTAATAACCAGCTTTAGAATTGATGTAAGGATTAGATGCTGTCATGTTAGTAAAATGTGTTCAAGAAATGATAGGTATTGTTACTAGTGGAAATAGCTTACGAGACCTATGAATCAGGTAATGGAACCAAGATGTTAATTACATGTACTCTCTAAACTGGATGCAATCCAATTTTTACTATGACTTTATCTTGGGTATTTTGAGAGCTTCCTCAAATTGGGCTAGCCAATAAGATAATTACTGACTGAATTATTCCTTGGGTTTCTAGCCTATCCATTCTGTAAATATTCTGACCTGCAGATGAATAAAATATATATATCTAGAAAATCACATCAACAAATTTAGAGCTCAATAATCTATTTATGAACAAAATGAAAGAGTCTGGGCCATTTCCTCAACCACTCTACCCTTTCAGAATTGAATAAAAATAATAGCACATGTCAACCAGGAGTCAAAACACCCTTTGATATACTGTGGTATGTGGTTTGGTAAGGGGAGGTGGGGACTCCGCCGTCTTGGGACGCAAGAGCCTCAAATGGATTTTGTTTGGGGTTTTGATTTTGTAGGCAGGCAGCCATAACCACTCAGTACTTTCCATGTGAAATCCAAAGACCCTTCCTGGAACTTGTGGGTAGGGAGAAACTTCCTAAAAAAATCTGCCTCAAATTCTCATTAGATCTTTGGTCACTAGTGCACTGAAAGTGGACATTCATATGCTGAGTCTTCAGTGAAATCCTATTAAAGAGATTATTAAAATCAAATGTGATACTATGAGAAGAGTCGTAGAAGATAAGGGAAAAACTGAGCCATGTTGGCAGGGTATGTGAGGGGTGTGGAGGATTTCCTAGGAGGGCGTCTTCTTGGAGACGCTTATGGCTGAGCTAAGTCAACAATGAGAAGAAGACTTCCCTTTTATCATTATCAAGGATGGTGCTAATCTGAATCTCTTTGGTAAAAATGTTGCCTCATTATTGCTACAACATACTTGAAAACAAATATAGAAAGATTATATTCTACAAAGACTAAGCTGGTTTTTATTGTTGAAAAAGAGTAGACCCTTGTTTTATTTCTGATTTTTAGGGGGTAGTCAACATTTAAGTTGATTCATTAACATTATTAATAATAGCAGACATTTGTTAAGCTCTTTATCATGCGTCACCAAGATGACAAACATACAATATGCATTAAATGGGTTAATACATGGAAAGCACTTAGATCAGTTCCTGGCACATAGTAAATGCTCAAAAGGATTTTTAGCAATTATTATTGATCACAAATCTACTGTTATATACAATCTATTATAAAATGAATATGGGGCCAGAAGTTTGAAGAGATTTAGTAATTTACTCAAGGTCACAGACCTAGTAAATAACAAATTTGGTATTGGAATTCAGGAAACTCTAACTCAGAGCACAAGCTCTGAATTATTATAATACTCAGTTTATTAAAATTATTCTCCAACAATCTTTAAGCTTCATATCAAGTAATAGTAAGGAGAACATGAATTAATCCACATGGCTTTAGTCAAGACTATTGCTAGTCAGTTTTTTTTAAGGTCTATAAGTGTTGTACATTGTAATGAACAAGAATTTATTCATTAGTGAGATTCAAAATCTCTGAAGATAAAGCAGATAAGCATTTACAGGGGCTATAGATGTACCAGGAGTCTGATAATACTGGTAAAAAAAAGTCTCACTAAGCATAAGAAATGAATTTGTGTCGGTTTAAGGAATCATCTGGTGGGGGAGGAGACAGGTCAACTTGGGAGTCAATAAAGGCAAGTGGCAGCCCCCGGGAAACCTAAGAAGCAAACCTGGTAGTCCTTAAATTATATTGGGGATTTATATAGATTTTGTGTTCTACCGTTAGATCTGCATAAAGCAATGTGCCAATCAGCTACATTTACAAACTCCAGCAAAATAGAAGCCCTTGGTTTTGATTTGCTTATTTATTTGCTCTCTCCTCTTTCTACCAATTGTTTTTGTTTTCCTCTATTCTCTATAAGGACAGTTCAACATCCACAAATCAATCAACATGATACACCAAATTAATAAAATGAAGGATTAAAATCATATTATAACCTCAATAGATGCAGAAAAAGCATTTGACAAAATTCAACATCCACTTATGATAAAAATTCTCAGTGAAGTGGGTATAGAGGGGACATACCTCAACATAATAAAGACCATCAGTGACAAACCCATAGCTTACGTCATACTCAATGGTGAAAAGACTAAAGCATTTCCTCTGAAATCAGGAGCAAGACAAGGATGCTCACTCTCACCACTTTTATTCAACATAATATTGAAAGTCCTAGCTGAACAATCTGACAATAAAAAGAGATAAAAACATACAAATTGAAAAGGAAGAAGTAAAACTGTCACTGTTTGCAGGTGACATAATATTATATATAGAAAACCCTAAAGACTTCTCCAAAAAACTATTAGAATAAATGAATTCAGTAAAGTTGTAGGATACTTAGTTAATAAAAGCAGCCTGTTGCATTTCTACACACTAATAATGAACTATCAGAAAGAGAAGTTAAGAAAACAATCCCATTTACATTTACCTGAAAAAGGTTAAAATGCCTAGAAATAAATTTAACCAAGGAGGTGAGAGACTACTCTGAAAACTATGACACTGATGAAAGAAATTGAAGATAGCACAAAGAAATGGAAAGAAATATAGTGCTCATGGATTGTAATAATTAATATTGTTACAATGTCCATACTACTCAAAGCAATCTACTTATTTAATGCAATCACTATCAAAATATCAATGGCATTATTTATAGAACCAGAACAAACAATTTAAAAATTTGTATGGAAACACATAAGACTCTGAATAGTCAAAATGTTCTTAAGAAAGAAGAACAAAGCTGGAGATACATGTTCCCTGGTTTCAAACTATACTACAAACGGTACTAATCAAAACTGTATGGTACTGGCACAAAAACAGACACATAGATCATTGGAACAGAATAGAGAGCCTAGAAATAAACCCATGCTTATCTGGTCAATTAATTTATGATAAAGGAGGCAAAAATATAGAGTGGGGAAAAGATAGTCTCTTCAATAAATGGTGTTGGGGAAACCAGACAACTACATGCAAAGAATGAAACTGGACCACTTTCTTACACCATATACAAAAAATAAACTCAAAATTGTTTAAAGACTTAAATGTATGGTCTGATAACAGAAAACTCATAGAAGAAAACATAAGCCATAAACTCTTTGACATCAGTCTCAGCAATATTTTTTGGATCTGTCTCCTCAGGCAAAGGCAACAAAATCTAAAACAAATGGGATTACCTCAAACCAAAAAGCTTTTGCACAACAAAAGAAACCATCAACAAACCAGAATGGAAACCTACTGAATGGGAGAAAATATTTGCAAATGATATATCTGATAAGGGGTTAATAATCAAACTATATACAGACTTCACACATCTCAATATTGAAAAAATCTTATTAAAAAATGAGCAGAGGACCTGAAAAGACATTTCTCAAAAGCAGGCATATAGATGGCCAACAGACACATGAAACAATGCTCTTCATCATGAATCGTCAGGGGAATGCATGTCAAAACCACAACGATATATCACCTCATCTCTGTCAGAATGGCTATTATTAAAAAGGCAAAAATTTACAAGCATTGGCAAGGATGTGGAGAAATGGGACCCTCTGTGCACTGATGGTGGGAATATAAATTTGTACAGCCACTATAGAAAATGTTATGGACTTTCCTCAAAAAATTTAAAAAAACTTCCATATGATCCAACAATTCCACTTCTGGGTATTTATCCTAAGAAATGAAAACACTCATTTGAAAAGATATATGAACCTCTGTGTTCATTGCAGCATTACTTACAATAGCCAAGATATGGAATATGGAAACAACCTAAGTGTCCATCATTAGACGAATGGATAAAAAGATTACATATATCTTGTATATATATAATTATATATATTCCATATATATAATGGAATATTACTTAGCCATAAAAAAGAATGAAATCTTGCCATTTGCAACAACATGGATGGACCTACTGGGTATTATGCTAAGTGAAATAAATCAGACAGAGAAAGATAAATGCTGTATAATTTCACTTATATGTAAATCTAAAAATCAAAACAAATGAACAAACAAAACAAAACAGAAACAGAGTCATAGATATAGAGAACAAACTGGTGGTTGCCGGAGGGGAGGATGGTAGCCAGTTGGGTGAAATAGGTGAAGGGGATTTAGAGGTACAAACTTCCAGTTATGAAATAAATCATGGATGTAATGAACAACAAAGGGAATATAGTCAATAATATTATAATAACTCTGGTGTGGTGACAGATGGTTACTGGACTTAACATGGTGATCAACTTGTAACATATATAAATGTTGAATTACTATGTTATACACCTGAAACTAATATAATATTGTATTCAGTTATATTCAAAAAAGAGATGCACAATTAAAAAAAATTAAAAATAAGAAAAAGGAGGTCCACCATCTGGGTCAGGTAAAGGCACAGAGACATCCCAGAATTCTAAAATGGGACAGTAAAAGTTGGGTTAGAACTGAGTAGAAGTCAGAAATTCAGGGAATTCGATGTTAAAGACATTTTTCTTTTGAAGATCTTATCAGTCTCCATGGTGTTTGGCTTGCTCCTTTCTTGTCTGACTTTGATCATTGCTTATAATCAAGTCCATTGTGTGTGTGTATGTGGTGGAGTGTGCAGTGGATAACACTTTAAGATATTTGTGGTCTATATTCCAGGGCAAATGAATTTTGGAAAAAGGTTTGATTAGGGGAAAGGGGAGGAACCTATGAAGACACCAGATGTCATGTAAAGATATCTGGTGAATGGAATTTGAAAGGCTAGGAAAAGGAAGAACCAGAAGCCTGCCTCGTTAAGATCACAGCTCAACCTAGAGCTCTCCTTTGCTTGTCACAGTTTGTAGACATGAATTCTACAGTTAAAGGTCCCACACCATACGGGTCAGACTGGCCAAGAAGGTCTTTGTCCCACTTTTATGTGGACTCTTGGGGCCAATATCTGTACCAGATATATGTGTGTGTGACAAGCCCAGTCTAGACCAAATCATGGAAAGCCAGGGGGAAACTTCTTCTGTCTGGGATGTTGGGAATACTTCCAGGAGAAAATTGGGCTATCAAAATATAATCTAGATAACTTCATTATGAATGCTCTCCACCTGCGTGACCCAAGGGCTCTAGGTTAGTGATTCTCAATTATTGTGGGAAACATTTTCCCTGGGGAGGGGTAAGGATGATATCAGAATCTGAAGGATGAGCGTATGTGTGTATCTGAAGATGCATGTTCACTATGCTTATTCGGTGAGTAACACAAATTGCAGAGAATGAAGTTCCATAGCCCTTTTTGTTGGTGGAAATACGTAGAAAATGAAATGAGAAGGCACTGTTAGTGACATGGAATAGAAAGTGTTGATAGCGTTGTAGACCAGTGGGATATATGGGAACAAGGGACATTTTTCTTTGATGAGATGCAAGGGCACTTTCCGTTTTTGGAGCAGTGGAGCTAGGGCTGCATTTGACTCAGTGACTGTGAGTGTTGAGGGAGTGTTAGTTCACCAATTGCAATGTTTTATCTTGATCAGATGTTCAGACCTCTCTCCAACTTTTTCCATGGAGCCTCTCACGAGAAACAGCATTGAAAATTCTCCTGTGGTCTACGTAGACTCTCCTAGGGAGGCTCATACTGCATTCCAGACAGCTCGTGGCCTGGTAACATGAGTTTTCTGATGCTGGATGATTGGTTGACCAGAAAACAAGAGTCTTGTAGTTTTTAGGAGTATTTGAGGTCATAGGCTTTTTTTATATGTAAGATTACACAAGGATGAAATGTCAATTAAGTATTAAGCAGACTCTTTCAAATGGGAATGATTCATATCTCTAGTGGTATGAATGATACCTTGAAAAATAGAATCATCAATTCACAAATACGGCCTAAATAAAGTGTGCGGTTATTGGTTATTTTCCTCACCCTCTAATCCTAACCTCTAAATCTATCCTGCACCCTTGGCCGTGAAAGCTGACTCCTTGGGAAGAAATCACTTGGGATCTTCTCCTGTCTGACTTTGGGTGGGGCTCGGGCAACAGGAAGCCCCAGCAGGAGGCGAGAGGGAGAAGGGGACAAGTCTTTGCTGTCCCATCTCTGTCAGTAGCCGTGTCCCACCACACTCTGCCTGTCGCTGGGTGTCTTTTTCTCCTCACCCCCAGCTTCCACTGAACTCTGACAACAACAGCATAGATGTTTCTACCTTCATGCCTCCAGCATTGGGAATGGTAATGTCTTCCCATTAGCAAGTTCCCATTGCTAGTTTCTGAATGCTTTACCGTTTTTAGTTTATGTTCTGAACTTGCTCACACCTATGTAAATCATCTTTTTACTAAAGCCTTATAGCGTCTGCACCCTTTGGGAGAAATTTCTTTCCTTCTGTAACTCTGACTGATACACAAGGGGTCAAGGCTTCAGAGAAGAACGCTGGATTGGAATTAGAAGTAGACTGGCCACTAATTGGTTCAGGGATCTCTGGAGAAAATGCTTTAGCTTTTCTGAACCTCTGTTTCACCTCATGTAGAAAGGGCAAGACATTATCCTCTGACTCCAAACCATACATGGCGTACGTGATTGAAAGAGAAAGTGGCAGTTTGGATTGGATGACAAGCCTTGTCATTTTTAGATAGTGGAAGCAGATACAAGTTCAAACAGGGTGAGCTGGAAACTATCTCAGGCACTGTAAAGAAATGTTTATCTTTGTAAGAGAAAAATACTAAGAAAATTCTCAAGCCACACATAGTCTCAGGCTGGATTTCCTCTAGATAAGGAAAACTGATGCAAGGGCACAGGAAGCTGGGCAGAAGTGGATTATAAGGACTTCCTGTGGGAGAAGGCAGCTGTTTCCTTGATTCCCAAATGCTGTAGTTAAGGAGGATTAAGTTAGTGCGGAGATATGGGTGGGTTGCCGTCATTGCCTAACAGCACGTGTGCGGAGCTGCAGCCTGCAGATGTGGGCATCTAGTTTTAGATCCTTCTAGGTGCCCTTCTAGGGCCAGTGTCTTCATTCATTCAGTTCCTATACTTTGTCAGGTTCTGCTTGCCACTCCCAATGAGTTTTTTTTTAACATACTTTTCCATTCCCAGGTCTTAGAAAATACAAAATTGGAGGGTTTAAATTTATATTTTATTGAAAAACCACATAAATTTTAAATAAAACCAGAGTTATTCATTCAGCTTACAGAGTTCCTCTCTCCTGGAGGGTCCTAATGTGCTGTTGAACTGTAGCAGAAGGTGAGCTACTGAAATGTTGAATGTGGGGATGAGTAAGAGATTACGGAGGAAAAGTAAGCAGAGGAAAACAAATGATGAAATTGATGGAGAGAAGAAATATATTTGTAAAGAGACAGAGAGCGAGAGGGACCGAGAGCTAAATTTTACTCAACAAATGAGCAGATGAAGAGGAATGGCTTCATCATGTTCGCTCCTTGACTAAATGTAGGAGAAAAGAAAATGACCTCAGTGATATTCTGAGGAGTTTTCATTGAATATTTAATTTGGAAGTAATTTTTCCAGAAGAAATGCTGAAGGTGATGACTCACAAAAATACTATATTCGTATGATGTTGGAATGAATGATTTTTTGAAAAGGCTCAAGGATAGCTGTCTAACGTAATTTAATACATTTTGAAAATAAGAACAAATGGAATAACAACCACCACTTGATTTTGCTCATTGTTTTTCACTCATCATAAGAAAGGAAAGGTCCATTGAAATGAGCATAGACATTCTTATTAAAAGCGAGAGCAATCATTTAATTGATGTCTGTGATGGGAATAGCTTTTCTAGGTGTAAGAATCAGCTTCCGAAGCCAAGGAACACTCCCTACTACATTAATGCTATATGGATACCTTTTGGAAGTTCTTCCAGCTTTTATCAGTTTTGTTTGATTTTATTTGGGGTATTTTTTTACCCAGCCAGCATCATTTGCACATGAAGGTTCCAAGGAATCCTTATTCCAAGAGCAGCTTGAATCAATTCAGCTTTGGCACATCAGAGCAAGACCTAAATGTCTCATTCTATTAGTATGTCATCTTTTTGGCATGTACACTGTCGTTATTCACGGCACTTAATTCTGTGGTCATCTTCTTTTTCCTTGTTGCCTTATCCATAGCTCATGTTCCTCAGATCCAAAAACACCAAGAAATTATCTTGGGAAAAGCAATAGAAGGCCTAATTTTTAGTGTAGAAGCCATCAAAACCTGGGGCTGTAGGGAAGAAAAGTATACGGGAGAAACACCAAAGAGGAGACTGGTGACCAATTCTCTAAATTCTGATGAATATCATTAAGATATTCCCTCTTGATATTTATCACAGATTATAAGAAACTCCTAGTGACTCTTTATCTCCATAAAACACTAGAATACATAGCTCTATGAAATTGTAGACTATAATATCCAGTTATTCTGGTACTATAGCTTTTATAGAAATGATACATCATAGTCATGAGAGTTGATCTGAAATTAACTTCTTGAATCCCCAAGGCCCTTGGAAGCTTAAACTATTGTTTCCAAAGACCTTTTAAATGATGGGCTTTAATTATGATTTTCAAATGACTTTTTACTTAAACATTTTTGTTGACACCCTTAAGTCCTTCAGCATTTCAGCTGTGAGCAAAGGTAGCCAGCAATAGTGGCTGCAAATATAATACACAATAGAGTCCAGTCCATACCGTTAAGGTGAAAGTCAAATTGCACCTATCATATATATGATGGTGAGTATTTCTCTTGAGCTTTCATCGGTGTTATTCTTGTTTCCATTAGAATTCTAATGATTTATCAATTCAAAGTGGATTACCAAAAACAGAGTTTAGGCTTCCCTAGAAAAGACCAAAAGTAAAACTTTAGACTGAAACATAGGCTCATTTTGTAGGTGGCAAGAGGTACCAGTGAGGCGCTACCTTTGGGATTTTACTATTTTCTCAGACAAGAACATTGCAATATAACTAAGCAAGTTTTGTTTCCTAGAGGAAAGGCATTTCTGGCAGATGAAGCCACTTTTAAAAAGGTGTGAAGGAGCGTGGAGGGGGAAGGGAGACCGGGTGGGCACAGGGATATGTCGGGAGAGGGAAATGGGAACCAGATGGTGGAGAAAGGGCCTTGCAATCAAGCTGAGAAGGCCAACTTTTATCTTGAGGATGAGTGTGGAGGTGATGGAGAGACGGGGCGGGAGATATTCACTCCGAGTGTGACATGATCAGAAGTGCCTGGATTTGTTTAATTTATTTAATCCAGGCTTTCCCCTGGCATGGCTGGGTCTCAGAGTCACTCTGGAATTCTCCCCTCCAGTCACTGGCTGAGAAACAGAGAGGCAGCCGTGAGCCAGAGTGGGGAGAACCAGACCCGGGGCACTGTGTTACTTAAGAGGTCCTTTCTTTGGTAGTGTATATATGTCCATGCCACTCTCTCATATATACACTACCAAACGTAAAATAGATAGCTAGTGGGAAGCAGCCACATGGCACAGGGAGATCAGCTCGGTGCTTTGTGACCACCTAGAGGGGTGGGATAGGGAGGATGGGAGGGAGGGAGATGCAAGAGGGAGGTGATATGGGAACATATGTATATGTATAGCTGATTCACTTTGTTATAAAGCAGAAATTAACACACCATTGTAAAGCAATTATATTCCAATAAGGATGTTATAAAAAAAGAAAAAAGAGCTCCTTTCTTGCCTAGGGTATGACTGCTTTGCTTAATTCCGAGGGAAACTGAACTTGCTTATAAAATTACTGTTAGATGACCTGTCAACATATTTGTTTGCATAGAGTCAGGGAACCAGAAGAGCAATACCTCCTTCTCATCATGCATCTGTTTTGTGTCCTTTGCTGCGCTGAAGACACATTTGAATTTCCTAGCCAATTCTGACTGAATGGAAACTCAAATCCTACAGATATGGACAGAGGTATTATGTCGTTATTAAGGGACTTTTCTTCACTCATTCCTCATTCTCATTTTTCATTAGGATTATGCAGATGTGGACTTAAGAACTCTCTCAAGCAGGCAGCTATGTTCACTGTTCAAACGGGCAGATTATTCTTCTAAACCAGGCTTACTCTCAAGGAAGGAGAAAAGAGCAAAGAGATTCAGTTCCTGCCCAAGGCACAGTGTGTTCTCATTCGAGAATGCATCAAGATTTCCAAACTGGAGGGCTGTCCCCGTGACTGATATTTTTAGATTATACTGAAAAACTCAGAGAAGTTATCTGGAAAACAGTCAAACAAAACAGCTTCTCAATCTACACTAATGGAAACCCACATTATAGACGTGTGTTATTATTAAACACATAGTAGGCAATCAAATATTTTTAAAATAAATACTGAGCAAATATTCTCCGGGAAATTGAATGACTTATAGATGTAGGATATTCCAGTGTAAGGCTAAACTACTTGGACACGTCTCCCTCTGTGGGAATTTCGCAGCTTTGGCCGGGTTTTGTTTTGTTTTGCCTGCTTCTGTTTGCTTGGTATCGAAGATTTGAAATCTGAGGCTTTCCAAGTGCAATTTGTTCATTTTGAGCGCTCTAATTCAACAGAGCACACTTAAAACATGTTTTATATTGTTAATTTATTCAGAGGCACTGTGTCAGCCTTTTTTGGTAAACTGAAGAAGTAAGATACCTTCTGGTCTTCACAAATTTTTAGTTTATAGCAAAGGATCATTTCTTAGACAGTATGAAAGTGACATCATTTGGAGCACAGCTCAAATAGTAGCCCACTAGCTATCTACTCCTTTATCTCAGTACATTTCCAGTGTTCTCAAACGTGGCACAATTTATGCATTTCCTCCTGTCTGCCTGTAAATATATTCAGGTTTTCCCCTTCAGAAAAATCATGTTAGGGTTAGGGTTAGGGTTAGATGGTCGGGGTTAGGGTTACACACTGAATCTCGTTCTGTCCTTTGTCAGAGAAACTTCTGGAAAGATGAGTCTCTGCCTTTTGCTTCCACCTCCTCACTATCGACTTAAACCATCGTTCTGTGAACTATTCAACTATGACTAACACCCCCTCTCCGACTCTGCTCCAGTAGCCCTCACAGTGTTACTAATGATTGCCGGATACAAAGCCTTTTTTCTTTTTACACTGTTTTTTGATGTTTGCTGAATAGAACACTTTTGCGTCCTCCCCCCTTTATGACTCTCTTCCCTGTTTCCCACGAAATTCGTGCCTTCTAGTTCCCTGAAGGGCTGCTCTCTCCCTTGCCTGATGGGTCCACTTTGTTTCCCGTAGATGTGGGTACTTTGTTTCCCGTAGATGTGGGTACCTGCAGGGTTTTCTTGCCTGCCCCGCTTCTATTCTTCTTTCTTCTGGTTCTAGCTCTCAGTTTTCCTTCAGAGAATCAACCTCCCCGGCGTCTGCAGCCCACGTGGTCCCAGAGGGGCTGGCCCAGCTCCTTGGTTCCAGGGCCAGGCACCTGGACCTGGCCTCTACAGTCAGCATATTCCATCCAGGTCCTTAGCGCCTCCCCTACCACAGGGACTGATAGAGGGGTGGCTGTGTGACCCGAATCAAGCCAGTCCGTGGCAGGCTGGAACATTTGCTAGAACTCTTGGGAAGGAAAGCTTCTTGTCTCCGGCATCGCTGACCTGTTAATATAGAAGTCTAGACCTGCAGGTGACAATTTTACTTCTGCCAGAGGAAGTGAGGAGAGAGGGAGGCAGGACGGGACGGTGTAGCCTGAGTCAGATGAAGGGGCCTCCATGCAGCAGGCAGGGCCGAAGCAGATGAGCTTGTCCTCAGGGCTGCCGTGGCCTGGGGAGAGGTCTTTGCACCCAAGGGGTGAGGTTTGAGCGCTTGCTACCTTTATTTATACGTAACTGAGTTAATTGCACATTCAAATAATTTACGTTTTAATAATTTTAACAACGGATTCACAAAGCTCCTGAAGATTTAACCGCTGACTCCAACACGCCAGTGCCTCTGTTTGAACCTCCATGGGTGTTTCTTGGCTGAATTAATTATTACTAGGATGGCTGCCAAAAGGTTAAGTTTTTATAATTTAGCTGTTCCTTCCGCACTTATTAGTTGGCCTTCTAACCGTAAAGAACAGCTTCTTTCTTTCTTTATAAGTATGAACTCATCCATACCTATCTTGATTCAATAAATTATAATCCATTAATATCATAATTGTCCACAGTTGGGCAGGTAGGAGGCCCTTTAAACTGGCATCTTTTACCTTCTGACATACCCTCATGATTCTTTTAGGACTTTCGGGATTTTTAGTTCCGGTGCAGGAAGATTGTTCTCTGCATGCTTCCATATTGTCTACATCCCCTGTGTAGGGAATTATTGTCCTACTGCCATTGCTGCCTGCAGCATGGACGCCTTCTCATTTTACTTGGGTCCCCGAGCTCACTTTGCAGACGCTGTCTGTCTGCTTGGGCTGCTGGCCCGGTGCCCATGCATAGATGCCCTCCTCACCCCTTTGGCTCTGGGATCTACCCCACCCTGCCTTGCCCTTGGTCCCGAGGTATTTTGTGCCTTTACATATTTCTCAACTCAACCTTGCTGCTCTTTTGTTGAGGAATTTTGCGTCAGGGGTTGGCAAACTTTGTGAACGGTCGGATAGTAAACATCGTTGACTTTCGGACCACGTATTTTCTGTTGCATCTGCGACTGTTCAGCTCTGTCATAGCAAATGAATGGATGTGGCTGTGTTCCAATAAAGCTTTATTTACAGCCTGCCCGCCCACAGACTGCAGTTTGCTGACCCTTGGTCTGTGTTCATGAGAGTTCATAGCTTTGTTCATGGTTTTCTTGTCTCGTCTCTGTCTATTTTGGTATCAGGGCGAGGCTGGCTTCACAATATGAATTGAGAAGTGTTCCCTCCTCTTATGTTCTGGAAGAGATTTTGTCAAATTGTTATTACTTGTTCCTTAAATGTTTACTAGAATTCACTATGAAACCCTCTGGGCCTGGAGTTCTCCATCAGCCCACTCTCTTTCATAAACTGGGCCCTAGAGACTAGGAGTCCGTCTCACAACAAGCAGGAGGGATGCTTGGAGAGACCTTGGGAGCGAATCCTTCTCTGACCAACAATTTTCTTTTTTTAAACCAAAGTAATTGACTACTGAAAGAGAACTTTTCTCTGAAATTCCTAGATGGAAGTTTGATCCATTTTGCATAAGAAATGAGCCAAGTTTTATTTTTCTAAATTGAAAAAAAATATAGAAAAGGAGAGTAAAGAATCTATTATCTATCTATCTATCTATCCATCTATCTATTATCTATCTATCTAAATGTTACAAACCCACCAAGCAGGCAAAATAAAAGATATTCTGGCATACTTTTCATTATAGAGGTATTAATGGATGTGACACTCTTAGGTTAACATCTGAACTTACCATATGTTAAAATCTTATAGTGACATATCATCTTATGGTCATGAATCCTGGATGTCAGCTGAAATTACTCTTGAAATATTCCAATGAGAGGGAAGGGAGTCCAAGCGCTTCATACAATTCTGATAATTTGCCAGTAGCATACACTGAAAAATGAACTTTCCTGGACACATGGAATGATTATTGGCTCAAGTAGAGACCATCACAATTCCTACAGGTAGCTTTGATCTTTGACCTGCTGGAAACAAGTAATGTTTAAAATATGTGCATGTGGCCTGTGATAAACTTAAGAACATTCATCTTCCTTACTTTCTGTCTCTTCCCAGTTAATTTTCTCTCTATGTCAGGTGCTGTAATGAAAGCAGCTAAGGAACTGGGGTTACAGTTTGATACTGTATTGATACAGATACTGATACTGTGGATACGTATGCTTGTAGTATATTTTGGTTCTACAAATGGAATAGGAGAAGCCAAGTCTAAAATTAATGATCTTTTTGTTCTTGCAGTGAAGGAACCCCTGTCCGCTGACCAAACTGCCTAAGGCATGTTTGTGCCATTCAGTTTGTGCTCTGAATGAGATGTTTCTGTTCCATGGACTACGCCAAAATATACTGTGTTCTTCTTAGTTTTAAACTGTCAGCAGCCTAGCCTGCTACAGGCGTTGAGTGGAAAGACAGATGCTGTCCTGGGTATCTTCCTTTTGTCGCTTCAGTCACTCTTTCTTATTCTCCACCCTGCTGTATGGCAAGCAGGCTGACCTTTGGGGGTTACATCAGTAACGTCTCTTGCTCTCTGGTTATGAGTTGCATTTGGCCCATGGGGAGGCACCCCTTCCTGTGGGTTCTCAACTTGCTGATTTTTTGCCTCAGCTGAGGGTCACAGCTCTTCTAAGAAGGTCTCCACACAGCTCTCTTGGTAACTTGCCTCCCCTTCCCTCTTCAGGCACAGGAGTGGTAACTAGAACGACTACTCCTGAGGCCCTTGGGGTTTCCCTATACCCTACCCACACCTCTGTCAACAATCCTTTCTTAAAGTTTTCATATTTTCTTTATTTGAGCATACAATCTGTCTCTTGTTGGTATCTAGACTGACTATAGCAAACCTCTTCAATCTTTTAATCTCTCTGATACCATGCCATAATACTTTTTAGCTTGTCTTCCATAGATTGAAATTAATTCATCAGAAAATCCCTGTGGGCAATAAAAAACTGGAAGGTCAACCTTGTATTTCCAGTAGGCACCTAGTTTTGTGTATCTGCAAAGTTAAGTGAATACAAGCTGGTTAAATCTTGTTGCCCTACGATTCTGTTCTGTAAGTTTATGGAGTTCACTTTACCTATGGCTCTATATACCTTAATGTCATGTTTGACCCTCACATTCTAAATAGAATGAGCTCTCCTCAAAGGCTATTCCCCACAAAACTGAAAGATGAGGTAGAGTTCTCCAAAGTTCTTTGTGTGGGAAAATATAGGTCAGATCTAGGGAAGTTTCTGCAAGGATGGTGCATGTTTTTAAAAACAGGGTAAATATAGCAGTTACAGTGAAACATTTCTCTGCATCTTCCCCATCGGATGGGAGTTCTTGTCCAACTCACAGGCCTGCTGCATGTTGGTCTGCTCAGAGCCGCATGGTGCTGGCTCTTTCCCCATCCTGTTTTGCTGGTGTGTAGGGTAATATCTCTCACCACTGCAAACAGCCTCTAAATGTGTCTGTTGCTGGTTTGTTCCTGGGGAGTGGATGCAAAGTGAGTGGCACTGCTGTGCAGATCCAAGGTCTGTTGATGCCTCATATTCCCAGTGTCCTATGGGATTATTACTGTTCCTATTCTTAGAGTGTTTACCTGCTCACTTATCACAGCCCTGTTGCTGTAGGATTTAGATAATGAAGTCAAAGCTCATTGGCTGATGGTTCACTGTCCTTGAACCACCCTAAGAATGAATGGATCTTTTGGAACACCTATGGTCCTGTCTATGAGGGGACCCCTGGCTGACCTGTTTCACCAGCCCTTAGAACATTCTGAGGGAAACCTCTTTTACTCTGTAGGAGCCTCTGATATTCTATAGGGAGGCAAAGTGGCTTCCCTAATGGCCAAGCCAATTCCTGGCTGCATACCTTTGTGTAGATTACTACAGTCCCTAACCTCAGCTTCTTCATTTGTAAAACAGAGTGTATAGTAATATCTACCTAAGGAATTGTTGTCATAGTGGGATAAAATATATATATGAAGCGCTTAGCACAGTGCCTGATACAAAGTAAGCTTTCCAAAAATGTTAGTAACTTCTTTATTATTACAAAAGTGCTTAAAAATTGTTCCCATTCTTTAGAAAGTAAAACTTTATGAGTATTTGCGTACAAAAATACTTATGTGTCAATAGATATGCTTTCAGAGAATAATTGGATAAATAACTGAGCTGGTTTGAGATACGTTCCTCCTAGGCCCAAATTTTTATTGAAAAAAGAAAGCTCAGACCACAGAGTGTTTCACACAATTTCTAAGAGGTAAGATATCAGAGGTCTGGCTTACTTTTCTTCCCCTCTTTGTTTACTACTCACAGGGAAAATTAGGTTGAAATTTCCTTTTCACTATAATTATTGGAGAGCCCCTGTTAGGTCATTTTGGGCAATGTTTTAGTAAATAAAATGCTTTATGACTCACATGAATTCTTAGATCAGTCAGTTTATCCGTGAGCCACCTGTTTTGAAGGCCAGATGACAGCAGTGGGAACATGCGTAGGCCAAAGGAGCAGGTGGAGTTTAGGTGAAAAAAGTATCCGTGAACGATGGCAACATATTGCCTTACAATGTACTTGTATCTTTAAATTCCTCAGGTAATAAGACAGCAAATGAAACATTAGCCTTCTCCTTTCTCTTTCTGATCTACAGAGTCTCTCTTCCTCTTACTCTTTGAATTTAATGTTAGCCATTTGGTATATGTCATTCCACGCTTTTTTTTTTTCTGTTTATCTACAAATATTCCCAGACACAAAGAGTTTTTAAAATTTCACAATTACACTATACACATTGTTTGGTAATTTTTGTTTTTACATGAAGAGTATATGATGAATATCTTTTCAGGTAACTACATATCGATAAACCTACTCTTTTCAATAGCAATATTCTATGGATCCTCTAAGTGTGATTTTATGTTAGTTTATCCAGCTCTTCCTCTACTGATGGAGATGGAGGTTAACAGTTTTTACTACTACAAACAGTGCTGCAGAAAGCATTCATGAACATTCATCTTTAGGTATTGGTGGTCTTATTTCTGTGAATGTAACGTTAGATATAGAATTGCTGGATCAAAGGTTACACACATTTGTAGTTTTAATAGATATGCCAAATCACTTGCTGGAAATATATTTACTCATATTCTCATCACCAGTATATGAGAGCCCCTGCCAATACCAGGCATTAGTGAGTGCTAATATTTGCCCATCTGGTGAGTAAAAAATAGCCTCTCATTGTTGTCATTTTTTTTTCTTTGCATTTTGAAGACAACCAATGAACTTGAGCTCATTTTATATGTTTATTAGCCATTCAAATTTTCTATTCTGCTTCTGTCAGTTATCCTTTGCCCATTTTTCTGATGGGCAGATTGAGGGGCTCTTCGTCTACAGATATTTACCAATGGTTAATTACAAGGGCTGCAAATGTCTTCTCTGAGGAAATACAATCTTTATCAAAGAGGCATTTTACATTAAAAAATTTTTTTTTAAGTCTTTACTGAATTTATTGCTTCTCTTTTATGTTTTTTGGTTTTTTGCCTGCGAGGCATGTGGGATCTTAGCTCCCCAACCAGGGATCAAACTCACACCCCCTGCGTCGGAAGGCGAAGTCTCAACACCTGGACCACCAGGGAAGTCCCATTTTACATTTTAAAGAAGTCAAATTTGCCAGTCTTCTCTTCTGGGGAATTCTGGATTTCCTATCTTTCTGATGAAGGTCTATACATATCCTGTGTTGTATGTATATAAAATTAGATCCTGCAATATGTGAAAACATGGGTCACCTTGAGAACATTATGCTCCATTAAATAAGCCAGCCACAGAAGGACAAATACTGCATGATTGCACTTATACGAGGTATTCAAAACAGCCAAACTCATAGAATAGGATGGTAGTTGCCAGGGGCTGGGAGGAGGGGGAAATGGAGAGTCACTAATCAAAGTGTGTGAAATTTCTGTTATGGAAGATGAACAAGCTCTAGAGATTTGAAGATGAATAGAATCTAGAGGTACCACTGTGCTTATAGTTTGCAGTACCATATTGTACCCTTAAAAATCTGTTAATGTCTCATGTTAAGTGTTCTTACCAAAATAAAATTTAAGAAAACTTAAGACCCACACACAGATCTTTAACCCATCTGAAATTTATTCTTGTAAATGGCATGACATTTTTTCTAGATGGATTGTGGTTCTGCCAATACCATTAAATAATCCATCCATTAACAACTGAAATGTCACTCTTTTCATATATTAAGATTTCTTTGGGCTTTCTACTTAATTCCATTTGTCTACTTGTCTATTTTCATGTCAGTAAAATATTGTTTCGGTGATAGTGATTTTAAAGTCAGTTTTAATATCTAGTGGGCCACATTTCTCTAATAAGTCTCTTACCCCTTAACCTTCCTTTTCTCTTTTAAACACTTCTTGGCAGTTTTCATTTATTAATTCATTCATACACATTTTATTCACATGAACTATATAGTTATTTTAATCTCTTCCAAATAACACCACATTGGGATTCTAATTGGAATTTTCTTAAATTTGTATTTTATTTTGAGATCAAATTGCCACTTTAATGGTAGTAAATTTTCCCATTTATCAATATGGTATGTCCTTCCCTCTGTTAGTCACTCAGATTTTGTTTTAGAACCTTCAAATACTCCCTACGAAGTTATTGTAGTCTGTTGTTATGACTTGGAAATATATAGAGAAAATTCATATCTTTTTTATTAATTATAGATGTTAGAAAGGAGAACTGATATGATTCTTCCAGGATGTTGTGGCTTGGAGAGTGTTGGATGAGGGTGTGCCATATACTTAACTAAGTTGTCAGCCTTTTCAAAGTAATAGACTAGAAATGGAATTCATTTATCTGGAAAAATGCTTGCATCTCTGATACTTAATGGAATGCTAGTTTTGCCTAAGGATTACAGAATGCCAACTTTTGATGTGTGCTTGTTGGAACAAGACTGAATTTCTTCCACATTAATTTCTTTTCAATAGGATTTTTTCCTATCTGGTTGAAATAATTTGGGGGGGAACATTTATTAAAAAACAGCATATTCTATTTATTTACCCATTAATATTACTTTGGATACAAAGAATTTTTCCTGCAGCTAATTATAGTCCTTTTTTTTTAAGTTTGGATTTAAAAATAAAAAGTGATATTAATTACTTCATGTAACTTTTTTACTTCTGGTCCCATGCATTTCCTTATCAGATTCATTAAGAGGGAACAGGAAAGGAAAGTCTCCTGGGAGAGTCATTATTGTGCATAAATTTTCTCTTTTATTTTCTTTCCACAGTTGTAAGATGCAGAGAGATGTTTGAAAACTCAGGTTTATGAAGCAGCATCTATGATGGTTCTTTTTATCTCAACTTACGAACCTTAACCTTAACTGTGCACATCCCAGGCCTTTACAAAGTGTTCCCGAGTGAGCCTTCCTTACTAGCAGTAGACATATGGACTTTCGTTGCCTTCTGCAGTCACATTTTTTCAGGGTGAGTGTGGAACAAGCTGCACATGTAGAGTTTTATGGATTAATTTAAACAGCATGAGGGCAGCGCCCAGACCTTCCTAATTATAGTACCTCATTTATTAAAATAGCAGCAATAACCATCCCTTTCATTGGAAACTCATTTTCTGCTCTCCATGGTCATGAGTTTGTCAGTATCTTTATTAAAGCCATTTTAATGCCTTTTAAAAAAGTCTTAAATAATTGAGGATTGAAGTTGGTGGGGGAATCTCTGTATTTAATTAAAATAGTTGTTCTATGAGACTGAGAACTTAAAGTTAGACTGTTGTCTGGAGTCCTTAAGGGATTCTTTATTGATTTGTGCAAGGCAAAAACCAGCTCAAGACATTTGTTTCCGTGTTCTTGGGGGAGAGTATTTGCTTTATCTTTTTATGTTTATTTATTTATTTATTTTTAAAATTAACGTAGTTAATTAATTTATTTATTTTTGGCTGCATTGGGTCTTCGTTGCTGCACGTGGGCTTTCTCTAGTTGCGGCGAGCGGGGGCTACTCTTTGTTGCGGTGCGCGGGCTTCTCACTGCGGTGGCTTCTCTTGCTGCGGAGCATGGGCTCCAGGCGCGTGGGCTTCAGTAGTTGCAGCACGCGGGCTCAGTAGTTGTGGCTTGCTGTCTCTAGAGCGCAGGCACAGTAGTTGTGGCGCACGGGCGTAGTTGTGGCGCACGGGCTTAGTTGCTCCGCGGCCATGTGGGATCTTCCAGGACCAGGGATCGAACCTGTGTCCCCTGAATTGGCAGCCGGATTCTTAACCACTGCGCCACCAGGGAAGTCCTGCTTTAGCTTTTTAAAATTAATGATATCCATGAATTGGAGTACCAACGCTCCTTTTCATAGACAAATACCTTTCTGAAAAGCATTTCTTGTATTTGTATTTTTTTTGTCATATAACACTTAAGAAAGTATGGGTCTGATTATAGTCAGGAAACTTAGAGATTTCAGAGGCTCAAGTCATTAGCAATCTGAACAAGAGCCAGATAAAGAGGTGTTAAAAAAGTTCACTAAAATAAATTAGAAACATGGTATCAGTTAACTCAAGTTTCCACTGCTACTTACATAATTGATGAAATACCAGTTGTCTTGATCCAGCGAATAGAGACAGTGCCCCTAGTAGAAATTTAAACACTTTTCACCCATACGTCTCCATCTCTGTTAAAAATCTGTGCAAACTTCATGGAACAATTCCAAGCCACTCTACGAAGAGACAAGAGAGTTTCCTTTTCCAAAGTTGTCAGGCATAGTCAGCTGCTACTCTGAAACCAAATAATATGTGGCATAAGGCTATTTCCCAAGAAGACTGACTTGTTTTATTATCTAAAGTTAAACCCTTTCAAATGCCTACTAAGATGCTGACTGGCTCAGAAGCACACAAAGTAAATGCATGTAATAAATCCCTTATTTTGAACATGAACAGAGAACATAAAATTTTTATTAGCAGAAAAATCCGGTTCTTTTTATCTGACTAAACAAAGGTTCAAAGGGATTTATATATTTGTGGTTTGAAGGAGTACTAAATGTTTAATCTTCTCAGGGCATCCTCTAGTCTCTGGCCCTGAGGGCCGGGTAAGCCACTGGTTCCTGGTCTCTGACCTGAGGGTCCGTCTTACTAGGCTGCAGTGAATTGAGCCTACTCAGTCTTTCAGCATACAAATGTAAATTTGGGCAAATGCAGAAACTAATCTTTGAAGAAGATTTGGTCTCCAAATCTAAAAGGGAAAAATGTGTCAAGTAAAAGTTGTTCTAGGAATATAAATCAATATTCCTGTTGTATCCATCTTTCCTCTGTAGCTTAACCAAGCAGATGTGGCCACTGAACCAGAAGTGACCACTGGACTCCTGTGTGTTCCTAGAGGAAAAAGCTATGCCCAAATATAGCTGATCTGCTCTGATCAGATTTCACTTTGTAAGACTTAGAAATAAGGGGCACAAGAGGAAGCAGACAGTTGGGGTTGAGGAGGTTGGAGGTGGTGACCTTGTACCATGTGCTTGACTGGAGTATGAGTAAGTGAAGGAAGCCGATGTAGGGATACTTCAGAGGGCATTAGAGGGGATCAGAGGGAGGGACCATTAGTCTCACAAGAGCTGGAAGGTTTTCAGGCCCTCCCTCCCAGGTTCCCATGATGCTGGGAAGTGTCTGCCATGCCCTAGATTTGTGAGAGCCCCTCATCCTTTTAACCTGACTTAGTTTGAGCAATTTCTTGTAGCCAAAGGATGCTTGACTGAAACAAAGATAAAGACATTATTATAAAATCCAAAAGCTTTGGAGGACTGACTGATAAAAGCATCATGCTTTACAAAGAACCCTGCCCCATACCTGGGTTCAAACTCTGGCACTCTTGTCAACAGAATGCCCTCTAGAAAGGACTTTAAACTTCTGGTCACAGTTTGTTTATTTGAAAAATCAGGGAGAGGAAAGAGGATTGAATTACACCATCTGTGAATTCCCCTTGAGATTCTACATTCTTGGAATCTACTGATTTTGTTGAATTTCAACTGGATATAATTATTTGGTTTCTGTAAGTGCTAGAGAGTAGAGAGATGAAAGTAAAGGTCAGGGAATCATGGAGGCCCAGGAGTAGAGGCTTCTGGATTGAAGATCAAAGGACCCTCAGTCAATGTTAAATATGACATCTGAAAGGTTCTCAAGACCTCTGATTTAAAATTAAAACTCTCCCTGGGGATGGACTAGTAACAAGTTTTCCCCTTCCTCCAGGGGAAATTATTCTGGATTATTCAGATGGGACCAGTCTAATCACAAGAATCAAACATAGAGAATCATTCCTTGCTATGGTCAGAATAAGAGGGAGATGTGACCATGGAAGAATGGCCAGAGAGATGCAGTGTTGTGGGCTTTGGAAATGGAGAAGGGGACCACGAGCCAATACATGGAGACAATCTCTAAGGGCTGGAAAGGGCAAGAAAACAGACTGTCCCCTAGAAACTCCTGAAAGTTATGCAGCCCTGCTGACACCTTGCTTTTAGCCCAGTGAGACCTGTGTTGGACTTCTAACCTACAGAACTGTATGATAATAAATTTGTGTCTTAAAACACTCAGTTTGTGGTAATTTCTTACAACAGCAATAGAAGCCAATATAGTGAACATGACTGTGAGTGTGGCTGTGTCTTACCTTATCTCTAGAATTATATTCTTCACTCCTGATGATCAAAGTAAAGTTGGCAACAATTTGTGATTTGTAGTCTGGAGCTGTTTCCACTGAACCAGAACTCAGAAGGCCAGTGTGGAAAGAAGACCAGAGTTGAAATTGAGATATATGGGTTCAGGCTCTGTACTTGGTGATTATGTAACCTGGGATGAGTCACTTAAACTCTACAGTTCCGGTGTCCTCAACTCTACCATGAGGGCTTTGGTCTAAGATAACCTCTAATTCCTTTGAGTGTTGCTCCTTGATGATTTCTCTGAGTGCCTGCCTCACCCTGAGAGCCAATGTTCATGGGAGACTCTAACATGGCCATCTCCACTAGGAGGTGGAGTTTTGCAGAAGGTTCCATGAGTAAGAGTTCTGTGTGTCATGCTTAATTTTCAAATGTAGTTTTGCTTGCTTTGGTGACAGATGGATGTTTAAATGTATTTGTCAAAGGGAAATATTTTATTCTAACTTTTATGATTTCTCAACATGGAGTGAGATTTGAGGACTTGTATTTAGGATGTGAGACACAGTAGCTCAAATTCAGGACCAAACACTTCCAGTTTCATTTCCAGCAGAATATTAATTATCTATTCTACAGTTATTAGAGGGCAGAATTAATTGATCTCATAACTTCTTTTCATATGAAATACAGATATTTTGTAATATAACTTTCCCTTATTTTACCCCAAGAGTTTTGCCTGTCTCGTTTGCATAGTAATTCTTCTTTTCCTTTAGAACATTCTGTACTATGTTTTTGATGTGATATTTACTTTAATCTACCTCAATATATGTACGTTCTTGACTCATTTGATTACTTTCATTAACTTTTTTACTCATGGATTTTAAAAAACCTATCAACAAAACCTAAACCTTCCTTAAGTTCTTTTTAGTTATTTTGCGAAAAATAATAATTAAATGGTTGCTTGTTTATTATATGTTGGATGGCTTTGGTCACTGAGGTAGAGAAAGTTATCTGTTACAGTTTTGGAGTTATTTAGATACCAATTACAAAAATTTACTTTGGAAATTCTTATTCTCCTTTGTTGTCAGGCAAATGAACATCAGGAGACTTGAATGCATTTTAGAAAAAACCTCACTTTAATTATGGTTTGATCTGAAAACCTGAAATTTGTATGAAATATACAAAACACACCTAATAGTTGTGTTGAGATTTATGTAAACTGTTTTATAATATTCAGGGACATGTAATTATAGAATGTCAATGTTGGAAAGGACTCTAAACTATAGTTATTATCATTATTACTATAGACATTCATTCCATGTCCTTTTAAGTAAAATGTTTACTAAGCATACTAAAGTAATTGGATTAGAAAATTAAACCCAAGTATAAAATAAGCTTAGAATAGACAATCCATTGTATCCAAACAATAGACACAATTATAAGGGACTTTATATTTAATTAACAGCCTGTTTGAACTTAGACTTTGGATTGCTAGTAGTTCATGGTGACCCCAAGTCTAAACAAGCCATTAACTTGACTATTCTGAGGTTGACACAGCAGTGGAAGGAGTATTGGTGCTGGGCTCTAAAGTTAATTCTTTCTAGCTGTGCAATCTTGTGTGAGCTCTTTCATTTTGGCAGTCTTTAGTTTTCTCATAGTCCATATAAGTCCATTGATAACTGGCTTAGATCCTCATCAGTAATAAATTATTTAGATGAAAAGTGCCTAGAATATAGCAAGCATTCAGTAAGTCATTATGATTTTGTGTATATTCCCTTTGGTTCCTAAAACATGATGCTTCCACAGCACTCTTTAAGAAAAATCTGAGGGCTGTTCATGGCATACGCTCTATTTTGTGAGGCTTAAAGCTTTATGCCCCATAATGTCCTGCATGTTAGACTCTACATTTGAGTAGTGGATTATCTCACCTGCATTGCAGGCACAAGGCCATTAGTGAGATAATCTACATAAAAGTACTACAGATATGAAGTAGTAGTATTATTTTCAAGAAATCTTAGTGCACATTTATTGTCCATTGGTACCACGTGACTACAAATTTGTGACATGAAGTTTTGTATTTGCTTGATTCCTAAGTTTATTTTTTCTTGCTCATTTATTTCCAATTTACGCTCTCTTGCTTTATTTTCTATAACTTTGTTTAATGCCGTCGCTCCACTTCAGAACAAGGTAGGATGCTAACACACAGATATATATGTATATGTGTATATACATGCACGTTAGTATCATTATTACCGTTTTTAAAATTCTACACTATGAAGGAAGAAGTGGGTGAGCTCTGGAATTTGTCTAATTTGTATGTGGTGTACTTCTGATTGTTCTGACAAGCAGGATGTAAGAGCTTTGTGTTGAAGAAGAATTTAATTTGGGCATCAGGCTGGAAAATTTCCCCTTTTGAAACACTGCATGCCTAAATTGTGAAAATAGAGACAATATTATCAAAGTTTATGTAGGCTTATAACAAAGTGTTTGAAACACATAGTACTTTAGATCAAACCAATTACCATTTAATTGCTTTGATGACAATTTTCTAACTACATGAATGTGGAAATTTGACTGAACCGACTTATCTCTCCCAGGCAGAGCATAATTCTAGAACTTGTCACGCATTTCCATCTGGAATATATTGCTACAGGAGAGCAGGGGCTTTTCTGAGGCTTGGGTTTCTTCAGGCCCACTGTTTTAGGAAATACGATGCCTGAGGAAGCAGTATCTCAGTTTAATGTGGGACAGAATTATTGTCAGAGCATTAGTACTTATGCTGTATTAGAATCTTAGTTCTTAGGACTCAAAGTGTAGATTAGAATCATAAAGTAGAGTCTGGGGTTGAAAGCAGAGAGACTTGTATCTACCTTAAATACTTTTGCATTTAAGGTATTGCCAGGTACCTAGCTTGGGTATTCTATTTTTTTGAAACTAATGTTCTGATTGGCATTGGTTTGTAAAAAATGAGTTTAGTTATTGACTTTTCCATGTGTGGAATCACTGAAGAATACATAAGCTATACCAAATCAACCAATGTTTATATCTGATATGGAGAGAAAAATATAGAAAAATGTTTCTTTAAATTTAAATATTTACTTGTTTTCCTTAGATGTAACTAACATGTTAAAAATCTCTGTGATAGTAAGCTGTGACAAAGCGCGAGGGAGGCATGGACATTGTAAGCAGCCGCATAGCACAGGGAGATCAGCTCGGTGCTTTGTGACTGCCTGGAGGGGTGGGATAGGGAGGGTGGGAGGGAGGGAGATGCAAGAGGAAAGAGATATGGGAACATATGTATATGTATAACTGCTTCACTTTGTTACAAAGCAGAAACTAACACACCATTGTAAAGCAATTATACTCCAATAAAGATGTAAAAAAAAAATTACAAAAGGCAAAAAAAGAAAAAAAATTCTCTGTGATAAGAGATAACCCCACGCACATATGGTCACCTTATCTTTGATAAAGGAGGCAAGAATATACAATGGAGAAAAGCCAGCCTCTTCAATACATGATGCTGGGAAAACTGGACAGCTACATGTAAAAGAATGAAATTAGAACACTCCCTAACACCATACACAAAAATAAACTCAAAATGGATTAAAGACCTAATGTAAGGCTAGACACTATCAAACTCTTAGAGGAAAACATAGGCAGAACACTCTATGACATAAATCACAGCAAGATCCTTTTTGACCCAGCTCCTAGAGAAATGGAAATAAAAACAAAAATAAACAAATGGGACCTAATGAAACTTCAAAGCTTTTGCACAGCAAAGGAAACCATAAACAAGACCAAAAGACAACCCTCAGAATGGGAGAAAATATTTGCAAATGAAGCAACTGACAAAGGATTAATCTCCAAAATTTACAAGCAGCTCAGGCAGCTCAATATCAAAAAAACAAAAAACCCAATCCAAAAATGGGCAGAAGACCTAAACAGACATTTCTTCAAAGAAGATATACAGATTGGCAACAAACACATGAAAGAATGCTCAACATCATTAATCATTAGAGAAATGCAAATCAAAACTACAATGAGGTATCACCTCACATGGGTCAGAATGGCCATCATCAAAAAATCTACAAACAATAAATGCTGGAGAGGGTGTGGAGAAAAGGGAACCCTCATACACTGTTGGTGGGAATGTAAATTGATACAGCCACTATGGAGAACAGTATGGAGGTTCCTTAAAAAACTAAAAATAGAACTACCATATGACCCAGCAATCCCACTACTGGGCATATACCCTGAGAAAACCATAATTCAAAAAGAGACATGTACCAAAATGTTCATTGCAGCTCTATTTACAACAGCCAGGACATGGAAGCACCTAAGTGTCCATCAACAGATGAATGGATAAAGAAGATGTGGCACATATATGCAATGGAATATTACTCAGTCATAAAAAGAAACGAAATGGAGTTATTTGTAGTGAGGTGGATGGACCTAGAGTCTGTCATACAGAGTGAAGTAAGTCAGAAAGAGAAAAACAAATACTGTATGCTAACACATATATATGGAATCTAAGAAAAAAAAAAAAAAGGTCATGAAGAACCTAGGGGCAAGATGGGAATAAAGACACAGACCTACTAGAGAATGGACTTGAGGATATGGGGAGGGGGAAGGGTAAGCTGGGACGAAGCGAGGGAGTGGCATGGACATATATACACTACCAAACCTAAAATAGATAGCTTGTGGGAAGCAGCCCCATAGCACAGGGAGATCAGCTCGGTGCTTTGTGACCACCTAGAGGGGAGAGATAGGGAGGGTGGGAAGGAGGGAGACTCAAGAGGAAAGAGATATGGGAACATATGTATATGTATAACTGCTTCACTTTGTTATAAAGCAGAGACTCACACACCACTGTAAAGCAATTATACGCTAATAAAAAAGTTAAAAAAATCTCTGTGATCAAATCAATAAAATATTAATATAAGAAGAGACTATAACTAGAAGGTATATAATAGATACAGCAGAAATGTTTCCTGTTATGTACAAGAAGTTAATATGTGTTAAAATTGGTATTTCAGTTCAGTGGGAAATGAGTACTTAGTTACTCAATGGTGCCATAATTGGCTGCTCACGGGAGATACAAGAAAATTGAGCCCTTACCTTGCAGCACACACAAACGTAAATTCCGCATAGATTAGCAACTAAAACATGCAAAATAAGAATTTGCAGGAAAATCTGGGAGACTAGATGTGTTAATTTAGGGGCAAGGCAGACCTTCTCAACCAAAACTGGTTGAGAAAATACAAAATAAAATCAAATATGGAGACCCCTTCTAGAAATATGTTGCTGTTCTTCATTTTTACTCTTGAATTTAATCCAGGATCGTTCAACTGAACTCCCTGGAAAACACACCACATTTGAAATTTTGCTCTACCCCCTGTAGAGCAAAACTGGTGGATAAATGCCCAAGAAAAATGCTCCAAAATAATGACATATAGAAATGGACGCAACTTTAATTAGTTTATGTGGAAAGGAAAAGTCATTGATGCACAATTGCTTTATTGTCAAAGGAATATTAAACTACCTCCCTGACCAGTTGCTACGATTGATGTTAATGTATATGAAATATAGAGGTTGATGAATCGTGTGCCCTGAGTAACTGTGTTCCTTTCTGCTGATCCCTATGAGGAGATAGGCAGAGAGTACAACTTCCTCGTGTCCCCCCAAGTTGTGCCACTTAAAATCTGTTGGTGAAAAGAGGACCCACGTAAACAATAAACGTACACCTTTGGATCCAAAAATATTTAAGCAAGATTCTCTTATACTGTGTTTTGAAGGAATATTCAGATTCATTGTGTGATAAAAAACCCTGGGCAGGTTTCATAGGCTGTTGTATGTGGGGAAAATGTAGTGAGTGTGAGAGGCAGAAGAGACAAAGATCAGTGTTGAGGATTTGCCATCGCTGGCTCTTTGATTCTCTCCCGCTGTTATCTAAACTCCCCTGCCTTCCTCAACAACTCCTTTCATAAAAACAGCTCCCCACCTGGGTCCACATTTATCTTCATCCAGCTGGGGCATCAATATCTGGACACATGCACACTATGTAAGTAAGTATATATACAATTTAAAGCATTTATATTTCTTTTAAATTTCAAAAATGATATTTATAAAAGTAAAATGACAACTGAGAAGTATTTTGTTTTGTCTTGCTTTCCTTAAAACTAAACCACTTAAACAAACAGAAGACACCTTATAAGAGAAATATATGTATATGTAAGCACATTTTTGTGGCAGAAAATCCTTTAAAAACTACTGCTTTGTTTTCTTTCCTTTTTCCCTGTTTTCATGCCACCTATTACACTATCCCATTGCCTGTGCACTGATTAACCTGGAGGCTGCATTAAAATGGCATATGCTGAATGTTTATGGGACCCTGAGAGCTTTATGAACAGTTTCAATCTACGGGTTGGAAAAATGGTCTGATGGCCGTAAATGCTTAGTCAATTTAATGAATTCCAAGAAATTCAGCATCGAGAGAGAAGAGCAGAATTCATAAAATATATTTTCTTTAAAATCTCTGATCGACTTTGACCTGATATGGAAAATTTCAAAGATTAAGTTCCTCAGTTTTCCCCTCCACAAAAGAATGAGCTTGACATCACTAGATGCAGAGAACAGATAGTGATGTTAGGAATATAAAGATCTCTTGAAATACGTGTGTAAAAGTACTTTGAATCTGTCAATCATTAAGCGAAGAAGTTATTAAGAGCATGAGCTTAACTTCACGGTCCTACTTTGTCTACCATGGTCCTTACTCGACCATGAGTCAATACTTGAGACTTTAGCCTTTTTTTCCCCTTCTTAATATGGCTGCTAAAAGTACTTTCTACCCATAAAGTCAGCCAACTCTATTTCCTAACTAGATCTTATGCCTCAGATTTTAAAATATCAAAATATGTGTGTCAAGATCCAATAAAAATACTTGAAATTTTAAGAAGGAGTTATTGGAAGTCCTTTGGGATGTATAAATGAACAGGATGATTAAGTTTATGTGTAACTTCCAATTTGGTTGAATGTCTGGGCAAATTCAACTTTTGTTTTGTATCAGGTGAAATTCTGGGAGATGAATCTGCCTCTTATTGTGTCTATTGTTTATGCAAACTTCTTTTATTGCATATTAGAAATAATAAGAGAAATAGTTTCATGGAAGTAGATAATGCAATAATAATAGTTAATATTTAGTGAAAGCTTACTATTTGCAAAGCACTGATCTTAAGTACTTTGCAGGTCTCACTTCATTAATTTCTACAATGTTCCTGTGAGATTATTAATTTTATCAACTCCATTTTATTGATAAGAAAATTAAAGCACAGAGAATTGAAACAACTTACTTAAGGTCATTTAGAAAAGGTAGAATTAGAATTCAAACATAGGCAATCTTGATCTAGAATCTGTGATTTTTACCACATACCATGCTCTCTCCCACATAATTCAAACTCAAAAAGGCTTAGGTTCAAATCCTGGCTAGAGCTCGTGTTAACTGAGTAACCCTAGAAACTAGGTCTCAGTTTTGTCCTCTGTAAAAGAGGCAGACTAACACCTATTCTACTGGGTTGCTGTAAATATTAAATGAGATAATCTATACAAGGGAACAGCAAAGTTCCTGGCACAAAGTTGATAGCAAACAAATGCCAGATGCTTCTCCTTCCCCTAATGTGCTGGAGTTTAAAAATTTATGGAAAAAAACCCCATTTTTTTCTCCCCAAATATTATCTTCATAAAATCTAGTTAAAATATTTAACAGCAGATAGCCTATTCATTCTCCATATCCTTTAAGATGACTTTATTGTGAGCATGGAAAATTATCTAATCTTTTTCTCTTGTTTCCTTTCTCTTAGCTAGCTACTGCTTACTGTGATGTTTTTATGAAAGGATGAGGTGGGACTGGGGCTGAGGCAGAAACAGCAGAATTTGTGGTTCTTTTTGGAATTTTAATTATAAGTCCAAGAATGCTCCTTTGATCAAATTTTTGTATAAATTTTCTTGAAAAGATCTTTGTTTACTGACTCTTAAATGAGGAGTTATATAATACAGATTCCACATCTTGTAATAAGCTAAACCCCTTCCATAAGGAGAGGGTCCCATATACAGGAATTCATGGTGAAATTGGTATGTGGAGGGGGATCTATTTCTTAGACATCACTCAGATGTATTCCTCCAGTGAGAACTGGGTCTGTTTATTTAGATGAAGGGTTCAGGCATCTCTGACATCGAACGCTGAGGGCCACGAGTAGAGAAAAGTACAATTCACTGGGCAAACTTAAAACCACATTCCTCCAGCTGTGGAGCGCCTCAGTGTCAGGCTCTGAAGAAGCCAAGGTTGCGGTGAATTTCAGGGCAAAAACAAATCGTTGAAAAATGTGCCCTTCTCCATCCTCCTCTGTCCCTTACAACAGTCGAACTTGAACATCTTTAACGTATCCTACACTTATCTGGTACCGGATATGTGGAAAAAAGTCAGCCTTGTGCACTGTTGCACATAGACTGTGGTTTGGCAGGATGCTTGCGTGGGTTCCCCAGCCACTTCTACCCAAGTGAATAATGGTAACAGAACCCCCTTTCCATTTCCCACCCATACACATGTCTGAAGAAAAAAAAAGACTAAACAAAACGTTCTTCTTCTTTTTTTATCTGAAATGAAAACAAATAGAAGAATGAGTGGGAGAAAGGTCTGGTCAAATTTACTGTAAATGCCTCTGGAAAGAGGATCTATCACAGTAAGGAAGAAATCCTTGTTCTAGTTTGTGAAATACCAGTACACTTTCTGTGAATATTTAACCTGTAAGCTCCTCTCAAAATAAATGAAGTTCTTACTAACTCCTGTTTTCCCCTTCCTGCAATAGGTGTTGTGGGTCAACTGTCCCCAAAGAGCTTGCGATTTGCTTTTTTAATGGTTTTATTTAAAAATTTGTATTTGCCTCCTGGGTAAACAAAGCAGAAGTAACACAAATGTTTGTATCTGAGCTTTTTCAAAATCCTACTAAACCCATGGCACGGGAATAAAACAGAGAGAATAAACCAAAAAGATGAATAAACCAAAATGATGAAGAGGCAGAGAGAGGAGGTAATAGCAGGTGAGAGATGACAAGTTTTGGAAGGTCCAAATTAGAGGATTTCTAACTGGTTTGAAAGAAAGTTGCAGCTGAAAGGGTCTACAGGAGGGACCGCATAGGAGAGGAAGCTGAGTTTTTCCTGCAGAACCCAGCAAAGGCTCACGAGATGGAGACACCAAGTGCTGCAAAAGTCATGGGGCTAAAACTGGGAGGGTGAATTGGGATTTTGTGTAGTTCCTTCCTGGAGGGCAGGTGAGTATTTCTCCTCCACAAGTGCAGAGCCCTGGGGATTTATGACTACGGGGATGTTACACCCGATTAGTTCTTGTCTTAGAGAGATATGGAGCTGGAGTGAGCTGCTGGGCTAAAAAAAGGGAATCAAGTGAAGTCTTTACATGGATGGTGAGTCACACAACCCCCAACTGTCTGCTCCCAGAACTCTGGTTCTCAGGCATCTACTTCCCAGGCAGGAGATGGGAGAATCTTTCTCCGGAGAAACTGAAAGGACCCGGGCATTCTGATATTTGGAGGAATCCCAGTAAGAAATCTGTCTTCTTGCCTAGTCACTCTCTGGTGAAAACCATTAACTGACAGCTCCTTTCCTCCTCGCACCTCATATTCTCTCCTCTTCACCTCCCCGTGCATGGAGAACATCCAATCATCCTTGTTTATAGCCTCCCCTTAAACATGAACCGATAGCCAAGGATCGCCAAGAAATATTCAGTAAAAGCCTCCTTCATTGACTGGAGACTATAACAAGTAAACAGGAAAAGGGAAATAAATACAATGAAGGGAAAAGGAAAAAAATCTTAAAAAAAAACAAAACCAAACAAACTCCTAGAGTTAATATCCTCAGAGAGACAAAATTCACTGCATCCATAGTATTAGAATAGGATGCTGGAAAGAATAATATTGAGCAGAAAACTCATGAGTGTTAAAAATATAATACTCCAAATTAAAATTAAATAGAAGACAAAGTTGAAGAAATGCCTAAGAAAGCAGAATGACACACAGAGAAATAGACAAGGAAAGAAGATATGAAAACTTGTAGCTCAATCTAGGTTCTAAGAAGTCCTTGGAAGGCAACATTCACTCAAGAGAAATTTATGAGGAAATAGAAGATTCTGAAAAAATCTAGGTTGATGATATGTCATATTTTCAACCTAGGGCTAAGAATGCCATGGGTTGCTCAAAGAAACTGAACTGAAGAAAAATGAAGAAATACTTTCAAAATTATGAGGGAAATAATATTCTTCCTAGAAATTATAGTACTATTTAGATTATTCAAGCTCTTGAAAAATCATCTGTCCTGCATGATTTTTCACTGAAGGATATAAGAGGTAGAGAAGTATGGAACCCGGAAAATTAAGAGACAGACGATTCTCAAGATGATGACCAAAGGAAGTCTGGCAGTGAAGGTTATTCCAGTAAAGAGTCAGCTAGTATAGACTTCCCCCACAAAAAGTGACATGATAGAAAGAAGTGCTCAAAAGAGCACTTTTGGCAGAAGGCTGCAGGTAGATTGAATGGAGAAGAGCTAGGATGCTGATGTAATAATATAGGCATAAAGAGGGTTTTAAATGTCCCAGTCCACATTTCCTTGCATTTAGCAAACATGATTTTGCTAAAAGAAAGAATACTGTAACATAACCTGTAGTTTTTGTTTGTTTTAAAATCCTTGAAATCCAACCAGAAACACAAAAAACAAAGGAGCAGAAAAGTGAGTGAAATAGAGGCTATAAGCTGAAGTAAAGGAATGAATAGATTAATTCAGAACACGGGATGTAAGAAGAAAGCAACTTTAAACAGCAAAGGCAACAAATAATTTGGTGAGAACATCCTTTAGGTAAACACGGCTGTCAGAGAACAGGGGAATTCAAAGTGAAACTACTTTCTAGGATGAGTAATATGAGGGAAAACTATAATGTACGTTAAACTTTTAATATATTTTTGGTCTAGGAATAGAATGTTACTATAATTCCTTCATAATTTGGATTGTTTAGATAGGGTTTTTATTGCATATCTACTGTGGTCTTTGTTTTTGACTGTGAGGAAAACAGAAATGTTGTTTTCAGAATTGGAGTGAGATATAAAATATGATCATCGTATAAGCTTATAAGAGAAAGTAGAAACACAGATGGTGCACATAATTTGTTTGTAAAAATCCATATTACATGTGCAGATACACACACACAAACAGTTCTGTGTCAATGAAGTAACCAAGTCACTCACAGGCCAATAAAAGTTAAGCAAATTTAAAAAACCAAAAAACAGGTTTTAATTTTTTAAAAACTGAAATGCAACTAATGACTTTCTGGAAGTTCTTTCAGTGTTCTGCATCTCTTTCTGCAACAGTGCATGAGGCATTTTGGCCCTCAATTTTTTAATTCTTAAAGGACACAACTTTCAGTTAAAATAGAATAATGAACAATTATTTTGAATAGGTAATTTTAAAGGGATTTCTTTGACCACTTTATTGTATTTTTTTTTTCTTGAAGAGGGTAATATAACGTTCGTGATGAACTATTTCTGGCTGTCCTTTCTCCAGGCTGGTTTTGGGGAATTTTATAAAACATTTAAAGAAGAGTTAACACCTATTCTTCTTAAATTATTCCCAAAAATTGAAGAGGAAGGAATGCTTCCAAACTCATTTTATAAGGCCTGCATCACCCTGATAGCAAATGCAGACAAAGAAACAACAACAACAAAAGAAAGTTACAGGCCAATATCACTAATGAACATAGATGCAAAATCCCTCCACAAAATATTAGCAAATAGAATTAAACAATAGATGAAAAGGAACATAGACCATGATAAAGTAGGGTTTATCCCAGGGATGCAAACATGGCTCAATATCCACAAATCAACCAACGTGACACACCACTTTAACAAAGTGAAAAATAAAAATCATATGGTCATCTCCATAGATGCAGAAAATGCCTTTAACAAAATTCAGCATCGTTTTATGATAAAATCTCTCAACAAAGTGGGTATAGAGAAAACATACTTCAACATCATAAAACCCCTTTATGACAAACCTACAGCCAACATCATACTCAACAGTGAAAAGCTGAAAGCATTCTGTCTAAGATCAGGAATAAGACAAGGATACCCACTCTCACCACTTTTATTCAACATAATATTGGAAGTTCTGGCCACAGCAATCAGAGAAAAAAAAGAAAAGAAAGAAATCCAAATTGAAAAGGGAGAAGTAAAGCTGTCACTGTTTGCAGATGACCTGATACTATATATAGAAAACCCTAAAGAGGTCACCAAAAACTATTAGAAGTAATAAATGAATTCAGTAAAGTCTCATTATACAAAATTAATATACAAAAATCTATTGCATTTCTGTACACTAAAAGTGAACTATCAGAAAGAGAAGTTAAAAAAAACTCATTTACAACTGCATCAAAAAGAATAAAACACCTAGGAATAAACCTAATGAAAGAAGTAAAAGACTTGTAGTTGGAAGACTATAGGACACTGATGAATGAAAATGAAGATGACACAAATGGGAAGATGTATACTGTGCTCATGGATTGAAAGAATTAATATTGCCAAAATGACCATACTCCTCAAGGCAACCTACAGATTTAATGCCATCCCTATCAAAATACCAATGGCATTTTTTCCACAGAACTAGAATAAGTAATTCTATGTTTTTTTAATAGAAACACAAAAGGCTCTCAAAACAATTTGAGAAAAAGAAAAAAGCTGGAGGTGTCATGCGCCCTGATTTCAGACTATACTACAAAGATACAGTAATCTAAACAGTATGGTACTTGTACAAAAACAGACACATAGATCAATGAATGGAACAGAATACAGAGCCCAGGAATAAACTCACACTTATTAGATCAATTAATCTATGACAAAGGATGCAAGAATATAAAATGGGGAAAAGACAGCCTCTTCAATAATGATGCTGGGAAAATCGGACAGCTACATGAAAAGAATCAAACTGGACTACTCTCTAATACTACATACAAAAATAATCCCTAAATTGATTGTGGACTTAAATGTAAAACCTTGAACCATAAAACTACAAGAAGAAAACATAGGGAGCACACTCTTTGATGTCAGTCTTAGCAATACTGTTTGGATCAGTCTACTTAGGCAAGGGCAATAAAAACAAAATAATCAAATGGGACTATATCAAACTAAAAGGCTTTTTCACAGCAAAGGAAATATCAACAAAATGAAAAGGTAAGTTACTGAATGGGATAAGATATTTGTGAACGCTGTATCTGATAAATGGTTAATATCCAAAAATACACAAAGAACTCACATAACTCAAAATACAAAACAAAGAATCCAATTTAAAAAAATGACAGAGGACCTAAGTAGACATTTTTCCAAAGTAGACATACAGATGGCAAACAGACACATGAAAAGATGCTCAACATCACTAATTTTCAGGGAAATGCTAATCAAACCACAATGAGACACCACCTCACACATGTCAGCATGGATATCACCAAAAAGACAGAAAACAAGTGTTGTTAATCATATGGAGAAAAGGGAACACTTGTGCACTGATGTTGGTATTATAATCTTGTATTTTTACTATGGAAAGCAGTGTCCATGTTCCTCAGAAAATTGAAAATAGACCTGCCATAAGATCCAGGAATTTCACTTCTGGGTATTTACCAGAAGAAAACAAAAGCACTAATTCAAAAAGATATATGCACTCCAATGTCTATTGCAGCACTACTTATAATAGCCAAGATGTGGAACTTATCTAAGTGTGTATCAATAGATGAATGGATAAAGAAAGTGTGATATATATATATATATATATATATATATATACACACACACACACACACACACACACACACACACACACAATGGAATATTACTCAGCCATTAAAAAAGGGAAAACTTGCCTTTTTAAATACAGTGTTTCTTTTTGCAGTACGCGGGCCTCTCACTGTTGTGGCCTCTCCCATTGCGGAGCACAGCCTCCGGACACAAAGGCTCAGCGGCCATGGCTCACAGCCCCAGCCACTCTGCGGCATGTGGGATCCTCCCGGACCGGGACACGAACCCGCGTCCCCTGCATCGGCAGGCGGACTCTCAACAGCTGCGCCACCAGGGAAGACCCAATACAGTGTTTCTTGGTGTGGATCTCTTTGGATTCATCTTGTCTGGGACTCTCTGTGATTCCTGGACCTGGATGTCTGTTTTCTTTCCCAAGTTAGAGAAGTTTTCATCTATTATTTCTTCAAATAAGTTCTTTGGCCCTTTCTCTCTCTTCTCTCCTTCTGGGTTTCCTATGATGTTAATGTTATTATGCTTGATGTTATCCCTAAGTTCTCTTAAACTATTCTCATTTTTCAAAATATTTTCTTTTTTCTGTTCAGCTTGGATAATTTCCACTACTCTGTCTTCCAGTTTGCTGATCTATTTCTCTGTATCGTATAGTCTATTGTTGATACCTCCTGGTGCATTTTTTGTTTCAGTTATTGTATTCTTTAGCTCTGTTTGGTTCATCTTTATATTTCTAACTCTTTGTTAAACTCTCTCTGTGTTCACGCATTTTCTCCTGATTTTTGATCATTAACTTGAACTCTTTAGCTGGTAGATTGCTTATTTCCACTTCCTTTAGTTCTTTTTCTGAGGTTTAATCTTGTTCTTTCTTTTGAAATATATTCCTCTGTCATATCATTTTGCCTAATTCTCTGTGTTTATTTCTGTATATTAGTAGGTCATTCACATTTTCTGATCTTGAAGAAGTGGCCTTATGCAGGAGATATCCTATGGGGCCCAGCAGCACACTCCTCTCCACTCACCAGAGCTACCTGTCCTTTTATGGGCTGCATGAGCCCTTCATTTGTGGTGGGGCTGACTATTATGGGTGTAGTAGTAGGCACAACTTGCCCTTGGCTTGGAGACTGCCAAGCCATGCCTTATGTGGTGGTTGCCAGCCCACTGGTAGATGGGGCAAGGTGCCTGAATGGCTGAGTACAAGGCCTGAGTTAGCCTGGGCTGGTGCTGGCCCATAGGTGCGCTGGGCGTTGAACTGGGACTGCTTCTGGCACACCTGCTGGTGGGTTAGCTCCTGGTTCAAAAAGGTAAGGACTCAAAAATGGCACTTGCCAGCAACAGTGTCCTAGAATGAGCTCCCACAAATGGCTGCCATCAGTATCTATGTCCCCAGGGGGAGTCTCTTGTCAGTCTGGGAGACTCTTCAAGATCAGCAAGTGGGTCTGACCCAGGCTCCTTTCAAATTACTTCCTCTGCACTGGAACTTGGAACATGTGAGATTCTGTACATGCTCTTTAAGAGTGGAGTCTCTATTTCTTTTTTTTTTTTTTCGGTATGCGGGCCTCTCTCCCATTGCGGAGCACAGGCTCAGCTGCCATGGCTCACGGGCCCAGCCACTCCGCGGCATGTGGGATCCTCCCGGACCGGGGCACAAGCCCGTGTCCCCTGCATCGGCAGGCAGACTCTCAACCACTGCACTACCAGGGAAGCCCATGGAGTCTCTATTTCTTATAGCCCTCTGGATCTCTCATAGCAGGGCTTGCTGGCTTTCAATGTCAAATGTTCTGGGGATTTGCCTTCCCGATGCAGGTCTGCTGGCTAGGGAGCCCGATGTGCAGTTTGGATCCCTTGCTACTTGGGGAGAACCTCTGCAATTGCAATTATCCTCCTGTTTGTGGGTCATTTACATGGGGGTGAGAGTCTTGACTATATTGCATCCCTGCCCCTCCTACCCATCTCATTCTGGTTTCTTCTTTATATTTTATATTATGGAAAATCTTCTTGCAAGTTCTCAGGTTGTTCTCATAGATAGTTTCTCTGTAGTTAGTTGTAAATTTTGTGTGCATGTGGGTGGAGGTGAGCTCAGAGTTTTCCTATGCCACCATCTTGGCCACACTCAAACAAATGCTTTTCTTTGGCTATTTAATTAAGATGACCAATGGACACTCATCATACTATATATATATTGCAGAAATGTAGTAGGTAAAATCACATTTTGATAAATCACAATATATTATAAAAGCATAAGGGGCACAAGATATTAAACAGGTCCCAAGTTTGGTTACATTTTTAATGTGGATGCCACTTTCTAACTGGCTTTCTTGTAAATCTAGATTTTTATCAGCTAGCTTCATCACATGGATGGTGCATATCCTCTTGAAAGAAAATCCAAGAGATCATCCTATAACTTAAAAAAAATCAAATTAATTTTAAGTGAGGCTGTCAATAAAATGTAAATTAATTTCACATTGTGTGAAATTAATATAATGGAAGTTGTTGCTCAATTGCTGTTTTATTGATATGCAGTTCACAAAAGATTTAAGCATATCAACCAGAACAGAAGTATTTATTAAAGAAATGCAGTTATGGAAGCATAGTGAGTGGTATTTAGCCAAAAATATTGGATATATTCAAAATCTAAAAAATTAAGGGCAGGAGAAGCTGATTTACCCAGACACTAACTCTCAACATGTCAGAGTTAGTGTCTTCTATTTAATCAAAAACTCCTGTATTTAATATAAACAAGGATTGTAGCACTTCTGGTGGGGAACATGTGATTGCCAGTGTAAACTCATGTCCACTTTTGAGAACAGAGCCAGGCAGGATGAAAGAATTAAAGAGTGAATTTCTTCAATTCAGCCTAATAGCTGGCTAAATCTGAGTTTTAATTAACCCATGTTATTTATATTTTCACAAAATGGTAGCTGAAAGCCTTTAGGTAAAAATGGAAATACTTACTGCAAATCAATATGGAGGTTGTTAACTATAACTTACTTACTTTCATATGAACATTTCTTCTTGTTCTGCTCCCTTGGAAATATATAATTTTATGCATAGTCCCTGGCGCTCTTATTGCCATTAACCTCTCCTCTTCTGAAACAAATGTCCTATTGTAGTATTTTAAAACACCTCACAATTGAAAAGATATTTTAAAAAAGTTCAGCCAGCCTACTTTTGCTAGCTGTAAACTTGTTCTCAAAATAGAAAAACAAAAAGTCATATGTACGCTAGGTGAGAAGTAGAAAAGATTTTAAAAGCAATTAATAGTAGACATTTAAAATTGTTTCTCTTGTGGGCATTTTGGTAGTTCCTTCTGAGGACCCACTTTAAATGTTTATCTGCCCTTCTTATATTGTAGTCAGTGCATCTTCCTCTACTGAGCATTCTCCTCTCATCCTCTGATTTTCTAGTGGTCTCCTGGATGGTCTCTCTCTCTCTTTTTTTTTTTTTTTGCGCGGGTCTCTCACCTTCGCGGCCTCCCTGCTGCAGAGCACAGGCTCTGGACGCGCAGGCTCAGCAGCCGTGGCCCACAGGCCCAGCCGCTCCGCGGCATGTGGGATCTTCCCAGACCAGGGCACGAACCCGCATCCCCTGCATTGGCAGGTGGATTCCCAACCACTGTGTTACCAGGGAAGCCCTGGGAATCCCCTGGATGGTCTCTTTCTAATTGGATTCCATTGCTTTTCCAGGCATCTATCTTTGGCAAAACTTCAGATCACCTTTCTCTCCCTTGTATCCCTAACTTGTTCATGAGAGACATTCAGAATCCTTGCCTCTGAAGTCAGTGAAAGTGCAACTAGTTTTTAATATATTCTGGTCTGTCTGCCTTACTACCTTGGGCTGATAGTTACAGCCATTTGACTTTAGATTCTTTAAGTGTTTTTATGTATCATACAGCAATCCATTGTGATCCTTTCATACCCTAGGAAAGACACACTAAGCCTTCTGATTGGGCTCTTTGAAGTGCCTCTATCCTTGGAGAAAACACACACCCTTGCTAACTCATGGTACACTAGCAGCTTTCTTGAAAGGAATTTCTATCTTAAAAAAAACCCTCTAACTCCATCTCTTAACCATTTAAACCTTTGCATTAGTGTCCTAGGGCTGTTGTAACAAAGTACAACAAAGTGGGAGCTTAAACCAATGGAATTTTATTGTCCCACAATTCTACAGACTAGAAGTCTGAAATCAAGGAGTTGGTAGGGCCATGCTCCCTCTGAAACCTTTAGGGGAGTCCTTTCTTGCCTCTGCTTGATTTCTGGTGGTTTGCCGGCAATCTTTAGCATTTCTTGGCTTGTAGATGCGTCACTCTGATCTTCTTTCTCCACAGGGCATTCTCCCTGTATGTATGTCTGTGTTCACATAGTCATCTTCTTATAAGGACACTGGTCACATTGAATTAGTGGGCCCCCTACTGCAGTACGGCTTCAACTTAACTAATTACATCTGCCATAGTCTTATTCCCAGATAAGGTCTTATTCAGAGGTGGTGAGGTTAGAACTTCAACATATCTTTTTTAGTGGGACACAATTCAACTTATAACATCCCTAGATACATTTGATATCTAACTGATTTTCAAACACCTACTGTGAATTCCTCCAAGCTAGTTTAATAACTCATTTTGGTATCTGATGTCCATTGACCTTGGTACCTTGGTTGAAACTTCCAATTTAGCACTCTGTTAGAATTGAATACATGTTGCATTATGTATTTAGTTGTAAAAATACTACTGGTGAACGGTACTGGTTAATATGGGCTTAGGCAGTGTATGAACAACTGAAGAATTGTAAAAAATTTCAGGAGACACTTAGGTGATTTTTTTAAAAGCACAACTTTATACTTAAAATTTTAATCATGTAACTTCTTCAATGAATCTTTCTGGATAAATTCAAATATGTTATTGCTCGTATAGCAAAAATTTAACTATTTCAATGAGAAATTGATAAAAGATCAGAAAATACATTTGAGCAAATATTTTAAAAAGCATTTAGAAAAAAACTCCGAGTTTACAAACTGGACTTCTGTGGCCAGTGAGAAAACCAAGACTTCAGTGTTTATTTGGCAAAAGTTGAAAAGGGAATTTAAAAATTAGTTATTAGTAAATCTAGTCATACTGTTGGAAGGGAGAATTACTGGTTATGCTGCCATTTGTGGAGGAAGACTTTAGAAACAATGAAGGCTTCAAATATTGAAGATAATTTAAACGTTTAAATAGTGCTAGAAAGCTCTTAATAAAAAAATGTAGAACCCCTATTGGATTACTTTTTCATCCCATTACACTTCTAAGAGATAGCTACTTCTAATTTTTAGCTATTCCTTCAAGAAATTATCTTCATAATTGTAAATAATGTGCATGTATAATGCTTTCTCTTGATTAAGCATTTTTATGCATTTTCTATTGACTTCCTATTTTGGTACATAAAGATTGAAACTCTGTTGCTTCTCACTTTTTCCATATCTTTTAATTATAGCTGTACTACAGTTTTTTATTAAATGTTTTCCTTATTATGATATTAAATATTGTTCACTGCTCAGACAACTAATATATGTAATTATGTTCTCTTTCTTTTACTGCTGTTTGCTTTTCCTGGAGTTAGTAATTTACTCAATTAAAAACAACTTTTTTTTATTTGCTGATTCTTTGAACCTAAGACTGAGTCTCCATACATTTTCCAATTGCTCTGTAGACTACTTCCCTTTACAATTTCCTAGATGGTCAGGAATCTTTCCTAAATTGGCCAGGTAATCTGTAATTCCCAATTTTTCTTCCTGGGACTTCCCTTCTGGTGCTATCTATATTCCTGATTCAGTCTAGATTTGCTCTACAGGAGCATAGCTGTCATCCTGGGACTCTCCTTTGCAGAAGTTCCAGGAATTCTTTACATCTTGTCCCTGTATTAGATTCTGATTCCCTGTTTCATATCTTTTTTTTCTTTTTTTCCCTTCAGTTTGTTGAAGTACATTGTCCAATAGCTTCCTGAGAAGGGATACCCAGGAAATAAATAGAGACCATGAATGTCTGAAATTGTCTCCATTCTATTCTTGCACTTTTTTTATAGCTTAGTGAGACATAAACTTCTAAGTAGAAAATAATTTTCCTAAGAATTTTGAAGATGTTACTCCATTATTTTGTTTCCATCATTGCTGTTGAGAAGCCCAGTAACTGATTCTCAATTCTTTGCTTCTGATTTATTTTTTCTAGGATTTTCTCTTTTACCCTAAAAATCCATGGTGAGGTGTCTTAGAATGAATATTTTTTTTATGTTCATTGTCCTGAATGTTTTCAATTGGGAACCTTACGCTTTCCAGCTCTGAAAAATTTTCTTGTATTATTTTTTCCCGTCAGTTCTGAAAATCTTAATAGATTTGACATCCCAGCTCCCTCATCTTCTCTTCATCTTTGTCTACCTCTGTGTTTTACTTTTAGGAAGATTTCTTTATTTCATCTTCCCACTTGTGCTCATAATTTTTACTTTAGCTATCATATTTTTAATTTCTAAGAGCTCTTTTATAGTTTTAAATATCCCTTAAAAATAATACCCTCTTCTTCCTTCATGCATAGAATATACTCTCTTATCCCTGAGGGTGGATGATATAGATTTTTCTTTTCTTTCTGTTGTTTTATTTTCTTCTACTCCTTGAAGTCTCACTTTCTTCTGATTCTCTTGCATGATTTACCTTCTTCACGTAAGAGACTTTTCTTAAATATCTGTTGGTGATCCCTGGTGTTCATTCACATTTGAAAGTGAGAACTTGAAGAATCAGTTATGAACCCTCTGTACATAGTTTATTTCATTGGCAGGGAGAACTCCTTGCAAGAAAATGGGCAGTCATCCAGTTTTGGGGTTGCAACCTACTTATTAGGCATTTTTTTCTGAGTATGTTACATTTTTCCAGAGAAGGGTAGATTCTCCAATCTGGCAGAACTCCAGAGACAGTATAAGATTGGGAGGTGGCACTCTGGATCTGTGCAGGTGAAGGTTCCTGAGGGCAGTTTTCATCTTGCTAATCAATGTGTACATTTTCACTGAGTACACTAGTTTTCAGCCTAGCACCTCATTCCAGTCCTCCTTTCTACCCCCGTTCCTGAGTCCAGAATGTCTCCGATCTCAGATTCAATTCATCTAGGAAACATACTTCCTTCTCTTATAATGATGGGGGAGTAGTTGTTGCTAAATGGGGGTTACAGCAGAGATAGGAATGTGGGGCTCTAACTGCTCCTTATACGGACTTTAAATCTACACTTATGGTTTGTGGCCTTATTTCACTCTTTCCTTCTGCCATAACTGATGTCTCCAAAAGCAGAGCTGTTGGAGTCCTGCAGCCTATTTCTAGTGAGTATCTCTCGTTCCAGCCCTTTGGTTTAGAACTCCCTTTCCTCTGTTCAGGCGTTTACCAGTCCCATGTCTTTTTTCGATTTTTATGTGTTGTGGTTATTACTTTGTTTAATTGAAAGTGGGAGTTGGCTTTTCTTTTTGTTTTGGGAAGATCTTCAGAAAGATCTTAAATCTGAAAGGCCAGGGGACTATTTGAAGCAGAACATTAATTTGAATGATACAAATACACGGTTAATTTTACAAATCATATATAAAAGTAAGAACTAGTCAACTCTCTAGTTACTGGAGTCCCCGGTAAACAGGGAGCCTCTCATTCCTAGACTTGTTAGTTTGCCAGTGAATAAGATTAACTGCCTTTCACTAACACTTTTGATTCATTATTAAGGACTCAGACATTTAACTGGGACCTCGCTATACTGTGTAACTCCTCATTGTTACTTTGTTTTGGAGCGAATTTTTTGAAAGAATTGGTCATTCACATAATTAATTAAAATATTGATAATAGTTCCATTTATTAAACTAAATGGACTCTGAACTAGAAAAGGATTTTTCCCCCCAGAATTTTCTGGGGGTACACACCAATCCAATGGTCTCTCTCACTATAGTTTTTCTCAAACAGAATTTTCAACTTTGTCTGTCAAGTCAGTTACAAAGTTTGAAACTCTATATATACATTAAAAAAATTATTTCACTACGATATCTGTTGATTTGGATATGATCCTTCCTGGCAGGATATGAGATCTCGTTGCTCAGAAAATACTCTGGCCATTTTAGCCTCCCAATGATGCTATAAACTTCTCAAGACATTTTATGCATATTTGGCAGCTGTGATTTGAAAAAGTGGAGTGGCTAGCAATAAAATAGGAATTCAGAGTAACAGAGCTCTTGGGTGATCCTAAAAATAATGAATATAGAGAATATTCTATATGAGACAATGATTTGAGAGTAAATCCTCTTCCTGAGAAGTTAGAAAAAGCCTTTCCCTCACAAACCTACCAGTGAATTCTCATCTAAGCTACTCTAAGATAAACCATACTAGTGAACATCCAGATCACTACTGAATGAATGAAAGCATTTCTATGGATCTAAACCAATTAATACTACCTGGTCCCAAATCAACTCCTTGGAATAATTTCTGCCAAAAGGTCCTCAAATTGATCACGCAGACCCTCCTCCTCTCTCACCCCCTCTGTTTTTGCAAAGGCAGTTATCTTTATCCTCTTTTTGCAAATCACACAGGCACCATTCTAGTTCAACTTTTAATTTCATTAACCAGGCTAATATGGTAGCTTCTGAAATAATCTTCACACTTTAAAAGACTTCTCTATACATCTCAAAACACTACAGCCAAATTTAGCTTCATCAAGCGTAACTCTGAGCATATAATCTTTTGAAGAAAACCCCCCAAACAACCCCAAAACCCTTTGTAGCCTACTCATTTTCTACCCAATTAAAATGCTATTTATTAAGGACATCCACATATCTTTCCTTTCCACTTGTCCGCTGCTAGTTTTCGGAATATACTCTGTATTCCATTAAGCAAAATTTTATGTTCTTCTTTTGCAAGCTCACATAACTATAGGATCCTAGCAGGGAAGGGTTTTAGTGAAGCAGGTCTATACATTTTATTTAAACAACATTATTGAGCTATAATTGATATACACTCAACTGTAGATACTTAAAGTATAGAATTCGAAGCTTTGACATATGTATACACCCGAGAAACCATGACTACAGTCAAAATAATAAACATGTCCATCACCCCCAAAAGTGTCCTTGTGCCAGTTTATAATCCCTTCATCGCCTTCCTTCTCACTTCTCTTTCCCAAGCAAGCACTGGTCTGCTTTCTGTCACTATCTATTAGTTTGCTTCTTCTAGAGTTATACACATGGAATCATTCAGTATCTACTATCTACTCTTTTTTTTTTTTGGTCTGGTTTTTTAAAATTCAGAATATTTTGAAATTTTACCTTCTTGGGTGTTGGATATTTTTGTACATCTATAAATATTCTTGAACTTGGTTCTGGGATGCAGTTAAAACACTTGAAGGCAGTTTGATTCTTTTATGCTTTGCTTTTAATTTTTATTAGATGGGACCCGTCTAGAGCTAATTATTCCCCAACACTGAGGCAAGACCCTTCTGAGCACTCTACCCAAAGTTCTGAGTACTCTACCCAAAGCCCCATGAATTACATGATTTTTCTATCTTCGTGGTAGGACCAGGCACTATTCCCTTTCTATGTGAGCATTGGCCCTGTTTTCCCCTAATCCTTAGATGGCTCTTCCCCTGGCCTAGGGTAGTTTCTTCATATGCATGTGATGATTGGAAGTCTGCTAAATACTCAAGGCAGGTGCCTCTGAAGATCTTCAGAGTTCTTTTTCTCCAAAGCTCTCCCATTGTCAGCACTCTAACCTGCAAACTCTACCCACTTTGGGCTATCAGACTTTCAGTTCCGTCGCCTCAATCAGAGAATCCACTGGTTCCCATCCGGGTTCCCTCTGCCTGCACTGCCGCCTGGAAACTCTCTCAAGGAAGTCAGCTCAGCATCTGGCTCGCCTTGGTTATTTCTGGTTTCTCATGGGTTACTGTTCTTACTTGAAAACCGTGGCTTCCAATATTTTGTTTGGATATTTTGTTAGTCTTAGGCAGGAGAGTAAGTTCAATCCCTTTACATTTTCTAAATATCTCAATCAGATATGATCTCTTTAGTATTGGAACCCTCACAGCACCTTGTATCTCTCCGTAGCACTGTGTCCTGCTTTTCATTATAATTATGCTTGTAATTATTTTATTCCTCCTCTTAGCTTTCAAGCTCCTCTGTGATGCTTGTTTTTTTCTCCAAACGCCCAATAAACAGATGTTGAATTCAAGTAAGGTAAAAGATAAGAGGCCTTAGCCTGTTACTTCAGCAAATGACTTTTTTTGTTTAAACTCAATAATCCCAGGTATGTGCTTAAATTATCAGCACCAAAATTTCCCTCGTTTGTAAAGTGGTGAAATAATGAAAGCTATTATATTTATTATATATGAAAAAATAATTTTTCCTATATTAAATGATCCATAGAGCTAAGTTCTGGGCAGTTTCTAGAACTGTCATGGTTGTTAGCACTTAACCTGCTTTAAAAAATTATTACAGATATCAGTCAGATTTGCCATAATGGGCCTTACGTGTCTGATAAGTATACTGACATTATTTTTCACTGCTGTGCAACTTGGAAGGTGACAGAGTTATGTCTCGTGGTTCTATCACAAGGCTACAAGGCTCCGTTTACTGATGTAGTTTTTTGGAAGTGCTTGACTGTCCTTTACCAAACTCTGTGAGTGATTTAAAAAATATCTTTATTAAATGTATGTATCTCTGATCTATTCCCCAGGATATGTATTATTGTTATAGGAGAGGCTGGGGTTGACAGAAAAATCAAGAACTGGATGAAAACCCATTTTCAAGTCCTGACTCTGTCACTTAGTCACAAAGAGACTTTGGAAAATTAAATTAGAATATATGACTCTTAGTTCTTTATTTAAAAATAAGGATAATATCGTATTCTTCAAAAGGTTCCTTTGAAGGTCCAATGAGAAAGTGTTTTGTAATTTGTAAGGCATTCAACAAAGACTAGTTCCTACTGTTTTCTCCAAATCTCTGTATCCTGTCTAGAGCTTGAGTCCCAAAGTCTGCAAATCTGGCTCTACTTGCCGGGGTCCCTGTGACTCAATCCACTGGGAAGTGCGGGAAATGGCTTTGAAACTTGGTGCTACTATTCTAGCAACTGTCAGGTTTCTGAGTTCAGCGGAGATGTTTGTATTCCAGTAATTCACTTATTCAAAAATATTTATTGCACAACTGTCATGGCGAAGGCCCTGTTCTGGTGTTGAGGATAAATCAAACAGTAATCCCTGCCTGCACAGGACTCCCATTGCGGAGGGGAGGGAACAACAACAAACAACTTACATAAATAAGTAAATTAGATATCTTTTGGAGGTAACGATTGCTATAAGAAAAGATAAAATCACAGAGGATAAGGGGGCATCAGGAGTGTAGGGTGAGGGTAGGTGTTGAAACTTTGAATAAGGCCTCATAGAGCTGACAACTAAGTAAAAGCATGGAGAGGATATATGGGGAGAGCACGACAGGCATAGAGAATGGCTGGTGCCAGCAGCTGAGGTGGGAGCACCCAGAGGGCGGGGCGGGAGGAGGTTAGGAAGTGATGAGGGCCCAGGTGCATCTCACTGGCCTGCAGCCATGGTGGGGACTGGCTTTCACTCGAGCAAGGGGGAAGCAAGGGAGGACTTTGAGCAGAGGAGGGATGGGACCTGATGTTTTAAAGGAAGTTCTGGCCTTGACTGCAATATCTATAATAAGCATATGCAAAGGCTTATTAAATTGAAACCATTTTAAAATTCCAATTTGCAGCATAGCAGCTTGGTTAAATAATGTTGGATGATTGATTCTCAGAGTTTTTCAAACTGAAGGTTTTTATCTTTGTGTTTAGCCACACATCAGTGATGTCTTACGGGGAACCCTTGTGGTTGGTGTTATTATTCTAGCCAGATTTCAGGCATGGAAGCAGGCCTGGGATTGGACTAGAGGACCAGAAGATGCCCAGAGCATGGTGCCCACCTCCAAACCTGTTTGGTAGGTTTATCAGCCTCTGATGCTGCCTACACAACATCGGCTGTGAGATGGAGCCCCAGCCAGAAGATGTCAAGTGAATGTGGCCAAGAGTTTGGCTCTCTCCTGACCTGATGCTGGAAAAAGATTTTTTTTCTTCAACTTACTTACTCTCCTGCAAGAGTATGAACTTGTTTTCTGATATATATTATACGCAGCCACAAAAGGAGGGAGATTATCTGAGGCAGAAAAAAAGGAGTTGCTGTGGCCCCTGGTTCCTGCCTGTACAACACACCTGATTAACTACAAAGATAGTCCTACGAACCATGGACCTCTCTGTCTGTCTGTCTCTCTCTCCTTTTTCTTTTCTCCTCCCAGTATAAATTTGGGTGTGGACAAAATAATTCCAATGGAAGACCCAAATAAAGGGCCTGCATGAGGAGAGATTACAGGGGCCTGCGTTTACACGCACAGCCCTGGGGTGTGAGGAAACACCCTATCTCTGGCAGACGGAACATAAATCCTGCAGTGAGTGAACAATAACTTATCTTGGCATGAATATCAGCCACATCCATGTGCAGTGAGTGTTAGTGATACCCACTGACATCCTATATCCTCCTAAAGACGATGTACATAAATACAGAGCCCTATTTCACAGTTTTAATCAGAAAGATGATTTCTTTTCCCCTGTAATGGAGTGTAATCAAGATGAATAGATTTTCCATCAGAAGGTTAAGGAAAGTCACACTTTAGATATTTTTGAAATAAAAATACCTTGAGCAGGGCTGAATCTGATCCCTGAAGAAGGCGAAGAGGGGGCATTTTACCCTCAAGCAGGCATTTGAAGTAGAGGTCAAGATCTAACTGTCTCAGACCACTCAAGGGCCACTTGTAAGCTTGATAACAAAGGGTTAATATAGCAGCACCACTTAAGGGTTTGCAAGGACCATTGGAAATCTTTTTTTTATATATATAAATTTTATTTATTTATTTTTGGCTGTGTTGGGTCTTCGTTGCTGTGCTCGGGCTTTCTCTAGTTGCGGCGAGCGGGGGCTGCTCTTTGTTGCGGTGCGCGGGCTTCTCATTGCGGTGGCTTCTCCTGTTGCGGAGCACGGGCTCTAGGCGTGCGAGCTCAGTAGTTGTGGCTCACTGACTCTAGAGCGCAGGCTCAGTAGCTGTGGCGCACGGGCTTAGTTGCTCCGCGACACGTGGGATCTTCCCGGACCAGGGCTCGAACCCGTGTCCCCTGCATTGGCAGGCGGATTTGCCACCACTGCACCACCAGGGAAGCCTGGAAATCTTATATTTGTAAAATTGTGACGTGAATAATGTATCATTGCAAATAACCACCATGCTGGCATTTTTTTAACTGTTGATTGAAGCATAACATACAGAAATAAAAGTGTACAGTTTTTTAGAGTATAGCTGAAAGAATTTTCACATGGTACATATATCCATATAATTACTTCCTGTATCAAGATGCTAACCACTGCAACCTCCCTTTTGTCTACTTCCAATGAGTTAACCGCTATTCTGATATGTAACAGCATTGACTAGTCTTATTTGTTTTGGAGGTTTTATTAAATGGAGACACAGAGCATGTACTTTTTTATGTTTTACAGATTCATCGATGTTACTGTGCTGATTTTTCTCATTGCTGAGTGGTATTCCATCGTATGGATATCCCATATTTTATTGATCTGTTCTCCTGCCGATGGACATTGGATTTTTTCCCAGTATTTGCCTGTTTTTAATAATGCTACTCTTCACATTTTCATACATGATTTTTGATGCAGATAAACATGCATTTCTGAGAGGCATTATACCGAGGGGGTGGAATTACTAGTTCATAGGATATTCTCATGGAAAAATATCCATCTGTTTCTTCAATCTGACTAAGTCTCTGTGTTTATTTCTACATATTAGGTAGGTCGGTTTTGTTTTCCAATCTTAGTGACACTGCCTTATGTGGGAGATGTCCTATGGGGCTCAGAAATATACGACTCTCTGGTCATCAGAGCTATTGCTCTAGGGTTGCTCCCTCTGGGGGGTGTAGTGCTGGGGCTGACTACTGTGGGTACACTGGTAGGTGGGGCTAGACTCTGGTCCAGTTTGGCTGTCAGGCACTGTCTCATGCAGTGGTTATGTCCTGCTGATGATCAAGGCCAGTTCTTGGAGCAACTCCGCTGCATGTGCTGTTAGGCCCAAGGCTGAGGCAGGTCTGCTGGGAGGCAGTAAGCCCCTGGCACTAATAGGCTAGAGGTAGGACTCCAGAATGTTGCTTACAAGCACTAGTGTCCTTGTGGTAAAACAAGCTCCCCCAAATGGCTGCCAGTGTCTGTGTCTTCAGGGGGAGTCCTAGTGGCCTCTTGCTTTTCTGGTAGGCTCTCCAAGATCAGCAAGTGGGTCTCACCCAGGCTCCTTTCAAATTCTTGCCTCTGTGCTGAGTCTTGGAATGTATGAGATTTTGTGTGTGCCCTTTAAGAGTGGAGTTCCTACAGTCCTCAAGCTTTCTTGTATGCAAGTCCCACAGATCTTCAAAGCAAGAAGTTCTGGAGGATCATCTTCCCTGTGCAGAACACCTGGGCTGGGGACCCTGATGTGAGGTTTGGACCTCTCACTCTTTGGGGAGAACCTCGGCAATGGTGATCATCTTCTGTTTGGGGTCACTTATCAAGGGTGTGTGTCTGGCCTATACCATGTCTCCTCCTCTTGTACCCATCCTGTTGTGATTCCTTCTTTATAACTTTAGTTGTAAAGACTAACACTTTTGCTAGTCTTCAGTTCTCATAGAAATTTGCTCTGTAATTCCAGTACTGGGCATATACCCTGAGAAAACCATAATTCAAAAAGAGACATGTACCACAATGTTCATTGCAGCTCTATTTACAATAGCCAGGTCATGGAAGCAACCTAAATGTCCATCGACAGATGAATGGATAAAGAAGACGTGGCACATATATACAATGGAATATTACTCAGCCATAAAAAGAAACGAAATGGAGTTATTTGTAGTGAGGTGGATGGACCTAGAGTCTGTCATACAGAGTGAAGTAAGTCAGAAAGAGAAAAACAAATACCGTATGCTAACACATGGAATCTCAAAAAAAAAAAAGTTCTGAAGAACCTAGGGGCAGGACAGGAATAAAGATGCAGATGTAGAAAATGGACTTGAGGACATGGGGAGGGGGAAGGGGAAGCTGGGATGAAGTGAGAGAGTGGCATGGACATCTATACACTACCAAATGTAAAATAGATAGCTAGTGGGAAGCAGCCACATAGCACAGGGAGATCAGCTCAGTGCTTTGTGACCACCTAGAGGGGTGGGATAGGGAGGGTGGGAGGGAGATGCAAGAGGGAGGGGGTATGGGGATGTATGTATATGTTTAGCTGATTCACTTTGTTATACAGCAGAAACTAACACAACAATGTAAAGCAATTATACTCCAATAAAGATGTTAAAAAAAAAAAGAAAAAGAAATTTGCTCTGTAAGTAGTAGTAATTTAGGTGTGCCCATTGGAGGAGGTGAGCTCAGGGTCTTCCTACTGCCATCTTGATCACACCTTCTTCACAGTAATTGGATTTTGAATATTACACCTCCTTGAATTCTTGGAATAAATCCCACCTGATGACAGTGTATAATCTTTTTATGGTTTGCTGGATTCAGTTTGATAGGATGTTTCCATATATTCATAAGAGCTATTGGTTTGTAGTTTTGTTTTTTTTTTTTTTTTCCTTGTTATAGCTCTGACTGGTTTTGGTTTTGGCACAGGGTAGTACATTGTTTTCATGCAAATGAGCTTGGAATTGTTCCTTTCTCTTCTGTTTCATGGAAAGTTTTTCTGAAGAATTGTGTTAATTCTTCTTTAAATGCTTGGAAAGGAAACTATTAGGGTCTGGGAGGAAACTATTAGGGTCTGGGAGAGTTTTAAAATTATTAATGGAGTCTCTCTAATTATTATAGGTCTATTCAGACTTTCTATTTATTCCTCAGTCATTATTGGTAATTATACATTTCTAGAAACTCTTACATTTCATCTGTTATCTAATTTGTTGTACACTTGTTCTTAATATTCCCTTATACTTTTTTTCTTCATGTCTATAGTAATTTCCTTCTTTCATTCATTATTTTAGTAATTTGAATCTTCTCTCTTTTTCACCTAGTCAGTCTAGATCTGTTTAAATATATCTCTTTAAATATTATTCATTCTCTCTCTCTCTCTCAAGACTCAAATTATACATATGCAGACATTTTCACTATGGCCCATATGTTTTACATTCTATTCTGTATTTTCTATTTTTTTCTCTGTGTTTTTAAGTTTGTAAATATTCTACTGATCTGTCTTCTAGTTCACTTCTTCCTTCTCCAGCTATGTTCTACAAGTTAAATTCGTTTACTGTGTTCCTAATTTAGTTATTGTTAAGTTCCAGAATTCCAATTTTTGTGACTAAACGCTCCATTTTCATCCCTTTTCTTTTTTTCACCTCTTAAAAATATTAACCACAATTATTTTAAAGTCCATGATTGATAATTCAAAAATCTGGATCATCTGTGAATTTTTTAGTCTGTTTATTCTCTGATCTTATTTATTGAGAATACTGATAAGTTTTGATTGAATGCCAGAAACTATAAATATCATAGTGGTTTGGGTGATATTACCTTATAGCTCACAGGAAGTTTTATTTTATCTTTTGACGAGCAGTCAGAGTTGGGGCAGACCTCCTTGGTGCAACCCAGGAGTGTGCTCTCTTCATTTTAGGGCATTAAGTATAACAATACATTTAAGAAATAGAATCTCTTCATTTTAAATTTTGTAGGTTTTGAATTTTAAGATAAAATATAGGAAATGAATCTTTAAAGGTTTTACTTCAATATCTGTGGCTGTATAAAAGTCAACACAATGCTTGATTAGGAAAGATAAATAGGAAAGATCGTTATATGTATTTTAAGCCACGGGGTACTAAATACTGGAATACTGCAGAGCGTTTGATGCATTATCCCTTGGAGAGGTGGTACTTAGCAGCTAGCTTCACATAGAGTAGATGCTAAATAATGTTTGGCCATTAGATTGAACATCAATCATGCTTGCTTTGAGGGGAATATCTAATTTCCAGGATTGTTGTAAGGACTAATTGTGGAACTAAATAATCACTGACTACCCTAAGAAAAAATTAACTTTTATTGTATGTTTATGAGTATATGTTAATCAGTCTTTAAAAAATATTAGTTAGCATACTCTTCCCTTCCCTCATTCCTATGATTGCCCTGCTCCCAACATACATACATACACACATCCACTGTTGCCTGTTTTCCTGTTGTTTCCTTGTTATTGGAGGGTCTGGCCACCAGATATTCCTTTATTTAACATCTGTACCCTACTGGTAGGTCAACTCATTCTAATATTTGATTATTCATTATACCTGTCCTGGGCTATACAATACTTATATTTTTCAGGTCACCATAAATCTCTTATAAGTTCCTATTTAAAATGAAAGGAAGCTTCTTGGATTCAATTAAATACTATCACATTTTTATTTTATAATTTATAAGTCTTAGGATTCTTTATTAGAGTACCTTAAAACAGAGAGGCCACAAACCTCTCAAAAAACCCCAAATCTTTGCTTCCTCCTTTCAAACACAGGGTTATTTTCAGAGTTAATCAGTGTTAATGCTTTTAGATGGAAACAGTCTCTCTGGAAAATGAATTCCTAAATTTTCCTTACAAGAAAGCCCTTTACTAAGTTGGTGGAGAAAGCTGACATTTAGATTGCACGTACAGGATTAGCAACTGATATGTTTGGACTGGATTAATTTAAGGGAAGAAAAAATTTTAATTGTGCACTAGCCAATGAATTTAAAGAAGTGACTTGGCAAGGTCTAAGCATGGAGTTATCCGATATCCAGAAGAGCATTTGTTAATGTTATTGTGATTAAAGGAATGCAGCCTTTCTGTTGTTGTTGAAATTGCTTGAGTCCCCTCTTCTGGCTGGTCACCAACCTGATAGATCTGTGCATTTTCAGTAAATAACCATTTTGTTTCATCTTATTTCCAGGAAGGAACTTCTTCTGAAACACAATTTGTGAGTATCAACTTGGTTCCATTTGTGAGTATCAACTTGAGAAGTAAGTAGGAATCACCATTTTGTGCTCTCTATGCTAAAGAGGGAACTTTACTAGTCAAGTTTAAAATAATAGTGTAAACACTCTTCAGCTTCTTATTTTCACAGGACTAATTAACTGAATATATTTTGTTAGATAGTTTGATGAAGAGAAAGAAACAGTTTCCTTATTCAATTAAGGTTTATGATGGAAGGGCTGAAAAACTAAAAAGACACCTGTTTGGTTTAATTTTTATTGAAAACTTAGATCCTCTTTTTTAAAAAATTAGTCATTCACATCTTTTCCACATATAGGTTGGGAAGCAGTGTGCTTGACATGATACTTTCCTAGTCCAGGGTGATTTGTTCTTTAACTACTCCTATTAGGAAGATATCTGGGCTCACCATGACCTTGGGCTCACCATCACCAGAGAAAGATTTTTTACTAAGAGCCAAGAGGTCACTTAGAAAAGTTTGATGGCATCACTTGGGATCAAAGGCTTGTATTTCCTACAGATGGTTTGAGAATTCAGTATTGGGATAGATTCTGTCCGTGGGAAAGCAAAGCACCAGAAGCTCTAGATTTAAAACAATGAAAAGCCTTTAATGCCTTATGAGGCAACAAAACATACTCTAAAGCTAGCTGTCAAAATATTACTTTACTAGCACCAGAATCAATAAACAGATCAACGGACAAAATAGAAAATATAAAACAGATCTTAGTAGGCAGAAAAATTTGTCTATTACCTATAAAAGTGGCCCCAAAAAATCAGTAGTAGAAGGCAATGTTGGATTATAAGTTAATGAGATTGTGTTGTGATGATTAGGTAATATTTGGAAACTACGAAGGTAAAACTTTACCTTGTCGTATATTCCAAAGTAAACTCCAGATGGATTAAAGATTTAAATATAAAACCATTTTAAAAGAAAAATATGAATAAAACTCATCTGATTTAGATGAGGGAAGTCTTTCTAAGAATAAAAGCCATGAAGAGCCAAATATTTAAACTATGTTAGCATTTTGATGATAAAATTTACTGTACAAAATTTTAGCTATGTAAGAATGCACCATCAAAATTAAAAGACAAATCAATGTGGTCAAAGGATTAATATCTTTCTTACAAGGAATGTTATTAAGAAAAACAACAAGGCTTCAATAAAACAGTGGTCAAATAATGGGGTTTTTCCCTATAAAACAGGAAATGCAAATGTGCTATAATGGATTCTAAAAAGGTTCAGATTCATTGGTAAGTGAAAATGCAATAAAAATTGGATCCTTATGTCACATATCATATGGAAAATGCTACTAGGAATGCTGGCAAGGGTATGCACAGGGAGACTGGCTCCATCCCATGTCAGTGGTAGAAATGTCAATTGTTATTAACTCCTGGAAAATTATACAGCAATGTGTGCTCTCTGCTGAGGATCATTTTAACATTGTAATTATTCTAGGAAAACATTGTTAAGAAATTATAAGGCTTAGAGTCAAATGCTGATAAACTAGTAGAACTTTTGCCTCACTGTTCATAGTGGAAAATAAATTGAAAAGAACTCTCCAACAAAAATAAGATTATCAAGTAAAATAAGTAGAATATTATATAGTTATTATAAATTATGTTTTCAAGTAATTTTCAAGACATGGAATGTCCTGGTATGATATTGAGTGAGACATGGCCGTATAGAAAATTTATATAGAGTATGCTATAAATTTTGTAAGAATTTTCTTGTCTGTGTGTGCACACACATATGTATAGGGAGAAAAAACTGTTCGGAAATATATTAAAGTGTCAATAGTACTTTTCTCTAGGTGGTAGGATTACAGGAGATTTTGATTTTTTTTTAATATTTTATAATTTTTACAGTTGCTACATGAAGTTTGATTTAATATGTTAATTAGGAGAAACACCATTTTGAAGTTAAAAATTTAGTATTTACTTTGGTAATAAGATTAGTTTACTTGGAAATTTTGAACTTAAAATGTTTCTTGACGAGCTATGTAAAATTGACTAATGTCTTGATGAATATCTCTGACTCAAACATTTAATTCATTCCTTGCAAGCTTCAGCAAGCAGGTGACATCCTTGCTCTTCTCTCTCATGTTTATCTCTTCAACTTTAAAGTGTGGCAAGAATTGTGGAACAATGAATTTCTTCCTGTAAATGGAGCAATACAAAAAGTAAAAAAAATAAAAATAAAAGTCAGACATTCCCATAGGATTTGTCATCATTTTTATTCTTGGCAAGACACTGATGATTAGTAAATAAAGAAGTTGGTCACAAGGTTAGAAGCAAGTTTTTCCTCTGGTTAAGGCAACATTTATCCCCTCAAGGAGGGAAACTAGTAAACTGGTGTGGTTAGGAAACTACCTCATAAGCATTCTCTTTCTCCCCTTAACCTCTATCCTACTTTTCTTCCCCTCCTGTGTGCTGTCATATCTCTTGAGCTGGTCTGCCCCTGTGTCCTGATTTCCTCACCACTCATTCACCCTCCCCACCTCCAGCAGCATGACTGTCATCAAGCCCATCCCACTGAAAGTGCCCAGACTCAAATGGCTTGGTTCAGGTTTCTGTCTCCTGGACCTCTCTCAAACATGCCAAACCTCATCCCCTTTATTTTGAAACAGTCTCTTCCCCTGCCCTTGTGACACTGTATCACCCCTACTAACCACGGGTACCTTTCAAGGCTTCACAGGCTCTATGTACTTCTGACTTTGTAGCCTTTGGGACAGGGGAAGGCAAAATTACATCCTCTTGTTCTAGCTATCACTTCCATAAAGATTGTTAGTTTACGAATTTCTTCCACGAACAACACATCTGATGTGCTGTGTGCTTAGCTAGAAACTGGATTTGTAGAGGTGGTGATAAGGATATGATGAAGAGTATCAACCTTCAAGGTGTCTTAGATGGGTTAACTAATTTCATTTGCCCAATAATCCTGTGCAGCAGATGCTATTATTTCCCCCATTTTGCCAATGAGAAAATCGAGGCATTGGTAGTTTAAATGATCTTGCCCAGATCATGGAGTTAATAAGAGGCAAAGCCAAGATTCAAATCCAAGCAATCTGTGTTCTTAACACTTTACTGTCCATGGCCTCAAAGAGGCTCTTACTCAAGTGGGGGAGTCAGAAAACTAAGTCAAACTACAACACAGAATGAAGGTTGTCATTACAAGGTACGGGAAAGATGCTGGAAGCACAAAAGAAGGACACATTGTGTGGGCATTCTGCAGATACAGGGGAAACCTCCTGGAGTGGAGTTTGCAACGTGAAGATGGGAAACAGCAAAGATGAGCACACCAGGCAGAGAGAAGTGCATGTGCAAAGATATGCATGAGATGTGAGAAACATCCTTTGTATTTTGGAGGAACTGCACATTATGTGGATTTTCTCTCTGTGGTGGATTCTCCAGAGCAGCAGGATATGAAATGAGAGATAAGAAATGACCAGATAATACAGAGCATGGAAGCCATGCTTAAAATGCTGGCCATAATTCTGAAAGTGATGGAGTGCCGTTGATGGATTTTAAAATGGATAGAGACATGATGAGACTTTCACTTTATAAAAATCACCCTGGAATCAGTAGAGAGGATAGAACAGGTAGGCTGTACAAAGGGTGAGTGGGTGTTCCTGGTGAGAGCAGAGAGGGCTACAACCAAGATACCACATTTAGAGTGGAGGGGAGTGTCAGACATGTACTTTAGGAGGTAGAATTCACAGAAATGGTATTTGATTATACAGGAGAAAAGAGTAAAGAGAGGAGTACGAGTCAAGGATGACCTTTATGCTGCAGGCTTGGGGGAAAGGTGACCCTAGTTCCTAAAATGAGGAACAGAGTAGGGGAAGCAGGTCTGTGAAATGGTGAGCTACAGTAGGTGACTAAGGAGGAGACTGGGAAGGAAGCTGCAAATTAAGTCTTGGGGTAGGATGGGAGGTCAGGGAATACAGATGTGAAAGTCCTGGGTACGTGAAGAGGGGAGGCACAGAGCAAGAAGAGAAGTCAAGAAACTGATTCCCCAGAAAATATGGATATTTACAGGATGAAGAGAGGCGGAGACAGCAGCAAAGTAGTCAGAGAGAAAACTGTCAGAGAAATTTAAGTACAGTTTTATTAAGTCCTTCCAAATTCATAAGGAGCTGACTAGTCTCCTCTTACTTAAAAGAAGTCCGAATTCCATGAATTTCTAGTGGGAAAGTGTGTCAGGGGAAGAAGAGTTAGAGGTGATGAGGTTGGATTTCTTGCTTTCTTTTGTTTTCTAAGTGGCAAAGAGAAAGCCATTCTCTAAGATAGACAGATGGATCTAGTCAGTGAGGTGCAGTAGTTTTTACTGGGCTGACCATCAAAGAGAGAACTGAAAGTGTAAAAACAAACAATGGGCTTTCCTGAAATGAGCATGGCAGTTTGAGAGCGAAATTTGTCTACTTTTCATTCTTTGATTCCATGTTTTGAAAATATCTTTGCTTTAATCACTTTTCAATTTAGATTTTGCCGTTAGAATCCTGGAATCACATAACAGTTCCTCTCCAAGAAATCTTGAAAGAGACTTGAAAATGTATGTCTATACAAGGGCTTGGAATATGAATGTTCAGAGCAACATTATTCACAACAGCCAAAAACTGGAAAAAAATCCAAGCGTCCATCAACTAATGAATTTTTAAGCAAAATGTCATCTATCCATACAATGCAATACTATTCAGCAATAAATAGGAACAAACCATTTGATATATACTGTAGCATGCATGGATCTCAAAAATTATATTCAGAGAAAGAAACCAGACAAAAGGGTTATATAGTGTATAATTCCAGTTATATAAAATTCTTAGAAAAGGCAGAAATCAAAGCAGTGGTTGACTTGGGCTGGGAATGGGAGCAAATGGGCTGAGAAAACTTTTTAGGGCAGTGAGAATGCTCCAAAACTCTGTAAACCCATGAAAAACAATCAATGACCTGTATACTTAAATTGGGTGAATTTTGTAGTATGTAAGTTCTACCCTAAGAAAGCTTAGTGTACCATAAAAATCATAGAATCATTCTATATGGATGAAAAAATCATCTACCCTAATCTTATTTTGTTTCAGATTCTTCCAGTTCTTTTCCCTCTTACTGTTTCTAGTTCTTTCTAGTTATCCCCCCTCTTATTTCATTGACAAGCTTCTACACATGGTGACTTTTGCTTAATCTGGAGACAGAATGAATCATAGACACTTATAGACAAGTTGAAACATTATGATACTCATCTTTTCAAATGACTAAATACATTTGTTTAAATTTCATCTCCAGTACTACCTACAGGATATTTGAAACCATAAGAATCAATTTTTGAAAGCTGAGGCAGAATTTCTTATTTGGGAAAGAGAAGATGTATGCTTTCTGTTGATTTTCTCTCTTCCTTCTCGTGTGTAAATCCCAGTATTGGAGATTCACTAGGAAACTTTAAGAATCCTTGCAGGTTGAATATGTTTATCTGTGATTTTACTTTATAGAAAACTAAATCTATTTTATTCTTGAAATGTAACTTTTTGTGTGTGTGTGTGAATCTTACAAATATAAATTGTCAAAGAGAAGGACCTTCAAAATCATATGTATTGTCCCATGCTCTCATTTACCTATGAGTCTCACAGCTTATGAATGCTAGAAAAAAAAGAGTTCACGTATTAGTTTAAAATTCTTAAGTGGTTTTATGACGTTCTTCAAAAATTTCATTCTAGTTACCTAATACTCACATCTCCTGAGAGTTGGATCTGTTTATCTAAATTCCAACTAGAAATGTTCATTTGGTTGATCTATGGGTACCTCTTCCTCCAAGGGTCTAAAGTTGAAGTTATTATACATTCTTCCTCAAGGAGGGTAAGTACTGAAGATCATGTGCTCTGTTGACTTTCAAATGACAACTCATCTATGTGTTAATTTTGTGACCTTGCACGTGTAATTTAGCTTCTCGAAGACTTAGTTTACTTATCTATAAAATGAGGATTATAATAGTATCCCTTTCATTGGTTTGTGGTAAATATCAAGTAAGATAATTCATCAAGAAAAACTGCACAAGATTTCAACAATCGTAAGTACTCAATATTATCTATTTTCTCTTTTTTTTATTCTTTGTTTCCTATTTCAGTAAATGTCATCAGGTTCTTCCAAATTACACAAGCAACAACCGCCCTTTGGTCCTTCTTTACCTCCTAAATAAATAGCATCAAATCCTGCTGTAATAAAAGAGAGATATCAGAAAAAAGAGAGGTAAAATCAAGGGCAGTGAAGGAAAAATGAAGAGTTGGGGGCTATGGAAGAAAAGTCTGAGGAGTGTAGGTTGTGTGGTCACTGAGAATGTGGCCCATGAATAGTGTTGCTGGATGTTATGAACTGTATTCCTTTTTACTGCTATGAGACAGAAGTAAAGATTGGAATTCTTTTTCGTAGTAGCCATATTACCTCACATCTGAGCTCCATAAGTCCAGAACTTTATTAGGATTATAGTTGGATACATTTTAATTTAAAATTGAGTACAAAAAGAAACAGTGCTAAGAGTGGGTGGCAGGTAGTTTTCAATTTTTCAATACTTGATTTACTAACTCAAGGAGAGTTTGATCACCAAAAGCATTGGATTGTCAAACTAAACCCAGGAGGATGACATACTCTTACTTCCCACTAGGCAACCACTTTAAGATGAGAGATGACATATCGTGAGACAAAATTACTTTAAGTTTTTAAAAATAAAAACATTAAGAATTTTGGAATATATTCCTGCAGTCTGTATGCATGGATGTGTGTGTGTGTGTGTGTGTGTGTGTGTGTCTACGAGCACACACGCTAAATTAAGATCACAGTAGTCACACTATTATGACACCAGCTTTTTTCATTTAACAAGAAATCTAAGCATTTTATCATATCATTGAATATTTTCCAAAATATAATTTTGCTTGGATGCATATGGATATATGTAAACCAATTTTTTTAGATCAACTGCTTCATGTTTTCTTTCAAAATTTTGAATTGAGATGATAATGATTCAAGCACTGATTTTTAAAAACTCAAACCTTTCCTATCTTTCTGCCTTCCCTGACATTTTATAGACACTGTGGGCTCATTCATGATAAGTTGTCTTATTTTTTCTTGATGGTAACCACATTTACTTGATTATAAGTAAAAGTAATTAATTTGGTATAAATTATAGGGGAAAAGGCCCATGTGACTCATAAGAAAGTCTGAATTGTAGATTATTTGAAAATAAATTTAGTTTTATTTCTAATGACCATATATAAGTAAAATTAGGATAATAAAAATAGTTTATAATTGTTCAAGAATCTAGTGACAAGAAGAGTAAGGGGTCATGTGGAATCCATTCTGGAGAAAGTGTGGAAGGGGTGAGTTTGCTGTGCACTGCTGTCCAGTTTTGGTGTTATCAGTGGGGTGAGCTTAGGCTCAGTGTTGGCTCTGTGTCTTCACCAGCAGAGTAGTTCTGTGCTGTGATATTAGGTATTGCTCTGGCTGTGTAGCTTCCATTCCTGATTCTGCAGCCATCTTAAGATCCTATGAGCTAGGTCCTTTTAATAAATTCCTTAAATTTTTTTCTTAGCAGGTTTCTGTGTCTTGCAATTACAAATACCAATAGAGTTGTAGATACCATTCATCACACGAAAGTTTACCTAGAATATGGAATGTATAAAGCCAATGAGCCTTTTAAAAAATGAGGAGATCCAAGGCTTGGCAAGCGGATTAACTTACTTATGGACTTGCAGCCAGTTGATGTGAATTTTACGATGATTTTAGGGGAAGGAGGTGCAATGGTCTGGAATAATGGAAACTGCCCGGTCCATTGGGCCATAAAATTTTGACCTTGAGTGACTGAGGCAGCTCAAGTGGTAGAAAGAGACTAATTTTGCCTACCTTTTTGAATTTGCCCAGGAAGAGCCTGAAAGCCAGTTGTAGACTTCACTGGTGTACTCTGTAGGCTTCACGCATGGGGTCCATGTCTTTGTGGAAGGCACAGGGGTGGAGGTGATGAGGCTGGTCCTGCACCGTCTGCTGTAGTCAGCCTTCCCAACCAAATCATACAAATAGAAAAGACATTCTCATGCTTTTAAAGAGAGAAGAAGGCTCCGGGCTACAGAATTGAATAGTACAATTTAGGTGCCAGGCCACTCAGTCTTTGGAAGGAAAGTACATATAGGCTCTGCCTTCTATACAACCGATTGCTCAATAATTACAGCATGGAACTGGGTGCACTCTTCACCACAGAGCAAGGGGATCACTTTTTGCCAAATTGTCCAGAGAGGTTCATCACAGTCATGACAGGTGTTTTTATTTCACTTGCAGGCTTCTTTGAAAAGACCTTGGAATGAATAAGTTTCTGGCATGCCAGCTTAACCTGAAGGGAATTCCAAGCTGCAGAAAGCCTTTTCTTTGGCTACTAAAATTCCTCCACCTCTTTCATAACCAGTCTCCTCCCTCTGCTTCCAAGAGTTTCTTATTTTGAGAGGTCGCAAATTGGCTCACACCAACACCTGCACGTTGAAAGCTTGATTCTGTATCTATGAAGATTTTGCAGGTTGATACCAGATAGCGTCTCTTCCTATTTCCACATAAGATCTGTGTCTTCCTCTCAGACTCTGGTTCCTCCCTGCCCTTGGTCAGCCTACTACCACATTTCTGTGTAAAACAGAAATTAATAGGATTTGCTTATCACATCAGCTTTGGAGCCTTCATTATGAAGCGTTTGTTTACAAGTCACTTGCTCATCTGTTTCGGTTACTGTTCCTTTCCTGATTGGTTACTTCCTTTGCTTCCTGCTTCCTTTGTCCTCTGCATCATTATCACTCTTCACGTGGTGGTGGTGGGGGATTGTATTAACCTTGTTCTCCTTTGTCCATTATCGTGTTTCTAGTTCCTTTAAATAAAAGCACACACATGTAATAGACGTGTTTATGACCGTTAGCAGCACAACGATCTCAGTACAGCTTGCGTCCAATGGTAGGTCGTGAAATGTCTTGGTTCGGAGGGGACTTTTGGACGGCCATTCCCTACCCCAAGGCAGACTCTCACTTCTGCCCACACAGATTCTTTGCCAATGGGAATTGTATAACCTCTTCACTAGCATCTTAATGACGCCTCTTAAGAAATCCTGCCTTCTGTTTAAATGCGCACATGGATGATATGAACTGACAGGGTGTCAAATCCTTTCGTCTCTTTCATTTCAGAGGATAGTTTGCCACTGAAATGTACTAGGAATTCCAGATTCAGCTCCAGGTCAAATTTCAGAAGTTGGGTTGTTAAGAACTCCTCAGGCCTACTTTGAGCAAACTGTTTTGAACCTTAATACCAAGATAGCCTTAGAACTGGCTGGCCTGCAGAGGCTTTTATGCTGGGTGCAAAGACTGGGGTTTAACTTGGGGAATTTGGCCTCAGTAAACATCCCTAAAGCTGGGATAGAGTTGAGTAATTTCTAGTGGTAGAAAAATACCTTCCTTTCCTCACAGTCACTTTGGTGTTAGATTACCACGAAAATCTCTTTTTCCCTTCTGTATTCAGGGAAAGGAGAACAACATTCTCCACTTAATAGCTATAGATATGCATAGTGGGTGGAGTCAAAGTGAGAATATAACTGATATGGAACTCTTTTTTTTTTTTTTTTTTTTTTGCGGTACGCGGACCTCTCACCGTTGTGGCCTCTCCCGTTGCAGAGCACAGGCTCCGGACGCGCAGGCCCAGCGGCCATGGCTCACGGGCCCAGCCGCCCCGCGGCATGTGGGATCTTCTCGGACCGGGGCACAAACCCGTGTCCCCTGCATCGGCAGGCGGACTCTCAACCACTGAGCCACAAAGGAAGCCCCGATATGGAACTCTTAATGTGCAAGAGCAGAGAAGGCACTGCATGCAGGGCCAAATCTAGGCAAATTCTGAGGACACAAAATATGTTTTTATATTTTTAATCTCCATATCTAGGCACTATCCTAGTATTCTCTAATACAAATTTCCAGACTGTCATGCACCCAGCACTCTTACATGTTCCCTCCACCCCCCTTTTTAAAAACTTGCATTCAGGAAGAGATGAAAAATGCATCCACATTGTGTTAGCACTACCAGGACTATTTATACCAAAGATCACTGAGTAAATCAACTGTGAAACTTTCTGTGGAATTCCAATCAATCAGTAGTATGGGAGGTAGAGTTCTATGTAGTGGACTCCACTCTGTAGAAATTATACAATATAGGAACTTGGACCATAATTTCTGACTTGAAACTATTTTAAATAGTTTTCATGTGATGACAGAGCAAAACATTTGAACTAGAGATTGTCCTGGAAAAATTAAGACAAAAGGTCATTCTACACTGGAGAGGTCACCCATTGTATCTTCATATATTCTACTTTTTTTGTGTTAATTATGAGTCAAAATCCTGCCTAACGTTACCTTCTCATTTTTTTTTTTTAAACTGCTAGTTAACAGTGGATTTAGGCTACTAACATCAACTCTGGAAATCGGTCAAACATAAGTTGGGAAAGCTAACACATTATTAGAAATTCTTTGAAGTCACTTTCACTTCAGTAAGACTCATAATATAGCCTTGTGTAAGTGGACTTGAGGATACAATTACTGAATTTACTTGAAAATCATCTCCAACAAGCACACAGAACACTAGTTCTTCATCATATATTTTATGGGCTGGGCTGCCTTCCGGCATGGAGGTGCGTGGAAAGAAGTGGAGTGAAGTCAGTGTCAGCTTCTAGCCTGAGACACATAACAACTTTTCTCAGGTGTTTATGAAAGTGACCCTTTATAAGGCTATTCTAGACAAAACATGAGAAAATAAGACTTGGAAATGTGGCCTTTTCATAACCAATTTTAAGGCAAGAACCTTTATCCTAGCTTAAATCGTTGGGATTTTTTTTTTAATACCTTCTGTTTCCCTCTACCATTCAACCCCATTTTTCATTATGTAATACCTTTTTCTTCTCAAGGAGAAAATCTGTGTTCACATAAATGGTAAGCAGATAAAAGCTCTAATACATTATCCTTGAGAGTGGGGAAGGCAAAACTCTAACTCCTTTCCCAAGGTTTGGCCTAGGGTAGATACTCTGTAAATATTAGCTTAAAGAAGAAAAGAAAAAAACAAGTGAATGGCCAATTTGAATGACAAGCACAGATATTTCATTTTGAAAAGGAGTACAAACTTATGGTTTGAAATAACATCTGCCTAAAAACTCTTTATGGAATATCTTCCAACTTCTTCTAAAATAGTTAAAGAAAATAAAAATGTAGTAAAAATCAAATCACAGCCTAACTGTAAGTCTTAGAGACAACCTACTAGAGATTCTTGGAGAAATCCCAAGATAATAAGTTTGCCAATACCTGGACTGATAACAGTACAACTAGCCTCGCTGTATTTTTCCTAATGTAACAAAACAAACCTCACATACCTGAAGTAATGGAAGACATCTCCTTGATTTACTAGTCTAGATTTAGACCCAGGTGGTGAATCAGTTAGGAAATGAGGCAAGGGATTCTTCTACTCATGCTTTTGGAAAAGCATGATACTATTCTTCTACTCCCCATTTTTTTTCCTCCATATTAATAAAATGTAAGCTCATTAGGACGACAAGTATCTCCCGAAGATGTCAACTCTCCAGAAGACTACCAAAAATTCTGGTGATCGGTCAAATATGTATTTAGTAGACCTAATGCAATAAAGGAGAACACTACTTTTGTCATCTTAGAAGTGTCTCAGAAGAGGAAGGTCTGGGAAGGATATTTATAGGGTGTTAGTATCCAGGCTAAAGTGGCTTAAAGCTAGTTGTTCAGGGTGGGAAGCCTATGTATTAGGACTGAGCTAAGTTCATGACATAATAGTTTAGTGTTAGTGAACGCAGTGGAATTACGATCTTGAGAAAGTCTTACTAAGCAAGTTGTTTGCTTAGATTATAAAAAATACATTGGTTTGTAAGAATTTACTGAAGCCAGTGGTGAAATTATTTACCGACTTGCATCCCTATCTTCCTTCAATAATGTCCTGGAATAAATAAAGTCATGTTGACACATGCGGCCGGATTCCTCCATTCTAATAGTTAAGCTCTGTGGACACAAGTGGTCTTAGCTCTCACAGTTTAGGAAGCAGGGAGAGAATGAGTGGTGATGACTGCATCCTGGGACATTTAAAACTGAGGTGAAAAGGGTAGAAATAGGAAGAGTCCTGGTTTCAGTGGGTGCTGTGGCTCATAAGTGCACACAGTCTGTTAGGAATATCAGATTCTAGGGAGTGGGATATGAAGATAATCTCAACTCAGTTTAGCCTCAAAGACATTGGGAATTGGATTAGAAAGTGCACGTGTTAACATGCTCGCTCCTCTGCAGAATTTTGATGGATGGAATTTTGACCAACACCCAATCAAAGGATAAGCAGGGCCAAGGACCTGCTATTTCCCAGGATTTTTGGAAACATCAGGTCTTCATAGGGCTTATTTGAGGATAAGTAGACAGTACAAAACTTACACAGAGCCAATAGAAATACAAAAGGAGAGTGGAAAAAGAATACCATTTGTAGCATGCTGCTCTAAATGATTTTCCTTGGAAGTCAGAGAAAACTTTTATATGCTATTTGGCATCCTAGGTGGGGTGCAGAACAACCTGCCTGACCACTATGAGCAAGGAGTAGAAAATTATAGGTACTGAGAAACTCAGATAAAACAGGAAGAGCATAAATAAAGAGGCAAGAAGATACGAAAAAAGGAGCAGAGAAGAAAAGAATTAAAATTAATAGTCTGATAACAAATTTTTTCTACAGGTTGACCTTGTTGAAAAATAAACAAAGTTTTGAGTTCTGCTATAGAATTTGTGACTTTAGAGGCAGTCTTTGTCTTAAACGTGTCAGAGCAGAGACAGAGTGCTGCCGTTTCAAACACTGGAACTAACACAGTAGTGTTTATGATACTGGTGGAAACAACGATATAGCTTTGGGGAGAAAAACTGAAAATTAAAAATTACATTTTTTTGTCACCAGTTTGTGAGTTACCACAATAGCATGAAACATATTTCATGATTCTTTACATGTATAAAAGCTTTTAGAAGTTTATAGAGCTGATATCTAAAAAGAATCCTTTATGTTAAAAGAATTTAATAGCAATATAATCCTTATTTTGTTACATGGAGTAGTGTGAAAACACAACAGAAAATAATTTCAGTTGCACTAGAACATAAAAAATAGTCCTTAGTTTAGCAGCCTGGGTCATATGTATTCTGCATCCTCTAACTTCTCTCATCAGCAAAGAGAAGATATGTACATCACAGAGCTGGAATAAAATAAATTCCCTCAGTGATCGGTGAATGGCTTCACAATTTTTTAACAAAATTACAGCTGACTGGAAAAAGGAGACTCACGTTTCTGGTTTCATGTTTTTTCTCTTTCAAATGAGAGCTCTTACCGCCTCCAGTTTAGTTAAGTGTAAGAAGTTCTGTGCCTGGATCTCAGCAAAGTAATTGAGTTTGAAAGAACTAGCTAATATAAAATTAAATATAAATTATTTCATAAACATAGTTACGTTTAAGAGACAGTTTCTGGATAAGATACTGAAATGAAGTATCTGCTGCCTTGTAGAATCTCCCTGCTCCAATTCGTAATGGAATAAACAACAACAAAGGAAAAACTAGGCAAAAAAGTCCAAAGCAGCGATCAAAACCAGAAAGGGACAAAACTCAGGCTTCAAAGAGTTACAGCTAAGGAAAGAAACATGATTCTGGCATGGCAAGGTTCCTAAACCCACAGCACTCCCCAGGAGCCATACTGATGAGTCCATGAAATCCTGAGAATTCACTCTAATATGCCTCAATCTGGAAGGAAGCAACCTGAGTAAGTCACCTTACATTTTCAAGTGATGATCTTTTAAATGAGAAATAGCAATCCAAGTTTGCAATGTTATATTTTATTGCAGATTTCTTTCCTTTGTGGATACATGTTACCTAGAAAATAGCTATTATTTTGTATACCCTCTAACGCACAGCACTAGAATATACAGATTATTAAGCATATGTTTGATCTAAAAGGGCTGGAATCTGTGTTTCGAATGATTAAGAGCAAAATGGCTAATATTTCCCACACATCAGCTCAGGGAGCCTGGCTCACGCTGGGTTCTACAGGACTCTTGTCCTCCTCTAGGAGGTTGATTTCCAACTGGGAGTGAGAGTCACTTCTAGAGATCTAAAAGATACAAATATCTTCCATTCCTTCTTCTATCCCCCCACCAACTGGAGTTGGGAGAGCTACATATGTATTTTTTAAAAAAATTCCACAGATGATCTTGATATGCATTCCCTGTTAAACACATCTTTGAAATGATATTTATTTTGTGAAAAAGGATGGTCAAATAAAACTAAAATAATTGTTCCATGGTTAAATAAATGTGGATTATACCAGGTGAAACAAGTTTCTTTTGTGCAGAATTATACACACATTTTAATATACTAATGTGATTGTGAAATTCCAAACAGGACTATTTTGTAAGCAAAGTCTGCAAACAATGAACAAAAGGGCCATGCCAGATTCTTTAGCAAGAATATTTCAGTGCTGTCCAAACTTTTTATCCTCAGGTTCAGCATGAAAATTGTAATCTATTAAATCTGGCTACAATATGTCAAGTCATATTACATCAGAAATAGCAAATGATTAGTCACTTTGACTTTGTTACAGAAAATCTGAAGGGATATATGCATTAATATTGTGAGTACACATTTGTTTGTTCTTTGGTTTCCCAATATTCCTTTCTGTTTGCAGGAGAGCCTTGAATTCCTGGTGGGGAATTACCATCATAAGTGGCCTTGATATGATGGGGTTCCCAGTTTTCCCTCTTAGTACAACTGTCAAAGGGGCCAGATTCTTCTTCTCGCCCTGGGGACATTCAGTGTGTGGGCATGTGATCCACACACACTGTGCCAACCGGACACTTATTCCTAGGATTTAGCTAAGCGTGTTATAAGAGGTAGGGGACTGCTAGAGTTTGGATCATCTCAAGGAAACCATTTACTCTCTGAAGCGTCTAGAAAATGAGTTGATTATCACCATGGTGGAAATTTGGATTAGAGCATTATTAGTAGTATTATTCACAGTTATTTTTCCGAGATAAGGGGTGGTTACTGGTGTCACTGAAGCAACTGGGAACGTTGAGTGGTTCCCACCAGCATTTACAGCCTTCTCTTGTCTGCAGAAGGATGTCCCAGCCGGAAAACTGAGCCCACATAAGTAACGACTGAAAGAGGACAAGAATGTGTAAAAACAGAATATTAAAACACTGAATGTCTGGCCAAAGTTTATTTAGTGCAACAAACATTTGTCCAGCGCTTATACTCTGTGCTAGGCACTCTGTCATACAAATTATTGAAAACTAAAGGGTTTTTCATTTTTTAAAGCAATCTATCTGACTCTTTTATTTTTCACGTGAGGAATTATACCACAAGAGATTAAATCTTTTCCATAAGTTTCCAAAGCTGGTTAGTGAAGGTCCAGGACTGAAACTCAGATACACTGTCGCCTGACTCAGGCCTGCTTCTTCTGCCCCCGTTAGGCTCCCCATGAAGGGCTGCTCTGTAGAGCGTGACTGTCCTCAGTCCTTGGAGGGTGAAGGCAGTGGAGAAGCAGAGACCAGATGGGATGAAAAGAAGGATTTGCCAGTGCGGGCTGTCATACATTCCTGTCAATTATTAAATCTCTTCTTTGAAAGGTTTGTAAATAAATATCATGGTCCATCTCTGGGAATCTATTTGCAGGTAGCTGGGTGGGCTGTACTCAAATTTAGAAAACAAGAGTATTGATCTTGGGCTCAGGAATGTAGACCCTGTTCTCTGATTTTAGGAAGTCCGTGAATCACACTGAGTCTATTTGTAAACGGAGCAATTGAGCCGAAATACAGGAGGACGCTCTGGGGGGGGTACCGCCTGTGTGACCAGACAGCCTTACATTCCAATCCTGATTTTGTCGCTTGCTAATTACATGACTATCGGCATACTTCTTAACTCATTGTGCTTTGGTTTCTTTGCTGTAAAATGACAATAGGCTTGTCTGATTTTTGTGAGGACTGCATGAATAATAACTACTAAGCTGTTAGTATAGTGTGTTGACTCATTATTATTATATGATTATAATCATATAATATATATATATAATATATATAATATATATATTATATGATTATATGATTATTATATGATATCTGCTGAAGTCTCTTCAAGCTAAAAAAATGTGTACTCTATCTATAATTCAGTTCTATACAAATGTATTACAAATATTGGTTACGATCTAAGAAAAAGCAGAACAAATACACCTGCAAAGGAGAAGAGTCACTTTAGTTGTATGTAAGGCATCTTTCTTGAGTGTCCATTATGTAGCTAACATAGTTCTGAATAGATTAGGTGACTTTCTGCCTAGAGATGGGAAGAATAACTTCAGTAACATTGTCCTCTGATTTACAATGTCTGTTGTTTCCCTTTATTTTCACTGTAAAAAAGTATATAGAGGGACAGAGATAAGAAAAATTAGATCCATGCTCTCAGATCCAAACAGAAATATCAGGAAAGTATTAAAGAGTCAAGAGAGGGATAAATAACCCTGAGGGGAGTCTGAGAAGGCTTCTTAAGGAAGGTTTGAGATGTCTTCATTGTCACAAATTACCTTTCGTTTCCACGGAAAAAATCAGACAGATGCAGCATTGGGCTTCAAGAACATACAAATTGTCTTAAATAGTAAAATGTGAACATGAATCCTTCCTGAACTCCATTCCCTAATCTGGGTTAGAAATCAGTAAATGTGAAATTCCACGATTTTCTCAGCACTGTGCTAGTTAGTCTCTGTTGGCTGAGCTGACACATTCTGCCATCTTGATGAAAATTAGTTATGGTTCCCACTGAAAACTCCTCTATGCCAGGGATGTGCGGTGATCTCCTGGTATTACTGCTGACAGTTCTGTCTCAGAGTCATGGGCTCCTGATTAATTGGACTTTCCTTAAGTGCAAGCTTAGTTTTGTTTGAAATTTGAGCTCTAGTATCTTCTTTGTCCAGAACCAATTGTTCGCCCCAGATGTTTAGATTTTTTTTGAAGTAACCTTGAAAGACTCCGACATAAGACTTTGACCAAGCTTGAGTCATGAGACTGTGGTGCACCCTGCGGTGCTTTTCTTGTGCCTAAGGCCTTAGGCAGCACCCCTTCTGATATGAATACCATTTGTAGTTTGCCTACACTTTTAATAAAACCTTTTTAGCTGGAATCAGCATGACTCCTTCCAAGCTGCTGCTTGCCCAAGAAGGCAATGCCCGTAAGTGCCACCATATGACCAAATCTGTTGCAAAATTGTGTCTTTGGTTTTGTTCATAGAAGCTGATGAAGAGACATTCTCCCTAAGAACTCAGGTTATTCAAGCTCAACTGCCTTTTCATCTGGGTTGAAGTTTGTTTTAGAAAGTTTTTTGAAGGCACTTTCAGCAAATACTGGAAAAAAGTTTATGTAAATAAAAATAGTGAGACATTTTAATTTTAAGAAGAAAGTCAAAGACATGTTTTCCTTGAATAATATCCCTGCTTTCCTCCTGTCTTAAAACAACACGATCACTATGATAAGGTTATACAAACATAGTCCTTAAGGAAGTGGACAGATGCTGAACATCAACACGGGAGTAGGGACTCTGGTCCATAAAAACCCCAATCTGTTGTTATAAAGCAGAAACTAACACACCATTGTAAAGCAATTATACCCCAATAAAGATGTTTAAAAAAACCCCAAAACAACCCTAATCTGCCAGCTGTCTGTCAACCCAGGCCTTCCTCATCTCTGTATCTCCTATCCCCTTGCCTAGTAGAATAACTGCTCTTTGCTGGGGAACCTCTATTTGAGGGTATCAGTACACAGATGCATATTCTCTAGTACCTGAGAAATGAGTAGGACAGAAACAGTCCAAATCCACCCATGTGACTGGAAAAACAATTCCAGATGATACTGATAGCATTTTGTTTACAAAACAAATGTCATTAAACTTCTTATGACAAATCAGTTAAACTGATGGTGATTTATTTTTAAGATCCCTAAATTTGGTTTTCTTTTAAGGTTTTCCTTTTATTTTTCAAAATGAAAAAGGTTCTATTATTTATTTTAACTGTAAAATAATACATGTAAAAAATCCCACCGTTAAAGAAAAATATTATAACAAAGTAAAAGTTACCTATATTCCAGTATCCAGCAATAACGTCTCCTACCATTTTAGCGACTGTCCTTCCAAATGGTTTTCCATGCTACAGTTCTCAAACTGTGCTCTCAGAACCCTGGTTCAGTTAATATATTATGTTTTTTTTTTTTTTTTTTTTTTTTTTGCGGTACGCGGGCCTCTCACTGTTGTGGCCTCTCCCGTCATGGAGCACAGGCTCCGGCCGCACAAGCTCAGTGGCCATGGCTCACGGGCCTAGCCGCTCTGTGGCATGTGGGATCTTCCCGGACCGGGGCACGAACCCGTGTCCCCTGCATCGGCAGGCGGACTCTCAACCACTGCGCCACCAGGGAAGCCCAATATTTTATGTTTTAATGAGAAAGGTTTAGTGATAAATTAAGTCTGAGAAATACTACTTTGAACAATGTTAAGCATATTTCTTTATTGTAACTTCCTCAGAACTTTTACTATCTGGTTATGCTGTGAGAACCACAAAGAAAAATTTAGCGTACAGTAGTTCCCAAACTTATGACACTGGAATTCCTTTTTGGAAAACAAACCCCAAAAATATGGAAAATGCTGACCTTTGAGCACTTACTCATACATTCATACACTTTATACAAATGAGGTAACAGAACCCAAACCAGTCTTTACTGTGTTTTCATGTAAACTCAACAATGTGTAATGAACATGTGCTTGTATTCATGAATAGAGAGCTACATCATCATTTTTAATGGCTGTGTAATATTCCATGGTATACAAGTACTATCCTCTACTCAGCAAAATTCTTTATTAGTGAGCACTGGGGCATAAAGCCAAAATAAAGACATACACACTAAATTTACAAAAATATCTGCAAAAACTATAATAAAATCAATAGGCAGAAAGTTAAACATATCATTAATAACATGTACAAAAACACAGACAATTCACAGAAGGAAAAACAATAGACCAATAGAGACACAAAATTATGATCAACCTTACACTATGCCATGCAAATAAGGACATTGAATTATAATGCTTTATTGATTAGATTGGCAAAGGGTGGAAAGACTAACAAAACTGAGCACTGGTGAGGATTTGAGGAAATGTACACTTTTTCCCTGTTAGTGAAAAATGTAAATTGGTACCACCTTTCTTGGGGTTAGGGTATCTATAGTTATTAAATTTTCAATGAGCATATCCTTGGAACCAGCAGGTCCACTTTAGATTACTTTTTGGCTGAAAAACCACTACCATCTTCTATAAATTATCCCCTATTGAGGTATTGCTGCAGGCTGCACACTGTGCTAGATTTGTGGGCAAGACAAAACTCTGTTCTTTACTTTTCCTCAAGAAGTTTATGATATGCGGACTTTGAGGAAATCAAGCTCACAAAGACACCACTGGATTTTTCACCAAAAACTTTTGAATACCCGGTAATAATAATAATGCATTGGACTAAACTCATGATTAGAACACTGAAATTAATCAAGCTTTTTCTAAACAGAATTTTTCCTCTTTCAGTAGGGATTAAAAGAAAGTTTATATTCCCAGAAGGTCCTGACAGGGCTAGCATTTGGTACCACTGGAAATCCTTCTAGTGCGTATAGGCTAGTGAAGGGCAGGCTTCAAGTCAGTGTTTTCTGAAACACTCTGTCTTTTCCTTCTTGTACTTAGTTACACATCTATCTCCATCATGATTCTTTACTTCAGTCACTGAATGATGACTTTTCTTTTCAGAAAAATAAATTCTGGCATAGAGGAAGACATCAACTGTATAAATAAGATAAACCCTTTCAGCTGGAAGGTCCTTGAGGGGAGGGGTTGTGTGATACTCACTGCCCTTTCCCCAGGACCCAGTGCTAAATGCCCTGCCCAAGGGGTGGACTCAGTAAAGACTTGTTGACTCTAGTTGGGCAAACCTCATGAAAGGTGATGTTAATAAACTTAGACCTTTGAAGGTGCGCTTTAGGTGGAAAGCATAACCCCGATATCCACTCCACATCCGTGTTTAATAACTTTTAATAACATTTAATGACTTTAAATGTTATTTCCTAGATGTAAATTTAAAATCACTGTATATAGAGAGTAGAAACTTCATGGCCAAATGGAAATTTAGCTAAATGAGAAATATAAAGAGTAAATATTTGGAAATGCTTCTCAAAATCAGATTGGATCATTAAGATGGAGTATCAAGGGCTTCCCTGGTGGCGCAGTGGTTGAGAGTCCGCCTGCCGATGCAGGGGACACAGGTTCGTGCCCTGGTCCGGGAGGATCCCACATGCCGCGGAGCAGCTGGGCCCGTGAGCCATGGCCGCTGAGCCTGCGCGTCCAGATCCTGTGCTCCGCAACGGGAGAGGCCACAACAGTGAGAGGCCCGTGTACTGCAAAAAAAACAAAAACAAAAACAAAAAAACTGAGTCAGTGACCAAGAAGTATTTATTTGAGGCCTGTGATGGGCCTAATACTACTTTAAGCACCCAGTGATGCACGGAAGATATAGAAGAATCATCTCTGCCCATAAGGATCTTTATATTTAGGTGGAGAAACACGCATAGAAAATAATTCAAGGATAGTGTAGAAAACACAAATTCCTTTTCATAGGTAAAAACGTTCAGCACAGTGCCAGCCAGACTGTAATCTCATCATAGGTTCTGTTAAGAACGTGCAGCCCCAGTGGAACTGACAAACAAACAAACAAAAATTGAAGAATAACTTTTCCACTTTACAGATACATTTGACATCTTGCTGATTCTGAATAGTCTTGAGTAAACTAAAGATACCATTGGTAATGCTGAGAAGGAGTAACTCCCAACCTAGGCCAAATGCATGGTAGGGAAAACATTCTGTCCTGGCGGGAGAATAAGATGAAAGATGAAACAGTAAAGCACTTTCCAGGTTCAACAAAGATCTAAATAAACTGAAGAAGTGAGGGGAGAACAAGACAGAATTATGAAAAGATCAAATGGAAAAGACTCGTGGACAAGGTTGTCTCTGTGACTCACCTGGGAGCGAAACTGCTATCACACGAGACATTTCCTGAGGTCTTAGAACTCTAGTCAGTCTTCCTCCAAAGCCTGTGTCCCTACATCTTTCATCTTCCTGTGAACAGTCCCTGGAGGTGTTGTTCGGAGGGTAACTCGATGGAATTGCTCAAGGCTCTTCTGGGAGACACAAGACGTTAAGGAAGGGGAAGTAGAACAGGGAGATTCAAACTCCAATGGCTCAAAATCACTGCAGGTATAGGAGACAAGGGGGCTGGTGAGGAGCAGGGCTGGGAGGGGACCGCAGGTCTGAAAGCTCCCCCTGCCAATCAGCTGCCACCATCTGTTGTCACAGGGAGACATGGACATGCCAGAAGTCCAGTCGTTCATGTAAAGACATCTCTCACATTTGAAACATTGGAATTTAATTCAAGTTGGTTTTTAAAAAAAGTACTGTGTAGGCTAACTAAAACATCTTTCTAGTTAATAACTGATGGGTTGCAAACTCTGCGATGGTATGCCATGCTGAGCACTCTTTATTACTTGAAGGTAGAATTCTGCCTTTCTTTTATTCGAGAAAGCCTTTAGGGAGAAACTGGTCATCTTCCTTTGTGCTATTGACTTCTAGAAGGAGAGTGGAACTCTTTGGGAGAGAGAATGGTAACGGGTTAAAGGCTCAGAAATTGTGTGGGTCTCAATCACAGAAGCCCTAAACAGCCATTTGACTCTGCTAATCCCCTTGCGGTCTGTCCACCTAGAGTGTCAGCGCTCGTAGGCAGAGGAGGGCTTGATATACCTTAGAACACAGTTATAACTAGTGCAGGACAGAGCAGAAAGCGAGTGCTGAAGGAATACTCAAATGTTGACTAAAACATTTGATATAGATTGAGTTGTATGAAATGGGCAATATTTGATTGATTTTGACCCCAAAATGTCACTGTGGTGATATTGTGACTGGCTCAAAGTCACCTCCTTCCTCAGATACTAACCCAGATAAGACGGTTGGCCTTGAGCATCAGAAGATATCTGGGGGGGAATTTAACATGATGAATAAAAGTGTGGGCTATGGAGCGAGACTGCCTAGGTTTGAAAACTGGCTCTGCCATTTTCTAGCTGCTTTGCCTCTGTTTCCTCACGTGTGCAATGGGGCTAAAAGTAGAACCTACCCTCTATTGACACTGTGAGGGTGAAAGGCGTTATTGGACGTGACATTTAAAAATGGTGCTGGGCACTTAATAAGCTCTTAGTAAAGGAGAACTATGGTTTCCATGTTCTCTTTCTCCACTTCTCATAATCTGTTTGCTTAGGAAAGTTCACCCTAGACACCTTACCCAGCCTAGCTTTCCCCTGACAGCACTGCAAAATGACCTATTCATTTCCTTATCCAAATTTCTTTCCCAACAGCTCTAATCTTAATTGTCACAAGAAATGCAGTTGGATAGGTTATGACTGAGACCAGTTTACGAGGTGACTTTTCCCCGTGGCATTTGCATTTTAAATAAAACTCCTGAGGAAGCAATCTTTTGTTTCCCAAACCTGCCTGATGGCAAGAAATACTCAAGGCTGTTCAACCTTCTAATCCCATCCTTGGAGATTCAGGCTTATGTGGTCCAGGATGGGCTCTGGGAATCTATATTTTAAATAACTACCTAAGGAATTAATATTTTGGGGCAAGTTTGAAAAAAAAAAACTACTTTAGGCCAAATAACTCAATTTCTGATGATTACATGCCATCCTCTATGATTGGTATCTTTTTTTCTTCTTTCTTGGGAGGAGTTTGTTCTAATGGCCCTTAAATCACAAATATGGGCCACTCTCTTGTCCATCCACACTGATAAACTGAGATCTTAATTTTGAAATTAATTGTGAAATTCGAAAATAAGTTACTCTGTCATAAAGTCTACAAGGAGAGGGTCTTGCTTGTGATCGTTGCTGATAAAAATACTCTTCAGACGAGTGCTATTCAAGGTGAGAAGGAACAATAGCACTTGCTTCACCTGGAAACTTGTTATACATGTAACTTCCTTTGGCTTCACCCTGGACCTCCTGAATCAGAATCTGCATTTTAAAGTGTCCTTGGGTGATTCACATGCATATTAAAGTTTGAGGAGCATAGCCTCCGATCATGAAAAGACCTTTCTGACACATTTAATTTACTCAATAGAGTTTGATTAGCAGTGATATTTAAAAATGTTGTCTTCTATATTCTTTTTGTTTGTTTGCGGTACGCGGGCCTCTCACTGTTGTGGCCTCTCCAGTTGCGGTGCACAGGCTCCAGACACTCAGGCTCAGAGACCATGGCCCACGGTCCCAGCCGTTCCGCGGCATGTGGGATCTTCCCGGACCGGGGCACGAACCCGCGTCGCCTGCATCGGCAGGCGGACTCTCAACCACTGTACCACCAGGGAAGCCCCTCTTCTGTATTCTTGATGTTCTCTTTTTAAGTAAGGTGATTTTGTGTTTTGTATTTTGACAATATCATTTTATTATTTTTTATTTTTAATTTAATTTTTATTTTATATTGGGGTATAGTTGATTTACAATGTTGTGTTAGTTTCGGGTGCACAACAAAGTACTTCAGTTATACATATAATTATATCCATTCTTTTTCATATTCTTTTCCCATGTAGGTTATTAAAGAATATTGAGTAGAGTTCCCTGTGCTATACCGTAGACAATATCATTTTAGATGAAAAGAAAAATATTTTATTATATATTTCTATCTGTAAAGAACCTCTCCTGTAGTTTAAAATGTCTTCCATATGTGTGATACTTTAAACCGTGCATTTTAATGAAAAAAAAAAAACGTGTAGATAACCACTATGAAAGTTAGTTCAACAAAATTTCTAAGCATACATTCCACATGTGGCAACTTATAGAAAAGCACACTAGCATGACCTATATTGATGTATCTGTGGTTTCCTTGCAGACTATGTCCCAGCCACTTCTCTTTTTTTTTTTTTTTGCGGTACGCGGGCCTCTCACTGTTGTGGCCTCTCCTGTTGCGGAGCACAGGCTCCGGACGTGCAGGCTCAGCAGCCATGGCTCACGGGCCCAGCCGCTCCGTGGCATGTGGGATCCTCCCGGACCGGGGCACGAACCCGCATCCCCTGCATCGGCAGGCGGACTCTCAACCACTGCGGCACCAGGGAAGCCCCACCTCTCTAACTTTTTAATGAAAAGTTACAGAGGAAAAATTAAACCTAGTTCAGATCAGTGACATTTATTTACTAGATAGTATTCATTTTTTCATGTTTAGTAGGGAGAGGTGCTTACATTTTCTTCATATAGATTTTAGCTAATACAACCAACAACCTAGAAATAGAATTGTTACTGCTTCTTAGAATTGAAACTGACTTGGGAATGTCTGTATCATCAGAATATTGTTAGCATGGCTCTATTATAAAGTTCAAAGTATGGTGAGGTGCAAAGCATATAGTCAACAGAAATTGGGATGGTACATAGATGACATCATGTATATAAATATTGTCTTATTTTATGATAGCCATAAAATTTTTCATAGCTCTTCACTGATGTGTGTCTATATTTAAAAAAAAACCCTTCTTTTAAAAATTCAAACAGTATTGAAATTATAAACATCTGGGGGAAGTGTTTTATTGAAAATTTATTAATTTCATGGTACTTTATTATATTTCCAGAATATCTTACATTTAAAAACCAAATTACCTATATATTCCAACACAAAGACAGTAGACTCAAGTTCATTATATGGTAAAGTGCCAAGACAGCTGTTTTTACAATGATCTTGGACATTTATTTTCTAAGGGAATAGAATAGTATTGGAGAAAAACATATTTAAAATGAGAAATATGATAAACAAATTGCTTCCATATTTTTCTAGTTAGGAAGAAAATGTGATACATAATTATACTATTGTGAATTGTAAGCTTAAATTTTTTTTAAATGAAAGAATGCTATACGTGGTGATGTAAGACTGAGAACCCCTTATGAACTCATTGTTGGAAGCGTCTTCTAGATGAAGCCTGTCTGTGCTGTCCAATAAGGAGCCACTAGACGTAGGGGACTCTTGGGCACTCAAAGTGTGACTACCAAGACTAAAACAGTGAATTTTAAATTTTATTTAATGTTGATTAAATTTAAGGCTTAAATAGTCATGTGTGGCTAGTGGCTGTAATCTTGGTCAGTGCAACTCTGCAATAAAAAAGGAAGAGAATATTAGTTCCCAGGGAACCATCTCTGGCTTTTTCTTTTGGCTGGAATTTTGTTAGTAGACTGCTATATCCCAGAAATTGGGCTTGGGCTGTCAGATTTTTCTGGACTAAACAGCTCATTTAGATCAAATTTTAAGCACAGTTTGTGAAGAGGAATGGTATGCATATTCATACCATATGCATAGCAATAAGGATTGCTAATGTTACTACATGTACATCTCTCTTCCAAATTCTCTCATTTTCGAAGAAGTTCACCCCAAAATTTTGCATGTGGGAGACAGCTTTAGTGTGAGCTTCTCATTCCTCTTGGTTCCATTCCACCCACCACTTCTCCCAAATAACATCTCCCCTGAATTACTCATTTAGGTGAAGGAAGGGATGGCCAGGATTGCCACTGTATCCCAAACCTTTTAATCAGGTTGTTGAGACTGAAGGGCAATACAAATGTGATTTCCATTCATGCTGACAATAGCTGGGAGATAAAGCCACAGGCACACATCGCAAAGTGTAAGAACTTCAGTCTTCTAATACAAGTCAGAGAAGTTACAGAGGCCTGAAGAGCCCGCCAAGCTCTTGAATAAAATGTCTGCAGCAGTGCTGGAGAAAGACACGTTTAATGCTCTAATTTAGGTGAGAAGACATGAGGGTAAGGAATTGACCAAGCAAGGTGTGGAATGATCAGATTTTACTGGTGCGAGGGAGCTGATAAAGAGCATTTCAACATATGCTTTCAACATATCATAAGTCATAAATTTATCCAGAGAGAATAAATGTCTTGACTCAGATCACAGGTATATGGGAAGAGAACTATGGTCTATACTCTGAGTCAATTGCTAGGCCAGTGGTTTTAACTGGAGAATATGATTCTTACTTTCCTAATTCCCTGAGAGAAAGCCCTGACTGTTGTTTCTGGGATAGACCTAGAAGACGGCAATTGAGAGGCCAACGTACAGCAGGAATGTCTCGTGTCCTTTCCCCAGTGTGATCCGCAGAAGAGACAGTCCCCAAACAAGTCTTCAAATAGGGGCTTTTAAGTACCCATAATAACCTACAATTTCAAGCCTTTTAAGGTCATTCTGAGAGAGAGGTTTAAGATGAGAGAGTTCTTTTTCCTTTTGTAAAAAGAAACCTCTAGTTTTCCAAACATTTCATAAACCTCTTGAACTCTTTGGAATGAGCCAGAAGTGGAAAAAGTAACTGGAACTTCTTGGTAAAAATTAGTGGTAGCTGTTGAAAAGAGCATTTATCAGTATTCCAGGCAGCAAGGAAGTCTGGACATTGCTGAACAGGCAGAGTGTGTTCAGTTGGGGCATTGCTGGTCAGGTAGCCTGGTCTAGAAGTGGCTGGGCTGTTTTAGTTTCCTGGGGTTACCGTAACAAAGTACCACAAACTAGGAGGCTTAAAACAATGGACATTTATTCTCTCACAGTTCTTGAGGCTAGAAGTCCAAAACCAAGGTGTTGGAGGGGCCAAGCTCTTGTTGAAGTCTCTAAGGGAGAGTTTGTTTCGTACCTTTCTCTTAGCTTGTAGACGCACATGTCAATCGCTACCTCTGTCCTCTCGTGGTTTTCTCTTTTGTATGTTGTGATGTCTCTCCTCTTCTGCGTGTATCAGTCTAACTCAGATGTACTCCCACACACAGTGACATCTAGTGGGTCTGGACACAGGCATCTGAATCCCCTTGCATGCTGGAATTCCCTGATGGTTTGAGTATCCCTTATTCCTAGGACTGCAAGCTTATGTGTTTCCAAGGAACTTTGCTGACACTGTAGAGCTATCAACATGGAAGAAGACTCAAATCTATTCACAGCTCTGTAAACCTGATAGATACAAAGTATGTTTGATTTTCTTTTCTTTTCTTTTTTTGAGAACCAATAAATTTCCACAGAAGCCAACATGGAACATGAGACAAGTCATTTCCTCTGTCTTTAGTACCTTTAAGCCATAAGAGGGGCACAGTCCCATCTGAAAGAGACTTCACATTTGTATATGAAAATTTACTTCATGAAATGTGACTCGTAAAGGTAAAAACAGGGACTTCCCTGGTGGTGCAGTGGTTAAGAACCTGCCCGCCAATGCAGGGGACACGGGTTTGAGTCCTGGTCCAGGAAGATCCCACATGTCGTGGAGCAACTAAGCCTATGTGGCCACAACTACTGAGCCCGTGAGCCACAACTACTGAAGCCTGTGCTCCGCAACAAGAGAAGCTACCGCAGTGAGAAGCCCGTGCACTGCAACGAAGAGTAGCCTCCGCTCACCGCCCATGCACAGCAACAAAGACCCAACACAGCCAAAAATTAATAATTTAAAAAAATGGTAAAAACAGAGATATGTTTTAGCCAGTCTCCTCATCAAATTTTCCTTGGCTCCCCTGCCCCTCTCTCATTGTGGGCTTTGTTTTCAGCCCTTGAGAGAGGCCTTTGTTCTACTCACAGTTGAATTGATGGATCGTGTTTATCTAGAGCTTCTGTACATGATCATAATCCTAGGGGAAAGCTACTTGAGATGTTCAAGTGTGGTTCAGTTTAAATATTTACAGTGAGCCATATAGACAGCTGATATACATGAGGAACTACATGTTAAATTTTAAACATCAGGTGAATAACGTCAAACAAGTGGAAATGTTTGTTTCTTGTGCATATAATCATTGGATCAAATTTGAGTGTTCATATATTAACAGATTACTGAGTAATGTTCTCAGAGTACACAGGAAATAGAGTAGCTATTTGTTCTAAGATGAAAGTTATGGCAACATACATGCTACCATTTGTATTTTCTTTCTAAAAACTTAGCAAAATCAAAATAACATTAGCCAACTATTTAAAATTTTTACAACGATGTTAAGCTTTATTACATGAGATCTTTGTTAGAACATGCATCATAAGATACAGATTGTTTTAAAAATTGTCCCCTGCTGCTTCTTCCTGAGTTCCTGAGGTAGCGCTATTTTGTGCCTATGTTTAGTCCCAGACGTAGTTCAGTTCCGAAACCAAGCGTGGCCTGGTATGGCGGGTCTTCTCTTTGGCAAAAATTGAGTTTGATTGTGCTGGGAATGGCACGAGCTGAGCCGGGCCTCCTCGGCTGGGGCCTTGCGTAATGCTTGTCCTCTTCCCAGGGCGTTTGCTTCTGTTCTCTGAACCTCTAATCCTGGTTGGGGCCTTGCTCTGAGTACATAATCCTCCTCCCAGTCACAAACTTTCCTGTTGCTCTGGCTGGTGCTTTTCTCCATCAGCTAGTTTGGAATTCTTGTTGCCATTGCTTCCACGAAGCCTGTTTTGATACAGCCATGAACTGCAATGCTGCCTTCCCCGATTTGTGTTTCCTTAAGTTTCCCAACTTAGCTTGCCAGATACCAAATGCCACCCTCCTGCTCTCCAGAGCTTCCATATGTGGAGCTGTCTTTGGCTCTGCTCAGGGTCGGGAGAGGCCTGTGGTCTGGCCGATGCAGAGTTTGTGTAAGGAAATTAGGATGGGTAATCTGATTGGAAGGGAAATCTGTGAGATGTGCGGCGAAGCTACATTTGTGAACAGACACACCATTTTCTTCAAATTGAACGCATATTTGAGGCGCTTTGGGAGAGGCTGATGGAGATTATGGGCAGTGGGGTTCAGTCTTCCCGGGGGGCCCCTTTGTACTGCTGCTGAGCCCAGACATTGCTTTCTTATTTTCTAGGAAATATTATATTTCTTTTATCTTAAGGCTTTAGTAAACAGTAGAAAAAAATAACTAAACATTGTTTGTTTCTTTCTTTAAAATAATATAATTATATTAAGACTAGACAAATGGCCCTAAAATATCTGAATCCAAAGAAGTGACTAGTTACTAGTGACTAGTTACTTCCGGCAATCTAGGTTGTCAAGGCTGGGGGCAGCACTCTTGGCAACTTGCAGTACTTGGATCAAGATGTGGTGGCTTCTGTAACTTTTATGCCTGAGGTCATTCAAGTGATGGGAATAATGATCTTACTCATGTATCGCTTTTCCCCGCTAAAGTCCCAGGTGTGGTCTTTATGTAGCTAGGACAGTAAACTTCCTCTTAAGAATGAGTATTTGCTTCCTGTTTCAATTTCTCCATCAAAACAGGGTCCTTAACACTGAAAAATTTTCACAGAATACCCATTCAAGCCATTTATTCTTCTTACTCTTTTCTTAGCTGCTTTCCTGTTTGGTCTTTTTTTCTGTCTTCCTGTAATAACTCACCCTCCTATGTGGCTACTTGCTGACAAAATGGAGTATGGGACAGAGGTGAACCAGGAGATAGTTTTTTTAGGGGGAAAACCCCCCAAATCTGAAATTAAGATAATCTTAAGCAAGATTTTCAGTAGAAGCCAGAACATCAGGATAATAGTTGAAACTGTTATTGAAGTATTATTTTCAAGTTTTGTTTTGTTTCATTGTTTTTGTTTTTTGGTTTTCTTTAGAGAGGTCACTGACTATGGCCAAGACTGGTCAGGTTGACGCACTTCCCTCAGCAGGTGTGAGGTCAGAGGAGGTTTGTAACTGGTTTGTGAGTCAAACTTGGACAAAAGAATCAGGAACAAAGATGGCAGATGATAATCTTTCTAAGTTATAACCTCATAGTGACCTGAATAATCACATTTACCTTGGCCATGAGTGATAGGACAAAGGAGTGCAGATTTACCTTATCCTTTCTTCCAAGTGGACAGTATGTCTTTCTAGACTAAATCCTTAAGGAAATAAAAAGTCTTCAAAAAAAAATAAATAAATAAATAATAATAAAAAAAAAACCAAAAAAACAAAACAAAACAAAACAAAACAAAACAAAAAAAAGTCTTCAACCTAGAAAACAGAAATTTATTTTTTATATGTGGTAAAATATGGCTAAGAAAGCCTTTTATTATTCAGTTTTCCAGTTTTTTAAAATAAAAAATCATCGGTTTGCTTCCTCTGCCAGGTACCTATGAAGAAACTTAAACACATTCTTCTATTTCACACAATATCAATATATTACTAAATATGTAGAAGAAAACCAATCAGAGCCATTCCCTCAGCCTGGGTCCTGGAATGAAGACAAGGTGGAGAAGTCTTGTGATGCACAGGTAGTTTGAGTGAATATTTACTTTATGGTGCAAGCCACTGGGGTTGGTTTTTGTCACAGTATGATTTGATGTACATTGACTGCTACAAAGTTATAATTAGGTAAACAATAGCAACAACAACAGAGGCTTACAAGGGATCAGTAGGATTGTGTGTGTGTGTGTGTGTGTGTCTGTGTGTGTGTGTGTGTGTGTGTGTGTGATCTTGTGCATGTATCCTTATTTGTGTGAGGACACTGGATGATAAAACTTTTCCCATTCTTCAGGCTACACATTCCTCTCTCTCCCTATAATTAATCTCTCCTATTTAGAGAAGTGAGTGTACGAGGAACAGTGGTCACGTCTGGGGTTTGTTTCCTCCATTTCTTTTTTTTTTTTTGTGGTACGTGGGCCTCTCACTGCCATGGCCTCTCCCGTTGCAGAGCACAGGCTCCGGACGCGCAGGCCCAGTGGCCATGGCTCACAGGCCCAGCCTCTCCGCGGCATGTGGGATCTTCCAGGACCAGGGCACGAACCCATGTCTCCTGCATGGGCAGGCGGACTCCCAACCACTGCACCACCAGGGAAGCCCTCCTCCATTTCTTATTGCGTTAGGAGGACAAGGAGAATACTGTCTTGTTTCTGTCTAATAATTAGGAAGGAATTGAATCTGGTTGCTTTTGCAGATCTGTCTAGCTTATGACTTTATGTTGTCATATGTTAATGCTATATAAGAGGCATGCTTGAATCTTCACGAATAAGAGAGACATTAAACCTGTTGTCCAGGGAGCTGAGGCATGAGAGAGGGCAGAGGAAGTAAGTCTATGAGACATTGACCCTTATGCACAAACGTGTCTGCTGAGTGTGTAGATGCAACACAGAGCTAACAATGACCGGATTACACATAGATTTATTTTATCAGGTAGATTGTATTATCATTCATCTTATCCCCATACACTTCCAGTAGCAGGATCCCTGAACTTCGGCCTGCACATCATGCACTGTAGTCACTTTTTATTGTGTTACCCTTTGTAGGTATTGTCATAAAAATATACTCTGTAGAATGGACAATTTTGCATTGTTAAGGGGATTTCAAGAATCAGTGATGAAAAAGCGATGTCTGGGAATGAGAAGAATTAAGGAGATGTGAACAGAAAAGGGCCTGTCTGTTCTATGTATGATTGAGTTGTTCCAAATCTACTACAGACAAACTTCATGAGGGTGTCAAGTGCAATTCGGTAAAGAGAGCATGGGATTTGGAATTCAAGGATACCTCAACTTGGGTTCCCCCAGAAACAGAATCTGTGATGAAATTCGTGTGTAGGAGGTTTACTGGGGGGTGCTCTTGAGATCAACACCCATGGAAGGGAAGGAAAGAAGGGTTAGGGTTAGGGTTAGGAGAGAGGAAGAAATCGAGCTTTGATGTAGCCACAATGGAGACCTCAGCTGACAGTGACAAAGTTCTTACGATGGGATGGCCTTTCTGAGCTGTCTCGAGGTAGAGGAGAGGACCAAGCCTTTGTCTCTCCATCAATTAATCATTGGATGTGGGCCACCTTGGAAGAGGTGTGACTTTGGGTGAGGAACTGACTTCAACTTCTATTTTTTTGTTTAGGTGTTGGGCAAGCTAGGAAGACTTAAATTCCCATGAATTATAAAGAAATACTGTATCAAATGAGCCATAGAAGAGAGAGGAACCTGTAAGCAGACAAGTGTCTTTTAACGCTATTGTTCTTATGCTACACAGACTGGAAGGCAGAGCTGCTGCCCTGCACAGTTCCTAGGGTCTTATCTCTATAATATGATTCATATGAGTATTGTCTATATGAATTGCACTCCCTAGATTTGTGCGGTGAACAACCTGTGCAGCCTTAAGCTGTGCTCTAATATAAGAAATATGGAAATAGAAATGAATGTGACTTTCTGAAATCCAAGAGAATTGTCTTTAATTTGTCAACATCTAACTAATAGTCCAGATTATAGAATTGCCTTGTTCCTTCTTTTCTTCACCTGGCATCACTCATTTTACCTAGTTGATTTTGTCTTCTTTTGAATCTGTTTGTTTTGTGGCTAAACCTAACATATCTGATGTCTGGGGATCCCATTTTAAATAATAAAGACATATTCTGCTTTCCTTAGGGGACTGAAGTTCTCTAACTCCTTTTTTGTAATTATATCTAAAATCTGTGACATTTATTGAAACAGCTGGTTACATAAATGGGATGATCTCTTCAGCAGTAAATGTGGACCCAGGCTCTACACATGTACACACCTCCAGAGGGGAGAAAACTGTCCTGAGAGTCAACTTAGCAAAACATCGGTTTCCACTTGCATTCTCACTCCTACAGTATCTGAAAGCACTGAAGAAGGGCAGTTATTCCAGGCAAGTGCCCTGGTGTAGGGAGGGCATAGCCTCCATAATCCATAATTCTATCCATAAACCTTTTAACTGAAGACCCTTGAGGTCCCTACCTGTCATGCCATCTCATGAATTTCTTAGTATAATCTTCTTTTTCTGGTAAAGGGGTCTGTTTTTTGAGGAAGCTAGCTAAAAAATGCAGTATTGCTTTTGTGTAGTTTCACCTCCCCGCCTTAAAGATCTGGAATTCTTCTTACGTACCAGAAGAGCTAAGTCTTAGAGTCAGTTAGAAGAATTCAATAGACCGGCTACTGAAAATGCAAGTTGTCAAAATAAGAAAACAGAATTGGGACTTCATCCACCAAAACCAGCATTTTGAGTTTTGCCGAAAATCAGTTGTATAAAAGTCAAGAGTAACCAAGAAGATGTGGCTCAAAACTTGAGTGGAAAATACTGTCTTGTGGGGCACGCTACATTATAAAACCTTTTATCAAGCTTTGGAGCCTGGCGACCTGCGCTGCATCTGCCAGAGTGGGCACTCACCATGTACTATTTTCAATCTTGCTGAACTGACTACACTCATCCCCAGGCTCAGAGGCAGACCTGTGCTGCATCAGACTCAGGCTATTGACTCAAATGTGTCCAGCTGTGGCTTGGCCAGTGTCTAATGAGGTGGTTTGGCAGTTGGAGAAGCAGCTAGCTAACTAAGGTCATAGAAGAAGAAGTGAACAATGAGCGTGAGATGAGAGCTGAGCACATGTGCAGACAGAAGGATTGGCAGTCTCCTGGGGGTGGCGGTTCCAGCTGGACCACAAGTATCTTCAGTTGAAGTGAACTGAGGGAGCCTCTGTCACAGACAACCCCCGCTTTCACACTTGACCCTACCTTTCAGCCACCATGGTGGCCTGGTTGTAAGAGAGAAGGGATCTGATCACTAAGAATGGTTTCATCACGTTCAGTTAGGAAAGACTGCAGTACCTGCCTTGTGTAAAGGCGTTAACCAGACAAAACCAATGGGAAGTAAAGAATGACTGTGGAAAAGGAAAAGATCATGTTGTGCGAACCTTGGTTAAGTGTCTCTCTCTCCACATGCTTCTTCCTTTTGGGAGATTTCTACCTTCATCCAAATTGAAACAAGGCCCTAATTAGAACAAATGACAATGAGTTAATGCAAAAATGAATGACTGAAGTTGCTTGTGAACCGTGTCCCAGATTTTAGGCACACCCACGCTTTTAAAACCTGAACAATTACGGGAACAAGCTTATTTTAAAGTTGAACAGACAGGCTGACAGCAGAAAATCTTGAGACATTAAGCAAAGGGGCTCCTGAAATTTCTAAGTACGTCCATTTTAAGAATATGAGGGTGTGCCTGTATGCAGCTCTGGCAGCTGTGGGCTCTGCGGCTAGGTGAAAGTATTCAGACTAACCATGAATGGGAAAGACTTGATAATTTGGGGCAGAGGACAGTGTGTTCAATTCAGCACGCAGGGAATAAGATAGTAGGCTATAATGCCAACTGTGTCCATGTGCTCCATGGATCTAGTACATCAGAGAACTGGAAAAGTTATCTCCTCTGTTTGTGTAAGCATGCCACTGATATTCCTCATCCCAGGATACATTCCAACCGTTTACATTTCATGCTTCCTGGAAAACAAAATCTCAGACTGCCTGGAAGGTTTTGCTACTTTATGACATTACTGCCAGCATTTCATTAGAACCATATTTAGCTGAATACCTTCGGAAGAATTTTATGTACAAAAAAAAAAAAAAAAAAAGAGGACCCTGAACGAATTCTTTATATGTTGTTGTATTTTGACAAACAGTAATGAACTTGAAAGAGGATCAAAATTCTCCGAAGGTAACATTATTTGTTGACTCAGTATTTACATATATAACAAACTAAAAATAACTGTGTTGCAGAAAAAATTAGTGACTGAATGCTTGGTTTCTATGCTGCCACATAGACATCATTTTTAGGTGCAAGAGGAAAACTCTCAAAGCAGCATGAAATCTGATTCTTCATGCTGTCACAGGGCCAAACACTGGTGGTAAGAGGTTTGGCTTCAGCAATATCATTGTATATACATCACATCGATTGTTTAACAATGTCAATAATTTGTATTCTTATGTTGGTTTTGTGGCTGTTTGTTAGTTCCTGGGAACCCCCCCAAAATGAAGTGTTACAGAACCAAAAATGGGGGAAATTTTAATTAGGATCAATCAGTTGGTGGAAGGAAATTCATCAAACCATTTGGCTTGAAAATTCTATACTGTCCTAGCAACCGTTGATGAGGGACATTATCACAGCGTGTGCAGGAGTTAACCCTGAGTGTGGCTCAGTGCAGCAATATCAACATGCCCAATGCGTTTCCTTATGAAATAGAGAAAAAACTAAATTGGAAATTTATTTTAAATATATTTAACTCTCAGAACATTCGAGGTTCCCCAATCTTGACTAATTGTTGGGAGGATAAATACAGAACTAAGCCTATTTTGTCAAGTTGGTATAGTTAGTAAAAGTCAGGAAAAAAAAAATACTGATGAGTTTGATCAGCTGCTGCTGATGTATACTAAGATTTAACCAAATTCAGCATCTTCAGTGTACATAGAGTTTTACAAATTCTTCAACAAGAGTATGTAATTTATGAAAATTAAACATGCTTCATGCAATTTTATTTACAAGATGAACTTGTCCACAAATCCCTTTTCATGGACTACTTTATGTAAATATTGCTTTGCACCAGCTTAAATTTTATATAGTTCAAAATTGTGAAGTCTAAATTGATGATATTTAAAACTGCTGAGAATATGGACGTAACAAAACAAAGACCAGGTTCATTTTAAATAATTTTAGATATTTTTATAAGAGAAATATACATCGTAAAACTCATCAAATCATTAACATGTGTATAAACAAGCACTGTAAATTGGGGACATCAATAATTAATTTATGTTTTGGGCTTCTTTTTTCAAAATTGAATCTAGTTCTGTCTTTCTGAAACCTTTTATGCCACATTTTGATGTGTGAAAAACTAAACATAAACGGTCAGGGTTAAATCTTCCTCCGATGGTAGTTCAGGTGATTTGCAACAAGAAACACTCTTCCATACTCTGCATCTGTAACTGTGCTGTGCACCAGACACTCCACGACGATCATGCAATGTGGGTGTCCTTTGTCCTTGAATCTACACCTTCCTTCTATCTGGAGGCCTTTGGATTTTCTCTCACAATTTCCCTTCCTGCTTCTCATCTTCCTCCCATTTCTCTTCTCCTCCTCTCTCCCCTCCTCTTCCTTCTCTTATAGATTTAGATATAAGTATATAGATATCAATTTAATGGTAGAAGTATTTTGCATTGTTAAAAATTAGAAAATCGGATGAATAAACATCATATTGCCACCAACCATAGATCATCATTTTAAGCTCTAATGTACATCATTTCAGGTCTCATATCTATATAGAACATATATAATATACATATGTGGTTTTTCATATATATATAGTTGTTATGTATATGTAAACACATTTGTATGTTTTGTGTATGTACATACATACAAAATACATGCATATACGTGTGTATGGTGTGTGTGGTTTGTTGCTTCGTAACCTGTTTTCTTCAGTTAACCATCTCCATTTTACTATATCAGTGCATCTCTCTTTCACGTGATAACCCAAAGTTTATTGAAATTTCTCCAGTTGACTCCAGGATGACCTCTGTGGCTGGTTTGTCCAAAAGAGTATCCAATTCACAGCCACAGTTTGCTTTGTGTAGTTATGCCCCTTAAGTCTCTTTCCATCACAGTCCCTTTGTATCGTGACACCATTTTGCTGAACAAACAGGGCCACTTGCCTGCAGGATGGGTCTCCTTCTTTTAAATATATTGTCCAACAACCATGGCAGGAACAACTTTGTGGATTATTTTAGGATGGGATTCAGTTTGTTCTCAACATTGACAACACTTGAGTTTTCTGTTCACAGGTTGAGAGTGAAATAAGCACTGATAGGTGACTTTTTCTCTATCTAGATTTTGATGTATTTTTCTTATCCATCAGAACGTGCCTAGACGTGGATTTTTTTTCCATGAAAACCATTTGAATCTCAGTGTGCAGATTCAGATCTTTTTTCAGCCCCGGGAATATTTTTCTTTCATGTATCTGGTCCACTTTTTTCTCCCCAAACACCCATGATGTGTTTGCTAGATCTTCTACCACTCTTTCACCTTTTCCCACATGACTTTTACTTCTCTCATTCTTGTGCCTTAAGATATTTCTTAAAATTAAGCTGCTGATCTGAGCATTCAGTGGTCAAACTCTCCTTTATTATCTACTGATTTGTCTAGTTTGAAAATGATTTTAATTTCTAGAAATTGTTTTTGTTTGTGTTATTCCATTTTGTTCTCCTTAAGCATTCATGATTAATTTTTATTCAGATGATCACCTGTCTCTTCTAGCAGTTCTATAGTGTGTGTTCAAATTGTTAGTTTGATCCTTTTCTTTTAGGCTTTTGGGGCTCCACAGATCAGTAGTTATTTTTTTCTGCCAGCACATTGGAGCTTGAAATACTGGTGGGACTGGTGGGAATTCTGCTGCAATTCATTCATTAGCCTATGGGCTACAGGCAGGATGTTAGCACCATGTAAAGTCTCTTTACTTTCTACCTTCCCATAGTTTCTTGGTCGAGTAAGGTAAGGAAGGCTTCTCATTTTCAGTCTCAGAGACTAGGAGACAAGCCATATAGAGAAAAGATTCGCAGTCCAAGAATCCTATACAGAGCCAACACTCATTCATATGTCGGGTAAAAGGCATGAACTCGGGAATAAGCAAGAACTCAGGCTGAATGCCACCCACCTTCCCCATATTAGGAAAATGCACGAAATAGACTATAACTAGACAACAAATTAACCGAAGTAGGGACTTCAACCTGAACAGCAATGAAGAGAGACAACCACAGTGGTGGGAGAGTGTGGTCCAGAACTTGGAAACACAAGGTCTGAGTGGCACACCTGGATTCAATTCTCGCTTGTGTCACATTTTCTGTGTGACATTAGGCATGTATTGAACATCTCTTTGCCTCAGTTTCTTCATCTGTAAAATAAAGAATGGGAATAATGGTAGAGTTTATCCCATAGTGTGGTTGCAAAGAATAAGTGGTTTAATAAATGTAAAACATTTAGAAGAGAATCTGGCATGTAATATATGCTCAGTAAATGTTATATCATTATGATTCTATACAATAGTTTAAGAAAATGCTGTCTAAGAATAGACAATATAACTGCTGGTTAAGGAGTCTTGAAATAGAGGAGACATTCCGTAAGGGAAGTTTTGATACAGTGAGCACTTAAGAATCCTGGCAAACCTTTGCTCTGTAGGGGCAAGAAAGGAGAGATAAAAGTATCCCAAGGGATGGGGGGCATATGTCAGGGGGGAAGGATGGGAGGGATGATCAGTTACTTTAAAGCTCTTTTTCTATTGGAAAGGTGGGAAAGAAGGTAGGATTAGAACATCATGGTGGGGGAAACAGGAATATAGTTAGTACGTTGTTTTTAAAGCAATCATAGTGACATATGTGTCTGATTAGGAGAGCAGGGAAAGAGATGGTAACCATTAAGGAAATGGAAAAATCCACCAGAACCTTTAAATTAACATGGGGGAAATAGGAACAAGCAACAATTCAATCAAACTAGCAAAACCAAGGGGAAGAAAAATAGGGAAACGACAATGTAAATGAGTAGAAAACAATGAAGTAAAGTGGAAAGAATAAAATCAACAACATCAGATCTTGTGCCAAATGTGAATGGACTGAATTCATCCATTAAAATCTAGAAACTGCTACTTTGGGCTAAAAAACAAATTCCAGATATGTGAGTCTGCAATGAAGTGCATATTGAGTCAAAAATAATTGTCTCGGGCTTCCCTGGTGGCACAGTGGTTGAGAGTCCGCCTGCCGATGCAGGGGACATGGGTTCGTGCCCCAGTCCGGGAAGATCCCACATGCCGCAGAGCAGCTGGGCCTGTGAGCCATGGCCGCTGAGCCTGTGCGTCCGGAGCCTGTGCTCCGCAATGGGAGAGGCCACAGCAGTGAGAGGCCCGCGTAGCACAAAAAAATAAAATAAAAAAAATAAATAATTGTCTCTCTCTGTCTCTTCCTTCCTCCCTCCCTCCTTCCCTCCCTTCTTTCTTCCTTCCTTCCTTCCTTCCTTCCTTCTTTCCTTCTTCCCAGTAAAGGGGTAGGGCCACATAAGGAAATGCAAACCGAAAGAAAACTGGAATGACAATATTAACATCACACAAGATGAAATTGAAGATTAAAAGCACTTAGAATAAACAGACATATTGTATAATGATATAAATCTAAGCCAATAAATATTTGTCATAAAATGACAAAGCAAAAACTATTAGAAATGCAAAGAAAACCTCATACAAGTACAATGATGGTGAAAGATTTTTGATTATATCTCTCTCAGAAATAGATTAATTTATTAGGCAGAAAAATAAGAATTTCTTTAGCAAACTTGATGTATTTAATGTATGGATCTTACATTCTTCAAATAGAAAATATATTTTTTTCAAGTATCTAAGTACAAAGAAATTGATTATGTACTAGGCCACAAAGAAGTCCTTACTAAATTCAAAAAAAGGGAGACTTTAAAGGATATATACCATGTTAAAATTACAAATAAATAGTAAGATGGAGACCCCATCAAAAACTTAAAATATTTAAAAATTAAGAAATAGTGGTAGATAACATTTGAACCAAAAAGGAAATTAAAAGGAAAATCATTTTCTAGAAATCAATGGGAAAAAATACTTTATTCAAGTTCATTGAAACCTAGCAGCTATAGTTCTCATTAAAAAAGTATAATATTAGATATCACCATTATTAAAAAGTAAGGATGAGACAAAATAACTAGCTACTTCTCTTACTGAAATTAAAAATAAACGAAAAGAAACTGGGAAGAGGGGATTAACTGGTATAAGGCCTAAACTTAATGAAATAGAAAGCAAAAATTATTAAAAGGATAAATGAGTCCAAAAGCAGGTGTTTTGAAAGAAAACTATATATTTCTATTAAACTTCACCTAAATATGTGACACGATCAGGCTCCAACAAAAAAATAAATGGTTCACTCAAATTATTAGAGTAATTCCAGGATGGTTTGAAAAAGATACTGTTCACTAAGACAAGGGTACGGGGTAGGAGAAATGAAGAAAGTAGCACAGTATCTTCAGGTATTAACAGTAGAGTTGTTATCACTATTCACTTTTGAAGGGACAAGGAGGGGAAGCTACAAGTAGAACGTGGAAGAGGAGAGTTGTGCAGGGAAGCCATCTTCCATGGCTTTCAGTGCAGAGTCAAAGCCAGCCTGCACTGACCCTGCGGAAAAGGAGGCAGGAAGTATATGCCCCAGCCTCACTCTGCTCTCTCCTTCCTGTCTCCGGATGGAATTCCCCATTGGTGAACCCAACTGGAAGCCAACAGAGGGCCCTGGAATTCACTGATCTTGTCCATACAGGTCAGCCTCTTAGGCTACAGAGCAGAGTGGAGAAGGGTGGAGAGTTCATTGGAGGGGCACAGCACCGTACCAGTTCCGAGTGTGGGTTCTCAATCTCAAGCAATACCTCTTATATATCATATGCTGGGAAATTGCAGATTGTTGGTTAAAAATGAGACATACATTGTAGATGATAGCCAATAAACTATTGATTTAAATCATAATATTGAGGGGTTTCCTTTGTAGGAAAAAAGAAATAATTGAACAATGATTTTGTTTCATCATCAAGTTGAGAAAGTTGTTAAAGTACAATTTTAATTGTCAAGAGTGTAACTTGCTTAAAGTTTTGATATAACATACAGATTTCAAGTAAAGGATCTCAATTTCCCTATCTGATGAAGAGGGGAAGGCAACAGCTTTTATGGTGACTTCTTCTATTTCAATGGTCCACTCATAGCGTTGGGGCTTCCATGTGGTTTTACAGTCACACTGATGTGGCATTGAAGAAACCCAAGTGTGAAGAACCAATCAGTATTCTCACCAATATTAATCAGCACTGTGGCTTGGCATTTTAGGCTGCTATAGACATTTCAGAATGGCTTCTTCACCTATGCCAAAGAAACTCAGTTTTTCTCAGCTGCTGCAGGTACTGAGTCTTTGGGTAGAATTGAATGAAAGGAAAAGAAAAAATATGATATAGGTTTACTTCCCTTGCTCTTATTCACATGTGCACTGCATCCTCCTTTTCGATTCCATCATACCAAACAGGACCATGTGAATGATTAATTCTCAAAAAGCTGTGATTTCTAAAATTAGTTGATTGGGGCACCACAGTTCTGTTTACACTTTTATATGTCAGTAATAACACATGAAACGTCAGCATTTTGAGGAGTCTGGGGTCTGTCCTATTCCCTTGATTTTCTGACCTCTCTTTTGTTTGTAATTCTTTGAAGTCTTCAAGACTTACACTGGTAGCTTGTGTAGCAACTTAATCTATGATGGCAAGTAATAGAATAATAAAAATAAGTGATGAAAGAAATCTCAGGTATAATTGAGTACAAAACTCTAATTTTAAGGATGAGGAAAATGAGATCCAGAGACTTATTAATTGGACAGAGGACACAGTCATTAGTGGCCAGAATGCTAGAATACTGGAACAAGCCACAACTGGAAACCCATCTCTCTGTATCTAATTAATAGCTTTTTTGATTATTCCCTAATGTCTGTTAAAAAAAATGTAACTTATAGAAAATTTTTATACCTACCTGAAAAAATATATCTAAGAAAGCGTTTAAATAAAAATCAAAAGAGATTAATAGACAGATTGTGCTACTAAAAGTTATATGTATTCTTACTCTAATGCCCAGAGTAAACTATAATTATATGTCAAAAAAGTGATATCAATTATAATTTTTACTATAACTTTGTTAGGGTACTTATTTAATGACAACCTTCTAGTGTTTGAAAGATGTTCGATAATCTATTTCTCTCAAGATTTGCTTAGGGCCATTGAGAGTAAGGAGAAAAGCTTATTTCAAATATATTTTCTTTGGGGAGAAAATAGTTAAATATTTTGCTTTTAATAAAAGAATGGTTAGACTCATGGAATCCCAGAATTGGAAGGGCACATAGAGATTTCTAGTCTAACTTCCTACCCAAAATAGGAATCTCTTCTGCAGTGTCTCTGAGAAGCAGTCCTGTGGTCTCTGCTTGCATATTTCTAGTAATGAGAAACACACTATTTGTGAAGCAGCACTTTTTACCAAGATGTCATAAAATTCTTCCATATTGAGCATAAGGCAGCCACTTCACCTCAATACTATTAGTTCTTCCCTCTAAAGCAAGGGAAAAGTATTTATCTGGGTAGTCATTGCACAAATATTTGGAGATTGTTATTCTGTCTGTTCTAAGTGTTCTCTTCTGCTGCACCAGCATTTCAAGTTTCTTTAGTTGTTCCATATAAAGCATGGCTTTGAGGTACCCAGTCACTTCAGCAGTTCCACTGAATAGAGTGATTTATTAGTGTACCCCCAGAAATTGATGCTCACATAATCATTGTAGGTTCCCAACACTTTCTTGTATATTCCAGGTTCTGCTTACCAGATCAAGTATGGTTGTTTTATTACGCTCTTAGATTAGGGCATTAAGCCTCCAGTACAGTCCTGGCTCATGCTGAGCTTGGGGCTCAATAAAATATCCCAGATCTTTTCAACATGAAAATCATCTCCCTGATCCAGTCGTCTTGGTGAAATTTGGTCCATGAGACGTAAATGCAGAGCTCTATATTTTTCCCTTCTAGTTATTTTTTTAATGGTTTGTTTCCATTGTTCTAGCATTTTGAGCTGACATAGACAAGTGACAAAGCTTGGTGGGCATCTGGGGCTTATCCCATGTAAGGATAGATCCTGGTATTGTATCTAGTGAAAACTTTGGCCCCTAGGGAGCTTCAGTGGGAGAACATCTTAGTCTTTAAGGGACCACACTAACAGGGATAAAGAGGTATTAAAAGGGGAGTAAGGCAGAAGGGAAAAAGTGAAAGGCCTCCAAAGACAAAATTTGCAATTTTGTCTAGAGCTGGCTAGGAATAGGGCATTTTAAAAAGACACACTGATATTTTATTATATAGAACCCATCATTTATGCAAAAAAATAAAAAAGCTATAGGAGTAAATTAGGGGTAATTAGTAGAAGAATCTCTGTTATTCTGATTTAAATTTCTTTAGATCAGGGTTTTTCAACCTCTGCACTATTGACATTTTGGGCCAAATAATTTTTTGTTGTGGGAAGATATCCATTGAATTGTATAATGTTTAAAGCATCCCTGGCTTCTACCTACTAGACGCCAGGAGAACTCCTGCCCCACTCGTGACAACCAAAAATCTATAAGATGCTGCCAACTGTCTTCTGGGGAGAATTTAAGTGACCTTGGTTGAGAACAGCTGGTCTAATTCAGTACATAATTAATAAACTACATCAATCACGGTAAAACACATTCTGTTAAATTTGTTGTTAAATAGCCAACAGCAAACATTAATTGTAGGGAACATGACCAAAATAACATGTTCCATGCTCATTTCTGTACATGGTCTATATAAGGAATTGTTTATTTTTTACCCCATGCTTTTATGCTCTTAGAAAGACCTCATGGAAATTTCTTTGCAAAATCTTTGAAATATTATTAATTAGTTAAGTAAATATTTGCTGAGCTGAGAGTGTGTTCTGGGTAGAATTATGCACACTGAATTACAGCAATAAATAAGACATAAAAATCCCTGCCTTCATAAAACATACATTAATGTGTGTGTGTCTGTGTGTGTGTGCATGCGTGTGAATGCAAGTGTGTGCATGTGTGCTGGAAGTGAGGGTGAAGAAACAATGAAAATTAAAAAAGAAATCATATAGCGCTACTAAAGCATTGAGGTGCCGTGAAGAAAGCTAAAGTAGGTAAGGTATAGGATGAAGAGGTCCTACGTGCTACTGTAAACTGGTATAGAAGACGGCCTGCTTGAAGAGATGATATTTAGGCAGAGGGCTGAATGATATGAAAGGAGGAACCATGAAAGTCCTTGGGAAAGAACATTTTAGGCGGAGACAAGAGCACTGTTACGGCCTCAATTGTATCCTTTCCATATTGCAGTGTTGAGGTCCTAACCCCCAGCACCTCAGAATGTGACTATGTTTGGAGATACAGCCTTTAAAGAGGCAATTAAGGTAAAATAGCTCACATGGGTGGTCTCTAATCCAATATGACTGGTATCTTTATGAGAAGAGGGGATCTGGACACAGACACAGACAGAGATGGTCATGTGAAGACACAGGAAAGGTAGCATCTGTGAGCCAAGGAGAGGGGCCTCAGGACAAACCAAACCTGCCGACACTCTGATCCTATACTTCCAGCCTCCAGAACTGTGAGGAATTAATTTCTATTGTTTAAGCCACCCAGACTCTGGTATCTTGTTATGGCAGCCCAAGCCGACTAATACAAGTATGTCAGCTGTCAAGAGCTCGATATGTTTGCTGAATGGCAGGTAGATCAGACTGAGAAGGGAACAGTGAGTGGTACGAGATAGGACTGGAAAGACAGACAGGGACCAGATCACGTGGTGATAAGGAAGCTGGGTTTTGTTCCTAGTAAGTGTGAACAGGTTTTTGCACGGGGGATTGACATGAGTGACTTAGCAGAGCGAAGCGGAAGCAGAAGACCAGTTCTCAGGCATGTGCTGTAGCCCACATGGACGAGAATGTGCCCTGGACCTGGCCTGCTGATGGTGAAGGAGGTAAGGTACCAACAGATCTTGCTGGAAGTACCGTGTCAAGGAAAGAGAAGCACACAGGAATCCTATGTTTTGCTCCTATGTGAGACGGCGAACGCTGCCTTTCTTTTCTGAGGGGGGAAATCTTGAGGGAAGACTTATCCTAACCCTTGAATGTAGCTTGCTATGTTTTGTTACATTAAGTGCACCAAGAAATATTTTTCCTTTACTTAAATATTTTCAAGTGTAATATTTGTGGGAAATGCAAAGAATATAAAAGTATACGAGAAAAATCTACCTTTGTAATCTCACTCCTTAGAGTTGAGCACTGTTAACAGGTCATGGTGCATCTTTCTAGATCTTTTTTAACATACATTTAATCAATATCTATCTCTGTGTCTCGCTATCTCTCTGTACACCACACACGCACTTAGAAACTGATTTATATCATAATAAAAAAGTGACAAAATTCTCAAAAATCATAGCATTCAATGGAACATGAATTTATCTCCTTTTTTTTTTCTAATAACTTTAAGGGAGCTTGTTAAAATTGTGCACAGAAGGACAGAGAGTGGGTGGTAAAACCACCACTTTGAGGAAAAGAAGAGTGGCATTCTCAGATGGCAGTATTTGCTGTTATTCTGGGCTCCAGGTTCTGGATCTTTGCTTTCAATTGGATTTGGGTTTTATTAAGGTAAATTTTGCTCAACATATTTAAGTGCTGTTTGTCCATAATTTTACAAAAGGATCATTTTGGGGGCCTGGTGAAAAATTATAAATACCAATCAATGGAGCACTTTCTTAATTTCTTATTTGATTATTATTATTATTTTAAACACTAGGTATTTTTACATAGTGATCTAATTTTTCTGACATTTTTATATGATTAAACCAAATGTGAACAAGGCAATTCAAAAAACCAAATGTACCTGCTGAATTCACCAAGTCTCCAGATGGGAAAAACAGAAATGAACAGATTCCATATAAAACATGCAAAGGAAAGGACAAAATAAAGTTAAATTCTTCATCTGAAATAGTTTGCCAGATTAAAGTTTGTAACCCATAGAGGCACCATAAAATGAGATAAAGTAAAAAAAAATTATGTGTGTCATTACTATGTTATTAAGTATCATAGAAGAACATTGTAATATGTTGTGTAAATGCTGGAATAGAGGTTCTCACCATAAAACAGCTGATTCTCCATAGTCTGCGCTGTCCTGTTCTTCTCAATCCCCAAAGAACAGGATGGATATTCTAGAACAATACACAGTGCTTTCAAAGAGAATGAGCAAATTCAGACGACCAAATACAGCTCTTGGGGAAGGAAACATAGATAACAGAACCTGTATGGGGTCTTTGGGGAGAGAAGTGATGTATCATCTATGCCAGTCACTGTGATAGCCTTTAAAGCTGACATTCCATTGAGCCCTTACATAACCCTCGATGAATGCTGTCATACCATTTTGTAGACAGACCCAGAGACATGAAGTGACCTACCCAAGTTCTTCTATCTAGTACATTGCAGAACAGGGAGGAATACAGATCTGTTGGATCTCAAGGACCAGGTTCCTTCCTCCACAATCCAGTACCTGCTGCTCCGCACCCCACTGGGGCTCACCAGGGCACTCATCAGTGACAAGTTTCACATGTATGTCGCTTACCTTTAGCTCTTTTATATTAAAATATTTTAAAATTGTATTTCCTATTTCCATAACTTCATAATAATACTCATTGTGTCTTTTTTATTTTTAATCTCTGATTTTTCATCAACATACTTTTTAAAAAAATTTTTTAAATTTTATTTTTGGCTGTGTTGGGTCTTCATTGCTGCACGCAGACTTCCTCTAGTTGTGGCGAGTGGGGGCTACTCTTTGTTGCAGTGCATGGGCTTTTAATTGCGGTGGCTTCTCGTGTTGTGGAGCACATGCTCTAGGTGTGTGGGCTTCAGTAGTTGCAGCATGCAGGCTCAATAGTTGCGGCACATGGGCCCTAGAGCGTGCGGGCTTCAATAGTTGTGGCGTGCAGGCTCTAGAGCGCAGGCTCAATAGTTGTGGCGCACAGGCTTTGTTGCTCCATGACATGTGGGATCTTCCTTGACCAGGGCTCGAACCCGTGTCCCTGCATTGGCAGGCAGATTCTTAACCACTGTGCCACGAGGGAAGTCCCTCATTGTGTCTTAATCATCTTTAAGTCTACGTCCTCTAGCCCAACTCTTTACACAAAGCGGACGTGAAATAGGCCTTATTTGATGGGCTAGTGGAGATTACTCTTTTGGCATCCCAAAGAGAGATTCTCTAAGATAATAAAAGGCTATTTTTATTTGAAACTATCTTATATATACACCCTACATCTTAGTTTAATGTACACCATGAAAATAAAACAGAAAGAAAAACATGGAAAACTTTTATTTAGAAATGTAAAGGTGAAATCGATAGTTCTCATGCTGTGTAGACGAAAGTTATAATCAGTTCTTTTTTTTTTAACATCTTTATTGGAGTATAATTGCTTTACAGTGGTGTGTTAGTTTCTGCTTTACAACAAAATGAATCAGTTATATATATACATATGTTCCCATATCTCTTCCCTCTTGCGTCTCCCTCCCTCCCACCCTCCCTATATAATCAGTTCTTGAGAGTTAAATAATTTCTCTTATTGGCTTAATCTTTTCTGTGTTGAAAGAAGTTAAGAATTTTGTTATTTTAAATTATTTCTCAGTAGTAGTATAATTCATTACTCTTCCTTGAACTGCTAATGATTTATTTTGTAAATAATTACAAAATGTGATGGGTTATTGCTGCATATATATTTCTCTGTCCACGTTTAAACTGGTACATATAATAACAGATTTTGAACTTTTCTTCACTTCTTTATATTTAACTAATGGAGCTTATCTAGGACACACCAGAAGGTATTTATGCAGGCTAATTGAATAAAATATAGCCAAATTCCTAGTTTTGTGGTATTATATTAAGCAATTGAATAGTATTTGAATTATATATTACTTCTGAATCTTAAGCTTTTATGATACTTATAAATAATACATATTTATTAATATATAGAGTATATAATTCTAAAAACAGTTACTGTGAATGTGCATCATCTCATGTAGATACAAAATAGGAAAATAATTTTTTGTGATGAGAGCTCTTAGGAATTACTCTCTTAGCGGCTCTCATCTGTGCCACACAGCAGCACTCATTATATTAATCATGTTGTACATCACATCCCTAGCGCTTATTTATTATATAGCTGGAACCCTTCATCACCATTCAAATATATTAAATTATTATCGACTATATTCCCCATTGTGTACATTTCAGCCCCATGTCTCATTTATTTTGTAACTGGAACTTTGTACCTCTTAATCTCCTCACCTATTTCACTCATCTCTCCACCTCACTGCCCTCTGGCAACCACCCGTTTTTCTTTGCATCTATCTATGACTCTGTTTCTGTCTTGTTATGGTTGCTCTTTTGTTTTGTTTTTTAGGTTCCGTGTATAAGGGAAATCATATGGTATTTGTCTTACTCTGCCTGACTTATTTCACTTAGATTAATGCCCTCAAGGTCTGTCCATGTTGTCACAAAAGGCAAGATTTCAGTCTTTTTTATGGTTGAATAATATTCTATTATGCATTATATATATTATCTATTATATATAAGATATATATATTCTATTGTATATATATAGCTATCTATATATCTATCTATATATAGATATCTCACATATCCTTTACCCATTCATCTATCAATGAGCACTTATGTTGCTTCCATATCTTGGCTATTGTAAATAATGCTCAATGAACATAGGGGTGTACATATCTTTTGGAATTGGTGTTTTCATTTTCTTCAGGAAAAATACCTAGAAGTGGAATTGCTGGATCATATGGTAGTTCTACTTTTTAAAAATTAATTAATTAATTAATTAATTGGCTGTGTTGGGTCTTCATTACTGCACGCAGGCTTTCTCTAGTTGCGGCGAGTCAGGGCTACTCTTCGTTGCGGTGCACGGGCTTCTCATTGCGGTGGCTTCTCTTGTTGAGCAGCAGGGGCTCTAGGCACGCGGGCTTCAGTAGTTGTGGCTCGCGGGCTCTAGAACGCAGGCTCAGTAGTTGTGGCGCACGGGCTTAGTTGCTCTGCGGCATGTGGAATCTTCCCGGACCAGGGCTCGAGCCCGTGTCCCCTGCATTGGCAGGCGGATTCTTAACCACTGCGCCACCAGGGAAGTCCCAGTAGTTCTATTTTTAAGTTTTTGAGGAACCTGCACACTGTTCTCCACAGTAGCTGCACTAATTTACATTCCCCCCAAAGGTGCACAAGGGTTCCCTTCCCTCCACATCCTTACTAACACTTATTTGTTGTCTTTTTGATACTAGCCATTCTGACAGCTAGGAAGTGGTATCTCATTGTGGTTTTGATTTGCATTTCCCTGATGATTAGTGATGTTGAGCATCTTTTCATGGGCCTCTTGGCCATCTGTATGCCTTCTTTCAGAAGAATGTCTCTTCAAGTCCTCTGCCCATTTTTAATCTGTTTTTTCTTTCTATCGAGTTGTATGAATTTTTGGTATATTTTGGATATTAAGCCCTTATTTATGAATATCTTTAGTTGCCTGATTTAGATCACAAAATTTTCCCATTGTAAAGAAAGGATAACTTTTTGCCATTAAGATGGAGACCAGCAGTCTTTTCTCTGAAAGAAGTAGGGTAAGATATAGACAAAGTTTCACCCAGAAAGGAAGAGGGAGTAGGAAGCCAACAGTTTCTCCCAGGGATTGTGGAAAGGGGTAGATGGAGATTAGATAAGTGACAAAACTTCTAACTCTAGGCTCAAATCTTAGGGAACAGATTGTGTCGTTTAGTTTAAGGGAAAAACCCAATGCCGAGGAATGTTAGGCCACTCCCCTTTTGGAACCCTAGAAAGAGTTTGTCTTAGTGTGTGGCCTCAAAAACAACATGGCAGAGGGATAATAGTGGTTCCCATTAGAGTAGCAGTAGCAGCAAAAGATGTCTGGAAAAACAAGCTTGTTTGTATCAAGCTGACCTTGGACTGTGTTGTCATGGAAAGGGTCCAGAAATTCTGACATGCTCTCTGGATGAAGTGGAATATATTTAAGAATTTGACTGGTGAACTTGCCAGAGGGTTTATCATAGCAGAGGTGACTGGATGTTTCACCAGGACTGGAGAAAGGCAGACTTGTTGAGGCAGGATGGAATAGAAGTCACAAGCAGACCTCATAGGAGACCCAAGTGCAGGTGAAAGCTAAAGTAGGCCTAGTCATCAAGATATGCAGAAAAGAGAACACAGCTGCCTGGAGGCCAGCAGGGTACAAATGACCAGGTTGACTGGGGACAGCACCATGGAGAGCAGAAATCCCCCCAGATGGAGGAGACAAGGATTGCCGCTCCTTTCCCGCAATGAAGGCATGTGGACCTCCTACACCTCCTGCCTTAACCCAGATCGATCTTGAAGGTGAGTGTGGAGAGGGGAGGAAGTGTGAATGATTAAGCCTTTATTCAAAAGAGACAGAGTCACAGAAAATTGTCCCTTGTACTGGAAGATGTTGAGATGCCACTAGTCTGCAAGGTTAGGATCTCACTCTCTTCCTAATGGGGACTTGTGAGGAAGGGTAGATGCATTTTCTTTGCTCATTTGTAAACCAGTGCAGTCCTATAATTCTGGCTGACAACTTTCTTCAGGCATCTTTTAAAAAATCAGTTATTTTTCTAGATGGTGACACCACTGAGGCAGGAAGCTCCTTGGAAGTGACACTACCTTGCCACACACTCTCTGCTTCTGATGACTTTAAAGGGTCGTGAACCCACTGAATTATTCCTGGGTGGTCATAATCTGTGGGTGATAGCGCTTCTATCAGGCTCAGCATTTAAGTTTTCCCTTCAGTCTTTAAGAAACATGGACGCTGATTCTCTAAATATACCCTAAAATGTCTTTATTTGGCCAATTACATTTCCTTGTCTTTGGTTGATTGGTTGATTAATTAACTTATTCAACAAATATTTGCAGCACATGTGCCAGGCACAGTGGACAAAGCTGAAACATCAGACAGGCTCTCTGTCCTCATGGAACTCACGTTTGAATTATTTGGCTTAATGTCACTGCTCAGGCGCCATGCAACTCTTGCATGCATAGTTTCTTCTTTATTCTTCACAAATATTTCCATTGTCAAACAACTCATCCTGTATGGGGTACAACATTGGTCACTTTTTCTCCACTTTCATTTTTATTTCTTCTATTTTTATTTCTCTTGTAATTTTATGCCTTTTAATAATACTTTCAACATTCTCACTGTGTGTTTGCACTTCCAGGACCTTATAAAGTCCCTAATGTTTGGAAGATAGTTAAAATTTAATCACCTATAGAGAAAACACATTGACTAATAAAATCCACAATGGCCAGTTCTGTAACAACCTGCTACAAGCACTAACACTATGTGTTGGTGATGAGCTTTTGCTCCAAGGCATAGCTTTGTTCCTATCTATAGAAACCTCTGAGTCGAAAATTTTTTAATTAAAAAAATTCTACTTTTTAGAAAAGGGCCGACTTAATTATTTAATTGAAGTAAAAAGAGATGATAAAGTAGTAACTAGAAAGACAAATTTTAATAATTAGAAATTCCTGCTTTTTAGAAACTTATTGCCTGGATGAAGAGACAATTATCTAAAAATAATCAACCTCACTAATCGTCAGGGAAATGCAAAGCAAAACCGTAATGAGATATCACCTCACACCTGCTGGAATGTCTCTCATCAAAAAAGACAAGAGATAACAAGTGCCGGGAAAGCTGTGGAGAAAAGGGGACCCTTGTGCACTATTGGGGGGAATGTAAGTTGGTGCAGCCACTGTGGAGAACAGTACGGAGATTCTTCAAAAAATTAAAAATAGAACTACCATACAATCCAGCAGTTCCACTTCTGGGTATATATCCAAAGGAAATGAAAGCAAGATATTAAAGAGATATCTGTACTTCCATGTTCATTGCAGCATTAATCACAATAGCCAAGATATGTCAATAACTGATGGATGAATGGATAAAGATGTGGTATTATACACACACACACATACACACACACACACACACACACACACACACACACACCATGGAATGTTATTCAGCCATGACAAAGAAGAAAATCCTGCCCTTTGTTGACAACATAGATGGACCCTCCTATTTTAATTGGACAAATTATACTAAGTGAAATAAGCCAAACAGAGAAAGACAAGTCATGCACGGTATCACTTACATGTGGAATCAAAAATAAAAGTCAAAACTCATAGAAACAGAGTAGAAAAGTGGTTGCCAAGGGTTAGGGAGTGAGGAAAATAGGAAAAAGTTGGTTAAAAAGTTACTATGATTTTCACCTATAAGATGAATAAGGTCCTCAGATCTCCTATAAAATATGGTGAGTATATTTTATAACACTGTATTGTATAATCAAAATTTGCTAAGAGAGTAAAACTTAAATGTTCACACACACAGAAAGATGTGATGTGATGGACATGTTAATTAACTAGATAAGGGGAATTCTTTCACAATGTGTACTTATAGCAAATCACCACAAGGTACACTTTTTTTTTTTTTTTTTTGGTGGTACGTTGGCCTCTCACTGTTGTGGCCTCTCCCATTGTGGAGCACAGGCTCCGGACGTGCAGGCTCAGCGGCCATGGCTCACGGGCCCAGCCGCTCCGTGGCATGTGGGATCTTCCCAGACCGGGGCACGAACCTGCGTCCCCTGCATCAGTAGGCACACTCTCAACCACTGCGCCACCAGGGAAGCCCCACAAGGTACACTTTAAATATCTTACAATCTCATAGGTCAATTATACCCCAGTAAAGCTGAAAAAAAGATGATTTATAAACTCTGTACTTGTATTTTGGAATATCTTGACTCATGGGAAGAACCTTCTGGTGGAACTCCTATTTTAATTGGACAAATATTTATTATATATTGGAATTGCAGTGGAATGAGAGTGCCTACCTATAATTTTGCAGGGTCTGTGTTTGGAAAAGTATTTAAGGGGTAATAAATCAACTTATATTAAGAACTTTCCTTAAAAGGAAACATTCTTTGAATAGACAACGTTGAATGAAATTACTTGGCCTACAAAATTGATCTGTTCCCAAACAAAAAAGATGAGGAAAATAGAAATGAGGATAGACTTCCTTTAGCAGACATTTTTCTGAGTACCTCAAAACCTTTAGAAAGTATTTTTCTTAATTAATAAAAAGTATGTTTCATAGGCAAAATTCCATTGAAAGTGTTATAATTTTATATCTACTTATCAAAAGTGCAATTCTGAAGATTTCAGGAAACTTTATGAAAAATGTAAAAATAATAAAACTATCATGAAAATAAAATTCCTCAAAAGATACTATAAAACAATTTTAGATATTGAAATATGTATCATAACTAATTATTAATTTATGTTATTTTTAATGTTCAGTTAGTCATGAATTTTTTCAATTTGCTTTATTTTTATTTTAAAACAATTATAATTTTGAAAAATTTTGAATAAAATTATTTAGTAGGTTTACTAATGTAATAAAACCAACTCTCAATAAATATTTCAAAAAGTCCTATAACTTTAATGACTTTGTGTTTTTGCTCATGTTCAGATGTATCCCAGTTGACAACAGATTTTATAGACATCTTATTTTAGTAGCTGCATGACCTTGAGAAAATCACTTAACTACATTAGTCTTATTTTTCTTATGTACAAATGGGGATGATGTTACTTATGTCAAAGTTAAGTATGAGGGATAAAGGAAATAATATGTGTCAAGTGCTAATCACAGTCTAGCAATATTATTAATATTATAATGGTTCTTAGAAAAAGGCTACAATCAACTAGACAATCCCAAGTATTCAAGGAATACTTTCTACTTGCCTAATAATTTTCTTGGTATTATGACCTGCAGGAATAAGTCTCTTATAACCTACTGAAGAGATATCACAGGCAGCCATGAAAAATATGGAAAAAATGATTATATGTGGCAGATTATAGTTTTAAATGCTTATCTGTATGCTTACAGAAGTAGAAAAGGCGTTAGCGATTGGAGAGAACATGATAAGCTGGTGTTATCATTTGGTCTTTACAATATGCCTAGTATTATGTGAGGAACTGGAAATTCAAGAAGACAGAGTTCTTATTCTCAAGAAGCTCAGAATCTCCTGAATCAAGGAAGGCACCACATGTCAGGTGGGAGGCACTGTTTTGGGCAAAAGAATAGAGCATTATGGGAAGGGAGTAAGCATTTTAGGTGTGGTGAGCTTTGTTTACCTGAGACATTGGCTTGGCTGGAGGGGAGGGGGTATTGGAGAGTGGTGGGCGGTAGGGTTGGGTAGGCAAAGAGAGAAATTCCACAGTAAAAACACTTGGGATTGCTTTCTGAGCATGGCATCAGTGTGTTGCCTGGCAGAAGAATATTTTTCCTGAGCCCTGTTAGGTTGTTAAGTTTTCCATTATTAGCTTTATAATTCTTACATTCCTCCTGTATTATGCTGAGAACAAACAATGTGGGCTTCAATCTTTTTAACACTTGTTCCTGTATCAACCAGTTCTCAACCACATGGAAGGATGGAATTAAGAGCCACACTGGTGTGGAGTAATTGTGTGGGTTGATTTTTTCCAGAAGTTGACAGAGAAAGACATTCTGTACCACTCATAGCATTTTAGATACCATCTCCTAATCTTATAGGCGAGAACCGACGCTCACGGCAGTTGCCTAAGATCACTTGGATATATGTGGAGGGCTGGGACCCAGACTCCATCTCCTGATGCCAGGCCATGGCTTATTCTGCTCGATCAGCATCCCCGAAATGGGCTGCTAGGGACACTCATTCCAGAAGGTATTAATTGGAGCTCCCAGAACAAAGGGTTCTAGGGAGAAAAAGAGTCTTGGAAATACTGCATGTTAAATCCTTCTCTTGGGGATCCAGGTTTCATAGTAGCACATTAGAAACTTAAAGGAGTTCCAAAGGTAAAAACAAAACAAAACAAAACCCCCCAAAACAAAAAAATTCTTTAACAGTGTTAATAGTTAAGATGACATATCTGCAGAGAAAGACTTTCTTTGTACATCTTGCTAATGGGGAATTGTTTTCCCTTAACACCAGTTTGGGATGACCTCACACCCCTCGTCCTCATTTCTCAAATTAGCGTGGCCCACAGCCTTTGCTGGGTGCAGCTGAAGTCAGAAGGACCAGGATTCTTAGCAACAAGAAAAGTCACGGTCTTCACAACAGGACTTTACACTCCCAGGAGATTGACTTGCACCTCCGTTTTACTGAGTGTCACCAGACCATTGATGCATCTATTGGGCTGAAATATGAGCTAAGTATATCTTATTTCTCGTTTATTGAAAGCAGTATGGCCAGCAGGGAAGAGTTTGTATTTGGTGTCAGCTAACCTTGTTCTTGTCTAGCTATGGCATTTAGCAGTTCTGTGATCTTGGGGAAGTTATTTAAGCTTTTTGAGCCTCCATTTCCTTATCTGTAGAATGGGGATAATAATTCCCCACCCTCAGAATATTTGTAAGAATGAGATGCTATAGTACAGAACATATAACATGTCACATACAGTGCATAATATATGTGTTTAAGATTCTTAGCAGTGGGGCTTCCCTGGTGGCGCAGTGGTTGAGAGTCTGCCTGCCGATGCAGGGGACGCGGGATCGTGCCCTGGTCTGGGAGGATCCCGCATGCCGCGGAGTGGCTGGGCCCCTAAGCCATGGCCGCTGAGCCTGCGCATCGGGAACCTGTGCTCCGCAACGAGAGAGGTCACAACAGTGAGAGGCCCGCGTACCGAAAAACAAAACAAAAACAAACAAAAAAAGATTCTTAGCAGAATTCTTGGCATATACTATGTGCTCATAGATGTAGCTATATGAGTATCATGTTATCGCTCCTTCGTACTGAGTGTATGTGACGGGCATGTGCTAAGTGCCCTTACATACATAAACATATATGTAATACAAACATGAATATAAATGAGCTTTATATTTTGTATATTCACAATAGTAGTTGTCATTTCCTACGTGCCAAGTACTCTGCTAAGTCTTTTTATGAATTATCTAATTTAGTTTTGACAATAGTCATGAGGAGTTAGTATTTCCATTTTGTGGAGGAGAGAATTGAGGTGCAGAAAGGTTAACTTATCTAAAGTTAACCCCCTTATCTAGGGGCCGAGCTAGGCTTTGAACCAGCCGAATGTTATGCTCTTGTACCTCTTTAATGAAGATAAAAATTGCTTAATTTCGAATTTTAAATTTCTATTTTCATATTAGACATACAGAGTATAATAAACTTGGTAGTCAGGAATTGTTTTAAAATTTATAAAACAATATTAAAATTAATCTAAAAATTTTTAAAAATCCATCATGCAACCATCCAAACATAACTTTCATGTGTTATACTCCCTTCTAGCCCTTGTGCAAAAAATATTTTACCACGATTGTAATCAATGTTGTGTTCTTATCAATGACGATTAAATTATAATGGTTTTAATGTTTCATTTTCATAATTATCATCTTCAGTAGCTGCATACTGTTTCATCAAGACAACATAACAATTAGCCCAGTCATTCTTCTACTTGTCAGACTTTGATCTTTCTCCACCTTCCCATTATTCAGCATGATCTAGGGTTACTTTTAATGCTACAAAACAAAACAAAACAAAACAACCCTCCCTGAATCATCCATATCAATTTTCAGTTCTGAACTCAGTATTTCTTTAACAAAATGCATCTGGGATTCCAGATATAGAATACCGTTATCCTTTGGAAAGGCCACTTAGTACTTTCTGGCATTTTAAAGCCTGTGGGAAGTTGCACAGGTGTGATTCTTTCTTAGGGACATGGTACAGCCTGTTCATGCAAACGTTGCCATTGGACATTATCTCACACAACCTTTACATTCGGAAACAGACGAGGGAGAGACCGAGTGATGCCAAAGTCCCATAGAAGAGAAACCCGTCTCCAGTTATCAGTCGCCCCTTGAAATAAGTCACACAGTGTCAACCACTCTGCTACAACGGACTTCCAGGTCTGGTGATTTGTTTTCTGTCATCTTCTCTTCTGGTTATCCCTTCAGTTAGGTATGCTCATTGCTATTAATAAAAGACTATCTGCCTCTTTTATTTCATTCAAAAGATACTTATTATGCCTCTGCAATTTCTGGATCCAAAAAACATTTTTTCCCCTAATTGAATCCACCTGCACTAAAATTATAAGTTTTATTCTCCTTACTCCCTTCATTATTATAGGTTTTGACAGAATATGGGATATTCATACCCACTTCATTCACTGCACTGTTTTCTGAGGTTATGGGATCCATACAGAAATGGCTTGGCTACAGTACATTTTGCCATCTAACTTTTAGCTACTGAACAGTGCCACCTTATCTACTTTGGGATCATACTCATATTAAACAAAAAAGTTTATTGTGGGTTTAAAAACTTTTTTTTCCAGACTGAGGCATACACTGAATTCAGTACTGCAATTTATCCCAACAGTGCAGAAACTGCTTTAAAAATGGTTCATTTTTCCAGAGTATCCTGAAAGGCTAGGCTTTGTGATCTTTCTTGGAGAGCCAAGTACAACTTGCCTCCATTTACAAACCTAGGGGAAATGATCATTGCACAAACTTCATATTTTTAAATGGAAACGAAAAAAGCAATAGCTCTCCAAAGACTCCTTTAAGAAAGGCAAGTTTATGGAACTCAAATATTTTCTGAAATGTTTGGCCTCATGATATATTTACAGTAGGAACCCACTATTTTCCTTGAGCCCTCGAACTTTCATTTTAAGACCTATAATCATTCTACAGCTATAAGTTAACTGCTGAAGGATGGAATTTTACAGGATGTGCTACGGACACGGTGTGAACAGAGGAAAGCGTATGTTTTCACACTTCAGGTTGTTAGGGGAAAAACGGTATTTGAGCATAAATTGGCATTAGAAGGAAGGAAAGTCTTGGTTGGTAGGAAAAAGAAGTCTGCTCTGTTGAACTGCAATGTTTGAGGTCTTCAAAATCATGTACAATTTTTTTCATGTTTTACATTTTTAAGCAAACTTGAAAGAAACATTGGGAAGGAAGGGATCTTGTGATCCTAGATTGAGGTTGGAGTTCCATGGGCATTTTCATTTTCCACAGTGTCAGTGCTGCAAGAAGAACTGAAAGAAGACCTCATGTGGCAGGAGAAAACTGGATGATAGAGACATAACATTGAGAGCAGCAGGAGAAGAAAAGGAGGCAAAAGAGGAGGCTGGGCAGTGGTGGCCCAGAGGAGGGATGATGGAGGCTGGGACTAGGGATTAGCGTGAGGCAGTGGAACTCGTGAAAAGTGGCTGAGTTCGAAATCTATTTTGTGTGTAGAACTGACAGTAATTGGGATGGATTTTTTTAAAAAAATGAAGACTGAGTGATGAGGCACTATCAAGAGTGACTCTCAGAATCCCTGCTTGAGAGACTGGGTGATGGAAGCGGCACCAGTTAAGGTGGAGAGCGCGACTGGAGGAGGAGATGTGCAAACCAAGTGTGATTTGCAAGCATCAGGCGGAGGTATAAAGCAGGCAGTTGAATGCATGGAGCTTAGAAGTGAGTGTAGGATGAAAATATAAACTTTGAAATCATTAGAATATGTAGATGGTATTTAAATTATGGGACTGTGGTATACACACACACACACACACACACACACACACACACACAATGGAATATTACTCAACCATAAAAAAGAATGAAATGATGTCATTTGTAGCAAAATGGGTGGACCTAGTGCTTATCATACTAAGTGAAGTAAGCCAGATAGAGAAAGACAAATATCATATGATATCACTTATGTGTGGAATCTTAAAAAAAGATACAAATGAACTTATTCCAAAAACAGAAAGAGACTCACAGACACAGAAAACAAACTTATGGTTACCAAAGGGAAAAGGAAGGTGGGGGGAGAGAGAATATATTCACACTACTATATATAAAATAGATAACCAACAAGGACCTGCTGTATAGCCCAGGGAACTACACTCAATACCTTGTAATAACCTATAAGGGAAAAGAATCTGAAAAAGAGTATACATTTATGTATGTATAACTGAATCGCTGTGCTGTACACCTGAAACTAACACGATATTGGACATCAACTATACTTCAATAAAAAAATTATGAGACTGGGAGTAATAACAGCAACTATATCAAACCTCGAACAACTCCAAGGCTGTTTGTTCCAAGAGGTACATAATGCTGTCTGACTCATTAGAATGACTCTTTTGGTTGAAGTCATATACCCACTAGTCACTAATGACCTGAAGTTTTAGTGGCAAAATCATGCAGATATTCCTTCTCTTTTTTATCCATGTTTTCCAATAATACAAAAAATATTTTTGTATAAAAGAGTAGCTCTTGATTGGAGTCCTATCTATCTAATATATGTATTTAGATTTGAATTTGCTCCATGAAACTCAGGTGGAAAAAAGTCACATTTTAATATATTTTGTTACTCAAATATAACCTGGCTTCCAGGCTCCGTGCTTTATTGGTGGGAAATGTAACTGTAGTTCTGCTTTTATGAGAAGATTCTATTCTGCCAGAGGCTTTGGCAAAAGTTCCAGGGTCTTAACTGGTCAGAAAACTTGGGCCAGGACCCTCTGAGCCCCTCACTTTCCCATGGTTATAGACAGCTTCATCAGCCAGTGAGAAGCTGCCTTTGCCTTAAAGGAAGCCATGTAGGATTTAATTTTGAGCTGAAAGTTGGGCTGATCTTCCAACCAGAATCTCTAACTGAGAATCTCAAAAATTTCATGTTTCTATTTCTACGGAGGTCCCTGAGAGAGAAGGATCCAGGCTGTGGACTTTGCAGGTCCTTCCTGGGCCCAGGAGAGGCTGGCATTGCCACTTCGCAGCCCATCCCTTTTCTACTGCGTGTCCATCACCAGGTGTAATGTCAGGTTTTTTTCTCTTGCCTACCTGGGTCAGAGACTGGTTTCTTGGGGGACCAGGACATTCTCCCTCCCCACCTGGTTTGTGGTTTTCAAGCTCCACCAAGCCTGCTTTTGCTTTCACGGGATGCCTATGCCCTTGTTTTCAGATTGGTGGGTGCAGCTCGTTCCAGTCCACTCACCCTGCCCACACGTAAAGCTAACCAACGGGCAGTTGCACTTCTCAACCCCCTTGTTGTGGTTGTGCGGTGTGGTCCTTAGCCTCACTGTGGGCTCAGTCCTTCTCCTGCAAACCCTGGGCCTTTGCCTGTTGCCCGACTAGTCACACTGACTAGTCACAAGCAAGCGGACTGACAGGTCTGCCCGCTGGTAGGTATGAGCTATCTTATCTGCCAGTGTGTTTTGGAAGGGGTCTCAGGAAAGGTGCTGACCCCAGGCTTCCCAACAGCTGACGAAGCAGCTGACTGAGCTTTCAGCTGCTCTGATAATGTCTTGTCCACTTTAGCTGGTTACAGCTTAGGCCAGTTCCCCTGAAATCATCCATTTGACGCCTGTTTCTCAAATATTGGATGCGGGCCATCGCGGCCTTCCTCTGCTTTTTTCTATAATGGCATCGGTAGTTGAAAAAAATGAGAGATGTGTCAGGGTTTAGTCAAATTGATCTCAGAGCAAAGCAAGTGGCTGAAAATTGTCCTGCTGTACTTGTTTTTAAGAGACCATCCACATTTCCTGAGTCTAAAGGGACCGTGGCTAGAACCCCTCCAATCCGTCCACATTGTAGTGTGTATCTACACACACACCTGTTCAACTGGCCTCCTGGCATTCATTCAAACAACTGACATGCTCTGATCTCTGGTATTCAACACATCGGGGCATCTGTTTTCATTAGTGAGACAGTCATTCAAATTCACTACAGCCCTAAAGGGTGGGAATTCTTTTCCTGGAAAATAAACTCAGTTATTGATAACTTACTTTTTGCATCAGAGGAAATACAGCTTCTCCCCACTGCCTGTTTCAGTGTGTTAGCTGCTGTCTTGGGTGGTATGTTTAAGTGAGGGACCATGGGAGTGTTTTCATACCCCAGGACTCTGGCATCCAGGTCATCGTGGGCACTTCTTATTTATGAAGATGTTTCCTGTTTGGAAATTCAGGATCTGAGACAGAGACTTCACAAATCAATTTCTATACTCCTCTATTTTTGGTGTTTCTCTAGTAATGACAGAGAAATCCACCTCTTAGGCAAACTCTTAAGATTGTTCTCAGCTATTTTTCCTTTCTAAACTTTTTGAGTATTACTCTACACTTTCTTAGGAGATTTAAAGCATTCTGTACATGCTTTCAAACTCAGTTCTGTCACATTCACTGGTATTTCCCACATCCGTCGTTTTGAGAGTCCACGTTTATCTTTGCACAACAGGGCTCCGACGGGGTCACAGCTGTAACTGGTTTCTCAAGCAGTCTGAACTCAGTGGGGAATGAACACGAAACCATCCAGTTTTCCTGTAGTCACTGACTGGGACCAAGCTCAGATGAATTTCTCTTTGTTGTATCTTGGACAACATCTTGGGCAGATTAGAATTGGGGTCACTTTGGATGATTTAAAGTGAGTCGATTTTAAAACTCTAGTCTCCTTTCTGACTGAAAACTTAGCTCGTCCTCTCTGCCAGTAGATTTGGAATGGGAGTGGGCAGGGTCTGCTCCTTTACTTCCCTTTTACTTGCAGAAAGGAGGCTGAGACTAGAATACCTCAGGGATAACTGTTCTTCTCTGAGAACAGGCAGACTCTGGTGGTCGTTAGGGCTGCTCATCGGGGTTTCTGTTCTCCTTCCTGACACTTGGAGGAGTTGCACTTACCCACTCCCTTATGTACTTTTATACTGACAGATGGAGGAAAAAGGGAATGTGAGGGAATCCTACATTCTTAAAGTTTCCGTCTGGAAGTGGCTTATCTCACTTCTAGTCAGTTTTTATCAGCCAATGACCACTGTAGTCTACCTTTCTGATCCTCAAATAGTTGGCTACCTCTTACCCAAAAGTTCCATCCAGGTATTGCATTCAGCCCCAAGTCCAAAATCTCTGAGTGATGCTGCAGAGTGTTTTTACCAGGTCTAGACATGGCCGCTGTTATTCTGAAGACCTGTGAATGTGATAGACAAATTACCTACCTCCCACACACCCATTACAAAGTGGTGGGAGAGAAATAGGACAAGAAAAATCAACATTCCCATTTAGAAAGAGGGAAGAACTGGAGACACAAAGCAGCTTCAGGTCCATAGTGATTCTGAAATCCAGACAGTGAGGAACATTCCTTGATTTAGACCCCAACTCTGCTCACTGGGAGAGCTTCCTGGTCCACTGTTCCCCATGGCTTTTGAATCTGTCACTCTAGAGTGTTCTTTCTTTTCCATTATTCTTTGAAGTTAGGTATATAATCAAAACAGATACTGGGAAGTTTGTCTGTCATTGAGTACTGAGCAGTTTTATCAATCTGCTTCATACCTGTGGACACCTGAGATCATTTTAAGTCTTGAACAGTCACCACCCTTTTTCAGTTCCCATATATGGTTTCTGTGGTAATGTAACTGTTGAAAATAGCAAGCACCATATCTTTTAGATTCCATTCAGTTATATTTGCCAGTAACCAGTTCGTTTTAGACATACTAATTCATTTTGCTGAAGTTCTCCTGTCTCCACTTGACTTAATTAAGAGTGTATGAAGCTTTTATCTTCTTTCCCTAAACCCTGTTTCCAGTTGGAAGAAATAAGCATTAAACCTTTAGCTGTACCTTGCTGTTCTGTCTCCTTAATCAATTCAGAGGTTTTAACAATGAGTTTGAAAGCCACAGCCTTGATTTTATCCTCCATGCGTTCTAACTGGTCTCTATCATTCTAAGGCATCCTTAATTCTTTCTTGTACAAATTGAGAAAGGAGAAGTAGTAGCCTCTTGCAGCTTTTTGATTTGTGGATTTTATCTATTCCAGTTTATTTGCTTTTACTTCTGCATGAAGCTAGCCAATTCTTTTCTGAACTCATCTATTCCTCATAATACTTTATCAAACGAAGCTAACAGCAACCAGCACACAACAGTAACATTATTTTCTTATGTCTTTCACTAAAGCTACAGATTCTCTCTACATATTATCTTCCCTCCAAGTTATTTCAGGCAACAGTTTTACCAAAAATATCATTGGTATGCAGCATTAATCCTCATCTTTTCAGCTTCCAGTAACAGTTTCCTAGCTGCCCATCACCTGATTACTAAGCAATGCTATGTATTTGTGGTTTTATGTTATATATCATGACTGCACGTCACACTACGTGCTAACTTCTGTATCAGTAAGAATATGCTACGTAGTGCTAGCTAGAATATGCTGTAGTAACAAACATCCCTAAAACTTCAGTGGCTTAACCCAACAAAGTTTATTTCCTCCTCCAGCTACATGTCCAACACAGGATAATAGAAGAACTTTTTTCCTTGTGGATGTTCAGGGACTCAGACTGATGGAGCCTCTAGTTGATGAAGGCTCCGTGTAACTAGCATTCATTGACTACAGCTAGTTACTTGGCTATACCTAACTTCAAATTGGATGGGGAATTGTTAGACTACCAGATGCCTGGAAAGAAAACTGGAATGTTTGTGAACAGCTCTAACGAATTTTATAATCTTTGGAGCAAAATAGTCATTGGTTCTAGCTTTTGCTATTTTAACTTGCCCATCTGTGGTGCAGATGTGGAATGCACAAGAATTCTTAACAATCCTGATACTTCCCCCAAGCCTGTTTCTTTCATACTCTTCCCAATTTACTTAATAGCAATTCCATTTGCTCTGTTTTTTTGTTAAAAAATCTTATCTTCCATGTTTCTCTTTCTTTCACACTCAGCCTCCAATCTGATAGTCAATCTGATTGGTTTTACCTTCAAAATACATCCATACTATTACCACTTCTTTCCAACTTCACCTCTACCATTTAGCTCTAAGCTACCATTGTTGTTCACCTCCTAAACTGGTTGCCCTTTTTCTACACCTTCAACCTGTAATTATTCTCAATACATTTCTCATCATAATTTTTTAATGCAAAAAGCATATCATATAATTCCCTTGCTCAAAACCCTCCAAAGGCTGTATCTTTAGTGCCTGAAACAGAACAATGCCTGGCACTTAGTAGATGCTCAGGAAAGTTTGAGCATCTGAATGAATAAAACAACATTGATCCGTGAAAACACAAATAGATCCATGGAACCAAACTGAATATTCACGTGGGAATTTTGTATATGGTGAAGGTGGCATTTCATGTCAGTAAATAACAAATATTGGTAAAGATGTGGAGAAAAGGGAACCCTAGTACACTGTTGGTGGGATTGTTAATGGGTGCAGCCACTGTGGAAAACAGTATGGAGGTTCCTCAAAAAGTTAAAAATAGTACTACTATATGATCCAAAAATCCAACTTCTGGGTGTATATCCAAAGGAAATGAAAGCAGGATATCGAAGTGATGACTGCACTTTCACGTTGGTTGCAGCATTATTCACAACTGCCTAGATATGGAAATAACCTCAGTGTCTGTTAACAGATGAATGGATAAAAAAGATGTGGAATATTACTCAACCATTAAGAAGAAGGAAATTCTGCCTTTTGTGACAACATGGATGGCACTTGAGGACATTATACTAAGTGAAATAAGCCGGACAGAGAAAGACAGATACTGCACAGTATTACTTATATATGGAATCTAACTAAAAAGTCAAACCCTTAGAAATAGAGAGTTGAAAGTGGTTGCCAGGGGCTGGGGGAAGGGACAAATAGGGAGAGGTTGGAAATGGGTAAAAACTTTCAGCTATAAGGTGAATAACTTCTGAGGATCTAATGTAAAAACATGGTGACTACAGTTGATAACACTGTATTATATTTAAAAATCTGAATTTCTTCTCTAAAGACAAAAAATAATGATGCCTGAATTAATGTTTCTCCCAGAACATTATTTGAGTTATTCATTCATGCATTCATTTGGCAAAGACTTTTTGAGACCTAGAAGCAGTCTCTGGTTAGGTCCTAGGTACAAGCTAGTGAACAAAATAGACAAAACCTCTACCATGAGGGAACTGAAACATTCATTGAGCATCCAATATGTACCAGACACTGTGTTGAGGCTGTAAAGATGAATATAGTTCCCGCCTTCAAATACTTTTTAAAGAAACAGATAAGAACATATAATCACAACCCAGAAATAGTATATACCATTATACCTCTAGAAAGAAAAGTGGTGTCAGAAAAAAAAAGATTGTATATGGCATATATACTATAAAAAGTCAAAACAGATAACATGACAGAAAAAAAGTAATTTCATATTCATAAGACAGCTAACTGGTTAATTTCCTTGCTATATGAATAGCTTTTACAAATTGATTTTAAAAAGAAGGTCAGAGAAACCACAATAAAATGCACAAAGCATGTGACCAGAGAGAAAAAGAAATAGAAATGACTCAAACATATGAAAAGAAAAATCATGATCTCAGTGCTAATACTGAGAAAAAAAGCAAATGAGAACTTTAATGAGATACAATTTTTAAACGCACAATATTAGCAGAAATAATTTTTTAAACATCTGGTGTTTGACAAATAGGGTCAAGTTATAACTGTAGAAGAAAGGATAAATACCAGATTTTAAAAAATCGAACATAAGCTTTATAAGCAAATAAAACTTCATCATGAATTTATTAAGTATTTTCTGTTAATACTTTATTTTCCCAAGAAATACTGATATCCTTTAAAATATTCTGAGGTTTGCATTTCATTTGGACAACAAATGATGGTGTCCATTCTCATGCCTGAAGTTGATCATAGGATTGGCAACTTAGTCCATGGAGAGTTGTCCTTGGATTCTTGATGCTATGTAGAAGGTTCATTGAGAAGACCTTCTTCTATTCCTTACTGGGGAGCTCATTTACTGAGAGAAAAACCTTTTTAGTTTGTTCTTCACAGATATAACAATGATCAGGATCATACCTTTGTGGAAACCACGGATATAAAAGCAAATAAGCTGCCTCATCCAGGGCTGGGGACCCACCCAGGGAGGGCAGCTTCTTGGTAGGCAACATGGCTGTTATACTCACTTCTGGTTCCTCACACTCTCTGCAGCAGCACCTCCCTTCTGGCAGGATTCTAGACATTGATTTATTTTACTATCTGTGGCAGCTGAGCTCTAGAGCATTTGATCAAAAGGAAAGGCAACAAATTAATACAATCCTTCCTCCTGGGGGTCTGGAGGGAGGAAGAAGGGCATTTAAAACAACTGAAAAGGATGTTTAGCTGTTTGGATTCTCTTACATCCTCCCCTTACTCCCTGTTTTCTTCTGTTGCTTCTAATCCACCCAGGGTACCCCTGGGCCTCCCAGTCTGGCCCTGTTTTGCTCAGGCACTGGATTTGGAAGGACTCTCTGTTAAGCAAGACCGGGTTTCAAGGAGGACCAGTCAGAGGATCTGTAGAGCGAACAGTCTGTGGGGCAGTTGAAGCTGTCACAGAAATCTTGCCTTGAGGCCCAGTACGTAAACCCAAACTACTGGTAGGAAGCTGTAAATTCTTCATTTCAGTGGAAGGATTGGAGTACACTTTCTCCAGCTCACATGGGGGCTAACAGAAAACATTTATCTTATCCAACCTTGTAAAGTTGGTCCAGAAGCAGACTGGTTGAAGGGGACAGAAATGATGGGAAAGCGCTAACCACCAAGAAGTCTTGGTCCTTCCAGGGAGTCCTCTGCGGGGGGTAGCATGTATCTACACAAAAATGTTTTCATGGTCTGGCTCCACTTCTCTGGCTTGCAGGGGAGGCCAGATTCAAGGGCTTCCTTCGGGGAGATCTGCTGGTGATTTCAGTCACCCCGGACCCCGCTTCACTAGAGTTACATTTTTCTGTCTCTGATAATGATGATCTGTAAACAGTCTCAGCCTCTGTGTTGCAACCCAGATGTGAATTATACACGCTGATGCAAAGAGAATTAAAAAAAAAATTGGTCCAGTATGTTCTTTGCAACATTTAGAATTCCTTCGAGAGGAATTTTCCAACTTAAAGGTCTTTTTTTCCTCTCATAAGCATTTTATAAGTCTTGCAGGATGATTACTCATTTTTCTAAATAAAACATTAGCTACTCAGTGTCTAAATAAGGTATTTGAAATGCAAAGAGGTTTTCCTTTGGCTCTTCTTAAAATAAAACATTTCTGAAAATTTCTTGGATGAAAGGATATTGAGGCTTAAATGTGTCAAAAGTTTGAGCAGATGGGGATGGAACCTATTTACGTGGTGACCTGGTTGCATGACTGCCCTGTGTTTGTTTTCTGTCAAATGATTTGTAGGGTATTGAACCTGGGAGGCCTTAGCACTATTCCAATGCATCCATGATGTTTTCATTGTTAATGTAATTATGGACTTTTACAGAATATCAAGTGTATATAAAAATGAATCATTCTGTTTCTGAAGGCTTAATGGGCTTCTCAGAAGGGAGAGAAAAGAGATTGTGTCTATTAAGGAGTCCCCTTTCCTTCCCTCCTTCCTGCTCTTTCTCCCTCCTGTTTCCCAGTAGAGCTTATTTCCTTAGTTACTATGTCTACTTCTTTATTTTTTCTCATTTCCAAGATTTGCCAATAGCAGACTTCCAAACTCCCTGTCTTCACAACCACGGAACATGCCTAATCGTTTCTCTTTGTGGAAGAACTCTGAACACTATAAGGTACTGTAGTAATGTTAAGTAACATTTGCTATGGAAATAAAAAGGAAAACATAATAGAAATAAACAGGAGACCAGAAGGCATAGGTATTGCTCAATTTAATCACTTAGTGATAATCAGAGGAGAGCAGAAGTATAAGTTGAATCCTGTTCAGAGGCTGGGAAATTACGATTCCGGTGATCCCTGATTCAAATATGAGTATAATTTTGTTGCATGGGTAAACACTTAGGTACTAAGAATGAAGAAAAGGCATATGGACCTTTTAACTATTGTCTTTTTTGTGTGATGTGGGAAATTGAAAGTACAAATAACTTAACCCAGTGGTTCTCAAGGGTTTTTTTTTCCCCCAGGGGATGTTTGCACTGTCTGGAGACATTTCTGGTTGTCATAAATGAGAGTAAGGGTGCTACTGGTATGTAGTGGGTAAAGGCTAGGGCTACTGATGAACATCCTATAGCACACAGGGCAGCCCTCACAGTAAGAATTATCTGGTCCAACATTTCAATAATGCTGATTTTGAGAAACCATGGCTTAATCTAATCCATCATTATTTGAAAATGAAAACTCAAAATAAGCAAACAAACATAAAAAACTAAGCCTTAAATCATCTTTAGCCATTCTTCCTTTTTTTTTTTTTTTTTTTTTTTTGGAAACTCTGGTCTGTGTCTAGCACTACTGAACTCTAGAGAGTCTTACTATGTGGAACTTTAAACTCTGTGCTATAATACTCTCTTCTTCTTCATTTAATTTACATTTAAAGATATTCAAGACTTTTCTTATATGTCACTCTTACTATGTGAAGCTTTCTGTGACACTGTCTCCTTATGACTCTGTCTCCTAGGAAAAACAAATTATGTCCTAAACAACCACTGTAGTGTGCCTCTGTTACTTATTCTTCACACTCTACTGTTTGTTCCCATTTAAGAACCTTCCCCCCACTGTGAGCACTTGAGGGCAGAAGCTGGATTCCACTCATCTTTAAAAGCCCCAGCAGAGAGTCTATCCCTCAGCAGCCTCCAAGAGATGGGGTTGAACAAATGCCTTCATGAGTGAAAGTTTCAGGGAAGGAGCATCCCTGGGTTAACTTCTCACTTACCTGTGCTTTGTTTATCTTTTGAATATTTTTGTGACATGTGAGCTTTGTTCAGGAGCTCATGATATCACTTTCTAGCCCAAAACTCTTTCCTGAGCTGCATTATTGGTGTATACATGTATAATTATTTCCATTTTTTCCTGGATGTCTCTCAGGCACCTCAAACTTACCTACGTCAAAACACTCCCTAACTTGCTTCTATTATTCCTCTCACATTATTTCCCTCCCTAACTTGCTTCTTTTCCCAAATACCCTGTAATCAAGAGTGATAGAGCACTTCCAAACAGCTTCCAAATTTCTTTCTCATTTCCAGGACCACTGCTTTAGTTTACAACTCTAACTCAGCATCCTACTTCGAGAATTCTTTTAATGAAAAATCTCTTCTTTCCCCTGGCTAAATCATGCACTGATTCAATGGCTCCTCATTGCCTGTAGATAAAATCCACATTCTGTAGACTAGGAATAGAAGACCCTTCATGATACTATCTCGTGCTATTATCTCCCCAGCCCGTATCAGCTCACACCTTCTTATGTGCTCCCAGCACACCAAACAATTTGTCGTTCCTTAACGTACTGTGCTTTGTTACATGCTTTCATCTGTGTTGTTCCCCTTGCCTAAAAGCACCTCCTCTCATCTCCCACCCTTCTTGTTATCCACCCACTGTCATCTACCAGGTATCTCTCTCCGGAAACTATTCACTTCTATCTTCAGGCTGGATTGGTGTCCCTTTGCTGGGGTCCCAACTCATTCTGGCTATATTTCCAGGTCAACCCTTTTCTAATAGAGTTGTCAGTGCCTCTCTTCCCTATTAAACTATGAGCCCGTCAAGGAAGGAGGTTGCATGGGACCCATTTCTTATTACAGAGTCTGACAGAGAGGAGTAGTAAACACAGAGCCTCTCCTGCAGGAAGTACTCAGTTAGCACGTACTCAGTTACACTGAATCTCGGATGGAGAACCCATTGGGAGTACATCTGGAAATGGAGTGGCTGTAGCATATTCAGCTTATTTCTCGTGTATCAATGTTATTTAAAGGGACAAAAACTCAACTCCCCTCCCCAGAGTGTGAGGCTCCAGTCTCTTTGTTAGTCTGCTCTATTGGATTTTGTTAGTCTCCATTCCTGTGGACGTTATTTAACTATTCAAACTCACAAAGATACCATCCAATTGCTTTACTGAATGGAATTTAGTTTGGCCTTTAGAAAGCTATCTTAACTCTTTCCAGCCAGTAGGTTATCATTTAGTTAGAGTATTGAGGTGGCGAGTGGTTGGGGAATGAATGAAGAAGTGATGGCCTCTGACAACATTGCAGAAATGGCAGGAGAAATCTCCAAGCGACCACATGCGGGAAAGGATAAGTGGGTATTAGATGAGGGCCAACAATGAGATAATTCAAGTCCAGTTTCCAGGTTTCAGCTACTACAAAAATGTTGAAGATTTAAAAATAGATATAATCGGTTCCCCGTCCCATTTCCAGATGTGGAAGCGTCCTCTGTCCCATTCTCAGACTCTGTGGGTCCAGCAAGACATATAAAGTAGAGGAGGGGTGGTTAAGTCTGGACAAAGTTGAGGCATGACCTAACGTTCCACATTCCAAAAGGAAAAAAAAGAAACCTCAAAACAAAAATCACATCACTGTATTCTTGCAGACATAGCTGAGGTTAATATTAAAAGTGTCACATCAGTTTTATTTTATTTTCTCTTTCTGAGGAATGAAGCAGCGGGAAAAGGACGAAATGAAGTTGAGAAAGGTGAACACATGACTTATAGTTCATATTTTCCAGAAAAATATAGCATGTAAAAACCTTTCTGGAAAAAATGCTGAAACTGGATTGGATTATTATAAATTTTGAATTCAGGTACATCAGCTATTTTATCAAAATGAAAGTCAAGCTGTGTTCACCCAGAAAGCATTCCTCAGGGGTGTTAAGTGTGATGATGGTTATAAACTTTCTCAGTTAGATTTCAAGAAAAGAAAGAGTAAATGTAGTTTGGCTTGTTATTCGTACTCTACTGAATTATGTCAGATCCAAACTGCACAAAACCTTTAGGTTAATTTTGGAAAAAAAGAAACTAAAAATCTTTTATGTGCATTTTTGTTGATACTGTTTAACCTTCAAACATCACACAGTTTATTCAGCTGCCTTTTTCTTTCTTTCTTTTTTGACTGTGCTGGGTCTTTGTTGCTGTGAGCAGCCTTTCTCTAGTTGCAGCGAGCAGGGTCTACTCTTCGCTGCAGTGGGCGGACTTCTCATTGCGGTGCTTCTCTTGTTGAGGAGCACGGGCTATAGGCGCACGGGCTTCAGTAGTTGTGGCTCACAGGCTCAGTAGTTGTGGCTCGTGGGCTCTAGAGCGCAGCCTCAGTAATTGTGGCTCACGGGCTTAGTTGCCCTGTGGCATGTGGGATCTTCCCTGACCAGGGCTCGAACCTGTGTCCCCTGCATTGGCAGGCGGATTCTTAACCACTGGACCACCAGGGAAGTCCCCAGGTGCTTTTTTCTTAATTATACTTTGTTACTAAACAGAGTGAAAGTATCACTTGAGAAATCACTTACTTTTTCAGGAAAACTATGCATATCATTAATAATTATTTTATTAAAAAGAGATGTTAAGAAAGGTTTTACTGAAGAAAAGTTTTGGAAGGAATCCCCTTTTTTTTGGTTTCTGGAAATATGTGGAAGTCAGGAACAAAGCTTCGGCTATCTTTTATTGTGAAAAGATTCATTTGGTTTACTTTAAATGGGTTTATTGAGAAAAAGATAGTGGAGAAAATTTCTATAACAATGAAAGAAACTTCCTTGGGCAAATCTGCTAGCTGCTTTATGCTTTGGTTGCCTCATGTATAAAGTCAGTTTGGATTAACTATATAAAAATGTTCCAGGCTTTAAAATTCAATGATTCTGCTACCTTCTTAATTATCTAAAGGACAGTTGATTTAAAAAACATACAACACTATAAAGTGAGTACTATACATCTTGCTTTTGAAAAATAAAAATTATTAAAGATCAAGTAATATTTCATTCATTCTTATTTTGCTTTTGTAGTCAAGATAATTTTTTTTTTAATGAAGGAGTAATGGTTTTACAGATTAAACTGTTCAAAGAGGTAACACAATACACATTTTGGCCAGATGCTGGAAGTTTGGGCATTAAAATCAATGCCTAGTTTAAGTCAAGGCTGAAGATCACCATCGTAGAACGAGCCTCTGGGGCAATGGAGGAAAGCTGAAATGTTATCCAATAATTATTTATTATTAGATTGTCCTTGATAACTGTTCATAGTAAACATTTAAATGTGTTAAATAACTCAGGAGCAATAGTCTCTCAGCACTGCGGACAACAAATGGCTCTGAGCTTCCTCCAAACCACATTTGTGTTGCCAAATAAACATTCAACTGGTGGTTGAAAAGCCCCACCTTTCTCTAACACCATTGTTTTTTCTTCATATTCTTTATTACTTCTGGATAGAAGACAGTTTTCATAGTTGGATGTTGTCAACATGATTTTGGAAACCTTTTTCCCCCAAATCTTGAAATCTTGAGATGTTAAATTAATATTCTGCTTTCCATGTATCACAGCAAGATATAAAAATTACAAACTAGTACTACTTGAAGGATGTATGGCTTAAAAAAATAAATAATTAAAAAAAGAGAAATACAGTGTTTAAAGATATGTATCCATGAGGTATCACTAAGACATTAATCTTTTCTTATAAATTATTTTTGTTGTATAATCATTTATTTACAAGTCAAAACCCCCAAAAAGCTCTGAAAATAAGTTTTTCTTTTTTTGTAAATATGTGGCAAATATTTGGTGGCAAAACAGGATCTGAGCTGACATAATGTCATTCCAAGGTTTATTTACTTTACTTAGAATGACTGTTGCAGTGGGAAAATATTACTCTTCTTGATTACATTTGCTTCCCTAACGCTGGGGATTTTATATAGGAAGCATTCAGATACCATGTTACCTTTCTAAAAGGTAGAAAATTCTGAATTTTTAAACACACACAGCCCCAAAGCTTTCAGATAAGATTTTCCATATTCTTAGGGATATGCTGTGGAAGATTGTTTCCCAAAAATGTCCTTAACAAAATTCCTTATTCCACATGTTCTTTTCGAACCTTAACATGATCTCATCAAGAGGTAGAACCTAATTCCTTTCTTTTGAATTTTGGCATGTTTGGGGCTTGCTTATAATTAGTAGGATGTGGTATTATTAACATTATGTGTTTCTAAGGCTGGATTTAAAAATGCCACAAATGCCCTTGTTCTTGTGGGACACTTGCTCTTGGAGTCCAGACACCACACTCTGAGGAAGCCCAAGAAACCTATGAAAAAGCCAACATGGGGCTTCGTTCCGTACTCGTTGGTGAGTTATCCACCAATAGTCTAGACCAGTGTGTCAGTCATGTGAATAAGCCATCTTGAGAGTTAACCATCTAGTCCCCAGTTGAATGACTTTAGGTGATACTGTGCTTAGTCCTGCTCACATTTCAGATTCATGAAATTTGAAGCCATTCATGAATAAATTAATGATTTTTTTGTTGTCACTAAGTTTTGGGGTAGTTTGTTATGCAACAATAGTACTGGAGGCTTAAACTGCCTTGTAAGCCGCTCAGTTGCCCCAGGGAAGCCATTCATCAGGGAAGCCCAAGCTACCCCACACGGAGAGACCTTACGGAGAAGCTCTTAGACTGCATTTAGAAAAATAGATCCCAGCCAGTCACCTGCCCCAGCTGCAGCCAACATTTGACCAACTCAGAGAGAGACTGACTCAGAACATCCCATCCATGCTCTTCCAGAATTCCTGATCCAAGAAGCCAAAAAGGAAGAGCTATGAACTTAAGAAATGGAAGAGGCAGCTAGGTGAAACCATTTTTAGGAAAGATCAAACTGGTTCTGAGTGGTTTCTGTAGTCATGTGTTCTGAGGTTTTCACTCTGATCACCTTTAAAGAGATCAGACCTGCACAGAGTATTACATATGTATGTATGTATGTATGTATGAGAATACAATGTGTATGGGAATATAGAAAGGAGAGTAGTTAATTCTGCTCTGGGGCATTTGTGAACAATTTGTAGAACAAATCAAATTTAAACTGGTGCCTGACAGTTGGTTAGGAGATTTTTCCAGGTTGTAAAGTGTGGGTTTGTATGTGTTATGGCTATGTGAGGAGAAAAGAAAAGAGGAGGAGAGAGACAGCTGGGAGAATGGCTACTGAGACTTCCAGAGGCTAGGTCTTGATTTTTGTCCTTTCTTCCTTCCTAAGAAATTTCTTCTTTTGATTTCCTTGAGATAATCCCATTTAAGGTAGTACCCTTTTTTTTTCCTCTGAAACTTGCCCTCAAAAGAGCCTTGACTAAGACAATTCTTTTGGTTTATGACTACCCTATTCTAGGTACTGTGATAGTCATGGTGCATATGTTAATCAATTTAATTCTTACAACTACTTTTTGAATTTCAAAAATTCAAAATGGGGATATCGTCATCCCCATTTTGAGGATAAGGAAGCTGAGACTAAATACCTATTAAAGTTACAAAGCAGGAAAATGAAAATGCTGGATTCAAAATCTAGACTTTCACCCTTTACGGTACAATGGCTCTAGTGTTTGATCTTATTCTCTTTAGAGCTCATCTGGTATTTATATATTTGTGGTGCCCATATATTTTATATGTAGACCTGCTTTATCCCCACAAATTCAGAGTATAGTAGAATTTGTATTTTAATTTTATTTTTTCCTTTGAGTTGGCCTTGTATTTTGTCTAGAATAGATGCTTTAATATTTAGTTGACTCAATTAGTGAAAAATAATGAAAAAACTAATGGCAGATAAGAGCTTTGGATTATGATTAAGACTTGAATGAAAATGAGAAAGAGACGTGTTTCTTCTGTTTCTTTCTGTGGGAAGGAGGAAAGAGGCTGTGACCTCGGGTGTGTGGGACTTTGCAGGGTATTTATACGAGGCTGGAGGTCTGCAAGGCTCCACTACAAGAGCTGTTCATCTTTGTTTTATAGCTGTTTTCTATGATGAAATAGACATTTGAAAGCAATTCTTGAATTCTTTGCAGATGACCAGATTTAATATTATTTTCTTTAAGAGATTCTTCCCTTTGTACAGTGAGATTTTCCTTAAATACTACTTCTTTAGAAAAAATATTCTGCACTGGTATTATTTACATACTATGTAATTTTTCTCTTGCCTCAGATATTTTTGTTCCTTTCCTGCTATTATAGTAAAAGATAACAACCACAGTGAATCTGACATTTAACTGACTAGCTTCTTTTGGAATACTGAAAAATTAGATTAGATTTATATTCTATTATATAATGTCAATTTTTTCTTAAACCTTTCAACACCAAAAATATCTCTCAGGTTAGCCTAATGTATTGTATAAATGTTCAAGTTGAATCATAGACTAATAAATTTTAGTATTTGAAGAAGAAAAGGAAAGTATGCAGAGTGGGGTCTGGACATTAAACACATACACACACAAACCCTCCAGGTGACTCTCAATGCCCAGCCAGGGTTGAAAAACCAGTGTCCAACATTTTATCTTACAGATGAAATAATTGAATCAGAGGAAATATTGATAAAATGTCATTTGGGTTCCAGAAGAATGCATAAAACTAAAAATAAACTTAAAAATTCACCTAACAGGAATGATTTATTACCGTAATATATTCAGTAATAACACTTATTGGCAAACGACTGAAAGCCAACCCCAAATGGCATATGAAAAAAGACAAATGGGTTGGCTTATAGAATTCAGGAAAATGTTGACTACCAAACCCTGGGAAGGGCAAGGATGCAGTTGGGCGTGAGGCACATTCCATGCCAGGTACTCAGATGCCACCATTCCTGTCTGTTGTTGAACTTTATTCTCTTCCATTGAAGAACACACTTCTCCACATGGCAGAACATGTGGTTGCCAATGGCTTTCCATCTTTATACTTCATCCTTTAAGACACCAGGAAGAGAATGACCTCAAGATATCACCCTAGGGCTGAATTAAAATATCCTAGAAAAGGATTCAACTTGAGTGGAGCACAAAACATAAATCAAATTGGTCCAAGGGACAAGGTCACACTGTACTGAAAGAAGCATTTCCTTCTAAACATAATGATGGGGGAAGAGGCAGTTTGTAGACAGGAGATCCTTAGCAAACCAGCTCAGGTGTCTACTAAAGTAACTTAGTCAGTTAATTGAGAGAAATGCATTTAAATATCTCTAAAATTCTTTCATTGGAAAATCTTTACCTGAAGTACAGGATAATTTTCTTGGGGAATCATTCTCTAGACTATAATCTTCCAACCTTCTAGCAGTGGTGGCCCAAGAACTCCATAGCTCAATGCACAGACTTTTACCTACTCTCCTTGCATTTCATCCTGTGCCTCATTTTTTGTGCTACATGAGGTCTGCATCCCCAGTTTAAAACAGCCTGGTTCAATTTCTCCAGGGAATAAGTCTCTCTTCTCTGGCAAAGGAGTGGAGGAAGAGGAAGTCATTTTGTAAAAGTTGAGATGGGCCTGGGGAGACATTGCACAGCAGGCTGAAGCTCCTGTCTTTAGAAGGGCCTGCTTGCAAGGTTGGCCGTTGGCTGGCTTCTGGTACCTTGGCTTTTCAAAACGTTCCCTTTGTCCCTAAGTGGTAAGGTTAGTTGCTGTGCCTCGTCTGTTTATACAACACTGTGATTTATGGTGAATACCTGCTTTCCTGCTGGGAGTGTAGATTTTGGTAGGTGCTAGGCAAAAGGTGCTTACATGATCAGCCACCAGTAAAAACCCTAAACTTTTAGTCTCAAACAGGCTTCCCTGGGCAGCAACACCACACATGTTGCTGCATTTTCCTCAATGGCAGGAATGTGTGCTCTGTATGACAGAGGATGGAGTGTAGGAAGTCCTCGCATTGATTCCTCTAGGCTCCACCTATGTCTTTCCTACTGATCCTTCTTGTATCACTGTAATAAATATTCGCTGTGAGTACAACTATATACTGAATCCTGTGATTCCTTCTAGTGAATCATCAAAATTGTGGGTGGTCTTGGGATGCCTGAAACAAGGACCTCACTTTCCAACTTCACGGTTTGCCCCAGTTCTGAACCTCTCTTCGATATTGCTTTCCATGGCCAAAACATTGTAATTCATCGGCTTTCCTTCTTCGCAAACCTGGTTGGAGTCTTATCTCACTGGTGTCCCCTTTCAAATTCTTTTGTCTGTATGGACTTTCATTACCACTTTTCATTACTGTAAGGTGTTTTGAGTGCAGATTTATGTAAGGGAGGATAGAAACATGTGGCTAGCTTGTCATATTTATGTGGAAGCCCTCTATTATATCTGTGAGGGTTTTTTCCCTGTTCCATTTATCCTAGTCATTTTTCAAAAAACACCATATTTTGGGTCCCCAATATCTATCTTCATATCTATCTATAATTATTTTTATCTCTTTGTCCATTTCTTCATTTTGTGTAATTTTTCTGAAGTTACTTTTCCATACCATCATTAGAGTCTTCTGTGTATTAATGGTTTTAATTACATTACAAATCCTTCATTTGTATTATTTTTCTCTGTAGTTTTTTTTGTGCCTATTTGATTTTAAAAATAAAATATCACCCTAATGCCTTATTAACTCATGTTTCAGCATGTTTCATAGAGTTAGTGTTCTCAACATTCCTTGAAAGTACAGACACATGTTATTTAATTCTTTGTGATATATTTCAATTTCCTAAAATTGTTTCTCATTTCTGACATCCTCTATACCTTTTGTAATATATACCTGAAGTCTTTTTGACAAAGTTTCAAGTTGCAATATTTTTCTATCTACACATCTTGGAATAAATGGTTATTTCTCCACCTATTATTTGTTCCAGAATAGTGTAGTTGTAACTTCCTTGACTTTGTTATTTGCAGCTACAATCTGAGTTTTTGTTTTTCTCCGTTTTGTTTCTTTGTTTGCGTGATTTTTCTTTAATTGCTTGAGACTATTGTGTTGGCAAATTGTGACACAACTTTTGCTTCTGGGTGTGCCAACACTTTGGTGAGAATATAGTTTAGAAAATGTACTGACTTCTTAAGTATATTTTTTCCCCCTAAGTTACCTTTGTTCTGAAACTGCAGAGTTGGCTTTGGGGATATTCTTTTCCATGTCACACAACCCACTCTTACCTCCACACCTAACACCTGACAGCTAAGAAGTGAGGTTAGAGGAAAAGTACTGGTAATGCATTGGCTCCTAGTCTGTCCTCCAGCCCCACCCCCACTGATGATCTGTGGAAGTGGGGAAATGTGCTCCAACTTAGAGATTCCCCATCTTTTCTTGTCTGTATAATCTCCAGTGCTTGTGCACGTGGGCTTCAGTAGTTGTGGCACGTGGGCTCAGTAGTTGTGGCACAAGGACTTAGCTGCTCCGTGGCATATGGGATCTTCCCGGGCCAGGGCTTGAACCTGTGTCCCCTGCATTGATAGGCAGATTCTATTTTTTTTTAAAATAGGTCTTTACTGGGGTATAATTGCTTCACAATAATGTGTTAGCTTCTGTTGTACAAAAAAGTGAATCAGCCATATGCATATGTATATCCCCATACCTCCTCCCTCTTGGGCCTCCCTCCCATCCTCCCTATCCCACCCCTCTAGGTTGTCGCAAAGCACCGAGCTGATCTCCCTGTGCTATGCTGCTGCATCAACATATATACACTATGAAATGCAAAACAGTTAGCTAGTGGGCGGGATCCTTAACCACTGTGCCACCAGGGAAGTCCCCACTAGAAGGCTTTTAAATGACAAACCTCTCAGATTGATATTATATGAACTTCCTAGCCTTAAAGGAAACTTTGGATAGTTTTAACTGAAAATAAAATGACCCCAAAGATGGGGCTACCCCATCATCACATACAGTTATTTAGAAAAGGTACAGTCTGAATTGACAAGCTAGAAAAAAGACTCACCCTCTGAGTTGATAAGAACTAAAGCCAAAGAGCAATGTTTGGTGAGTGGAGCAATAAGGATTTTGGTTGTCACTCAAACTTTTTGGCTGGGCATAAACTATACAGCATAACAAGTCACCCTTCAAAAAAACATGGTAGGTATCTAGTAAAATCAGTAGTGTTTAATTTCTATGCAAAAGAAATTGATTGGAGTCCACAGCTAACATCATAGTCAATTGTGAAAAGCTGATAATTTTCCTCTAAGATCAGAAACAAGACAAGGATACCCAGTCTTGCCAATTTTATTTGACGTAGTACTGGAAGTACTACTCAGAGAAATTAGGAAAGAAAAAGAAATGAAGAGCATCAAAATAAGAAAAGTAGTAAAACCATCACTATTTGCAGATAACATGATACTATATTATAGAAAACCCTAAAGAATCCACCAAAAACTGTTAGAACTAATACATGAATTTGGTAAGGTTGCAGGATACAAAATCAACATATTAAGTTTTCTTTGCATTTCTATACACTAATAATGACCTGTACACTGAAAACTATATGACATTGATGAAAGAAATTAAAGATGATACAAATGAATGGAAAGATGTCCCATGCTCATGGATTGGAAGAATTAACATTGTTAAAATGTCCATACTGCCCAAAATAATCTTAAGATTCAATACAATTGTTATCAAAATTCCAATGGCATTTTTCATAGAAATAGAACAAATAATCCTAAAATTTTTATGGAACCACAAAAGACCCTGAATAGCCAAAACAATCTTGAGGAAGAAGGACAAAGTTGGAGGTATCATGCTTCCTGATTTCAAACTATACAACAAAGCTATTGCAGTCCAAGGAGTATGGTATTGGCATAAAACAGACACATATATCATTGGAACCAAAAAAAGAGGACAGCAGTAAACCCACACATATATGGTCAATTAATTTATGATAAAGAAGTCAAAACTGTACAACGAATGGTGTTGGGCAAACTAGACAGTCACGTGTAAAAGAATGAAACTGGATCACTATCTTACACTATACACAAAAATCAACTCAAAATGGATTAAAGACTTGAATGTAAGACCTGAAACATAAAACTCCTGGAAGAAAACAGGTGGTAGGCTTTTTGATATAAATCTTAGTTACGATTTTTTGCAAAACAACAAAAGCAAAAATAAGTAGGACTGCGTCAAACTAAAAAGCTTCTGAACAGCAAAGGAAAACATTAACAAAATGAAAAAGCAACCTACCAAATGGGAGATAATAGTTGCAAATCATATATCTAATAAGGGATTAATATCCAAAACATATAATGAATTCACAAAACACAATAACAAGAAAACAATCTAATTTTAAAAAGGACAGAAGATCTAAATAGACATTTTTCCAAAGAAGACATCCAGATAGCCAACAGGTACAAAAAGTACTCAAAATCACTAATCATTAGGGAACTGCAAATCAAAACCACACTGAGATATCATCTCATGATAGCCATTCTAACTTATTGAGTTATAGGACCCATGATGGCATCTTAGTATAATTTCTAACAGGTAATAAGTTTAAAAATTTTATAAATGTAGGCTATTTGACAAATGGAAACTTGACTGCAAATTACTATAGCATGTTATCAATCCTATAAATTTATGTTACTTGAAGAATAAAAAATTTGTATTTTAATAATAATATTCATGAGGTAAATTAACAACTTAATATTTTCTGTACATCTTCACACTCTGTGTTTAGCTGCCTGGAAACTATTCAACATCTACTTATGATTGTTTTTTAGCACCTTTTAATGCAAACATTACATAGAGTAACTGTTAAATTTCTTTGGAGAGCAGAACTGACATTCTGGGTGGATAAAATAAGATTAAAGTACTTTAAAAAATACCCTAAATCTGTCATGTAAAGACGTTTCCTGTTAGCAGGGAGGAGTTGTTGGATAATGGGGTTTTCTTGTGAAATGAAGGAACTTTTCAGGTAAGCAAGGACTCTGAATTAATAGTCTGTTACACAAAACTCTTACAGACAAGATAGAAAGCGGCACTTGATCTAGAAAATCTGTGAATTAAAATAATACTTTGATTGATCCTACCAGCTATATAATAAAAAAATACCCTAGATACCAAACAGTTTCTTAGAAGTGGAGAAATAAGAATCCCATGGTCATTATCCAATTGGCAATTTAATATCTCTAAGAGTCATGTAACAATTATTGAGATGGGATATACAACTCAATAATGAAACAACCCTGATGCGAACGTGTAATGATCTGATATGAGAGATCTTGATAGAGAAATTAAAGAATTTGTTCAAGTGTTACCCAACTTATAAATGTACACGCCTAGGATGTTGTTTAGTCTCAATTGTTCACCAGATTTTGGTGATATCACAGGTCAAAGCAAACAAAATTAACTTTATAAAACATATTAAAGAAGAAATATGATTTAAATTTGCTGCCCCTGAATTTGTTTGTAGAATTGATATAGAATGCTCTTATAGCTATGAATAATTTATAAATTAACACAAATGTCCAGGCATTGGAGAAGTGTAACCTCAACTTTAAATCTACTGAAAGTACTATTAGAGACTTAATTTTATTTAAGTCCTTGATGAATCATATGGTACTAAGGCAACAGGTGATATTTAATGGTTCAGTAGCAGGAGCTAAGATTCCTGAAATATTTCAGTTGTGACATCTGCTTAAACCATTCAGTGTTTGCATATTAATCACGTGATGCAGTTGGAATAACTGACATTTATAGACTCTAAGAACCATTCTGCTTTCGGACAGATAAAATTGGCTTAATTCTCCTTAGTTACTGAGAGTAACTGTGTCATCACAGGTGGTCATGTAGATTAATAGACAGTATAAGAAACAAGAAGGTAGTTTGGTTTTTTCTTGTGATATTAAATTTTAAGTTATTGACTCACTTTCCCCTCATGTATTTACAAAATTTTTAAGGAAAAACTTGCCAAAAAAGAGACACACTCACACATGCATGGGTAAATGTGCACACACACACACACACACACACACAGAGACAGATTAAATGTGGAATATTTTTAAAAGATAATAATGCATCTAAGAGGAGAAAAACAATTATGCTCCATAATTCCTCTGACAGCACCAATTCTGATAACAGTCACAAAGGCCAAAATGATAGCATTTTAAATTACATATTTTCATAATCAGAGAAGGGAGAACAGGCTGGCTATTGAGAAAGACAATTCTGTTCCTAATTAACAAACAAAAAAAATGGACAACAGTAGTTTTACAGTAAATGTAGAATCAGAATTCAAAAGTTTATTTCCAACATTCACCTTGATAAACTCCAAGGGCTAAAACTACATTGTAAGTCTGTGATCAACCCCCTGCAAGGAGTTAGTGTAACAAATGTTAAGGTATTTATTTGGTATGGAGAGCTCTCAGGTAGACCTTTAATGACTCATTTGATTCAAGAGTAGCATTAGAATCCTTAAATGAATGTTCACAAAGCACTCATTCTGGATTGCAGACATCATATATCACTTATTGTCAAACAACACGTTCACTTTGGGAAGCCAGCAAAGCAGGAGTTGTGACTACTTTGTGCTAGTGAAAACTGAGAAGGCTGCCAGCGCTCTCCCCTGGATGGAAAGACCCTCTGCTACCACAAGAGTTGGAAAGATGATATATATATATATATATATATATATATATATATATATATATATATATATATATATATATATACCTGCCTCTATCATATATCCTCCGATACCTGCACTCATGATTACTGAGATTTACAGTTGTGATGGGCTGAATTGTGCTCCCCCATTCATATGCTGAAGTCCTAACCCTAGTACCTCAGAATGTGACCTTATTTAGAGATAGGGTTTTTACCAAGTTAAAATGAGGTGATTATGGGCCCTAATCCAATATAACTGTTTTCCTTATAAAGAGAAATTTGGAGATGGACTCACATACAGGGGAAAAGCCATAGGAACATGAAAATGGCCATCTACAAGCCAAGGAGAGAGGCATGGAATAGGTCCTTCCCTCACAGCCCTCAGAAGAAATCAACCCTGCCTACACCTTCATCTTGGACTTCTAGCCTCCAGGCTTTGTGGCTGTAAATGTCTGTTTAATCCACCCAGTTTGTGGTATTTTGTTATAGCAGCTCTGGGGACCTAATACCCCAGCAATGATTTAGGACATTTGACCATGCACCAGAATAAATCCAAAAACTAAAAGAAGCTGATGGAAAAATATAGCTTTCTTTTTATGACTCTTCATATTTAGTTGCCATTTTCTGCTGAATATGACTATACAGTTGTAAACAAACATATACTTCTAAGCTGTTAACCAGACACAAATTCTTACATTTAAAATAATTTAAAAATATCCATAGGGAATATGTAAGAAAATTTTATTTTCATAACGGTATTTTCTAAAAAAAAACTTGATTTTTATTCTAAAGTTTTATTACAATTGTGTGTAAAAATATTTTTCAAGCTAATTTGCTTATCCTTTTGAATTTCCACTTTTTTTCTCATCAGAAAACATCCTTTACCTAAAGATCTTGATCTGTGGTGTATTTTGTACTGTCATTAGGTAGAATGCTGAAATGCGATCACTGCTTTTAGTCTGATTTATGTGGAATTTACCAAACACTGAAGGTTTAATAAAGTTATAGTAGGCTTTTTTATTCAGTGAATTTACTGACCTTTCTGACAATAAAAATATTTAAATTTGAATTCAAAACTTTTTTATAGATGCCAAAATATATTCCTAGACTGAATTAAAAAATATACAATAAATTTAAAGTTAACCTTTATATATATCGATGTATTACAAAATACTTATTGATAGTAGAAGCAAAAGGTTCTTATTAAAATAATCGTTTTTACCGAAGTATAATCTGAAATCCTGAACCGAGGTTAAATATTTTAAAATAACTTTTTAACTCATTTTTTGGCTCAGCAAATCTATTGCTGTTTGATAGCTTATGCCTCTGCATTCAGAGTAGGACACACAAGCTGAATTCACATTGTAAGCAAAATGTTGTGTCTTTTTCTTTCATAACAGTAATAATCATAGACTCATGAACATAAGAGATATTCTATATGTGTTTCTTTACATAGACGTGCCAGCCCCTGCTCTCATTCAGATGTTCATCCTCTGGCCTCTGTTACCTGGATTACTAACATCTCATCCCCTTTTTAAAATTCAAAACTTCACCGAACATGAGAGTAAGTTACAAGCTTTATTTTCCTAATCCATATATAAATTATCTTCATGTTTAGAATTCTATTTAGCCAAAAAAGGGACACATAGGAAAATGAGTATATGTCCTTCTTTGACTTATTCTTTCCTTGTCACTTATGGGTTTTCAGTGTATATATAAACTCTTCCATTTGTCATTTAAGTGAAAGCTGAGTGATTTTACTGTATGATGTTTTTAGGCTTAAGTGGTTTGATGATAGGGCTATTAGTGGTAATAGTAACTAAAACCAACCATGCAAAATCCGTCATACCATTCTAAAACATCTGGATTCTGCCCCACCTCAAATCCCCCCAATTTGTATACATTTTATGATTTTTAATCTACGGGGAGTCTTGTTTTCTTAGGCAGTAGTAATCTTGCTCACTAGGTAGCAAAAGGAAAGTCTTTCAACAGAGGAAAATTATTGGACAAGTGAGATTGGTGATTGTCATAAGAACTCATTGACCACAAAAGGAGAGTCAGCAACTTGGGACACGGCCAAGACCAAAGACCAAGCAATCTCAGCTGGCTTACAAAGACAGCTCTTCCTCAAAAACCGTTCGTAATGCAATACTCCCTAAATTAATAATTTCACTTTGATTAACAATGTAATCAAAGATTATATTGGAAGCTGGGATCTACCCTTCATCCATTTAAAATGAAATCTCAACTTTAGATTTATCATAAAAATCACTCAAGGAAATAATAATGTTCAAGATCTCATACACAGCTCAGTTTGAAAATTGTATGCAAATTATTTACCCAAACGTTTTAAAGCCAAAGGTTTAGCTGTGGCAGAGATGACTAGCGCTCCTCAAACATGTACTTCTCCTTTCTTGGTATAGAATTGTCTCTGGGAAACAGCTGCTCAACCAGCAACCAAATTCCCCAAGTCCTCACGGCCTTGACATTTTGGTAAAGGCTCTGGGTAGAGGGACTGCCATGAATTTCTGAAACCACCTGTGACTTTTAGAATGCCATTATTTTCAGTATAGTCTCTCTCTCCCTCTTGGAATCTTTAAGCAAAAATAATGCTAGTCCTGAATACTTTGTCTTCCTCAGTCGTCTAGCAGACACAAGAGCTACTCATCCATATGGTCAGGCTCTCTGAAGTCACCTGACCCACAGGTGCTGGCATGGATTCCCCTTTCTTGGCGACCATGCCCACTTTACAACGGAGGTGGCCAGATATGATTTTCTATTTTTATCATGACTGAGTATGCCTTTGGGTCTTTATAAGATTGGCAAACTGTTTGTAAATTTAAAAAATCAGAGTTACAACTTAGGTTAAATACAGGAGAAGAGGTTGCTTCCCACACAGAACGCTTACCCTTTGTCCCCACTACTCACTCTTCCACGCTCAGCCATGTCTCACATTTGCAGTTAGCTATGTGGCCTTTGTGTTTCTAGCTCACACTGTACAACAGATTTTAAACCTCTCATAAAATTCCCCTTTCTATTAAGTGTAAAAATAATTCTCTGACAGAGGGGCTATAACAAAATTCACTTTATGTTTACCTCCCATGTGTAGCCAATGTGACAGTTTAAAAAATCCAATGTTTGCTTTGTTGTATGAAATAAAAATGCGATATGCCTCCAGTCACTTCATGTCATATACTGGGGAAAGTGTATTTGAAAGAGAATTGAACACGTGGAGGTGGGATAATGACGCTAGGTTTCTTCAGTATAGAAGATGGTCCAAGAAGTTCAGCTTAACAGGAGAGAAATGAGGAAACAGCCAGTTATCAGGGCCAACTTCTTAAGAATTCTGCTGTAGGTACTTTCTCTTTAGTGTAAACAGTGAATCCAAGTGAACCAAAGATAATTTGTTTAAGCACTGTTGTCCCTAAAAGTAAGAAAATTTCATGGATTGGATTTTAAAAGCTAGTGGAAACAAAATGAAAAATAAGACCTCACATTTGTGTTACCTTCTCACCTGCCTCTCACAGCAGCCTTTTGGAAAAGATGAGGTCATACTGTTTGATTCTATTTTAGAGGTAAGGAGGCTTTCACTTACAGAGGTGATGTGTGCAAGTTCTCAGAACTGAGACTTGGGTTAAGTCTCTCCTTCATTATTGCAGTCCCTGCTTCGTATATAATGATGCTGCTCGGATTATGCAGGGTTGTTTAGTGGCGTGAAGAGATGGTGCTCTTTGTAGGGCATACGACATCCAAGAACAGGGTCAGTTGGCTTCCTATTGGCTTATTTTGTCTACTTTGGAGTTGTAAAATCTGTCAAATGATATTCAGAATTTTTATATTTTACTATAAAGTGAAATCAAGTGTATGCACACACACATGTATCAATGAAATAATATCATTTGAAAATTTAAGCTGAATACTTGCTATAACATTATCATCAGGGAGATATTCAGAATATTTAGGCACCTTTTATGGCACAGACAGTAGCGCATCAAAATAGAACACTGGCCAATCAGAATGGAAGTTGATCATAAACAGCCCGTTTGCATGTGTCTCAGTGGACAATCAACTCTAACTCTGAAGTATCCATAGACTGGGATACCTGGGGGCAAAGATAATAAATGTCAGCTTCTTCCTGCTCTGTGAAATCTGTGAAAAATGATTCATAGACCATGCTTATGTTCAGTCTCTTATTTTTCAAAGTAAATAGTTCAAACTTTCACAAATTACTATATTCATCAGAACGTTATCTTATGTTAAAAATCACACGCTGAGGTTCAGACTCTTGCAAAACTGTGAATAAACTGGATCTCTCTCCTGGGCAGTTTTTTGTTTTTTTAACATCTGTATTGGAGTATAATTGCTTTACAATGGTGTGTTAGCTTCTGCTGTATAACAAAATGAATCAGCTATACATATATATATATTCCCATATCCCCTCCCTCTTGTGTCTCCCTCCCACCCTCCCTATCCCACCCCTCTAGGTGGTCACAAAGCACCGAGCTGATCTCACTGTTCTATGTGGCTGCTTCCCACTAGCTGCTATTTTACGTTTGGTAGTGTATATATGTCCATGCCACTCTCTCGCTTTGTCATAGCTTACCCTTCCCCCTCCCCATATCCTCAAGTCCATTCTCTACGTCTGCATCTTTATTCCTGTCCTGCCCCTAGGTTCTTCAGAACCATTTTCTTTAATTTTTTTTTTTAGATTCCATATATATGTATTAGCATGTGATATTTGTTTTTCTCTTTCTGACTTACTTCACTCTGTATGACATTCCATCCACCTCACTACAAATAACTCAATTTCGTTTCTTTTTATGGCTGAGTAATAGTCCATTGTGTATATGTGCCACATCTTCTTTATCCATTCATCTGTCGATGGACACTTAGGTTGCTTCCATGTCCTGGCTATTGTAAATAGTGAGGCAATGAACATTGTGGTACATGTCTATTTTTGAATTATGGTTTTCTCAGGGTATATGCCCAGTATTCTCTATCCTGGAAAATGTTCCATGAGCACTTGAGAAGAAAGTGTATTCTGTTGTTTTTGGATGGAATGTCCTATAAATATCAGTTAAGTCCATCGTGTTTAATGTATCATTTAAAGCTTGTGTTTCCTTATTTATTTTCATTTTGGATGATCTGTCCACTGGTGAAAGCGGGGTGTTAAAGTCCCCTACTATGATTGTATTACTGTTGATTTCCCCTTTTATGGCTGTTAGCATTTGCCTTATGTATTGAGGTTCTCTTATGTTGGTGCATAAATATTTACAATTGTTATATCTTATTCTTGGATTGAATCCTTGATCATTATGTAGTGTCCTTCTTTGTCTCTTGCAATAGTCTTTATTTTAAAGTCCATTTTGTCTGATATGAGAATTGCTACTCCAGCTTTCTTTTGATTTCCATTTGCATAGAATATCTTTTCCATCCCCTCACTTTCAGTCTGTATGTGTCCCTAGGTCTGAAGTGGGTCTTTTGTAGACAGCATATATATGTGTCTTGTTTTTGTATCCATTCAGCCAGTCTATGTCTTTTGGTGGGAGCATTTAATCCATTCACATTTAAGGTAGTTATCAATATGTGTGTTCCTATTACCATATTAAAAATTATTTTGGGTTTGTTATTGTAAGTGTTTTCCTTCTATTGTGTTTCCTGCCTAGAGAAGTTTCTTTAGGATTTGTTGTAAAGCTGGTTTGGTTGTGCTGAATCCTCTTAGCTTTTGCTTCTCTGTAAAGGTTTTAATTTCTCCATTGAATCTGAATGAGCTCCTTGCTGGGTAGAGTAATCTTGGTTGTAGGTGTTTCTCTTTCATCACTTTAATTATGTCCTGTCACTCCCTTCTGGCTTGCAGAGTTTCTGCTGAAAGATCAGCTGTTAAACTTATGGGGATTCCCTTGTATGTTATTTGTTGTTTTTCCCTTGCTGCTTTTAATATTTTTTCTTTGTATTTAACTTTTGATAGTTTGATTAATATGTGTCTTGGCGTGTTTCTCATTGGATTTATCCTATAGGGGACTCTGTGCTTCCTGGACTTGATTGACTATTTCCTTTCCCATATTAGGGAAGTTTTCAACTATAAGCTCTTCAAATATTTTCTCAGTCCCTTTCTTTTTCTCTTCTTCTTCTGGGACCCCTATAATTTGAATGTTGGTGCATTTAATGTTGTCCCAGAGGTCTCTGAGACTCTTCAATTCTTTTCATCCTTTTTTCTTTGTTCCACTCTGCAGTAGTTATTTCCACTCTTTTATCTTCCAGGTCACTTATCTGTTCTTCTGCGTCATTTATTCTGCTACTGATTACTTCTAGAGAATTTTTAATTTCATTTATTGTGTTGTTCATCATTGTTTGTTTGCTTTTTAGTTCTTCTAGGTCCTTGTTCAACGTTTCTTGTATTTTCTCCATTCTCTTTCCAAGATTTTGGATCATCTTTACTATGATTATTCTGAATTCTTTTTCAGGTAGACTGCCTTTTTCCTCTTCATTTGTTTGGTCTGGTGGGTTTTTACCTTGCTCCTTTATCTGTTGTGTATTTCTCTATCTTCTCATTTTGCTTAACTTACTGTGTTTGGGGTCTTCTTTCTGCAGGCTGCAGGTTGGTAGTTCCCATTGTTTTTGGTGTCTTCCCCCAGTGTCTAAGTTTGGTTCAGTGGGTTGCGTAGGCTTCCTGTTGGAGGGGACTGGTGCCAGTGTTCTGGTGGATGAGGCTGGATCTTGTCTTTCTGGTGGGCAGGACTGCGTCCAGTGGTGTGTTTTCTGGTGTCTGTGAACTTATTATGATTTTAGGCAGCCTCTCTGCTAATGGGTGGGGTTGTGTTCCTGTCTTGCTAGTTTTTTTGTCTAGGGTGTCCAGCACTGTAGTTTGCTGGTTGTTGAGTGGAGCTGGGTCTTAGCGTGTGATGGCGATCTCTGGGTGAGCTTTTGCCGTTTGATATTATGTGGGGCCAGGAGGTCTCTGATGGTCCAATTTCCTGAACTCAGCTCTCCCACCTAAGAGGCTCAGGCCAGACACCTGCTGGAGTACCAAGACTTTGTCAGCCACCCGGCTCAGAAGAAAAGGGGGAAAAAAGAAAGAAAAAAAATGAAATAAAATAAAGTTATTAAAATAAAAAATAAAAGAATTATTAAAAATTAAAAAAATAAAAAGAAAGAGAGAGCAACCACCCAAAAAACAAATCCACCAATGATAACAAGCGCTAAAAATTATACTAAAACAAACAAACAAAAACAAAAAATGGACAGACAGAACCCTAGGACAAATGGTAAAAGCAAAGCTATACAGACAAAATCACACAAAGGAGCATACACATACACACGAAAGGAGAAAAAGGAAAAAAAAATATATATATATACACTAAAAAAACAAAAAGGGAAGAGAGCAACCAAATCAATAAACAAATCTACCAATGATAATAAGCTCTAAATACTAAACTAAGATAAACATAAAACCAGAAACAAATTAGATGCAGAAAGCAAACCCCAAGTCTACAGTTGCTTCCAAAGTCCACCGCGTCAATTTTGGGATGATTCATCGTCTGTTCAGGTATTCCAGAGATGCAGCGTACATGAAGTTGATTGTGGGGATTTAATCTGCTGCTCCTGGAGCTACATGGAGAGATTTCCCTTTCTCTTCTTTGTTCGCACAGCTGCTGGGGTTCAGCTTTGGATTTGGCCCCGCCTCTGCATGTAGGTCGCCTGAGGGCATCTGTTCTTTGCTCGGACAGGAGGCGGTTAAGGTAGCAGCTGATTAGGAGGCTCTGGTTCACTCCAGCCGGGGGGAGGGAGGGGTATGGAATGTCGGGCCAGCCTGCGGCAGCAGAGACCAGTGTGACATTGCATCAGCCTGAGGCGTGCCGTGCGTTCTCCCGGGGACGTTGTCCCTGGATCACGGGACCCTGTCAGTGGCGGGCTGCACAGGGTCCCAGGAGGGGAGGTGTGGATAGTGACCTGTGCTTGCACACAGGCTTCTTGGTGGCTGCAGCAGCAGCCTTAGCGTTTCATGCCCGTCTCTGAGGTCCGTGCTGATAGTCGCGGCTCGCGCCCTTCTCTGGAGCTCATTTAGGCAGTGCTCTGAATCCCCTCTCCTCGTGCACCCTGAAACAATGGTCTCTTGCCTCTTAGGCAGTTCCAGACATTTTCCCGGACTCCCTCCCAGCTAGCTGTGGTGCATTAGCCCCCTTCAGGCTGTGTTCATGCAGCCAACCCCAGTCCTCTCCTTGGATCTCTCCTGGGCAATTTGAATAACATGAGTCTGTTACTGGAGACTGATCCCTTCTCTGCTTAGCAAATCAGCAGCAGGCCCCACTGGACCCTGTTCCTGCCATACACCCTTCAAATCCCTCAGCCACCCTCTGGACCCACTTTCTCTGGTTATGAATGATTCCATATGGTCACATGTTTCATACTTACGTAATATGACGATATAATTATTTTATGAGCTTTTTGTCATAATTTCAAAAGAAGCACTTTTCCCTCATATTATTTCTAGACTGAATTCTGTTTAAAAGTATCCTGAAACTTAATGATAAATCTGGTCCTTTCCATGCAACAAAACTTCCACTGTTACAGATAAGTGCAGAAAAGGACTTCCCTGGTGGTCTAGTGGTTAAGACTCTGTGCTCCCACTGTAGAGGACACAGGTTTGATCCCTGGTCAGGGAACTAAGATCCCACATGCTGCAGACAAAAACAACAACAGCAACAAAAACCAAACAAATAAGTGCAATAGCTATTTTTATTCTTTTCATCAGTATGACAACCTGCACAAATAGGAAGTACAGTAATAAACTGATGCAGACTTTAAGAGAAATTAACAGCCATGGAAATAGTTGAGATAATTCCACGAGGTTTGTCAATAAATATTTTCTGAAAAAAATTTGGGGAAAGCTATTTGCATAATTTCCAGTAATATAATAAATTCCTAAGGGAAGTAGGCTTACTGTTAACATTTTATTCAAGTTTTGTACATTCAGAGTTGCAATTAATCTGTGGGGAGAGGGTGCTGAGATTATATAATCTCCAGGTTCAAATAATTGTCTGACCTATTTTTAGTAAATTTCTATAAACTAGATAGCAACTGATAAGGATACCTCCTTTTAGAAGAGGTATTTACTAACTGAAATGTAATATCCAGATTTATAGAGCTGGTTCTCCTGCCTTGCAATGACATATTTAAAGTCATGCTTTTATTTTCAAGTGAAATTGAGGGAAAACTGAAAATTTGTGTCTTTGTTTAACTCCTGCTTTCAACTTTCCCAGACTTTCCCCTTGAGTGTTAAATATACTTTATAATATACATAACATGTAACCACTGAATATTTATTTAGATGATTTTTGTTTGTTATGAACTGAATTGTGCCCACCCCCATTCATATGTTGAAGTCTTTAACCCCCAATTTGACCGTATTTTGAGATAGGGCTTTATATGGAGGTATTTACGATTAAATGAGGTCATTTAAATGAGGTTAAATGTGGCCCTAATTCCACAGGAATTGTGTCCTCATAAGAAGTTTTCATAAGAAGAGGAAAAAACATCAGAAATCGCTCTCTCCATGAGCACACAGAGGAAAGACCTTGTGACTCTATTGCTTAGTAAAAGAGAGAGACATGGCATTGAAAAATTGGCAGTGGCCACCGATTTCATGCATGTGCTCTGATGCTCTTGTGGATCTCCCAATAATTTTGGAGACTATTTACACATGGTTGAAGAACTACAAGAACACTGATGTGCAGCAGATCCAGACCACAGGTATTTGGTCATCACTAAAAACAGATTTACCAATGGGAATTTGCCAGTTTCTGTTTTTCAGAGCAGCTGTTTCCTTCTATGTGCTCAGTAACATTCAGTTTTGTTTACTGATTTGTCCTTTTGGATAGATCACTGTGTTAGCCACCGTGAAGAATTATAAAGAAAATCAGACTTCCAGACTTCGTATTGAAGACACACATATTTATCTGAAGATCTTCCACAAACCCCACTTGAAAGAGTGTAGAAGAACAGAAAAGGTAGAAACTTGTAGTCAGAATAGGAGCAAATGGCAAAGAAAAGGTCTCAGTTAAATTTTAGGTAGTGGGGGTCTGGATGAGGAACTGTAAAGCAAGGTATTGCTATTTTTTCTTTTAAATAAGATTTTAGGACTATTTACTTTTTCTCGTTAAAAATAGGGATATTATTTTGATAAGATAATTCTTTTTTTTTTAAAGAAAAAAATTATGAACACAAGTCTTGCTATCCCTGGCTCTTCTGGGGAAGAGGTTGGTTAGTATCCAGGGAACTGCAGTGGTCACTATCACAGAAACAAAGGCACTATCCTTTACTGTGTGAGGGGTGCCCCTGCTCTCATTCTCTTGCTATATGTAACCCTGATAATATATCTTGGCACTGGCAACACATCTCAAAGAGGCAACTGTCACAGGTTAAAATTTATAGTCACAAACTCATATTTTTTGAAATGTAACTTAAACTTTCCCAAGAGTGTTTATTTCTGTTCAGGGGAAAACACTTAATATTGCCACTTCCAGGAACACTGTTTCAAAATAGTTGCTTTCAGGATACGTAGTTCAGTGTACAAAAATACCTTTTTTTCCAGGTGATTTTCCCTTATCTAGGGGTTTCAAGGGGAACCGAACCCTGGGTACCACTAGCGTGCAGGGATCTTGATTATATCTCCCTACAAACAAGACCCTCCTCTTAGCTCCTTCTAGTAATGTCGATCTGCTAAGTCTTGACTATGTCTTTCATCCTTTCCCTGAAATATCTCACAGCTCAGTATAGGGTTGCCAGACTTAGTAACTAAAAAATATAAAATGCCCTTGTAGTTACAAGATGGCAGCCCAGAGCTTGGCACTGTTACTACAGTGGTCTTTAGTGAAGTGGGAGATGGTCTCCTCTTCACTCTGGAACATAGTGATGAGGCCCCTGGGAAAAGCAGTGTTTGAGACTCTGGGCTTAATAACCATGAAGTTTTCGGATTAGCATGAGCCCTAGAAATTCACTGGGAGCAACGAAGCGCTCTTCCAGGAGACCAGCATCTACCTCAGACACAAGCTCCTCTATTGTGACCTTGGACGTGCCAAAAGAATCACAGAGAAGGAATAAACAGAAATTGGGATCAAGATGACAAAGCAGAAGATGTGGCAGCATCCTCTGTGGTCAGTGAGGAAGTCTTGAGGAATAGAGTCATGAAAAAAAAGCAAAGTGTAGGAAGGTTAAATTTCAATCTGATAGTGAAAAGGGCTTTTAAATGTTTCAACGGTTTGGTTGTACTTTCTGGAGGAGGACAGTTTTCTGGATTTGGTAAAGGCACTGGAGTTCAACCTTCACAAGGACTGTCAAATGGAAAGAGCAGTAATTAGTGCCCCTTCCCTCAATAGTCCAAAGACTGGGACATGGACCAAGGTAGCCTTTGATTCTATTACTTCAAAAGGTGAGAAAAAGAGTTCAAATCCCAAAACTAATGGCCCTTTTCCTGTCTTTATTGGGATAAAGCATACCAATGGAATGCTAGTAACAAGAAGTCGGCTGTGTTAAACTTTTTCTTCATGATTGGATAGTGAAGCATGTGACACAAACCCACTCTGATCTAGCACCTATCTTTAAAGACTGTAAGAAATATTTAGCAGACATTAAACATGGGAACAGGGGCAGTAATAATGATCAAAATGGAACTAACAAAATGTTGGTTGAAACACAGTCTCTTTCCCTATTTGGTTCAAACAAATTACAGCAAGAACCATCATTTTTGTTTCATGACAGCAAAACTAAAGCTACATCTGAAAAGAAAGTGAAGTCTGTGTCTGAAAAGAAAATGGACCCATTGCTAGGAGCAATATATGCTTTTGCAAGAAGATTGATGCCTCTGTTTTAGGCTTGTTAAGCTTTGGCCCCCTGACTGGATTTTTATTTTCCCTTGGCAAACCAGCTTTTTTGGCAAAAATATTCCACAAAGTAAACCAGTTTCTTCACCATTTTTTCACGAAAACATTGGTGAGCCAAGCAGAAAATGGCAGAAATGAATGCAAAGGCAAAGATAAAGGAAGGGATGATGAACCGCCCAAAATAGTAATTACTCAAGTAAAAGGAGATGCTTTTTACTCCAAAAACTATAAACTATTTTATAAGAAAATGAATTTAAAAGAGAAGGGTATAGGTACCCTGCATTAAAACCTATAGCAAATCAGAAGCACAGCTGCAGACACCAATTTAGGAAATATACTGCTGAATGTTTTTTTTTTTCTTTTTTCTCGGTACGTGGGTCTCTCACCGTCGTGGCCTCTCCCGTTGCGGAGCACAGGCTCCGGACGTGCAGGCTCAGCGGCCATGGCTCACGGGCACAGCCGCTCCGTGGTATGTGGGATCTTCCCGGACTGGGGCACGAACCCGCGTCCCCTGCCCTGCCTCGGCAGGCGGACTCTCAACCACTGCGCCACCAGGGAAGCCCTCTTTAGTACTTTTTGAAACCCTACTTAGAGAATTCAACTTACCCAGCAAAGTAGACTAATGACCAATTGCAGCTAAATATAGCAAATAAATTGCAAAGCAATAGGAAATGTGATCCAGTTGATAATGTGCAATAATAGAGCAGAAGTCATCCGAAAAACATTTCCTTTATTACTTTCAAATGGGAACTTGCAGAGGAAAATAGCTTCTCATTTCTACCTTCTATTTTGGCTCAGTAGCGAAAGGTAATCAGAACACATAGGGATGGATCCTTTAAAGCTATGATTTCTTTAGATATTCATCAATAAATATTTATAATATTTATTTCAGTTAAGATCATGGGCTTTGGAGCCAGACTGCTTGGTTTTCAATCTCAAATCTGCAGTTTACTAGCTGTGTTACCATGGGCAGGTTAAGTTTGCTTTCATTCATATGTAACAATAGCACTCCTCTTCTAGGTATGTTTGTGTGATCATACAGAGAGCACTTAGTACAATGCCAGGCATTTAATAAACATAAATTTAATAAATGCTGCCATAGACATTTAGCTTAAGCAACCCCATAGACACAGTTTATTAATAGAAGTAAATTGGGCCCTTAGTATAGTGTATATCCTATAAGCATTTAAAAATTCAAAAGCAAAGACTGTATGGTATATAAGTTGATTTTAGAAAACACTCCTAATATTAAGACTCTCAATTTAGCTGTAAAGTCACTTCCAACACGAGACATCAGTGGTTATTGTGCCTGAATAATTAGAGAGCTGCTTTTGTAAACTCTAATCTGAATTGTGGCTTTGAAATTCTAACAATCAAATTTAGTTCTAATGATTAAAATAAGTGTGCTTTAGAGAAACAGAACCCAGTGTAGGCTCTTAGAACAAAATATTAGCAATTGTGTTAGTCGTCATAGATGTGCCTGCCATCTGTGGTTAAGTGTTTTGATTAAGTCTATAATCTGAAAATGTGTTGTTTTACTCAGCTTGAGGCTTGTAGAGGAAGGAGTCCTATTGTATTCTGACTGCACGATGCCATTTGGTGGGGATGCATGCACCCTGTTTACTCCCAGAATCATTAGACCACGGGAAAGTTTGCCAAGTTCCATCTATGCATGTGTAGCTTGAGGTCAAATCTGTTTTTCCTTAAAGTTCAATTTCCTTATAAAGACAACCCTGGCCTCCAGGCATCCCCATGCAGTTTTCTTTGTGAAAAAGTAAAATTAAAAAAAAAAATCTAGCACATTCTGAAGTTCACCTGGGCTTCATTTCCATTGTTTTTTTTTTTTTTTTGAGTTGTTCACATTGCAGAAGAAACACGTTTATATTCTTCCAAATGAGCAGAGACCATAGTAAATAGATTATTACAGTGACTTTATAGATAGATATCAGGATTCAAGGATATGAAAATTAATGCTAATTTATTTTCATTTTTGAACAAACAAGATTTGTTACCAGAAACACATAGTTTAGATAAAATAAGCAGAAATTGGAGATTGTATTTATACATACTTAAGGCTAAATGAAAACATTATGGATATAATGAATGAATGATTATTCTCTAATACAAAGGTGGTTTATTTTGAAAATTAATGTCAATTCTGCTGAAACTTAATGCATCAAAAATTGCCGAATGTTTTCCTACTTTGTTAGGAATAAAATGGATTATTATTTTTAAGGGACAGAATGAGGTTTCGCAGGGGACAACATTGTTATTAAATCTCAGGGACAGCATAATATGCTGAATTCCGATCAGAACAAAATATTAGCCGTTCTTTTAGTGGTCACGGATGTACCTGATATATGTGGTTAAACATTCTGATTAAGTCTATCATCTGAAAATTTATTACTTTACTTAACTTGATATTTTATGTAAAAATCAAGACACTCTCAGTGTGCAAAATTTGCTCTTCCTCTGCAATAAGCCAGGTCTTTTAACTCATACTTAGATATTCAACATGCTTATGACCAATTTTCCACTTTCAATTTATCTTTCTTTTAATACCAACATCAAATTAATCATTGTAGGTGGTGTCTCTCAGTTCCATAAAAATTATTCTCTATGGCTTTGAGGTAAGGTGCACACTCTTTAAATCGAAATACCCAGCCCTTTACAACACGGCTCAATCTGGCTTTCTAGCTTGTTCTTCTAAAATTTTCCTTTATGGACCCTCACTTTATTTCAGTCAAACTGTCCTAAATGACCTCTTGTAAATTTCGTTTCTCTAAGCTAGCAGGGTGTTTGGAGCCCATGAATCAGAATCCCAGGGAGTGTTTTTATGGAGCAGGTGCTTATTAAAAATGCAGATTTCTTGGTCACACTCCAGATCTATTGAATCAGAATATCTGGGTGCAAGGCCCCCAAATCTGCATTTTGACAAGCGTCTAGATGATTCTGATTCACATGAAGCATTTGTCTTCATCTTTCCAGCCACCCTATAGTAAGTATCATTTTCCTAGTATGTCGACCTATTGGGATTCTTGTATGTAATTATGAGTTCTTCAGAATTCTGTTCAAATCTCACCTCCTTCAAAAAGCCTTTTCCGATTCCCCAAGGAAGATGTTTTTTATTTTCTTTACCTTCATGTTGCTTATTGTTAAGACTCCTCTTATAAGACCTATATGCTATGTCTCTGGTCCTGGAACAACACTGAAAAAAGCATAAGAGCAGAAGATTTGAACTGTTTTTTCTTGATCCATATATAAGAAATATATTTTACATCCGGACATAACACACACACACACACACACACACACACACACACACATCCCCCACACATACATCTAAGTTAAAACAAATTTTACAAAACAATCTTTATTGCATTAAATGCCATTTGGTTATTCCCATTTTGTATTATATTGTATTGTACTCTATTATATTCTATCTATTTCATTATGAAATACTTAAAAATATCATGGCTCACCCATAGGCCACTATAAATGTTTTGAAAAATACAGATTTAAAGGGCTAGTTTGTACCCAGCAAAACACGTTGTAATGTTTTCCCAAGTGTTTCATTCCTTGAGAAATCATTAGACTTGGTAGAAAACAGATTATTTTGAAACGATTAGATTATGGATTGGCAGAAATTAATATTCAAATGCAATGAGTTTAACTGGTTACATGATAATTTTGATTTGAGCTAGTTTCTGACAGTAATATTTGCCTGATCAAATAATTTTAAAAGGCTAGAGTAGTTTGAATTCATCAATAAAAAGATCATATTAAAAGACATAAAAATAGTTGGATTTCTCTGAAGACTCAGGTATTGCATCTGTCTCTTAGAGTCAGTTTTTCCCTTACATTTTCAAAAATAATCCCCTGTCCCTAATTAAACCTCAAAAGTTTATTTGACAGAATCTGAGCATATCTATTAAGGATGATGAGTTGCCTTGAGGATTTTAACTTGGTCATTTTACAATCCATAACCTAGCACAATGCTATTCATACACTAAATTATCAATACATATTTATGAATAAATAACTTAATGAAGAAACTATGGATTAATATCTGAATTTCCATTGGCTGAATTCACAAAGCTATATTTTACTTAAGCCATTGCAACCCATTCTAGATATAAAATTTTTACTTAGAAATAATTTTAGATATAAAGAAAAGTTACAGAGATAACATAGACAGTTTTCATATACTTTTTACTTTGTTTCCCCTAGTGTTAATATCGGTGATAGACTGAATGTATCCCCTCATAATTCATTATGTTGAAATCCTAACTCCTAATATGATGGAATTAGGAGGCAGGTCTTTGGGAGGTTATTAGGTCATGAGGGTGGAACCCTCATGAATGGGGTTAGTGCCCTTATTAAAAAAACCCAGAGAACTCCTTCACCCTTTTGCCATGCGAGCACACAGTGAGAAGACTACAGTCTGTGCGCCAGGAAGGGAGCTCTCACCAGGCACAGAATCTGCTGACACCTCGATCTTGAACTTCCTAGTCTCCAGAACTGAGAGAACTAAATTTCTATTGTTTATAAGCCACTGAGTCTATCGTATTCATCTTATGTATCATAGTACTTTTGGTCCAAATTAAGGAATCAACATTGGTACATTACTATTAACCAATTAGTTAATCATTTTTCCAGTAATTTCCAGAATCCAATCCAGGATAATACATTTCCTTTAGCTGTGATGTCTCCTTAGTCTCCTTCAGTCTGTGACAACTTCTCAATCTTCCTTTATTTTTTATGATCTGACATTTTTGAACAGTACTAGTCAGGTATTTTATATAATGTTTCTCATTAGGGTTTGTCTAATGTTCTTCTCATGAGGACTGGGTTTGTGGATTTTGGAAGAATACCACAGAAAAGAAGCACCCATCTCATCACATATATATATTTAGGAGTATATGGTATCAACATGATATTGATAATATTAACCTTGACCACTCGGTTAAGGTTGTGTTTGTCAGATTTCTCCACTGCATGGCTACTATTTTTTCCTGCCTGTATCCTGTGGAAGTGCATGACTAGGTCCATTTCACATTCCAGGGTGTCGTTATTAAGCTCCACTCCTAGAGAGAGTAATATCTATATACAGTATTTGGAATTCTTTTGTAAAAAAAAAACTATCCCTTTCTCCTCATTTATTAAAATTATTTATTTATACCAGTATGTACTCATATATATTTATTTTATACTTTGGGTTATAAAACAATGCTATTGTTATTTATTTTATTGCTCAAATTCTTTGGCCACTAGAATCTCATTCAGATTGGCTCTTGTATCTATTTGACACCACCCCATCATTTTTTCTTTTGAATACTTCATTCCTTTGTGGCACTATGAGATACTCCAGGCTCATCTCATAGCTTCACTGCCTCAGTTCTAGAATCAGCAATATATTCAAGTAACTATTATATACTATAATAAAATTAATGACTTACAAATTAAAGTAGGAAGAGAACAATTAAAAACGAGAAGAAATTAGTAAGTATAAACATAGAAATTAATGAATTTGGAAATAGAAAAATAGTAGATCTAATAAATAAATCTAAATGGAAATTATTTGAAAAACATCCATTTTGTTTATGGAAATACTTTGCTGAAAGAAAATTCATTTTGGAGGCTACCAATGAAAGAAACAAACCACTAGCTATCCTACCAACATAAAACTAAGACACAAATACACAAAATTAGAAATGACAAGTGGAAAATAACTATCAAAAAAAAGAAAATTTTTAAAATGATGAGACTAATTTGCACAACTTTGCAAGTAAATTTGAAACTCTAGATGAAATGGAGAAATTCCCAGAAAAGTACAACTTATCAAAATTGGCCTTGGGAAAGACAGAAAATCTAAACAGATTAATTACTGCAGAAAATATAGAGAAAGAAAATCTCACCCACCCAATGAACGTTCAACACATACTAGGTCGAGGTGGTTCTGTAGGGAAATTCTATCAGCTTGTTAATGATCAGATACTTTCAATACTGTTTGAATGATTTCAAATCAAGTAAAGGAAGGAAAACATTCAAATCATGTTTTAAAAAAATCCTGAGATAACTCATATATATTATGCACATTTTGTTGCAACTTATGCTTTTGATTTAACAATATTTTTGGATATTCCATGAGTTAGAGTGTATGAGTTCTAAATTATTCTTCTAATGTCTAGTTTCATACTTAGTAGAGATATATAATAATTTATTCAACTATTTCCATACTGAAGGGTATTCACATTGTTTCCAGTTTTTTGCCCTTGCAAGTAATGTTATATTAAGTATCCTTGTACACATATTGTTGGAGGCCACAGCTTAGGTTTTTGTAGCACTAAGCAGCAGATCAAGGTGATGAGATATAGAAATTATTTTAGGGAATAAATATGACACAAAACTGAATTCAAACACATATTCATGACAATTTGCTGGAAAATCAGTTTGTGCATTAATACTATACTATTGATAATAGTTTATATAAGTAAGTGAATGTAATCCACATTTATCTAAATTTTTTGGTGCAAAAATCCACATCCATTCAAGAATGTAATTAATTTGTTTCCTCAATGCCATTTTCCATTGCAAAGCATTAACTCTTCCGGAGCATATTAGTCACTGAATTTCCAAAGAAGCAGAATAACAGTCATGCATGCCTGTCTTCCTGTTAAATTATTTCAGTCAGTGAAAATCGAACAAAGAAAAGAAACACCCTTAGGCTATATTTTAAAATGGGAATTCTTCAAAGACATAATAAGACTTTTATTTCATAATCATTTTACTACTTGAGTAGTATTCCATTTCAAATGGACATTACCCTCTTCCATTATTATTTGGTTAGGTGTTTAGTGCATTGCAATTTCATATTATTAAAAAATTGCTTTATTGTGGTATATTCACATTAATAATTAAAAACATACCTATTCCATAAATGGAAAATTGTGTGACTCTGACAAGTTAAATATTCTGTTACTTAATGCAAAGTAGTTGACTTAATTTATATCTATGCATATATATGTGTATATATAAATATATGTCTATATATATATATAGATTTTATATGTATGTGCATGGTTTTTTACTGCAATTCAGACATGTAGAGGAAAATGTGTTACATTATTTGGATAAAGCTGATCTCTGCTTCACAAATACAAATTTTTTAGCTGGAGAAAGAAGGAACTCATACATTCTGGTTTTTAAACCTAATCTGAGCTGATATTTTCAATAGTCACTTTGGTAATATTTTGTCTCTTAACATCATCGTCATTCCTCTACAACTTCCTTTAGATAGTTTTGGGTATAAGTGAACAAGGGAACCTTAGTGGTAGAGAGGGAGATGGTAGTGGTCTCTTGTCTTTGAGCTAGTCCTTAGATGTGTACTGTCTGGGGTCCACTGGTTTCTGGAATGATAACTTTGTATTATCTCTAATGTTTAATTGCTTGCAAACTCTAAAGCAAACATGACAAAAGACTCAGATCTGATAAAGTTGACTGGTGGTCACATGGTTGTTACTTTTTCTTTATATGTCTTTGTGTTTTTGACCTGATAAAAAAATAATTTAAAAACAACATGCAAGTCATCTGAAGTTAATTGTTCACTCTGATAGTAATTTGGGTTAAGATAGTTTGGCAAAGCCAAGTGCAAAACAAGAAAGTAAAATTAACGGCTAAAGCAAAATTCAGGAATTTTGTTTTTTCATACTTTGCCCCAGTTATCTGAAATAATAGAATCATGATTTTTCATGTGTTTTCTGCTGACTGTCCTTACACTTTAAATTATTCCTAATTCAGTCTCCTTTTGATCTATGGAAACTAACCAGTGACAAAATATAAAATAAGACAAAGCCAGTCAAACTTGAATTCACAGGATGCCAAATATTGGAATGGAAATTTCACTGAACCAGCTAACAATTTCAAAAGATCTAAATTTTTGACACAGTGTAGTCAAGGAACCACAGAGCTAGCTGAATTTTGCAATATTTATCTAAATATTTTTGTATGTTACTCATGCAAAAATTTACCCAAGCTCCCCAGAACTTAAAACTGTGTAGTTTCATGGAAAATTTAATCAAAATAATGGGCTGCAAGTAAATCAAAATCTATTTTATGTCTTACACTCTCAAATCATCAAATTTATTCACATCCTGTAACATTTAAACACTGAGTGTTATTAAACTAATCACGTAAGATGCTTGGCTGAAAGAAGAGGGGCCAACTAAACGTTCATCATGAATTTGAGGTCCCTCATTAAATTGTGCCACCAAAATTTAATCCCATGTAAACCTAATTATCTAATGCTTATTTTCCTTTTTTATTACTTTGATAGTTTCCAGCCGAGGTGTTACAAAATCTAGCAATAAAACAAAGGAAATCCATATTAACTATTCATAATGTAGCTATGAAAGTGACTGAAAATGATTACTTACGTAGTAAACTTCATATTTTCTTTATTTTGGGGTTAGCTCTGTAAAAACTTTATGAAGGGGCTTCCCTGGTGGCGCAGTTGTTGAGGGTCTGTCTGCCGGTGCAGGGGACGCGGGTTCGTGCCCCGGTCCGGGAAGATCCCACATGCCGTGGAGTGGCTGGGTCCGTGAGCCATGGCCGCTGAGCCTGCGCGTCCGGAGCCTGTGCTCCGCAGAGAGAGGCCACAGCGGTGAGAGGCCTACGTGCCGCAAAAACAAAAAAATGAACACACACAAAAAAAACTTTATGAAATATGTACTCTGATACAACCAAAAATAGAAGTAGGAATGCTGGGAGGCTGAATCATTTTTATTTATTTTATTAAAAAATGTTAATTGCCACACTGTATGTAAAGCCCAGGAGATAATACATTGAAGAGAAAATAAAGATATCTGGAGAAGCCAGGCAAAATTATAGAAATGCTCACATAGCCATTAACTTATAAAATCATGGTTGTAACCACCTCGAGAGCATATTGACAAATTCAAAAAGGAGTATTTTTAGATTTTTAAAAAATAAGCTATGGATGTCGCAGCATGTTATACTGTGAAAACAACACATAAAAATCTATTTTAAATGCTTGTGAATAGAAAGGATGCTTAAATATAAGAGAATATTTTTCGAATAGAAGAAAAGTTATGTTAAAATTGGATGAAATTTATAAACTCTTAGATAATTTTTGGAAGTACTTTAACCATGTAACCAACAGGCTAGACTAGGTGTTAACATGTCTTATGCTTCATACTTTTTCTTCTTCTTCATGCTTATTCACTGATCATGTTTTAAAATATAAATACTAAATAGCAGTTTGTGGGCTGTCTGCTATCTGATTATTTGAACTCTTTAAAGAGAACTGGATCACTGGTAATATGACAACAATCCTTCTTTCTGTAAAACTAGAGTCATTTTGATTCCCTAGGCTTCCTTTTCCTATCCCTAAATGAAGAGTTGAAATACATTATCTCTGAGTCCCTTCAAATGTTCAGTTTCCATGAAAATCTGTGAACAGAAAGAAAGTTTCCAGAATTTCAATGTGCAGATGACAGAGAAAGGGAGATGGGAAAATACAAAAAAGACCAAGTAGCTTCCTTTCTAACAACTCATGTACCATCCAGGTCACGAAGGAGCAGATAATAGAGACAACCACATTTCCAGTTGGGGGGAAAGATACTGTGCCAGAAAACACCAAGAATGGATTTTTCAGCTTTTAAAATAGTCCAAACATAGGTTAAGGCACAGGGGTGCTTGATAAGCATCCAGGTGAGCCTCTCAGCATCCTGGTTTTGCCTGATGAAGGGATATTATTTATCAACTCCTTCCAAAGTCTCCTTTGTTGAGTAAGTAGAGTTGCGTGTATATTGTCAGACATACGAATCAGATGTCTAATCTCACTAAAGTCAAATAAAAAACCTAGTAGAGTGCTTCCACTTTCACCTCAGAGATATACAGAGCTGGAAAGAGCATCGCTTCTATCCTAACAAAATGAAAACCTAGGCAAACTACAAATTAATGACTTTTCTTGCACCCACCAGAGAAATAAAGTTGCAGGTTAGACAGCTTACCTGAAATTTGTAGAGACACCTGTAACGAGAAACAAGATCCATGCATTTGCTTGCCTCAGATAGAATGCCATCTAATTTGGTAGAAAGATTAAGGTAGAATTTTTTAATGAACTGCTGAAAACTGAGTTTAGGCTAATGTGAGAGCACTAACAAAAGGAAAGTTTGAGTAGTTGTATTAATTTCATACAAAGTAGACTTTAGAACAATAAAGATTATCAAGGATAAGTAGGATACATTATGATACAGGGATCAATTCTCAAAGAAGGCATGACAATCCTAAAGGTGTATATTAAAATCTCCTATTATAGCTGTGTTTTTGTCTATCCAGCAAACTCATGTGGTTTTTTTCCTTATGAAATTTCTTTACTATTGGATGCATAAATATCAGTAATTAAATCTCTGTTGTAAATCGTAGCTACTAGCACTAGAAAATATCCTTCTTTGCCTTTTTTAATGTTCTGATTGCTATCTCACCAGATTTAAAAATTTCCAACTTTGCTTTCTTTATATTTTTATGGTGGTATATATCTGTTCATCCTGTCATTTTAATCATTATGAATTTCTTGGTTGTAGGTATATCTCTAGTAAATAGCATATTTTTGGATTTTGCTTTGTTGACAAATTTGAACATCCTTTTCTTTTGATAGCTATGTTTTGCCAATTTATGTTTGCTGACAAAATTAATGTGTTTGGCTTTAGTTCTGCAATGTTGTATTTCATTATTTTATATGATGAATATAAATATACTATATTTATATGATTATATATTCATATATATATACATTTACATGTTTATATAAATATACTTTTTTTTTTTTGCTGTACGCAGGCCTCTCACTGTTATGGACTCTCCTGTTGCGGAGCACAGGCTCCGGACGCGCAGGCCCAGCGGCCATGGCTCACGGGCCTAGCCGCTCCATGGCATGTGGGATCTTCCCGGACTGGGGCATGAACCGGTGTCCCCTGCATTGGCAGGTGGACTCTCAACCACTGCGCCACCAGGGAAGCCCTATATAAATATACTTTTAAATGCAATTTCATATATTTGTTCTTACTTTTTGTTTTATCATATATTTAGAAAGGTTTGTTTTCTTGTCTTAATAACTCCCTGTATATTAATTCTTTTATACAGTACTCTTCATACCCACCCTCTTTTTAGAGACCATTAATCTTTTCCCCCCATGCAGGAGAAAAATGAACTAGTACTATCTTCTACTCTTCTCCATCTCCAGTGGTCTAATCTCAAGCAACATACTTGAAATCACTGAGCTTGTTCTACATTTTATATACAGTCCCAATTATTACAACATTGTTGTAGTTGCACTGTTACTACCTTGTCAGAGAATGTAACTATCATATACTATTCCATCTCCCTGAAAATCATTATCTAGTCTTTGTTCTACAGGTAAATGTAGATTCTATGGCCATAACCAGTCCTTTATGCCAGTGTATTTATGGTCATTTTTGTGTTTTAAAGCTTATTCTCAAGTAGATTATTATTCTCAAATAGATTATTTGAAGCTTATTCTCAAGTAGATTCAGCAATAATATTTCCTATGCTATTTCATTTTCCTCATGGTTTGTCTATTTATACAAGATCAATTTGATCTGAAAAAATTCTTTATTAATAATGTTTTTCTTAAAATCTTACACATGTTACTCCATTGCATTCTAGTATAAAACACTGATCTGGAAAGGCCTGCAATCTATTTATTTTTTCATTATAAGTGACTTGGTCTTTGTGCCTGGATTCTCCAAATATTCTTTCCTTTAGTTTTCAGGTCAATAGTTTTATTAAAATATATTGCAACATTGGCTGTTCTGGGTCAATTCCCCCCAGTAGGTGGCATAACCTTTTAAATATAGTTTCAAGCTCTTTTATAAAGTTTAGGAATTTTTTTCTGAAATTGTAATGCTTAGTATTTATTCTGTACTATTGGTTTGATTTTCGCTTTCAGTGACTCCTGGTGTACTTATATTAGACCTTCTTTACCTGTCCTCTATCTAGCACTTTCTCTCAAATCCTTTCCATCTCTTTCATTACTTGTTTTTAAATTTTATTTCTATATTCTTTTTATCTTTTACATTAGTTGTTATTTTAATATGCTTTAGTGTTCTTTCTAACTTGGTCTTCAAATCTATAGTTATTTTTTTTCTTTTAATTCTTTTATTTTCTTCCTTTTCATCTTACATTCTCACTTATGAGTTTTTATAATTCTGGTTTGTGTCGATCTTTTATTGCTTCTAGCATTTCTTAACTTCTTTTAGCTTGATTTGATATTTTTGGTTAAACTATGTATTTGTTGCATGGGCATACCTTTCTAATGTACACTTATTTTATTGATTCATTAGTTTCTTTTTCTACAAACTTTTTAAGTGATTCAACTAAGTTCATTCCTACTACTTATATTTAATTGGTTTTTTAAACTGAACTCTTAGGAAGGGATGATGGATGAGGACAGCACAGTTTCAAGACTTAGAGCTTCCTCTTCCATTGTTATATCTCTCACCTTTATCTGGGCTTTTTCTTTCCTTGCTTCCTGGTGTTTTTTTCTTGCTCAGTTTGGATTATATCTTCAGCAGTTTCTCCCCAATGCAGGATTGTTTTTCTAGAATGGAGTTTCAATTGGTTACGTTTCAGAGTTCATAAGGGGCCAACCAACAAATTTAACACCATCTGAACTTCCATGGGTGCCTTGTTCTTACCTGTGAATTTGAGCCTGCAAAAGTCCACATTTGTTTCAGCCACAAGCCTCAAATTGGTCCGCTGATTTTGGAGTTCTCCACCACTTAGAGCCCCCAGAATGTCTAGTCCTCCTTCACTTCCTTCTACATAGTTAATATAGGAAATGGTCTTCTTGTTATCTTTCTTTTGTCCTCACCCACTTGCATATTGAAGTTACTGGGAATTCTTAGTTTTTCTGTAGATATTGTCTGTGTATTTTCTGTTTTATTATCCTAATTGTTTTACATTTTGTGAGGGGAGATTTGAGGCAATTACAAAACTATACCACCATCACCATCTTTTTCACAATCATCTTCAGTACTTGTAAAACAGAATAAACTAGTAAAGAAAAACCTACAAAAAAAGCAAATGAAATGCCTATTACTTTAACCTTAAGAGTACAAAGTACAAACAAAGGACCCCTCTTCAGTTCAGTATAAAAGATCTCAAATCCTAAGATCACAATTTCATATGACCTGAGAGTAGGATTCTAGAGAAGAAATTTAAATTAAAGTGAAAGAAAGCCCTGAAACATTTTTATGCTCTCAATGATACAATTCACTTTCTGCATTGTTGGAAAATGATCTCGATTGTTATTTTTCCCTGGAGCCATATTGTCCTATACAGTAGCTACTACCTGCGGGCAGCTACTGAGCACTTGAACCATGTCTAGCATCACATATAGAAGAGATAGTATTTTTGATATACTGGATTAAATTAAAATATTATAAAATTCATTTCAATTATTTCCTTTTACTTTTTTATTTATTTAAAAATTTTTAAATTTTATATTGAAGTATAGTTGATTAACAATGTTGTGTTTGTTTCAGGTGTACAGCAAAGTGATTCAGTTATACATACACATGTATCTATTTTTTTCAAATTCTTTTCCCATTTAGGTTATTACAGAGTACTAAGCAGAGTTCCCTGTGTTATACAGTAGGTCCTTGTTGGTTATCTACCTTAAATATAGCAGTATGTACATGTCAATTCCAAACAAAATTCCGAACTATATATGTGGCTTGCATTTGTGGCTCACATTAACTTTCCATTGGTTAGTACTGCTCTGGAGCATGAGAATCTGCATTTTCCTTTCTCCATCCTCTGTGTCCAACTGAATCTCAAGGTATTCTGTAGTATTATAAAACATAAGCAGAATAAACATTGGTATGAACTCATGTTTAGCTTAATATAGAAGAATATGGTTACATATAGAAATGTTTATTGCTATGTGTATATACATGGGTTAGTAGATATACAAATAATTTATGTAGATATTCTGCCCTCAAGGAGGTGGAGGGCACTCACCTCTTAAGTGATATAGCGTAGTGATTTCCTTCCACAAAGTACAGTATGGAAAAATAGAAAGAAGGAAGAGGGTGAGAGAGTGAGAGTAAAAGAAAGAGAGACAGAGGAACTTTTAAATTCTTAAAACCAGTGATGCTTGATTTCAACCCCACCATTATCCTTTCTAATTTAATGAACCAGTAAATTGTCACTTATATTTTGCTTAACTGTTCTAATTTATCTCTTCCAAATATAAGATTTGTATTTAACAGGATTCTCCAAAGAAACAGAACCAATAGGATATAGCTATAGACATAGATACAGATAAGAGATTTGTTATAGGAATAGGCTCATGTGATTATGGGGGTTGAGAAGTCCCACAATCTGCCACTGCAAGCTGAAGAACCAGAAAAGCCAGTGGTGTAATTCAGTCCTAGTCCAAGGGCCTGACGATCCAGGGAAGCCAATGGTCTAAGTCTAAGTCCAAAGTTCTGAGAAAGAGGGCCCAGTGGCCTAAGTCCTGTTGTGAGTCCAAAGGCCTGAGAACCAGGAACAGTGGTGTCCGAGAATAGGAGAAGATGTATGTCTCAGCTCAAGCAGAGAAAGTGAGTTTTCATTTCTTTTCCACCTCTTTGTTCCATTCGGGCCCTCAACAGATTGGATGATGTCCACCAGCACTGGTGGGAGCACGCTTCTCTAGTCAGTCTACTGATTCAAATGCTAATCTCTTCCTGACACACTCTCGCAGACATACCTAGAAATAATGTTTTGCCAGTAATCTGGGCATCCCTTAGCCAAATTGACACATAAAATTAACAATCACAACATTTGAAAATATACCCTCTTCCCAGAAACCCTTCTTTCCTCTTCACTCCCTAAGCTCTTGCCTAATTAACTAATTTCTTTCACCAATAAACATCTCAAATGAGTAGTCTATAGTTACTTTTTTATTCCCTGGTTACCATGGAACCTTTTGCTTCCATCCTGCCTGCTAGTTTTTTTTCTTCTGTGACGTTGGTATTTATGTCCCCATTTTCATTCTTCATAGTAGTAATTTGAAGCTTCTCTCTCTCTCTCTCTTTTTTTTTTTTACTTTATGAGTCAAACTAAATGCTTGCCAATTTTATCGACTTTTAAAAGAACCTATTTTAGTTTTATTGATTTTTCTCATTTTTTTCTATTTCTTATTTCTTTTATTTCTTCTTTAATCTTTATTTTTTTTCTTCCCTCAACTTGGGTTTAGTTTGCATTATTTTGAATTCCTTAAGGATGAAATTTTAGTTATTAATTTTATTCTTTTAAAAATATAGGTGTTTAGAGCTATAAATTTCTCTCTAAGCATTACTTGAACCTTATCCTATAACTGTAGGGTATGCTGTATCTTAATTTTTATTGATTTCATAGTCTTTTTTTTTTTTTGGCTACAGCATGCAGGATCTTAGTTCCCTGACCAGGGATTGAACCCATGCCCCCTGCATTGGGAACATGGAGTCTTAACCACTGGACAGCCTGGGAAATCCTGATTTATTTTTAAATTTCTCTTGTGATTTCTTATTTTACCCAATCTTTATTTAAGATTGGGTAAAATATAATTTTACCCAATAAAATGGGTAAAAAATAATTTCCATATACTTGTGATCTTCCAAAATTCCTTTCTATTTATTAACATCTAATTTTACTCCACATAATCACAAAACATATTTTATATGATTTAAATTCCTTTGAATTTATTTAGCCTTGCTTAATGGCTGGATATATGGTCTATACTCAGAATATTCAATGTGCACTTGAGAAGAATGTATAGCCTGTTCCTGTTGGGTGAAGTGTACTATAGATGTCTGTTTAATATAGTCAGTATACAGTGTTGCTCAAGTCTTCTGTTCCTTTGCTAATTTTCTACCTAGTTGTTCTGTACATTATTGAAATTACATGGAAGTCTCCAGTTATTATTGTTGAATTTTTCTATTTCTCCCTTCAATTCTGTCAGATTTTGCTTTATTTGTTTTGGGACTCTGATGTTAGGAGCATATATGTCTTTATATTGATAATTGCTATATTAGATGTATTTAGATATAGCAGTTCTTGTTTGATTGACTCATCATTGTCTCTAGTAATAAATTTTGTTTTAAAATCTTTAATTTTGTTACCATATGCATGGCATATCTTTTTCATCCTTTTCTTTCAACCAATTTATGTCTTTGAATCTAAAGTGTGTCTCGTATGAAGCAAATTCATTTCACACCCTAATGATTGGTTAATCTTCTAAAACCTCCACTGTCATTATAACTGTCCTCTCTGAGGAGAGTTGCCCTGTTAATTACAGCAATGATTTTCTCTTGAGCACTGAGAGCACAGGTATTCCAAGAGCCCGCTACACACATATAGACACACACACACACACACACACACACACACACACACACACACACACACCATGCAAACAAGGCTTTTGTCAACATATGATAGTTGACTGTTAACAACAAAAAGTTTAAAAATGATAACTCTATGGTACTTGTTCTCAAACAAGAATGACCTGGTGAACTTGATACAAAGCCAAATTCCCTAGCTTTAGCTGAAGGATTCTTATATAGCAGGCTTACACGGGTCCCAACTATTTTCAGTGAAGCAAGTTGGTAATTATGATGCAGGTGGTCTTCAGACAATCATTTGAAAAAGCAGAAACCAACTCACAAGAGGATCAAAAAACTGGCATCAAATGCCTCATAAGTTGGCTAAGGCTACCTGTGTAACCTTGAAAGCAGCAGCTCTCCCGAGATTGTCCGATGAATGTGTTTTGCTCATGCTGTACCTTGGCTGATTTATTCGCCTCCATCTGACATGCATTATTCTTCCTTTATGCTTGACTTCAGCCTACTCCTCCTTAAGCTCAGCTCAGATTTCACCTTCTTCATTTTTACTGACACTTACCTAAGTTAGCCTACAATGATCTGAAGGATGAATTGGGCTAACTGCTATTGTTTTCCTAAATAGTAGCAATAATTGCTTAGTTTAAAATTTTCTGATTTCATTACCTTAGTGAAGGGTTTGACTAGGACTGATATTTCCTCTCTAAAGAGCAGTGAACTCTTGCTGGACTTGTCAGCTGAACCTGACCTTAGACTGCAGGGCATGGAGACAGTCCTGATGCAAAGATGTGTCTGGGGGCAATGCAGACCTCAAGAGTCAGGTGAGCAGTCCTTCTTAGGTGGCAACCTGGAGAAGCAGAGGCAAAGTCCAGACAGGAATCAGGAGTCCCAGAGGAGAGCAAATTCTGAGTGAAAGGAAGGAGCTATGCCTCCATCTGGACCATATGTCCCATTTTTGCAAAGGCTGGCTGGATTGGGTGCTGGTGAGGATGCCATTAGAAGCATAGCCACAGAGAGAGAGAGAGAGAACTATAAATGATAAATTAAACTCTTTCATTCTTATTAAAAAGGATAAGAAAACCAAAAAGACCAACTTTGAAAGGCCACCATGTGCTATTCTTAGCTCACTCCTACAGAGACTATCTTTGACCTCAGGTTGGCTCCCTAGTGTCTTTCTTTGGTCTAATCTTCTGAGTTCCTCAAGGTATTAGAGGTTGGAGGGAAAAAATAAGGAGCAATCTTGTGCTCTGTTGATGGCTGCAAATAGGGTCAAATTAAATGTTTATCTCTTCCATTTCATATCTGAATTACTGACAACATAGAGTGTCACCAATCACATTGTACTAACTCAACATTAAAAGATATTTAATGATGATTTCTGTAATTAATACACAGAACATCTCCAAGTCAGAAAAGGAGCTGATTTATTTTTTTCTCCTACAAAACTGCTTTTGGCATCATTTAAAATTATCTAGATATATAAAGATAAAACATTTTAAAACTCTGACTAGATACCAAAAATATTAATGTTTTTCTTAAATCACTTGACTCCATTTAATGCTTTTATATAATGTTCATAGGTCCGCATATATGTATGTATATACATATATGTTTATTTATCTGAAAGTATAAGCATAGTGAGACAAAATAGAAATATTACTATGTGTGTCCCTTTCCTCTTATACACTCCATTTCAACCTTTGCTTTTAATTATATTCTTTCTTAATAGCCAGTGTACCTTGGGACAATATTTATATTTTCTTTAATATCATTGACATATTAAGTAATTGTAAAAATAGTACATCGAGTATACAGTTAAATATGATCGGTAAACAAGTGACATGTATATAGTAAATAAAGAACTTTTTATGGTAATCAAAGGGCATTAGATATAAGTAACAGTAGATAGAAAAACCTTATCTTAACACAGATATGTTTCATAAAATTAACTAAAAGCCTGTTTTATATAAATTCACACACATAACACCTCAGGGTGATAACAACTCCTCAGACTTTCAGAGAGTATGTTCAGGTTAAGATTGACAGAGAGGTTGTTTGCTTTTTCTGTTTCTTTTCATTCATTTATTTATTTGCTGGGCACATACCAGGTGATAAGTAAACAACACAAGCAAAGTCCCTATTCTCATGGAGCTTCTTTTCTACTGGAGGAAGGCAGCATGGAAACATGTAGACAAATGTTTAAAATGATAACATTTCAAATGCTTTTCAGAGTTATAAAGAAAATAAAGGTGGGTAGTGGAATATGGGAATAATGGAGAATGCAGTATTTTAGGTATAGATATAGAAGAGGCATCCTTGAGAAGGCGTATCTATTCCAAAACCTGATATATGTAAAGCAGTTAGGCATGTGGAAATTTGAGGGAACCTGCTCCAAGCAGAGGGACCCCAAGTGTGAAAAGCTAGGGGCAGGAACAAGATTGATCACCTGTGGAAGTGGAAGAAAATTAAGTAGCTGGGTTCTAGTGAAACAGGCTGTAAAGACGATGTAGGAAAAGTAGTCAGGGGCAATATGGTGTAGGGCTCTGTGGGCTCTGGTAAAATTTGACTCTATTCTAAAAGTCAGGAGAAGCAATAGGAAGATTTTAGGCAGGACAGTAAAATAATCTGATGATGAACCACGTGGACTAGAGAGCCGGCAGGGGACCTTCTGGTTTGGCTTTAACAGGTGCATCTGATCAGCCGTCCTAAATTCTCTCCCCATTTATCTTGTTTTAACTGCATCCAAAGCCAAGCAGGGGACTGTGGAAAGGCAACCTCTTTTGAAGAACATAATGGTTTAAAGGAATCTGTTTCTTTTGGAGAGTATTGAAGACCATAAAATGTTGGAATGTTGGTAGATTACCCATGAGAGAATGATTGCCAAGGGGATTTAAAAATGTGTATCAGGAACAAAATGTTCCCTTATCCACAGGATAAAGAATAGAAAAAGTGCAATCTCTCTTTTACTCTCTCTGTCTCATTACAACAACATTCTTCTTCTTCTTTTTTTTTTTTAGTTAGTATATTTTTTAATCAATAGAATTTGTACCATTGTTGAAAACGACATGCCACGTCTCAAGTGTTAGTCATGTATTTTATAATAAAAGTCAAACAAATGAGAAAAAACTAAAATTATATTTCTATCTCTTTCAATTTTCTTTTTCGATGATCTTTCAATAGATGATAAATTCTCTTCTTTTGCTAGAGATTCAAAAGGAAAAAATTGATAGGACAGACAGTCATTTCACTTCATTTTGGAAGAAATAAAACAGATTAGAGTGTTATTTATTACTGTCATGTTACTATTCCATAGAGCCCAAAATATCAATGGTAAAACTTATTATGTAAACACTTTTGCATATTTCCAAATAATTATGTAATATTTTTAGAATGTCATCAAATCAGTTAAATACCATTAGTAATAATGAAAATGCTTGAGGAATTCTTTACCTAACTATAAAGCATTTGGCTTTTAAAAGACATATTTGATCTCATTGTCTACCAAATCTGAACAATTAATATCTCCAGCTATCTCTTGAATATTTTCATAAAAATTGTGCTCATAAATATGACTTTTTTAGATTAATGGCTTAATTATTTTATAAAAATTATGTATGCTTGGGATAAATATTTAAGAAATACATAAAATGAGAAGAAGGTTTTTAAAAAACCATTCCATATAACCAACTAGAAATAAAAATGGAAGATACGTGATTTCATCCAGAAACTCTCTCCCCCACACTCTTTCACTCACTATATCTATTTATCTATCTATCTATCTATCTATCTATCTATCTATCTATCTAACATCTATCTATCTATCAACTATCTGCACCTGCATATCTATACCTATACCTACACACACACACACACAGTATAAGAAATAATAGGTCGGGGTGGGGGGGAATCAAGATAGTGGAGTAGAAGGACGTGCTCTCACTTCCTCTTGCGAGAACACCAGAATCACAACTAGCTGCTGGACAATCATCGACAGGAAAACACTGGAACTCACCAAAAAAGATACCCCACATCCAAAGACAAAGGAGAAGCCACAATGAGATGGTAGGAGGGGCACAACCACAGTAAAATCAAATCCCATGACTGCTGGGTGGGTGACTAACAGACTGAAGAACACTTATACCACAGAAGTCCACCCACTTGAGTGAAGGTTCTGAGCCCCATGTCAGGCTTCCCAATCTGGGGGTCTGGCAAAGGGAGGAGGAATTCCTAGAGAATCAGACTTTGAAGCCTAGTGGGAATTGATTGCAGGACTTCAATAGGACTGGGGGAAACAGAGACTCCACTCTTGGAGGGCACACACAAAGTGGTGTGTGCATTGGGACCCAGGGGAAGGAGCAGTGACCCCAGGGGAGACTGAACCAGACCTACCTGCTAGTGCTGGAGGGTCTCCTGCAGAGGCGGGGGGTGGCTGTGGCTCACCATGAGGACAAGGACACTGGCAGCAGAAGTTCTGGAAAGTACTCCTTGGTGTGAGCCCTCCCAGAGTCTGTCATTAGCCCCACCAAAGAGCCCAGGTAGGCTCCAGTGTTGGGTTGCCTCAGGCCAAACAACCAATAGGTAAGGAACACAGCCCCACCCATCAACAGTCAAGTGGATTAAAGTTTTACTAAACTCTTCCCACCAGAGCAACAGTCAGCTATACTTCCCACTCGTCCCTCCCATCAAGCCTCTTAGATAGCCTCATCCACCAGAGGGCAGACGCAGAAGCAAGAAGAACCACAATCCTGCAGCCTGTGGAACAAACACCACATCCACACAGAAAGACAGACAAGATGAAAAGGTAGAGGGCTATGTACCAGATGAAGGAACAAGATAAAACCTCAGAAAAACAACTAAAGGAAGTGGAGATAGGCAACCTTCCAGAAAAAGAATTCAGAATAATGGTAGTGAAGATGATCCAGGACCTTGGAAAAACAATAGAGGCAAAGATCGAGAAGATGCAAGAAATGTTTAACAAAGACCTAGAAGAATTAAAGAACAAACAAACAGAGATGAACAGTACAATAACTGACATGAAAACTACACTAGAAGGAATCAATAGTAGAATAACTGAGGCAGAAGAACGGATAAGTGACCTGGAAGACAGAATGGTGGAATTCACTGCTGCAGAACAGAATAAAGAAAAAAGAATGAAAAGAAATGAAGACAGCCTAGGAGACCCCTGGGACAACATTAAACACAACAACATTCACCTTATAGGGGTCCCAGAAGGAGAAGAGAGAGAAAGAACCAGAGAAAATATTTGAAGAGATTATAGTTAAAAACTTCCCTAACATGGGAAAAGAAATAGTCACCCAAGTCCAGGAAGGGCAGGGAGTCCCATATAGGATAAACACAAGGAGAAACACGTCGAGACACATACTAATCAAATTTACAAAAATTAAAGACTAAGAAAAATTATTGAAAGCAGCAAGGGAAAAACAACAAATAACATACAAGGGAACTCCCATAAGGTTAGCAGCTGATTTCTCAGCAGAAACTCTGCAAGCCAGAAAGGAGTGGCATGATATACTTAAAGAGATGAAAGGGAAGAGACTACAACCAAGATTACCCAGCAAGGATCTCATTCAGATTCGATGAAGAAATCAAAAGCTTTACAGACAAGCAAAGGCTAAGAGATTTCAGCCCCACCAAACCAGCTCTACAACAAATGCTAAAAGAACTTCTCTAAGTGGGAAACACAAGAGAATAAAAGGATCTACAAAAACAAACTGAAAACAATTAAGAAAATGGTCATAGGAACATGCATATCGATAATCACCTTAAATGTGAATGGACTAAATGCTCCAACCAAAAGATACAGGTTTGCTGAATGGATACAAAAACAAGATCCATATACATGCTGTCTACAAGAGACCCCCTTCAGACCTAGGGACACATACAGACTGAAAGTGAGGGGATGGAAAAAGATATTCTATGCAAATGGAAATCAAAAGAAAGCTGGAGTACTTATACTTATATCAGATAAAATAGGCTTTAAAATAAAGAACGTTACAAGAGACAAGGAAGAACACTACATAATGATCAAAGGATCAATCCAAGAAGAAGATATAACAATTATAAATATATATGCTCCCAACATAGGAGCACCTCAATACATACGGCAACTGCTAACAGCTATAAAAGAGGAAATCGACAGTAACACAATAATAGTGGGGGACTTTAACACCACACTTACACCAATGGACAGGTCATCCAAAATGAAAATAAATAAGGAACAGAAGCTTTAAATGACACAATAGACCAGAAAGATTTAATTGATATTTATAGGACATTCCATCCAAAAAAAGCAGATTACACTTTCTTCTCAAGTGCACACGGAATATTCTCCAGGATAACTCACATCTTGGGTCACAAATCAAGCCTCAGGAAATTTAAGAAAATTGAAATCGTATCAAGCATATTTTCTGACCACAACGCTATGAGATTAGAAATCAATTACATGGAAAAAAAGCATACAAAGCACAAACACATGAAGCTAAACAATACGTTACTATATAACCAAGAGATCACTGAAGAAATCAAAGAGGAAATCAAAAAATACCTAGAGACAAATGACAATGTAAACACGATAATCCAAAACCTATGGGATTCAGAAAAAGCAGTTCTAAGACGGAAGTTTATAGCTATATAAGCCTATCTCAAGAAACAAGAAAAATCTCAAGTAAACAATCTAACCTTACACCTAAAGGAACTAGAGAAAGAAAAACAAACAAATCCCAAAGTTAGCAGAAGGAAAGAAATGATAAAGATCAGAGCAGCAATAAATGAAATAGAAACAAAGAAAACAATAGCAAAGATCAATAAAACTAAAAGCTGGTTCTTTGAGAAGATAAACAAAATTGATAAATCCTTAACCAGACTCATCAAGAAAAAGAGGGAGAGGACTCAAATCAATAAAGTTAGAAGTGAAAAAGGAGAAGTTACAACAGACACCGCAGAAATACAAAGCATCCTAAGAGACTACTACAAGCAACTCTATGCCAATAAAATGGACAACCTGGAAGAAATGGACAACTTCTTAGAAAGGTATAACCTTCCACGACTGAACCTGGAAGAAATAGAAAATATGAACAGAGCAATCACAAGTAATGAAATTGAAACTGTGATTAAAATTCTTCCAACAAACAAAAGTCGAGGACCAGATGTCTTCACAGGTGACTTCTTTCAAACATTTAGAGAAGAGCTAACACCCATACTTCTCAAAGTCTTCCAAAAAATCACAGAGGGAGGAACACTCCCAAACTCATTCTACGAGGCAACTATCACACTGATACCAAAATCAGAAAAGATACTACAAAGAAAAAAATTACAGACCAATATCACTGATGAATATAGATGCAAAAATCCTCAACAAAATACTAGCAAACAGAATCCAACAACACATTAAAAGTATCATACACCATGATCAAGTGGAATTTATCCCAGAGATGCAAGGATTCTTCAATATACACAAATCAATCAATGTGATACACCATATTAACAAATTGAAGAATAAAAACCATATGATCATCTCAATAGATGCAGAAAAGGCTTTTGACAAAATTCAACACCGATTTATGATAAAAACTCTCCAGAAAGTGGGCATAGAGGGAACCTACCCCAACATAATAAAGGCCATATATGACAAACCCACAGCAAACATCATTCTCAATGGTGAAAAACTGAAAGCATTTCCTCTAAGATCAGGAACAAGACAAGGATGTCCACTCTCACCACTATTATTCAACATAGTTTTGGAAGTCCTAGCCATGGCAATCAGAGAAGAAAAAGGAATAAAAGGAATATAAATTGGAAAAGAAGAAGTAAAACTGTCACTGTTTTCAGATGACATGATACTATACATAGAGAATCCTAAAAATGCCACCAGAAAACTACTAGAGCTAATCAATGAATTTGGTAACATTGCAGGATACAAAATTAATGCACAAAGATCAATTGCATTCCTATATACTAATGATGAAAAATCTGAAAGTGAAATTATGGAAACACTCCCATTTACCATTGCAACAAAAAGTATAAAATACCTAGGAATTAACCTACCAAAGGAAACAAAAGACCTGTATGCAGAAAACTATAAGACACTGATGAAAGAAATTAAAGTTGATACCAACAGATGGAGAGATATACCATGTTCTTGGATTGGAAGAATCAATATTGTGAAAATGACTATACTACACAAAGCAATCTACAGATTCAATGCAATCCCTATCAAATTACCAATAGCATTTTTTACGGAACTAGATCAAATCATCTCAAAATTTGTATGGAGACACAAAAGACCCCGAATAGCAAAAGCAGTCTTGAGGGAAAAAAACGGAGCTGGAGGAATCAGACTCCCTGACTTCAGAATATACTACAAATATACAGTAATCAAGGCAACATGGTACTGGCACAAAAACAGAAACATAGATCAATGGAACAAGATAGAAAACCCAGAGGTAAACCCATGCACCTATGGTCAACTATTCTATGACAAAGGAGGCAAAGATATACAATGGAGAAAAGACAGTCTCTTCAATAAGTGGTGCTGGGAAAACTGGACAGCTACATGTAAAAGAATGAAATTAGAACACTCCCTAACACCATACACAAAAATAAACTCAAAATGGATTCGAGACCTAAATGTAAGACCGGACACTATAAAACTCTTTAGGAAAACATAGGAAGAACACTCTTTGACATAAATCACAGCAAGATCTTTTTTGACCCACCTGCTAGAGTAATGGAAATAAAAACAAAAATAAACAAATAGGACCTAATGAAACTTCAAAGCTTTTACACAACAAAGGAAACCTTAAACAAGACGAAAAGACAACCCTCAGAATGGGAGAAAATATTTGCAACCGAATCAACGGACAAAGGATTAATCTCCAAAATATATAAACTGCTCATGCAGCTCAATATTAAAGAAACAAACAACCCAATCTAATAATGGGCAGAAGAGCTAAATAGACATTTCTCCAAAGAAGACATACAGATGGCCAAGAAGCACATGAAAAGCTGCTTAACATCACTAATTATTAGAGGAAGGCAAATCACAACTACAATGAGGTATCACTTCACACCAGTTAGAATGGGCATCATCAGAAAATCTACAAACAACAAATGCTGGAGAGGGTGTGGAGAAAAGGGAACCCTCTTGCACTGTTGGTGGGAAAGTAAATTGATACAGCCACTTTGGAGAACAGTATGGAAGTTCCTTAAAAAACTTAAAATAGAATTACCATATGATCCAGCAATCCCACTACTGGGCATACACCCAGAGAAAACAATAATTCAAAAAGACACATGCACCCCAATGTTCTTTGCAGCACTATTTACAATAGCCAGGTCATGGAAGCAACCTAAATGCCCATCGACAGACGAATGGATAAAGAAAATGTGGTGCATATATACAATGGAATATTACTCAGCCATAAGAAGGGACGAAATTGAATCATTTGTTGAGACATGTATGGATCTAGAGACTGTCATACAGAGTGAAGTAAGTCAGAAAGAGAAAAACAAATATTGTATTTTAACGCATGTATGTGGAACCTAGAAAAATTGTACAGATGAACCTTTTTGCAGGGCAGAAGTTGAGACACAGATGTAGAGAACAAACGTACGGACACCAAGGGGGGAATACCATGGTGGGGTGGGGATGGTGGTGTGCTGAATTGGGCAATTGGGATTGACATGTATACACTGATGTGTATAAAATTGATGACTGATAAGAACCTGCAGTATCAAAAAACAAACAAGAAAAACCAACTAATACTAAACTTTGTTTGGGTTATTTGTATGGAAATATGTTAATATAAATGTATCAGACATTACATGAAATTTCTAAAAATCTTATATGTTCTGGTATAATGTTATAAGTCATAATTCTAGTTATTATTTTAAAATGTATATCTCAGAAATAACTAAATTTCCTTGTCAATTGCATTATTATGAACTTTCATCAAATCTTTAACTGCGGTCATTTTTAAGTCTTTTGTCATTTACAGACAGTTCTGGGTGTACTCTGATGCTTTCACAAAAATGTTCCTATAAAAAGATTTCATTTTCAAGGAGTTCATGGAAAAGATTCTGACAAGTACACGTTTCTGGTAACTGACTATACTGCTGAACTGAATGAATAAGTATTTTCAGAACTCTAATGGAAAATGATGAATTCATAAAAGTGTTAACAAAAGATCAAGATGAAAAAAGATTAATTACATGGGACTGAGTGAACTGATGAGGATGGTTATAATTTTTGTGAATTTCTGTTTGAATAAAAATAAAATCTCACAAGGACTCAGAGGCAAAAAGTATACAAATTAATTTTCACTGCAAAGTAAAGGAGCTGTTACAGTGGAGGATTCCTGGACTGAATGTCAATATTATGACATAGTGTGAGTGTGTTTCATGTTTGGTAATTGCAATCATTGTTGCTTTTGTTGTGGTCATCCATTTACAATGCTTGGTGTCAGTTGATTTATCTCTTGTAAAAATAAAATACAGTGTGTGTGTGAGTTGTGAAAAAAAAAGAAAGAATAGGCTGCATAAAATATAATGTATATTTTAAGGAAAATAGAATCACAAGATACATTCTGTTTTAATCAAAATATATTAAATTATTCTTGAATTTAACCAAAGAAAAGTTAGTAAAGGAATTGTTAAACTTCAAATGATTTCTTTCTTCCAACAAAAGTTAACAAATCTTAGAAGATGCTTCTAAAGTTAATTAAAAGATTATGAAAAATTTAAAAGCTGTTGGCTCTTTTTTGTTTTGCGGTACACGGGCCTCTCACTGTTGCGGACTCTCCCGTTGTGGAGCACAGGCTCCGGACGCGCAGGCTCAGCGGCCATGGCTCACGGGCCCAGTCGCTCCGCGGCATGTGGGATCTTCCCGGACCGGGGCACGAACCCGTGTCCCCTGCATCGGCAGGCGGACTCTCAACCACCGTGCCACCAGGGAAGCCCTGGTGGCTCTTTTTAAGCTACTCATTTCAACAAAAGACAGAATCAGTTGACTACCCTGCTAAAAAGATGAGAAAATACCCCATTTAAGCTTCTCCCAATTTTCCTTCCCCACACCTCCTATTCTTTCTGACATTGATGTGTTTTAAATTTTACATTCTCTTGTGTAACCATAATTTCCATAATTGTTTAGTTTTGCACTCATCTAAAGTACACCATGAATCCATTTTACTATGGCTTCTCCATTTCAGAGTTCCTTATTAGAGTCATCTTTTATTTGGTTTTCTTTCATTGTCGGTTTCCTTTGTTTGCTTCCATGTTCCAAAGAACTACTCATACGTGCTGCTTTCCCTGAGTTCTTGAAAGTTTCTGAATGTTTTTCTGTTTTCTTCACAGTTGAGAAAGCTTAGCTAAATTTACCAGTTGGTTAGTATTTGCTACCATTCATCCATTTACTCAACATTATTAATTAAGCTCCTGCTATGTACCAGGTATTGAAGACACACAGTAAACAACATTGCGCAAACAACACAGCCAGTGCTCCAGACCTTATGAAGCTCACGATCCATTGTGTGTAGCAATACATGAATTTTATATTGTGGTGTATGTTGTGGAGAAGAAAGGCGGGGTGATGGGATAATGTCTGTGCCTTTTTAAGTGTTATGGTTATGTAGTGCCTCCCTGGAGATGATATTTGAGTTGAGATAATAATGACAAAGTGAGCCAGTCATGTGGAATCAGTTGGAAAGCATTCCAGGCAAAAGAAACAGAAGAAAAGTAAGTGCATGGACCCTATGATAGAAAAAAAAAAATGCTTTCTGAAGATTTTGAAGGGCAGAGAGAAGGCCTTTTTTGGCTGAAAAGTAGTGAATGGGGCAGAGGCCGTTGTTAGGAGATGATTCAAAAAGGTAGGGAGAGTGGGCCATGTCAGGGCTCATAGGACAACATGAGAAATTTGGGATTTTTCTAATTGCAATGGGAAGTCCACATTCTACTCCAGACACTACCTCCTTTGTCTATGCCTCCTCTGGCAAACTTTTTGAAAGGGTAAATTTCTTACATAATGTTATTTCCTTCATCTGCTCCTTTCAGGTTTCTGTCATCACTGCTCTAAGACCTTGCTGACAAAATTATCACTTATATTTGGAAATGGTGGTTATCAGGGTCTGGGGGCTGGGAGATATGGGGAGATGTTAGTCAAAGGGTACAAACTTGTAGTTAGAAGATGAATAAGTTTTGGGGATCTAATACACAGCATTGTGACTATAGTTAACAGTATACTGCATTATATACTGAAAGTTGCTAAGAGACCAGACTTAAATGTCCTCACCACAAAAGGAAAAGATAATTATGTGATGTGATGGAAATGTTAGCTAATGCTACGTGGTGGTCATATTGCAATATATGTGTATCGAATCAACACCTTAAACTTTTATTGTGTTATATGTCAATTATATATTAATTTAAAAAAAAGAGGAAAGAAACCTGGCCACCATCTTATGAAAACAAAACAAAACAAAGTTAGAAATGGCAATTAGATTGCTTCATCTAGTGGTCACTTCTCTGCTCTTACCTTTCTTGATCTTTCAGTGATTTCATTTGATTAGCCAACCTCTTCCTCCTTTTTCTGTTGGCATGTATGACATGGCATTTCATAGTTTTCCTTTGATCTTACTGAGCACTCCTTAGTTTTCTTCTTTGTGTATTTATACACTGTTTCTGTGTGATGTCTTACAGTCACATGACTTTGATATCATCTATGTAACAATATCTCCCAAATCTCATTGTCCTGGCCTTCCCCAGAACTCCAGTTTCATGTATCAACTGCTCACTTGGCATCTCCTCTTGGATGTTGTAATATGTATCTCAAACATAACATGGCCTAAATCAAACTCTTATTAGCCAATCCCAAATAAGTGATCTCACGGACTTCCCCATCTCAGTCAGTGGTACCCTCATCCACCCAATTGGTCAAATATATAAATGTTTCAGCATTCTTGATTATTCCATTCTTCAGCAAATACTGTCATTTTATGTCTAAAATGCACCCCCAGTCAGAACAATTCCCTCCAAGATGACCAGCCTCAATTTTATTTTCATGTACAGTTCAGAGATTAGTTCAGAGATTATAGAAATTCTATGGGTTTGAACAATTCTTGGAGTAAGGGTAAAAGTTGGGAAATAAATGTTAGTTCCTTTAGCCATTTACAATTGCATTTAATTACTTGTAACAGCCAACAACAGTGCTTCAACAATTTAGGGGTTAATTCTCTTGTGGGAAAACAATCTAAAAGTAGGCTCTTCTGAAACCATTAATGTCCCAGATTTCCTCTTTTTGCCTTGCCATTCTTTATGTATTTCACCTTTGAGGGTGCCTTGTGATTACAAGATGGCTGCTGCAACTCAGGCCATCTTGTTCACTTTTCAGGAATAAATTAGGGGAAGAGGGGTGGAAAAAAAGGCACTTCTAGTTGAGTAAGCTTCTTTGAAATCTCTTTAAAGATTTCAGAAGCCTTACCTAGTGACTTTTACTTTGCTATTCTAACTTCAAGGGAGCTCACCACCACCTTGAATAAAAACATGTTTGTGCTACAAAAGAAGGTAAGAAGCGTGGATATTGGGTAAACTGATAGTAGTCTCTGCCACAGTTTCTTTCCCTCCTCTTTCCACAAAGCATGTCTTTTCCTCCATTTAATATCTAAAATCAACTCTCCAGGAGAAATATTTTAAAACAAAAAACATTGCTTTAAAATTTAAAAAATCGCTTGTTGGTCTTTTAATTCCATTTGTTTGCTCACTAATATTATATCATGAAATGTTAACTCTGAGAGAACGTTAAAAATGACCATAATAATGTGAGCTTTTCAAAGTGTGGTGAAGATCAGTGCCAGTTCCTGGATGATAGTGTTGTTTCTTGTCAATTATATATAAAAATTAAGTGTTTTTTATAGCAATTTTGTAGAAATTAGATTGATTAATTATATTCCTGATCCTTTAATAATTTTGAAAAATGGTTTATAATTTGTTTTTCTTTTTTTTCACTTCTTTAGTCATTTACTTTTATTGTTTTTTCCATATTATTAATTTATGACATATAGGATATTTTAAAATAAATAGAAATAAATATATTGACAGATAGTCTCTCCTTTTAGTTTTTAGACAAGAAAAGTAAAGTTTATAGGGCTGAGAGATAATCCTAGAATTACTATTCAATAATCATAAAACACATTTTACCGTACTATCATCAGTACTTAATAACAATGTTAAGCTATAAACTCAAAATCTTAACCAGTAACCTCAATATCTAAGCATTGCATCTTGGTAGCTTGTCAAAAGTTTCATCACACTGGAATTCTTTATTTACTAATTCAATTGTAGTGGAAAGGTGTAACCTAATGGCTGCTGGAAGCCCTGGGTCCTAGGATTGATATTCTAGGGTGGGGATAGAAAGATTTGAGCTAGGTAATTTTGGGCTAAAATTTTTGCACAAAAATTACACTAACCTATCAAAAATATGCAGTTAATTTGTTCCAGAATAATATCAAACTATGAGGAAAAAAATTTACTGTTATTAACTATCTCCTTACATTTCCATTGAAGTCAATTGATTAATGTGGACATAGCAAGTCTTCAAGAAGTACAGAGTAGTAACTGGAACCAATCTTTAAGGGATTTATAACATGATTATAAGTCAAGAACAGTTTTACTGTCTTAGGTTTAAAATCTGATGCTCTAGGAATAGGAAATCCAATTATTAAACATTCTCCAATCTGTCTAATTTGCTTTAAATTATTTTATAAACCCAGCCATATTTTTTAATTCTTCTGTTTCTTCTCTTCTAGTGCATCCAAATTGGTAGCATGTTGGGATTAGACACATTATTTATAACAAAAATGTCTGCTTGAGCTTGGGATTGTTTATTAGCTCTGAAGCTAATACATAGCATGACAACCCCTTCTACCTGCTTTTTAATTTGTTGCACAATGTTTGTTTACTTTTCAACAGAAGCCCTAGCACCCTTGACAAGTCTAAGAAATATGTTTCACAGAAATTATAAAAGAAGTATCAGGCAGCCCAGTCATGCTCTGAGCAATCTGCTCAGAAAAACACAGAAGCCAGAGAACAGCAAGTAGGAAGCCAGACTAGACTAAGAGAAGGAGTATGAGGATTAAAAGATTAATGGTACAGAGACACAGATACCACCCATTCATTACTTAACATGCTTAGAATCATAGTAGATCCTCATCCTCAATATATGTCTGTTCAAGGAATTATAATTTAAAAAGTCAAGGACAGAACTTGACTTTTGGTATGGGTGGTGGACAAGATCAACCCTAAGAGAAAGTATTGAATAATTTTACTTACTGCACTACAAATTCACTGAGATCAAAGACAATATCAGTTCATTTTTACATCCATTGTACCTACCACAAATTATCATCAATGTATGGAATGAATGATTAAATGATCTATGGTAGCTGCAATAAAAGTAGATACAGAGAAACACTAAAGTCAAGATAAGACTGAGGTGGATTTATAAACAAAATGGAAGTGAAGACATGGTTGTAATTTCAACATACGAGAGCATAAGAAGAAATGGAGAGTGAGGATATCAGGAACAGGTAGAGGCAGAGATGAGGAGAGGTAAATGTAGAGGGGTCTGCGTGTATGTGTGTTTACATGTGTTAATGGAAACAATGAGAGTAGAGGAAAGATTGAAAACGCGTAAGTGGGATGGGGTAACTGAAAAAGTAAGGACCACAAATTTACAAAACTATATCCTTCCTGTTTCCTTCTCAAATTAGAACAAAGAGAATAGTAATTAAAAAACATAGTAAAACAGCTTGAAAATGAATTATCCAATACTATATGCAGATATGATTAAGATGCAAAGCTTCCAATTTAATTGATTACTTGATGTTCAAACAGATAATTTTGTAATAAGAAAAGGGAGTGAGATGTTATATCTAAAGAGAGATACTTATTTGTAGTAAGTTAAACCAACCAATAATCAAGTCCTTCTGAATTTTCCAACCAAACTCCTTGAAATCATGGACAACAATTGCAATCAGTTTATAGGAATAAGTTTTATACAAGCATGTCTTTAAGCATGTCATTAAACTCAATCATATTCAATTAAGTTTTCTAACGTCCTATCCTTTTTTTTTTTTTTTTTTTTGTGGTACGCGGGTCTCTCACTGTTGCGGCCTCTCCCGTCGCGGAGCACAGGCTCGGGACGCGCAGGCTCAGCGGCCATGGCTCACGGGCCCAGCTGCTCCACGGCATGTGGGATCCTCCCGGACCAGGGCATGAACCCGTGTCCCCTGCATCGGCAGGCGGACTCTCAACCACTGCGCCACCAGGGAAGCCCCGTCCTATCTTTCTTAATGAGCCAAGGCAGAGTGGCTGGATCAGGCATTTTTATCTGATGGAATCTTTTAAGGATGGAGGTAGGTATACTTCTAGATGTTGTACTTCAGTTATAAATATGTGATTCTCAGTGTCAGTCAAGGCTGGTCAGAGTTCCTCATTTTGTCTCACCTGAAGTGTTCTTTGAATATTTATTACTGCTTGATACAGGTCTACTGTGTCCTTCTACTCATCTACCTTAGAGATATCAAATGTCACCAAGACAGGCATGAGTCCCAGCAGATCAGATCTACCAACACCTAGGACTTATTGCTGATGTCCACAATCTAAGATAACTCTAAGCAAACATCTCACTTACAGTACAACGTGCCCAGATGACATTTTTCTAACCAATGACTCTTTTATTTTTCTATAACCAATAATTCTTCCACATTTCTTTCTCAAATCCCTGACAACTTCAATCCATATTCAATCTCATTTTCCCAATTATAATGTCTTCCCAAGACACGGACCATCATAACTCTGTCGAAATTTCTGAGTCCCCCTTTTAAGATAGTCTTGTCTATGAGACTCTTACAGTGTTCTAGCACAAGAAAATGGCCACCTGTGTTTTTTCTCTTCCACTGCTACTGGTACTAACACTGGTACCAGCTGCTACTACTGCTGTCTTTCCACCACCTACTATGACTACTTCTACTACTATTACTTTTACTGCCACCACTATAGCCATCTACTACTACTACTGCCTCTGCTACTGATGCTACTGATTCATGAAACCTCTACTGCGAGCCAGTTGTGGTGCTAAGCTCTTTACTCAGGACAACCTTGTAAAACAGACATTTTATTCATTCATATTTTATAGATGATGTTATCAAAACTAAAATGAGGTCATGTAATCTGCTATTAAATGTCACTGTGTGGATTTAAAAACAGGCCTCCTTAGCTCCAAATCTTGGATAGTTTCTATTCTACCAAGAACAGAATGACTATATTTACCTAGGAAATCACCAAGAAACCAAGATCCCTTAATTTGGAATCTGGAAAAGCTTAAGTGTACATGCTGGGATTGACTTGGCTAGTTGGAAGGCAAGAAGAAGTGACTTTCTTGGTATAGGACATTTTGTCCTTTCTTACACTCTAGTTTACCTGTGGGTTATTTAGAATGAGAAGCTCAGTTTGGGGACTAGGTGTTAGGTACATACTGCTCTCTAAGTAGATGTCAAGAGATGGAAAAGTTCAATGAAGTTCACTAAGACTCATTGTAATCCATGGAGAATTATCTCAGGTTTAACAAAGGTAAGGGTCTACTAAAGTTCCAAAGGGCATTAATTCATGAAAAGAAATTATCCACTTTATGCCTGCTTGCTTTAATTATATCAAAATTGAAGCATTTGAAGTTCATTGTGTTCACTATTATGTATGAATCTGTGAAGCCCCACATTATAAAGAATAAATTCATTTATGGTCTGAGGTCAAGAAGATGGGAAGAAAGAGTTAGGTTGGAACCCCATATTTTTAACTTTAGCCAACATAGTCTTTCTGATTAAAAAGAAAAAGAAAAAAAGAAAGAAAACAGCAAAATTAGGAGGTGCACAGTGAAAGACTTTTAAAGATATTCCCTTCTGACTCAAAAGTGAAATCAAATGAAATGAACACTTATTGGTGTAGGAAAATACTATACGTAGCAGATATTTAATAAATATTTGGTAAATAGTTTTACATTGGCAAATATATTTAAGCTCTTGCAGCAAATGACATTTTTAGACCTCTCATATACTATCATCTGATTTTTAGAATACAGTTTAAAACTTTAAAATTAACCGTGTGGTAATTTTAAAAAAGCTTTTGGAATAATTTAGTGAATGCAAATATTTTTGCTATTACATTCTAGGAACTGATTGTTTAGAAACATGAATTAGGTTTTTTAAAATTTATGTAAATTGTTATCACATACAATACAAATAAACAATATTTGCAAGCAGTAGAAATCACTTTTTAAAAGAAGAGATTTCACTGAAATTTGGCTTTTTAAACCTTTATGAAAAATCTTTATTTGAATCTCGGAGGCTCTACCACTATATAATGCAATAAAAAAGCAACATAAAAAATACTCAGGAAAAATGTTAAACATGTAAACAAATGCATGAATTAATGCACAATTTCTTATATTCTCCGCAGACCTCAATAACCTTCAGTGTCAAGTTCCAGAAATGTGAATGTGGTTACAAGTACTATTATTTCTGGGGGGTAAGATTATACCTTTATTGAAAATAAGGTCCTCCATATAACCTCCTGCTTACTTTCCCTGCATGAGGCCACTGCTTTTTAAATTGCTGTTCAGCTCCTGCTATTGCTCCTATAGGTGATTCTGCAAAAAATACATCAAACTTTTAGAGAATTTGAGGGTTCCACATGTTAGGTGAAGTTGAGCTTGGAAAAGCTGTAACAGTGTTGGGGAGTTCATACTGGGTAGTGTCTGAGGCACAACCAGTGGGCCTGAATGGTGCCTGCCATTTCTTAAGGGTGTTTCTTCCTAAAGCCTGAATATATTCCCTTCAGTTTACATTATTGCTTAAAATTCCACCAGTTTGGGCATATACCCAGAGAAAAATCATAATTCAAAAAGACACATGCACCCCAATGTTCATTGCAGCACTATTTACAATAGCCAGGTCATGGAAGCGACCTAAATGCCCATTGACAGACGAATGGATAAAGAAGATTGTGGTACATATATATAATGGAATATTACTCAGCCATAGAAAGGAATGAAACTAGGTTATTTGCAGAGACGTGAACGGACCTAGAGATTGCCATACAGAGTGAAGTAAGTTAGAAAGAGAAAAACAAATATTGTATAATAATGCATATATGTGGAATCTAGAAAAATGGTACAGATGAACCAGTTTGCAGGGCAGAAATAGAGACACAGATGTAGAGAACAAATATATGGACACCAAGAGGGGAAAGTGTGTGGTGGTGGTGGTGGGATGAATTGGGAGATTGGGATTGACATGTATACACTAATATGTATAAAATAGATAACTAATAAGAACCTCCGGTATAAAAAATTAAATTAATTAAAAAAAATAAAATAAAAAGGAAAACAATTCCACCAATACATTTGAGTTATAAATACAAATACTTCTGGGAAATGTATGGAGTGTTAGAGAAATGAGCTCAATCAGATTGTTTTTTTTGCTAGAAACTAAAGTGAGATCCCACTCTGGGACTAGGAGTTTGTACAGAAAGCAGGTGGAGTGACTATGCAGGACTCCCTTCAGCAAGAAGCCCTGGCACAGCAGGATGGAATGTTCTAAGGCTCTGCAGGAAAAAAAAGGTGCATGGGTACCTACAGGAAGTTTAAAAAGGCTTTATCCTGAGCCTGGGAAAGGAATGAAAGAAGCAGAAGTCCAGTTGTCAAGGTTTAGGGAAGAATAGGGATTAGAGGCAATTAGGGCATGAGTGTTATCCAGGGAATTTGTAAAGAAAGAAAATAAATTGCAAAGCAACTGAAAAGAGTAGTGAAATTGAACTTTTTCCCCTTACTCCTAAATTACTCATTCCCGGCTCTCAGGAATTACACATATTAACAGTCTCACTACGTTTCAGTTTCTTTAATGGTAAAAAGAAAAAGGCCCTTGCTGAGGAGAAGGGGAACCTAATCATTATTGTATGTGCATTTTAAATTCCAAAAAACAAACTCTTTAGAGTTCCCATCAGAAAATGCCTCAGAATGGCAAATAATTTGTATTTCATGATCTACCCTTATTTTGAGATAAATCTGCAGTCTCTCATTATTGTTAATCAGATAGAATGTTTGTAGTTCTGGGAACACATAGGGAGGTCTCATGTCTTTAGGATCTGCTCAAAACCTCCAGCCCCTGCCCTCACTCCCCCCCATACCCTCAACCCAACTTGGGTTGGATTTCCTAGACTAGGTGATAGGGAAATAGTGTCTCATTTTTTAAGACAACAGACAACAGCTCATTTTTCAGCCTTTTATGACTCTCCCAGGATGATTTGGCTGTTCCCTCCATCACACCCCTATATATCTTGTTTCTTCTCTTGTCATATCTCAAATATTTCTTTGCTCTTCCCTGTTTTCATATCTTTCTTCCCCTATTAGAGGGTAAATCCCTTAGAACAAATGATCGTATGTTTGTCTTTGCAATCTCAGGGCCTTTCGAAGTAAATTCTTCCCCCAAAATGGGTGAATGAGCGAATGCATGCATGGATCCTTCAGTGAATGAAGCAGCAGCCCGGCAATTCCCCTTTGGGATGTAACCCATTAATCAGTTGGAGCTGCTTACCCGCCAGGAATTACTCAGAACTATGTCTTTGGTTCCTGTGCTGGTTTCCTTTTCTCAGATATCAAGATAATTTTAAATACTCAGATGTGAAGATTGTAGGCAATCTAAGGGGAAAATTAAATCTTTTTATTTTTGTAATCCTGTGATGATTCAAGAAATTCTCCCTTCCATAATAAACATGAACTAGCAAAAAATAAAATAAAACCCTGTTCACTCTGGCTATATAACTACATATGTAGCTGGGAAACAAAGAAAAGGGAGGGATCCCAAGCCAGGAGTGATGGTTAGAGATAAATAAAGATGATGTATTTCCAGTAAAACAACTTACAAACCTGCTAGAGATTTTAAACAAAGTAAAAATGAAAGCTTTCTTCTGGATTGCTATTAGCCACATCAGATTCTCTAGATGATTTGAAACTTCCAATGAAAAGCAACTCAAAATTTATGCAGTGCACTCCTTCTCTTCAGAACTGTTGTTTTGCAGAATTAAAGGAGAAATGTGACCTTGATTGCATTCCTGGAGGCCATGCCTAATCTAATTTATTCCCAGTAGAGCTGAACAAGGAAGAGTTGGTGCAGTCTGCTGGCCAGGTCTGCCACCACAATACTTTCTTCAAAAGGTTTTTCCATCTGGAAAATGCATAATTCAGCTTCACTGGCATAAGTACATCATATGTAGGAAATAGAAGAACAATGATATTAACTGAACAAGCTTCAAAATAAATATGGACTATTTGAAAAGGAATGCTAACCAGTTGCTGAAAAGTGAACAGTTCTAAATGGCTTTCATCTTGATGTTCTGGACCATCCATTTCAGTCTGTTTTTATTTTTGGAGTAGAATTTACTTATTTTTCAATCTAGGGAGTATAAAGAGAAAGAAGAGGTAAGTGTAGAATGTAAAAGAACATATCCAGAGGAAGGGAGCCCTGAAATAAAGGAATTCTGGAATTGGAATATTTGATTTTTTTTTCCATGAAGAATTTTACTCATAAGAATTCTGTCACAAGCAATGGAAAAACAGTGATAATAAGCTCAATGATAGTGTTGAGAGTGAAATGCTTAACTTGTATGGTGTCGGAACAGCCAGCTTTAGCAGCCCAAATGATAACCTGAAAAGTTGGTCACTGTCACATGTGGAACTAAAATTGTTACCAGGTGACACCTCTGACCATTGGTTTTCATGTTCATTTGGCACAAGTCTTTTAGCCTCTCCATAAATGCACCAAATATCAGGCACACATTCCCAAATATATAAACACACTTCATCAGGCACAAGGACACTTCTCCCAGCTAATATTCATCATTATTATCACCATCATCATCGAAAAGAATATTTATTTATTTATTGAGAACCGTCAACATTTCATCATTTCTAAGATGAACGATTTTTTTTTCATATTTTAACATCTCTGGTGTCAGAATGTGTTTTTCAATCAATGTTGTCTTATAATTGTTATCAGTCAGATGATTAATACAGCATAGCTGTTTTACCTGACAGTTTTGGAAATATTAAGAAATAGTCAAAATATCTATAATGAGTATTGTCAACTTGAGCTAACCCTCTGGGTACAATGATGAAATCTTTTAAGAAATGTTGTATGACCCATGATCATGAAGACACTGAAAAGAATATCTTGTGGAAAAATACAAAAATCAATGAATTTAATTCTAATTAATTAATTTTAATTAATTCAAAATGTTCTGAACACTTTAAGCAAATTATTTTATTTGTGTTGAACTTTTCATTTATGTAAAGAGTGATATATGATAAAAATAAGGAATTGGCTCACATAATTATTGAGACCAAGACATTCCAAGATCTGCAGTCAGTAAGTTGAACATCCAGGAGAGTAGATATATATTTCTAATCTGAATTCTAGTTTGAAGATCTAAGAACCAGAGTAATTAATGATAAGTTTCAGTCTGAAAGCCAGCAGAAGGCTCAGTATCCAAGAAGGGCCCGTGGTTCAGTCTGAATCCTGGAAAGCTAGAAAACAATGTTCCAGCTCAAACAGACAAGGGGATGATGGTTCCCTCTTATTCACAGGAGGGTCAGCCTTTTTGTTCTATTCAGGCATTCAACTGCTTGAAGGAGGTTCACCCACATTAGGGAGGGCAATCTACTTTACTCAGTCTACCAATTCAAATGTTAATCTCATTCCCAAACACCCTCACAGGCATACCCAGAATAATGTTTGACAAATATCTGGGCAACCCATGGCTCAGTCAAGTTGATTTAGACATCACAGGTCTTCCCCTTGTCAACCTGGCATCTATATGCATCTCCTTAAGCCATGCTTAATCTCCAAATAAAGGCAATAACAAGATCTTAATTCCACTAATGTGATACAACTCTCTTGCGTACAACTGCAAATGCACTAACTCTTTCCCCAGAAGAGGAGCTAAAGTCCTTGAGTGACGTTTACTCTTCTCTTTGGTGTCCTGGAACTTAAATACTGTGATGTAAAATTAATAGAACTTAAATACTATGATATTACAGATATATATATATAATTTTATTATAACATATTTTATATAAAATACACAAACAAAGGTATTCATAAAATAAGGAGGAAATATTCATGAAAATTATAATCCTAATTTCTGCTACTGGTCACATAGCCATAGCTGGTATTTATAACTATCTCCTTCCACTATCCATTTTGTATTCTCTTTGCCTCAAAAAGCTCTTCAACTGGTTTTTATTCTTTGCTTGGTGGGGGGACCCAAACTTTCATTCTTGAAGGGTCCAGGCCATTAGTAGTCCTGCCTGAATTGGGTTGTTGTAGTTTTCCATTGACCTTAATCTCAGAGCATGGTGATGCTAAGAGACACCCTAGGGGATCTCCTGTATCCAGACATACTATTCCTCACCTCTACTGTAGTCATCCAGTTTCTTCAGAGTAGTCACACTCAATCCCCTCAGACAGCACAGTAACTCCCTTCTTTGATTCAGAGACATAAAGAGCCCAAAAATTCAGTGGCAGTTTTAACTTCCTGTTCAGTGGCATCACTACTGTATCTTCTAGGGGAAGCATTCCTCCCTTTGGAAATAAGACCTCTGGGCCAGCAGAGTCTTGGAAACAGGAAGCAAAAACTTTGCTAGTGGATCACTAGCAAGTAGTGCCACTCCCATTTCTACTACTTAATTCCTAGACTCATGAATTCTAGCTAGGGAAGGAACAGCACCATATACTGAACACTGGTTGAGAGCATAGACAGCCTTCTGGAGAGCCTTGTCTCAACCTTGCAAGTTATTGCCACCTAACTGGTACTGTAACTGTCTTCAAAAAGCCATTCCACAATCCTCTTGAGCCAGCTGTTTCAGAATGGTAGGGAACATGGTAAGACCAGTGAATTCCATGAACATGGACCCGTTGACACACTTCTTTTCCGGTGAAGTGTTCCTCAATCAGAAATAATATTGTATGGAATACCATGATGGTGGATAGCCTTATACACGGTATTCCATGTATGTCTATGGATGATAGTTTTGGCAAAATCATAGTGTGCAGGGAAAGCAAATCTCTATCTAGAGTAACTATTCCAATAAGAACAAAACACGGTCTCTTCCATGATGAAAGCAGTCCAATGTAATCAATCTGCCACCAGGTAACTGGCTGATATGTGGAATGGTACCATATCAGGGACTCAGTGTTTGTCTCTGCTGCGGGCAGATTGGGCACTCCGTGATGGCCATAGCAAGGATGACCTTGGTGATTGGAAGTCCTTGTTGCTGTGCCCATGCATAAATTCTATCCCTGCCACCATAGCCATTTTGCTCATTAGCCCATTTGTTGATGACAAGTGTGGCTGAGCAAAGAGACTGACTGGTATCCACAAAATGGGTCACCATCCCATCCACTTGATTATTAAAATCCCCTTCTGTTGAGGTCACCCTTTGGTGAGTATTCACAGGGGGCACAAATATATTCACATTTCTTTTTGCCCTATTCAGAGATGTCTATTCATATAATACCTCTTCCCCAAATTTCTTTCCAACCAATTTTTCAATCATTTTCTTTCCAAGTCCATGACCATTCAACTAAAGTATTGACCACAGCCCATGAATTGCTATATAACCACACGTCTGTTCATTTCTCCTTTCATGTAAAGTGAAAAACCAGGTGCGTTACTCAAAGTTCTGCCCACTGGGAGAATCTCTTTTCACCACTGTCCTTCAGGGATATCTGACTGAGAGGCTGTAGTGCTGCAGCTATCCACTTCTGGGTGGTGCCTGCATGTTGTTCAGAACCATATCTAAACCAGGCTCAAGACTCTCCTCCCCTGTCAGCTAATCATAGGAAACTCCCCAGCAGGCCATAGGTGCAGTCTGGGAGAGAGAAAGCAGTATAGCAGCAGCTTGAACCATGAGTATTTGGGTTACATCTTCATGTGTCTTTGAGGCTTGCTTGGACCCGGTCACACATATACCACTTTCATTTGGTGGTGGAGTACTGCTGTGCATGTCCAGCTTTATGGTTTGCTGTGTCAGGAAACACCCAGTTCAGGATGGGCAGGTCAGGTTGTTTGGTTAACTTGGAGACCCGTGGTTAAGCATTCAGCCTCTACTAAGGCCCACTAGCAGGCCAAGGACTCATTCTCATAAGAGGAACAGTTATTTATAGAGGATGGTTTTTTGCTCTAAAATCCTGAGGACCTGCACTGAAATTTATCTACAGGACCTGCCGAAGGCTACAAACAGCATCCCTATTTGCCGCCAATACTGCAGGCAGAATTGGGTCTGCTGGATCATATGGCCCAAGCGACAGAACAGCTTGCAACAACTGCCTGGACCTGTTGCAGAGCTTTCACTTGTTCTAGGCCTCACCTGAAACTAGCAGCTTCACTCGGTAAATGGGCCAGAGTAACACACCCAAATGAGGAATATGTTGTCTCCAAAATCCAAAGAGGCTCACTAGGCATTGTGCGTTTTTTTGATTGTAGAAGAGGCTAAAGCAACAACTTACTGTCTACATGCCCACACCGCTGGACCCCTGGAAGACCCTTGAAATTTGGTCAGATTTATTTCTCAGCCAATGACATACCAATAAGTCTTACCAGTAAGTCTAAGGTAGTCATGTCTTCTTGCTCACTAGTTCCAATCAGAATATGTAATGGATCAGTGTGTTATCTTGTGGAAGGGAAAGGTGATCAAGATCCCTGGAAACTAAATTATTACATAGGGCTGGAGAGTTGATACTTTCCTGAGGTTGGACAGGGAAAGTGTGCTGCTGATCTTGCCAGCTGCAAGGAAACTGATTTTGGTGCCTTTTGGACAAATATGGAGAAAAAGGCATTTGCTAGATCAATAGCTGCACACTAGGTACCAGTGAATGTGTTAATTTGCTCAAGCAATGAAATCACATCTGATACAGTAGATGTAATTGGAATCATCACGTGGTTAAGCTTACAATAATCCACTGTCGTTCTCTAACCTCCATCTGTCTTGTGTACAAGCCGAATAGACTAGTTGAACAGGGATGTGGTGGGAATCACCATCCCTGAGTCTTTCAGGTTCTCGATAGGGGCTCTAATCTCTGTAATCCCCCCAGCAATGCAGTATTGCTTTTGGTTTACTATTTTCCCAGGTAGAGGCAGTTCTAGTGGCTCCCACCTGACCTTTCCCACCATGATAGCCACAGGTAAAGAATCAATGTGGGAATTCTGCTAACTGTTGAGTATATATATTCCAGTTACGAATTCTGGAACTGGAAAACATCCACAAGATGGGTTCAGAGACCCACTGGGCCCACTGTGAGACAGACTTGAGCTAAAACTCCATTGGTCACCTGACATCCATAAGTGCTTACTCTGACTGGTGGACCACAATGACATTTTGAATCCTGGAATTAATGTCAGTTCAGAGCCAGTATCCAGTAGTCTCTGAAAGGCTTGATTATGTCCTTTCCTCATAGCAGTTACTCTGGTAAAAGGCCACATGTCCTTGGGTGAAAAGCTGGGATAACAGTTTAAGAGTATGAATTTTTGGTAGTGTACTAAGGTCCTTCCTCAAGGGGAGTTCACCACCTCCCCTACTTTCAAAGGGTTCTGCGTTTATAAACCCACTTAAATCTGGGAATTGATTTAGGGACCATGACATTCTTGGGACAGTTGTTCATCACTTTGGCCTACATAATGGTTTTCCAATAGTGTTTCTCATAGCTGCTCAGAGAGCTTCTGAAAATGCAGATATCAGGGCCTCCTTACTAGAGATTCAGATTTGGTACATCTGTGGTGAGGCCCAGGAACCTCAATTTTGAATAAGTAGTCCAGGTGGTGCTGAGGCTAAGCTTTTATGCACACTGGTTAAACAATTAACAAATAATTATTTGATGAGTCAACACACAAACAGCACTTTGGAATCAGGTTTATGGTATTGAGAACGAACCAGTTAGGTTTCCCCAGACATGGAAGGCATTTACAATCTACCCTAACTTGTAACACTGTAACTGTTGTTGAACCCAAGCTTGTGTGCCCAATGCACAGTGAGACCAAACAAACCAAAATGTTGGAGTTTGGAGCACAGAAAGTGTATCACAGTGGATGAGCAAGGAGAACGGGTTGCTAGTACTCAAATGACTAGAACTCCCCAATGGTTTTTGGGGGAGAGTTTTTAATGGCAAAATTTGGGGGGAGAGCTGCAGGGTGTGTAACCTTCAACTGCCTGGTTGGTGGTGAGGTAACAGGTTGGTGTCCTAGAAATCTCAATCATCAGCCTTATGGTTCCAACCAGTCTGGACCCCACATGCTTGTGCTCAGCCTGAAGTTACCACCCTCTGGCTGGGTGGGGGCCTTAGTTCCTGTAGAAGAACTCGGAGATATATTGTTATGTATGTCTCTTAAGGAGGAACCAGGACACTGCTTTATCCCTGCACTATTTTTTTTTTTTTTTTTTTTTTTGCAGTACGCGGGCCTCTCACTGCTGTGGCCTCTCCTGTTGCGGAGCACAGGCTCTGGATGCGCAGGCTCAGCGGCCATGGCTCACGGGCCCAGCCGCTCCGCGGTATGTGGGATCTTCCCAGACCGGGGCACGAACCCATGTCCCCTGCATCGGCAGGCGGACTCTCAACCACTGCACCACCAGGGAAGCCCATATCCCTGCACTATTGTTTCTTGACCACTCCTCCTTAGCTTCTGCATTCCCTCCCTTCCTTAATTAGTAACTGTTTGAATCTGCCCTTTGGAATTCAGGGAGGGAGACTGAAGCCTTTTTCCTACAAATGAGAAACATGACATACAGAAAGGGTTTTGTACCCAGGAGGGCCCCAAAGAGTCCTGCTCAGTTTCATAATTATTAAAATAACCAATATAAATATTTACTAAATATTTTAATGTAAACAATTGTGATATACAAATTACAGTAATAATAATAATTGACACTATTAACTTCTGTCTAACTGCTTAATGTAAATTACCCATCAGCTTCCTTTCCTTTCTCATCCTCACCCCGAATCCAAACCCCAACACTAACCCTAACCCTAACGCTAATCTTAATCCCATCAAATCCTCCAAACCAACTTCCAGCCTGTACCCATCATACTTATGAATCTTTTCTAAAACTCGTGCTTGGACATTTGGTTCTGGTCCTTCAAACTTCATTTTGAACACTTGGTCGAAATTGCACAAAATGAAAATAAAACATTCTTTTCAAAATAAGTATTATTAAGAAAGTCATCCCTAGAATTGGAAATAAGATGCTTTCAGAAAAGCCAAAAGACTACTTTAGAGAGAAAAATAGAATGAATATCATAGATGTTTTATTGATGTATTGAAAAATATATTTAAAAGTTATGTTGTATTTATGATGTATAAAATATGTTTGAAAATAAACTATAAATATGTACTACTGAAACTTCCAGATACACCAAACTTTGGACATAATTGGAAAATAAATATGCCAATGCAGTTTTCATACCCACTTGTATTACTTACTCAAAAGATTCTGTCTTGGATCACCTTTAAAACTCTAAGGCAAATTTCCTGCAGTTTACTTTGTGCCTCAATTTTTTATTTCTGTAAAGTGGAGAAAATAATCTTCCTTGTCTTGCAAAATTGTGATAACTAAATACATTAATACACATAAAGCTCTTGGAGCAGTGCTTTGCACATAACACAAGCTCAAAATGTATTACCTATTACTTTTTACAATTATAAATTTATGGCACCTACATCTTTTGAAGTTCTCCATGAGGAAAATCTTCCTTTATAACTAAGTAAGACAGGGCTTCCCTGGTGGTGCAGTGGTTGAGAGTCCGCCTGCCGATGCAGTGGACATGGGTTCGTGCCCCGGTCCGGGAGGATCCCACATGCCACAGAGCGGCTGGGACCGTGGGCCATGGCCACTGAGCCTGCACGTCTGGAGCCTGTACTCCACAACGGGAGAGGCCACAACAGTGAGAGGCCCACGTACCACAAAAAAAAAAAATAATAATAAGGAGAGAGAGTTCAAGATGGTAGCATAGGAGGTCCATCCTCACTTCTTCTCATGGACACAAAAAATTTACAGCTACACATGGAATAATTTTCCCCTGAAAAGGACTTGAGAACTAGATGAAAAGCACCTGCACAACAAAAGATAAAAAAGATGTATTGTATGGAGACAGTAAGAGAGGCAGAGAATCAGTCTCTCATCTAGGACTCCATGCCAGGTTCAATGTCCCACAACTGGGAAGGGGTCCCCAAAATACGAACTTTCCTTCAAGGAGTGAAGGGTCTGTGCCCTACATCAGGCACCTTGACCCCTGGGTCCAACACTAGAAAAATGAGCCCTCCAAATGCCTGGTTTTGAAAATCAATAGGGATTAAATCAAGGGGAGCCATAGAACTGTGGGGAATGGAGAACACACTCTTGAAAAGCTCACGTGAGAACTCACTTGCCCTGAGATCCAATGCAAAAGCAACAGTTTGAAAAGTGAGGGAGACCCACCTACAAATCCTAAAGCAGCTGCTGGAAAGGGGGGAACCTGCAGTGACATTCTCTGGGGATGGCAACACTGTCATGCATCATTTTTGCAAACTCATTCTAACTTGCCTGTGTTGGAGCTGGTGAGTGCCACTTTTGGTGCCCTCCCTCTAGCCTGCTTGCACTGGTGGGCAGGTCCCATGTCCCACCCATCCCACACAGCAGCTGAGAACCTGCTCTAAAAGATCTCCCACACAGATTCAGTTACCCTGACATCCAGAACAAAAGCAGCAGTTTGAAAAGTGCCTAAACCAGAAGTGAGGGGGACCCACTTGCTAATCCTAAAACAGCTGTTAGAAAGGCAGGAAGCACCAGTGATTTTCTCTGGGGACATAAATGTTGAGTGGGTGCCATTTTTGCAATTTCATTCTAAATTGCTGGTGATGGAGCTGAGGCCCCCATTTTTGGTGCTCTCCCACTAGCACCAATGGGCTTGTCCCAAGCCCCACCTGCCCTGCACAACCAAGTTAGTTGAGTGCCCTGGGCCCAGTCTATCTTGTGCAGCAGCTGTGGCCCCACCATACCTTGCAAGGGTGCTCAAGGGATGACCTTTGAGTGCTGGGCTCTGGAGACTAGGAGAGATTGTGCTTCTGGGCCCCACACATCACAAGACCCCACAAGACCCCATGAGACCACATCTTCAAGACTGGGAGAGGTAGCTGTGTTGCCTAGTACATACAGACAAACACAGAATCAGGCAATATGAGGAGACAGAGAATAAGACACCAAAGAACAAGACAAATCACCAGAAAAAGACCTTAATGAAATGGAGATAAGCAAGCTACCAGATAAGGAGTTCAAAATAATGGTCATAAAGATGCTCACCAGGCTGGGGAGAAGAATAGATGAACACAATGAGAACTTCAACAAAGAGATGGAAAATAAAGAAAGTACCAAACAGAGGTTATAATTAAAATGAAAATTATACTAGAGGGGTTCGAGAGCAGAATAGATGAAGTAGAAGCACAAATCAGTGAGCTGGAAGACAAAACAATGGATCTCACCCACACATAGTGGCAATATTTTAACAAAAAGAGTTTTAAAAACTAAGGATACCCTAAGGGCCTCTAGGATAACATCAAGCAGACTGTCATTAACAGTATAGAAGGAGAAAGATAGAGAAGGGGTCTGAAAAATTATATAAAGAAATGGCAAAAAGTTTTCCTAACCTGGGAAAGGAAACAGATATCCAGGTCCAGGAAGCACAGAGTTCCAAACAGGATCAGCCCAAGGAGAACCACGTCAAGACACATTATAATTAAAATCGTCAGAGTTAAGGATAAAGAGAGAATCTTAAAAGCAGCTAGAGAAAAACAATTTAATACTTACAAGGGAAACCCCATAAGACTGTCAACAGATTTTTCAGTAGAAACTTTCTAGGTCAGAAGGTAGTGGCATGCTATATTCAATGTGCTGAAAGGAAAAAACTTACAACCAAGAATACTCCACCTGCCAGGGTTATCATTTAGAATTGAAGGAGAGATGAAGAGGTTCCCAGAGAAGTAAAATCTAAAGAAGTTTATCACCACTAAACTGGCCTTATAAAAAATGTTAAAGGAATTTCTTTAAGTAGAAAAGAAAAGGCCATAACTAGAAATAAGAAAATACATAAAAGAAAAATTCTCACTAGTAAAGTCAAATATATAGTAAAGGTAGTAGATCAACCACTTATAAAATGAAATCAACTATAACTACAATAACTAGTTAAGGGATACACAACATAAAAAGATGTAAATTATGATGCCCAAAACACAAAATTTGGGGGAGAGTGAGGGAGTAAAAATGTAGAGCAGAAGCAGACTACTATATATATAGGTTGTTGTATATGAACCTCATGGTAACCACAAACAAAAAGCATGTAATAGACACACACACACACAAATAAATCAATAAAGAGAAAGCAATCCAAACATGACACTAAAGAGAGTCATAAAACCATAAGGAAAGAGAGCAAAAAAGAAGAAAAGAACAGAGAAGAACTACCAAAAGAAAAAAAAAAAGAGCAATTAACAGAATGGTAATAAGTACATGCTAATCAATAATTACTTTAAATATAAAGGGATTAAATTATCCAATAAAAAACATAGGGTGGCTGAATGGATGTTTTAAAAGTCCCATATATATGCTACCCATAAGAGACACACTTCAGATCTAAAGACACACAGAGACTGAAAGTGAAGAGATAGAAAAAGATTATGCAAGTGGAAACAAAAAGAAAGGTGAGGTAGCAATAATTATATCAGACAAAATAGACTTTAAAACAAAGACTATAGCAAAAGACAAATAAAGGTATTACATAGTGATAAAGGGGTCAATCCAAAAGAATAAAACATTTGTAAATATTTATGTATCAACATAGAAGGACTTAAGTAAATAAACTAAATATTAAGAGATATAAAGGGAGAAATTGGCAGCAAAACAATAATAATAGGGGATTTAGCACCCTACTTACATCAATGAATAGGTCATCTAGACAGAAAATCAAGAAAACATTGGCTTTAAATGATACATTTGACCAAAGGGCTTAATAGATATATACAGAATATTCCATCCCCAAAGAGCAATTCACATTCTTTTCAAGTGAACATAAAACATTCCCCAGGATAGATCACATATTATTTCACAAAACAAATGTTAATAAATTTAAGAAGATTGAAATCATATCAAGCATCTTTTCTGACCACACTGGTATAAAGTGGTATCAAAACAAAAGCAGTTCTAAGAGGAAAGTTCATAGCAATACACATCTACTCAAGAAACAAGAAAATTTTCAAATAAAAAAAAATAATTTTAAAACTAAAGGAACTAGGGAAAGAACAAACAAAACCCAAAGTAATTAGAAGGAAGAAAATAATAAAGGTCAGAGTAGTAATAAATGAAATAGACTAAAAAACAATAGAAAAGGTCAATGAAACTAAGAGCTGATTCTTTGAAAAGATAAATAAAATTGATAAAACTTTAGCCAGACTCATCATGAAAAATAAGGTGGACCAGGGCTTCCCTGGTGGCGCAGTTGTTGAGAGTCCGCCTGCCGATGCAGGGGCCACTGGTTCATGCCCTTGTCTGGGAAGATCCCACATGCCGTGGATTGGCTGGGCCCGTGAGCCATGGCCGCTGAGCCTGCGCATCTGGAGCCTGTGCTCTGCAATGGAAGTGGCCACAACAGTGAGAGGCCTGTGTACCGCAAAAAAAAAAAAAAAAAAAAAAAAAAAAAAAAAGGTGGACCAAAATAAATATAATCAGAAATGAAAAAGAAGTTACAATCAATACAGAAATACAAAAGATAGCAAGGAACAACTATAAACAATCATATACAAACAAATTGAACAATCTAGAATAAATGGACAAATTCCTAGAAGCATAAAATCTTCTAAAACTGAACCATGAAGAAACAGAAAATCTGAATAGACCAATTACTAGCAACAAAATTGAATCAGGAATCAAAAAACTTATGACAAACAAAATTCCAGGACCAGATGGCTTCCCCCGTGAATTCTTCCAAACGTTTAAAACAAAATAATAGCTGTCTTCTCAAACTATTCCAAAATATGAAGAGGAAGGTATGCTTCCAAACACATTATTTGAGGCCAGCATTACCCTGATACCAAAACCAGACACAGATGCTACAAAATAAGAGAATTACAGGCCAACAATGATCACAAATGCAAAAGCCCTCAACAAAATATTAGCAAACCTAATTCAACAATACATTAAAAGGATCACATACCATAATCAAGTGGGAATTATTCCAAGGATGCAAAGATGGTTCAACACTTGCAAATCAATCAATGTGATACATCATATTAACAAAACAAAGAATAAAAATCATATGATCATTTCAATAGATGCACTAAAAGCATTTGACAAAATTCAACATCTATTTATGATATTAACTCTCAACAAGGTGGATATTGAGGAAATGTACCTCAACATAATAAAGACCATATATGACAGACCCACAGGTAACATCGTATTCAACAGTGAAAAGCTGGAAGTTTTTCCTCTAAGATCAGGAATAAGACAAGAACGCCTACTTTCACCACTTTTATTCAACATATTGGAAGTCCTAGCCACAGAAATTAAGCAAGAAAAAGAAATAAAAGGCATTCAAATTGGAAAGAAAGAAGTAAAACTGTCACTATTTGCAGATGACATGATACCAATATATAGAAATCCTAAAGGTGCCACCAAAAAACTACTAGAACTAATAAATGAATATAGTAATGTTGCAGGATACAAAATTAATACACAGAAATTTGTTGCATTTCTGTAAACTAATAACAAACTATCAGAAAGAGAAATTAAGAAAACAATCCCATTTACAATTGCATTGAAAAGAATAAAGTACTTAGGAAGAAATTTAACCAAGGAGGTGAAAGACCTATACTCTGCAAACTACAAGACATTGATGAAAGAAACTGAAGACGACACAAATAAATGGAAGGATATTCCATGCCCATGGATTGGAAGAATTAATGTTGTTAAAATGTCCATACTGCCCAAAGCAATGTACAAATTCAATGCAATTCCTATCAAAATACTCATGGTATTTTTTCACAGAACTAGAACAAATAATTCTAAAATGTGTATAAAAGCACAAAAGACCCTGAATGGCTAAAACAATCCTGAGAAAGAAGAACAAAGCTAAAGGTATTGTGCTCCCTGAATTTAAACTATACTGCAAAGCTGCAGTCATCAAAACAGTGTGGTACTGGCACAAAATTAGACACATAAATCGATAGGGAAAAATAGAGTTCAGAAATAAACCCACACTGGTGTGGTCAATTAATCTATGACAAAGGAAGGAAGACTATACAATGGTGAAAAGACAGTCTTTTCAATAAATTGTGTTGGGAAAACTGGACAGCTACACCTAAAAGAATGAAATGGTACCATTTTCTCAAACAAACAAAAATAAACTCAAAATGGATTAAAGACTTGAATGTAAGACCTGAAGCCATAAAACCTTTAGGAAAAAACATAGGCATTATGTTCTTTGAAATCAGTCCTAGCATTTTTTTTTTTTTGATGTGTCCTTAGGCAAGGGAAACAAAAGCAAGAATAAACACATGGGACTATATCAAACTAAAAAGGTTTGCACAGCAAAGGAAACCATCAACAAAACCAAAAGGCCACCTACTGAGTGGGAGAATATATTTGTAAATGATGTATTCAATAAGAGGTTGATATCCAGAATATAATATATTAAGAACTTATATGACTCGATATAAAAAAATCAAATAATTCAATTAAAAAATGGGCAGAAGACCTGAATAGATACTTTTCTAAAGAAGACATACAGATGGCCAACAGGCACATGAAAAGATGCTCAACATCACTAATTATCAGGGAAATGCAAATCAAAACCACAATGAGATATCGCTCCATACCTGTTAGAATGACTACCATCCAAAAGACAAGCAATAACAAGTGTTGGTGAGGATGTGGAGAAAAAAGAATCTTCGTGCATTGCTGGTGGAAATGTAAAATTGTACAGCCACTGTGGAAAACAATACGGAGGTTCCTCAAAAAATTAAAAGTAGAACTATCATACAATACAGCAATTCCACTCCTGGCATTATTTACAATAGCCAAGATATGATAGCAACCTAAGTGCCCATCAATAGATGAATAGATAAAGAAGATGTGATATATATATATATATATATATATATATATCTCACTTATTTGTGAAGTCTAAAAAACAAAACAAATGAACAAACATAACAAAACAGACATAGATACAGAGAACAAACAGGTGATTGCCAAAGGGGAAGGGGGTAGGTGCATGAGTGAAAGGTAAGAGAAATTAAGAGGTACAAAACTCCAGTTACAAAGTAAATGAGTCACAGGATGAAATGTACATTGTGGGGAATATCGTCAATAATAACTTAATATCTTTGTATGATGACAGATGGTAACTAGACTTATTGTGGTGATCCTTTCATAATGTATAAAAATAAAGAAACCATATTTTGTATACCTGAGACTAATATATTTTAAGTCAATTATAATTCAATAAAAATTAAATTTCAGAATTTGGAATAAAAAAGAAGTTAGTAAAAGAAAAACAAGTAAAAAATTAATATATGGAAAACAGAATGAGAAAGATAAAAGAATTAATTTAGAAAAAAATTCAAATTGAAACCTAAATCCAGAAATTACTTCTTTTACAAAAGTAACAGGTCTATATAAATGAGAGAAGACATAATTATAAATAATATTGGGAATATGGATGAGATTGAAATAGTAAAAAATTATTATGATAGTAGGAAATTTTAATTGAAAATTTCATTTTTAAAGAGTACATTAAAAATTAAATAAAATTAAGGAGAAAGAGAAAATCCAAATGAGACAATAAACATAGTTGAAATAGAAAAAATAATTTTAGTAGCAGATCATTTAAAATCATGATTCAGAAACTCATCAAAGTATTAAATATTCAGAAAGTGTTGAGCGAAGAAATCTATTCCAGTTTGTTTAAATACTTCTCATATTTACTTGAACATAAAACTTGGGGTACCGGTTACAAATGTTATCATTATTCATGTATTCTAATGAACCCATCTCGGGCATTGCTGCTCTGAAAGAATATAACTGTATTGAATTAGCAATGATGTACAGGTCATAAGCTTGCAAGATATAATAGACTTTACTGGCCATCTACAACTAAACGTTCTAAGTCCCCTTCCCTTGAAGTTCCCAGAAGGATTGAGCACCTTTTTACTCATAGTGGTGCTCAAACAGTGATAATTATGTTGACTCTCTCCCTCCTTCCTTCTTTCACTCTCTCAAGTCCCTCACTACTATAAATAGGATCAGTTATCAAATGACCTGCTTGCATACAAACTCTTGTCTCAGGCTCTGGTTTCTGGGGAACCTAAGCTAAGTCAATATTAGATAGGTCCTTATATAAGATAAGGACCTATCTAATATATGCTATATACTCTATATGGAATATAATATAGATAACAAATCTTGTGCTTTCTACCTTTTGAACTTAGTACACAAGCTATGAGTAATTGTGTATGAAACAAAACTCACATTCTACATCTGATAGGGAGGGAAGAATAAAGAAGTGTTTTTTTCATATTTAACACAAGCCCACCTTATTTCAAGGTTTATTTGAGTTTGACTTATAAGTGAATTATCGCTATCATTTCCACCTTTACTTAATAAGATCTTCAGTGATCTTGACCTTTGGTAAACAAGGTATAAATTTTACAACAAAAAGATAATTGCATGGACAACAAGAATTGTGCTCATTGATATTGCTGATAACAGAATTGGTGTGTCTATATGGTACAGTCTTTTCATTTTCTTTTAAAACCCATTGTGTCCTTTGGTAGGTATATTTGTTGAGACATGAGGGCACTTAGGTTATTTTGATTTGTCAAAAGATTTTCAAAATTTATTTTAAAGAATAAAAGAGAAATTTATATCATAAAAGAAAAATAAATGAAATTCAATAGTTCAATAAATAAAATCCCTTGCCATCAGTAAAATAAATGGGAAGTAAATGAAATTCAACAAATTCAATAAACGAAATTCTTTGTCATCAGGAAAAAAGAGAAAATTAGACGGAAACAATCCACTTTCCAAAATGAAGCACGTTTCAATGGCTCAAAATGAAGAAGGTTTTAATCCACATTTACACTTGACCATTTTATTAAGAATAAGATAAATGAAGGCCTTTTGCTTTTAAGCAAACGATTGACCTTAAAATATATCAAATTTAAGTATTGCCCTCGTTAATCAAATAGGAAAGCCAACATCTCATGGCTTGGATTATCCTTGTATTTGGCAGAGCCACTGGAGACGGGCCCCAGATTGACTTTAGTTGGTATGGCACATGTGGATCACTGAGTGATTCATTTCCAGATGGAAATATGTGCTCTACAGTTCTAAGATGAAGCAATCATGGAGAAAATTTTTCTGAAATTGGGAAGGTCATCGTGTCTGGCTTGAAATGAAACCATCACAGAGCATAGTCATATAGCAAAAATAAAATCAAAGCCGCCCTGGTAGTTATCATCCTCTATAAGCATTTCACCTTCTACTTACATTTACTACAGGCAAAGGAGTATGTTTTTATGAAACTGAGAAGTAATGGCAATGTCTTGTAAGCAACAGCATTTTATTTTTTCCTTTTTATTAGATAAAATTCAACACTTCAAATGTCAAACTATTGGAAAGTATAAAAAATATTTTCCTTTGAAGAAATAACAACCTTGATTACTTCAAGCATACATAAATGTCAAAGGCCACAGCATACATTATAAACATATAAAGAAAAAGCAGTCAGGAAAAGCTACAGTAAGTTGTCACACAAGGAAGGGAAAATAAAAACATATTCCCCTGATTGAAACAATTCACATTCTGCTTTATATTGTAATTATTTGTGTACCTATCTTATTTCTGAACCATAATAAGAGGACAAAGTGAGCATTTTGTTGTTACCTAGATTACCTCCTCTAGTGTCAACACAGTACATTCTCCAAAATGTTGTTTAAAATAAATTTAAATTTAAAAAATCAAAGCTCTTTGAAGAAATCACACATAAGAAATAATATGAATCTATGGTTAATTACATGTTTGGAAAAATGTGTTCTGATGTGTTCCATTTCCATTTGGGAAAGTCACAGCTATAAATCTAGCACTCAAGTAATAATAAGACAAGAAGCAGAGGATGAAGATGAGAAACTGATCCTGACTACCATCAAACATGGCATTACACCATGTGGTATATGGACTCGCATGTGCTGTGTGGTGTGAAGTACCAGAAGGGAACCTACGCTCAGAAATACGTGTACTCTCAGGTAGAAATCAAAGGTTGGCATATTTTCAGTCTTTCACACTCCAGCCTCAGCCCCAAATATCTGGGTTCTAACCCACGGTGGGAGAAAGTTCAGAGATCCCTCCTTTCCAGTCAGGTCAATTGTTTTTTTGTTTAGTTTGTTTGGCTTTGATTACCTGTATGATACATAATCTCCGGTGGAAAATAAAATTCATCAAGAATTTCATAGCACTGTACACCCATGCTTTTAAAAAATTAATGTAAAATTGTCTTTCCTTATAGTGGATTTAAGAAAAATGTTACAAAAGCAACGAGAAAAACTCCTGGAATAGACAGCTATGTTTTGCCAAGGAGACTTCAAATCAGGACTCTCAACCAGGCACAAGCTAGTGAATCCTGCAAGACAGAGGATGTGTGAAAATAGCAAAGTCAAACTTCAGGGTACTTCAGCGAGTAATTGAACAACAGTACGTCTTGAATCTACTATTTTTGGCAGTTTTTGTGTTTGTCCTAGGATAACTTTAAACACTGAGCTCTGTTTTGTCAGAATGAATATGACAGATTAATTATGAAAAAATTCTTTATTGTCTTAAAATAAAAAAGAACCTGAGTGTAGCTGAACTAAAAAGTTGGTAAGGGTCTTTAAGAGAAAAGACTCATGGATACCATTTGCAAAGTCAATATTTCCCTCGTTTTCCCCTTTCACTGGTGTTTTACTGAAAAGCTCATGATTTGATGGAATGGAAAAGAGAACATTCTGACAGACTTTTAAAATTAAAGGAGGAAAAATTTTCCAGAGAATCCCATCCCATTTAAACTCTTCTGGCTCTGTGAACAGAAGTGTCACTGCTATTCAAAGTGACAAATTACAGTTAGAATTATTCAACCTAAAACAAAATGACTTTATAAATACATAAATTGGCTTTCAGCCAATGTCTTGATGATTATAATAATATATCCACAATGAGGATGATCACTTTTGTTCTGTGATCCAGGAATTGTCCTCAATAGACAACACGTCCTTCTATAAAATCTTGTTAGGTATTGGTATGCTGCAGACAAACAAACAAAAACAACAAAATAAGGCACAGATACTGTTTTCAAAATATTATTAAATTTTGCTTGATATAAGCAAAATCAAGACTACTTTGTGTGGTTAACCAATTATACATGATCATTAAAAGACTTGTGACTCCTTTGATGATCTTTGGGTCATGTTGCTATGCCACATTCCACAGTGGTCCTTCTAGCTTAATTATATAACAGTAGACAAAATATTCCAGTAAGATGCGAACTAACATCCAACTACAAACATGAAACACATGTGTTTGCAGGGTAAGTAAGGAAAGAGCACATTGGTTAATAATCAGGTGGGGACTAAGTCCAAACTGCAAAGGCACCACTGGGTCTGCCAGTCTGAAGGCAGCATGAGGGCTGGTACTCAGAGCATGTTTTCCCTCCCAGCCGTCCATCACGGGGGCCCACTCAGTTCCCTGCTTCTCAGTCGGCTCACCCATAAAATGAGGAAGAATTTACCAGCCTTATATGTTTAGGGGTCTTCAAAACTTCATGAAAGAACTCAAACATTGAATGATATATCGAACCCGACATGATAAATATAACCGCCTGCCCTTTTACCTTCAAATTCAGGCTTATTTTGGGGGGAGACTCTAAATGAGAATTGTTGAAAATTAGTTTAAAATGTGGTATTCATTCAATTATATTTATTGGGTATATAATCTGTCATGTTAGGAGCTCTGCTTCACCTGCTTCTTGGCATGTATGATGTTAATATTGTGAGCACAGTTATGTGGGCAACTGGACACTTACAATGTTTTACCTGTATCCATTGTCAGTGCACAAGGAAAATGGCACACAACATGCCAACAATAGTATTTAGATACCACAGTGTTATGTACTAGTCATCATTACATAAATGATTTTGTTTTATTCTTGCAATAATCCCTTGCAGTAGGAAAGCCAGGTGTAATATTAAATTCATCTTACTGATAAAGAAAGTGAGGCTCAGAGAAGTTGAGGTTTGTCCAAGGCAAGAGGGTTAGTAAGTGGGAGAGCACAAATATGAGCATATTTGTTGTAACTACAATTTTCCCGTGTTTAAGTTAGCCCAGGTTTAAGGCCTTAAAAAATTATAATACACAGAAAGATAATCATATCATAAGGAAACAGACATTAAAACTTTTAAGTTTGATTGGCCCTTGTGGTTTTTCAAATTTTTAATTGCTGTGTGTCATTGGATCATATTATTGATAACAATGAGAAAGATACAAAAGGATGGACTAAATTCTATAAAACGAATATATCACCGAGTTTATAGCTTACTTGAACCTATCTGGAGAGTTTCTGTAGAGCAAATATCTGATTATCTGGGATGAAAATTAGCCCTGTCACCATGTGCAGTACAAGGGCTGGGAAGTACTTGAGAAGAGGTTGAGAAAAAGATAACAAGGGGCAGAGGAATGGCTCTATTTCAGGGTTTTCCTGCCAGAGGTGGTAACATTGGGGGAAGCAAGTCTGTTCTTCACAGATGGGATTGAACAATTAATAATATGGAGCAAAGTGAGGAAAGATTGAGGCTAAGGAGGAATCAAAGAAAGAAAACTCACTGGTACCTCATTTTTATCTTGTGTACATAGGCACACATGTTTTGAAACTCAGGAAATATTACTTTAGTCACTGGGCACATTAAGAGACTCAGAAATCCTGGCCAGAAAGTATATTCTGACTGGTCTGTTCTTTGTTAGATGTAGTCTTCCTCACAGACTTAGATGCTTTATCAAAGTAGGGCTTTAGGTTTCTTTGTTAAATGTATATGCCACTTATTTGCATTCCATGTTATTTTTTCATATTCTAATCACTAGCAGATTCAGAAAGTTACTTAAATATGAGACAGTTCTACAAATTCTTCTCAAGTTTCCAAGGACCTTGTGTTTGCAGAAAAAGCCATTCAGGTAGTTTCTGTTTGGATGGGATAATGTTCTAAGTCTTGCAAATAATCCATTAGTTGCTCATTATCCTCATTAATCTTTGACTATTTAGACATTTGTAATGAAAAGAAATATTTTATGGACATCCAATATTATTGTTGGATGATACAGTCAGAACAATTCATTCTTTTTAAGATGTAAAATAATATCTGTTCAGAACAGCCAATGACCTAATTTTTAAACCATTAGATAATTTTTTCTATAATAAAAATAATTGGATTGTTTACTCATTATTGAGCACATAAGCTGATTATTAAAAGATTATTCAGGGACTTCCCTGGTGCTCCAGTGGTTAAGAATCCACTCTGCCACAACAGGGGGTGTGGGTTCCATCCCTGGTTGGGGATAAGATCCCGCATGCATGGGTTATAGTCAAAAAAGTAGATTTTTCATGTTTGAAAATATTCTCCCATTGGAAAACTTAAAACTGGATTGAAATCAAGATGAACTCCATACTCAAACTTATAATTCAGTTGCTTTGATCTACAGGTATTCCCTAATTTTCCTTGTTCTGTTTAAAAATTTTGAACATGTAGACATTTAAGGTAGAAACTTCAGCAATTCAGAAGTTTGTCAACATTTTATATATAGGCCTCATTTTGGAAAGGATCTAAAAATCTTTAATGAGCTTTCTGTTTTTTCAACAAAGAAATAAAGATGCTATTAAACCTCTCTTACACGCCTTATCCCCACATCCATGCCTTCTAGCCTCGCTGCTGTCACAGCTATGTAACACTGTACCTCGACAGGTAAACTTTCCCTAACTGAGAACTTTTTAAAAAAAATTAATTAATTTATTATTTTTTAACATCTTTAATGGAGTATAACTGCTTTACAATGGTGTGTTAGTTTCTACTTTATGACAAAGTGAATCAGCTATACATATACATGCATCCTCATATCTCCTCCCTCTTGTGTCTCCCTCCCTCCCACCCTCCCTATCCCACCCCTCTAGCTGTTCACGAAGCACCGACCTGATCTCCCTGTGCTATACGGCTGCTTCCCACTAGCTATTGGTTTTACATTTGGTAGTGTATATATGTCCATGCCACTGTCTCACTTTGTCACAGCTTACCCTTCCCCCACCCCGTGTTCTCAAGTCCATTATCTAGTAGGTCTGTGTCTTTATTCCCATCCTGCCTCTAGGTTCTTCATGACCATCGTTTTTGTTTTCTTGTTTTTTTTTAGATTCCATACATATGTGTTAGCATATGGTATTTGTTTTTCTCTTTCGGACTTACTTCACTCTGTATGACAGACTCTAGGTCCATCCACCTCACTACAAATAATTCAATTTCTTTTTATGGCTGAGTAATATTCCATTGTATATGTGTGCCACATCTTCTTTATCCATTCGTCTGTCGATGGACACTTAGGTTGCTTCCATGTCCTGGCTATTGTAAATAGAGCTGCAATGAACATGTGGTACATGACTCTTTTTGAATTATGGTTTTCTCAGGGTATATGCCCAGTAGTGAGATTGCTGGGTTGCATGATAGTTCTATTTTTAGTTTCTCAAAGAACATCCATATTGTTATCCATAGTGGCTTTATCAGTTTACATTCCCACCAGCAATGAAAGAGGGTTCCCTTTTCTCCACACCCACTCCAGCATTTATTGCTTCTAGATTTTTTGATGATGGCCATTCTGACTGGTGTGAGATGATATCTCATTGTAGTTTTGATTGGAATTTCTCTAATAATTAGTGATGTTGAGCATTCTTTCATGTGTTTGTTGGCAATCTGTATATCTTCTTTGGAGAAATGTTTATTTAGGTCTTCTGCCCATTTTTGGATTTGGTTGCTTGTTTTTTTGATGTTGAGCTGCATGAGATGTTTGTAATTTTGGAGATTAATCCTTTGTCAGTTGCTTTGTTTGCAAATATTTTCTCCCATTCTGAGGGTTATCTTTTCATCTTGTTTATGGTTTCTTTTTCTGTGCAACATTTTAAGTTTCATTAAGTCCCAGTTGTTTATTTTTGTTCTTATTTCCATTTCTCTAGGAGGTGGATCAAAAAGGATCTTGCTGTGATTTATGTCATAGAGTGTTCTTCCTATGTTTTCCTCTAAGAGTTTGATAGTGTCTGGCCTTACATTTAGGTCTTTAATCCATTTTGAGTTTCTTTTTGTGTATGGTGTTAGGGAGTGTTCTAATTTCATTCTTTTACATGTAGCTCTCTAGTTTTCCCAGCAACACTTATTGAAGAGGCTGTCTTTTCTCCATTGTATATTCTTGCATCCTTTATCAAAGATAAGGTGACCATATGTGCGTGGGTTTGTCTCTGGGCTTTCTATCCTGTCCCATTGATCTATACTTCTGTTTTTGTGCCAGTACCATACTGTCTTGATTACTGTAGCTTTGTAGTATAGTCTGAAGCCAGGTAGCCTGATTCCTCAAACTCTGTTCTTCTTCTGAAGATTGCTTTGACTATTCGGGGTCTTTTGTGTTTCCATACAAATTGTGAATTTTTTTGTTCTAGTTCTGTGAAAAACGCCAGTGGTAGTTTGATAGGGATTGCATTGAATCTGTGGATTGCGTTGGGTAGTATAGTCATTTCACAATGTTTTTTCTTCCAATACAAGAATATGATATAGCTCTTCATCTATTTGTATCGTCTTTACTTTCTTTCATCAGTGTCTTATACTTTTCTGCATACAGGTCTTTGGTCTCCTTCAGTAGGTTAATTCCTGGGTATTTTATTCTTTTTGTTGCAATGGTAAATGGGAGTGTTTCCTTAATTTCATTTTCAGATTTTTCATCATTAGTGTATAGGAATGCAAGAGGTTTCTGTGCATTAATTTTGTATCCTGCTAATTTACCAGATTCATTGATTAGCTGTAGTAGTTTTCTGATAGCATCTTTAGGATTCTCTATGTATAGTATTATGTCATCTGCAAACAGTGACAGCTTTACTTCTTCTTTTCTGATTTGGATTCCTTTTATTTCTTTTTCTTCTCTGGTTGCTGTGGCTAAAACTTCCAAAACAATGTTGAATAATCGTGGTGAGAGTGGGCATCCTTGTCTTGTTCCTGATCTTAGTGAAAATGGTTTCAGTTTTCACCATTGAGGACGATGTTGGCTGTGGGTTTGTTGTCTATCGCCTTTATTATGTTGAGGTAAGTTCCTTCTGTGCCTACATTCTGGAGGGCTTTTTCACAAATAGGGGTTGAATTTTGTTGAAAGCTTTTTCTGCATCTATTGAGATGATCATATGGTTTTTATTCTTCAATTTGTTAATATGGTGTATCAGATTGATTGATTTGAGTATATTGAAGAATCCTTGCATTCCTGGGATAAACCACACTGATCATGTTGTATGATCTTTTTAATGTGCTGTTAAATTCTGTTTGCTAGTATTTTGTTGAGGATTTTTGCATCTATGTTAATCAGTGATATTGGCCTGTAGTTTTCTTTCTTTGTGAAATCTTTGTCTGGTTTGGGGATCAGGGTGTTGGTCGCCTTGTAGAATGAGTTTGGGAGTGTTCCTCCCTCTGCTGTGTTTTGGAAGAGTTTGAAGAGGATAGGTGTTAGCTCTTCGCTAAATGTTTGGTAGAATTCGCCTGTGAAGCCATCTGGTCCTGGGCTTCTGTTTGTTGGAAGATTTTTAATCACAGTTTCAATTTCAGTGTATGTGATTGGTCTGTTTATATTTTCTATTTCTTCCTGGTTCAATTCGGAAGGTTGTGCTTTTCTAAGAATTTGTCCATTTCTTCCAGGTTGTCCATTTTATGTCATATAGTTGCTTGTAGTAATCTCTCATGATCCTTTGTATTTCTGCTGTGTCAGTTGTTACTTCTCCTTTTTCATTTCTAATTCTATTGACTTGAGTCTTCTTCCTTTTTTTCTTGATGAGTCTGGCTAATGGTTTACCAATTTTGTTTATCTTCTCAAAGAACCAGCTTTTAGTTTTGCTGATCATTGTTATTGTTTCCTTCATTTCTTTTTCATTTATTTCTGATCTGATTGGTATGATTTCTTTCCTTCTGCTAACTTTGGGGTTTCTTTGTTCTTCTTTCCCTAATTGCTTTAGGTGTAAGGTTAGGTTGTTTATTTAAGATTTCTTGTTTCTTAAGGTAGGATTGTATTGCTATAAACTTCCCTCTTAGAACTGCTTTTGCTGCATCCCATAGGACTTGGGTCATTGTGTTTTCATTGTCATTTGTTTCTAGGTATTTTTTGATTTCCTCTTTGATTTCTTCAGCGATCTCTTGGTTATTTAGTAATGTGTTGTTTAGCCTCCAGGTGTTTGTATTTTTTACAGATAATTCCTTTAATTGATATCTAGTCTCATAGTGTTGTGGTCAGAAAAGATACTTGATACGAATTTAATTTTCTTAAATGTACCCAGGCTTGATTTGTAACCCAAGGTATGGTCTATCCTGGAGAATGTTCCATGAGTACTTGAGAAGAAAGTGTATACTGTTTTTGGGGATGGAATGTCTTATAAATATCAATTAAGTCCATCTTGTTTAATGTGTCATTTAAAACTTGTGTTTCCTTATTTATTTTCAGTTTGGATGATCTGTCCATTGGTGAAAGTGGGGTATTAAAGTCCCTACTATGATTGTGTTAATGTCGATTTCCCCTTTTATGGCTGTTCGTATTTGCCTTATGTATTGACGTGCTCCTACATTGGGTGCATAAATATTTACAATTGTTATATGTTCTTCTTAGATTGATCCCTTGATCATTATGTAGTGTCCTTCTTTGTCTCTTGTAATACTCTTTATTTTAAAGTCTATTTTGTCTGATATGAGAATTGCTACTTCAGCTTTCTTCTTATTTCCTTTTGCATGGAATATCTTTTTCCATCCCTTCACTTTCAGACTGTATGTGTCCATGGGTCTGAAGTGGGTCTGTTGTAGATAGCATATATATATGTCTTGTTTTCGTATTCACTCAGCCAGTCTAAATCTTTTGGTTGGTGCATTTAATCCATTTACATTTAAGGTAATGATCAATATGTATGTTCCTATTACGATTTTCTTAATTTTGGGGGGTTTGTTATTGTAGGTCTTTTCCTTCTCTTCTGCTTCCTGCCTAGAGAAGTTCCTTTACCATTTGCTGTAAGGCTGGTTTGGTGGTGCTGAATTCTCTTAGCTTTTGCGTGTCTGTAAAGGTTTTAATTTCTCCATCAAATCTGAATCAGAACCTTGCTGGGTAGAGTAATCTCTGTTGTAGGTTTTTCCCTTTCACCACTTTAAATATGTCCTGCCACTCCCTTCTGGCTTGCAGAGTTTCTGCTGAAAGATCAGCTGTTAACCTTATGGGGATTCCCTTGTATGTCATTTGTTGTTTTTACCTTGTTGCTTTTAATATTTTTTCTTTGTATTTAATTTTTGATAGTTTGATTAATATGTGTTTTGGCATGTTTCTCCTTGGATTTATCCTGTATGGGACTCTCTGTGCTTCCTGGACTTGATTAACTATTTCCTTTCCCATATTAGGGAAGTTTTCAACTCTAATCTCTTCAAATATTTTCTCAGTCCCTTTCTTTTTCTCTTTGTCTTGGACCCATATAATTTGAATGTTGGTGCGTTTAATGTTGTCCCTGATATCTCTGAGACTGTCCTCAATTCTTTTCATTCTTTTTTCTTTATTCTGCTCTGCAGTAGCTATTTCCACTATTTTTTCTTCCAGGTCACTTATCCATTCTTCTGCCTCAGTTATTCTGCTATTTATTCCTTCTAGAGAATTTTTAATTTCACTTATTGTGTTGTTCATCATTTTTTGTTTGCTCTTTATTTCTTCTAGGTCCTTGTTAAACGTTTCTTGTATATTCTCCATTCTATTTCCAAGATTTTGGATCATCATTGCTATCATTATTCTGAATTCTTTTTCTGGTAGACTACCTATTTCCTCTTCATTTGTTAGGTCTGATGGGTTTTAACCTTGCTCCTTCATCAGCTGTGTTTTTCTCTGCCTTCTCATTTTGCTTATCTTACTGTGTTTGGGGTCTCCTTTTTACAGGCTGCAGGTTCGTAGTTCCCGTTGTTTTTGGTGTTGCCCCCAGTGGCTAAGGTTGGTTCAGTGGGTTGTGTAGGCTTCCTGTTGGAGGGGACTAGTGCCTGTGTGCTGGTGGATGAGGCTGGATCTTGTCTTTCTGGTGGGCTGGACCTCGTCCGGTGGTGTGTTTTTGGGTGTCTGTGACCTTATTATGATTTTAGGCAGCCTCTCTGATAATGGGTGGGTTTGTTTTCCTGTCTTGCTAGTTGTTTGGCATAGGGTGTCCAGTACTGTAGCTTGCTGGTCGTTGATTGGAGGTGGGTCTTGGCGTTGAGATGGAGATCTCTAGGATATTTTTGCCGTTTCATTTGACATGGAGCTGGATGGTCTCTGGTGGTCCAATGTCCTGAACTCAGCTCTTCCACCTCAGAGAAACAGCCCTGATACCTGACCAGAGCACCAAGACCCTGTCATCCACATGGCTCAGAATAAAAGGGAGAAAAAAGAAAGAAACAAAATAAAATAAAGATATTAAAGTAAAAAATAATTATTAACAATAAGAAATATTTTTTAAGTAATAAGAAAAAGAAGAAAAAAAGAGAGAAGAGAGCAACCAAACCAAAAAACAAATCCACCAATGGTAACAAGTGCTAAAGAACTATATATAAAAAAAAAAATAGATAGAACTGCAGGACAAATGGTAAAAGCAAAAGCAAAGCTATACAGACAGAATCACACACAGAAGCATACACATACACATTCACAAAGAGAAAAAGAGAAAAAAAAATATATCTTTGCTCCCAAAGTCCACCACCTCAATTTGGGATGATTCCTTGTCTATTCAGGTATTCCAGAGATGCAGGGTACATCAGGTTGATTGTGGAGATTTAGTCTGCTGCTCCTGAGGCTGCTGGGAGAGATTTCCCTTTCTCTTCTTTGTTCACACAGCTCCCGGGGTTCAGCTTTGGATTTGGAGCCCGTCTCTGTATGTAGGCTGCCTGAGGGCGTCTGTTCTTCGCTCAGACAGGACGGGGTTAAAGGAACAGCTGACTGGGGGGCTCTGGCTCACTCAGACCGGGGGGAGGGAGGGGTATGGATGTGGGGCGAGCCTGCAGTGGCAGAGGCCAGCGTGATGTTGCACCAGCCTGAGGCGCACCGCACATTCTCCCGGGGAAGTTGTCCCTGGATCCCGGGACCCTGGCAGTGGCGGGCTGCACAGGCTCCTGGGAGGGGAGGTGTGGAGAGTGACCTGTGCTCGCACACAGGCTTCTTGGTGGCGGCAGCAGCAGCCTTAGTGTCTCATGCCCATCTCTGGGGTCCGCACTGTTAGCTGTGGCTCGCGCCTGTCTCTGGAGCTCGTTTAGGTGGCGCTCTTAATCCCCTCTCCTCGCGCATCCCGAACCAATGGTCTCTTGCCTCTTCTGCAGGTCCAGAGTTTTTCCCGGACTCCCTCCCGGCCAGCCGTGGTGCACTAACCCCCTGCAGGCTGTGTTCACGCCGCCAACCCCAGTGCTCTCCCTGTCCTCTGATAGAAGCCCGAGCCTCAGCTCCCAGCCCCGCCTGCCCTGGCAGGTGCGCAGACAAGCCTCTCGGGCTGGTGAGTGCCGGTCAGCAGCGATCCTCTGTGCAGGAATCTCTCCGCTTTGCCCTCCGCACCCCTGTGGCTGCGCTCTTCCGTGGCTCCGAAGCTTCCCCCCTCTGCCAACCTCCGTCTCCGCCCGCGAAGGTGTTCCTAGTGTGTGGAAACCTTTCCTCCTTCACGGCTCCCTTCCACTGGGGCAGGTCCCGTCCCTATTATTTTGTCTCTGTTTATTCTTTTTTCTTGTGCCCTACCCAGGTACGTGGGGGAGTTTCTTGCCTTTTGGGAGGTCTGAGGTCTTCTGCCAGCCTTCAGTAGGTGTTCTGTAAGAGTTGTTCCACATGTAGATGTATTACTGATGTATTTGTGGGGAGGAAGGTGATCTCCACGTCTTACTCTTCCGCCATCTTGAAACTCCTCCCCTGAGCACTTTCTTGACATCAGTTCTGACTACTCGATAAATCACTTTTAAAAACACAAAAGCCCAGATCACCACCTCCACCAATTATCAGAATCCTTGAGTGGGATGAAGGTATCATTTTGTTTAGGAGCTTCCCCACATAATTTTAAAAGTCAACCAGGCTTGGGAATCCACTGGTCAACATTTCCCTCCCAGTTTAGCAGTGAAAAAATTGTTCTCCACCATCACACCCCTGAGCAGCACCCAGCACACTTCTGGGCACATATAGGTTTTGGCTCAAAAGAAACCATTTACCCTGTGACCATTCTTTTGACCCAAAAAGAGCGAACTGCTCAACTACCAACTTAGTAATTTGGTGTCTTTAATCTAGAGAACAGCAAATGCTTTTTTTTTTTTAATATATATCTAATGCCAAATTCTCATAAGAGGGTCTAATCACAGCCCTGTTGTCTCTCTCCCACCCTTTTATTTTTTTAAGGAAATGCAGATGATAAAGTAAAAAAAAGTCAGCTTTTGGAATGGACAGATGTGAACGGAAACCTCAACTCTACCACTCATGGGCAGCATAAATGCCCAGGTAAATGGCTTCATTGTGTTGAATTTCAGCTACCATAGATGTAATGTAGGAATAAATATCCCATCTACAGGGTTGATTCAAGGGTGAAATAAGAATATATGTATGAAATAACTGGCACATTAGTTTTCTAGAAGTAATATTCCATTCTTCTAAAGGATCTTATACTTTAAAACCACAGTTTTGACATCGGGAATTTCTAGAAGCATAGAGCTTCTGTGGCAGTGCCTTGGGGGACACGGTTGGGACAAGGGAGAGGTGCCAGGAGAAAGAGCTCTGACCCCATAAAGTCGGGTTCTACCAGAGGAGCTTCACTTTGATCTATTTTATTCAGTAGCCTTTGACATCAGATGTCATATAATGAAAGAAATCTGTCAAAGGAAAAAATGCATAAAAGCCACTGATTTAAGTTATTATGGTAGCCACCACTTGTGTTTTTCTTTTACGTCCACATAATTCAGTACAAAAGCACATGTAGATTTATTTGTATCATCAACTATAATATTGGTTTTAATTTTGTTTTTACATATTTAACAAAGAACAGTTTGGTAATTCTGTACTTGGACCACAATAAAAGGTCAATTTCAGGAAAAAAAATTCTTGCTAAGGTTTATCATATAGTAATAAACCAGATGATAAATGATTAAAATACCATGTCTGATTAAGCCAAAGTACCCAACACTGAAGTCAAAAGTAGAAGATTCATATTTTAGATGTGGATATAGAACATAAAAAATGTTGCATTAAAAAGGGTTTTAAGAAAACAATGGAACTTAGTCAATACCAGTAAGAAAATGATTAAGGTAGCTTAGGCAAAATGATCTTATAGAACATGTAAGCTTTCCCTTATTTCAATTATAATAAGAATTAATGGGACCAACAGAATTTCTATAGATATCAGTCTTTTTAGTTGTTCACTGTTTCCCAAAATAGCAGAGGATACATGACCTTCTTGCTGTTCTTAATTTAGCAAACCTAATCACATTATTATAAACATAGTTTCTTATCATATCCATCCAAATTTCTGGAAAATATTAAGATTTATTGTCAAAATAATGAAAACAAAAGAAGTTGTGCCTTTGCATATTTTCTGTTAGGCATTTCCTGTTGCTTTCTGCATATTTTTTATTGCAATCATAGTTGCAGCTGAACCTCTTTAATATTCTCTCTCTCTCTCTTTCTCTCATTTGTGGATGTGGCATTAAGTGGCTAAAATTACCAGGTAAAGTTCATCCCTAAATTCTTTAATGGCTCACCCACAGTGTTTTCTTCCTTGGAACATAGATCACTGGAGTCTTTTGAAATCCATTTTGCATGTAGTACAAGATGGCATGTAAGAACAAAGGCCATAAAATGGACAATTTAGCCAGAGGCAAGAAACAGCTAATGAAAATGCCAAATGAAAACCTTGGTAGTTGAAATTTATTTGGTGTTTTGAAGACTACACAACTTGGGTTCCTGTAATTCTACATACATTACCAGTATTCATGGCTATAATATGTGTATTCTTTAGTCTTTAGTGTGTTCTTTAGTTTTCACAGTAACTTTTCAGTAAAATTAATAAGGAAGTGAGATACTCCTGGGATCACACTGTCTTTCTAATTCAATTTGCTTCCTGGAAGTGAAAAAAATTACAGGCAACTTCTAGCAATTTTGTTCAAACAATGTTAGCAGATTAGTCTACCTTACAGATTTACAACCATTTTGTTTGTGGAACAAACATTGCCAAACAGGAATCAGGATAATGCTTTTAGACATTGTAAAATCAAGACAGCATATGATACAAATAACTGTTATTAACTTCATGTTGACCAGACACATATTCTCTTGGAAAACCAGCAAAGCTTGTCCCTTAATTAATTTTTTTTGATGAAATGAAAAAGTGAAACTTTAGTTATCTGAAAACTATTTTGAGATTAGTTTACAGTTCTCTTAAAATATTTTATAGGGCTTACTGTGTGCTAGCTAGATATGGTACTAGGCCTGGAGATAGAACAAAGGATAAGATGTAATCTCTCCTTTGAGGAAATATCATGAGTATGTCAAAAATTGGGTCAGAACAATGTGAAAATTGCAATAATGGACTTCGACACAAGGTACAGTAATGGAGGGCATAAGAAAGGACTGATTCATTCTGGAGAACAACCACATGAGGTTCCATAGAGAAGGGGGAGTGAGCTTAGTTTGAAGGATATAAAGGAGACATGAGAAACAAGATGGCCAGGAAATAAAGGGTAGACAAATTACTTTGGTCAGAGTGAAGAGAGACAATAAAACACTGAGGAGAGGAGTAGTATAATGAAATATTTGAAGAAATGTAAATATGTCACAATTACAGGGGAGTGAAGTTTGATACTACACATGGCAAGAATTAAAGTCACACATGTAGGAAGGTTCTTGCATGCCATGTAAGACATTTTTTTGGATACCAGTGTTATACAAACTTTTTAGTTTTTACACATACAATTTGTTAAAAAAAAAAGCACTCATTCAATATCTGTATGTCTATTTATTTATTTAATTGTCTGTGACCTCCATAAGAGCAGTTTTAAAAAACATCTCTCTTACTTATTGATATCTTTCAAGTGTCCATAACAGTACCTGGCACAAGAGGGCTCAATAAATAGCCGTTCAGTGAATGAGGCACATTACTAAACACAAATAAAAATAGAATTTTCAAGAGGATGTGCTAAAGATGAAATAAAATGGAGTTTGAAGGGTTTTGCTAATTGGGATAGCTTTATATTATCATTAGCTGATATCTTTAGGTATGAAACATACTTTGAGGTTCATCTATAATAATGGTAGATGTTAATCAGTATATTTAATAATCTTCTTGATAATTTTGAACTTTTTTGCCAACCATCTTCTCAACTCTTATTAGGTCACCCTTCTCTTTACCTTGCGATGTGGCTGGGAGAAAGCTTGTGTGAAGGGAAGAAGATGTCTCAGCTCTGTAATTTTTTAATTGCTCTCTTTGCTTATATTATTGTCTTCAATCAATGGTTTCTTTGGGGGAGTGTTCTTAAGCAACTCGCTCATTTTCTGAGATTTAGTCAAAACTAAATAATATAAATGATACATTCACTTGCTGATTCATATAAACTGCAGTACATTGCAATACTTTGAAAGTAAATGAAAGAGTGAGGGTGTCATCATAAACTGCACTGGGGCACCCAACTCTTGCTTCTGAATTCTTTATGTGACCATTTATTATCAGTGGAACTGAAGGAGGGCACCAGGGTCCACCTGTATATTACATATCAACAGAGTGTAGTGAATTTCTTTTTCTTAATACAGTGTAATGAATGCAAAAAATTCAATATTTTCTTCCTTCACTCCAAAAGATTGTCTTTTCCCCCCTGAGGTACATACACCCCTCTTTGGAGACCATGGTTGTGGAAATAGAAACCAAAGTAAAACACTAAGCACAGAAATGACACACTTAGATTTGAATTGGAAGAACTGCTCTGTAGCCCAGTTTCCTAGACAGCTTTAAATAAATATTTTAATTCTGTCATTTTGGATGGATAGAAAGCTTTCTAATATGTACTTTAGACTCTTTTTTTTTTTGATTTGTTAATCACTATCTTTACAGGACTTAATTTTTTCTTTATGACATTATTACTATTATACCGTGGCACGATACAGAGAGGTCTTTAAGTCTACTCAGTTTTTTAAAACCGTGAGTCTCTATATTAAGTGACTCCACATTATTATTATTATTTTGAAATTCCTATTATTGATTTTCAGAAAACTTTAGCCTCTTCTCCTTCGTCTAGTTATTATTATAAGTCCTTCTTGACTCATCCAATTTAATTTATATTCAGAGAGCATGAAACCCAGATTACCAGGCTTAGTAAAATTGTATCTAAAATAAGGCAAACACTTTCTGAATTCAGGCCTGAAGGATGCTCCTCTAAGCAAACTTAATATGTGACTTAATCTGTGGACTTGATGTTCTCTACACTTTTCAGACGCTTTTTTATTTTATTTTTTGTCTCAATTTTTAGGTTGTGGGACATATTCCAGATAAATTTAAATGCCAGGTCCCCGCGTTCTGGACAAAGAAAGCATGACTCTACCTGTTCCCCTTTGTGTTTTCATGGTTTCTCTTTATAAAGACTTGTTAACATCTCTTTTTTATTATCAGGACATTTGCACACTTCTAAACTTGCTGATTGGATCTCTAGAGAGATTTGAGTAGACAAAAACAGGGAAACATTGGTCCTGATGTGAAAATTGAGGACTGCCAAAAAGCAAGATGAAGAGGAAGCAAGGAAAGAGTGGGTAAATGCAAACAACTCCTAGGACTTAATTCTGAGTGGAGGACTCTCATGACCGAGAGTGAATCCTGTGTGAAGTCGTAGTTCAGATGAATACGAAGAGGTACCTGGGGTGATTGGCAAATAGAGAACAGATATGTCTCAGCCACCAAGTCAGAGAGAGGGGACATAGCCACTGTCTGGGACACAGTACAGTAAATCCCCTACATACGAACCTTCAAGTTGTGAACGTTCAAAGATGTGAACATACATTTGCATGTCCAGTCACATAAGTTAGTTCATGTGTCTGGCGCACATTGTCACATGTGTGCATCCTCTACAAGTGATTGTGCTTTTGTGTACTTTACTGTACAGTACTGTATAGAGTACAGTAGTACAGTACTTTTATTTCAAGCCCAGGATGTCCAGAAGCAAGCGTAAAAGCAGGTGTGATGTAGCTGGTACTACTCTACTTTTCAAGGTACTGTCCTGTAAGATTAAAAATGTTTTATTTTTTGTGTTTCTTTGTTTTTTTATGTATTATTTGTACAAAAAGCATTATAAACCTATTACAGTGCAGTATATATAGCTGTTAATGTTATTTGGGTACCTAGGCTAACTTTGTTTGACTTAACAAACAAATGGGACTTAATGAACACGCTCTCAGAACGGAACTCATTTGTATGTAGGGGACTTACTGTAGTGACACGTTGGCAGTGCCCAGAGCTAGGCAACTGCTGCTTGGGGGGGTGGGGTTTGAACTGATTCTCAAATAAATGAATTTAAGATAAATCAAACTGTCTCTTCCATATGCTGTTGGGTACCTAGTGAATCAAGATTTTATTTATTCTACTGACTGTAAGGTTATTCATCTATCTTCTGTGAAAATTTTCATAAATATGGAAAAGTACTGAAAGTAATACAAATATACATATACATCTGCTCAGAATTAACACATATTACTATCTTATCCTATTTGTTTCAAATTTTTGTTAAGGAATAAAACATCAGAGTTTAACTTCTCTTTGAATTCCTTTCCAGCCTCAGAATTGAGACATTGGGCTTCCTGCTAATAAGGACAATTTGGAGTTTGAGAAATTAACTGGAAAAATAAATGGATATAACTGTATTTTCATACCAAACTCTGAGTTATGCTGCACATAGGACAAAGGGAAGTATTACCGATTTCTTTTACTATAGATTTTTCTATTTCATCATATAATAGTGCTTTAAATGTCCCATTAGATATCCATTAGCTCTGCTTGATGGTTAGCAGTACATTTGTTTTGGCACGTACATCATGGGTAAGGAGCTTCTAAAGTCCTGTTTAATGGATTCACATAGTTTAAATTCCTGACAAGGGAGTGCCTGGACTGAGCCACCAACAGGAGAAATAAAAGGATTAAAACCTCCTAGCTGCTGCTCTTTTTCACTTAAGGAAACACAGAATACCAGATGCAGGTATTTTGGAAGCAAAGTGTGCCTGTGAACAAATTATTTTTCTTTCCCATATTATACTTTCTCTCAGATCACTTTCTTTTCCTTCCTGAGGGAGGAAGGTCCCAGGTTGAGTTCTCAGGCAGCAGACATGAGACAAGGTTTGTGTGCAGGGGTTATTGAGTAATGCCTTGGGATTACTCCTGTAAGGGCATGAGGGAGCCAGGCGTGGGCAGAGGGAGGGTTGAGCTGTGATGCAGATTCAAAAGAGGTCTTAGCTGGCTCCACTGGGCTCATGGGAGCAGGTATGGCTCTTCACAGCTGTCATTATTTGAGGAGGAAGGTAAAGGCTGCTCCTGGCCTTCAGCCAGGCAGTTCCTCATGGTCTAGGAAAACTTCTAGAGAGGGCTTCATGTTTGTACCATCAGCAGGCAACACTGAGGGCCTCAGTCCTGGAGAGGGAATCTGGGCAGCTCACCATGCCTGGGTCCAGCCTGTGCTTGCAACACATGGAGGGTAGCACAGAGCAGATGTTATGGCACACATATTATTAATAAGTAAAATAGCCACTCATTTCATCAGAGACAGCTATCTAAATTAATGCAATTTGGTTTCTTTGGAAATAAATATTTTATTTGTGGTAGTAAAACTGTGTAAACTATATGACCATTTTTTCTATCCATTACTTTGTAGTTAAACCACTTAAGAACGATTTCAAAGGAGGCGTGCAAAAGAAAAGCCATGTTCACTCCCTGAGAGGAAACAACAATATAATTTGACAGATGAAATACACAGATAGAGAACACTTCGGGAGCAATTATATAACCTTGCACGAGGAAATACATAATAATGTTCTAGGAATAAAAATGCTAGTGAAACTTAGGTTGGAGGAGTTTCCAGAATGGATTGGTATCTGAATTTCTGGAGAAATATCATTAATAAAAGCTCCAGTTGAATTTTTTCTTTTGCATTTTTCCCAAGACATTGTTTTTAGCAGGTAAAAGATAGCTATTGCCACATTATATACTAACTTCTTTTTTTAAGTACCTAGGTTATAAAACAAAAAATGGAGCACAGATGAATTAGTTTCCAAAATGTTTCAGTCCAGTGAAACATCATATAAGGGACCTTGCAACACTATGACTTTGCTGACAATCTAGATTAAGTCATTTCGCCATATAGTCCTCTCTTCCTTCCCTATAACTCAAAAGACATAAAACAAAGCTATCATTCTTGTATTTATATGAGAACAGAGAGTGTCATCCTGTTCCGCTAGAACTCAGCATTCTGGTGGAAATGTGTGGATCCTGTCATTTACCATACCTCTCAGAAGTACAGATGTTGGTCTCTATGTGATGGCTTACGATGCTAAATCTTCCTTAAGTTTAGAAAGAGAACAACTCAATTTAAAAGTGCTAATATTCAGGATTTCATGAGTACTAATAGAGGCTGATTTACTTATTGATCAGTTGCCTGTAATTATATGACTTTTATGTGAAATGTCTGAATACAAGTGTTATATAGTACAGGCATACCTTGTTTTATTGTGCTTCACTTTATCAGGCTTCACAGATACTGTGTTTTTCACAAATTGAAGGTTTATGACAACCCCACGTCCAGCAGCATTTATTCACTTCATATATGACACACTGTGTCATATTTTGTTAATTCCTGCAATATTTCAAACTTTTTCATTTTATTATATTTGTCATGGTCATCTGTGATCAATGATGATGATCAGTGATGTTACCACTGTCATTGTTTTGGGGTGCCGTGAACCACACCCATATAAGATGTTGAACTTAATTGATAAATGTGTGTGTTCTGATTGCTCCACTGACTGGCCATTTCTCCACCTCTCTCCCTCTCCTTGGACCTTCCTATTCCCTGAAACACAGAAACATTGAAATTATTCCAATTAATAACTCTTCTATGGTCTCTAAGTGTTTGAGTGAAAGGAAGATTCACATGTCTCTTACTTTAAATCAAAAGCTAGAAATTATTAAGCTTAGTAAAGAAGGCATTTCAAAAACTGAGATACACTGTTAGCTAGGCCTCTTTCACCAGTTAATCAAGTTGTGAATGCAAAGAAAAAGTTATTGAAGGAAATGAAAAATGCTACTCCAGTGAACTCATGAATGATAAGAAAGTGAAATAGCCATATTGCTGATATGAAGGAAGTTTTAATGGTCTGGATAGAAGATCAAACCAGCCACAATATTCCCTTAAGCCAAAGCCTAATCCAGAGCAAGACCCTAGCTCTCTTCAATTCTATGAAGGATGAGAGAGGTGAGGAAGCATCAGAAGAAAAGTTTGAACCCAGAAGAGGTTGATTCATGAGGTTTAAGGAAAGAATCCATCTCCATAACATAAAAGTGCAAGGTGAAGCAGCTGACGTAGAAGCTGCAGCAAGTTATCCAGAAGATCTAGCTAAGATCATTAATGTAGGTGGCTATACCAAGCCACAAATTTTCAATGTAGATGAAACAGCATTATATTGAAAGAAGATGCCATCTAGGACTTTCATAGCTAGAGAGGAGAAGTCAATGACTGGGTTCAAAGCTTCAAAGGACAGGCTGACTCTCTTGTCAGAGGCTCATGCAGCTGGTGACTTGAAGTTGAAGCCAATGATCATTTTTCTTTTTAAAAATCCTAGGGTCCTTAACAATTATGCTAAATCTACTCTACCTGTGCTCTATAAATGGAACTACAAAACCTGGATGACAACACATAGGTTTACAACATGATTTACTGAATATTTTAAGCACACTATTGAGACTTACTGCTCAGGAAAAAAGATTTATTTCAAAATAAATCTGCTCACTGACAATGCACCTGGTCACCCAAGAGCTCTGGTGGAGGTATACAACAAGATTTATGTTGTTTTCATGTCTGCTAATACTACATCCATGAAGCAAGGAGTAATTTTGACTTTCAAGTCTTTTATTCAAGAAATATATTTTGTAATGTTATAACTATCAGAGATAATGATTCTTCTGATGGATGTGAGCAAAGTCAATTGAAAACCTTCTAGAAAGGCTTCAACATTCTAGGTGCCACTAAGAAGATTTGTGATGCATGGGAAGAGATTAAAATATCAACATTAACAGGAATTTGGAAGAAGTGATTTCAACCCTCCAAGATGACTTTGAGTGGGTCAAGACTTCAGTGGAGGAAGTAATTAAGGAGATGGTGGAAACAGCAAGAGAACTAGAATTCAAAGTGGAGCTTAAAGATGTGGCTGAATTGCTGCAGTCTCATGATAAAACTTGAATGGATGACGAGCTGCTCTTACAGATGAGCAAAGAAAGTGATTTTTTGACATGGAATCTACTCCTGGTGAAGACAGTGTGAAAACTGTTGAAATGACAACAAAGGATTTAGAATATTACACAGACTTAGTTGATAAAGCAGAGGCAGGGTTTGAGAAGATTTACTCCAATTTTGAAAGAAGTTCTTCTGTGGGTAAATACAATCAAACAACATTGCATGCTACAGAGAAATCATTCATGGAAAGAAGAATCAATCAATGTGACAAACTTTGTTGTGATATTATTTTAAGAAATTGCCCCAGTCGCCCCTACCTTTAGCAACAACCACCATGATCAGTCAGCAGCCATCAATATCCAAGTAAGACTCTCCACCAGCAAAAAGATTATGACTTTCAGAGGGCTCAGGAGGTGGTTAGCATTTTTTAACAATAAAGTAGTTTTAAATTAAGGTATGTACATGGTTATTTTAAACATAATCCTATTGCATACTTATGTTACACTATAGTGTAAACATAACTTTTATATGCACAGGGAAATCAAAAATTTTGTGTGACTTGCTTTACTGAGTTTGTCTGGAACCAAACTTGCAAAATCTCTGTCTTTCAGGACAAAGGTAAGAATAGATTTTGTTCTTAAATTTCATTTGAAACTTAAAAGTTTATAGGAAAATTTACCTGCTAAGTACAATTTTTCATAAAATAAAGTTACAAATGAGAGGTAGTCCCAAGCTAGTGCACAGATGTCTAACTCTATTTCATTAGACCTAACTTTGCATCGATGGTTTTTCTAAGTCCTAATCCCTTGGGAGATGTGGGTTTCAGAAGTGATACGGAACTCTGGTGGCAAAGGACGGCCTCAGGAAGAGGAGAAAGAAGGGGCAGAACCTTGGACACCTGGGATCTCGCTGTAGAGAGAAAAAGTTCTACAATGGGGAGGAGGAGAGGTGAGTAGTAAAGGATAGATTCTGTTTAATTAATTAATGTTGTTTTTATCTACAGGTTGAGTTTCCATATGTTAAGGATTGCTTTGGATGGTATTTCAAGACAATGCTTTAAATAAATAGTGCTTCATTTCAATTTGAAAATTTTTACTTGCCCATGGTAGTTTTACATTTTTAAAAACTTTTTAGTCTTTATTTTTGGTTTCTCTTAACTTGACTTTATTGCCTAGGCAACATTATTACAACAGTAAAGGATATCAAATAGGAGAAAATTTTACTCACATTGTCCTCATTCTGACATATCAACAGTTCTCATTTTTCTAGTTTGTCCATACCTAAATACTGTTATAACCAAAGCAGAGATACTTCCATGCTATGGTCTTTTTCACATAACATTGTATCTTGTTTCATGATTCTTCATCATTTCCACTTCACCACTCAAACTGGCCATCTAGATTCCATGTTGGATTCCCAAGCTTGTAAACCTCTGACCTGTTGTCGAATTCCATGCAGTTTCCTTTAGAGGTGGGACCATGAGTGCCACCTCTGAGAGCATGCATCTCTGTAGATGTCTTCTCAAATGAGAAAGAAACAACCTCCCATTCTCCTCTTGAAAGAGCAAGGAAACAGTACCTTCTCACCCACTACTTTTGGTCTGCTTGTACTTTTAGGTATCATTTGAATTTAAGGGTAATTTCATGTTTTACTATTGAAACACATCTCAGCAGATTCCCATAGTGTGTTGCCTGGCATGGAGTAGGCACTCAGCAGATGTTTACTGAATGGACAATATTGCTCATACAGAATCACAGATCAATTACTTTAGCAAAAGAAAGTTCTCATAATGTGTTTCCCCCCCCAAAAAAAAAATCGTGTGCTTACTCAGAAAAACTCTTAAAAATAATAGAGTTCATAATGTTTTGAAGTATACATTTTAAAGAATGATGCTATTCATTGTCCTAATTGCTTTATAGAAGTTTTTGTTCTTTTAAGCTTTCCAATAACCCTGTGATACTGGTATTGATATTCTGATCTTACAGGTAAATAAGGCTAAGAGAATTTAAGAAAGTTAAGAAACTTGTCCAAGATCACATAATTAATAAATAAGTGTTGGAGCCAAGATTGGACACTGCCCTTCTGATTTCAGTCTAGCTCCTGTAATATATTTCCAGTATCCACAGTCAGCTTACCAGTTTCAGATAGCATAAAGATCAGAATACTATGGAAAAGAAGGATTAGGAACTATGAAGTGGAGATGTCAGCAACAGTGATTTGTTGACAGGATGTCCCTAATTCTATCAGTACCTTAGTGGCTGACACAAGTTAACCCTGGACTTCTGAATTGGATTGCAGGTGTGGAATTGAACTCTTGAGGACTTCCAGTAATTTGAAAGTGTTCAAGCCTGGTGCCAGTTACCTAATTTCTCAGAAAACTACACAGAAGATGACAGTTCTGTATCATTCTGGTATAGAAAGTGGAGAGGGAACACTGTGTGTACTGCCATAAGAATTCGTAGCAAGTTTGAAATACAATACAATCAAGCAAAAGTAAATAAAATAAAGTGAAATTAATCACTCTACTACAACTTCTTAACAAGAAAAGAATGAGAGATTGAATGTAATCCTTGATTATATGTAGAAATAAGTTTTAAAAATATATTTATCTTACACTTTAACTTGATGACTTGTATATTCTTGAATGAACATCTAATTACTTATGAAATTATGAATATATTATACTCATTGATTTTGAACAAATTATATTGACCTATTTACATATCAACCAAAAATGCAACCTTAAAATAAAAAAAATATTTCTTAGAATTTCAATTTTTAGAAAATATTGGCTTTTGGTAGTTATAATTTAATTTTTGTAACATTAACATTACTATTAATAATGGAGGATTTATTTTTAACCACATATGGTTCTAAGCATCCATTAGGTAATTGTTGCCTTCTTCAAATCACTGGGGTATTTTATTTTATTTATTTTTTTAAAAGGGCTTCAAATGCTTGGCTTTTTTTTTATTAATTAATTAATTAATTAATTTTTGGCTGTGTTGGGTCTTCATTTCTGTGCGAGGGCTTTCTCTAGTTGTGGCAAGCGGGGGGGTCACTCTTCATCACAGTGCGCAGGCCTCTCACTATTGCGGCCTCTCTTGTAGCGGAGCACAGGCTCCAGACGCGCAGGCTGAGCAGTTGTGGCTCACAGGCCTAGTCGCTCTGCGGCATGTGGGATCTTCCCAGACAAGGGTTTGAACCCGTGTCCCCTGCATTAGCAGGCAGATTCTCAACCACCGCGCCACCAGGGAAGCCCAAAGGCTCCAAACGCGCAGGCTCAGCAGTTGTGGCTCACGGGCCTAGTCGCTCTGTGGCATGTGGGATCTTCCAAGACTAGGGCTCGAATCCATGTCCCCTGCATTGACAGGCAGATTCTCAACCACTGTGCCACCAGGGAAACCCCCCTGAGGTATTTTAAAAAAACATTATCTAGGCATTCCAAAAAATACTCCAAGAAATATTATTCCACTACATAGACATAGCACATCTGTCAAAAATATTGAATGTCTGGACACTATAGCAACATTCTATTTTAGAGTCAGGAATCAATTTAGTATATAGAATCTTATAATGTGATACAATAATTACAAGGGATAGAAATGTTCTGGGAAGATAAAACCATAAGTGACAAAATGAGACAATATTAAGTGAAACTAAATGTTTCTTTTAATGATAAAATCAGTTCATTTGGTGTCATTCAAAATACATTTTAATGTGCTGTTCGATTCTGTTTGCTAGTATTTGTTGAGGAGTTTTGCATCAATGTTCATCAGTGATATTGGTCTGTAGTTTCCTTTTTTTGTGACATACTTTTCTGGTTTTGGTATCAGGGTGATGGTGGCCTCGTAAATGAGTTTGGGAGTGTTCGTACCTCTGCTATATTTTGGAAGAATTTGAGAAAGATAGGTGTTAGCTCTTCTCGAAATGTTTGACAGAATTCACCTGTGAAGCCATCTGGTCCTGGGATGTTGTTTGTTGGAAGACTTTTAATCACAGTTTCAATTTCAGTACTTGTGATTGGTCTGTTTATACTTTCTATTTCTTCCTGGTTTGGTCTTGGAAGGTTATGCTTTTCTAAGAATTTGTCAATTTCTTCAGGTTGTCCATTTTATTGGCATATTGTTGCTTGTAGAAATCCCTCATGATTCTTTGCATTTCTGCAGTGTCAGTTGTTACTTCTCCTTTTTCATTTCTAATTCTGTTGATTTGAGTCTTCTAATTAAAAGGATCATACACCATGATCAAGAGGGGTTTATCCCAGGAATGCAAAGATTCTTCAATATAGGCAAATCAATGAATGTGATACACCATATTAACAAACTGAAGGAAAAAAACCATATGATAATCTCAACAGACACAGAAAATGATTTTGACAAAATTCAACACCTATTTATGATAAAAACTCTCCAGAAAAAGGCATAGAGAGAACTTACCTCAACATAATAAAGGCCATAAATGACAAACCCACAGCAAACATCATTCTCAGTGTTGAACAACTGAAACCAGTTCCTCTAAAATCAGGAAGAAGACAAGGTTGCCCACTCTCACCACTATTATGCAATAGAGTTTTGGAAGTTTTAGCCACAGCAATCAGAGAAGAAAAATAAATAAAAGGAATCAAATCCAAAAAGAAGAAGTAAAGCTGTCACTGCTTGCAGATGACATGATACTATACATACAGAATCCTAAAGATGCTACCAGAAAACTACTAGAGCAAATCAATGAATCTGGTAAAGTAACAGTATACAAAATTAATGCACAGAAATCTCTTGCATTCCTATACACTAATGATGAAAAATTTGAAAGAGAAATTAAGGAAATACTCCCATTTACCACTGCAACAAAAAGAATAATATACCTAGGAAAATACCTACCTAAGGAGACAAAAACCTGTGTGCAGAAAATTATAAGAAACTGATGAAAGGAATTAAAGATAATATAAACAAATGTAGAGATATACCATGTTCTTGGATTGGAAGAATCAATATTGTGAAAATGACTTTGCTACCCAAAGCAATCTAAAGATTCAATGCAATCCCGATCAAACAACCAGTGGCATTTTTAGAGAACTAGAACAAAAAATTTCACAATTTCTATGGAAACACAAAAGACCCCAAATAGCCAAAGCAATCTTGAGAAAGAAAAATGGTGCTGGAGGAATCAGGCTCCCTAACTTCAGACTATACTAGAAAGCTACGGTAATCAAGAGAGTATGGTACTGGCACAAAAACAGAAAAATAGATCAATGGAACAGGATAGAAACCCCAGAGACAAAACCCACGCATATATGGTCACCTTATCTTTGGTATAGGAGGCAATAATATACATTGGAGAAAAGACAGCCTCTTCAATAATTGGTGCTGGGAAAACTGGACAGCTACATGTAAAAGAATGAGATTAAAATGCTTCCTAACACCATACACAAAAAGAAACTCAAAATGGATTAAAGACCTAAATGTAAGGTCAGACACTATAAAAATCTTAGAGAAAAACATAGGCATAACACTCTATGACATACATCACAGCAAGATCCTTTTTGGCCCACCTCCTAGAGAAATGAAAATAAGAACAAAAATAAACAAATGGGACCTAATGAAACTTAAAATCTTTTGCACAGCAAAGGAAACCATAAACAAGATAAAAAGTCAACCTTCAGAATGGGAGAAAATATTTGCAAATTAAGCAAATGACAAAGGATTAATCTCCAAAATATATAAGCAGGTCATGCATCTGAATATAAAAAAACAAACAACACAATCCAAAATTGGCAGAAGACCTAAGTAGACATTTCTCCAAAGAAGATATACAGACAGCCAACAAACACACGAAAGAATGCTCAACCTCACTAATCGTTAGAGAAATGCAAATCAAAACTACAATGAGGTATCACTTCACACCAGTCAGAATGGCCATGATAAAAAAAATCTAGAAGCAATAAATGCTGGAGAAGGTGTGGAGAAAAGGGAACCCTCTTGCACTGTTGGTGGGAAAGTAAATTGATACAGCCACTATGAAGAACAGTATGGAGGTTCCTTAAAAAACTAAAAATAAAACTACCATATGACCCAGCAGTCCCACTACTGGGCATATACCCTGAGAAAACCATAATTCAAACAGAGTCATGTACCACAATGTTCACTGCAGCTCTATTTACAATAGCCAGGACATGGAAGCAACCTAAGTGTCCATCGACAGATGAATGGATAAAGAAGATGTGGCACAAAGGAATATTACTCCACCATAAAAAGAAATGAAACTGAGTTATTTGTAGTGAGGTGGATGGACCTAGAGTCTATCATACAGAAAGAAGTAAGTAAGAAAGAGAAAAACAAATACTGTATGCTAACACATATATATATGGAATCTAAAAGGAAAAACAATGGTTATGAAGAACATAGGGGCAGGACAGGAAAAATGACGCAGATGTAGAGAATGGACTTGAGGACATCGGGAGGGGGAAGGGTAAGTTGGGAGCAAGTGAGAGAGTGGCATGGATTAATATATACAACCAAATGTTAAATAGATAGCTAGTGGGAAGCAGCTGCATAGCACAGGGAGATCAGCTCAGTGCTTTGTGACCACCTAGAGGGGTGGGATAGGGAGGGTGAGAGGGAGATGTAAGAAGGAGGAGATATGGGGATATATGTATATGTATAGCTGATTCACTTTGCTATAAAGTAGAAACTAACACATCGTTGTAAAGCAATTATACTCCAATAAAGAAGTTTAAACCACTGGTCAGAATGGCTATCATCAAAAAATCAACAAACAATAAATGCTGGAGAGGGTGTGGAGAATAAGGAACCCTCTTGCATTTTTGGTGGGAATGTAAATTAATACAGCCCCTATGGAGAACACTATAGAGGTTCCTTAAAAAACTAAAAATAGAACTACCATATGACCCAGCAATCCCACTACTGGGCATATACCTTGAGAAAACCATAATTCAAAAAGAGTCATGGGAGATGGGCTCAAGATGGCAGAGTAGGAGGACATGCTCTCACTCCCTCTTTTGAGAACAACGGAATCACAACTAACTGCTGAACAATCATTGACAGGAAGACACTGGAACTCACCAAAAAAGATAAGCCACAGGCAAAGACAATGGAGAAGCTGCAATGAGATGGTAGGTGGGTTGCTATAACAATAAAATCAAATCTCATAAGTGCTGGGTGGGTGAGTCACAAACTGGAGCACACTTATACCACAGAAGTCCACCAACTGGAGTGAAGGTTCTGAGCCCCACATCAGGCTTCCCAACCCGGGGGGCTGATAACAGGAGGAGGAATTCCTAGAGAATCAGACTTTGAAGGCTAGTGGGATTTGATTGTAGGACTTTGGCAAGAGTGGGGGAAACAGAGACTACATTCTTGGAGGGCACACACAAAGTAGTGTGTGCATTGGGACCCAGGGGAAGGAGCAGTGACCACAGAGGAGACTGAATCAGATATATCTGCTACTGTTGGAGGGTCTCCTGCAGAGGCAGAGGCGGCTGTGGCTCACTGTGGGGACAAGGACACTGGCAGCAGAAGTTCTGGGAAGTTCTTCTTGGAGTGAGCCCTCCCAGAGTCTGCCATTAGCCCCAAAAAAGACCCCAGGTAGGCTCCAGTGTTGGGTTGCCTCAGGCCAAACAACCAACAGGGAGGGTACCCAGCCCCACCCATCATCAGCCAAACAGATTAAAGTTTTACTGAACTCTGCCCACCAGAGCAACAGTCAGCTCTACCCACCACCAGTCCCTCCCATCAGGATACTTGCACAAGCCTCTTAGATAGCCTTGTCCACCAGAGGGAAGACAGCAGAAGCAAGAAGAACTATAATCCTGAAGCCTGTGGAACAAAAACCACATTCACAGAAAGATAGAAAAGAAGAAAAGGCAGAGGGCTATGTACAAGATGAAGGAACAAGATAAAACCTCAGAAAAACAACTAAATGAAGTGGAGACAGGCAACCTACCAGAAAAATAATTCAGAATAATGATAGTGAAGATGATCCAGGACCTCGGAAAAAGAATGGAGGCAAAGATCAAGAAGATGCAAGAAATGTTTAACAAAGACCTAGAAGAATTAAAGAACAAACAAACAGAGATGAACAATACAATAACTGACATGAAAACTACACTAGAAGGAATCAATAGCAGAATAACTGAGGCAGAAGAACGGATAAGTGACCTAGAAGACAGAATGGTGGAATTCACTGCTGCAGAACAGAATAAAGAAAAAAGAATGAAAAGAAATGAGGACAGCCTAAGAGACATCTGGGAAAACATTAAATGCAACAACATTCACATTATAGGGGTCCCAGAAGGAGAAGAGAGAGAGAAAGGACACGAGAAAATATTTGAAGAGATTATAATCGAACACTTCCCTAATATGGGAAAGGAAATAGACACCCAAGTCCAGGAAGGGCAGCGAGTCCCGTACAGGATAAACCCAAGGAGAAACACGCCAAGACACATAGTAATCAAACAGGCAAAATTAAAGACAAAGAAAAATTATTGAAAGCAGCAAGGGAAAAATGACAAATAACATACAAGGGAACTCCTATAAGGTTAACAGCTGATTTCTCAGAAGAAACTCCACAAGCCAGAAGGGAGTGGCATGATATACTTAAAGAGATGAAAGGGAAGAACCTACAACCAAGATTACTCTACCCGGCAAGGATCTCATTCAGATTCGATGGAGAAATCAAAAGCTTTACAGACAAGCAAAAGCTAAGAGAATTCAGCACCACCAAACGAGCTCTACAAAAAATGTTAAAGGCACTTCTCTAAGTGAGAAACACAAGAAAAGAAAAGGACCTACAAAAACAAACCCAAAACAATTAAGAAAATGGTAATAGAAACATACATATTGATAATTACCTTAAATGTGAATGGATTAAATGCTCCAACCAAAAGACACAGGCTTGCTGAATGCATACAAAAACAAGACCCATATATATGCTGTCTGCAAGAGACCCACTTGAGATCTAGGGACACATACAGACTGAAAATGAGGGGATGGAAAAAGATATTCCATGCAAATGGAAATCAAAAAGAAGCTGGAGTAGCACTACTCATATCAGATAAAATAGACTTTAAAGTAAAGAATGTCAAAGAGACAAGGAAGGACACTATGTAAAGATCAAGGGATCAATCCAAGAAGAAGATATAACAATTAAAAATATATATGCTCCCAACACAGGAGAACCTCAATACATAAGGCAACTGCTAACAGCTCCAAAAAGAGCAAGTTGACAGTAACACAACAATAGTGGGGGACTTTAACACCTCACTTACACCAATGGACATATCATCCAAACAGAAAATTAATAAGGAAACACAAGTTTTAAATGACATAATAGACCAGATAGATTTAATTGATATTTTTAGGACACTCCATCCAAAAACAGCAGATTACACTTTCTTCTCAAGTGCACACAGAATATTTTCCGGGATAGATCACATCTTGGGTCAAAAATCAAGCCTCAGTGAATTTAAGAAAATTGAAATCATATCAAGCATCTTTTCTGACCACAACACTATGAGATTAGAAATCAATTACAGGGGAAAAAACGTAAAAAACACAAACACATGGAGGCTAAGCATTACGTTTCTAAATAACCAAGAGATCACTGAAGAAATCAAAGAGGAAATCAAAAAATACCTAGAGACAAATGACAATGAAAAAATGATGATATAAAACCCATGGGATGCAGCAAATGCAGTTCTAAGAGGGAAGTTTATAGCTATACAATCCTACCTCAATAACAAGAAAAATCTCAAATAAACAATCTAACCTTACATCTAAAGGAACTAGAGAAAGAAGAACAAACTAAACCCAAAGTGAGCAGAAGAAATTAAATCATAAAGATCAGAGCAGAAATAAATGAAGTAGAAAGAAAGAAAGCAGAAATAAATGAAATAGAAAGAAAACAATAGCAAAGATCAGTAAAACTAAAAGCTGGTTCTTTGAGAAGATAAACAAAATTGATAAACAATTAGCCAGACTCATTAAAAAAAAGAGGGAGAGGACTCAAGTTAATAAAATTAGAAATGAAAAAGGAGGAGTTACAACAGACACGGCAGAAATACAAAGCATCCTAAGAGAATACTACAAGCAACTCTATGCCAATAAAATGGACAACCTGGAAGTAATGGCCAAATTCTTAGAAAGGTATAACATTCCAAGACTGAACCAGGAAGAAATAGAAAATATGAACAGACCAATCACAAGTAATGAAATTGAAACTGATTAAAAATCCTCCAACAAACAAAAGTCCAGGACCAGATGGCTTCACAGATGAATTCTATCAAACATTTAGAGAAGAGCTAACACCCATCCTTCTCAAACTCATCCAAAAAATTACAAGGGAGGAAAACTCTCAAACTCTTTCTATGAGGCCACCATCACCCTGATACCAAAACAAGACAAAGATACTGCAAAAAAAGAAAATTACAGACCAATATCACTGATGAATATAGATGCAAAAATCCTCAGCAAAATACTAGCAAACAGAATCCAACAACACATTAAAAGGATCATACACCATGATCAAGTTGGTTTTATCCCAGGGATGCAAGGATTCTTCAACATACGCAAATCAATCAATGTGATACACCATATTAACAACTTGAAGAATAAAAACTATATGATCATCTCAATCAATGCAGAAAATGTTTTGACAAAATTCAACACCCATTTACGATAAAAAAAACTCTCCAGTAAGTGGGCATAGAGGGAACCTACTTCAACATAAAAAAGGCCATATGCGACAAACCCACAGCAAACATCATTCTCAATGGTGAAAAACTGAAAGCATTTCCTCTAAGATCAGGAACAAGACAAGGATGTCCACTTTCGCCAGTGTTATAAACATAGTTTTGGAAGTCCTAGCCACGGCAATCAGAGAAGAAAAAGAAATAAAAGGAATACAAATTGGCAAAGAAGAAGTAAAACTATCACTCTTTTCAGATGACATGATACTATACATAGAGAATCCTAAAGATACCACCAGAAAACTACTAGAGCTAATCAATGAATTTGGTAAAGTTACAGGATACAAAATTAATGCACAGAGATCTCTTGCATTCCTGTACATTAATGATGAAAAATATGAAAGAGATATTAAGGAAATACTCTCATTTACCATTGCAACAAAAAGAATAAAATACCCAGGAGTAAACCTACCTAGGGAGACAAAAGACCTGTATGTAGAAAGCTATAAGACACTGATGAAAGAAGTTAAAGATGATACCAACAGATGGAGAGATATACTATGTTCTTGGATTGGAAGAAACAATACTGTGAAAAAGACTATATTACCCAAAGCAATCTATAGATTCAATGCAATCCCTATCAACTTACCAATGGCATATTTTACAGAATTAGAACAAATAATCTTAAAATTTGTATGGAGACAAAAAAGACCCTGAATAGCCAAAGTAGTACTGAGGGGAAAAAATGGAGCTGGAAGAATCAGACTCCTTGACTTGACTATACTACAAGACTACAGTCATCAAGACAGTATGGTACTGGCACAAAAACAGAAATATAGATCAATGGGACAAGATAGAAAGCGCAGAGATAAACTCATACATCTATGGTCAACTAATCTATGACAAAGGAGGCAAGGATATACCATGGAGAAAAGACAGTCTCTTCAATAAGTGGTGCTGGGAAAATTGGACAGCTACATGTAAAAGAATGAAATTAGAACACTCCCTAACACCATACCCAAAAATAAACTCAAAATGGATTTGAACCTAAATGTAAGACCAGGCACTATAAAACTCTTAGAGGAAAACATAGGAAGAACACTCTTTGACATAAATCACAGCAAGATTTGTTTCAACTAATGTCTAATCTTAACCCAACTTCAGGGTTAAGATTAGACATTAGTTGAAACAAATTCATCAAAATCTACCATTTTTACTATGGGTGAATAACTAGTGAGTAGGAATTAACCATGTGATAAATTTTGGGGGGGATTTTATTGCAATGTGAAAAAAATGTTCAGCCTCGTATTATAAAATATACAACAGCTTGATACAACTAAAGGTAAACAGGTATGAGTCAAACTGAATAGTGATCAGAAGAACAAATGTCAGAATGACTAAACTCATCAGAAAGGGCATATGCTTTTATTTCTCTTGGATAAATATCTAGGAGTGAACAGCCTGAGTCATCTGGTGGGTATATGTTTAACTTTTTGAGAAACTATGAAGCTGTTTTCCAAAGTGGTTGTACTGTTTTACATTTCTACTGGCAAAATGTATGAGAGTTATGAGAGTTTCAGTTTCTCCACATCCTTGTCAACATTGAGAAGAGGTGTATAGTGGTACCTAATTGTGGTTTTAACTTGCATTTCCTCATGACTAATAATGTTGAGCATCTTTCCTTAAGTCTATTTATCTTCTTTATTCTGTTATAATTTTTTACTTAGTTAAAAGATTGGTTAAAATCTTTTGCCCACTGTTTTTTGGGGGATGTCTGTTTTCTTATTATTGAGGCTTGAGAGTTTTTTATATACTCAGGATACAAGTTCTTTAACAAATATATCATTTGCAAACATTTTCTCCAGTCTGTGTCATGTCTTTTCATTCAACAGGGTATTTTAAAGAGTTGGACACAAATGTCCAGAGAAGCTTTATTTGCAAAAGCCAAAATCTGGAAACAATCCAAATACACACCAGCAGGTGAGAGGATAAACAAATTGTGGTATCCAAACACTAGAATAATATTCAGTAGTAAGAAGGAATGAACTGTTGATATGTGTAATAAAATAATGATCCTCAACATAACTATACTGAGTGGAGGAAGGCAGAGAAAAAAGTGTACATACTTTATGATTCCATTTATATAAAATATTAGAAAATGCAGACAAATCTATAGTGAAAGAAAACAGATAACTGGCTGCCTGGGAATAGGGGTTAGAGAATGGGAAGGATTATACTAGGGCACAAAGAAATGTTTGGAGGTGATGGACACATTAATTATCTTGCTTGTAATGGTGGTTTTATGGGTTTATACATATGCCTAAACTTACAAATTGTACACTTTGAATATGTGCAGTTTATTGCATGTCAACTATACCTCAATAAAGCTGTTTAAAAACATCAGCAGTAAGTTTGCATTATACTTAATTTGTTTGTGTTTTTAGTTGAATCACCAACCAAAAAAAAGGAAAGACAAAAAAATTATAGAGTATATAGCACTCCATGAAAAGTTATACTGCATCTCATTTATATTGTTATAACACCATTTGGCTCATTCTAAGGCAAAACATTACCAGTGTAAAGAGATAAACTTCTTACGCTTCCCCTATAAACTCTAAGATGAATAGAATTCCATTCTGAAAGATTCATTGTAGACAACAATGCATCATAAAATTCTCAATATTTATACTGACTGCAAGAAGAACATATTATGAAAACAGCTTTCATGGAAAACATAATAAATTCTGTCCTTGGCAAGGCATGTAATTAAAAGTTTAAAAAAATACCACCGCCAGTCATTAATTTCATGTGTCAGGTCATACAATAAGAAATGATTTGTTTTTTCAGTTGGCTGATTAAAATGGAAGGATATTAATAAAGAACAGTGCAAGGTAGAGCAGGTCAGCAGGATCATTTTAGGAAAGGATATAAATTTCACCCAGTGTTATTGGCACATTTTCTGGGTTTTCTCTTTTAAGGCCCTTGAAATACACAGCATAGTTCTTAACACTGAGCTAAACAGGATCATATTCCAGCAGAGGCGGGAGGTGGTTTCCATTAGATCTACTAGAAGTAGCAGCAATTTACAGCTCGCCTCTCACGGGCAGCAGACAGTCCCGATGGTTCTCCCAATCTCTACTCTCCGTCAGTGCTCTCCTTCAGATTCCGCAGAGAAAGGAAAAGGGTTTACGGTCCTGGCTCCATTAGCTCTTTGTTCTTATATGTTTTTCCCCAGAAAATGGGTCATCTTTTCAGTTTATCTGAGTTCCCTAGCCATAGCCTGTGAACTGAAATAAATATTTTCATCCTACATTGCTATCAAATCTTACTTGATTTTTCTTGTCACCTTCCTCAATCTTATCTGCTGTTCATTTGCTGATTCAAACCAGTTTAAAATATGATTAAAATTGCTGCTACTACAGAGACTGGAGAAAAAGAAATTCTGTACTGCCTGCTTCCTTTGTTCCAAAGTTGCTAAGAGTGCTTTAGCCTTTGATTTAGATTTTTATTTTGCAACACACCTTCTTGTCTTCCTCTATAGGTAATTGTGGATATATAATTATCAGATAATTATAATTTAGTAAATTTCCGTTCGTATTTTCAATGACAGTGGAACTTCTCAAAAGTGAGTTTATAAGAATTTATATGTGTTCTCCAGGCATAGTCAATATTTAATGACAGTGTAAATTACTTCCTAATAATTAAGGCATACTTCGACTTGAATACAGGAGACATCTTTATTTGGGCTAGAGCATAAAGCTCAAAATATCCTTTTGTTTTAATAAACTTAATTTAGAAGAAAAGATTTACAGAAAATTTGTGAAGATAGTACAAGCAGTTCCCATAAACTCTGCATCTAGTTCCCATTTTGTTAACATTTGCCATGACTGTGATACATTTGTCACAACTAATGAACCAATATTGACATATTACTAACTAAACTTTATGATTTATTTAAATCACTAATCTAATGTACTTTTTCTGTTCCAAGATTCCATCTAGGACATCACACCACACTTAATCATCATGTCTCCCTAGGCTCCTTTGACTGTGACAGTTCCTCAGACTTCCCTTCTTTCTTTCTTTTTTTCCTTGATAACTGATAACTTTGAGTTTATTGGATTTATTGGATGATCTACTTGTGGTTATATTGGGGTTATGAGTTTTTGAAAGGGCAAACACAGAAGTAAAATGCCATTTTCATTATATCATATCAAGGGTACCTGCTATAAACATGATTTATCACTGATGACCTTAATGTTGATTACTTCATTGAGGCTGTATTTGTCAAATTTTTCACTTATAAGGATATCTCTTCTCCCTCCCCCCATACTCAGTGCACCCTGCACTCAAAGGGGTAGGGTGTTAAGTTCCATGTCCTTGAGGGGGAAGAGCTATATAAATTATTTGAAATTCTGTAGAGATTTGTCTCTTTCCCTTCATTTATTACTTAATTAAACTATTAAATTAACTACTTAAATTAACTACTTAATTTAAGTAATTAAATTACTTAAACCAGTTCAACTGGTTTCTTTTATCACATATAATGAGGAAAACTTAATGAAGCATTGAGGACACTTTTACTCCTTGAAGGAAGTCTACTTAAAAATCTTGAGAGACAGCCCAAGCAGTCCTACTTCAATCCAATTTATTTGATATAGAGTACAAGACTAAAACAAATATGAGGAGAGTCTAAATAAATAAATAAATAAAGAATAAGTAGATAAAGAATGATTTTGGAAAAAAATTTAATGGAACTAATGGAGAAGAGAAAGGTCAGAATGAGCCAAGTGCTAATTTCCTCATTTTTTAATAAGGCTGAATTCCTCTTTTAGATGCTAAAACTTAGGATAAACTTGACTGCTACATATTGGTCAATTGAAGAGGATGGGCCATAACAATAATTGCATATCAAAATTATAATCCTCCAAAACTTATCAATTATAAGTTTCTGAAAAACAATTAAGGTAAAAGAAGGTTGCTTATGATGAAAACATACTGCAACAGAAATGAATTGTTCTAATATTGTTACACTGAGAAACCCAACAAGCAGGTGAATACTCACAAGAATATTGCTTTGGTAAAGGAGTTAAGTTAGCCTGACCCTAAAGTCTAATCTGGACCCACTCTAACAAAGCTTAAAAGACAGTCACAAAGGAGTCAAAAGGTTCAAAAAAATCTAATATTCTTTTAGGTAATACAACAAAATCTAGCAAGGAAAAAAGTGAAATTCAAATTGTTCACCATCCAATTATAATTTAACCATAAATTCTAAGAAGAAGGAAAATATGATCCATAACCAGGACACAAAACAATCAATAGAAAGAGATCCAGAAATGACAAAGTTTGTGCTTTCTAAATTATTATTAATTGATGAATTTTTCTCCTTGTGAGAAATCTACTCAATGTGATTTTGTTTTATTCTTGTTGGTAGAATTCTCATACATTGCTGGTGGGAATGAAAAATGCCACAGCCACTTTAGAAAACATTTTGAACATTCTTAATAAGTTATACTTACACTTACCATAAGATCCAGCAATCCCTAACTGGATTCTCTTAGGTATTTACTCAAGAGAAATTAAAACATATGTTCACACATTTATTTGTATATAAATGTTCATAATAGCCAAATCATTGATGGTACCCAGTTGCCCATCAACACGTGAGTGAGTAAACAAATCATGATATATCTCTATAATGGCCTACTACTCACTAAGAAAAAGGAACAAACAACTGATACACACAACATGGATGAGTCTCAAAGTCATTACTCTAAGTGAAAGAAGCCAAACACGGACATTTATAAAACATTACAAGAAAAAGCACATCCCTGTTGACTGAAAGCAAATCTGAGTTTGTCAGAGGCTGAAGTTGAGGGAAGGAAATTGACTACAAAGTGGCATAAGGGAATATGTACACATGGATATATATTTTTCAAAACTCACTGAGTTTTACACTTAAAATTGGAGAATTTTATTGTATGTAAACTTTACATCAATAAACTGAGTGAAAACAAGTGGAACAGATTTGGGGGTAGAGCAAGTTTCTAAGACTTGAGATGGCCTGACCAAATTTTAAGTCAACTGTTCTTAAAAGAGAAACAATTTGGTAGTAAAAGTCAATAGCAAATAACTGCTTGTGGTAGATAAAACTCCTTGAATTAACGTCAAACATGGGAAAAAGTCTGCTTACATTCAAAGAAGGCCTTGAAATAGCACCAAGTAAACTGATGGGCAGTAAAATTGGCAAAAAGAAACACTACTTCAGTATATTAAGAAAACTAAGAATTCCTGTGTTCTAATCCATACTGGAGAATTCAAATCCCTACTATTTTGTGAAGGATAAAATAACTGAGTAATTTTTCTAAGAAAGTAATCATGTTCTCTTCTGCAGGAGTTAAACCATTTGAAATTGAGGAGGGGAGAGGTATTGTCAAAGTTTTAACAAAGTCTGAAGGTAAAAAGTTTAATGAGAATTTTAGGGGCCAGTCATTCTGTACAATCTTATGGAATATGGGTAGATTTCAAGTACTCCTCAGACCAAAACAAGGAAACCATCTCAATCTTACATCATATTTCCTTTTAACATAGGCTCTGCAGGAGGGCAGGTCTCCCAGTACATTTTTCATTGTTCCCAGAGTATTGGCCCTGAGAAGCCAATACCTTCTCCAAATCAATGAAAATAATTAAAAAACCCAACAAAACGTTTGGGCCTTTTAAAATAAAAACTAAAAGACCTCTGATGTTTGTGAAGGATTCCTTCTATTTATCATTGAAGGTTGGAATTACTTAAAGCGTATCTGCTTCATTTTTCTTTAATGGAAGGCTCCCAAAGGTCATAGAAGTTCTGAGAAATCAAGTCCTGAAATTTTCTTGGCCTTCTTGGCTATTGAAGCTGGACTGAGTTATGTTTATTAAATCCATCTCGATATTTTTTGGCAATCAGTTTCTCACACCTTGACTTTAGAAATCAGGGAATCATTGGCATGCCAAAACTTCAAAGTCTATGAAGCTAATTTTTCATAAACCAACATGCCTAATTAGTGGTATTACTTTTTGAAATGTTTTCATTACTGATCCCCTTGGGATTCATTCATGGAAAAAGCATTTAAAATGATGTCTATCCTCTGAACCCCTATTATTAAGGCTGCAGGCAGATGTTTTAGTAAACAATTGGCCCTTGAAGGTATCCTTGGAGCCAAGAAGCTCATGTTTCATTGGACCAAGAGAAGAAGCACATTCCAGAGTTGAGGATCCTCTGAGGACAAAACTGTGAGTCAATGTTCACCACATTATATCATTAATCAGCTTGATTCAAATGATGTCATAAATTCAAGGTCAAAAAGAACTAATAAATTCCACATCCAAGGACCTGCTTTTACAGCTTCTAGGGTATCCTGTGAAATTTTCCTTCGAATTTTAAAAATTGAGACAATAATTATGAACTATAAAATTTGAAGACCAACTATAAGTCAGGAGTTTAGTGTTATAATAAAAAAAGGATAGAACTAAATGCATCTAACAATCAACATAATTATAATTACAAGATAAGGTAAGTAGTCATAAATAGAAACTAAAAATGAGATTAGTGACATTTACACAACTGATTTGAGCATTTTTAAATCATTTAAAAGGTGATTGGTAGGCTCGGCTGAAAACGAAACTGCTCAGAGCTTCTACTCAAGACATTGTAACAAAAACCACCCGAAGGGTCTTCCCTGGTGGCGCAGTGGTTGAGAGTCCACCTGCCGATAAGAGGGGACGTGGGTTCTTTCCCCCGTCCGGGAAGATCCCACATGGGCTGGGCCCGTGAACCATGGCCACTGAGCCTGCGTGTCCGGAGCCTGTGACAGTTAAATTTGAATTTCATGTAGATGATAATTGTATTCCTATATTTTATTACACATAAACAATGAATAATTGTATTTCTATATATTTTTTCTAAATCTGGCCATATACAGAGAACAAACCAAAATTTTTTATTAGAATCCCAGAGGATTCTTAATATCAAGAAAGTTGGAGAAATATTGCTAGAGGTAAATGCTGACTTTTTTCTTCCCCAGTAAGTAATGCCCAAAGCATAGGGTTCCAGGGACTTCTACAGACAGGTGTGCCCCAAATCCAGGCTTTGGAAGTTCCAAATCAATTTAAACTGAATATGAGGAAACATCTCTCCTCCTCTGAGTTAGAATTATTTTCCTTTATGGAGGAATAAAATCAGGCAACGTAGCCTGGGTTTTAGACTCCAGGTAGGAAGGGAGAAGCAGAAAGGAGGTTGAGTCCTTGCATGGACTAGGGTCGAAGGTAGATGGTGTAATTTCCCTGTCACTTAATCTCCTTCTCCTTTCCTCCTGTTCTTTTCCACAGTAGTCCTACATGGAGAATTACCTGAATTATGTGTATCAGCTGCAACCCCAGACCATCTCCAATACAAGAGGGAGTTCCCTCCAAGAGTGAATGCTCATGGGAATATTAAATGGTAAAGGTTAAATGTGTGAGTGAAATTTTTCAATGTTTTTTTGGCTATGGAACATTTCAAACACATACCAACATAGAATAATATCAGACACCAAAATATGTAACATGTTGCTTCAATAATGATAAACTCATGCCAATCTTCTTTTATTTACATTCATTGCCATCATGTACAACCCCATTATTCTAAATAAGATCTATATCTTTTCATTTCATACATGTGCCCGTGTGTGCATGTATATATATGTGTGTGTATATATGCACGTATATATTATCAGAAAAATTAAGAAAAATTTTATGTTATTTATATATATATATATATGTAGTTTTGAGACTGTATCTCTGAAAGACAAGGAATTTTAAAAACAATATGCCAAAAATATCAATAATCTTTAATGTCATAAAATATATGACTGTTCAAATTTCTTTGATTCTATTTTTAACTACTTCAAATGGAAGTGCTTATAAACTCCATATATTGCAGTTGATTAATATATCTTTTTATAGATCTCCTTTTTTTCCCCTTGCAATTCATTTGTTAAAGAAACCAAGTTATTTTCCCTTTAGAGTTTCCCACATTCTGGATTTTGCTGATTGCATTCTTATAGTGTTGTTTAGCAGGTTTCTCTGAGTTAACAATGGAATGAGAAGCTTGAGAGAGAGAGGACCAAGATGGTGACATAGGAAGCTCCTGAGTTCCCCTGCTTTCATGGATGCACCAGCTGTATAGCTATTCACATGGCACTTTCCAATGAAAGAGATACAGAAACTAGCTGAGTGGCTCCTACACATTGGGCCAGTGAGAAGGTACACAATGAAATGGGTAGGAAAAGCTGAGACACAGTCTGACCATAAACCCCATGCCTGGCCCAGGGTCATACAATCTGAAAAGAATGTCCAGTTCCCAGCTTCTCCCTGAGGAGCAAAGGATTTGACCACACGATCAGCATCCCAAATTTAAAACTTTCACCTGAGGGATGGACCTCCCCAAAACAGCTACCTCTGAAAGCCAAAGAGTCTTTAATCTATGATATTCACAAAACTATACCAAAAAAGAAGCAGTTGTTAGTGTGAGAGCACTCACTGTGGCTGCCCCCAGGGTTTAGCACAGAGGAAGCAGGCAAAATTCACCCATCGCCCAGTGTTTCCCTGAAAACAGATTTATCTGCATACTTTAAAAGGTAACTAGCAAGAATAAGCTACTCAGCAAAGTTGTCCTCCAAAACTGAATAAATGATAAAAACGAGTTTTCCAGACAAACATATGCTGCTGGAATTCATTACAACTAGACCAGCCTTACAAGAAATGTTAAAAGTTCTCCATGCTGAAAATAAAGGAAGCTAATTAGTAACAGGAAAGCATGGGTAAGTATTGTTAACTGAAAAAAAAAAAAAGCACAACTTAAAATTTGTGAGTTATGTTTTATTCGGGGACTTTACTGAGGACAATAGCCCGGGAGACAGCTTCTCAGATAGCTCTGAGGAACTGTTCCAAAGAGGTAAGGGAAGAGCCAGGATATATAGGAGTTCTTCCTGAAAACAAACAAACAAAAAACAAACAAATATGGTTGAAGATCAAAATATTACTGCTAATCACAAAAAACAGACATTTCAAGTTAATGATTTTAATGCTTTTTTGCATATGGGAAGATGCAAGAGCCTGGAATCATTGAAATTATTCCTTTGATATGCATCTTAACTATCTAGGGCCAGTATCCTCTTTTTCTCCATCCTGAATTCCCCTCAAGGCTCACCACCTAGGGGCAGTTGCTGTGACTGATGGCTTGTTGGTGGGCAACATTCACTATTTACTGAACTGGCAGGCAACATTTTTTGTCCACGGTATAAAATTCACTGATAAATATATAATTAAATTCAGAACATCCTAATGTTACAGTGCTGGTGGATAAATCACTTTATGATTCACTTCACTGTATGAAGGTTAAAAGACATAAGTATTAAAAATAACTGTAAGTGTAATAATTAATGAATGGACAGACAGTGTAAAAAGATGTAAATTGTGACATGAAAAACATAAAAGGAGAGTGGGAGTGTAAAAATCTAGAACTCTGTACTATGCTTGAAGTTAAGCTGTTATTGGTTTAAAATAGAATGTTGTAAATATGTTTTATGTAATTCTCATGGCAATCATAAAACAAAAGCCTATAATAGACATGCAAAAGATAAACAGAAAGGAATCAAAGCATACCACCTCAGAAAATCATCAAATCATAGGGAAATAGAACAATAGAAGAAGAAAGGAATAGAGGAAATACAAAAAAGTCAGAAAATAGTATAAAAAATGGTAATAGTAAATTCATACCTATCAATAATTATGTTAAATATAAATGACCTAAATTATCCAATCAAAAGTCATGGAGTGGCTGAATGGATTTTTAAAAAAGATACTCAACTAATTATATTCTGCCTATAAGAGGCACTTCAGCTTTCAGGAACATACAGACTGAAAGAGAAAAAATAGGAAAATATTTTCCATGCAAAGGGAAACCCAAAAAAAAGCAGGAGTAATTATATCAGACAAAATAGAATTTAAGCCAAAGACTGTAACAAGGGATAAAGAAGGTCATTATGTGACGTAAAATAAGTCAGACAGAAAAAGGCAAATACTGCATGGCGAATACTCCATTCACTTACTATGTGGAATATAAATTTAAAAAAACCCCTCAAACTCATAGAAAAGTGGTTGCCAGGGACTGGGGGTGTGGGGGAAATTGGGAGAGGTTGGTAAAGGTACACATTTTCAGGAATAAGATGAATTAGGTCTGAGGATCTATTAATGTAGTGACTATAGTTGATAATACTGTACTGTATAATTGAAATTTGCTAAGAGAGTAGAACTTAAATGTTCTTACCCAAGTGAAATAAAAGGTAAATATGTGAGATGATGGGTGTTTTAATTAACTTGGTTTGGGGAATCCTTTCACAATGTGTTTGTATATCAAATCATCAGTTTGTACGTTTTAAATATCTTACAATTTTATTTGTTAACTATGCCTCAGTAACACTGAAAAATAATTTTTAAAAAAGTTGATAGAAAAAGAGGGAAAAAGAAAAGAGAGGGCAATATAGGAAAGGTTAATGAGTATGGAGAACAAGTAAAGAGAAAACCAAGAAGCTAGTGTGGAGAGTAATTGTGGAAATATAAATGAGAAAGGAGAATAGAAATCCGGGAGAATATGTCAGTTTCACTCACTTGTTTTTCCTGTAGAAAATGAGATATGTATTCAGGGACACCCTTAGACATATGTGGCCAAACTCATACAGTGCTCAGTAGGAATTGTGGTTAATATTGGCATTTAAACCTCACATAAATATGACACCCTTACCTTATTTTTTAAAAATTTTTATTGGAGCATGTTGTCAGTTTCAGGTGTACAGCAAAGTGAATCAGTTATACATATAAACATATCTATTCTTTTTTTAGATTCTTTTCCCATATAGTCCATTACAGGGTATTGAGCAGTGTTCCCTGTGCTATACAGTAGGTCCTTATTAGTTAACTATTTTATGTATAGTAGTATGTATATGTCAATCCCAATCTCCCAATTTATCCCTCCCCTGCTTACCCCTAGTAACCATAACTTTATTTCTATATCTGTGACTCTACTTCTGTTCTGTAAATAAGTATATTTGTATGCTTTTGTTAGATTCCATATATAAGTAATATCATATGATAATTTGTCTTTCTTTGTCTGACTTAACTTCACTCTGTATGACAATCTCTAGGTCCACCCATGTTGCTGCAAATGGCATTATTTTGTTCTTTTTTATGGCTGAGTAATATTCCATTGTATATATGTACCACATCTTCTTTTATCCATTCTTCTGTTGATGGACATTAAGGTTGCTTCCATGTCCTGGCTATTGTAAATAGTGTGGCAATGAACACTGAGGTGCATGTGTCTTTTTGAATTATGGTTTTCTCCAGGTATATGCCTAGGAGTGGGATTGCTGGGTCATATGGTAGTTCTATTTTTAGTTTTTAAGGAACCTCCATACCGTTCTCCATAGTGGCTCTACCAATTTACATTCCACCAGAAGTGTAGGAGGGTTTCCTTTTCTCCAAACCTTCTTCACCACTTATTGTTTGTAGATATTTTGATGATGGCCATTCTGACCAGTGTGAGGTGATACCTCACTGTAGTTTTGATTAGCATTTCTGTAATAATTAGTGATGTTGAGCATCTTTTCATGTGCCTTTTGGTCATCTGTATGTCTTATTTGGAGAAATGTCTATTTAAATCTTACACCTGCTTTTTGATTGGGTTGTTTGTTTTTTTTTGATATTGAGGTGTGTGGGCTGTTTGTATATTTTGGAGATTAATCCCTTGTTAGTTGCTTCATTTGTAAGTATTTTCTCCCATTCTGAGTGTTGTCTTTTCATCTTATTTATGGTTTCCTTTGCTGTGTAAAAGCTTTTAAGTTTAATTAGATCCCATTTGTTTATTTTTGTTTTTATTCTCGTTACTCTAGGAGGTGGGTCAAAAAAGATCTTGCTGTGATTTATGTTGTAAAGTGTTCTGCCTATATTTTCTTCTAAGAGTTTTATAGTGTCTGGCCTTACATTTAGGTCTTTAATCCATTTTGAGATTATTTTTGTGTATGGTGTTAGGAAGTATTCTAATTTCATTCTTTTACATGTAGCTGTCCACTTTACTCAGCACCACTTGTTGAAGAGACTGCCTTTTCTCCATTGTATTCTTGCCTACTTTGTCATAAATTAGGTGACCATAGGTGCATGGGTTTATCTCTGGGCTTTCTATCCTGTTCCATTGATTTATATTTCTGGTTTTGTACCAGTACTATAAGGTTTTGATGACTAACTCCAGCTCTATTTTTCTTACTCAAGATTGCTTTGGCTATTTGGGGTCTTTTGTGTTTCCATACAAACTGTAAAATTTTTTCATCTAATTCTGTGAAAAATGCCATTGATAATTTGATAGGTTGCATTGAATCTGTAGATTGCTTGGGTAGTATAGTCATTTTCACAATATTGATTCTTGCAATCTAAGAACATGGTATATCTCACCATCTGTTTGTTTCATCTTTAATTTCTTTCACCAGTGTCTTATAGTTTTCTGTGTACAAGTCTTTTGCCTCCTTAGGTAGGTTTATTACTAGGTATTTTATTCTTTTTGTTGCAGTAGTAAATGGGATTGTTTCCTTACTTTCTCTTTATGATCTTTCATTGTTAATGCATAGGAATGTAAGAGATTTGTGTGTTGCTTTTGTATCCTTCTACTTTACCAAATTCATTGATGAGCTCGGGTAGTTTTCTGGTGGCATCTTTGGAATTTTCTATGTATAGCATCATGTCATCTGCAAACAGTGATAGTTTTACATCTTTCTTTTTTTCCAACTTGGATTCTTTTATTGTTTTTTCTTCTCTGATAGCTATGGCTAGGACTTCCAAAACTATGTTGAATTATAATGGTGAGAGTGGACATCCTTGTCTTATTCCTCATCTTAGAGGAAATTTTTTTCAGTTTTTCACCATTTTCACCCATGTTTGCTGTGGGTTTGTTGTATATGGCCTTTATTATATTGAGGTAGTTTCCCACTATACCCACTTTCTGGAGAGTTTTTTATCATAAATGGGCATTGAATTTTGTTGAAAGCTTTTTCTGCATCTATTGAGATAATCATATGGTTTTTAATCTTCAACTTGTTAATATCGTGTATCACACTGATTGATTGATATGTTGAAGAATCCTTGCATCCCTGGGGTAAATACCACTTGATCATGGTGTATGATCCTTCTAATGTGTTGTTGGATGTGTTTGCTCATATTTTTTGTGAGGATTTTTGCGACTATGTTTATCAGTGGTATTGGCTGGTAATTTTTTTGTGTGTGTGATATCTTGTCTGGTTTTGGTATCAGGATGATAGTGGCCTTGTAGAATGAGTTTGGGAGTGTCCCCCTCTCTTCAAATTTTTGGAAGAGTTTGAGAAGGATAGGTGTTAGCTCTTTTCTAAATGTTTGATAGAATTTGCCTGTGAAGCCATCTGGTCCTGACCTTTGTTTGCTGGAAAAATTTTATTCACAGTTTCAATTTCATTATTTGTGATTGGTCTTTTTATAGTTTTCTATTTCTTCCTGGTTAAGTCTTGGAATATTGTACTTTTCCAAAAGTTTGTCCATTTTGTCCAGCTTGCCCCTTTGATTGGCATATAGTTGCTTGTAGTAGTCTCTTATGATCCTTTGTATTTCTGCAGTGTCCATTGTAACTTTTCCTTTTTCATTTCTAATTTTATTGATTTGAGTCCTCTCCCTTTTTTTCCTTGATGAGTCTTGCTAAAGTTTCATCAATTTTCTTTATCTTCTCAAAGAACCAGCTTTCAGTATTATTGATCTTTGCTGTTGTTTTCTTCATTTCTGTTTCATTTATTTCTGCTCTGATTTTAAGGATTTCTTTCCTTCTACTAACTTTGGGCTTTGTTTATTCTTCTTTCTCTAGTTGCTTTAGCTGTAATTTTGGTTTGTTTAATTGAGATTTATCTTGTTTCTTGATGTAGGATTGTATTGCTATAAATTTCCCTCTTAGAACTGCTTTTGCTACATTCCATAGGTTTTGAGTAGTCGTGTTTTCATTGTCATTTACTTCTAGGTATTTTTTGATTTCCTCAATGATCTCTTGGTTTTTAGTAGCATATTGTTTAGCCTCTGTTTGTTTGTGTTTTTTACAGTTTTTTTTTCCTGTAATTGATTTCTAATCTCATAGCATTGGGTTGGAAAAGATGCCTAATATGAGTTCAATTTTCTTAAATTTACTGAGGCTTGATTTGTGACCCAATTTGTGATCTATCCTAGAGAATGTTCCATGTGCACTTGAGGAGAATGAATTCTGCTGCTTTTGGATGGAACGTCCTATAAATATCTATTAAGTCTATCTAGTCTAATGTGTCACTTAAGGCTTGTGTTTTCTTAATTTTCTGTCTGGATGATCTATCCATTTATATAATTGGAGTGTTAACGTCCCCCACTGTCATTGTGTTACTATTGATTTCCCCTTTCATGGCTGTTAGCATTTGCCTTATGTATTGAGGTGCTCCTATTTTGGGTGCATACATATTTACAATTGTTATATCATATTCTTGGATTGATCCCTTGATCATTATGTAGTGTCCTTCCTTGTCTCTTGTAATAGTCTTTATTTTAAAATCTATTTCATAAGATGTGAGTATTACTACTCCAGCTTTCTTTTGATTCCATTTGCATGGAATATCTTTTTCCATTCCCTCACTTTCAGTCTCTATGGGTGCCTAGGTCTGAAGCGGGTCTCTTGTAGAGAGCATATATATATGGATCTTGTTTTTATTTATTTATTTATTTATTTATTTATTTATTTTTGGCTGAATTGGGTCTTCGTTGCTGCATGTGGGCTTTCTCTAGTTGCAGCAATCGGGGGCTACTCTTAATTTTGGTGCATGGGCTTCTCATTGCAGTGGCTTCTCTTGTTGTGGAGCACAAGTTCTAGGCACATGGGCTTCAGTAGTTGTGGCATGTGGCCTCAGTAGTTGTGGCTCCCGGCCTCTAGAGTGCAGGCTCAGTAGTTGTGGCAAAAGGCTTAGTTGCTCCATGGCATGTGGATTCTTGCTGGACCAGGGCTCAAACCCATGTCCTCTGCATTGACAGGCAGATTCTTAACCACTGTGCCACTAGCAAAGTCCCTGGATCTTGTTTTTATATCCATTCAGCCAGTCTGTGTCTTTTGGTTGGAGGAGTTAATCCATTTACATTTATGGTAATTATCAATAGGTATGTTCCTATTGCCATTTTCTTGTTTTGAGTTTGTTTTGGTAGGTCTTTTTCTTCTTTCATGTTTTCCACATAGAGAAATTTCTTTAGCATGTTTTGTAAAGCTGGTTTGGTTGTGCTGAATTTGCTTAGCTTTTGCTTGTCTGTAAATGTTTTGATTTCTCTGTCAAATCTGAATGAGATGCTTGCTGGGTAGAGTAATCTTGGTTGTAGGTTATTACCGTTCATCACTCTAAATATGTCCTGCCACTCTCTTCTGGCCCGCAGAGTTTCTGCTGACAAATCAGCTGATAACTTCGTAGGGATTCTCTTGTATGTTATTTTTTTCTTTTCCCTTGCTGCTTTTAATATTTTTTCTTTGTTTTTAATTTTTGTTAGTTTGATTAATATGTGTCTTGGCATGTTTCTCCTTGGGTTTCTCCTGTATGGGACTCTTTGTGCTTCCTGGACTTGATTGGCTATTTCTCTTCCCACATTCAGGAAGTTTTTGACTATAATCTCTTCAAATACTTTCTCAGGCCCTTTCCCTTTCTCTTCTTCTTCTGGGACCTCTATAATTAGAATGTTGGTGTGTTTAATGTTGTTCCAGAAGTCTCTGAGACTGTACTAATTTGTTTTCATTTTTTTCCCCCTTATTCTGCTCCTCGGCAGTCATTTCCACCATTATATCTTCCAGCTCACTTATCCTTTCTTCTGCCTCAGTCATTCTGCTATTGATTCCTTCTAGTGTATTTTTCATTTCAGGTATTGTGTCGTCTATCACTGAATGTTGGTTCTTTATTTCTTCTAGGTCCTTGTTAAGTATTTCTTATATCTTCTCTATCTGTCTCTCAATTCTATTTCTGAGATCTTGGATATCTTTACTATTATTACTCTGAATTCTTTTTCATGTAGATTACCTATTTCCTCTTCATTTATTTGTTCTTGTGGGGTTTTACCTTGCTCGTTCATCTGCAACATATTTCTCTGTTGTCTCATTTTGTCTAACCCACCATTTTTATGGTCTCCTTTCTACAGGCTGCAGGGTTGTAATTCCTCTTGCTCTGTTGTCTGCTCCAGAGTGAGGTTGGTCCTGGTGCCTGTGTAGGTTCCTGGTGGGAGCAACTGGTGCCTGTGCTCTGGTGAGTGGAGCTCAGTCTTTTCCTCTGATGGGCAGAGCCATGTCAGGTGGTGTGTTTTGGGATGTCTGTGAGCTTAGTATGATGTTAAGCAGCCTGCTGCTGGTGGCTGAGTCTGTTTTCCTGTCTTGCTAGTTGTGTGGTGTGAGGTTATCAGCACTGGAGCTTGCAGGTGGTTGGGTGGAGCTGGGTCTTGGTGATGAGATGGATACCTCCTGGAGAATGCATGCCAATTAATATTCCTTGAGCTTGTGAATTCTCTGGTAATCCAGCATCCTCAACTTGACACTCTTACCCCAGAGGCCCTGGCCCAACCCCTGGCTGGGGAGCCAAGAGCACACAAGACATGTAGTGCAGCCAGAGAAAAAAGAAAGAAAAGCAAGAAAAAAGAAAAAAAGAAGAAAAGAAAACAAACAGACAAACAAAATCCAAGAGAAATTGCAAAGACAGAAACAAACACACAGTAGCAACAATGCACACACACAAAAAAATAGAAGAAAGAAAACAAACAGACACACCAAATCCGAGACAAATGATAACAGCAAAACCAAACTAACAGAAACAAACAAGAAGCAGACTGAAAAGGAAAAGAAAAAAAAAAGCCCCAAAAACCAAAAACTAAAAAAAAAACCCAAGAGCACAAACAAAGAACTGAAAAATGAGAAAAATCAATGAGGACTAAACTAACAAAAACAAAAAATGGAAACTAAAAGAAAAGCAGAAAGCAAATTAAAAAAATCAAAGAAAACATTTAAAAAACCCACATAAAAACAATCAAAAAAGATAAAATATAATAAAGTAAAGTAAAAAAAAAAACAACAAAAAAGAAAAAATGCAAAACAACAAAAAGTAAAAATAGCAAAATTAAAATATATATATTAAAAAATTTTTTAAATGAAAACAAAAAATAAAAATAATAAAAACAACACCACCAACAACTGAACAAAATGAAGAAAAAAAGCATAATATTAATAAGTATATTTTCTTGGGGCCTCAGCTATCAGTGTCCTTGTTTCCACAGTGAGCCAGAGCCAATCCTCACCTCCCCAGGAGGCCCTCCAGTACCTCTAGGTAGGTCTCTGGACCTACTGTTGGCACTGTGGGGCCAGCTCAGACACTAACCTGGCCCAACTCCTATGTATATTTGTCCCCAAAGTCCATTGCTGTTAAGGCTATACCAGTATCAATTGTGAGAACACTTGTTGTCTATTCAGCTATTGCAAAGACACAGAATTTCCCAAGCTGATGTTGGGGGTTTAATCTGCAGCTTGTGCAGTTGCAGGGAAAGGTTACCATTCCTCTTCCTTAGTTGCCCAGCCCCTGGGGCCCAACTTTGGCTTTGGCCCCACCTCTGCATATGTGCCACCCTCAGGCGTCTGCTCCTTGCCCAGGCAAGAGGGAGAAAAGGCAGCAGCTGATTGGGGCACACTTACTCCCTCAGGCTGGGGAGGGGTACGGCAGCCACAGTTGGGGTGTGCATGAGTTGCCTGTGGTGGCAGAGACCAGCAGGCAGTTACAACAGACTGGGGTGTGCTTGCTCTGCTGGGAGTCCCTCCCAGTGCCTGGGGAGACAGGGGCTGGCATGTGGGGCGAGTGGCAGCCCTGCCCCTTGCATGCCTCTCAACAATAGTGACTCATTTCTTGGGCAGACCATGCTTCCACTAGGGGCATTCCTGGCCACGGAGCCCCTCACTCCCATCACCTCTGTTGTATTCGCTCAGCCAACAGCAGTCCTCTCCCCAGATCTGCTCTCTTAACCTCATGCTTTAGCACTCAGCCCCCACCAGCACTGGTGGATTTCCATCTCAGGCAGGGCCACTCAGGGCGATTCCCCAGGAAGCATTGGGATGGGTGGCACTCAGGACCCCAGAGCCTATGCGGGTGGAGGATGTCTTGGCTTGAGGGACGGGAAAGCCTACTCAGATGGGAGCCCCTCCCAGTACCTGCAGAGGCCAAAGAAGCTGGTGGGTGGGGAAAGGGATTGTAATGGTGGTCCTGCCCATTGCATGCCAATCAGCAATGACACCTGTCTTCTATGGTGACCCAGGCTTTTTTTGCAAACTTTCCTGGCTGTGGAGCTACTTACTCCTGTCCCTTCACCTATCTTTTCACAGCCAACAGCTGTCCCCTCCCTGGGTCTGCACTCCAAACCCCACTTTCTAGCACCCAGCCCCCAGTCTGAACTGGAGACTCACACCTCAGGCTGGAATGCTCAGAGTTACAGTGTAGACTATGCGCACAGTTCTTACTTTATCCTGCCTTTCACAGACCACCTGCTGCATTATCCTTTGACCCCCCCCCCAAATATTTCTTTCTGTTCCAGCTGATTTCCCACTGAGAGGGAATTTTTCTGAGTGTGGAGACCTCCCCTCACCTTCAGCTTCCCACCAGGATTGCTGGTCCCTTTTTTGATTCTTCTTTTCTTTCTTTTTTCCTACCCGGTTGTGAGGGGATTTTTCTTGTCCTTTTAGGTGTCTGAAGTGTTCAACTAATGTTCAGCAGGTGCTCTGTGAGAACTGTCCCATCTGTAGATGTATTTGTGAGGAGCAACAAATTCCGTGTCCTCCTATTCTGCCATCTTGACTCCTTCTCTCCTCAAACACATTTCTTAGCTTCTTTATGCTAAGAAAGTGAGGACTAGAATAGTACCTATCTCATAGGGTGTGTCTCAGGATTAAATTAGTTATCATATAATATGTTTGTGGAAACAGTGTCTGTCACTTGGTAGGTACTAGATAAATGTATAACCTTCTTTTTATTCTCCTTCACTCCCCTTAAAATAGAATTTTCCAGAAATGTACAGCCTACTTTGAGTTACATATATTTGACTCTTCAGCCAGAGCAAGGTGATGAAGCATCCCACACTTTAAAGCTAATGAGACCAGCTTTCTGAGTAGACCCATGCAGAGGTTAGCATTGAACACCCATTTCATGCTTAACCTTCACTGTTTATTTGATAGTCAAAATAATCGTATAAGGTTGTTTTTATTCTGTCTGTTTTACAAGTAAGGAAACCAAGACTCAGAAAAAGGCTGAAAACTTGTCCTAATTCAGGCCTAGTAAGTTACAGAGCCAGGATCCAGAGTCAGGGTTTCTTCCCAGTGAGCTCTTCCCACTCTATCACTGCCTATCCAAGGAAGACCTCCCATGCCTAGTTGAGTGGAGTCTGAAGCCTCACTATTGCAGGTTGATTCCCATGGCTTACCTCTTTTCCTCTGTTAAATGTCACTGTGTTTGCAATAACTTGTCTTTGCTTTCTTGGACACAGAGAAAAAATATATTTGGAAAAAAATTACACTTTCATTTTATATCATAGTTTGTGTTCTCTGGATTATTCTCAGAATCAATTGTCATAGGATTTGAGCAAGAAAAAGCACTTTTATGATGCTGGTGGAAGAAATAGTACAGAATTCTTCCAGTGAAAATTACTCCTTGCTCAACAGCTATGGAAGAAGGGTCCTCCAGAAAACAAATATTCACTGGGTCGTGTTTTTTAATTTCCTAACACATTATTCTGGTGTCTTCCTCTGTCACTCCTAAAATGCAATTTTAGATGTGAAATTGCTTAAGGCATTTATTTTAGACTCTGGTATTTTTCCAACTAGGAATAGTAAAAAAAAAATGGGAATCATGGTGTTAGTTATAAAATTAAATCCAATTTTAGAATAATTAGTAACAGAGTTGGCAAGATAATTCAGAGCATTTTAAGATGCAGCCAAATTTTACCATCTTCTGTTCTCAATTTTAAACTCAGGAAAATTAGATGTGATAAGTTGATTCATTTTCCTTAACTGTGTAAACACAGTTTTCTCATTCTGATAAAACATAGAATGGATGGAAGTAGAGGGAGGAAAAATGAATTAAATGCAAGAAAAAAGGAAATGCCATGAATAAGTGGTTACTGCATAATATGTATTCTAGAAATTATTTCTATATGCTTAGAAATGGCTATCTCATATATGAATCATTTATTATTCTAAAATCATTTAGCATAAATGGAAAGAAATAAGTGAAGTTTGCATGAGTTATACATATTTGCAAAGGAAAATTAACAGGATTTTTTATGAAAGCAGATTAGCTAAATTTAAAACATCCTGAAATCCCCAGCACAAAATCATAGTTATATTTTTTCTCTGTAAATATTCTATATAGATTCTAATTTATACCATTCTAAATTGTTAGGAGAAAAATGAATAGATAAAATATAGTGACTATAGGAATTTCTAAAATTAACTTCTATCTATATATGCAAATTTAAGCAATTTGTCAGTTGCAGTTTTTATTTCCAAAATATTAATGTTGATAATGGGTAGATACTGACACATACAAAAAGCTTAAAACAAAATGATTAAGCTTGGAACAACATTCTGCAGGAGACAGAAACAGATAACCTTTCAAAACTATTAATGATACTGTAATGATTTCATTAAAGCACAATTTGATTAGTAGAAATAAAGGGGAGGAAGAAGAAAAGTATAAATATAAAATATATAAAATATAATAAAATATAAAATATAAAATATATAAAATATATAAATATAAAATACCTTTATTCCATTTTTGGAAAGTGGCCCACACTACAAACCCCTTCTCCCTGCTCTCCCACACACAAAGGAATTGCTTACTATTATGTTGAAAAATCCTTTTGGAATGAAAATCTTTGAAATAGGCAAAAACATGTCTGTTTCTTGCACCGTCTTGGGGGTTTGAAAATTCCAAGACTTTCAAATTTTCTTCTAGATTACTTTTATGATCTCTGGTTCAGTTTTCAATATGGTTATTTAGGAAATTCTTGATTTTACTTACAGGTTAAATTATTTTCTATAGAAATGAATTAGGAAATAGATTTCTTTCAGTAAGACAGTTTTTTGAGTCATTTCTTTCTCTAACCATAATCTTTAATAATTAGATGATACACACCATAGAATTTGGTAAAAGTCTGTAAAAAGATACATAGTTTTCTATTGATATTTCTTTACTGTGGATGAAAATACCTATTCACTAGAAAGATATGGCTTCTATTTACAGTTTAATTGAGGTAAGAGTACAATGGGATGGCATGACATCAGCCTGTGAGAATCTGGAATTTGCATCATAATTGGACTGTTTCTCTAGTCACAGGGTTCTCCTTGAGAAACTGGATTTGTCTGTGTATAGAACCATTTGGCCCATCATTACACTTCTAGTGTTCCTGATCATTCTTTTTTTTTAAATAAATTTATTTATTTATTTATTTTTGGCTGTGTTGGGTCTTCGTTGCTGTGTGCAGGCTTTCTCTAGTTGCGGTGAGCGGGGGTTACTCTTCGTTGTGGTGCATGGGTTTCTCATTGTCGTGGCTTCTCTTGTTGCGGAGCACGGGCTCTAGGCGTGTAGGCTTCAGTAGTTGTGATGCGTGGGCTCAGTAGTTGTGGCTTGTGAGCTCTAGAGCTCAGGCTCAGTAGTTGTGGTGCATGGGCTTAGTTGCTCTGTGACATGTGGGATCTTCCTGGGCCAGGGCTCGAAACTGTGTCCCTTGCATTGGCAGGCAGATTCTTTTTTTTTTTTTTTTAACCATCTTTATTGGGGTATAATTGCTTTACAATGGTGTGTTAGTTTCTGCTTTATAACAAAGTGAATCAGTTATACATATACATATGTTCCCATATGTCTTCCCTCTTGCTTCTCCCTCCCTCCCACCCTCCCTATCCCACCCCTCCAGGATATCACAAAGCACCGAGCCAATATCCCTGTGCCATGCGGCTGCTTCCCACTAGCTATCTACTTTACTACGTTTGTTAGTGTGTATATGTCCATGACTCTCGCCCTGTCACAGCTCACCCTTCCCCCTCCCCATAACCTCAAGTCCGTTCTCCAGTAGGTCTGTGTCTTTATTCCTGTCTTACCCCTAGGTTCTTCATGACATTTTTTTTCTTAAATTCCATATATATGTGTTAGCATACGGTATTTGTCTTTTTCTTTATGACTTACTTCACTCTGTATGACAGACTCTAGGTCTATCCACCTCATTACAAATAGCTCAATTTCGTTTCTTTTTATGGCTGAGTAATATTCCATTGTATATATGTGGCAGGCAGATTCTTAACCACTGCACCACCATGGAAGCCCGCTCCTGATCCTTTTTAATGCTGGTCTGTCCATCCAAATTTGTAGGAATCCAATTACTCTTGTTACCCTCCAGGGCCCCAGAGCTACCCATAAGAAATCTCAGCTGAGCCTGCTTCCTTATGGGAATATGAGTCTAACCAAATCTAGCCTATGTTTTATATTACATTCATTTCCATCTTGTAGCCACAAACTCAATTTATACAACAGGGTAACTAATTGTTTCATATACTCTCCAGCACTTTCTTAATTTCTCTTTGCTTCTCAATTAGGATAAATAATTCCATTATTTCTGGGTCAGTTTAGATCCCAAAGAGATTTTTAGACTTGATGAAACTTGGCAGTAATATTTATATTCCTGCTAAACTGGAATTAAGACTATTAAGTTATTAAGACTGTTTGGGCTGGGCCAAAGTAACCCTTTGTAAACTATGACAGGGACAGGTCATTCCAGTGATCCATGAGCAGTGGCTGAAGGTGAGTAGAAGAAGAGCCACACTTGGTGTGCACTCAAAGGGTGTTAGGGAATCTATGGGGAGAGTAGAGGCTCCCTCTACATTCAGGATCCGTTGAAATCCAAGAGATTTTCCATCTCCATTCTCTCAAACGTGTCCATCTCCTGTCATACTATGCTCTGTACCCTGTCCTCTAGACTAGTAAAATCTACTTATCATTATTTACTTCTCCAAGTTTTCATTCCTGTTTCATCATTGCATCTATTCCCTAATCTAATACTTTCTTCTTCACTGTATACTTATCACCTACATTCTCCCTGCCTCCTTCCTTCTTTTTTGCAGAGTGTCTTAGGTAAAGCCCCTGAGAGGTCACTTTGAGTAGGGGATTTGCATGCAGGTGGTTTCCTAGAGAGGCCTGTCTGGAAAACATGTATAAATGAAAGTAAGGAGGAGAGCTGAGCCAGGAGAAATGGAAATTTGATGCAATTGGAAATGAGATTCCAGCAAATCTTACCGGGGGCTCTGGAGCTGGCATAACCTTCGGTGTTGCCCCTTTTGAGTTAAGAGGGTGAGTCTTTGTCTTCTAGACCATCCCCTGCATCAACAAGTCATTGGATAGGGGTGAGTGACAGGATGATCATAATCGATAACCTTGAGACAAGCAGCCTGCTTCTGCCACGGGAGATTCAGAGGAGGGATTCAGCTTTGTATAATCTGTTCTTTGGATGCAAATTACTGAGTCTAGCCAGCACTTGAGGTTAAGTTCCCCTTCCTGGAGGTTTGAATATCTGCTTATATTGTTTAGAATTCTTCCATATGGAAGATTTGTCCCTTCTCTCCCATATATTTATTCACTCATTTATTTATATCAGTATGGACACATGGATATTTATTTTATACTTTGAGATGTAATATAGTACCACACTGTTTATTGGTTTCTCAATTTCTTCTAGCTTTGACCACTGGAAGCTCTTTCTAGATGTTTTCTGCAACCCTTTTTCGTAACTCCATCATTTTGGTTTTTTGAGCCCATCCTTACTTTCAGGCACTACGAGATGATCCATCGTCATCATATATATTCCCTGCTCAGATTTAGAATCATCCATTTCTCTGAGGAGCCAGGTTTCCTTTCACTGAGAATGGTATTTAGAAATCAAGATCTGAGTGTTAAGTGTGCTTATTGCTCCTGTACTATCACCATTCAAGACTTTTCAAGAGGGCAGATCAAGGGAATATATGTATGTAAACTAACCCATGTGTACACACATATCTATAATTATTTTTGTATGTATCTGTCTAAATATAAAGTTAAACAGCATTCATATTAATGCATCCACGCCAATTCAGTTCCATAGGGTTCAGTCTAACCTTTCTCCCTCCACTTTTCTTATCTGTTACTTCCCTCTGCAACAGTGAGAGACCTGGCTCCCAGCATCCACCATCCATGAATTTGTTCGACCCAGTATATATGTAAAGCAGGTTCAGAATTGTTAACACAAACCACAGCCAGAAGCAAACTTGCCAATTAGAGTGCAGTGTTCATATTCACTTCCTTTTGTCTTTATCTGGTCAAGACACATTTATTGTTAGCCCATTTTCCCCCCACCCCCTTCTGTGAGGCAATGCCATATATACATTCATAATACAGTTAGATTTGTTTGTTTCAGTCTGCACTCCATCCAGAATCCCCAAAATTTTGATTGATTTTTAAATTGTACACATTAAAACTCATTTTTTGTAATGTATGTTCTAAGATATCTGACAAATGCATATAGGCATGGCCCACCACTCCAGTACAATACAGAACAGCTCCATCTCAAGCTCCACAGAAGGCAGTGACCCAGTGAGGCATCAAGTCATAGACTAGCTGGTGGATGCACACATCTAGACTCCTTTGAAAAGTAGACATCGAGACATGATTAAATGTGCAATGATATTATTAGGGGAAAAGCTTGTTTAAAGGAAATAGGGAGGGAGATGGAAAAGGCTAGGCTATAGGAGACCAAGATGCAAATTGACCCCAAGTGAAGGAGAGGGCGTAGAAGGTTGAGTGGAGCCATCCTAGTTTTCTATGCAGTGTAAGAAAGATTTGGCAGGGCTTCCCTGGTGGCGCAGTGGTTGAGAGTCCGCCTGCCGATGCAGGGGACACGGGTTCGTGCCCCGGTCCGGGAAGATCCCACATGCCGCGGAGCGGCTGGGTCCGTGAGCCATGGCCGCTGAGCCTGCGCGTCCGGGGGCTGTGCTCTGCAATGGGAGAGGCCACAACAGTGAGAGGCCCGTGTACCGCAAAAAAAAAAAAAAAAAAAAAAAAAACAAGAAAGAAAGATTTGGCAAAGCCATCAGGAGTTCTTGAGCCCAAATCAGCCTTCAGAGGAGTCTTGCATCTCCCAGGAATAGGCCTGCTTTAGTCCCCACAGCTCTCAACCACTGGTAGGGAGGGAGGAAAGCGCAGGCTCTGCTCTCTCCTCTCTACATTTCTGCCTCACCCTTCTCTCCTTCCAGAGCTTTCTCTGTCTGGGGAGAACACACGTAATTGACAAGATAGACTCTCACAAACAAGAAAATGTCCCAGAGAAAAGCAGATTAGTATATTTATGTATGTATATGTTACATACATGCATACATATATGAACTTTGCCTATTCAAAGTTCAGTTAAAAATAATAAAATAAATAAATTTAAAATAAAAGAGGCAGCAGGAGAATTTTATTAATAATGATGTAAACATATTCAATTTGATAGGAATATCTTGGATTTCTTTGAAACCTTACATTAATCTTTCATTGAGGAAATAATATGCCAGTTTTCAGTGCATTTCTGCCTACTCGTTCAAAAATATTATCTATTTATCTGTATCTCTATCTCTGTAAGTTAACCTGTGTGAATGTATTATTTATTTCCTAAATAAATAAACCTATACTTGGCTTAAGAGAGATTTCATTCTAGCATCACTTGGATACATATAAAATGTAAAAATAAAGAAGAACCTTTTTTTCTAGAAAAGCTCTATGTGGGAACAAACACAGTACTTTGTCCTCAAGTCCCTTGATTCCAAAAATATGGGAACCATAATTGTGACCATCTCAGAAGACTCAGGCCACACCTGAGACAGATTAAGAAAATAGCTCCTGATTATTTTTCAGTAAAGTGGAAAATAATTTATCCTTCTGCCTCACGCAAAGGAAGTTGAAAACAAAAGTTTGAAAACGTGAGAAAAAGAAAATAATTAAATCATAACTATTACAGCAGTCTAGTTGATTTTTTTCCTCAGAGGAAGTGGTAGGGTTATTGGGATACAGAATGTTAAAGTAGAAATTGTGCTTCAAATAAAAATGTCGAGAGAAAAGTGGCAGGAAAATAAAAGGGGTAAGAAAAGAAGAGAAGCCGGTACTGGTTTTTTTCTGAATGTTATTTTTAGTGTAAACTGGCTTCTCTGGGGAATTGAGAATTTTCTAATGATTAATGAAGAAGAACACCTTGCTGTGAGACTTAATATCTGTAGGGAAAATAAAGATGAAGAATATAATGACATATATAACTCTTAAGTTTTCTGATTTTGTTACTGAATTGCTGTATATGTTTTACACAAAGCATTTAAAAATAAATTGCTAAATTATTAGCATCCTTTTTATTGTCCCATTTCCACAACATGACAACATTTTCGGGCCTTGCACTCACATTCCTTCACTCCCACATTTCTGGAATGAATGCACCACACAAGTTCAAGCCTCGATGACTGTAAACCTTTTACCTTTAAAAATAAAATAGGGGCATAACTCTGCAGTCCTCATCATAAATCTAAAACTTCATTATTTCTGGCAGTCACAAACATCAGTTTTAATTGCTATGCCAGAAGCAATAGTTTCCAGTAATATGAATGAACGTAGCTAAATTTTGCTACTCCTCTTAGTTTTTTGTTTTTTTAATGTCTCAAAAAGACTGGACAAGACTAAAGATCTATATGTTAATGAACTTCTATATTTGCATTGATCTATCTGCAACAAAATAGATGATAGATAGAATATATAATAGACATCTGTTGTATAGAAACATACAAATATAAGTAAAGTATATTATACTATAAAGTAAATTAAATAAAACTAAACCTCATGAAGAGAATCTCTAAACTTTTGGAGTTTTTATAAATTTTGAGAAAGAACATATAAGTTTTAGATATAACAATGACATGTAAAATAAGCATACTGAGAACATATACTAATCAATTTCTATTTAAGTTTCTTTAAATGTCAAGTTATTTTACATTTGCTATCTGTCAACCACAGTTCTTTTCTAACAAATATTTTAATAGTTAGAAATATCAGTATTAACCCAATGTGGTTGAAGTAACTCTAAAATTTAAAAATATTTTCTGGCTAACCCAATGAGGGTTTTGCATTCCGGAATAATATGAGAGATTTCAAATGATGGATAGATTTTGCATCTTCCACTGATCCTTTCTCTTCTATGAGAAGTTTAATTTTTAGGGTTGTAGAGTTGTTTCACTGCCACAGGGCAGATTTTTTAATGTAAATACAAGATATTTTAGGATTTCTGTTGTTTTAGTCAAGAGGTGACCAAATGGAAGGATAGAAATGTAATCTAATGACTTCATGGATGATGAGGACTATGGTGTTTTGTACTGATCTCAGTACTGCTATTGGATAGAAATGCCTGAGGGGACTCACCTGTACCCCAAATTGCTCCTTTTTTTAAAAAAATTAATTAATTAAATTTATTTATTTTTTGGCTGCATTGGGTCTTCATTGCTGCGCACAGGCTTTCTGTAGCTGTGGCAAGCAGGGGGTTACTCTTCATTGTGGTGCACGGACTTCTCATTCTGGTGGCTTCTCTTGTTGCGTAGCATGGACTCTAGGCCTGCGGGCTTCAGTGGGTGTGGCTCGAGGGCTCTAGAGCGCAGGCTCAGCAGTTGTGGCGCACGACCTTAGTTGCTCTGCGGCATGTGAGATCTTCCCAGACCAGGGCTGAAACCCGTGTCCCTGAAGTGGCAGGCTGATTCTTAACCACTGAGCCACCAGGGAAGCCCCCAGATCACTTCTCACAGACCTTTCCCCTTTCCAAATCAATATGACACTGGAGGACCCTTATGATTCTTATTGTGTTTGCAAGATGCCCTTCAGCAATAACCATTAGGAAACTTTGAAGAAAAAAAGAGTTTATTACTTACATGCCCTGGTATTTACAACGCATGCCAGGGGGCACACAGTGAGGTCCCAGGAGAGAGAAAGAGAGAAAGAAAGCATGGGCCTGAGGTTCTGCTTTTATTGGGGTTAGGGTTAGGGGTCTGGGGTTTCCTGGGCCACTCTTTATTGATGAATGTAAAATAGAGGAGCAGAACTTTGAAGATTTGAAGTTTGAAGTGAAAAAACAAGTGACCCAAATGGTCAGTTATCAAAATCAATCAACATCTCTAAAATGAAGGAGGCTCAGCTTGGCTCTTTATCTGGCAAAGTGTTTATTCCAGATAGTCTTGTTGAATGCCTCTTTGAAATGCATGCCTGTTTGAAGTGGATGCCTTGGCAATCAAAGCTTAAGTCAGGCACTTGAATTACAAAAAGCAAAGCTAACCATCAGGGCTTATACTATAATTAGGGAGGTTGATTTGACTGATAAACTTACTAGGCAATTTATCTTTCCTCTTTCACCTCTACACACCTGTCCTTCCAAAGTCTGAACAGTCAAAGGGTGTAATCCTTTCAGTAATAAAGCATTCAGACTTTGTTCCAGGGAACAAAAGTAATTTGTACACTTTACTATAACCTCTACAAGAATCAGTCCTCTGACTGCAATTTGTAAGATCTGACTCAGATCTTACATATTTTAGAAGGTATGGAGTTGGTTAACTCTAAATTGAAGCACTATTCTGAATTTGAAAATTGAAATGGTATTTGGTTCAGATGTTTTTGTTTTCAAATAATTTTCCTATTTAAAATAATTTTCTCCAATGCTTACTAGTTATCATTTATTCTACTTTATGACAAGAAGGCTTATAGATAGATGTAAACCAAACAAATAAACAGACAGCACATTATTATTTCATATGAAATAAGTTAGTTATTTGGAACTTGTGGTAGAAGCTTGTAGTTACCAACCGCTTTATACTTTCTCCCTTTCCTTAGTAACAGAATACTGATTTTTAGCAGGTCACATTGAAATGGAGCAGGACCCTGTGGGACCCTGTTGGGTACAAATCCTTTCTGTGTCCCTTGTTTCTTGTTTGTAGGGAATAGGCTTTATTCAGCCTCTTTGACATTCCCTGAATTCCAAAGGGCAGATTCAAATATTTATTTATCAAGGAAAGGAAGGAATGCAGAAACTAAGGAGGAGCAGTCAAGAAACAATAGTGCAGGCCTGGGGCAGGGTTCTGGTTCCTCCTCAAGGAATATATATAACAATACCTTTGAGTTCTTCTGTAGGAACTAAGGCCCCCACTGAGGTGGAAGATGGTAAATTCAGGCTGAGCATAGAATCCCTGTTACCTCACCACCAACCAGTCAGAAGAAAATCTGTACACAGTGGAAGACTCTGACCCCCTCTCCAAATGATTGTCCCCTTAAAACTTTCACGGTCAAGCAGAATCTTCCGAGTTGGTTTTTGGACATGAGTCCACCTTCTCCCCAGGTTGCTGGACTCCTGAATAAAGCAGCCTTTCTTTCCAACCAAACTCATCTCTTGAGTACTGGTGTGCTGGCTTTTAAGTGTCAAGTAGACAAACCTGAGTTTGTTAACAACACTCCTCACTGGAATGAAAAAATAAATCTCTCAGCATCTCATGCAGGTAGGTGTATATTATGACCTCGTTCTGGACAATGAGATGTAAAAGGAACAATCAGAAAAATGAAAGAACTCATTGAAGTTACAACTATGATAGCTGATACACAGTTCAATGGAGTTGGAAGACAATGTAACAATTTTTTTAGAAAGAAAATAGATGAAAAGAGTGAAAAAGGAGAGAAAAGATGAGGACTTAGAGGATCAGTCCAGGAGTTTCCACATCTATTTAGGAGACATTCCAATTAGGAGACAAAATGGCAAAGAAGGAATTATGAAGAAACAATACAAGGACACTTCCCAGAAACAAAGGACATAATTCTCAAGTTGTAAATGACTCATTGCATCTTCAGCCCAACAAATGAAACAAGACCATATAAAGGAATAGCAACACTTCAGGTTAGATCAGTGCTTCTCTAATGTTTACATGCTTACAAATCACTGAATATCTGTTACAATGCAAATTCTGATTCAGTAGGTCCGATGTCTTTCTAACAAGCTCTCAGATGATGCTGGTGCTGCTGGTGACCTGACTATACTTTGAGTTACAAAATGCTAGCATATGGGAGTAATGCCGTCAAAATTCTGATAATGTCTTGAAACCCAGAATCCTACGTTCTGTCAATTTATCAGTCAAGTGTGAAGGTAGAATAAAGACACAGTCAAGTGTGAAGGTAGAATAAAGACATTTCCAAACACAAGGACCTCAGATGCTATCTCCTATGTCCAAAGATTGCAAAATGAGGAATCATCCAAGAAGGAAGAAGACATGAAATCTAGGAAAAAGTGATCTAATGCTGCAAAATGCTGAATTTGGTTCCAAGACTTAGAGAGCAATCTGATGTAAGAAAATAATGAAGCAATTATTCCAGGAAAATCAATGTAAGTTATACAAGAGATGATTCATAATCATCGTGCACCATTTGACCCAGGAATGATCTATTTTTCTTTTATACTATGAGCAAATACTACTCTGACAAAAATAAAAATAAGGAAAAATTATATGTAAGTATGTATACACTCATATACCATCTATATCTATAATATATATAGAGAGAGATACATGTATTTTACATGTATAATTGTTTCCCTGTAATCAGAAACAAGCAAAGAAGAAATAGCTACAAGAGTTAAAAGTTATTGCTTCTGAAAATCAAGTGGATGGAGAGTGAAACTGTGCCCCATAGGGTTGACAGAAGCTGATAACTACTAGAAATTCTTAAGCCTGTCCTACAGAATAATAGATGAGGGAACAGCTTGTTTAAACCCCCTTTGCTTGTAAACTGCCTTCATTGATTAAGTTCACTTTAGTTATTTTTTTCTTTATTTTTCCTCTCTTTCATTGCACACCTTCCCAGCTTCAGGCAACTGGTTGTTCTACAGGAGATTGGTGTCAGCTCCTGACAGTGCCAGCCAGTTAAGACTGGTTGGGACACCAACCCTAAAATAGGCCTGTGCAGATGTCTGATGAATGGCCTGTTGACCTCAGAGGACCAGAAAACTCCACCCTTGGATCATGTTGAGGGCCTCCATTTTGAATAAACAGAAGTATGTAACCCAGATGCACCTGGTGCAAAACACATTTTTCCCTGCCTCCAATCACCTTTCCCCATGCCTAAGACCACCCTGTTTATCCCATAAATATCCCAAGCCCCTCGCCTTTGGGGAGGTGGAACTGAGACTTGTTCTCCCATTTTCTGCCTTGACTGCCTTGGGGATAAACCCTTTCTTGGCTGTAAACCTTGGCATCTCAGCATTTGACTTGCTGCATGTCAGGCAAACAGACCTGGTTTGGTACCAAGAGTAGGATAAATTAGGAATAAGAAACAGCTTATAATAGTTATGAACCTTTCAGTATTATTTTATTTTTATACTATAAGCAAATATTACATTGATACAAATAGGAATAAAATACAAAAATAAGACAATCTGTACTGTTTCTATTTTAATATGATCAAATTTTAAATACCACTGTAAGCCAAAAAAAAAAAATTCTATATTTGGCTTATTATTGCAAACATGTTAATGTGAGATGTTATATTTGATAAACATCTGGCCTGGAAGGTACAAAATTATATTAATTTATTAATTCATAATAAGATGATAGACTTTAAGATATGTATTTTTAGTGCTACTAATAGTAGTAACTTTAAATGTTAGGCCATGAAACTCATTTTATATATTGTGGTAGAGGGGAATATTCCCCCTTTTCCCCTTTTCATTTTTTTGTTTTTTGGCTGGCAATTAAAATGACATAAGGCAGATATTAGCAGGAGATAATCAAATTTATTATGCATTGTGAAATAAAATTCATATTTTATGACAAGAAAAATTGAAACAAAAATTTTTTCTCTGCCCTTTGGCCTCCTCTCTCCCCTCTACTGGGCATTGTGTATCTGCATCGACCAGACCTCTCCCATTGGCAGAAATACCTGCTCAACCATAAAGAGCAACACTCTCCTAGCACCAACAAGACAACTCCTTAAAGATAACGTTCCTTCTTGATCTTATAAGGGGCCATGATAATGCTTAGATCCGGATTGTGTAAACTGTCAATAATATATATAATGTACAGCCCTCTGTCTAAAAAAAATTATATATAACAGTGCCTTGATTTCTGACAGGTAGAACAGTTGTCAGAACTTTCTGTGATGCTGTTCCCGGGTTATAATCTTCAAGTTTGGTTTGAATGAAATTTCTCACTTCTTTCATAGACTATTGATTAATTTTTGTTGACAGCATGTACGGTGAATTCATACAAGCAGGAGGGGTTCCAAAACCAGTAAGTTGAGATGAGGTATATATGTCATTGTGGACTAAGGAGAAGGAGGTAGATGTCGGGGACTTCAAAAGGAAGTAAGGTAACTCACAGGAAAATGAAACACAATTAATGATTGGTGAACAAATGTTTGCTGGGCCATCTGGAGACAATGAGACACAGAGAGAACTTTGATCAAATGGGTCTTGCTAGGTTCTACCACACTTAGTTCATACTTTACTATCTGTGGGGATAGCTCCTTCCTGCAACAGGCCTTCTATCTTGAATTCTTTTAGGCAGTTAGAGGGAGGTTCAAAGGTTCTTCCTAAATCTTTTGGGCTTTGCCTGTTTTCAACTCAAAATAATTTGCATACCAGAGTGACACATTTTGGGGTGGCCTGCCCTGAGCCCCTTCAGTTCCCTCCGCTGAAACTTCCCTGGAAGTCTGACATACAAAAAGTTCAGCTGATGACTGTGGAGAGAGAAAATAAGTTAAGTAACTTAACAGTAAGAAATCTGCAAAGGGAGAAAAGAACATAGTTTAGAAGGAGGATGAACGAATAGAAATGAACAATCAGAGCACATTTCACCACACTTATACCAGTTCCCCAATCCTGGGAATTGTTCAGTCCAATAAAATGTGTAAGTTCCATTTATCTGATGGAAAAAGCTAATCTTTTCTTTTATTAGACAGATGTTAGATACTGCTTGACCCATTTAATCCACATAAAAGCAATATTTTTCACTAATGATTTCAACAAACTCCTCTTTGCTGGGCAGTCAGTGTATCTAGGGCACAAATATTTTGGAGCACCCCAGAGTCTAAGCTGTTAAATTCTGACTGGAATATTTTCAGAGTTTGCATAGTGGTATTGAACTCTTGTTCCATTACCATGGAGAGATTTAAGATTGCTTTTTCCGATTTATAATCTCCAAAGCTTGAGAAGAAGACCCTCAGGGCCGAAAAGAACTTGGAGCTGTGAAGCACAAGAGGATTCTCTATGATCTATCAACTGGCACATTTATGTGACACAACTTTATGAACAAAAGAGCTCAGGTTTGTAACTTGGCTGGTATTTAGGGTGGAGTGTTCAGTAACGGAAGGAGCCAGGTACCCAAGTCCACATCTTCCTCACCATTTAGGTGGGAATCTTTTATAAACTTAAATATTTTAAAAGACCAGTGTGGTTTACAGACAAGATTAGAGTGGAAACTGAAATTCCCAAGGTCTGGAGTATTCCATGACCTTGGCCATTGGTACTATTAGTGTCCAAACACCTCCATTTCCCATGCATTTCTGTCGATCTGTGAGAGCAAAATAGACTGTGAAATAGCCGATATAGGAGGCCAGTAGTCTGGTCCTGGCAGCTGTAAAGCTTGGTTCTGTCACGTAATCAAGTAAGTCCAGATTTTATATCCACCCATGTATAGTTCACAGCATCGGGTAGCTTAATCATGGGGCAGCTGTAATATCCCAAGTTGTACAAGGGTGGCTTGTGAGTCATCCAGAATATTTGGTGATTTGGCAGATATTGTGCTAAAAAAGCCCATTGTTCTAGTGTCACAGTTTCCTTGAGAGGTTTGAGGATGTAACTTGTGGAATCAAACCACAGAGTTTGATTGCAATATCATCCTGGTATGTCACCCAGGAAAGGTCCTATGTCATGTTTGTTTTCAATGCAAGGGAAAATTTTCCACCTATTATCTTTATCTGGATAAGAGATAGTCCTCGAGCTTCTATAGAGTTTTTCCAGGGCCCAAATGACTCACCAAAAGAAGAGGCAGTGTGATGTTTTCTTGTCCTGGATACCATTACCTGTCACTCATCCATCTTCTGCACCTAGTCCACCAGGTGTCCACATCAGCAGGAACAAAGACTAGTTCAGGTTCTTTTGCACTATCTGGATGTTGACATAACCCTCAGTCAGACTGAATGATTAGTTATCATTGTTGTCAAACCCAAGTTCATGTGCCTGATGCAGAGTGAGGTCAAACAAACCAAAATGTTGGAGTTTGGAGCAGAGAAAGGTTTATCGCAGGGTGCCCAGCAAGGAGAATGGACAGCTTGTGCTCAAAAGATCTGAACTCCCCAAAGGGTTTCAGGAATGAGTTTTTAAAGGCAAAATTTGGGGTGAGGGCTGCAAGGTGTGTGACTTTCTTCTGATTGGTTGGTGGTGAGGTAACGGTGATGTCTCTGGAAGCTCAACCTTTTGGCTCCAAACAGTCTGGGGTCTAAGTGCTCTTGTCAGCATGTAGTCACCATCCTCCACATGGGTGGAGGTCTTAGTTTCTGTAGAAGAACTCAGAGATTGCTATCTATATACCAGATTGTTATCTATATCCCTTCAGGAGGAACTAGGAGTCCTGTGACTCTAATGTCCTATCAATTGCTTGAGCCTGCTCTTCAAAACTCTGGGAAGGCCTAGGAGAATAAAGGTTTCAAACAAGAAACAGTATTTGTTGTACATAGCCTTCATTATGTTGAAGTATGTTCCCTCTATGCCCACTTTCTGGAGGGTTTTTTTCATAAATTGGTGTTGAACTGTATCAGAAAAGCTTTTTCTGCATCTGCTGAGATGATCATATGGTTTTTATTCTTCAATTTGTTAATGTGGTGTATCACTTTGATTGATTTGTGGATATTAAAACATCCTTGCATCCCTGGGATAAATCCCACTTGATCATGGTGTATGATCCTTTAAAAATATTGTTATATTTGGTTTGTTAATATTTTGTTGAGAATTTCTGCATCTATCTTCATCAGTGATATTGATCTATAATTTTCTTTTATGGTGATATCTTTGTCTGGTTTTGGTATCAGGGTTATGGTGGCCTCATAGAATGATTTTGGAAGTGTTTCTCCCTCTGCAATTTTTTGGAATAGTTTGAGAAGGATAGGTGTTAACTTTTCTCTAAATGTTTGGTAGACCTGTGAAGCCATCTGGTCTTAGACTTTTGTTTGTTGGGAGTTTTTAAATTACTGATTCAATTTCATTACTGGTAATTGGTATGTTCATATTTTCTATTTCTTCCTGGTTCAGTCTTGGGAGATTGTACCTTTCTAAGAATTCGTCCATTTCTTCTAGGTTGTCCATTTTATTGGCAGTTCATAGTAGCCTCTTACGATCCTTTGTATTTCTGTGCTGTCAGTTGTAACTTCTCCTTTTTTATTTCTGATTTTGTTAATTTGGGCCATCTCCTTTTTTTCTTGATGAGTCTGGTTAAAGGTTTATCAATTTTATCTTTTAAAAGAACCAGCTTTTAGTTTCATTAATCTTTTCTATTGTTTTTTTAGTCTCTATTTCTGCTTTGACCTTTATGATTTCTTTCCTTCTACTAACTCTGGGTTTTGCTTGTTCTTATTTCTATAGTTGCTTTAGGTATAAGGTTAGGTTGTTTATTTAAATTTTTTCTTGTTTCCTGAGGTAAGCTTGTATTGCTATAAACTTCCCTCTTAGAACTGCTTTTGCTGTGTCTCATATGTTTTGGATCATTGTGTTTTCATTTTTCAGAAAACTAAAAATAGAACTACTATATGACACAACAATTCCACTCCTGGGTATATATCCAAAAACAACAAAACCATAAACAGTAATTAGAAAAGATACATGCACCCCAATGTTCATAGCAGCATTATGTATAATTGCCAAGGTATAGAAGAAATCTTTCAGGTGAATGGATAAAGAAGATGTGGTATATATATACAGTGGAATACTACTCATCTGTAAAAGGAATGAAATTTTGCCATTTGCAGCAACATGGATGGGCCTAGAGGATATAACGTTAAGTGAAATATATGATGTGTGATACTGTATGATATCACTTACATGTGGAATCTAAAAAAAACCAACAAACTAGTGAATAAAACAAAAAAGAAACAGACTTTCAGACATAGAGAACAAACTAGTGGTTACCAGTGGGGAGAGTGAAGGGAGAGGGGCAATATAGAGGTGGGAATAAAGAGGCTATTATGGGATTATATGAAATCATTTGTGTGAAACTTTTTTTTCATTTCTTTATATCTTTATTGGAGTATAATTGCTTTACAATGTTGTGTTAGTTTCTGTTGTACAACAAAGTGAATCAGCTATACGTATACATATATTCCCATATCTCCTCCCTCTTGAGCCTCCCTCCCTCCCACCCTCCCTATCCCACCCCTCTAAGTCATCACAAAGCATCATGCTGATCTCCCTGTGCTATGCAGCTGCTTCCCACTGGCCATCCATTTTACATTTGATAGAGTATATATGTCAATGCTATTCTCTCACTTCATCCCAGCTTCCCCACCCCCCTCACGCCGTGTCCTCAAGTCCATTCTCTACATCTGTGTCTTTATTCCTGCCCTGCCACTATGTTCATCAGTACCATTTTTTTAGATTCCATAAATGTGCATTGGCATACAGTATTTGTCTTTCTCTTTCTGACTAACTTCACTCTGTATAGCACTGTCTAGGTCCATCCACCTCATTACAAATATCTCAATTTCATTCCTTTTCATGGCTGAGTAATACTCTATTGTATACATGCACCACATCCTCTTTATCCATTCATCTGTTGATGGACATTTAGATTGCTTCTATATCCTGGCAATTGTAAATACTGCTGCAATGAACATTGTGGTACATGTATCTTTTTGAATTATGGCTTTCTCAAGGTATATGCCTAGTAGAGGGATTGCTGGGTCATATGGTAGTTCTATTTTTAGTTTTTTAAGGAACCTCCATACTGTTTTCCATAGTGGCTGTATCCATTTACATTCCCACCAACAGTGCAAGAGGGTTCCCTTTTCTCCACATCCTCTCCGGCATTTATTGTTTGTTGACTTTTTGATGATGGCCATTCTGATTGTTGTGAGATGATACCTCATTGTGGTTTTGATTTGCATTTCTCTAATGATTAGTGATGTTGAGCATCTTTTCATGTGTTTGTTGGCAATTTGTATGTCTTCTTTGGAGAAATGTCTTTTTAGGTCTTCTGACCATTTTTGGATTGGGTTGTTTGTTTTTTTGGTATTGAGCTGCAAGTTATAAAACTTAGAAATCCCAAAAGACAAAAAAACAGCAACAACAAAAAAGAACCAAAAAACACAATAAACTAAAACAATAACAAACAAAAAAAGAAAGAAACCAAAAAAAAAAAAAAAAAGCTAGAACCAAAAACAGAATGAATCAAAATATAATAAAATTAATAGTAATAACTATGCTTCCCTGGGGTCTCCGCTGTAAGTGTCCTTGCACACGTCGTGAGCCACAGCCCACCTTTGCCTCCCCAAGAGGCTCTCCTTTGCCTCTGGGCTGGTCTCTGGACCTGCTGAGGGCCCCGTGGGCACCACTCAGACTTTGATATGGCCCAATTTCAGTGTGTGCTGCCCCCAAGCCCACATCTGCCAGAGCTAGACCGTTTTCATTTGTGGGAACACTCACTGTCTACTCAGATATTCCACAGATACAGGGTCTACCTAGCTGATTGCAGGGATTTAATCTGCAGCTTGTACAGCTGATGGAAAGATTTTCGATCTTCTTCCTTAGTCACCCCATCCCTGGGGTTCAGCTTTGGTTTTATCCCCACCTCTGTGTGTGGTCCACCCACAGAAGTCTGGTCCTGAGGCTGCCTTGGAACTCTTGGGTTTGCCCTGTGAAGACCAGGTGCAGAGGTGGTATGACGGTTTGGATGGTGGGAGCCCCAGTCGCGTCAAAAGCACAGGGAAGCGGGAGGTCATGGGCGCAAGAGATATGGCCCTAATGAGGGCCTTTTCTGGCGCCCAGTGTAAGGCATGTGATGGCCAGCCCTGGCCGGGGTTTTCTGGCTCCTTGTAGCCGGCACGTGAGGGCCAGCTCTGAGGGGGCTTTTTTATTGCTTGGCAGCAGGCACACAAGAGCCAGCCCTGAGCGGGCTTCTTTTATTGTCCTTGGCAAGCGCCGGTGTGTGGGGAGAGAGAGGTTGCAATAGCGGCTCCTTGCCATGTGTGTGACTCAGCAGTAGCGCCCTGCTTCCATGGCAGTCCCATCTTCCTCCATAAGCGTCCTCTGCTGCAGATTTCCTCCCTCCTGTCCCCTCGGTCCGTCTCCTCACAGCCAACAGCAGTTCTCACTCTGAGCGTGTTCTCCAGTCCCCACGCACAAGCTCCCAGCTCCCTTGCACACCTGTGAACACACGTCCCAGTCCGGGGCACGTAGGGCTGCGGTACGAACCGTCTGCGTATTTTTCACTCTATCCTGTCTGCCACAGATCGGCAGCTTCACTCTCTTCCGACAGTCTCTAATGCTTCCCTTCTGTCCCAATCGATTTCCCGGACGGAGAGGGCATTTCTCCGTCAGAGAGGGGATTTCCCTGAATTCGGGAATCTCTACTCTGCTTCAGCTCCCATGCCCTGGGGTGCAGGTCCAGTCCCACTTCCTCTCCTCTTCCTTCTCCCTTCTTTTTTTCCTTCCTACCCAGTTATGAAGGGATCTTTATAGTCCTTTCTGGTGTCCAAGGTCTTCTGCTAGTCTTTAGCTGGTGTTCTGTGAAAATTATTGCATCTATAGATGTATTCCTGATGCATCTGTGGAGAGAGATGAACTCCACATCCACCTACTGCTCCACCATCTTGAATCCCCCCTGTGTGAAACTTTTGAAAATTGTAAAGCATTATAGAGTTTAAATGATCTTTTACTCAATTTTTAAAAAGAGAAAAAAAATTTAAAAATTAAAATAAGAAGAAACAGGGCACATGGAAGGGCTTTTGAACCTGGAAAGGTCACACAGGGTCCTGCTCAGTTTCAGCGTGGCCAAGATTTGGTAAAGTGGCATAAGGGGGGTGTTTTGCCACTGATTGAATTTAGGTCACTTCAGGTTTTGCCATTATATTGGTTAGGAAACCATTTTTCTGGTTTTAGAATACTTTTGATTTGGGAATTTTATATAAGGACATGTGGACCTGGACTGTCCACTGTCAGAACCTTAAAGTAAAATACTTGCCATCAAAAATTGCAGAAAATAGTTCTTAAAGAGCTTTGTTTGTTCTTCATGAACCATGATATTTGTCTAGTTACCCACTGTGTTTGCCTTAGAACCTATTCTTTGAACCAAAATGTCCTTGCCAAGATTATTTCTGAGAATATTGATATATGTATAAATATGTATACTAGTTTTGAAATGGGACACGCCAGAACTCCCAAAGTATGTATGTGTCAGAAAATGAGACTTAGTAAGACTTTCTACTTGAGATACTTCCAATTTCCTTCTCTGGTTTTTAAAATGTAAATTGTATATTTATGCAAATTATATAACTGTTATAAAAATCATATGTATTTAAATTTTTGAGATAATCAAAAGAGGCATGTTTTCAAATATTGAAGGAAAATTTATGTATACGTTCCTTATTTTTCTTCAAGTAAGAAAAATAAAATATTATTTTTATAGTATTAACATCAGTAATAATCATAGCCTATATATAAACAATACCTTCTGATCCAGATATTCTAATATCTGGATAATATCTAAGAATTCTTTGTTTATTTTGTCTCATTAGACCTTACAACAACTATATGAGGTACACATTATTCTCATTTACTTAGATTAACTACAGAGCTAACTGTACGTTGAATTACTTACATTAGTTGATATATAAGTAAATTAACCAAATTATGTAATTTTCAATTCAACAGCCAAGTTGAATACATCATGCTGAGCTAAACATTAAAAATAGTGGGGCACAGTTTGGCTGGAGATGTTACAGCAGCCTGTCTAAATTTTCCCTCACTCTACAGAATGATTGTCCCATAACACATAGCAAATAATAACTGTATGTTGAATTAAAACATTGGACTGTCCTCAGATAGAGAACTTGCCACACCACTACATGACAAAAGTTTCACTGAGAGTGGAACCAAGTTGTGTGGGATCCCAGGTTTTCTCTGGCTTTTATTACTGAGAAACACACCATAAGGCTCATTGTCAGACTTGATTTCAACAACTTTGCTAAGTAAAAAACTCTTTCCTTTTAATAACTGCTATATGGCACACCTGTTTTCATATATTTTTACTGGGAATTAATTGTAAAATAATATTTTCTTACTGATAAAGCATAATTCACAACCTATCAGAACACTCTTCAAGAAAATTAGAAGGCATTTTAAAGAATTATAATTCAGAATAAAATTATGCCACGATATTAGCAAAGTTATATTGGTGATTAGGTACAGGAGTGTTTTCTCAGTCTTCTTCAATTATCTGTATTATATATTTTTCTATAATAATCATGTAAGAATGTTCAAATAGAAAATCTATAACAAGCTGTGTTGAAAATATAAGTCCAAAAAAGTGAAAAGAATCCATTAGCACAAAGAGTCAAGAAAAGTTAAAATCTTACTTAAATTAAGTCAAGGTTTTTAGGAAATAAAAGAGTATGATATAAAACAACTATTTTCCTAAAATATTTCAATTTTTGCTTAAAATATTTCAATAGCTAGAACATATGATTTATACATATAATAAAATTCTTAACTATAATGTAGTAAAGGTTAAAACATTAAACCAGTACAAATGAAAAGTATTTTTCTGGATGCTATGGACTGGAAACACATTACATTTAGAAAATGTTTTTCCCTTTTCGACAGAATTGGCTGTCATTTCACTGTCTGGAAATAAAAACCAAACATGACTATTTTCCTATAATGTTTGGAAATATGTACCACATATTTAATCCAAGGAATGAGGCAAAGGTATATTTTTTATTTATATTATCATAGAAGAGTTTATTGACCCAGATATAATATTTTCTGAATCCATTTGGTAAAACTTCAGCTATTTGGCTGTAAATTATTTATCGTGCCAAACATTTAATTATATGTAAAAATACTGTAAACCAAGAACTTAAAACAAGTCAGTTTAATAACAGAATAGACTCTGAAAGCACAAACTATATTGTCAAACATTCTATTTGGTAGATGTATAAAATCTGGAAAACAGACTGAAATAAAATAGATTTCTTTGTTGAATTTTAAACAAGACCACATAATGTAAGTTCTTAAAATGAGAACATTATCATTTTCTTCTTTATCCCACTGGTGATAAACACTGGAAGAGATGACATATTATACATTTGAAAAGAATTATTCATTCCCATGTTATTATTGTTTTTAAAACTATTTGAGTAAACTCAAATGTTAAGTTTTCATAAGCATTCACAATTTTAAATCCCAGTTAATAAAGATCTTAGAGTTGTTTTTGATTAAAACAAAATTTTAAAGACAACTTTTTTAGAGCAGTTTTAGGCTCATACCAAATTTAAGAAGATACAGAGATAACCCAAATACACCCTGCCCCCAAACATGCATAGACTCTGTCCATTATCAACATCCCCTACCAGGGTGGTACATTTGTTACAAGTGCTGAATCTACATTGAAACATCATTATCACCCAAAGTCATAGTTTACATTAGGGTTCACTCTTGGAGTTGTATTATATTCTATGGGTTTGGGCAAATGTATCCACCATTATAGTATCAATACAGAGTATTTCCACTACCCTAAAAATCCTCTATGTTCCACCTATTCATCTTTCCCTTCCCCCTAACCTCTGGCAACCACTAATCTTTTTACTGTCTTTATAGTTTTGCCTTCTCTAGAATGTCGTATAGTTGGAGTCATACAGTATGTAGTCTTTTCATACTGGCTTCCTTCACTTAGTAATATGCACGTAAGCTACCTCCATGTATTTTCATGGCTTGATGGCTCGTTTCTTGTGGGGCTGAATAATATTCCATTGATTGGATGTACCATAGTTCATTTATCTTTTCACCTACTGAGGGACATCTTGGTTGCTTCCAAGATTTGGAAATTATGAATAAAGCATCTATAAACAGTTGTGTGCAGATTTTTGTATAGACATAAATTTCCAATTCCTTTGTGCACGTGCTAAGGTGTTGATTGCTGGATCCTATGGTTGGAGTATGTTTAGTTTTGTAAGCATTCACTGTCTTCAATAGTGGCTGTATCATTTTCCATTCCCACCAGCAGTCAATGAGAGTTCCTGTTGCTCTACATCCTTGTCAGCATTTGGTGTTCAGCGTTCTGGATTTTGGCCGTTTTAGTAGATGTGTGGTGGTATCTCACTGTTTTTTAAAATTTCGTTTCCTGTTGATATATGCTGTGGAGTGTCTTTTCATAACCTTTTTTGCTATCTATATATCTTCTTTGTTGAGGTATTTGTTAAGATCTTTGGCCTATTTTTTAATTGAGTTTTATCTTTTCTTACTATTGAGGTTTAAGAGTTCTTTTTATATTTTGGAAACAATTCTTTATCAGATATGCCATTTGAATATGTTTTCTTTTAGTCCGTGGCTTGCCTTTTCATTCTCTTAATAATGTGTTTCACAGAACAAAAATTTTTATTTTTAATGAAGTGTAACTTACCAATTTTCTTTCATGGATTGAGTCTTTGGCATTTTATCTAGGGTCAATGCCAAACCCTAGGTCATCCAGATTTTCTCCTATGTTATCTTTCAGGAATTTTATGGTTTTGCATTTCACATTTAAGTCTGTGATTCATTTTGAGTTAATTTTTGTGAAAGGTATAAGGTCTATGTCTAGATTCACTATTTTGCGTGTGGGTGCCCACTTGTTCCAGCACCATTTGTTTAAAAACAATTGTCACTCCATTGTATTTCCTTTGTCCTTTGTCAAAGATCAGTTGACTATATTTATGGAAGTCTATTTCTGGGCTCTCTACTCTATTCCATTGATCTATTTGTCTATTTTTTTCCCCAGTATCACACTGTCTTCACTACTGTATCTTTATCATAAGTCTTGAGTTAAGTAGTGTAAGTAAGAGCCTAACTTCACTAAGCATTGGTTAGTAAGCACAGATGGCCTAATTACATTGACCAGTCTCTCATTCAGCTTCCTCCAGTACTTGTCTACTACCTCACCTCGGCACTTAAAAACCCTCCTGCCTTACCTCATGTAGTTTTTCCTTACTGAAATCTGGTATTCCAGTGAAACAGCTCTGACTAAGATCTCTAGGAACTGCTTAATGCTGAATGCAGTGAAGTTTGTTCAGTCTTTATCTTATTTGACTCGTCTGTGGTATTAGATTCTGCTGACAAAGATTTCACTTTTCTTTTCATTGTCATTGTTCATTTGAATTAATTTCTAATTTTAAATTTATACTTATTAAAAATAGCAAAAAAAAGAAATAAACAAAAGAAAATAGAAAATCCTTTGATTATCACTCCTCATTAATCTCAGGAGTAACCACCAATAACATTTTTTAATTAACCTCCAGTCTGACTTTTATAAACACATAAATGACAATAGCTATACTCAATTTTGAATCATATTACATTATGGTCAGAGAACATGGCCTTATAATTTTTTTAAAAAGTATTAACATTTTCCTTATGAATTTCATTATTGTTTGTTGAATCCAAAGTTCTATAACTGTATGTAATGAGAGGTTAAACTAACATATGAAAATTAGCTTAAGACAGATCTTATGGGAAGAATTTACAAAGGAAATGTTTAAAAAACCAGTTAGATCATGCTAATCTGGAAACCTCAGCTAGGTTGAGAAATGTAAATGGGTCAGAGAGTAGAGAAAGTTACCTTCTACATTCACCTTAAACTTAGAAAATGGGAGTTGCAAGGGGGAACACAGGAGAGCTTGAAATGTGTTCCCTGTGGTGGAGAGACAGCCATGTAGTGCATGTCTGAGAATGCTGATGGAGCTGGAGCAGCAGAGTGAGGGTTGCACTGAGTGGCCAAAGCCTAGAGGCATCAGGACTTCGGATGCAGGACTGTTTCCTATTGACCAGATGTAGAAAGCCCTTGAAGGAAATTGTGCTGACCTGAGGCTGTTTTAGGTTCTAACGAAAGAGCACTTAGATGGATTTCTCAGGGTATATGCCCAGTAGTGGGATTGCAATAGCCAGGACATGGAAGCAACCTAAGTGTCCATCATCAGATGAATGGATAAAGAAGATGTGGTACATATATACAATGGAATATTACTCAGCCATAAAAAGAAATGAAATTGATTTATTTGTAGTGAGGTGGAGAGCGAAGTAAGTCAGAAAGAGAAAAACAAATACAGTATGCTAACATATATATATGGAATCTAAGAAAGAAAAAAAACAGGTCATGAAGAACCTAGGGGTAAGACGGGAATAAAGACACAGACCTACTAGAGAATGGACTTGAGGACATGGGGAGGGGAAGGGTAAGCTGGGACAAAGTGAGAGAGTGACATGGACATATATACACTACCAAATGTAAAATAGATAGCTAGCGGGAAGCAGCCGCATAGCACAAGGCGATCAGCTCAGTGGTTTTTGACCACCTAGAGGGGTGGGATAGGGAGGGTGGGAGGGAGGGAGATGCAAGAGGGAAGAGATATGGGAACATATGTATATGTATAACTGATGCATTTTGTTATAAAGCAGAAACTAACACACCATTGTAAAGCAATTATACTCCAATAAAGATGTTAAGAAAAAAAAAAAGCACTTAGATGAATGGCGAGACTCCAAGAGCAAGAGGCTAGAAGCAAATGCCATATTCCTAGTGTCACCAAACCAGCTTTGTTTGCCTGATGTGCAGCAAACCAAATGCTGAGATGCTGAGGTATGCAGCAGAGAAATCGTTTGTTTACAAAAAAGGAGGTGGGCTATAAAAAAAACAAATAAAATTAAATAAAAAAAAAAGATAAGGAGATGGGAGAAGAAGTCTCAAATCCAGTTCCCCAAAGGCCTGGGGCTTAAGATGTTTATGAGATAAGGAAGTGGGGTGGTCTGAGGTGTGGAGAAAGACAACTGGAGGTGAGAAAAAGGTGACGTAATTAGTGTTCTGTATGGTGTATCTGAGTTAAGTGTTTCTTCATGGGATGTATGTTCAGAAAATGACAACATTAGCATGATCTGAGGGTAGAGTTTTCTGCCCTCTTACATCGAAAGGTCATCCATCAGACATTTGTGCAGGCCTGTTGAATGGTCAGTGGTCTGACCAGTTTGATCAGAGCAAGACTAACTCCACGTTCCTAAAAAACAATTTAAGCAACCTTTACTAGAGCAACCCATACATCAGAGGTGTTATTTATTGGGGGCGGGTAAAGGAGTCTTGTGGTATATTGTCTAAGCTATGTGAAGTTGGGAGGGTAGGTAATTTGCAAGAATGATTAAGGCAAGCTTGATTTATGAAGGCAGGTTACAAGATATTGTTTATTAAGCAAGTTATAGTTTAAGGGATCTATCTAACTGATGACTCAGTTTCACTGGTGACTATAGAAGGAGTTACAGGAGAACACTTAGAATAGTGGTGCATCAGGCTGACCAAGTAAACCAGAGAAGAAAGTGTCTCAGTTCTTAGCAATAAAATTCTCTTAAAAATGCATAAAAATAACTCTCAAGAGTCATCTTAACCATCTTCAAGATCCAGAGAGCCTGAAGTCACCTGACCAGCTAAGAACTCACCCATCCCCTCACCTCCTTTAGAATTCTAATTATTTATTAGGATTTTATTTTATTAGATGTTTGTTTATGTCTATTTGTATATGTCTTTGCCTGGATTATACTCTTTTTCTTTTTTCTAATAAATTTATTTTATTTATTTTTATTTTTGACTGCGTTGGGTCTTTGATGCTGCTCGCAGGCTTTTCTCTAGTTGCAGCGAGCGGGGGCTACTCTTCATTGCAGGGCACGAGCTTCTCATTGGGTGGCTTCTTTTGTCGCAGAGCACGGGCTCTAGGTGCGCGGGCTTCAGTAGTTTTGGCACTCGGGCTCAGCAGTTGTGGCTGGCAGGCTCTAGAGCACAGGCTCAGTAGTTGTGGCTCATGGGCTTAGTTGCTTTGTGGCATGTGGGATCTTCCCAGAGCAGGGCTTGAACCCGTGTTCCCTGCATTGGCAGGCAGATTCTTAACCACTGTGCCACCAGGGAAGCCCCTGGATTATATTCTTTTTCATTAAAGCTTGTGTTCTCTTTTTTTTTTAAGGAGTTATTTTATTTTTAATATTTACTTGTTTATTTTTAAATGTTTTGTCCGTGCCCTGCAGCATGCAGGATCTTAGCTCCCCGACCAGGGATCAAACCAATGCCCCTTGCAGTGGAAGCGTGGAGTCTTAACCACTGGACCACCAGGGAAGTCCCTAAGCTTGTGTTCTTTACATATAATTTATGCATATATAGGATGCTAGTCATTTGTCTGCCATGTCTGCTGCAAATAGTTTTTCCAAAGTGTTATTTGCCTTTTATTTTTTTGCATTTTGTATTTACCTTTTAAAAAACTGCATTGATACCCAGTTTATTTGGTTCCATAAATTGTGGTCACCTTTAGTAGTGTTTTGCAAACCTGAGTATACCATCTTCCATCATCCAGTTTGCAAACTACAACACATGGCCCACAGGCCAAATCCATCAGTCACATCCTGCCACTGTCTGGTTTTGTACAGTCCACAAACTAAGAAGGTTTTTACATGTTTATATGGCTTAAATGATACAAAAATGATAATTCTTAACACATGAAAACCATACAAAGTTCAAATTTTAGTGTCCAAAAGAAAATTTTGTTGGAACATATACATTTTTTTTCTGTACCTTATATTTACATGATTTTGCTTGAAAAGTAATTCTTTAATATGGGATCCCTTGGCATCAGTATTTCTTTAGACATAGGGGTTAGACTGAGTAACATGAAATTCTGTTGAAAAAAATCAAATACCTTCAAAGATTTGAATATTCATCTTTCTGATTTTCCTGTATGACATTCTTAGAAAAAAACATGATGTCAATGTTATCTGTATTTCTTTTTCCATTTTCTACCAATTTTTATCCCAGTAAAAAAAGAATAAACAGTAATTTTTACTCTGTTTTGATCATAATTTCTGAATTATAGCGATTGGCTTTACTGTGTATGCCACAGGTCAGGAAGTCTAAACAGTGATAGTTTTTAGAGTATTAGAGTGTTTAGTTCACATGATGAGTTCATAATTTGTTACAGACATAACAATGAATACCAACTAGATTCAAATCAACATACTTTATGTAAGAGTTAGTTTCTCCATCCCAGATGCAGAAATGGTACTAATAGGAGATGATTTGCCTTCAGTTCATGTTTAGGAAAGGTAACCAAGCATCTGGAAGTCAGTAGGTAAATTTCTGAATGGGAGAGGAATTAATTCTAACCATAAGAACAAGACAAAGGGCTTTGATGTTCTTTCCTAAATCACTAACTTAAGCTTTGGGGAAATAAACAGTAACAGGTAATATATACTGAATGTCCACCAAAAGCCATGCTCTAAACCAATTTATATGTTACTTCATTTAATTATCACAGTTATTGTTAACATTTTAAAATGAGGAAATAGTGGTTCAGAAAAGTTAAATAACTTTCTCAGAATCACATAATTATTAAGGGGCAAAGAGAGATGAGTCATTGTCCTTGGACACTGTATCATCACAGGAGAAGGGGGTCTGACTCCAGCTTCTCCAAAAATTTCAACTCTATGAACAATGGTCTTAACTGAGCATACACATTGAGAGTCAGTTCACCTATCTCCTATTGGAAGTCGAAGATGAACTGTACAGTGGGATGGAGAGTGCCCAGAAACCCATGCCCCTCTTCCTCACAACCCTCACAGCCCTAGCACCATTCTCTACTGTGAGTCACTAGGCTACCCTCACTGGCCCCTATCCTTATTGTTAGTATCCATGATAAACCCTGCCTCCCAAGCCTTCCACACCCTTTGCTATGTCCGTTCCTTTCTCTCCAACTCGCATGTTTTCTCAGTGTCTGTATTTCTTGGTCCATCTTATGCAAGATTCCTCAGTTTGTTCAACTTCTCTAAATTCACCATTCATCTTCTTGCACTCATGAAAACCTGGCTTTCTCCAGCGGAACCTGCCACTGCTATAGCTCTCAAATTGTGTTTTTTTGTTTGTTTGTTTTTTTGTCTGTTTGTTTTATTTTTTCCCCTGATAACTCTTGTACTACCAGCCTGAAATATTGGATGGGTGCTTTTGTCATCCCTTCTCTATCCTCCCCAACAACTTACCCAAATTTTCCTATATTTGAATCCAATGTCATCAGACTAATACCCTGCTACTGCCATTTACCTTCAGGGAGTTGCCTCTCCTTTTATGATGGCCTTAATTTCTTACTCACTCTTCACTTCTGACACTGCTCTTGTTCTTATTATGTAAGTGGATAATTCTTTCTAGCAGCCTTCCTCCCCTCAAATACTCCTGTTCTCCACACACTTCCTTAGTTATTCAATCCCATGGCCATTCCCCAAACCTTGACATTACTGTTAACTGAACTTCTGCATAGTTTTAACCATGTTTCACAATTACTAACCAATAACTTTTAAGCTCATTTCCGTTAGAACCCCAATGTCAACAACCTAGCAGGCCTACTGGGAATTTCAATCCATTGATTCTCTCAGTGTTCATCATTCTTTACCTCATTTATGTCTTTTTACCCACACTGCCTAGAATAAACCTTATGGTAAGTTCTTATACAGATACTACCTAGCTGTAGTCTATGAACTTTTTCTGCTTTCTTTTTTTTAATTAATTAGTTTATTTATTTTTCTTATTAGTCATCCATTTTATACGCATCAGTGTAGACATGTCAATCCCAATCTCCCAGTTCATCCCACCCCCCCACCCCCCGCTGCGTTCCCCGCTTGCTGTCCATACATTTGTTCTCTACTTCTGTGTCTCAATTTCTATTCTGCAAACTGGTCCACCTGTAACGTTTTCTAGGTTCCACATATATGCGTTAATATACGATATTTGTTTTTCTCTTCCTGATTTACTTCACTCTGTGTAACAGTCTCTATATCCATCCACGTCTCTAAAAAAGACCCAATTTCATTCCTCTTTATGGCTGAGTAATATTCCATTGTATATATGTGCCACATCTTCTTTATCCATTCATCTGTTGATGGACATTTGGGTTATTTCCATGTCCTGGCTATTGTAAATAGTGCTGCAATGAACATTGGGGTGCATGTGTCTTTTTGAATTATGGCTCTCTCAGGGTATATGCCCAGTACTGGGATTGCTGGGTCATATGGTAATTCTATTTTTAGTTCTTTAAGGAACCTCCATACTGTTCTCCAAAGTGGCTATATCAATTTACATTCCCACCAATAGTGCAAGAGGTTTCCCTTTTCTCCACACCCTCTCCAGCATTGGTTGTTTGTAGATTTTCTGATGATGCCCATTCTAACTGGTGTGAAGTGATACCTCATTGTAGTTTTGATTTGCATTTCTCTAATAATTAGTGATGTTGAGCAGCTTTTCTTGTGCTTCTTGGCCATCTGAATGTCTTCTTTGGAGAAATGTCTATTTAGGTCTTCTGCCCAGGGTTGGATTGGGTTGTTTGTTTTTTTAATATTGAGGTGCATGACCTGTTTATATGTTATGGAGATTAATCCTTTGTCTGATGATTCATTTGCAAATATTTTCTCCCATTCTGAGGTTTGTCTTTTCGTCTTTTTTATGGTTTCCTTTGCTGTGCAAAAGCTTTTATGTTTCATTAGGTACCATTTTTTTATTTTTGTTTTTATTTCCATTACTCAAGGAGGTAGATCATAAAATATCTTGCTGTGATTTATGTCAAAGAGTGTTCTTCCTATGTTATCCTCTAAGAGTTTTATAGTGTCTGCTCTTATATTTAGGTCTCCAATCCATTTTGAGTTTATTTTTGTGTATGGTGTTAGGGAGTGTTCTAATTTCATTCTTTTACAAGTAGCTGTCCAGTTTTTCCAGAACCACTAACTGAAGAGACTCCCTTTTCTCCATTGTATATCCTTGCCTCCTTTGTCATAGATGAGTTGACCATATGTGTGTGGGTTTATCTTTGGGCTTTCTATCCTGTTCCCTTGATCTATATTTCTGTTTTTGTGCCAGTACCATATTGTCTTGATGACTGTAGCCTTGTAGTATAGTTTGAATTAGGGATCCTGATTCCTCCAGCTCCATTTTTTTCCCTCAAGACTGCTTTGGCTATTCAGGGTCTTTTGTGTCTCTATACAAATTTTAAGGCTTTTTGTTCTAGTTCTGTAAAAAATACCATTGGTAATTTGATGGGAATTGCATTGAATCTGTAGATTGCTTTGGATAGTATAGTCATTTTCACAATATTGATTCTTCCAATCTAAGAACATGGTATGTCACTCCATCTGTTGGTATCATCTTTAATTTCTTTCATCAGTGTCTTACACCTTTCTGCATACAGGTCTTTTGTCTCCCTAGGTAGGTTTATTCCTAGGTATTTTTTTTCTTTTTGTTGCAATGGTAAATGGGAGTGTTTCCTTAATTTCACTTTGAGATTTTTCATCATTAGTGTATAGGAATGCAAGAGATTTCTGTGCATTAATTTTGTATCCTGCAACTTTACCAAATTCATTGATTAGCTCTAGTAGTTTTCTGGTATCATCTTTAGGATTCTCTATGTAGAGTATCATGTCATCTGAAAACAGTGACAGTTTTACTTCTTCTTTTCCAATTTGTATTCCTTTTATTTCTTTTTCTTCTCTGATTGCCATGGCTAGGACTTCCAAAACTATGTTGAATAATAGTGGTGAGAGTGGACATCCTTGTCTTGTTCCTGATCTTAGAGGAAATGCTTTCAGTTTTTCACCATTGAGAATGATGTTTGCTGTGGGGTTTTCACATATGGCCTTTATTATGTTGAAGTAGGTTTCCTGTATGCCCACTTTGTGGAGAGTTTTTTTCATAAATGGGTGTTGAATTTTGTCAAAAGCTTTTCCTGCATCTATTGAGATGACCATATGGTTTTTTCTTCAATTTATTAATATGGTGTATCACATTGATTGATTTGCATTTATTGAAGAATCCTTGCATATCTGGGATAACCAACTTGATCATGGTGTATGATCCTTTTAATTTGTTGTTGGATTCTGTTTGCTAGTATTTTGTTGAAGATTTTTGCATCTATATTCATCAATGATATTAGTCTGTAATTTTCTTTTGTTTTAGTATCTTTGTCTGGTTTTGGTATCAGGGTGATGGTGGCCTCATAGAATAAGTTTGGGAGTGTTCCTTCCTCTGCAATTTTTTGGAAGAGTTTGAGAAGGATGCGTGTTAGCTCTTCTCTAAATGTTTGATAGAATTCACCTGTGAAGCCATCTGGTTCTGGACTTTTGTTTGATGGAAGATTTTTAATCACAGTTTCAATTTCATTACTTGTGATTGGTGTGTTCATATTTTCTATTTCTTCCTCATTCAGTCTTGGAAGGTTATACCTTTCTAAGAATTAGTCCATTTCTTCCAGGTTGTCCATTTTATTGGCCTGGAGTTGCTTGTAATAGTCTCTTAGGATGCTTTGTATTTCTCCTGTGTCTGCTGTAACTTCTCCTTTTTTATTTCTAATTTTATTGATTTGAGTCTTACCCTCTTTTTCTTGATGAGGCTGGCTAATGGTTTATCAATATTGCTTATCTTCTCAATGAATCAGCTTTTCGTTTTATTGATCTTTCTATTGTTTTCTTTGTTTCTATTTCATTTATTTTCGCTCTGATCTTTATGATTTCTTTCCTTCTGCTAACTTTGGGTTTTCTTTGTTCTTCTTTCTCTAGTTCCTTTAGGTGTAAAGTTAGATTGTTTATTTAAGATTTTTCTTGTTTCTTGAGATAGGCTTATATAGCTATAAACTTCCGTCTTAGAACTGCTTTTTCTGAATCCCATAGGTTTTGGATTATCGTGTTTACATTGTCATTTGTCTCTAGGTATTTTTTGATTTCCTCTTTGATTTCTTCAGTGATATCTTGGTTATATAGTAATGTATTGTTTAGCTTCATGTGTTTGTGCTTTTTATGCTTTTTTTTCCCTGTAATTGATTTCTAATCTCATAGCGTTGTGGTCAGAAAATATGCTTGATACGATTTCAATTTTCTTAAATTTCCTGAGGCTTGATTTGTGACCCAAGATGTGAGTTATCCTGGAGAATATTCCGTGTGCACTTGAGAAGAAAGTGTAATCTGCTGTTGTTGGATGGAATGTCCTACAAATATCAATTAAGTCTATCTGGTCTACTGTGTCATTTAAAGCTTCTGTTTCCTTATTAATTTTCTGTTTGGATCATCTGTCTATTGGTGTAAGTGAGGTGTTAACATCCCCCACTATTATTGTGTTACTGTCGATCTCCTCTTTTATAGTTGTTAGCAGTTGCCTTATGTATTGAGGTGCTCCTATGTTGGGTGCATATATATTTATAATTGTTATATATTCTTCTTGGATTGATCCCTTGATCATTATGTAGTGTCCTTCCTTGTGTCTTGTAACATTCTTTATTTTAAAGTCTTTTTTTATCTGATATGAGTATTGTTACTCCAGCTTTCTTCTGATTTCCATTTGCATGGAATATCTTTCTCCATCCCCTCACTTTCAGTCTGTATATGTCCCTAGGTCTGAAGTGGGTCTCTTGTAGACAGCATTTATATGTGTCTTGTTTTTGTAACCAGTCAGCAAGCCTGTGTCTTTTGGTTGGAGCATTTAATCCATTCATGTTTAAGGTAATTATCAATATGTATGTTCTTATTACCATTTTCTTAATTGTTTTGGGTTTGCTTTTGTAGGTCCTTTTCTTTTCTTGTGTTTGCCACTTAGAGAAGTTCCTTTAGCATTTTTTGTAGACCTGGTTTGGTGGTGCTGAATTCTCTTAGCTTTTGTTTGTCTGTAAAGCTTTTGATTTTTCCATCGGATCTGAATGAGATCCTTGCCAGGTAGAATAATCATGGCTGTAGGTTCTTCCCTTTCATCACTTTAAGTATATCATGCCACTCCATTCTGTCCTGTAGAGTTTCTGCTGAGAAATCAGCTGGTAACCTTATGGGAGTTCCCTTTTATGTTATTTGTCATTTTTCCCTTGCTGCTGTCAATAATTTTTCTTTAATTTTTGCCAATTTGATTGCTATGTGTCTCGGTGTGTTTCTCCTTGGGTTTATCCTGTATGGGACTCTGCGCTTCCTGGACTTCGGTGGCTATTTCTTTTCCCATGTTTGGGAAGTTTTTAACTATAATCTCTTCAAATATTTTCTCTGGTCCTTTCTCTTTCTCTTCTCCTTCTGGGACCCCTATAATGCAAATGTTATTACATTTAGTGTTGACCCAGAGTTATTTTAGACTGTCTTCATTTCTTTTCATTCTTTCATTCTTTTTTCTTTATTCTGTTCTGCAGCAGTGAATCCCACCATTCTGTCTTCCAGGTCACTTATCCGTTCTTCTGCCTCAGTTATTCTGCTATTGATTCCTTCTAGTGTAGTTTTCATGTCAGTTATTGTATTGTTCATCTCTGTTTGTTTGTTCTTTAATTCTTCTAGGTCTTTGTTAAACATTTCTTGCGTCTTCTTGCTCTTCGCCTCCATTCTTTTTCCAAAGTCCTGGATCATCTTCACTATCATTATTCTGAATTCTTTTTCTGGAAGATTGCCTATCTCCATTTCATTTAGTTGTTTTCTGGGGTTTTATCTTTTTCTTTCATCTGGTACATAGCCCTCTGCCTTTTCATGTTATCTATCTTTCTGTGAATGTGTTTTTTTTCCATGGGCTGCAGGATTGTAGTTCTTCTTACTTCTGCTGTCTGCCCTCTGGTGGATGATGCTATCTAAGAGGCTTGTCTCTGTTTTCTTATATCAACTGATTATTACATAAATTCTTACATATAAGCGAATATACATTGTAAGAACAAGGTGCATAATACACAAAGATATTAAAGTGTTACTTTGAGTGTGGAAGTATCTGTTAAGGTTTGGGTGAAGTTTAAGTACCCAAATGGTACTATCATTTATCCTCTCTACTTTTGGAGTTCTAAACTAATAGAAGATGGCACAAATGAATGAAAGGCATGTATGAAATAATATAAAAATTTTATCAGTTCTTTGGAAGGTGTTTAATATAATAGAGCAAAGATGTAACAAAGACTTGATTTTTGAGTGTGGCTTAGGTGTCATGCGAAATTGGGTTTCCTCCTGAGTATCCTGAATGTGAATATTGGAACCCACATACTCTTGCATGCCTATGCAAAGCGATTGTGATTATGGGGAAGTTACCAAGTGTTTTTACCGAGTAGCCTCATATTATAGGACCTGGATTGAAAGAAAAAAGGACAGACTTCTCCCAGCAGAAAGAAACCCTGTCCAGGTGGAACCAGAAAGAAGAGAGCCTGATGCATTTGTAGTGGAAGATGAGGTGAGAAATAAAGTATTGTTAACTGTAAGGTATAATAAACTGACACATCACTGAATGTGGCCCAATTATTTCATATTCTGGACAATTGGATAGGCAACTCCTCTTGCCAGAAAGAGGACATAGGAAAGTACTTAAGAGAGGAGAGTTTGAATGGGGAGAATCAGATGTTCGTGACCAGAGAGTTATGTGCTGCTGGGATACATAGGATGTCTCCTACAAAATGTCACTTCTCCAAGGTTGGGAAACGTAACCAACCTACCAGATACAAAGAAACAAAAACAGCAAATTGAGCAAAATAAGGTGACAGAGGAACATGTTCCAAACAAAGGAATGATATAAAACCCCAGAAGAACAGCTAAGTAAAGTGGAGATAGGCAATCTACCCAATAAAGAGTTCAAGGTAATGATTCTAAAGTTGATCAGAGCACTTGGGAGAAGAATGGATGAACAGAATGAGGAGTTTTAAAAAAACAGTTAGAAAATATGAAGAAGAATCAAAGATGAAGAATATAATAACCAAAATTAAAAATACACTAGAAGGAATAAACAGCAGATTAAGTGATACAGATGAATGGGTTAGCAAGCTGGAAGACAGAAAGTGGAAATCACTGAAGCTGAAAGAAAAAGAAAAAAAAAATAAAAAGAAATGAGTAGAGTTTAAGAGACCTCTGGGACAACATCAAATGCACCAACATTTGCATTATAGGGGTCTCAGAAGGAGAAGAGAGAAAGGGGAAGAAAATATATTTGAAGAGATAATAGCTGAAAACTTCCCTAACATGGGAAAGGAAACAGACATCCAGGTCAAGGAAGCACAGAGATTCCCAAACAGAATCAACCCAAAGAGGACCACACTAAAACACATTGTAATTAAAATGGCAAAAATTAGAGATAAAGAGAAAATATTAAAAGCAGCAAGGGGAAAGCAACTAGTTATGGACAAGGGAACTCCCATAAGGCTATCAGCCAACCTTTTCAGCAGAAATTCTGCAGGCCAGAAGGGAGTGGCACAATATATCTAAAGTTGTGGAAGGAAAAAACCTACAATAAAGAAATTCTACCTGGCAAGGCTTTCAATCAGATTTGACAGAAAAATCAAAAGTTTTACAGAGAAGCAAAAGCTTGTGATGCTGTCTTTTGTTCAGCATCACAAGAACAGCTTTACAAAAAATGTTCAAGGGAATTCTTTAAGCAAAAAAGAAAAGGACACAACTAGAAATATAAAAATTATGAAAGGAAAAATTCATTGATAAAGGCAAATATAAACTAAAGAAAGTAAATCAATGACATAAAAAGCTAGTAGGAAAGTTAAAAGACAAAGTAATAAAATCATTTATTCCCCAATAAATAGTTAAGGGATACACATATGATAATATGTAAAATATTATTTCAAAAATAGTAATTGTGGTAAGGGGAGAGTTAAAATGCAGGGTTCTTAAAATGCTTTTGATATTAAAAGATCAGCAACTTAAAATAATTATATATATATAATTATATATATATAGACTGCTATATATATAAACCTCTCGGTAACTACAAATAAAAAAAACCTATAATAGATATAGACACAAAAAGAAATAGGAATCCAAATATAACACTAAACATAGTTCAAATCACAAGGGATGAAAACAAAAGAAGAAAGGAACAAAAAAGAACTATATAAACAACTCAAAAACAATTAACAAAATATCAATAAGTACATAGATATCATTCATTACTAATTTGTATGGACTATATGCTCTAATCAAAGATAAAGCATGGTTAAATGGATTCAAAACAAAGCCTCATATATATGCTATATGCAAGAGATTCACTTCAGATCTAAAAGCATATAGAGACTGAGTGTGAGGGGATGAAAAACAGTATTCAGTGCAAATGGAAATCAAAAGAAAGCAATACTCATATGAGACAAAATACACTTTAAAACAGGCTGTAACAAAGAAGAATATTATATGATCATCAAGGGATGAATCCTAGAAGATATAACAATTGTAAATATATATGCATCCAACATAGAAGCACCTAAATATATAAGGCAAATATTAACACACATAAAGGGAGAAATAGACAGTAACACAATAATAGTAGGGAACTTTAACACCTCACTTACATCAATGGACAAATCATCCAAACAGAAAATCAATAAGGAAACGCCTTAAATGACACATTATACCAGATAGAATTAATGGATATCTATAGGACATTCCATGTAAAAACAACAGAATACACATTCTTTCCAAGTGCACCTGGAACAGTCTCCAGGATAGATCATATGCTAGGCCACAAGTCTCAGTAAATTTAAGCAAATTGAAATCATATCAAGCATGTTGTAAAACACTACAGTGTTTTAAGGCTAGAACTCAGCTACTAGAAAAAAATGCAAAAAATGTACAAACACATGGAGGCTAAATATTATGTTACTAAATAACTAATGGATCACTGAAGAAATCAAAGAAGAAATAAAAAGAAAGACATGGAGATAAATGAAATAAAAACACAACAATCCAAAATCTATGGGGTGTAACAAAAGCAGTCTAAGAGAAACATTCATAGCTATACAAGCCTACCTTGGGAAACAAGAAAAATCTCAAATAAACAATCTAAACTTACTTACACCTAAAGTAACTAGAAAAAAAAGAATAAAATCCAAACTTAATAGAAGAAATCATAAAAATTAGGACAGGAATAAATAGAGACTAAAACAGCAATAGAAATGTTCCATAAAACTAAGAACTGGTGCTTTGAAAAGACAAACAAAACTAATAAACCTTCAGCCAGATTCATCAGAAAGAAAGAGCAGGGACTACTCTTCGTTGCGGTGTGCAGGCTTCTCATCGCAGTGGTTTCTCTTGCTGTGAAGCATGGGCTCTAGGCACATGGGCTCCAGTAGTTGTGGCTCAAGGACTCTAGAGTGCAGGCTCAGTAGTTGTGGCATATGGGCTTTGTAGCTCCATGGCATGTGGGATCTTCCAGGACCAGGGCTTGAACCCATGCCCCTGTATTGGCAGGCAGATTCTTAACCACTGTGCCACCAAGGAAGCCCTGGAAAAATTTGTATTGTTGAAATGACCATACTACCCAAGGTAATCTACCAATTCAATGCAATCCCTGTCAAAATACCACTGGCTTTTTTCACAGAACAAAGGCAAATAATTTAAAAATTTGTATGGAAACACCTAAGACCCCCCAATAGCAAAACCAGTCTTGAGAAAAAAGAACAAAGCTGGAGGTATCACACTCCTTGATATCAGACTACACTACAAAGCTACAGTAATTAAAATAGTATGGTACTGGCACAAAAACAGGCACATAAATCAATGGAACACAACAGAGAGCCCAGAAATAAACCCACATACTTATGATCAATTAATCTTTGATAAAGGAAGCAAGAATATACAATGGGGAAACTCCTAAAGGAAAACATAGGCAGAACAATCTTTAGCAGCAACAATCTTGGTAGCAACATTTTTTTGGATCTGTCTCCTAAGACATAGGAAACAAAAACAAAAGTAAATAGGACAAAATTAACCTTCAAAAGGTTTGGTACAGCAAACAAACAAAAAAACAATGGACAAAACAAAAAGGCAACCTACTGATTGGGAGAAAATATTTGCAAATGATATGAAAAATAAAAGGTTAATATCTAAAATACAAAAACAGCTCATACAACTCAATATCAAAAAAAAATCAATTAACATACAGTTGGCCAACAGACATATGAAAAGATGCTCAACATCACTAATCATCAGGGAAATGCAAATCAAAACCACAGTGAGATACTACCTCACACCGGCCATATGGCTATCATCAAAAAGACCACAAGTAACCACTTTGGTGAGGATGTAGAGAAAGAGGAACCCTTGTATACTGTTGGTGGGAATGTAAATTGGTGCATCCACTGTGAAAACATTATGGAGTTTCCTCAGAAAACTAAAAAAGAACTATCATCCAGCAATTCTACTCCTGGGTATATATCCAAAGAAAATGAAACCACTAATTAAAAAATATACATGTACCCCAATGTTCATAGCAGCATTATTTACAATAACTAAAATAGAGAAGCAACCTAAGTCCATCAACAGATGAATGGATAAAGAATATGTGTTATGTGTATATAATGGAATGCTACTTAGTCATAAAAAAGAATGAAATTTTGCCATTTGCAACAACATGGATGGACTTGAAAGCAATTTTGCTTAGCAAATAAGTCAGAGAAAGACTACTACTGTATGGTATCACTTATATGTGGAATCTAAAAATTAAAACAAATGGATGAATACAACAAAACAGAAACAGACTCACAGATATAGACAACAAACTAGTGGTTACTAGTGGGGAAACAAAAGATGGGAGGGGTAGGGGATATAAAATAAATAAGCTACAAGATTATATTGCACCGCATAGGGAATATAGCCAATATTTTATAATAAGTTTAAATGGAGTATCAAGTATAAAAATTTTGAACCGCTATGTTGTACACCTGAAAGTAATATAATATTGTAAATCAATTATGATTCAATAAAGAAAAAAATTTTAAAGTTCCTATCCTTGGGCAGAATGCATTTCAAAAGGGGGTGATGGTTCACTAACGACAATAAACTGTGGTAATGTCACGGCTATATAAAATTATATGGGAAGTTAAACAAATTAAAAGTCATTTTTGAGATACTGGAAAGGGAATAAGCTTGTTCACATAGGCTTTTCAAGATGGGCCTTGAGCTGGGGGAACATTTGAGGTATGTAGCAATTCTCTAGTAATAGAAGTATGCAAAAGGGAGTTCCCTGGTTCTCTAGTGGTTAGGATTTAGCACTTTCACTGCAGAGACCTGGGTTCAGTCCCTGGTTGGGGACCTGAGATTCTGCAAGCCACATGGCATGCCCCCCTCCAAAAAAAGAAGAAAAAAAACCAAACCCCAAACCCCCCGACATACTGCTGAGGCTGTTCTGAGAAGACTTATCACATTAAAAAAAAAAGTAGGCAAAAATATTTCCATGGATAGAAGTAACTATATGGGCATGGCAAACAGGTTAGCCTGCTGTAACAAAGAGAGGCAAAATTACTGTGACTTAAAGTAGATAGAAATGTATTTATTCTTAATTAAGATCTGTTTAGTTAGGCCAAGGCTTTGTTAGTGACTTAATGGAGCCCAAAACTATTTCTTCCATCTTGTTACTGTCTCTTTCAAAATTAGGTTTCCATCTTGTAGTACAGGATGGCTCCTCTTCTACCATCATGCTCTCTTTCTAGGAGAAAAGTAAAATAAAGCACAAATCCCATCTGTCTAAAGAAACATCCTGGAAATTTCACACATTTCTTCTACTCCCTTGTCCAAATATTAGCCAGATGGCTACATTGATGTATAGGGGAGGATAGGAAATGGAATCTTCTGGTAGACCACGTGCCCACCTAAAATTCTGGAGGTTCCATTATTAAAGAAAAGAAAGAAGGTTATGGGAGAAAAAAATCTGTTGTTGCTAAGTATGGGAGTGAATTTCCCCAAATTATCTCTTCCATTGTATAAATTTTCATAAAATAGAGTTTTCAGTGCTCTGTATCAAATGAAAGACATATTTTGGACAAAACTGTAGGGAAAATAGACTGATATTTTAATCTCTGCTCCAAGTTATTGATTGAAATTCAGAGTTGGCAAATGAACTACTATGACTGAGAGATGTACTTATGAGTGCTTGCATTACAGTTAGTTGTAACTAACACACACTCCCCCGTCTTCCTGCTGTTTCTTTGGAACTCCTTCTCAGACTGCTTTGATAGTTCTACCCTCTCTGTACCTCCTCTAAATGTTGGATTATTAAGGCTCAATCTTGGGTTCTTTTCAGCCAACATTCTCTAAAGAGACCATACACATTTTAATACCGCTTGTGGACTGAGAATTTCCAAACCTAGAGCTCCAGTTTAGACCTGGAATTTTAAGTTCAGATATGTAGATCCAAGTGCTTACTTGACACCTCCACTGAATATCTCTCAAAATTTATAAGCACCGAGTCTCGATTCTTGATTTCTCCCTAACTCAATCTGTTACACAGATTACATTATTCCACTGCTAAAATGTTTAGTTCCCATTCCCTTTAGAATAAAATCCAAAATTCTTATCTTGCTTACAAGGTTCTTTATGCTCAAAATTCACCTCCTTCTCTAACCTCATCTTTCACATTCATAGAAGGAAACCCACTCATTTTGCTCCAACACTTAGCTTCCATGTGCCATGATCTTTCCTACTCCCAAATATATGCATGTATCTTTTTCTATATATTTCTGTGTATGCTCTTCTTACTTTCAGCCTTCTTTCTATTATTTTCAACGTTTCTCCTTCTTTCTTCTAAAAAGTATCTGTGTATTTTTTCAATTCAGTCTGATTATTGTTACCTTTTACATGATGAATTTTATCCATTCAGATTTATTATGAACATTAACATATTAGGATTTATTTCCATTATACTATGTCTACATTTTTTTTTTTTGCTATATCCTTCTTGGGTTGCTTTTTTCCCTTTTGCATCCCTTCTATTCCATTACAATTTTTTTCTTTCTTATGCTACCAATTTCCCTCTGTTGGTTCAAAATTTATAAATTCTATTTTATTTTAGTGGTTACTTTGAAATTTTAGCTTGCTTGCTAAAGTCTAAATTTGATCTCTTTATTCTTCTACTGAATGATGCAAGACCTTGTATCATTAACTCCTGACAACACCCAACTTTCCTATGCTAGCTGGCATGAAAATTCTTGAAGAGTATTTTAATTCTATATTTAACTCTCTTATTAGAAGTTATTATTACTGTTTTATACAGTAAATATTTATTTAGAATTATCTATGTTTGTCTTTTTCTTTCCTCATTTATTTCTTCTTCATTTTTGACCTTCAATTTGAATCATTTTTCTTCTTCTTGAATGACATATTTAAAAATTTCTTTTAATGAAAATCTTTTGGTGGTAAGCTCTCCTTTTTGATTATCTGAATGTGTCCTTTTTCATTCTCATTTACTAGGTATACAATTATGTGACAGCATATTTTTTTCTAAAACTTTATGTTATTTCATTCTCTTCTAGCATTCATTTTTTTTTTATTTTGAGAAGTTGGATATCTACTGTTACCTTGTAGCTAATCTGTTTTTCTTTTTTAGATGCCTTTAACATTTGTCTTTTGATCTACAATTTTACCATAAAATGACTAGCTAGGTATTTCATTTTGTTTCTATTGCAAGAAATGCAAGTCTGTATGTTTATTCTAAATCGTTTTATCAGTTGATTATCATACCAATTGTCATTTTCCTATGAAGGTATTAATTAAAACAATTTGTAGTTCTAGGGATAATAATAGTGGTAATAATAATACAAATTCATATGGAAGTTGAAGAATAGCTGCTGTGCAATTATTTTGGAAATCCCTGATTTTTCTTTTCACTCAGTAACCACTCTTTCCCACCAAGAAAAACCATGGTCATTAGTTCCTTTTCAAACTATTGAATAATATGGCGACAATGTGGTTGAGATCACCATTGTTACCCTCTGATCCTTGGTTGCTTCACAGCATTTTGATCATATTAAGCTTTTGTACTAACTAAATGTCACAGGGGCATGAAAGAAAATCATCATGACACCACATTATGCTTTGCAAATGGACATTTAGAGAGCCGGAGGAAACTGTTCAATTTGTATGACTTTTAAGGAGATACTAATGTGTCATATATGTCTTTGGTTTTGAGATTATCACATGACAAAATGCTTTAACTTGTTAATTGTAGGTCATGCTTTATTAGGCATCTATCATCACTTTTTATCACATAAAAGATCTTCCTAATTGAAATAAACACCTTCTAGCAGTGTAGGATTTAATTGTTTAAGATCATTTATATCCTATAATAAGTACCTCATGGTTTTAGAAAATTGGCATTGAATATAAAATAATAGATTTTAAAGCACTGACATAACCATAGGAATATGATTCTATGTGTTTATATGGTAACAGAACAATAAACACTTAAAACATTTTCTGTAGAGAAAGCTGGGTGTGTTTGTGTATACATGCATGTATATGCAGAACCATGTGTATGTACGTGACTCTGCATATTTGAGTCAACTTTCCACATTGTATTCTGGCCTCTTAGCATATCATGACCCCGTGTTTTGGAATCTATTATAAAGTGACATTTTCCAAGAAAACGTTCCATTAAAGAATGTTCAATCCAAGTCCCTCACAATTATATATAAACGTTTGGTCTGGATTGGTTATTATCTATCTGACATTCAGTTGTGGGTTTTCTAGGGTAAAAATTGCCGTGAATGGATACAAGTTTAATAAATGTGATTTGGGTAAGGATAGTTTCTGTTCTGTTTAAGGAAAAGTCTTTTTGCTTCAAAACACACAAAATTTAGGAAAAATGACAAGATGTACTTCATTTTAAGTAGCATCATAATACTTATTTTTCACAGAGAAGTTTAAAAGCCTCTAAACAGAAGAAGATACTGGAGAGAAGTGCTGTTCTCCATTGCTTGACATTGTCTTGAGAAGTCTTATCAAGTGACATGAACTCAAGACAACTCTTTGTTTCTCTACATTTTCCACCTTGTTTATCCTCTTTCCTCCTTTGCACGTCCAAATCCTTTGTTTCTCTCCTCTTCTTCTTCTATTGGCATATTTCAGGCCTGCCCGAATGATGGCCCTCCCAACTCCACCACTTCCCATGGGTGTAACCTCTCTCAGCCTTGGTTTCTTCATCCACAAAATGAGAGGGCAGGGAGCAGGGAGAGAGGATTAAAGATGATCGTGCCAAGACAGTGCTTAGTACAGTGCCTGGAGCACGCTCAGTGTTTAAAATAAGCATTATAAGTAAGTAATAAAGGCATAAATACCACTAATAAATAAAAGTATAAAAATAATAAAACAAGAGGTTATATGAGTCACAAATCTTTGACTGGACATGTTCAAAGTCAGATCATGAGAAAATATAGTCCAAGCTTCTATATAATGGGAAACAAAGAAACAAAAAAAACCTAAACAATTACAAATAGATTGCAGTTGTTTCTTTTAATTATTCTTCTTTCTACTTTTCACATTGCTCCTAGCATCTGGTAAATGATAAATCAATTTGACACTAAAATCTACAGATGCAAAGCTGTTTTTAAGCTTGTGTTGAAGGGTTGCTACAATGAAAGTGAGAATAGTCACAGCTGTGCTTTCCATTTCACTAAATGCTACTGCACAAATAGACTGGAATAGAATTTAAGGGCCCTTCAAAGAAAGCCCTATTAAAGCTTTCTCCTTCTCAGTGACCCAATTCCATGTCAGGTTTCTACTAAACAAAGTGTTCATAGCCAGCACTGGTGTCCACTGCAAAGTCTGAAAATAGGTGTAGAACAAAGCATTGGATAATTTCATTTAAATTTAAGCTTAGCTTTTTTTTTTATCACTTCTGTAATGGAATAGAATAGACAAACTCCACTTCTTGGCATCTAAGAAAAGTAGATAAAGTGCCATTCCTCATTAAATGCGGAGAAAAGGTAAATTAATGTGATAAATTCTACAAAAATTAAACTATTAGTTAACATTTTCCAAAAAAATAAAACCCAAACCTTATTGCTTAGTGAAATTTTATTGTGATTATTTTCTTTCCTAGGTGACTCACTAAACTTATTCACTTCACTTCAATCCCCTAGTTCTCAAATTTATCAGCAGCTAAGTGTCAAGAAAATCTCCTTGAAGAAAACGTAGATTCTTGGGCCACCTCCAGAGACTGATTCAGGCGTCTAGAGTAAGAATCTGTGATATAATAAGGCACCTTGATCAGGGTTGGGATACCATGCCTCTGACTCATGGGCAAAATCCAGCAAATGGGCAAAATTGTCCTATGGCCTGTCCTTGTAAAGTCTGCCTAAGAGTGGTTTTTACATTTTTAAAGGGTTGCAGAAAGAAAGGAAAGCAAAGACAAGGAAGAGAAGAGAAAGGAAGGGAAGGGAAGGATATACCCCCCACAAAGCCTGAAATATTTATCATCAGACTCTTTCCAAAAAAGTTTGCCAACCTCTGCCCTAGATGATCCTGGTTCATTCACTTTACAAATATGTAATGACCACTCACTCTGTGTTGGGAGTGCTCCCTGGCTCTGGTGATAAGGGACACAGGGACCAAAAGAGGCAGAAACCAGTGTCTAAGTCTCATGTAGGTTGCATTGCATGTGGGACAGATCACAATTAACTTGTAATTATGGTTGTGAAGTACAAACCATACATTAATGAGGTAACTCTAAATGGTAATTTGTTATGAAGAAAATATAACAATGATATATCTTCTCCAAGGTGACATTTGAACTAAGCTCTGAACACCTGGCTTGGCTACAGTGTGTAGATTTGGAGAGAGCTTGCCCACTACACAGAAGGAAGGGTAAAGGCAAGAGCCTAAAGTCAGAAATGAGTTTGGACTCTTCGGAGAGGCCAGTGCGGGTAGAATAGAGGGTAGAGGAGGAGCTTGAGGAAATGTGGTCAACACAGCAAGTCCTGAAGGCTGGATGGGTTATCAAGAGGACTTTTACATTTTAATCTAAGTGCAATGGTACCATAGCCTCTAAACTCCATTTTCAAACACATGCCTTAGAAATAAATGAAGAACGTGTCACTACTCTGAGATATATTAAAACTCAAATTAAAATGATTAAGTTAAGAAAAGACAGACACCTAAAAAACAATATTCTTGCAGAACAAATTTGGTATTTTTCCTCACTTTGTGTTCATGAATAATCTTAGGGGATATAAAATCAGAATTAATTATAGACTAATGTACTAAAGTAAATATATTTAATTCAAACTCAGTCTTGAAGGAAGATAAATGCTTTAAAAGTGCTTTATTTCTTAGGAAACTATATGTACAAAAATCTGAGTTCATTGAAGATAAAGATTATGTTTTATTTAAAGTTATAATATCAAAATTTATTCTTTAAGTAAAGTCCTTTGTCCCTGATAATGGATTTCATAACACATATACTTATGTGAAATATAAAATAAACTTTAAAAAGAGTAATAACTTTTGGTTTTAGAGACTTAACATTCTCCATGGTAACTATGATATATTATGATGACTTAACCATAAAGGCAAGTGTGAGAACCCAGTGAATAATTCATGCTGTCTGGCCCTCACTTCATGCATTAATTGCATTAGACATCAGCTTCAATGGAAAATCCATTTAAAAATGAACTGGATGACACTGAACATAATAGTAACAAGGAATCTAAAAGACCATAAGATCAACTGCAACATTTATTATTTTTAAACATTAATTTTGTTTTGCCAAATAAGAATATAAATAATGCATAATATAAAACTTATTCACATGCTCCCAACAAATGTCTAAACAGAAACATTCAAATACATTAAAAAAAATCATGTCATATCCAGCTGGCACTGAATTTAATGAATTTGAAGAGACAACCTCTGGGACTGGGAGAATATGGTGGCACAAGTTGAGAATATGCAGTGATTTCTCAGTCACCTGGCAAATCATTAATGATCTTTATATGTTTGTCTCCCTGATGAGACCAAAGCTTTTGATGATAGCATTCATTATTTAGTACTTCATATTTGTAAGCACTCGATAGATGTTTGCTAAAAGAAAGAATTTTCTCTTGCCAAATTCCAAAAAAAATATTAATAATGTTAAACTATATGCAAAGACAAGTCATCAGATACACATGGTAAATAACACAGAGCTGGTATTGGTGCCTTTACACCACAATGCCCTGGGTGCCAGAGAGAAATTCTGAACCTTGTTTATTTTCCCAGGAATGGAAGAGAGTGGCTCTTCTCTGAGGTTTTAAGGGAGAAGCAGCATTAAAGGCATTTTACTGGATGGCTTTGTACTCTGATGAATGAAGCAAATGAAATGATTAACCTGAAATGACACCTTCAGACCTGGGGACATCCAGTCTCACCCTGTCACTGACTTCCCTTGATTCTTTCTCTTCCTTTGTTCCTTTATAAGTTTTTCTTAGGATAATGATATTATTATTTTTATAAATATGATGCATGCTTATTACAATGTCAACCAATACAGAAACAAAAAAGATGAAGAAAATTTAAAATTACATACTTGGAAAAAAATAAGTAAAATCACACTACTTGTAAAGAGACATTATTAACATTGGATGAACATAATTCCAACATCTCTGTGCATATATTTATATCTATAAAAGATATATTCACATATATACAGAAAGATAAATACATTTATAAAAATGTATCACACCATGCATACTATTCTTAAAGTACGAACCATTACTTTTAAATTTATATGTAGTAGGAGGGAATTAAAGTAATTGTGGAACTTCAGATAAGTATTTCTGCACAAAAGATATTTAATCTGCAAAAGACCCTCTAATTTTAAAGAAATAATAAAAAATACAAATTACAGTTCTATTTTTTAACTACGTATTTTGCTTTTTGAGAATAACAATTGGTTCCCAGCTATTAATATTAGTGTATTCCCTCCTTGACCCATCCCTTGTGCCCTAAATCTAAATTTTGTTATTTAGATATTTTTTAAGTTGATAAAGGGCATAATAATATTTACATTCTTTTTATGCATTGATTATTTTCCATTGTATTTAGTCTTTCTATGGCTTTTCCATTTCTGACCTCAATTTGAATGACCTTTGAGTGACTGAATTCCACCATCAATTGTTGAAAAGAAATTCAGAGCTTCTACATTCCCCGAGTCCTTGCAGGTTTGAGAATATCTGCCTATTGCCTTGATAACAGAATAACATGGCTGCGTATAGAATTTGACAATACTGCTTTTTCTCGGAATTTTAGAGACATTGCTCTGTGGTACCTCCACACTGAGTGCCTTTCACTGAGGCTTCTCCATCAATGACTTTATTGGCTTGATTTAATTGCATGGTACTTTTTTCCCCAAGAAGAGCTCAAAAGTGCTTTAGTCCTCGAGGTCTTTCATATTTGAAAGTATCTGCCTCTTGCCCTTATATTTGAACACCAGTGTGACAGCAGTGTGCATTCTCCTGGGGGTCCTTCTACACAACTTGCAGACGTGGCTCCTCTGTGTCATGGCGTTGAATGTGGCTGGGACCACGTCCGAGGATGGCCTATTTTGCTCACATCTTTCCTTGTGAGGGGTTTGTTTTTCTCCTTGGATGCCTGAAGAATTATCTTGGAAGTAACAGTAACTCACTCAGGCGAGGCCTGAGAGTTGACTTCTCCATACTCATTTTTCTTGGAAGACAGTGTGGTCTTTCATTCTGCAGATGCAATCCTTCCTTCGTTTCAGGGATCTTTTCTTCATATATATTATTTTTTCCTCTGCTTTCACTGTGGTATCTTGGTCCTTTCCTCTATTAAAGTAACTCCACTTCAGCTCACTCTATTACGTTCCTTATTATTTCTAATTCATTTAGAAGTTTGTCATCAGGCTTAAGTGATGTCTCAGTTTCGGAGTTTTTCCACTGCAATCCCAGCTCATTTCATTCTGTGGTTTTATTATGTTTTTTTGTGTTATTGTACTCACGTGATTATTATATTTTCTTTTAGTAAAACTACTTGGAGAATTTTCTTCTATTTTTCAGACTGTGTTCCTAGGTTAGGTTATAGGTGGTTTCTAGGTTAGGTTATGGGTGATTTCTATACTGGTGTGGTACCTTTTTTTACCCATTTAGACATAAAAGGTCTGGCCAAATAAAAAAATGTCATCAGCTGTTATCATTTTATTATTTTGTCTATTTCAAATGATAATATCATTCATTAATATTATATAAATATATAAACATTTATAATCAATGGTGAGTCTGCTATGTAGTAATTTCCTCATAAATTTCCTAAGACTTTTAAAAAAGTTTTCTTAAGGGTTGTAAAGATGTTACTTATGTCTCAGTTTAAATGAGAAAAGAATAGAGACCACATGGAATATCATGAATTCTTCTAGTTTATAACTAGCTTTTCTCAATGGTAATTTTTTTGTGTCTCTCCTGCAAATTACTACAGTTAGGGAAAGTGTGAGAACCCTCGAGTCTTTTGACATAGGAATGAAGGATTTTGCCCAACGTTTCTGTTTCTTTTTTTAGCGGTCACCACATATGAATTATTCAAATGCTATCTTGGAAGGATCATGCATAAACTATATCAAATACATTAGCTTAAGCTTTCAGTTAATGTCTTACAGAGATGAGAGAACATCTACCAGAGCAAATAATTGGACACAGGCCAGATATTTCATCATAGGGGCTGCCTGCAGTCTGGGGAAGTGTTAAGAAGGAGGTATCTTTTCAATAGTTGGTCTGTGACTGGTTTTTGCCCACTGTAACAAACCTCCTCTTACCACTGTGGAGGTTTAAAGAGAGATGAGTGATTTGAGATCATCAGAAGACATGTTTTGTATTTATAAAATTTAGCATTTAAAATATCAGCAGTAGTAATGTAATCAACTATTCTCCTATAGACAAGGAGAAAATAGGAATTAGAAGGACAATTTCTTCCAGGAGATTTTATTTCTGATAATTACCCAATCAGAAAACTCTAAGACATTGCTTTTCTGAATTTACTGGCACAAATATTTGCTCTAGTAAACCTTACTTTTCTTATGACTATCAATAAATTCTAATTTTTCCTATGAGGCTAACTGCCTTAATAGTTACAGATACCTTTTACTGAGAGTTTACTTTGTGCCAGACATGATTTTATGCATTTTACACTTTGTTTCATGCTTAATACTTACAAGAGCCATGTACAATGCATCATATTTCTATCTTATAAATGAAGAAATGTACAAAGTGGTTTAAGAAATTTGGCAAGATCACAGATATGATAAATTTCAGAGCCAGGATATAAATCTGGGGCCATCTGACTCTAAAACACTAAGTTCTACTTCCTCTGTGAGTCAGTCAACAGACACACACATTGCTTGAGTGTCTTCCACATTCCAGATTCTAGTCTTGATGCTAGGGAGATGCTGAATAAGGAGAGCAAAGACCCTGCACTTATGGAGCTTAAATTCTAGTGAGACCCTTGAAAAAACAAACAGTGAGTGATATAGTTCCAGTAAGATTTTTGTAAGTGGTTCTTAAGTGAATACATGTCAGCATGCATGATTGAGGCTTCCACAGTTCTATCCAATACACTCTGAAAAGTCATTTCAGGAGCTTACAGATTAACTAGTGGAAAAGAAAAATGTTTTCCTAAGCTTCACACAGAAAAAGCAGATTCTCCAAATCAGTAAGCATAAATAATATTTTAGTAAAAATGTTTTTTTAATTGGAATAGGAAGCTAGAGGTAGTTCTTTAAACTATGGGGACAACAGGAAAGTATTTGCAAAAATTAAGTAGAGAAATAGAAGACATTCTTATATATCATATATATGTATATATATCATGATGGAATGATTTACCTTCTTCTCTTCTGTGGCCTATAATGATTGCAACTCGCTAGAGATAAGCACTTAAAGAATAATAAGAAAAAGCATTTAGACTGATTTACAACCCTAATAGTGATAAAAGTGCAAAGCTAAAGTTGTCTGTGGTTATGGAATGAATATAGGCTAATATGCCTCATGCTTACTATTTTTATCTAATCATGACATGCAGATAGTTTTAAAAGGTATGTAGAAACCATATATATATATATATATATATATATATATGTATATAACTTTGTATAAAAATGACAAAACAATTCTCCACTTTCCAATTATTTGAGATGTTTGAAAATTTTACAATATTTCCAAATAATATTCATTCATACAGTGTTATTTCTTCAATTACTAATTTTAGATTTGCCATTGATTTTCTCTTTCCATAGAAGAGATTTTTTGGTTCTCCTTCACCCTTTCCTTTCTTCCTCCCAATTACTCAATATAGTTATATTACGTTTTAAAATCTATTACTGTGAATAAATAAATATTATACATTGATTATTGTTGTTGTGTCAGGTAGTATACAATGTATATACTTCCTGGAACATTTGTTTCATATTTATGGATCATTTGGTCCTGGAAAATTTACTTTTATTATTTTTTGAAAATTTATTCTCTATCTTCCATTTACTCTTTTTTTTTTTTAACATCTTTGCTGGAGTATAATTGCTTTACAATGTTGTATTCATTTCTGCTATATAACAAAGTGAATCAGCTATATGCATACATATATCCCCTCCCTCTTGCATCTCCTTCCCACCCTCCTATCCCACCCCTCTAGGTGGTCACAAAGCACTGAACTGATCTCCCTGTGCTATGCAACTGCTTCTGACTAGTTATCTATTTTACATTTGGTGGTGTATATATGTCAATGCTACTCTCTCACTTCATCCCAGCTTACCCTTCCCCCTCCCTGTGTCCTCCCCATGTCTGTGTCTTTATTCCTGTCCTGTCCCTAGGATCATCAGAACTTTTTTTTTTTTTTGGATTCCTTATATATGTGTTAGCATACGGTATTTCTTTTTCTTTTTCTGACTTACTTCACTCTGTATGACAGACACTAGGCCCATCCACCACACTACAAACAACTCAATTTCATTTCTTTTTATGGCTGAGTAATATTCCCTTGTATATATGTGCCACATCTTTAACCATACATCTGTTGATGGACATTTAGGTTGGTTCCATGTCCTGGCTCTTGTAAATAGTGTTGCAATGAACATTGTGGTACATGTCTCTTTTTGAATTATGGTTTTCTCAGGGTATATGCCCAGTAGTGGGATTGCTGGGTCATATGGCAGTTCTATTTTTAATTTTTTAAGGAACTTCCATACTGTTCTCCATAGTGGCTGTATCAGTTTATATTCCCACCAACAGTACAAGAGGGTTCCCTTTTCTCCACACCCTCTCCAGCATTTATTGTTTGTAGATTTTTTGATGATGACCATTCTAACTGGTGTGAGGTGATACCTCATTGTAGTTTTGATTTGCATTTCTCTAATGATTACTGATGTTGAGCATCCTTTCATGTGTTTATTGGCAATCTGTATATCTTCTTTGGAGAAATGTCTATTTAGATATTCTGCCCATTTTTTAATTAGGTTGTTCCTTTTTCTGAGATTGAACTGCGTGAGCTGCTTGTATATTTTGGAGATTAATCCTTTGTCAGTTACTTCATTGGCAAATATTTTCTCCCATTTTGAGTGTTGTCTTTTCATCTTGTTTATGGTTTCTTTTGCTGTGCAAAAGCTTTTAAGTTTCAATAGGTCCCGTTTGTTTATTTTTTTTTATTTCTACTTCTCTAGGAGGTAGGTCCAAAAGGACCTTGCTGTAATTTATGTCAAAGAGTGTTCTTCCTATGTTTTCCTCTAAGAGTTCTATAGTATCTGGCTTTACATTTAGGTTTTTAATCCATTTTCACTTTCTTTTTGCATATGGTGTTAGGAAGTCTGCTAATTTCATTCTCTTACATATAGCTGTGCAGTTTTCCTGGCACCACTTATCAAAGAGGCTGTCTTTTCTCCATTGTATATTCTTGCCTTCTTTATCGAAAATAAGGTGACCATATGTGCGTGGGTTTATCTCTGGGCTTTCTATCCTGTTCCATTGATCTATATGTCTGTTTTCATGCCAGGACCATACTGTCTTGATTACTGTAGCTTTGTAGTGTAGTCTGAAGTCAGGAAACCTGATTCCTCCAGCTCTGCTTTTCTTTCTCAAGATTGCTTTGGCTATTCAGGGTCTTTGTGTTTCCATACAAATTGTGAATTTTTTTGTTCTAGTTCTGTGAAAAATGTCATTGGTAGTCTGATAGGGATTGTATTGAATCTGTAGATTGCTTTGGGTATTATAGTCATTTTCACAATGTTCATTCTTCTGATTAAAGAACATGGTATATCTCTCCATCTGTTTGTATCATCTTTAATTCTTTCATCAGTGTCTTATAGTTTTCTGCATACAGCTCTTTTGTCTCCTTAGGCAGGTTTATTCTTAGGTATTTTATTCTTTTTGTTGCAGTGGTAAATGGGAGTGTTTCCTTAATTTCTCTTTCAGATTTTTCATCATTAGTGTTTAGGAATGCAAGAGGTTTTTGTGCATTAATTTTGTATCCTGCTACTTTACCAAATTCATTTATTTAGCTCTTGTAGTTAGTTTTCCAGTAGTATGTTTAGGATTCTCTATGTATGGTATCATGTCATCTGCAAAGAGTGACAGCTTTACTTCTTTTCCAAATTGGATTCCTTTTATTTCTTTTTCTTCTCTGATTGTTATGGCTAGGAATTCCAAAACTATGTTGAATAATAGTGGTGAGAGTGGGCATCCTTTTCTTGTTCCTGATTTTATAGGAAAAGGTTTTAGTTTTTCACCATTGAGAACAATATTGGCTTTGGGTTTGGGTTTGTCATATATGGCCTTTATTATGTTGAGGTACGTTCCCACTATGTCTACTTTCTGGGGTGTTTTTATGTTAACTGGCGTTGAATTTTGTCAAAAGCTTTTTCTGCATCTATTGAGATTCTAATATGGATTTTATCATTCAGTTTCTTAATATGGTGTATCACATTGATTGATTTGTGTATATTGAAGAATCCTTGCATTCCTGGGATAAACCCCACTTGATCATGCTGTATGATCCTTTTAATGTGCTGTTGGATTCAGTTGGCTAGTATTTTGTTGAGGATTTTTGCATCTATGTTCAACAGTGATATTGGCCTTTAGTTTTCTTCTTTTGTGACATCTTTGTCTGATTTTGGTATCAGGGCGAAGGTGGCCTCCTAGAACAAGTTTGGGAGTGTTCCTCCCTCTGCTATATTTTGGAAGAGTTTGAGAAGGATAGGTGTTAGCTCTTCTCTAAATGTTTGGTAGAATTCACCTGTGCAGCCATCTGGTCCTAGGCTTTTGTTTGTTGGAAGATATTTAATCACAGTTTCAATTTCAGTGCTTGTGATTGGTCTGTTTATATTTTCTATTTTTTCCTGGTTCAGTCTCAGAAGGTTGTGCTTTTCTAAGAATTTGTCCATTTCTTCCCATATGTTCATTTTATTGGCATATAGTTGCTTGTAGTAATCTCTCATGATCCTTCGTATTTCATCAGTGTGAATTGTTATTTCTCTTTTCTAATTCTGTTGATTTGGGTCTTCTCCCTTTTTTTCTTGATGAGTCTGGATAATGTTTATCAATTTTGTTTATCTTCTCAAGGAACCAGTTTATAGTTTTATTGATCTTTGTGATCACTTCCTTCACTTCTTTTTCATTTATTTCTGATCTGATCTTTATGATTTCTTTCCTTCTGCTAAATTTGGGGATTTTAATTTCTTCTTTCTCTAATTGCTATAGGTGTAATGTTAGGTTGTTTATTTGAGATGTTTCTTCTTTCTTGAGGTAGGATTGTATTGCTCTAAACTTCTCTCTTAGAACTGTGTTTGCTGCAACCCATAGGTTTTTATTTGTCGTGTTTTCATTGTCATTTGTTTCTAGGTATTTTTTTATTTCCTCTTTGATTTTTTCAGTAACCTCTTGGTTATTTAGTAGCATATTGTTTACCCTCCATGTGTTTGTATTTTTTACAGTTTTTTTTCCTGTAATTGATATCTAGTCTTATAACATTATGGTCAGAAGAGATATTCGATATGATCCCAATTTTCTTAAATATACCAAGGCTTGATTTGTGACCCAAGATATGATCTATCCTGGAGAATGTTCCATGAGCACTTGAGAAGAAAATGTAGTCTCTTGTTTTTGGATGGAATATCCTAGAAATATCCATTAATTCCATCTTGTTTTATATGTAATTTAAAGCTTGTGTTTCCTTATTTATTTTCATTTTGGATGATCTGTCCATTGGTGAAAATGGGGTGTTAAAGTCCCCTACTATGTTTGTGTTACTGTCGATTTCCCCTTTTATGGCTGTTAGCATTTGCCTTATGTACTGAGGTGTTCCTATGTTGGGTGCATAAATATTTACAGTTGTTATATCTTCTTCTTGGATTGAGCCCTTCATCATCATGAAGTGTCATTCTTTGTCCCTTGTAACAGTCTTTATTTTAAAGTCTATTTTGTCTGTTATGAGAATTGCTACTCCAACTTTCTTTTGATTTCCATTTGCATGGAATAACTTTTTCCATCCCCTCGCTTTCAGTCTGTATGTGTCCCTAGGTCTGAAGTGGGTTTCTTGTAGACAGCATATATACATGTCTTGTTTTTGTGTCCATTCAGCCAGTCTATGTCTTTTGGTGGAAGCATTTAATCCATTTAAAGTAATCATCGGTATGTACGTTACTGTTACCATTTTCTTAATTGTTCTGCATTTGTGTTTGTAGGTCTTTTCTTTCTCTTGTGTTTCCCGCCTAGAGAAGTTCCTTTATGTTTTGTTTTAAAGCTGGTTTTGTGGTGCTGAATTCTCTTAGCTGTTGCTTGTCTGTAAAGGTTTTAATTTCTCTATCATATCTGAATGAGATACTTGCTGGGTAGAGTAATCTTGGTTGTAGGTTTTTCCCTTTCATCACTTTAAATATGTCCTGCCACTCCCTTCTGGCTTGCAGAGTTTATGCTGAAAGCTCAGGTATTAATATTATGGGGATTCCCTTGTATGTTATTTGTTGCTTTTCCTTGCTGCTTTTAATATTTTTTCTTTGTATTAAATTTTGATAGTTTGATTAATGTGTGTCTTGGCATGTTTCCCCTTGGAATTATCTTGTATGGTACTCTCTCTGCTTCCTGGACTTGATTGATTATTTCCTTTCCCATGTTAGGTCATTTCTCAACTATAATCTCTTCAAATATTTTCTCAGACCATTTCTTTTTCTCTTCTTCTTCTGGGACCCCTATTATTTCAAATGCTGGTGTGTTTAATGTTGTCCCAGAGTTCTCTGAGACTGTCCTCAATTCTTTTCATTCTTTTTTCTTTATTCTGCTCTGTGGCAGTAGTATCCACTATTTTATCTTCCAGGTCACTTATCCGTTCTTCTGCCTCAGTTATTCTGCTATTGATTCCTTCTAGAGAATTTTTAATGTCATTTATTGTGTTGTTCATCAGTGTTTGCTCTTTAGTTCTTCTGGGTCTTTGTTAAAATGTTTCTTATATTTTCTCCATTCTAATTCCAAGATTTGGTTCATCTTTACTATAATTACTCTGAATTCTTTTTCAGGTAGACTGCCTATTTCCTCTTCATTTGTCTGGTCGGTTGGGTTTTTACCTTGCTCCTTCATATGCTGTGCATTTCTCTGTGTTCTCATTTTGCTTAACTTACTGTGTTTGGGGTCTCCTTTTTGCAGGCTGCAGGTTTGTAGTTCCCATTGCTTTTGGTGTCTGTTTCCAGTGGGTAAGGTTTGTTCAGTGGCTTGTGTAAGCTTCCTGATTGAGGGGACTTGTGTCTGTGTTCTGGTGGGTTGGGCTGGATCTTGTCTTTCTGGTGAACAGGACTGCATCTGTTTGTGTGTTTTTGGGGTGTCTGTGAACTTAGTATGATTTTAGCCAAGCTCTTTGGTAATGGGTGGGACTGTGCTCCATTTTGCTAGTTGTTGGGCATGTGGCATCCAACAATAGAGCTTGCTGGCCATTTGGTGGAGCTGAGTCTTAGTGTTGGGATGGAGATCTCTGGGAGAGCTCTCCCTGTTTGATATTACGTGGGGCCGCAAGGCATCTGCTCGTCCAATGTCTTGAACTTGGCTCTCCCACCTCAGAGGCTCAGGCCTGACACCAGGCTGGAGCACCAAGCCCCCAGGTAGGTGGGGATTTTCTTGCTTTTGGGGAAGTCTGAGGTCTTCCGCCAGCATTCAGTAGGTGTTCTGTAGTAGTTGTTCCACTTATAGATGTATTTTTGATGTATTTGTGGGAAGGAAAGTGGTCTCCATGTCTTACTCCTCCGCCAACTTGAAGGTCCTGTTCCATTTACTGTTTATAGAATGCCTATTAGTTGGATTTTGGACCTCCTGTATTGATCCTACCCTTTACTGTTTTTCTGATCCTTCCTCCTTATTTTTTTGTTATTTTCTTCTTAATTGAAAAAATACCGTTTTATTTTTAATTTCAAACAGTTTGCTCTTTCTTTCTCCATTTTATAGAATAATGTTTTTGTTTAATGCATATAATATCATCTTCTTCCTCTGAGGATTTTTTCCTGGTTCTTATACTGTTCCTTGTTTTTTCCATTCTTTTTTTCCCTCAGGCTTTTTGGCTTCTCTCTTCCATGTTGGAGGCTTTCCATACATGCGTGGTGATCATTTGCTGTCTATTTGTAATTAAAAATGAGGCACTAAAAAACTGGTATTGTGTCATATTCCAATTCTCTATCAGCTTTCCATAATTATATATTTGTATTAAGGTTACTAGTCATCTAGTTTCATTGAAAATAAAGATTATGTATCTTTCTTCTTCTCCTTATTTTTATGAAGTGATTTTAATGAAGATAATAAGGTGAAAAAGCCTTCCTTATGCTATTGAGTACTCTATTTAAAGGCCTAAGATTTTCTAATGTCAATTTTCAGGTCTATTCCCAAATCATTTAGTCTCTCAGCTTTTACATTATTTATCTAGAGTCAAATTCAGGTTTGCATTTTATCAAAAACTTCTCTAAACTTGATACTATTAATTGTTTCTGATTTTCCACAAAGGTCTTTCAGGATTTGATACAGCCTTCTGCTTTTAAATGTTAACTTCACAGCCTGACAATTATTATAATGGCATTCACTTGTCTTCTTCTTTACTCTGAATATTTATGCATTCATTAAATGGATAGTGTCCAGTAGAACTTTCTTTAAACGAAAACAATGACATATAACTGTACCTTCTATTATGGTGGCCTCTAGTACATGAGGCTACTGAACACATAAAATGTGGCTAGTGTGACTTATGTACTGGGTTTTACAATAAATTTCCTTTTAATTAATTTAAATTAAAATTTAAATAGTCACAGGTGAGTAATGGCTACCATATCTGACTCTATAGCAATAAACATAAATTTATTAACTGTTTACTCTGTGCTGGGGACTCTTCCACACATGGAAACATATCAGCACAAAGGACAAAGATCCCTACCTTTTAGGAGCTTATATTCTAGCTGGAAACACACTCAGCAAACCACAGAAATGTACATATATCATATAATATCTTAAATTATGATATTATGGAAAAATGAAAAAGAAAACACAGGCAAGAGTGAAGAGCACTGGATGTAGAGAGTAGATGAAATGCAGCATAAGAATTTTTCATTCTATTAGGATAGGTAAAAATACTGATTTAATGTTATCACCATTTCCACTTCCTGCAGGTGAGATAACATTTTTCCTCTCTGCTCTTCCTCCCAATAACTTGCAGTACACTTTGGATTTTTGGTCACTGTTATTAAAATATTTTTCTGTCCCTTCTTTGTTTAGAATGATTTATAACTTAATAAAGTGTAAGTAACCTGAATAATACTTGTGACACAAATCATGGTGTGTCTTCTTTCAATGATAGAGACTTTTATTCATTTCTGTAGCTATGACTAGCCACTTCCATACTTTATGATAGCATTATTTACTTTCATATAGTGGGCATACGTTGTTTGGCACTCTTCATTCATTTACTCTTCTCCTGTTGAAAATACCCCAAATATCCCAACCCCACTCTTAGTCATGTGGTTTTAAAAAGGCTCTGAGGATGGGCATGTGAACTTGACCCTGCTCCAGACATTCCATTGCCCTAGCACTGATGATTTTTCAGGAACAGAGACAAATGCATTTCTGGCTTGAGAAAGTTAGGGCAAGATTTTAGTTTGAATCTGTTTGGAGAAAGAGAAGTTCCCATTTCCCCTGCTCTTGAACTTAAGAGGATATTGAAGCTATACCTTCTGTAGCCATCTTGCTACCAAGGGAAGCCTGAGAATGGAGTCAATGTAGGGGAAGTGTTGGTGAAAGATGGAGAGAAAAGCTGGCTCCTTTTGGTATTGTTGTGGCTGTTTCAGTTACATGAGCTGACAATACCTCCTTTAAACTCCAGCCACTTTGAATTATACAGTTTCACACTTGCAATGAAAAGAATACATCTCACCTTGTGTTAAGGGAGCTAAAATCACTGTATTTGAGTCAGGAGACCTCAGTTCCCTTCCTAACCCTGCCACTGATTATCTGCGTGTCTTGGAGCCAATCCCTTTATTCTCTAGATCTGGCTGCAAAATATGAGAGTTAGATAAGATGTTCTCTCTGGTCCCTTCCAGCTCTATCATTCTGTGAAGCAGTTCATTTATATGAGCATGTGACTAAAAGGACCATGACATGCCCTGAAGCTGTCCCACACTAGAGCACACACCGTCTGTCTTCTGTCAGCTGTTCACAGAGGAGTCAGGACTCATCCACACAAGTGCCTGGCTTAACTCTGCTCGTGTCGGTGCCTCCTGCTAAAACAATCATCCAGGGGTCTGGGAAATGTTCTAGAGCCTGCCCAGCTCTGATGCGTGGTCCAGCACTAAACCAAAATATGCTGTTTCCAAGGAAAGCCTAGCCATATGAATTGCTTAGCTTTTATTCCTTGAAAATGTCACTTCTTTTTTCCCCCCATTTTGGACAATTGCTGGGAAATGGCTTTTTAAAAGAATTCTTAACAATGAATTAATTTAAGCATACCCTTTGATAAATATAGACTGTGGTTTTAAAAAATTAAGTAGACAAGCTTAAGAAATACATGTTCCCATGCATCCTGCTATGCTTAGAGAGCATTAGCTTCAGTGGGGTCTATGGGGCACCTAGTGTCTGAGTAGTCAGGCCAGCTTTTTTTTTTTCTTTTTTTTTAATATTCCGACTTTACTCCTTACTAGCTGGAGTACTTGGGCAAGTCACTTAACTTTTCTGAGCTTCAGTTATCTCTTCTATAAAATGGTGATAGTAGTATTACATATTTTGTAAGGTTTTCATGAGGATGAAAGGAGAAAATAAACAAAATTTTGAGTAGAGTCCCTGACATGTTGAGGGAGTACTCAGCACAAATTTGAAAAACACCTGTTTATAATATATACATATATTACTCACTTTGTATATACACACACACCCACACATATGTGTATACATGACATTTGTCATGCTAGTATGTATCTTTATGTGCATTTTTGTCATTTCTAACTATGAACATTGAATGTGTTACTCTTGTATTTCTCATTTCACATATGTAATTACAAAAAAGTGAAATTTTCAAGTCACTTATTTTATAATTTGTAATGTAAATTGCCTGAATTGTCCATCTAAATGGAATAAAATTACTCGATAAATTCCAAGTTAAACTTCATCATCTACTCTGGGAAAAAGAATATAAATCTATCTCAAAACATTGACGTGTCCACATAACTAGGATGCATCAACTCTGCCAACACCAGGAGCATATATTTTTCCATTGTCTTTAAAGAGCAAAAAAACTAAAATTAACAAAATACATTTCATTATTAGAGGAGGGAAAAAATATTGTCTTCTGGATCAATGTTACTTATTGAGAAAGAAGAAGTTTATATAATTGTTTAACCCATTCAGCCTGTGGAAATCCAAAGATTACTATTAACTAGTTTTCCATTTCTAGCTTTCTGTTGCAGTTTTTATAAACTATATGAATACGTGCTAACTTCTGTGTCTTAAATTTACACAGGGTAATGAATGGTTTTTGATTGCCTTTTTAATAAAAATAATAATAGCCATTCTATTAATTTACTTAGACAATTAGCTATTGTCTAAAGAATTCAGTATCTATATCCTATGTTGATTGCAAAGTTTCATATTGGCTCTTTCAGAGCTGTGCTGAATTCTATTTTGTAATTTTAACATTTATAGAAACAGACACTAAAATGTAGCATAAAACTTTAGAACATACAAATTCAGATAATTTACTGAAGTTATTCTATTAAATGAACTTTGCTTTACAATTTTTTTCCTTTTTTTTTGAATTTTTGAATAAAATATAATTTTATTTATTTTTTTACACAGCAGGTCCTTATTAGTCATCAATTTTATACATATCAGTGCATACATGTCAATCCCAATCACACAATTCATCACACTAACATGCACACCCCACCACAGCTTTCCCCGCTTGGTGCCCATAAGTTTGTTCTCAATATCTGGGTCTCAATTTCTGCCCTGCAAACCAGTTCATCTGTACCAATTTTCTAGGTTCCACATATATGAATTAATATATGATATTTGTTTATCTCTTTCTCACTTACTTCACTCTGTATGACAGTCTCTAGATCCATCCATGTCTCAACAAATGACCCAATTTCATTCCTTTTTGTGGCTCAGTAATATTCCACTGTATGTGTGTATATATATATATATATATATATATATATATATATATATATATATATATACCACAATCTTCTTTATCCATTCAGCTGTTGATGGGCATTTAGGCTGCTTCCATGACCTGGCTATTGTAAATAGTGCTGCAATGAACATTGGGGTGCATGTGTCTTTTTGAATTATGGTTTTCAATGGGTATATGCCCAGTAGTGGGATTGCTGGGTCATATGGTAATTCTATTTTTAGTTTTTTAAGGAACCTCCATACTGTTCTCCATAGAGGTTGTATCAATTTACATTCCCACCAACAGTGCAAGAAGGTTCCCTTTTCTCCATACCTTCTTCAGCATTGGTTGTTTGTAGATTTTCTGATGATGGCCATTCTAACTGGTGTGAGGTGATACCTCATTGTAGTTTTGATTTGCATTTCTCTAATAAGTAGTGATATTGAGCAGCTTTTCACATGCTTCTTGCCATCTGTATGTCTTCTTTGGAGAAATGTCTACTTAGGTCTTCTACCCATTTTTTGATTGGGTTTTTTTTTTTTTTAATATTGAGCCTGCATGAGCTGTTTATATATTTTGGAGATTAATCCTTTGTCCATTGATTCATTTGCAAACATTTTCTCCCATTCTGAGGGTTGTCTTTTCGTCTTGTTTATGGTTTCCTTTGCTGTGCAAAAGCTTTTAAGTTTCATTAGGTTCCATTTGCTTATTTTTGATTTTATTTCCATTTCTCTAGGAGGTGGGTCAAAAAGGATCTTGCTGTGATTTATGTCAAAGAGTGTTCTTCCTATATTTTCCTCTAAGAGTTTTATAGTGTCCAGTCTTACATTTAGGTCTCTAATCCATTTTGAGTTTATTTTTGTGTATGGTGTTAGGGAGTGTTCTAATTTCATTCTTTTACTTGTAACTGTCCAGTTTTCCCAGCACCACTTATTGAAGAGACTGCCTTTTCTCCATTGTATATCCTTGCCTCCTTTGTCATAGATTAGTTGACCATAAATGTGTGGGTTTATCTCTGGGCTTTCTATCTTGTTCCATTGATCTATATTTCTGATTTTGTGCCAGTACCATATTGTCTTGATTACTGTAGCTTTGTAGTATAGTCTGAAGTCAGGGTGTCTGATTCCTCCAGCTCCGTTTTTTTCCCTCAAGACTGCTTTTGGCTATTCGGGGTCTTTCATGTCTCCATACAGATTTTAAGATTATTTGTTCTAGTTCTGTAAAAAATTCCATTGGTACTTTGATAGGGATTGCATTGAATCTCTAGATTGCTTTGGGTAGTATAGTCATTTCACAATATTCATTCTTCCAGTCCAAGAACATGGTATCTCACTCCATCTATTGGTGTCATCTTTAATTTCTTTCATCAGTGTCTTATAGTTTTCTGCATACAGGTCTTTTGTCTCCCTAGGTAGGTTTATTCCTAGGTATTTCATTCTTTTTCTTGCAATGGTAAATGGGAGTGTTTCCTTAATTTCTCTTTCAGATTTTTCAACATTAGTGTATAGGAATGCAAGAGATTTCTGTGCATTAATTTTGTATCCTGCAACATTACCAAATTCATTGATTAGCTCTGGTAGCTTTCTGGTGGTATCTTTAGGATTCTCTATGTATAGTATGTCATCTGCAAACAGTGACAGTTTTACTTCTTCCTTTCCAATATTTATTTCTTTTTTCTCTCTGATTGACATGGCTAGGACTTCCAAAACTATGTTGAATAATAGTGGTGAGAGTGGACATTCTTGTCTTCTTCCTGAACGTAGAGGAAATGCTTTCAGTTTTTCACCATTGAGAATGATGGTTGCTGTGGGTTTGTCATATATGACCTTTATTATGTTGAGATAGGTTCCCTCTATGCCCACTTTCTGGAGAGTTTTATCATAAATCGGTGTTGAATTTTGTCAAAAGCTTTTTCTGCATCTCTTGAGATGATCATATGGTTTTTATTCTTCAATTTGTTAATAAAGCAGAAACTAACACACCATTATAAAGCAATTATAGTCCAATAAAGATGTTGAAAGAAAAAAAAAGCACAGGTACACACAAAACAGCCTATAGACTTTACTGCATACATATGCATACATATGCATACATATCTAAGAACATATATTAAACGCATTAAAGTGAATATCTGTGATGGAGACAGGCAGTAAGAATGGGAACTGGGAAGAAGGGAGAAGCCAAAAATAGTCCAGAAGAGAGCCTTGCACTGAAGTGGGCCATAATCAGAGACGTATAAAGATCTCAACCCTGGGCACCAGACTTTCTACCAAAAAAAAAAAAATAATAAGTAAATTCTTGGACAGCACCCAAATCTACCAAAGCAGAATCTTTTGCTGTGCAGCACGCGGGCCTCTCACTGCTGTGGCCTCTCCCGCTGCGGAGCACAGGCTCCGGATGCACAGGCCCAGCGGCCATGGCTCACGGGCCCAGCCGCTTCACGGTACGTGGGATCCTCCTGGACCAGGGCACGAACCCATCCCCTGCATCGGCAGGCGGACTCCCAACCACTGCGCCACCAGGGAAGCCCAAGAATTTGCATTTTTAACAAGTTCCCAAGGCCATTCTTATGCCTGCTGAAATTTGAGCTTAGAATTTGCGATTGGGACACAAGATTTCAGATTCACTGCTTGTTCTACCAGCAATATACTCTGACCCACACAGTTTCCTAATTCTCTAGGTTTCCTTTACTTCCTTATTCATTACCTAAACCTTATCTGACCTGACTCTTCAGGGAGAATATGTTTTCTTAAATGTGAAAGCATTTTGAAAACTTAGTGAAATGATCATTAGATTTAATTAAATTTTATGGATAAACTAAGGAGTCCACAACTCAGTTATACTCTGTCCAATTTCTAAAATAAAACAAAACAGAGGCATATTTTGCAGAATTTGTTAAATGGGAATATTTAATTAAAAAATTGTGAGATATGTGCTAAAAATAATCCAAGCATAGAAGAGAAAAGAAGATAGTGTTAGGCAGTTCCAACAGATGTGTGAAAGTTTATCTTATAGAAGGAAACTACATGGAGAGCCCATGCTTTGGAACACTAGGATTTTGGACATCAGAGGCTTATTTTCATTTTATAACTTGGAAATACACAGTTTACCAGAATAAGTGACATTGCTTGAAACAATTTTTTCAGGAAGACAAAGGTTGCTTCTTATCTTTCCTAATCTAGGTAGGAAAATGGCATTACTATTCCCTTTATTTCCCAACCCAGATATGTACTCACTTTCTAAAATGCGGTACAAATGCATCATACCATCCTGAAATCAGACACTATATAGCAGCATTTCTCCACTGAAGGTGATTCTTCCCCTCCCTCTCTCAGGGACAGCTGGCACTGTCTGGAGGCATTTTTGGTTGTCAGAGCTGAGGAGGCGGGTGTTGCTATTGGCATCTACTTGGTAGAGCCCAGGGATGCTGCTAAACATCTTGCAATTCAGCGGACAGCACCTGCAACAAAACATTAACTTGCCTAAATGTCTGCATTGCCACTGTTGTGAAGCCCTGTTGTACAGTATTGCATCATCATCCTCTTTATATCATGCCTAATCCTAAAGAGCTCTCTAGGAAAAATCGAGTAAATTCTCCTACATTTGTTTTACAGACAAGATTATAGTATCAAATATATGTGTCTGACTATCCATACATCCAATCATCTATCTGCCTGATTTTCATTTACTCAACCACTGTGCATTTCGCTGTCTATTCTCTACCAAGGATCGTGCAAAGTACTTCAAAATCAAGGAAAACGGAGACCCAGTCTTTGCTTTGGAGATAATATCAGTTTACTCAGAAAGGCATGTCGAAGAGTGTTATAATATAATATGATAAATGCTATAAAAAATCGTGGTACAAGTAACTGACATAGAGAAGAGAATAATTATGTGTTGCTATAGCATATAAATTAATAAAATGTGACAAAGCATCATAGCATTTTATGTTAGATAAATTTAACATATATAGATATAAATATAAATGACAAAAATTTCATCATCTTAATTAATTTTGCATTTTCTTAAGAACTGATTGCTCTCTTCTGGAAGTTCTCCAAATAGTTTCGGAACATGTGTGGTGTCCTGTCTGTTAACATGCTACAGGGGATGCTCAGCACAATGATATGTGTCACATATAAGGTAAGATTAAAGAGACTTCCTCTGGAAAAGCAGCAGGAGGAGAACCAGTTTTTGTGTCCATGAGCATCCAAAGAATGAACCATCAGTATGTTAAAGGATTCAACGACTCAAAGGAAGGAAAAGTATCATCTTACATATCAAAAGAAGGGAAAAGAATGAGAATACGGCCCATAATATATTCAATATGTGACTCTGTGGATTTGGAAAGTCTCTGTAAAAAGGGCAGACTCTTTCCTACTTACTTCAAAAGCCACTCATCAAAGTTTTCCTACTGCAAATCTCCATTCCATTTCTTTCCCAAATTTGTAAAAATTGAGTTGAAAGTTGCCACTCAAATCTATGAGTAATGTTCTTCATTAGTTTTTGTTTTTTCGTAAATAACTTGGAGATAAAGTTGCCATATGGGAAGAAGGACTCCAACGTGTTGTGGTATAATAAGTTTCAAGTAAGGAATCTCTGGGGAGGAAGTGGTACAGGAAGCCGAGACGGTCGGAGCTGGCCAGGAGCACAGGGAGAGACTCTGCTTTCAGGATTTCCAGAGAAGGGATGATGGAAACCCCTTTACCCAGAAATCCCACAGTGGCTTTGCCACAAGTCATAAAAGTGCGAACTTCAAAAGAGTTTTCTGAGTCTGAAAAATATGCTCCTTTTTTCTAAGTCTGTGTGATGAGATGGCTCCTGTGTTTACTGATAGTATCCTCATTGTCTTTAATGCCAGGTTTATTGAAACTTTAATGTTCTTGCCTCACAAAGAAAAGTGAGTTCAAAGCAGTATAAGAAAATGGATTCAAGGATTGAACGTGTGTATCATAAGCTGATGTGTTTCCTGAGATATCTGACCAGAGTCAATAAAATGTTAAAGACTTTGACATAAAGCAGGCATATGGAACAACTGATGTATGTAATTTCTTTTTTTCTCACTGGGAAAAGTCATAACTGTACTGTCACAGTTTCTTCAAAGGGATAGACTTGAATTTAGATACTTTTCAAGGAAGAAAAATGTGTCCTGTACCAGAGAAATTGCTACTCTAAGTTGATTTCTAAAGATATATTTATAAATTTTACTTTTGTATGTTACTTTCAAAAAGTGCTTTTAGTATTATCTCTTATTCATTGTGTAAATTGATGTGCCATTCTACTGAAACATACTCCCACGTGAACATGAGAAGTTGATCTGGTGTACTGAAGGTAAAAAGCTAAAGCATGTAACATTCTAGAACATCATATGCTGAGAAGGAAAAGTCAATGCGTGAGGAAACCTCTGAGGCCAAAAGGCAGGTAAAGATAGCAAATAATTTTCACACTTGCAATCTAATTTATAAGCTGTACAAAGCCCAGGAAGGAAAAAAATATATATGTTTTGTGTCAATGTACTTCATAGACTTTTTTTATCTCCCAGGAAACTGTCAGAAATGTCATGATGAAAGTCAAGAACAATAAAATACATAACCAAGTTATCCAAGTCATACACCCCAAATCCTTAGGAATTGTGGTAGAAGAAGTAGAAAGGGAACAAATGATTCCTGGCCTCAATTTGCACTCTCTAAATCATGCTATCAATTTCTTTCTTTATTTTTCTTAAACACTTTTTTTTCTGATTGTGACAGACATACATGTTCATTGCAAAAAAAAAGAAAAAGAAAAAACAAAAGAAAATGAAGAAAATAAAAACGTATTGCTACCACCTAGAGCTTAAAGTCTATTCCTCCAAAAATATTTTCATCTTAATGTTAACTAAAGAATAATTGGCAGATGGTAACGCCAACTTTTCAGACCTGCTCAGTGAATCTTGACCCTGGACAGCTGGTGCCAGCTTCCTATAGCAACGTTGAGAAGCCCGTTAAGACATCCCAGATAGGGGAAGAGAAAAGGTGAGGGAGAGGGAAAAGAAGAGGAAGAGAGAAAGAAGGGGAGGATTTGTTCAAACTTAAATTTAAACATACTATGAAATGAAATTAAATAAGATGAAGCTGATAGTTTTTGGAACATCAGCCCTCAGCATGTGAGGAAGGGTCTTCCAGGAACATTGAAACCACATTCTATAGATGGTCCTTTACTTCATCTGGTTAATATTATGTTAATTTCATCTAAGAACAAGAATGTTACAGGCCCTTATGCTAAAGAAGTACATGGAGATTCTAGTACTGATGGCCGGGCAAAGGGCAATGTGTGTGGGTACATGCTGATTTGCTTATTTTTAAGATAATAATAATTGGTAACTTTTGTTAACTGTTTCCTATATCCCATGCTGAGAGCTGAGAGTATTATTTCATTAGCTTTTTCCCCACCCATTTAATAGATGAGGAAACTGAGGAGTAGAAACAGAAAGGTATAGCCAATGGTTGCAAAATGGCAGTGCTTGGGTCCAAACACAGGTTCATCTGCAGTGACCCCAAACCCAGGGCCACTACACTCAACCACACTTCCCCAGCCCCTACCACTCTCCCCCCAAAACTCTGTGGACCCAATGATTTGAAGAATATCTTTCAAAGCATAAAATTTCCAAAACAAAATATACTTAATATTAATGAATTGTTAACAAATTCTGGGATATTATTGAAAATACGTACTCTTTGGAAAGAGAAGTGAAGACTCTGATAGAGCCAGGTGGCATTGATTAATAGTCTCCTCATAAAGGAGAACAGCTTCAACCCTTTGGTGGGGATGGGTAATGGCATATCTGCTTTACAAGTTTATTATATTTTATTGCATCTTCTCTATATCATATTTTGAATAGACATAATGTCATGGAATCTAAATTATGGTAATTCCTGGCCCAGTAGTCTTTCAAATATAGCCATGTGGTTCTAAAGACATCGATAATATATAAACAGAAAATGCAGTGCTTGGACTTACAAGTTATAAGTATTTTAGCCTCTTCAAATAATTTGGAGCCCTTATCAGTAGCAAAAGACCTTTTACTGCACCTATACAGATCTTACTGGGTTAAAAAATAAATTCTCTGTTCTGTACTCACTGATGATAATTTCTGAGATATAACATTGATTTGAAAAAAAAATAGCAAGTCGTTGTTGTCTAATGGGTATAGAATTTCAGTTTTTCAAGATGAAAAGAGTTTTGGAGATTGGTTGCGAACAGTGTGAATGTACTTAATACTACTGACCTGTACACTTAAAAATAGTTAAGCTGGTAAATTTTATGTTATGTGGTCTTTTACCACAGTTAGAAATAAAATAAAATAAAATTTTAAAATGAAAAAAAGGAAAACATCGGCCTCAGGTCAGATTGTTCTCTCACGGCCTCGTCACCTGCCCCACTCTCAGTCCTCCCTTAACTTCATAAACTCAGCATGTGGGAGGAACAAGTTTCCAACATAATTATTAGTACTTTTAACTAGTGTCAGTGATCTAGCTGCTTATTATCAAGTTGCTGGGATTTCCATAGTTACTGTAAATACCGCAGAATTATTATTTTCAGAACTGGTGGATAAAAATGAAAGGATCTCCTCTCACTCTAGTTTTACTTTTCTTACTAGAATTTTATCTGCATTTCTCTAGGATCATCACTCCCAAGAATTTTCTCCAATATTTTTTTAACATAGTTGCCGAAGAGGGGAAGACGTCAAATTGAATGCCTATTGCTTGGCACATTCCAAGAAAGAGATGTGAACAGATTCCTTTTGTTTCATGAGGCGCTGAGAGTCAGACTAGTTGTTTCTTAGTTGACACTTGGGCTGTTTCTCGCTAAGCAGCAGTTCTCTGGCTAAGTGCACCATGCACCTTCTGGTCAGAAGCCAGTTTTGGCAGATCAAAGGAGGAGTCCCTTGACAAACCAATCTCTAGTCAGTTGACCACAGAGGACATGGGGTAGTCTAGTCTCCAGAGCCCAGGCTACCCCTTTCCAGTGGAGATTAAGACTAATATAAAATTCCAAGTGCAACAGTGCTGCTTGGAAAATGTACACTTTCCAACTTAATCAAAACCAAGCTTTATAATGGTTCCTCCTACTGGGCAATGTTTCTTTTGGCTTTACTCTAAGAAACAATTGCCCAAAATGGGATTCCCATTCTGCTAGAGTCAAACTCAATTGTACTGTTGATCCTAGAGTTTGACCTGTTTCAGAGAGCCAGAGCTGGAAATAGAGGATCAAGAAAAAGCAGCAGTTTTCTCGAGATACACCCTGGAACACACATGCTTCATCAGCAGCTTCACTGACCTAGCTTCTCCTTCGAGAATCTGGCCTGACTTTGAGGGGTCTGTTTTCAGGAGGTGACTGAAGACTTGGCAGGCTGGTTCTCACTTACTGTAATTGAGTCAGACAATTAAATTGCCTCCCAGTTACTGAAAATGTAAACCACATACACTGTATGTAGGTCACAGCATTCCAGTGGTGCGTGTCCGGTATAGTGACTTAATGCCTGGATATGGACCGCTCTTTGAGTCAAAGCAGCATAGCCTGCTGGCTCAGCTGTGCAAATGCACGCAGCAAGGGCAACACCAAAGGTCTGTAGCTTTGGAAGATGTCCTAGAATCGGCGCTCCAACACATGGATTTATTTAGACAAAACAATGTGTCAGCTTATCATCATGCTGCAATTTTTGGATAGCTTTCCTTAAAATCCTAAAGTGCAATGTGTTTATTAATGAGCCCCTTCCTTTACACACAACCCTTATAAACCTCCATGTTTTCCCCAAACCAAAGTTGTACTCAGAGATGTAAAATAAAACACTTTTACACCAGTAGGGAATCTAAAGTAAAACTAACAAAGATGTCAGCCTCAGTGTGTGATGTTAGTTAGACCTTGGAGAAAGTGGACTTCGTTACACTATCGGAACTGGGGAAAAGGACTGTGTATATGTTCAACCTGACAATATGAATGCCAGTACAGTCAGTTGATTACTGTTAATACAGTGGTGATGAAAAAATAGGTTTTATAATCAATATTACTCTCAGAAGAATGACTGTTTTCACAGTATTAGGATATCTTATCTCCGAAACAGACTACAAACAATAGGCTGTTAAAAGTTTTCCTTAAAAAAATTCCTTGATCTGTATTTGGATTTTCCATGGCAAAACTTCAATCTTAAGATTCTATCCTTCTCCAACTCCACATGCTTTTTGACATCTGGCTCCATCATCAAGTGTTGCATGTTTAAAGAATGCAATTTTCCTAGTCTAACAAAAGCAGAATTACCAAGATATGTGTGTGTGTGCGTGCACACACATGTGTGTGTGTGTGTGCATGTGCTCCAGGAATGTTCCCTGCAAAAGCATCCTAATGGATCCTTAGTTAAATCCCTTTCCCCATGCTTAGCAAACCATGCTTTTAGAATTATATTAACTGTTTAATGAGGAAATCCAGTGTTTTCCTGGTGAGCTTGCTGTTAGGTACCCTATTTCTATTTGGGGTATTCTGGTTATGAGGTTATCTTGGACAGCACCAGTCTTTCTCCAATAGAGAAAGGTTAAGAGAAAAAGTATGTGGACACCCATATATGAAACACTGAGATGAGGGCATTCCTTCACACCAGATAAAAAAATAAACTCAAATGGTTTAAAGACCTAAATGTGAGAGCGGAAACCATAAAATTCGAGGAGAACATAGACAGAACACTCTGGCATAAATCGTGGCAATATTTTTTTGGATCAGTCTCCTAAGGCAAAAGAAATAAAAGCAAAAATAAACAAAAGGGACCTAATTAAACTTAAAGGCTTTTGCACAGCAAAGGAAACTATTGACAAAATGAAGACAACCTACTAAATGGGAGAAAATATTTGCAAATGATATGACCATGACTGGCAAAGGGTTAATGTCCAAAATATACAAACAGCTCATACAACTCAATATCAAAAAGACCAAACAGCCCAATCAAAAAATTGGCAGAAGACCTGAATAGACATTTTCCAAAGAAGGCATACAGATGGCCAACAGGCACATGAAAAGATGCTCAGTATCGGTAATTATTAGAGAAATTCAAGTCAAAACACAAATGAGATATCGCCTCACATGGGTCAGAAGAGCTGTCATCAAAAAACCTGCAGATAACAAATGTTGGAGGGGCTGTGGAGAAAAGGGAACCCTCTTGTACTGTTAGTGGGAATGTAAATTGGCGCAGCCACTGTGGAGAACAGTATGGAGGTTCCTCACAAAAGTAAAATTAGAACTACCATGTGATCCAGAAATTTTGCTCCTGGGTATATATATGCAAAAAATGAAAACACTAATCTGGAAAGACATATTTACCCCAATGTTCATAGCACCCAATATTTACAGTAGTCAACATGGAAGCAGCCCATCAACAGATGACTGGATTAAGATGTGGTATATACAATGAAATATTACTCAGCCATAAAAAAGAATAAAATTCTGCCATTTGCAGGAATATGGATGGACCTAGAGGGTACTGCGCTTAGTGAAATAAGTCAGACAAAGACAAATACTGCATGATAGCACTTATGTGTGGAATCTAAATAGTAATACAAATGAATGTGTACACAAAACAGAAACAAAGTCACAGACATCCAAAACAAACTTGTGGTTACCAAAGGGGAGAGGGAAGGGGGAGGGACAAATTAGGGGTAAGGCATTAACAGATACAAACTACTAAGTATAAAATAGATAAGCAACAAGGATTTACTATAGAGCACAGGGAATTATAGCCATTATCTTGTAAAAACCTATAATGGAATATAATCTGCAAAAATACAGAATCACTATGCTATATACCTGAGACTAATATAATATTGTAAATAAACTATACTTCAGTTTAAAAAAAGAGAGTGAGAGAGGGTATAAACATGTGAGACTGGCTATTTTTCTGCCACCAACTTTTATTGCTTCCATTTTGAGTGTCTCAAAAGGGTATAAAACTTCTCAACTCTGAAGCAGTAGATTCACGCCAGTTCCACCTCTTCAGAGCTAGCTCAAAGCCTCTTGAGGCTTCCCTCACTCAGACTGTGCAGCCAAGTTCTCCATGAAAAAGTTGCACATTGGATTATTTCCAAGTATATTTCCTGACACAATGGTAGGAGAAAGTGCAACACTGATGTGAAAATCTAGTTATTATTCCAGGTCAATTTCCACTAAATCATTTAAAATTTTAAATTTCTATGTAAAAATATTCATTGTTTATAGGGGCAGTATGTGGTGTTTGAGGCAGTGATGGAGTGACATGGGTAATATATGAATGTCCTACAATTTAGACCAACTGACAAATATACACAAAGAGCTCATAAAATCTTAGAATACATATCATTAAAATCAAGGTTCTTCTTTCTATGAAACCTCAACAAGATTCTATGTTATTCTTGTTATACAGAATTTTTTGTTATTCAGTTCTTTGTTATAAAGAAGCTTTTTATATATCCAACTTGAACAAAGGCATAAATAGTCAAAGTTATTACATACATTATAATACTGAAAATTAGCTTAAAATGCTTTTATGATGAAGAATTTTAAAAGATGCCCAGATGTCAAATATTTTACTCCCCTCTCCAAAATCCCCCAAACACAGAACATACTGTCATATATATTACCCATAAACTCAATGGAAAAAGCTCTTAGTCACAATAGCAATGAATATGTAAATACCCAATCTTACCCTTAATGAGACACATTACCAATTTTTAAAAAAAACTATACGTTAGCCAACAATTTACAGGAAAATTTGAATAAGAAATAAAATGTTCTTATTTGAAAAGATGTTAACAACTCTTCCCAACTTACAAAGTGCTCTAATATTAACAAAATCCCGATGAAACACTTTAAGCAAAAATGACAAAACTACAAAATTCATCAGGAGGAACCCATTCCTTAAAAGCATGTCCAGAGGCTGGCACCATTGCTCTTTGTTGGGAGCGTGGCTCTCTTCATGCAGAGGAAGGTCTCACCTGAGCGGATGGCAGACTCCAAAGACAGATGGTCAAACAGAATTGGAAACTGTGTGATAAAATAAAGTTCAATTCCAGGAAGGCAAGCAGAATTGGTGGTAAAGGAAAGAGAAGGAGACATCAAGTCCATCCCAAGAGGCATTCCAGAAACCCCCAAATCCTAGAAGTCGAGAGAAAATGTAAGTGGGAAATAATACATAGAAAAGGATCTGTGGAAACTGTCTAAACTAGATCCTGCTTCTTGTCACTCAGCTAATCAGGATGGAGCATATGAGTGGCTTGGCAGAGATATCTAACTAAGAACGAGCAGGGGAAAATGAGAAATTTAGGACTGAGAAGAGAGGGTGACTATGATTTGTTAAAACACATTAACAAAGCCATGTTAATTCCAGCAGCATGAAACAAGTGTAAGGACAGACAGATTCCAGTAATGATAAATATAAAACAGAATAAGCATCACAATTTAGCCTCACCCAAAAGTGTTGAAAGAACCGGTTAGTGATTTCTATCTCACAATTCATCATAAGATAAAATACATTTCAAAGGGCAAGAAGAATGAAATATGTTTAAAAACAAATGAAACAAACAAGAAAAGGAAATAGAAGTTTACTAATTCTAACGTCTATTAATGGAGTGCCTACTGTGCAGCATTGCTATTCTTGGTGTCGGGGATACGACAGCAAACAAAACTGATGAAAGTGCTTGCCTTGGTGGAGCTTATATTGTGATGGAGAGAGACATGCTGTGAATGAATAGACAAGTAGAATCAACGCTATGTCCAGAGGGGCGAGGGTGAAAGAGCTTTATAGGCAGAGGGCATAGCAAGTACAAAGGCCCTGTGATGAGAGCATTCCTGGTGGGCAGGGGACAGAAAGCTGTTCAGTGTGGCTGGAGGGAATGAGTAAGGGGCAGGATGGTGGGAGATGAGATCACAGGCACAGAATGACAGGGTATCAGGACAGACTGTAGGACATAGGAGGTCACTGTGAGGACACGTGCCTTTATTCTGAGTGAAACAGGAAACCACTGAAGGGTTTAAAGCAGAAGAGTGGGATCATCTGACCTACATTTTAAAAAGATCCCTCTGTCTACTGAAGTGAGAATAGACTAGAAGGAAGCAAGAATGGGCAATATTTAGAGAAATTTATGTGAGAGATGATGGTGAGAAGTATTCAGATTATGAGTGCATTTTAAAGGAAGAGCCAACAGGATTTGGGGACAAACTCAATGAGGATTGTGACAAAAAGAGAGAACCCAAGATTATTCCGCGTTTTTGGCCAGAGCAACTGGAAAGATGAGATGTCATTTACTGAGATGGGAAATCTGTGGGAGGACCACTTGGGGACATGATTAGCAGTTCACTTTTGGACACTTTAGTTTGAGATTCTGATTAGATGTCCAGGTAGAGATATCAAGTGGGCAATTAGCTAAAATATGCAGTTTGGGAAAGAGGTCTGGATTGGAGATATAAGTATTAGAGTTTTCAGAATATAGATACAGATATAGAAAAAGGTTTAAAAATCTTGAAATGTGAGTAAATAAACATGAGAAAAGAACCAACGACTGAGCCTTGGAGCAGAGATTGAGGAAATGAGAAGAAATCAACAAAGGAGACTGAAAAAAAGCCATTACTGAAGTAGGAGGAAAATCAGGAAAGTGTAATGCTTTTGAAGCCAAGAAGAAAAAAATAAGTGTTTCAAGGAGGAGAGATCAGTTGACCCCAATGTTCCAGAGAGGTCAAGTGAGATGAGAACAGAGAACTGTACGTTGCATTTTGAAGACTAGGTGTGGGAGCATTCATCCACAGTCACATGAGGGAATGTGGACGCGTGGGCACAGATATGGGTAAGGTGCTGGGTGTGGTGTAGAGCATGGTAACTAATATTTAATTAGTCGTAGTAGATAGTTTTTAATGACATCTACCCACTGTTCCTCCCAACCCTGTATCCACATGCAGATTCTCACATCAAGAAGTTGAATCCCTTTTCCTTCTCTTGAATCCTCCTGACCTTGTGCCTTGCTTTGACTAATAGAATAATATGGGAGTGACATTCTGGGCTTTCCAAGCCTGAGCCTTAAGAAGTCGTCATCTTCTGCTGCCTCCTTCTTCGAACCCACTGCCACACTCCAAGAAACGCCCGGCACCGGATGCTCAGGGTTCAAACGCAGAACCATGGAGGTTGAGAGGCCACTGTGGCTCCCAACTGAATCACCCTAAGCTGCTGCCCGTGGAGCGGAAGAAATGCCCAGCCGAGTCCTGCCCAAGTTCCTGACCACCAATTGTGAGAAATAACAAATCATTTTTAAGCCATTAATTTTGGGGACTTTGTAAGGCAGAAATAGTTCATGCAAATACATGTGAAATTTTTTAAAAATTTCACTTGAAGGTGAGGATGGAAGAGGTGTAGGAGTTTGAGGGGAGAGAAAAAGATTTGCAAAAGTAAGAGAGGAGGAGAGTTCGGAAAGAAACAGTGTGACCGTTGGGAAGCACGAAGGTGAATTTAAAGGGAAAAGAATCAGTGTATGAGTTGTTCTCCAGCCACCTTCAGCTGCTCCGGTGCAGGCTGGGACCTGGGGAGGGTTGGATTTCAGCGGGGCTGGATTTGTGACAGGTGAGTTTGGAAGGATGTTGAAGGGACGTAAGAGACCTGTTGTAATGAATGGTCACGGGATTCCATTTCATAGGCTAATAAATCATTTTCAAACTACCTCTCTGCTGATTTAAAAGAAACAACACACTTTATCAACCCGCATGGAAGCTCCTGGGAAAGAACTTGTACCTGTATTTCTTTGACTCCTCTCACAACAGTCCTTCTCTTTCTTATAAGGAAGCCAGGAAGCTGAACGTAAAACATTTATTTTCTGCCGTCATTTGTACCAGTTATGGACTGTAAACTGTTAGAAGAGAAGCCCTGTACAGAACTTTAAAAAATCCTTAACAGAGCATAGCATAGTGTTAAACAAGATCGTCAAGAAAAAATTATTTAAATAAATGAGTGAATAAATATGTCACTTACTTCTATTCAGGTTTTGTAAACAATTGTTTAGTGGGCAGGAAAGATGTCATTAAATGTGAATAACTCCAGTTGTGTGTGCAGACTACTCAGGGTGCCTGACCCATCGCTGGCACAGTATGAATGAAAGTTCACATTCTCATAAGTTGAAGAAAAAGTAACTCCTGCTAAAGACTTTTTTCCAATCATTTTTCATGTACATTTATAAAACTCCAAATAGAACAGTGTTTTTCTGATACAGATTAACAGTCTGGCATTCGAGCTTCTCCCCAGATTCCATTATCTTGACATCAAGAAACTGGGTAAAAGCCTCACCTTTAGATTCACACCTTTATATTTGCTGTAATTTATTTGCTCATCTTTACATCCACACCCATAAAAATACGGGTGCTTGGGAGAATCATGGCAAGGCATGAGTACTGCAGGTCATTCAACTTCTTTGGAAATGTTTTCTGTTGTGCAGTAGTAACATCTCCCTATTTTGAAGTGTTAAGACGTGTTGACTTAAAGAGAACATTTTTTTTTTCTGGTGTGAATGGATGCAGACTTTTCCATTTCGTTCCAGAAAGTGAGTAAAAGTCTACTAATGTACCTTCACTTCGGGAAGATTCCAATTTCAGGACCCAGCCAAAAGAGCAATTAAGATTCCACAGATAAAAAGTCTTTCATCTGCAGAAGATAGGCAATTGATGCCCCAGTCAGAACTGTGCTGCATGGTCCCTTAATGCTTACTTTCTACAGAGAATTGCTGTTATCAAGCTTTTCAGTTATTTTCTCAGGAAAGAGTATTACATACAATATCATGGTGAGGGGAGAGTTCATTGTACAGCTACTGACACATGAAATATGACTTAGTACGCCGGTTCCAAAACCTGGTCAAATGAATTACCACCAAAGCTGTTTTAAAATAAAGATTCCTGGATGTCCCCCACCCACCCTGCCCCCAGATTCTAATCCAGGAGGACTGGAAAGAGACTCAGGTGGATTGATTTATAACACGCTCCTTGCGTGATTCTCCTCTCGTTAGCCTGGCACCGGTTCACTGACACGTCTTTAAAAATCACTGATTTATTCAACTGGAATATATGTCAGATGCCTGTTTGTGTGACTCTATAAAGGGTGACATGGTAGTAAAATATGTTGCTTTCTCCGCAAGCAGGTGCATGCATTTATGACCCTGGCTGTCACCTATAAAACAACTGATACTTTCAGTCCAGTATTCACTTTACAAATATGTGTGACCGCCCTGTGCAGTCAGTGGATTTGTGTTCATCTCATCTGAGACGAACTCTTCAATAACTCAAGGTTTTTACTCAGAAATAATTCTAAATCATGTGTAGCTCTGCTGCATTTCCTTTTCCGGTTGTCATGCTGCTTCTTCAACACCCAACCCAGCCATGATTCTAAATTGGAGGGCCAAGTCCTCCTAAGAAGTATATTTCTCATAGTTGTAGGAAGACCACATGTATATGTTGAAAGCCAGATTCAGTGTTTTACTGTAATTTTTAATTTGGGAAAAATATTGTTTTTATAATATAACCTACAGAAAATAAGGCTCAACAAAACTTGTATAGTGAAGATCCACAGAAGTTAATGGAGTCCTCTGGGCATCACCCTCCATAATGTATCTTAATTGGCAGGGGTTGCAAAAGCATTCCCATCCTGTAGGTACCAAAAGGGCCATATCACAAAACACCAATCAGCACTGTTTACGCGATAGGATCACTCAAACTGCTAAATCTCAAGACACCAAGGGCTTTCTCTTCTTTCAGCTGCTCTCTGTGATTCACTTCTTGCCTTCCTACTATCACTTTCCAATTCCAAGAGCCCCTTTTTTACTTTTTTGCTACTTCCACCCAGATTCTAATGTTACGCTGCTTTGCCCACATTCCAAAACCCTCGGGATGATTAAGATGAAGACACCGCTGCCCAGAAGGAATTGGCACTTGAGTTCTGTATATTGACTTTCAAATTAATGAGATAATTGTACCAATCCTCATTTCCCGTTCCCAGAAGAGTCACAGACTGTATGTTGAAGCCATTTACCCTGAAGCTCAATCCATAAATTTGTAGTAAAAATGAAATAAGGATCCAGTGAATTATGTGCAATGGCAAACACCTATTACATTTGGCATTTGGAAAATGTTAGACCACTGTAAAATAACTGAATTTCACTTACCAAGCATTTTCATTACCATGATCATTTGGTAGAAAACTTCTTAAAGCTGGTCAAGGAAATTTAATATTAGGAAGACAACACACACACACACACACACACACACACACACACACACACACACATTTCATGTGTATTTAGGTCTCAACCACCAAAATGTCACTCCCCCTTTTCTTTTCTATTTCAGCAGCAAAGATAGAAGATTCTGAATTTAGGTGAGAAAAATGTATGGCATATTTGCAAGTCTAAATGTTCTTCTTTATGGATTGGCTAATTCAACTTCTATTTTTTTAGCAGGAAAGTGGGATATAGATTGAGTGACATGTTCAAGGTCCCAAGGCAAATAAGCAGCACATCCAACACTAGAAGCCAGACCTCATTTCATTCAGCAAATATATGTCGGGTGTAACATGTACCAGGCACACAGGTGAGGGGTACACGTGCTCTGTCCTCCAGTTACTCATTATCTACTTGAGGGAGTTGAATGACTAACAAGGTTACTGCAAGGGAGAACATAGGAACAAACAAAGATTCCTCTAGGGTTGAGTAAAACGGGCTTCCTAGAGGAAGCCTAATGTGACCTCTGAGCTGCATGTAGGAGAAGAGGTGCAGAAGGATGTTTCAGGCATGAGGAGCATTTCCTCGGACTCAGAGGCAAGAAAGCACATGCTGTTTGGGGAGCTGTAGGTACCTCCACACACTGGAGCACAGGTGGGGCTGGCAGGGAGCAATGAGACTGGGCAGGTGAGGGGCCCAGAATCTTGTCAAGTTTAGACATTTGGGCATTACTCTGAAGACAATGGAAGAGTCATTGTAGAGATTTTGGCAGAGTGATAGTACTAAAGCTTGCATTTTAGCAGCAATTATCAGATCATATAGTGTGAATGTTGGATTGGAGAAAGGGAGAGAAAGGAGGCCAAGACCATGCTTCCTCTATCAATGTATAAAGGGTCTTTGTGAGAATTTTAAAAAGGCACCCCTTCCTGTTGGAACATTGTCGTGACACACAGAGTTTATCAGAACAAGACTCTCTTTAGTCCCATTTGCCAGAAAATTATTGACAGAGATATAGAAATTGACATGATATGCTTTGACATACTTGTGCAATGTACAGCCTGACCAACTGTCCCTGACCACACATTGCTTCTAGGAAACCCAAAGAGAAAGTATGATTAACTCTGTCTAGCAGTTGAAAATGGGTAAGCCACTTTCATAAAAGTTATTTTGTTTACTCTTCCTGATAAGCCTGTGAGGTAGTTAGAAAAGGTTATGTTTTCACTCTCATACTTAGCTGATATGTTAAAAATTGAGCTGAGGAAGCTTGGGTGATTGTTTTCAATTCTCTTTCTCTCTCACATCTTCATTAGGGGAAAAAAAAACATTCTACAATGTTATGTTCCCTTTCTGTGGTCAAGTGCTGTTACCTTCTTTTTCTAACTATTCCCAAGGGAAAGACAACAGACTAGTGGAATTGAAATCCTTGTGGTTGCTCCAAAACCATAACAAGTAAGACTACATAAGTTATACCTGCATGGGAGGGAAATTCTGGGTTAGGCAGGCATCACTGTATTTACTCATGTCTGAAACTCTGATTATGTCTAATACGGAATTTCCAAGCTGATTCTGAATGATGACCAGGTACTGTACAAAGAAATTCCTCAGAATACTCAATCAGTGTCATCATTGCTTCCAGATGAAAGACATTTCAACGTACAATGCTTAAAATATAAAGATTAAGGCAAAGCACGCACTGATTTCAGTGCATTTAGTGGTTTATGTGTTTACCTTCTCCACTGAAATGGGAGATTTTCCAAAATAAAATTTTTTAATTTATTTAATTTTTAAAACTATTTTACCTAAAGATAAAAAGTAAACTGCAGTCATTTTTCAATAAAATAGTTACTCGGTAACATTCTTGCTACCTCAAAAGAGGTATAAATGTAGGTTTGTAATGGCCTAAATACCAGACTTCTCTGAGTTCTGGTAATTGAAGAACATACAGCTGTGAACTTTATACCATAATTTAAAACAGACTGGAAGATACTATAACTTTCCTTAGATCATCATTTAATTATTTCTACGGAAATACCATCCTTCTTAGATTTCAAATGTTTTAAATTTTGTAATACACCATAGTTTTGCAATAAAATGTTCAGAGACAAGTAATTTTAAAACTTTTTGCCATCTGGGGAAAAGAAGGACAGGACATTTTTTTAGAGCTGCGTTGTAATGGTTAGACTTTTTTTTGATTAAAAGTGAATGAAAATCCAAACCAAACTGGTTTGAACTAAAATAGAATTTATTGCCTCACCTAACCCACAAGTTCAAGAATAAATCTAGCTTTGGTCAGAGCTTGACCAGACTCAAATGACATCATCAGGACATGGTTTTTCTCTGCAACTCTTGGCTCTGCTTTCTACTTACTGTAGACAAGGTTGACTCCATGGTTGGCGGCCATGGCTCTGGTTCTTCATACTTCCAGGTACCCACCATGTAAGGGAGACAGTCTACTTCTCTGAGATCAGAAACAAAAGGCTCAGAATGAAATTTCTGCAGCTACGTTCGGCCCCCATGGATCCTACCTATCCATGGACATTCACTATGGCCAGAGGAAGGAAGGCACCCTCCTTTCCTCCCATGGGTCTGGGCTTAGTTCAGATACACCATTTCAGGTCTGGGGGAGGGTTCGGTTTACCTAAGGCACACGGGCTAACAAAGGTTGAGGGGTGGTTCTCCCAGAGCAAACAGGAGGTGCCATTTTTGCTTTCGATGCGATGCTCTCTCTGGTAGATTTTAAGTTACGTGATAGGAAGGACCTTATTGATTTTGTTCACCATTTTATCAACAGCACATAGCACAGTGTCTGGGCACAGCAGGAATTCAATAAGCATGGACTGATTGGACAAAGGTAATAATGACATGTTCTCATTTCCACTAGGATGAATAAAGATGGTCTAGTGTAAAGATTCTGTTAGTCTGTAGCATTTTACATTCTTGATGTCCCCTCCTTCTTGGGCCTAATCCTTCCTTGGCTTTGATGGTTCTAACCATCCAGGATTAGCTCCTGACAATTGTGCATCCCCCTAGCATCCCCACTGGTAGTTGCCAGCATGCCACTTCCCTTACCACTGTGGTTGTGTTGACCTTGATTATCTGTTACCTGTGAGAGATAATAGCCTCCTAATTAGTTTCTCCACCTCTAGTCCTTCTCTCATCTACATGGATTTTAGAAGAATTTGCTTACAGAACAATTTGAATATTGTTAATTACCTGCAGTCACTTTCTTGCCCCAAGTGAAGTCCAAATTCCTTAGTACTCAAGTAAGATCCCAAACCTATTATTTATTTTCCTCTCCTGTTTGTTCTCAGAAACACTCTAAGTGCCTTAAGAGGAAAAATTATGGCTAATTCGTTGTCTTATTTTATTTGGTTACTTGCCTTTCTAGATCCTATATTGATGGTTTTGTATATAATAAACCATCAATAACTAAAAGTTAACAAAGAAATAAAATAAAAGACACATAGCACAATGAATGTACAATGCTATCTCTGGAATTTCATCTTTTGAGAATAACAGCAAAGATATATCCAGTGAGTAGAAGGTTCCATTTTCTGTAGTTCATTGCAGCTGGTTCAGGAGAAAAATCCACAATTTATTTCTTGGTAGCTTTCAGAGAGTGTTCTCTAAAATTGGCTTGAACTGCATAATACTTGTACAATAGGAAGAAAAGAGTATTTCCATCTTGGCATTGGAAATATCTTTCTTCTCAATTACGGTATCTGATCTCACATACAGCACAGATTGTCATCTGATATCTTTAAAAAAAATCATTTCTGGACAATTCAAAAAGAAAGAAACAAAGTTGGTCAATAAATATAAAATGCTCAACCTGAATAATTATGATAGAAATTCAAATTAAGATAACAATGAATTAATATTTGTTTTTACTTCTCAGATTAGCTAAGATAAGAAGTTTGTTACCGCAGTTTGACAAAGATGCAGAAAAGCAAGTGCTCTCACAGACTGCGGTGGAATGACAATTTACCGGTAGCTATCCAAATTAAAAATGCATATTCCTTTGATGCACCTATTTCAGTTCTAGTAAGTTATTCTACGTATATTCTGACATAGTTGCATAAAAATATATGTGCATGTATATTCAGTTCATCATTATTTGTAGCTATTAATTTAAAAAAAAGAATTGGAAGCAACACTATTGCCTATCTTCTAGGAACTGGAAATTTATTATTGTTTAGCCATGTAGTAGACTAGAATATTTAGAGTCAAATTTTAAAAGAATTAAATAAGTATATGTGTGTAAAGGCGGTAATCTGGGTAAATGTGGAAACATCTCCAAAAAATAGTAGATGGAATAAACCTATGTGCAAAATAGTAGATAAAATACGATCCAGTTTGTTAAAAATGAACCCAATGTTAGTAGCAATGCTAGAGAAAGAAAGATGGGAATGGGGCCATTAGGTAGGGGGAAAGACTTTTGTATCCTTCTGCTTGAATTTTCACCATATCCAGTCACTGTTTTTATAATACATACCTAGAGTGAGGGGGAAAAAAAGAAAAACACACACGCTCAAATGCAAAATAAAATGAATTCTTTAGTATTGTACACAATTCATGTTTTCACGTTCATTTATACATTAACATGTTCAAATGCTATTTCTTGGGTGTTATCGTGGTCCAGACACCATACACGCAAGATGAACTCGCAAGGTTCTTGTTTCTTTTTTCAGAAGGTGCACACATTCTTGGAACTCAGAAGTGCTTTTGCACATAGGTCCCTGCCCACAAATACAGGTATTTTGCTTTTCATAATCATGTTAAAATACTATGTTAAATGGCCAGCCTGCTCATGTAGTTACCTGTACATTTCTGCTCACATGTACAAAAAGCATGCTAATTCAATTGACCATTTTCAGCTTTGAGCCTCGGGCTTGTAACTTCCTTTTGGTTTGCATGAATGGCACTTTGTTTTTCTTGAAACATAATAATTAGAAACAGATTCTGAGCATACGTTAGCTCTGTAAAAAATACCAGCAGTCTGAGAAAGCAGAACTGTGCTGCCCTCTAACTGATCACACTGCCGTGGACGTTGCTCTGCCTGCAGGGGACAGGGGGCAATTTCCAGCCATGCTCAGGTAAGTGGAAAACAAGAGCGGCTCATCTGCATTGGATTCAGCGTTGAGAGCCAAACTCCACTCTTTCTGCAACGTAACGTCAACCATGCCACCGTGGGGCTTCCTCACACATTCCAGTATTCATCAAAAGAACATTAGAGATTGTCAACATTTGTGGTCCAAAAGAAATTTTATTAGGGTAGACCTGGCCAGGACTTTTAAGAAATAATTAGTTCTTTTCTTTAATAAATATGTCTTCAAGATGATGCCTATATAGCCCTGACTGAAAGAAGGATATATTCTTTATTCCTTCAAAGAACAAAACACTTCAAGTATGAATCAGATGTTAATTTACTCAAACCAGAAATAGAAATTCTCCTTACACAGTGTTCATTCAATGTATTTTTGCCAGAATGAAGGAGCCAGTGACACTGAGCCCAGGCCGTAGGCTAATGGTGGCTCTTGTATGATGTTGTAAGCACTGGGGCCTTTAACAAAACCATATTAAGATAAAGGAGGTTTAGATCATAATGAACATTTAATGTTTATACTTTATGTATCAATATCACTATGTAACCAGAAAGCATCAGAGAATTGCCTTATGCCAAAGGCTCACCCAAAATGTTCCCTATTTCCTGACTTTAAGTGCGTCTGTAACTCATGGTATCTTCCTCACACTGGCAGGGGTAGACCAGTGTGGATGGCTAATACAAGCTCTCTTGCCTGCGAGCAATACATGATCTAATGAAAAACAACAATCCAATTTGTGCAAACTCATATACTGTGTTGTAGAATTTTGAGTAGTTTGTCTTCTTCAGATGCTTGGGTCACAGATATTAAAGACCATTACCTATTTCTAATACCTTGTACCATTTTGTAGTTAGGGATGCAATTTTTTTTTATCTACAGTGGATATGTCCTGACCTTGCAGAGTGGTTTATATTAAAGTTTCCCATGAGGGCGCCATTTCAAATACTCTTCTTTTCCCCATAAACACATTTCTATTTCTGTTAGGGAATGTGTACTAATTTGTGCTCAGAAAATATAGCTTAACCAAAAAGAAGAGGAATTATTGAAAATCTTAGCTTCTTTTATTTTGTAGAAAAATCTGTTGATCGTATAGCCTCTTAAGATTGACAGAAATGTGCAAAAATACTGTGTACTTTAAGGCACACCTCTACTCTATGCCTTTGAGCAGCTACGACTTTTTCCTGTCCACTTATTTTTGAATAAAAATTCCCTGATGTCTCTGCTTGCAACAGCTGATACCCACCCCCTCCTCAAATCTTAAAGTTCTGAGTTACTCAGTTCAAACTTACAGCGAATCAATATTTTGTATATGAAGAATGTTCTTCGTTTGAATTGGATCTTCATCAGTCAGTGAAAGATTAAACAGTTCTAAAAATATCATGTTCCCCTTGAACTACTAGAATTTCCACTTGAGGAAAATAGGACGTTTGAATGAAATGTATTTAAATGCAACTTCCACAGTGATGTGAAGAAAAATAATTGGAAATAAAGTTGTATTCATTCCTTTGTAGGTAGTTTGCTTCTCTGGTTGTGAAGCATGTTATTCTAAATAAAAGTATCCCAAAATACGAAGGAATAATATTACTGACGCCAACTCTTACAGGATATATAAATACTTGAGTAAATCCTTATGAGAAGGAAAAACGCTTTCAAATCCTGAGCTTTTCGGAACAGAAGGAATGTTGATTCTGGCGTTGAGTGTAAACCACCTACGTATCACTTTTCACGAGCTACTAAAAGATGAAACCAAAGGGCAAAAATGTACACCGAAATTCCCTGTTGAGAAGATGGAAAAAAAAAAAAGAGAAGAAACCCCAAAATAATGGAAACATTGTCTATATATTTAATAATTTTGGGCTATGCCAACTAAGAAGTGAGAATTATAAATACCTGATCATATTCACTTCTTATATTTCATTTATTGTCTATTTTGAAAAACACTTGGCAGCCTGGCCTACATTTTATCCATGTGATTGACGGTGTGGATTTGCCTAAGGCCAGCTCTAGTGAAATGAAATTTTTTTTTCATCTGCAGACTTCGTACCTCTGCACCATATTACTAGGGAGAAGAGGAAACAGATTAATGACCAATCTCACTGTGTTTGTTCTTGACTATATATCCCTTTCTCAAGGCCATATTTTAACCAGAATACAATGTTATTACTATGTTAGTATAAGTGACCGATTTTGATCTTTTAAATAAAATGATTAGAAGAATTTTCATATTTTTATCTTAAGATATTGTATTTGATTGACTCCTATGAACTCACTACTTGTTTCTAAAAAATATTGTCTCATTTCCTGTAGAACATTTTATAAGTACTTCACTCTAACCAAATCTTTAGGTTGCATCCATTCAGTTGTCATATGTAGTTTACAGGTAAAAGTGTTTTATTTCATAGGTGTTCAATACTAAGAAATACTGTGCAGTTATTGAAAAGTATGTTCAAAAAGAATTTTTAATATTATGAAATAATACTTCTTTTTCCAAGAAATGATTCTTTCATCAAATAGAAAGCAGAATAAATTATTTTAAATGTAGTATGAACTTAATTATGTACAAAATATATGAAGAATAAAGACAGAAAGAAATATTTCAAAATATGAATATTGGTTGCTGTGCATGTGGAACTATGACAAATTTCTTTCATCTTTTTATCCATGCATCCTCAAACCCTCTCCTCTCCCTCTATTATTATTTTTTGCCTATGACCCAACTATCCAACTTGTTCTCCAGTCAGAAGCATGCCCTAGACTTCCTCTCTTCGGTGATCACGTCAAATCCAATCAATCTACCCCAGGAACTTTACTTCCTACATATTTCTCCCATCTTGTTCTTTCTATCTCCATTCTTGCTGTCACTTTCCCACATCAGGCTCCCACTATCTCTGGTCTGTGCTGTGAAACAGCCTCCTACCTTGTCTCCCTACCTCTAGTCTTGGGTCCTTTAGAACGACTCTCTACAGTATAATTTAAGAAATTTATTTCGAGTGAAGACATGACTGCATAACTGTCCTTAAGTGGTGTTCCATTGTCTATGGAATCAAGCCCCTTAATGTGGCATAAAATAATCCTTATGTGACCCACCCCTGACCTCCCTCCTCAGACTCATCTTTCTCTCCCCATATTTTACTGTGTACTATAGAATGTGTACATTATGTAATTTCACTCTTTAAGGGTTTGCTCAGGCTATTTCTCCTGCGTAATATGCCCTGAATAAAGCTCACTCCTACTGTGACACATAACTAAGGTAGCTTCCCTTTCCTGGAGCCACCTTCTTGTTGGGATGAAATTGACTAAATATCTCTCCCATAACCCCTGGTGTTTCTCAGTTAACCTGTACATTTAATACTGAACTAATTTACTTAGAAATTGGTTTCTTCCACTAGATTATAAGCTTTTAGACAGCAGAGGCTGTGAATAATTCATAATTCATTTATCCCAGTGCTTAGTATGGATCTGAAATACAGCAGGCACTCAATAAGTGAGAGAGAGGCATGGACATATATACACTACCAAATGTAAGGTAGATAGCTAGTGGGAAGCAGCCGCATAGCACAGGGAGATCAGCTCAGTGCTTTGTGACCACCTAGAGGGGTGGGATAGGGAGGGTAGGAGGAAGGGAGATACAAGAGGGAAGAGATATGGGAACATATGTATATGTATAGCTGATTCACTTTGTTATAAAGCAGAAACTAACACACCATTGTAAAGCAATTATACTCCAATAAAGATGTAAAAAAAATAAAAATAAACATCTGAACAATCAAACTGAATTACAGTCACTTAAAATTAGGTTTAGATTCAATGGCTTGCTCTAGGAAAGTAATGCTCAAGGATATTAAGAACAAGTCAAATCAGTGTTGCATACTGCAGGGGACAGTGTTGTCATTTATTTGGTGCAAGTGCTAAAATCTCAAGGAATTAGTTGATCTTTTGATGCCTCTGTCTTTTATTCCATCCGAGAGAAATTGTATACTAAAGTTCCATAGAGATGTGAGTGCAAATGAGTTGTGTTCTTTAAAGCTGAAGAATAAAATAGTAGGCAACAATAATATTCCAAAAATTAAGTGGGCACAAGGTCAAACATTGTCTCAGTCCTATGTAATTTCTGTGGCTTCTTTTACAGGCATCGTATTTTTCCTTACACTTACCTAAGAGGACGTACCTAAGGTCTGGAATCAGTAGAAAACATCCATTCCTGAGACATTTCCAGTACTTTGTGGTTCTGGTCAAGATGGTCAAAAGCTGTGTGCCGTGTATTCTCTTGGTCTGGTCCCAGGCTTAGCAGAAGAAGATCCCCAAGATCCAGGTTCAGATACTGCTTCATCACAGGCTCTAAGCAACACACCTAAGTGCTAGGGTTTCCATTTCTATCTTTGGGACATATCAGAGCCAATTCTTCTCCATGAAGAAGAGGCCAGCTGTCTCACTGAGCACGTCCGCCAGACTGCTGCTGCATTGCCCACTTCAGTCTCAGAAACTAACTGGCAGAAGCATGGATCAGAAAGCTCTACCTTTTAGCAGTAGACATTGGTTTTCTAGGGTACTTGTCAGAAATTAGATTGAGCATTTCACTTTTTTCAAGAATGACTAATATTTGAGGCAGAGATTCCACATGAATGTCAACTAGTCCCCGCTATATATACTGCAAAAGTTACCAAGGCCTGTAACCTTTCTTCTTTCATCTTTTGAGGAACGGTTTTACAGCTTTTTTCCCCTTTTCTCATAAGCCAAATACTAGCCACCTGTTTCTCATACATATTATTTAAATATACAATTGCATTCAATGTTAACAGTTGTAGAAGTGTCTTTGAAAGGTAGTGAAAGGAATTGGATATTCTTCAAAGAATTAGATTAAACCTAATAATTTTCTCTTGGCCCTAAACTGTGGTATTTCACAATCAAAAATTATTTGTCAGAAGTAAGAATCTAACAAAAATGGCTTAAATGTATTTCACTTGCTGCAATATTATCCGGGGATAAGAGAATCAAATGAAATTTTCATTATATTTTAAAGTAAGCATTTAACTGGCATGTGATTATGAAATGAGGAAAATATTGCCTATGATTATCTGTGAGGAAAGTACTAAACTGGAAATATTAGATGGTTATAATCAGTCATGCATAGTTTATGGAGACAAATATAGGAGATGAAGAAATTTATTCTAAATGGTAAAATCCACTCCCATGGATCAATTATCACTGTCATATACTGGGGAGTTCCAGTACGTACTTTATATAACTAGATAACTAAATAAGTTACTTACTAGGGTTAGCTAATGGCCAACTTTGCCATTTGGAGAATATATCAGGTCTTCAGGAATTCCTGATTACAGAAGTTGTTAGAAATTTTAGAGGAGAATAACTATTATAAAGTAAAGCTAGTGGCCAAATGTATTTAAAATTCTGTAACTTAACCCTTGATAATTTTAGAAAATTAAGAAACCAAAATGTCTTGTTAATCTATATTATAGAATCAGTCTATTCAAATGGTGGCATAGAAAAGCTAGTTAGAGGAATGCAGTTTTTGTCCTAAAAATTAAAACACCTTAAGCATAGATGCATGAATTATGTCATGCTATACGGCTCAAAAACTCAGTTCAGATTCATAGGATGGTACGCCTCTGGCTTGCTAGAAGCCTATCATCTCTCCTCCCTGTTTTGAATAATGACTTATGGAGTTTTTATAAGGTGAGGTTGTCATGCACTTATGAGAGGAGAGATTCAGGAACTAGGATAGAGGAGGAGATGACATATAATAAGGCCCACATTGTACAGTGAATAGATGGGTGGGAAAAATCCAAAAAGAGATAATATGGAAGCTTTGATCAGGAGTTGGCAAACATTTCTGTAAAGGGACAGATAGAGAATACTTTTGGTTTTATGGGCCGTTATTCTCTCTCTTGTAACTACTCAACTCTGCTATTGTAGCAAGAAAGCAGACATAGACGATCTGTAAATGAATAAACATGACTGTACTCTAATATTACTTTACTTATGGACACTGACATTTGATTTTCATACAATTTTCATGTGTCATGAAATATTCTTCTTTCAACTTGCTTTCAACTATTTAAAAACATAAAATCATTCTTAGCCTGTGGACCATGCTAAAACAGGCAGCAGGCCAGACTTGGCCTGCAGACCATGGTTTGCCAACCCCTGCCTTAGATGGATGGATGGCTTTTTGTCTGGTTGGAAAAAGAAGGCTAGGAACCAGTGTTGTTGCCTGGGGGACCTCCACAGGCCACATCGCGGTGCAGATGGAGAATGCAGCCAGAGTGGATCACACCCAGTTCTCTTTTGACCAGCACCCAAGGACACTGTGGGTACAGAAGAGGGACAGGCAGTAAAAAACAACTCTTTTGAACTGTAAAGACTGTTTTAGTTTTTAAGTCTTCATAGTTAATGTCTGTCTTCTCTGAAACTCAGGAAAGCAAGGGCTCTTTCAATCATTTCCCTGCTCTAGGTCAGTGCTTATCACGATGCCTGGCGCATTGCAACGACCCTTACATATTAGACGACCCAAAATGAATAGACCAGAAAGCTCAAAGGGGCCCTGGGAGACATATACTCAGTCTATTCCAAACGTATCAATTCAGCTGCTTTATGATAAAGATTCTGATGTGGAAAGAAAAAATAAAATAATATAAAATAAGAGCTGTAGCAGAAACTCTTGTTTATTTAACTAGCTAAAAAGTCCCATAACAGCTTTGAGTGAACTTGACAGCTAAGAGGTCAAAAATGCATTTCTTGAGTGCAGCTCTATGTATTTTTAACAGGACTTCATAAAGTTGCTGAGTCTATATAAATCTTTCTGTAAACTTTAGCTGATCTATAAAGAACAAAATCAGAATGAGGCTAATGAAGTGTGTCTGCTTCAGCTGCAGGACAGAAGCTCAGCTCGTTCTCTGCCACTGGATCAAACTAGGAGCAGACGGTAATTGGGACCAGATGAAATTTCAGAGGGAAGAGACGCAGGACATTCCAAAGTGCACACTGAACTTTTTTCCAAAAGATTAATGTCAATTATAAAGACATCATATTCACTGAACTTACACACGGCAACTGAATTACCTCGAAAGTGAAGCAATTCATTTTTATGGACTGACATCATTCAGCATTTGGGGAAAATTAACAGCAATCAGCAACTTCGTAGGTACCTTTTTTGGTTGTGTTTTTACATGCTGCATTCTACAAGAATGGATAGTTCTTTTGTATTTAGTTTTTCTTTGCTCCAATGAATCTTTCTAGTGTTAGGAGAAACTAGTTAAGCCAGCAAAATAAACTTTCTGAAACGTGTAAACACGTTTACACGTTACTTAAAATTTTCTGTGATATATTCTATTTTCCCTGCTGTACAATCCCAACACATTCTTTAAACAAATAAACAAAACGCAGATATTTAAGTTCTAGTGCTCTCAATTTTAATATGACCCAGAAACACATTTTTTGGTTTTAGAGCAGCAGTGTTTGACAACTATGTATCAGAAGGGCTTACGGGAGTAGACATATGAAAATGTATTATTACTTTACTGATCCCCTGTAGTAGTGGCTATTCCCATACTAATCTGGTAGTGGCTGTGACCACCAGCCATCAGCCACATCAGGGAGATCATACCTGCCACGGAGAAATCACACTGCGTGGAAATCACTCAGGACTACACTTTTAAGGCTATGCAGACTGGCAGGAAAAGCAAGTCCTGACTGGGAAGTAGTCAAATTGTAATTATTTTGGGGACACGTTTGATTAGGTAAAAGAGACTGCCATTGCCACTATCCTCCTCAAGAAGGTTTGGGTTCTACCCTTAATATTGCGATCTAGACAACCGATTCCCTATTTCTCACAAAACACACCGTCTACTTTCTGGTCTTGGTGCTTTTGTTTGTGTCATCCTGTTGTCTGTCCCCTGAGTATGCCTCACATACTTATCTTCTTTGAACTTAGAACCTGAGCCTGTGGAATCTTTGTCTTCCAAATGTCCACAACGGTTATTAGTTTAAAAGAGGTTGCACATTTAGCTGCAGAGAGAGGACAGGATCTGAGTGAATAAGCTGGGCTAGGTGTAACAGGATAGCCTCTGACACCAAGCCTCAGGGTTGCACCAATCTGCTTCGTGTAAATAAACCCGCCTCCTTTCTAACTGACACATGTGTGGGACTGGGGGCCCAATGTTGCCATGAGTTCCAATTTTTCAGATTTTGCAATGTCAGTGTGAAAGTTTCTAATTTCTAAGTGTTGGCTCTTATAAATTTAAATGATCAAATATCTGCCTTGCACTTCCTCGGACTGAGGGCAATCAGACTGAAACTTTTTTTTTTTTTTTTTTGTGGTACACGGGCCTCTCACTGCTGTGGCCTCTCCCGTTGCGGAGCACAGGCTCCGGACGCGCAGGCTCAGCGGCCATGGCTCACGGGCCCAGCCTCTCCGCGGCATGTGGAATCTTCCCAGACTGGGGCACGAACCCGTGTCCCCCGCATCGGCAGGCGGACTCTCAACCACTGCGCCACCAGGGAAGCCCCAGACTGAAACTTCTTTAACCGTCATTTGACAGTCACTACATGAGCATCATAAACTTTTATTTAAATAGGTTATAGTTTTATAATATTTAGTGTTTTAAGATTTATCCAAATAGAATCAGAAATCAGACTCCTCTAGATGAGACTGTCTTGTACATATTCACTTCAGAACCAACAAGATGATTTAAACATAAAAGTGTTTAATAAATGATAATTTGATGGAGAGTCTAATAATCTTAAAAGTGAAAATTAAGTTATCACAGAAAGGCAGAAGGAGCACACTTGAAATGGAATAATAGAAATTTCTTAATAAAGGTAGGCCTTGAGAGAGACATCTGCTTGGGGCCCAAAAGGAGACATTGTTATAAGGCTCAGATGAACTATGGGATCTAAAACCCTTTGTAAATTACAAAGGCCTATAGAGATATTAACTGTGTTATTGTGACGGAAGAATACACAGAAACTTTTCTACTTTTATAACATTGTAAATGATGTCAGACAATTGTATTTACTCACCTATTACTAATGGTGGATCATTGTGTCTATTTCTGATTTACAGTTTGTAGTTTGATACACAGAAATCTCTGAGTAAAATTATCTTCTTTCCTTTAAAATGTCTTCCCTGTGTGTAAAATTCTTTTCAAAACAATCCTATGTTTTAGATTTGAGGAAGTCCATATATTTGAGCAGGACAAAGAGAAATGATCTGATAATTCCCAAGAACTTTCAAAGCAGAGATATTTTACTTCCCTTTGCTTGCTCTGGTAGTGTTTCTCTCTTGGGACAAATGTTTTTAAGTAAGAAGTTGTTGCAAATGAATAACTTCTTAAGAGAATGAAATAAAGTCATCTGAACAAAAATCAAAGTTTTATACTATAATAAAGATAGGAATAATACAGAAAATATGCTTTCTCTTAATGAGAAGTTTTATATACGCATTTTTGAAAAAGAAAAGAGAAAATAATTTTTTTTTTCTTTTTTTGCGGTACGCGGGCCTCTCACTGTTGAGGCCTCTCCCGTCGCGGAGCACAGGCTCCGGACGCGCAGGCTCAGCAGCCATGGCTCACGGGCCCAGCCGCTCCGCGGCATGTGGGGTCTTCCCGGACCGGGGCACGAACCCGTGTCCCCTGCACCGGCAGGCGGACTCTCAACCACTGCGCCACCAGGGAAGCCCTAAAATGTTATTTTTATCTCAAGGAACAAGAATTCTTTCTGACATGCTTGGGATGTCAAAGAGGAAAGTCTGTTTGCAGTAATAAGTAGGAAATTTATAAGATCAATTTCCAGTGCACATTACATTTTTAGAGGACATAATTATGCTCCAACTTTTTTCCTTTTTCCTCAAAAAGGGACTTCCCTATGTTTGAAAGGGGTGCACTTAGAGTGACCTGAGGTTAACCCAAGCCTCACTTTTCACATTCCTACTTGGGTCCCAAATGAAGGGCTTGCCTCTGCCATTGGCATCCAGGCACACCCATGCAGACTGTCAAATCCTAGTGAGAAATGGCAAGCAGATTAAAAGGAAAGTGGCATGAAACCCTCCCATTGGTAACCAGGAGTAGAGTCAACAGTGAAAGGAAGTGTGGCTGGGAGCATCCCAGTGGTTGGCCAAGAAAAGAAGGGACTGAGAGACTCAGGGCCCCTTTGATATGTGGTCAGTCATAGAGCTTAGTCTGTGAGCCTCTTTCTCTCTCTTTCTCTCTCTCTCTCTCTCTCTCTCTCTCTCTCTCTCTCTCTTGCGCGCGCGCGCGTGCTCTCTCGGCATTTTTCAGTGGACTTAAAATGTGAAAAATATTTATGCAAATGCAAAGGTGTTTAGTGTCAATATTTTTGCTTTGATATACACCAGCTTGTTTTAACTGTCTGGGTTACTTGCATTTCGTGTCTGAAATAAAGAGGTTAAGAAAAGAATGCTTTTAATTCAAGAAAAAATTCAGGAGAGAGAGACCTCTTCGGTTGAGGATTCTTCTGATGAAGACTATCTTAATTGAACATTCTGATGTTTATTGACTTGCTGATGACATTGATGAGCTGCCAATTTCTGAGGAATAGTTTGAGAATAACTTTGAGAATGTGACGAGTTTCAGTCACCTATGCTTTCTGTAACTAATCGTCTGGCTCTGAGGCTTCCATTCTGGCCTCTGCTCTCACCTCAGCTGCCTTCTAAGGCCCCTACTGGGAGCCCATGGAATTTCTAAAGGTTGGGAAAGAATGAGCAAGGGATAGGGTCATTCGGAGTATTCTAGGCAGAGGCAGTAAGAGAAAGTAGTGGGTTCAAAGGTCTGAAGGAAGCTGCTGATGACTAGAGCCTAGACATGGGAGAGGGCCAAGTCATGAAGGACTTTGCAAAGGAGTTATAAGATTTGGACTTTATCCCCAGGGCCATGGGAAGGGTGTTAATCAGGGGAGTACATGACTGGATTTTCCTAGGCCAAGGCTTGGATCTTCTAGAAAGCCAATTAATCTCAAATGAGTCTTAACTATAAAATGAGGTTAAAAAAAATGTTAAATTGCCACCACAGAATAGAGTACATGAATGTCACGAAGGGGTTCATTCTGGTCCCCTGATGCCATCCCCCTACACACATCTCACATGTCCTCATATTGCAATCCGCTTTGGAAGATATGAACACAAATCCAGTACTCATTTGTCCCTCAGAACCACCAGGGCTCAGGTGGCAAATCTGAAGAGCAGGGGAGTTGAGTAAACCGCTCACAACAGGGAGAGCAGAATGATGGTAAAAGAGTGCCGAAGCACATTTAATATGATGCAATGCAGCAAAAAATTTATTGGGCACCTATTTTGTTCTTGACACAGTGAAAATGCTATGGTTAACAAAAATTTAAAAATCAATCTCAGTGTAACGTGGACATACCGCTACACAATTATTATTCAATATGATGAGTGTTAGAAACATGCCAAGAAAAGTTGTGAAATGTAAAACTATGTTTAAAGTTATTTTCCAAAATGGTTTGAAAATACAAATGGTAATACTGTTAACTATTAAGAAAAAGAAAAACAAATGTTTATAAAAATGGCCAAGAACAAAGTGGAGGAAAGAAAATGTTTTTTGTAATTATTTACTAAACACCCTTCCATTCATGATTCAATCAATGATTCAATCAATCATTCACACATTAATTAATTTAATTAACTCCCCAATCAATCAGTTGAACAGTTAAGATTTGTTTAATACCAAATATGCCAGGCATTGTGTTAGGTGCTAGTAATTCTGGGGAAATATAGCAAAGTCCTTGCTCTCATGGAAGCACAGATAAATAAGACCAGTCCTTGCATTTATGGGGTGTGGTAGTTAATTTTATATGTCAACTTGACTGGGCCACAGGTGCACAGATATTTGGTTAAACAGTATTCAGGGAGCATCTGTGAGATTGTTTCTAGATGAGATTAGCATTTGAATCTGTAGACTGAGTAAAATAGATTGCCTTCCCAGTGTAGGGGGACCTCATCCAAGCCACTACAGGTCTGAGTAGAACAAAAAGGAGAAGTAAGAAAGAATTCATTCTCTCTGCCTCACTGTCTTCAAGCTGGGACATCAGCCTCTGCCTGGGACTCAGACTCAGACCAGAACTTACACCATCAACTGTCCTGGTTCTCAGGTTGTTGGATTCAGAATGCAACTATCCCACTGGCTCTCCTGGGTTTGCAGTTTGCCAACTGCAACTTGTATATGTGTATATATATGTGTGTGTGTATGTGTGTGTGTCTGTGTCTGTGTGTGTGTGTGTGTGTGTGTGTGTGTAGAGTTTCTCATACTATAAAGTATTTTTTAACATCTTTATTGGAGTATAGTTGCTTTACAATGGTGTGTTAGTTTCTGCTTTACAAAAAAATGAATCAGTTATATATATACATATGTTCCCATATCTCTTCCCTCTTGCTTCTCCCTCCTTCCCACCCTCCCTATCCCACCCCTCTAGGTGGTCACAAAGCACAGAAATGATCTCCCTGTGCTATGCGGCTGTTTCCCATCAGCTAACTATTTTACATTTGGTAATGTACATAAATTCATGCCAATCTCTCACTTCATCCCAGTTTACCCTTCCCCCTCTCCATGTCCTCAAGTCCATTTTCTACACCTGTGTCTTTATTCCTGTCCTGCCCCTAGGTTTTTCAGAGCCATATATATATATATATATATATATATATATATAGGTTTTCTATCCTGTTCCATTGATCTATATGTCTGTTTTTGTGCCAGTACCATACTGTCTTGATTACTGAGGCTTTATAGTATAGTCTGGAGGCAGGGAGCCTGATTCCTCCAGCTCCGTTTTTCTTTCTCAAGATTGCTTTGGCTATTCGGGGTCTTTTGTGTTTCCGTACAAATTGTGAAAGTTTTTGTTCTAGTCCTGTGAAAAATGCCATTGGTAGTTTGATAGGGGTTGCATTGAATCTGTAGATTGCTTTGGGTAGTACAGTCATTTTCACAATGTTGATTCTTCTAATCCAAGAACACGATATATATATCTGTCCATCTGTTTGTATCATCTTTAATTTCTTTCATCAGTGTCTTATTGTTTTCTGCATTCAGGTCTTTTGTCTCCTTAGGTAGGTTTATTCCTAGCTATTTTATTCTTTTGGTTCCAATGGTAAATGGAAGGGTTTCCTTAATTTCTCTTTCAGATTAGTCATCATTAGTGTATAGGAATGCAAGAGATTTCTGTGCATTAATTTTGTATCCTGCTACTTTACCAGATTCACTGATTAGCTCTAGTAGTTTTCTGGTAGCATCTTTAGGATTCATGTCATATGCAACCAGTGACAGCTTTACTTCTTTGTTTCCGAGTTGGATTCCTTTTATTTCTTATTCTTCTCTGATTGCTGTGGCTAAAACTTCCAAAACTATGTTGAATAATAGTGGTGAGAGTGGACAACCTTTTCTTGTTCCTGATCTTAGAGGAAATTCTTTCAGTTTTTCACCATTGAGAACGATGTTGTCTGCACGTTTGTCAATCGGCCTTTATTATGTTGAGGTAAGTTCCCTCTATGCCTACTTTCTGGAGGGTTTCTTTCATAAATCGGTGTTGAATTTTGTCAAAAGCTTTTTCTGCATCTATTGAGATGATCACATGGTTTTTATTCTTCAATTTGTTAATATGGTGTATCACATTGATTGATTTGCATATATTGAAGAATCCTTGCATTCCTGGAATAAACCCCACTTGGTCATGGTGTATGATCCTTTTAGTGTGTTGTTGGATTCTGTTTGCTAGGATTTTGTTGAGGATTTTTGCATCTATGTCATCAGTGATATTAGCCTGTAGTTTTCCTTTTCCTTTCTGACAGCTTTGTCTGGTTTTGGTATCAGGGTGATGATGGCCTCATAGAATGAGTTTGGGAGTGTTCCTCCCTCTGCTATATTTTGGAAGAGTTTGAGAAGGATTGGTGTTAGCTCTTCTCTAAATGTTTGATAGAATTCGCCTGTGAAGCCATCCGGTCCTGGGCTTTTGTTTGTTGGATGATTGTTTGCCACAGTCTCAATTTCAGTGCTTGTGATTGGTCTGTTCATACTTTCTATTTCTTCCTGGTTCAGTCTTGGAAGGTTGTGCTTTTCTAAGAATTTGTCCATTTCTTCCAATTTGTCCATTTTTTTGGCATATAGTTGCTTGTAGTAATCTCTCATGATCCTTTGTATTTCTGCAGTGTCAGTTGTTACTTCTCTTTTTTCATTTCTAATTCTATTGATTTGAGTCTTCTCACGTTTTTTCTTGATGAATCTGGCTAATGGTTTATCAATTTTGTTTTTCTATTCAAAGAACCAGCTTTTAGTTTTATTAATCTTTGCTATTGTTTCCTTCATTTTTTTCTGATTTATTTCTGATCTGATCTTTATGATTTCTTTCCTTCTGCTAAATTTTGGTTGTTTTCTTCTTTCTCTAATTGCTTTTCGTGTAAGGTTAGGTTGTTTATTTGAGATGTTTCTTCTTTCTTGAGGTAAGATTGTATTGCTCTAAATTTTCCTCTTAGAACTGCTTTTGCTGCATCGCATAGTTTTGGGTCTTCCTGTTTTCATTGTCATTTTTTTCTAAGTATTTTTCTGATTTCCTCTTTGATTTCTTCAGTGATCTCTTGGTTGTTAGGTAGTGTATTGTTTAGCCTATGTGTTTGTATTTTTTACAGATTGTTTCCTGTAATTGATATCTAGTCTCATAGCATTGTGGTCAGAAAAGAAACTTGATATGATTTCAATTTTCTTAAATGTATCAAGGCTTGATTTGTGACCTAAGGTATGATCTATCCTGGGGACTATTCCATGAGCACTTGAGAAGAAAGTGTATTATCTTGTTTTTGGATGGAATGTCCTATAAATATTAGTTAAATCCATCTTGTTTAATGTATCTTTTAAAGCTTGTGTTTCCTTATTTATTTTCATTTTGGATGACCTATCCATTGGTGAAAGTGGGGTGTTAAAATCCCCTACTATGATTGTGTTACTTTTGATTTCCCCTTTTATGGCTGTTAGCACTTCCCTTATGTATTGACGTGCTGCTCTGTTGGGTGCATAAGTATTTACAGTTGTTATATCTTTTTCTTGGATTGATCCCTTGATCATTATGTAGTGTCCTTATTTGTCTCTTGTAATACTCTTTATAGTCTATTTTGTCTGATATGAGAATTGCTCCTCCAGCTTTCTTTTGATTTCCATTTGCATGGAATGCCTTTTCCATCCCCTCACTTTCAGTCTGTATGTGTCCCTAGGTCTGAAGTGGGTCTCTTGTAGACAGCATATATATGGGTCTTGTTTTTGTATGCATTCAGCCAGTATATGTCTTTTGGTGGAAGCATTTAATCCATATACATTTAAGGTAATTATTGATATGTATGTTCCTATTACCATTTTCTTATTTGTTTGGGTTTGTTCTTGTAGATCTTTTCCTTCTCTTGTGTTTCCTGCCTGGAGAAGTTCCTTTAGCAATTGTTGTAAAGTGGTTTGGTGGTTCTGAATTCTCTTAGCTTTTTCTTGTCTGTGAAGATTTTAATTTCTCCTTCAAATCTGAATGAGATTCTTGCTGGGTAGAGTAGTCTTGGTTGTAGGTTTCTCCCTTTCATCACTTTAGATATATCTTGCCACTCGCTTCTGGTTTGCAGAGTTTCTGCTGAAAGATCAGCTGTTAACCTCATGGGGATTCCCTTGTATGTTATTTGTTGTTTTTCTCTTGCTGCTTTTAATATTTTTTCTTTGTATTTAATTATTGATAGTTTGATTAATATGTGTCTTAGAGCGGTTCTCCTTGGATTTATCCAGTATTGGACTCACTGCACTTACTGGACTTGATTAACTATTTCCTTTCCCTAATTAGCGAAGTTTTCAACTATAATCTCTTCAAATATTTTCTCATCCCTTTCTTTTTCTCTTCTTCATCTGGGAACCCTATAATTCAAATGTTGTTGTGTTTAATGTTGTCCCTGAGGTCTCTAAGACTGTCTTCAATTCTTTTCATTCTTTTATCTTTATTCTTCTCTGCAGTAGTTATTTCCACTATTTTATCATTCAGGTCATGTATCTGTTCTTCTGCCTCAGTTATTCTGCCATTGATTCCTTCTAGAGAATTTTAAAATTCATTTATTGTGTTGTTCTTCATTGTTTGTTTGCTCTTTATTTCTTCTATCTCCCTGTAAATGTTTCTTGTATTTTCTCCATTCTATTTCCAAGATTTTGGATTAGCTTTACTATCTTTGCTCTGAATTCTTTTTCAGGTAGACTGCCTATTTCCTCTTCATTTGTTTGGTCTGGTGAATTTTTACCTTGCTCCTTCACCTGCTGTGTGTTTTTCTGTCTTCTCATTTTGCTTAAGTTACTGTGTTTGGGGTCACCTTTCTGTAGGCTGCAGGTTCATACTTTCCGTTGCTTTTGATGTCTGCCCCCAGTGGCTAAGATTGGTTCAGTGTAGGCTTCCTGTTGGAGGGGACTAGTGCTTGCGTTCTGGTGGATGAGTCTGGATCTTGTCTTTCTTGTTGGCTGCACCTTGTCCGGTGATGTGTTCTTGGGTGTCTGTGACCTTATTATGCTTTCAGGCAACCTCTCTGCTAATGGGTGGGGTTGTGTTCCTGTCTTGCTAGTTGTTTGGTATGGGGTGTCCTACACTGTAGCTTGCTGGTTGTTGAGTGGAGCTGGGTCTTAGCGTTGAGATGGCAATCTCTGGGAGAGCTTTCGCCATTTGATATTACGTGGAGCCAGGAGGTCCCTGGTGGACCAATGTCCTGAACTCGGATCTCCCACCTCTGAGGCACAGGCCTGACATCCGGCCGGAGCACGAAGACCCTGTCGGCCACACATCTCAGAAGAGAAGGGAGAAAAAAAGAAAGAAAAAAAATAAAAGAAATAAAATTATTAAAAAATAAAATAAATTATTAAAATAAAAAATTAAAAAGAAATAAAATAAAGAAAAAATAAAGGAAGAAGAGAGCAACGAGACCAAAAAAAAAAAATGCCACCAATGATAACAATCTCTAATAACTTCTTAAAAGAAAAGAAAGTGACAGACAGAATCCCAGGACAAATGGTAAATGCAGAGCTATGCAGACAAAATCACACAAAGCAGTATACACATATACTCACAATAAAAGAAAAAGGAAATATATATATATATATTAAAAAAAAAGGAAGAGAGCAGCCAAATCCATAAACAAATCTATCAATGATAATAAGCTCTAAATACTAAGCTAAGATAAGCATAAAACCAGAAGCAAATTAGATGCAGAAAGCAAACCCCAAGTCTACAGTTGCTCCCAAAGTCCACCGCCTCCATTTGGGATGATTCGTTGTCTCTTCTGATATTCCAGAGATGCAGGTGCATCAAGTTGATTGTGGAGCTTTAATCTGCTGCTCCTGAGGCTGCTGGGAGAGATTTCCCTTTCTCTTCTTTGTTCGCACAGTTCCTGGGGCTCAGCTTTGGATTTGGCCCCACCTCTGCGTGTAGGTCACCAGAGGGCATCTGTTCTTCGCTCAGACAGGATGGGGTTAAAGGAGCCGCTGATTCGGGGGCTCTGGCTCACTCAGGCAGGGGGGTGGGGGAGGGAGAGGCACAGATGCGGGGCGAGCCTGCGGTGGCAGAGGCCAGTGTGACATTGCACCAGCCTGAGGCATGCCGTGCGTTCTCCCGGGGAAGTTGTCCCTGGATCCCGGGACCCTGGCAGTGGCAGGCTGCACAGGCTCCCCGTAAGGGGGGTGTGGCTAGTGACCTGTGCTTGCACACAGGCTTCTTGGTGGCGGCGGCAGCAGCAGCAGCCTTAGCGTCTTATGCCCATCTCTGGGGTCCACGTTGATAGCCGTGGCTCGCGCCCGTCTCTGGAGCTCCTTTAAGCAGCGCTCTGAATCCCCTCTCCTAGCGCACCAGGAAACAAAGGGAAGAAAAAGTCTCTTGCCTCTTTGGCAGCTCCAGACTTTTCCCCGGAATCCCTCCCGGCTAGCCGTGGTGCACTAACCCCCTTCAGGCTGTGTTCACGCCGCCAACCTCAGTCCTCTCCCTGTGCTCCAACCAAAGCCCAAGCCTCAGCTCCCAGCCCCGCCCGCCCCGGCGGGTGAGCAGACAAGCCTCTCAGGCTGGTGAGTGCCGGTCGGCACCATTCCTCTTTGCGGGAATCTCTCCGCTTTGCCCTCCGCACCCCTGTTGCTGCACTCTCCTCCGCGGCTCTGAAGCTTCCCCGCTCCTCCACCCGCAGCCTGTGCCCACGAAGGGGCTCCTAGTGTGTGGAAACCTTTCCTCTTTCACAGCTCCCTCGCACTGGGAGGGAGGTGCAGGTCCCGTCCCTATTCTTTTGGTGCTTGTCTCGTTCCTATTCTTTTGTCTCTGTTTATTCTTTTTTCTTTTGCCCTACAGGTACATGGGGGGTTTCTTGCCTTTTGGGAGGTCTGGGGTCTTCTGCCAGCGTTCAGTAGGTGTTCTGTAGGAGTTGTTCCACATGTAGATGTATTTCTGAAGTATTTGTGGGGAGGAAGGTGATCTCCGCATCTTATTCCTCCGCCATCTTGAAGGTTCCCATACATCACTCCTCAACCATACCTGATGACAGGTGTGTGTGCTTGGTGTGGGGAGATGATTTTAAACTTAGAAGTCAATAAAGGATTAGTAGAGAGTAAATGTACTGCATATAACTCAAACTCTCCACATATACATACTCATTCTCAGATATAATCACAAAGCTCAGGTAAGTGGTAGTATAATCCTAGTACTAAATACAAATTTCTGTAACTAGAAAATTTTGGTGAAATTCATAGTATTGGATAAGAGAACATGTTTTTATCCCACGTATGTCCAGAGTTTGATTCCATGTGATTTGTGGTTGCTTATCTGTCTCCACACTTGTTCACATCTACATTAAAAGAGGTCCTTTGTTGTATCAGAGCTAAGAAACTCATTATACAGATTTCTGTGTGGGTTCACAATTATACAACATTCATAATGTAAGTCTAAGATTCTTCATCATTTTGTTTTGATAGCTCTAGTTGCTACATTTCCTAATTTGCTACTGTACATAACATTAAAATTCTGACATTTAAACAAGTTTACACTCCTTCAGTGAGCACTGTAATATTCCCTTTGACTTCAAATAGCTTCTTTCTCTACCTCATTATTGGGTGGTACATGACCACCTTAGTTGTCCAGCCCAGCCCAGCATCTTTTCTCTGTCTCTGCTCTTTCTGTTTCTTGGTCTAAGGCTCTCAGTTGGCCCTTTCTGTAGGGCACTAAGTGTCCTTCTAAAAGATAAAGAGGCTGCTTCTAAAACTCTAAAATGACAAATGAGTATTACACCTGGGCTGCAGTTCTTAGAGCCTGGGTTGGCCTCAGAGTAGAGCTGCTCTGGCCAGAGGCTCCAGAGTAGGGAACTATGGGAGATGGAGGGCTAAAGCCTGGATCAGGCCAACTGGCCTTTTCTGCTGAGGTTTGAAGGGCCTGGGAAGTAAAACAGAGCAGGACAGGAAAGGTGGAAACTAGGACACAACAAGCTGACTTGAAATAGAAAGCGGACAGTAGAGCCTGCAGACTGCCTCTAAGGGGCTGTAGCCACTAGACCTTTCCATAGGATACCTGCAGGCTTGCTCAGGGATGGAAGGGAGCCACTGAAGGGACTGAGACTTCCTGGACACCAGCTTTAAGTGAGGGATACCTGCAAAAAATGTGTTTCCATTGAGCCCGTCACTAACAACAAGACACTTTCTACGTTGAACTACCAAATATCCTTCATTCCTGAGCCAATGTAGAAATTCCCCACTGTACCATCAACGTCTGACTCTCCAGGGCTCTGTCCCTGGGGGTTATTTTGTGTTTTGTGCTTGTGCTATATCTCAGGGCCCATGGTCTGCTCGTGGACCAGTGAGGTTCAGATATAGTTCAGTAGAGAACTGAGAAAGAATTTTTAAAGATCATTATCAATGAACCAAAACCAGGGTGGAGGAAATATTCAAGGCATGTTAGATTTCATGGTTTTAGATAATGAGAACTTAGTTTCAACACTTTGAGGATTTGTGAATTTTTATTTGGAAACTCTAAAGTACAGATTGGAACTCTATTGCTTCGCTGTTCTCTGACAGAGGTGAGGCCACAACATGATCTAGCAATTCTTCTACTCATTTCTAGTCAGGAAGTCTTTTATGAGAAGTACGTCATTTTCATAAAACTCTCACCCCTCAACCTCATGCTCTATTTTACAAAGAGAATAAAAACCAGTTAACATGTATTTTATTCAACAAATATTTATTGAACACCAACTATATGTCACGATCTGTGTTACATGCAAGGATACCGTGGTTGGAGGACACAGGTAAGTAGGCACCTGTAATAAATATGACCCAGTCCTGACTAGTTAGACATAAAGAAACCTCTAAAAGGCTTCTGGGAGAGATGATCTCCCCTGCCAAAGGGCAAGGACACTGCAAAAGAAAAGTTCTTGGAATCCCTTCCCCTTGTCCCTGCTTTTGAAGTCAGATGTCTCTGAGGATAAGATGGGGTCCGTTTTGCAACCAGTAGAGACAATATGGAGGATGAAAGTCAACACACTTATTGTGGTGAACCAGAAGGATGGAAGAACCTGGGTCTATGTGAATATATTGAGTTGCTGAACTAACAATGATCAGTCTACCTCTAGGCACCCCAAGGACAGGCATTTAATGTTCTTATGATTTAAGCCACTGATAGTTAGGTTTTCTGTTACTTGCATCTAGAAGCATCTTGACTGACAAAATGTCATGGGGGTGCTTAGGAAGGATGCCTACTTCAACCTTCTTGGAGAAGTAGTATCTCTGATGGAAGCTGAGAATCTACTAGGAGATTGGTATTCCAAGGAGGGCCAGGTCTGAGGGGGAAGGATGTGCCAGGCAGAGGTAGCAGCACACAGAGGGTCTCAGAGGGAGAGTAAGAGGAGAAACTTCAAGTAATTAGTGTGAAAGGAAAAAGGAACATGACGGGAGCCTTCCAGAGTGATCTTGTCACTCCTCTCTTCAAATCTCTGCAAGCGCTCCCTGGTTCCCTCTTAGCAGAAGCCAGAACCCTTGCAATGAGTTTTAAGATCCCATGGTCCAGGGCTTCCCTGGTGGCGCAGTGGTTGAGAGTCCACCTGCCGATGCAAGGGACCCGGGTTCGTGCCCCGGTCCGGGAGGATCCCTCATGCCGCGGAGAGGCTGGGCCCGTGAGCCATGGCCGCTGAGCCTGCGCGTCCGGAGCCTGTGCTCCGCAACGGGAGAGGCCACAACAGTGATAAAAATAAAATAAAAAAAAAGATCTCATGTTCTGGCTCTAGACACTGCTCGGACTTGACCTCCTACTATTCTCCCCTCACTCTTTCTTCTTAAGCCACAAGGACCTAATTTCTCTCCCTCAAACATCCTTAGCTTGATCCTGCTTCAAGGCCTTTGCACCTGCTGTTCTCTCCACCAGGAATGCTCTGTCCACACGTATCTGCATGGCTTGCTCTCTCCTGCTTTCTTCAGTTCTCTGCTGAACTATCACCTTTCCAGGGAAGCTACCTGCAACCACTCTATGTACAGTAGCAACTCCCAATTACCTCTCCCAGCACTCCAGTCCCCTTTATTTTGTTAACTTTTCCTCTAAAGCATGTGTCGTTATCCTATCCTATATAAGTTTACACATTTATTTATCGTCATTCTTCCCCTGTGTGAGCAGGAATTTGTCTGTTTTGTTTTGCAATATATCTCTAGAACCGAGATAAACTGTTTCACTTGTGCATCCCTACCACTCCAGCCCTTATCAGAGGCTCAAAGCAAATATTTATTGATAAAATGCGTGAATGAATAAGGGTAGACCAAATCTTCTAGGTTTTTGCATGCTACGGTAAAGACACATTAACTACCTTAACTTGCCCCTTTCCTATGCATTTCCAAGCTTAACCAACTCTTCTTTAATCCTTTCCTTCTGAGAGGATTGTAGGGAGGTTGTGGGAATGAGGATAGAGAAGTAGGCAGATCACAGCATATACTATGGTTGCATAAAGGAGCTCCGGTTTTATACTGAAAGGTTTTATAGCAAGACAGTGATGTTTATCAATTTACATTTTCAAAAGGTAACATTTCCTTCAGTGTAGAGAATAAGTTTGGAGTGGATACAAGTGTAGAAAAGGAGACCCATGAGAAACCTATTGCAATAATACAAGTGAGAAATTATTAGGGTCTTAACTAAATAAGGGGCATCTGGAATTGAGAAAAGGATGTTGGTTGAGACTTAATGGTGAGGGAAATGATAAAGGATTTAGTGTAAGATTAGATGACAGGGTATGAAATACAGGGCAAAATCTGAAATGCCCCCAGCTTTGGGTCCTGGGGACCTAGCTGACAGTTCATCAAGATGGGCAGGTGGCAAGCGGAAGTGGAGGTCCAGGAAGTGACACAGTGAGCTTGATTTCAGACATGCTGAGTCTGAGGTATCTGCAGAGATATTCTCAGGCAGCTGGATACGTCAATCTACAACTCACAAAGAATCAACCACTAATATCTAATGGGTGTGCAGAGGCAAAAGAATTGCTGAGAGGCTAAGAGGAGAGCTTCATAAAATGAAGATGAAAGTGGGCAAAGTGCTGCACAGGAACCAGGCATGATGAATACCAAAAAGATATTACTGTATTTGACAACCCTAGGAACCCTAATGACATTTGATGGAAACATTTCAATAGACTAACAAGGACAGAAGCCAGATTCCACTTGGTTGAAGAATAGGAACAGTAATAGCTAACATTTTCTACTTATTTATTGAAAGCCAGGCACTTTCCTCCATCCTCTTTAAGTATAAGTGCATTTAATCCCCACAACTGCTCTGTGAGGTCAGTCATGCTATCAGTGTATCATCCCCATTTTTCTGATGAGGAAATGAAGCACAGAGATAGTGATTTACGAACATCACACAGATTAAGAAAAGTAGCAGAATTAGGATTTGAACCGGGTCGTTTGTGCTCAGAGCCCATCTTAACCACCATGCTCCACTGTTCTCTGATGAATGAAAAATAAGGAAACGGAGGCAATGGGTACAGGGGTTTTCGAAATATTTGAAATGAAGGAAAACGGAGACAGAAAACGTTAGCTAAAGAAGAAGGTAGGGTCAAAGGGTACAAGATGCCGTGCAGAGAGTGTGAGCTTTGAAATCAGAAAAAGGTAACTCCACCACTTGCTTGTACTGTTATTTCAAGAAATTAACCCTTATTCATGTTCTTTGTGTATAAAATGGAGATAATTACAATGAAACATTAGAAATGTTGCAAGGGTTAACTGAACAATAAATACAATGTTCCTAACATAGCTCTAGATATACAGTAGCTGCAAAGAAAAACTATGCATTTCCTTCCTTCCCCACACAGCCAGCCAAGGGGCTGGTGCCCTGCCAATCACAACACCCGCTGATTTCACAGAGGTTGTCATGGTTTGCTCCTACTTGGCCACGAGCTCTTCTAATTCTACTAAAAGCATTCCTTTTTTTTTTTTTTTTTTTCCCAGACTCTTCACCTCTCACTGCTATCTCTTTCATACCAGCATCTTATCACTCTGGGAAAGCTGAGGGCCCACTGGCTGCCTCACGGTGTCTGCCTCAGATGGCAGAGGCTGCATTCATGGCTCCAATTTTTCCCCCACTTTGTGTCTGTGCCTTTTGCCATGGCTGGCCATGCGATTGCCTTTGGCTAATGGGATGCTGGCAAACTCAATAATAGATGAGGATTAAAAAATGAGGTTTTGTTATCACTTTTGCCCTCTTGTGCCTCTCTGTCACCAGTGTAAGAATATACACGGGCCAGCCTGCCAAGGAATGAGAGACACATGGAGGAGAGCTGGGTCACCCAAGGTGCCTCACTGCCCCGTCCATCTAAATTGCTAACCTACAGACCCATAAGCTAACTAAATGCTTCATATTTAAAGCCACAGAGTTTTGGAGGGGTCTGTTATCCAACACTACTTTGGCCACAAACAACGGATGAACTCTGTCCAATTTGAGCATTTTTTCAACTGCCAGTAGGGTCCCAGTGAAGCTGAATTAGTTACAATTTTTCCATTGAAAACTTCTGGCTCTGTTCTTCCGTAAATGGAAGCCAGATTTACTCAGTAAGATTGAGGCATGTTCTTGGGGCCCCATCCTGGCTTAACGGCCCCTGAGGCTGCAGCGTTCTCCCTCTTCTCTCCCCCTCCCCCTTTGAGGGCTGGGTGGGAGAATTAACTCAGCCTAATGGTCTTTTGCAGATTATACATTTCTACCTCTCCCAGTTCCATGGTGGTTGGGTGTTAGACTTAAAATCTCAATTTCAGTGTTTTGACGACTCTCTTTTGGTAGAATGGCAGAGATCGGCACACATCCTCCTGTGGAAACTTCATTAACCGGCCTCCCTTTAGCCCCCCATACTCTGCGATATAAACAAATGAATAAACTCTAGAAAGCCTGGGAGCATGTCTGCAGTTCTGGCCTCCGCCCTCATGAGAGCTTTCAATTGCTGCTGGGTCCTTTTGCCCTCGTATGTCTGGGAAATTATTAGAGGCTAACAAAATTCTTTTCCTATGGCTGGTGCAGGATAGCTGCAGTCACAGAAGGTTCCACTGTGAGAGGCAGTGAAGCCAGTGGATGAAATTACCTGCACTTCCTGACCCTCATCTAACGCGTTCCAGGCAACGCGACTATCTCAGCAGTTGCCCTGGTGCTAGTGCTAGCCTTTGGTCTCCTTTGCTGAAAAGTAATATTATTTTTATACAAAGAGTATGTAATATAAAATAGGTAACGTCTAACTCCGCTGTCTTTGTGAAACTCAAAATGTAGAAATTTAAGGTCAGAAAGATGTCAGAATAATAGCCTTTAAACATTGTGGCCAGTGTGTGCAATTCTTGGGCATCTTTTGGGGGGTGTGGAGCAGCTGGAGAGTATGTATCTGTTTCACACTTCTCACACCACCCTTCGCGTCTCCTGTCTGTGCTGTCGTATACCCACCTACCATTGAAATAACTCAGTAACTTAGCTTAAATATATTTGCAAACTGTGTACCTTGGTTTCTGTTTTGACAGGCCTTTCTGTTAGGCTTTCTACTACATAAGTAATGGCAGTTTTGCTTGGTAGACGAGAAGAAAGTCATTCTTGATCTTTCTTTAAAAACTAGGTTAATATCTCCTAGATTAACAGAAATTTGGAGGCGACCATCCTTACTTGGAGATTGTTTTGGAAAGGAAAATGGCATTCGTATAAAATGCCCTTAAAAACAGTAGGAAAATTCTTAGACTAAAGACTGAATATTATTCCAACCTCAAAGACTAAAACTTAAAGTTGGAAGCTCACACACACACAGGACCAGTCTGATGTGTCCTAAACCTTCTTGGCCGGTCCCTAAGTAGAATCCCAGTACACTGGGGTCGAAGACAGGCCAAGATCAAGATCAAGAGCTAAGTTTTTGTTTTTAATTTTTTCCTTGAATCTCTTTATCCTTCTTCCTGTGTTTCACTTACAGGGAGGTGAATACAGTAATGAGTAACCTATATTCTTTATTTTCTTAGTTACTCACAGTGTGATTCCCCTTCTCTCAGCCCCCTTCCCTCTTTCTTGCTCTTTTTCTTCCCCTCCCTTAAACAAAGACGTTTCCTCCCGGAGAACTGCCTCTGCTACTGTTGCGGTTCCTCTCTCCGCCTTGCCTTCTGGAATGTTTTATGAAATGCCAGACAAGATGACTCAGGGAGAACAGGGAAAAAAAGTCTGTGAGTCCCTTGGTCTCACATCGCGTATGTAATAGAATACTATTTAGGAGAATTCACTTTGCCAAAGTAACTAGAATAAGATGCTGATAATATTTTCCACTATCAGGTACAATACCACGAGGACACGTAAATGATGAATGTGAGTGTGAAATGTCCCTGATGGCTGAACTCATGGAAGGAACGTGGACATGAGGTGTCACAGGCTGGCTGGAAGCTCTGTGCACATTTAGACACAAAAAAATAATGTGAACTTGGTCTAAGGAATGAGACCAAATGAGGAGCTACAGACTTCAGAGACGTGTGCTTTTCATTTAGTGCAAACATGCCCTTGAGTTCTCTCAGTGTAATTTGACATGTACCATTTAGTATTTGAAGTTTTGCCTGTTTCAAAGAATCCTCAAGGATGGAAACTCAACAAGTCCAGAAATCCCTTGATCTCAGTCTCCCCGTTTTCATGCTTCAGAAATATTTCCTTCTTGGGTGGAGACATAAAGAGGACCAGGGACAGGGAGGGCTGGGGTTGGAGGGACGGGTGAAGAAAGATGAAAGATGAGGAAAACAAGTCTCCATAAATAGGCCTTGTTTTTGCCAGGCTTTTCACTAGGAAGTGAAAAATCACTAGGAAGTGACTTTTATTTTATTTTACTTTACTTTTACTGTATATTGAAGTTGACTTCATGGCTAGAGAAAAATAAGTTAATGGTTAGTTATGTCAAAATTTCACACTTTAATTTCCTTTTGTCATAACTGCTAAGATTATAATTTTGGGAGAAGGAAGGAACAAATTATTACTAATACTATCACTTCAGGTTATATGATGATTTTAACTTCTCAAAGTAATTTTATTATTGACAATCTTATTTTATCCTTTGTAAACCAGAAATATTTTCTTAATTTGCATAATGTCAAAACCCTGAAGGGAGAATCCTGGAATAATGAACAGATCTGTAGGATAACCTGATTCCTTCCAAGAGACGTTGATGTACTGTGTTCCATGTGACATTCTACTTGAGGATGAAGTTCTCCATTTACTCATTCACAAAATCAGGGGGCTGGACTAGATGTCTTCCAAGAGTATTTTCCTTTGAAATTCTGGGGTTTGGTGACACTGTAAAGACACATGTCTCTCGCCTTCCGTACCAAGACAGGTATCCTTCTGTGTGGAAATATCCAGCTTCTGGAAGTTGCCAGAACACAATCCAGTTGCTGTCCTCAGGTAGAACAGCCTGTTAATACTTCAGTATATTCTTGTAGATGTGTATATTCTTGTTGTAACTATCTCAAATTCTTCATGGGTAAATCTGGAGGGAAAATAAATAAGAAACCATCAAGACACCTACTTTGCCAGTTTCCAGTGAGGATAAAAAGCCACAGTTAAAGCCACAATCCTTGACTGGAAGGGTACGATCATGTCGACATCCTTGACTGACAGTTCCCAAGGAATATATGAAATCACTTGGAAAACAGGTGAGGAATACCTGTGTCGAGAGAAAATAATAAACAGCCCACAGGGGTGCAGCCTTCCCAGGTGGTTCAATGAATGGATGGCTATTGGTAAAAATGTTCTTTTTTTGGAACACGCAGACAGGGAGTCAAACTGGTTGCCGTCAATGAAATGTGCTATCACCAGGAAGATAAGCTGGGCCTTCGGGTCTAGGCATGTAGCTCACTCGCTAGGGGAAGTCAGAGCCTTCCAGCTCTTTGGACACAGAGGACCCCACAGGGAGGCCCGGCTGAGAGCACAGGATGGAGCGTGTGTGCTGCAGTTCTTCTGATGACCTTGCATCCCTTAGCTCTCATTCCTTATTAAAAGGTGAAGAAACAGAAGCTCAGAGAAGTCATATAAATGGTTTACCAAAAGATGTTTACTAATTAATGACCAAATTGTGACTCGCAGGCACAGGCTGGTTTGAAAGTTTTAATACAGATGGTGGCAGGGCTCATCTAAGTACTTAGATGGAACTCTTTACACTTCAAGGACACTTTTAAAGCTCTTTTTCCTCTCTGCTCTATATTAAACTTAATTTCACATCCAGGTGGCTAAGTGGCTTACCTTAAATCTATTGATACTATTTCTCATCGCTTCAAATCATGCAAATTGCCTGGAAGAGGAAGGCCATGGAACTGGAGAAGAGATGGGTTAAAGAGGAATAACACAGGTTTTGAATCAGCCTTGAGGCTGAATCTTGACTCCACTGTTCACATGGGTGAGGCATTTAAACTTCCAAAACCTCTCCTTTCTCATACATTTAATGGAGATAATAATACACTATAGGGCTGTAGTATGGTTAAAGAAGTATAGGAAAGATGTAGCACAATTCCTGGCAGATAATAAACAGTCGGTAACTCTCATTGCGAAAAATGCTAAATCTGATTACCTATCAAATTAGAGACAAAAACTGGGTTTGACAAACTTTTCCTATAAAGGACAGAATAGGAAATATTTTAGGTTTTTCAGACCAAATGGTTTCTGCAATAACTACTCAAACTTTCTTGCTGTAGCACAAAAGTAGCCGGACAACAAGGAAATGAATGTGTGTGGCTGCGTGCCAGTAAAACTTTATTTAAAACATGGGAGGTTCACCAGATTTGGCCCATGGGTATAGTTTGCCCGTCCCTGAGGTTAAGTGGTAAATAGATTAATTGTAAGAACATAAATATCTCAATAAAATTGTTGAACTGTGTCTAACAGTCTCTAAATGAAATATATCCAGAGTTAAAGTGCATGTAACTTGACCTCCACAGGTAAGGCCCAAGGGTCTGGGTTGGAAGTCAAGCCTCGTGAATGGTACATCACTTCCCTCGCGAGTCGTCCTTTGCGTGGGATGGCGTTTACCATTTTATGTCTGTTAATCATGTTTGTTGACGAACTGCAGATGGACTCAGCCGTGCAGATCACATGCTTGGGTATACCAGGAAAATCTGGGATTCAGAAGATTTCACAACAAATCCATTACTGAAATGCCACATAAATGTTCCAGTTAAGGGAGTCTTTGGGAATTTGAAGCTTTTCTGACTGAATGTACAATTTGGCAGACCCAGCCTTGTTTGAAACCATGAGAGCCTGAGATATTTAAGTGATTCAGTGCAATTAATAACGTCCTATTAATCTTTCTGAGTCTTGTCCAAAGCTTTTAATAACTCAGTTCTTATTTTTTCGGATCACTTTATCTTCTGTTCCTATGGGAAGTTTTTGGGCTATCGATTATAATTTGATGCGATCAAACTGAATTCTGTTTCAACTGTGGAGGGAAAAAGTTGAATTGAAACACAATGCAATCAATTTTATATGTACAAACAGCTTTAAAGAACGAAGTAATATCTAAAAATAACTATGATTCGTCATTAACCAATTTAAATGAACAGTTTTATTAAATTGGTGTCTCATACTCAAATCTCAACCTCATGGAATGGGAACTATGGCATTGAGTTCTCAGGGGTTTCTGTACTTGGGGGAAACTACTTGGCTTCTCTGCTCCAGAGTGAAATGTGATTGCCCCTGAAATGCTGAGTTTTCTTGCCAGAAAGGCATTCTCACATCCAGAAAAATAAAATATTCCCTATGATCAGCCATAAGCTAAATTGTTCACTTTGGAACGTTAGTTTGCTTATAAAATCTCCCTTTTTCTGCTTTACATCATAATCCAAAATTTCATTAGTTTTTCTTTGTTATCACCCTATGTTACCTCAATTCATCTCACTTCTGACACTGGCTACCTGGAGTTACGTCACATCCCACACGTTAAGATCTCAGTCCCACAAGGCTGCCCCCAATTTCACTTCAGATATCAATCACAGGTCCAGGTTGTTAAGACCCACGGGTGATAAAATCAAAGATTCCCACCTCCCCACCCACCCACACACACTTAGGTTCCATTAATTTGCTAGAGCACCTCACAGAACTCAGGAAAACAGTTCACTTCCTAGATTACCAGTTTATTATAAAAAGATATAACCCAGAAGCAGCCAGAAAGAAGATATGCGTGTGGGCAGGTAAGACGGAAAGGAACACGGAGCTTCCATGCTCTCCCTGGGTGCCGCCTTCCCAGCATCTCCACGTGTTCACAACCAGCAAGCTATCCAGACCCTGTTGTTTAGGATTTTTATGTACGATTCATTACATAGACCTGATTGATTAAATCATTGGCCAATGGTAATTGATTCAACCTACCTCTCCTTTCCCGTTCTCAGAGGTCAGAGGGTGGGGCTGAAAGTTCTAACCCTCTTAGTTACAGGGTTTGATCCCCTGGCAACCAGTCCCAATCCTTGGGTTATCGAGGAGCTTTCCAAAAATCACCTCATTAGGGTTTCCCTGGTGGCGCAGTGGTTGAGAGTCCGCCTGCCGATGCGGGGGACGCGGGATCGCGCCCCAGTCCGGGAGGATCCCGCATGCCGTGGCCGCCAGTCCTGCGCGTCCGGATCCTGTGCTCCGCAACAGGAGAGGCCACAACAGTGAGAAGCCCGCGTACCGCAAAAAAATAAAAATAAAAATAAATAAAAAACAAAAAATCGCCTCATTAATATAAACTCAGGTGTGGTTGAAAACAAGAGACACACATTTCACTTTTATTACTCTGGATCTATTTCAGGAACTGGAAACAAAGTTTAAGTATTATAACAAAAGATGGCTCTCTGGCTTTTGTCACTTGGTGAATTACAAGGAATGTAGGAGCTGTGTCAGGAGCCATGGACGAAGACCACAGTATGCATGTCTTATTATAAATCAAAATATCTCAGGTATCTTTCTATATTATAGTAAAAATATTACTCACTGAGTTTAAATCAGCTAACAAGACTTAAACATCAGGAGATAAATTAGGAGTTTGGGATTAAAATATACACATTACTATATATAAAACAGGAAACCAACAAGAGACCTACTGTATAGCCCAGGGAGCTGTACTCAATATCTTATGATAATCTATAATGAAAGAGACTGCTAAAAAAGAATATATATATATATATATATATATATATATATATATACACACACACACATATATATGTATGTATAGTATAACTGAATCATTTTGCTGTACAACTGAAAATAACACAACATTGCAAATTTTAAATTTACATTGTAAATTGTAAACTATATTTCAATAAAAAAAATTTTCAATGGAAAAAAATTCAATGAAGACTTAAACATCAGTAAATTGTACACAAATACCCTGATTTATTGCTGTCTTGGAAAATTACGATGTCAAGAATGTTGGGATGGCCTTCCTTCTTGTGGTTTTTAAGGGCACAGGTTTGTTTCAGTGCTGGGGGGCGAGGGGAGGCCTTTGGTTCTGGGGATGTTCTAGTTTTTGTGCTCAACTTGTATTGCAAAAACAAAAAGTGGCAGTCTTTGAGTAGAATCTCTGTAGGACTTTGTGATGTCTTGCTGTCATCAGTTTTCTTTTGCAATGAGGGACTGGGGTTCTCTCTTCTCCTGCAGACATGAGATTTGAGGGCACATTTGTTGCTTTGGCATCCGAGGTGACAGGAGATTCCACTGCAGCAAGCAGGAACCGGGGCAGGGAAATGTGGGCGCTCATTAGTGGCCAAAGACTCTACTGTATAGCACATTCTTGGGTGGGTTACACCTGCAGTTCCACAAACCATTGAGAGTGGCTTTTGTTTCTAACGAGAACTCCACAAAGCCCCACAAGGAACTACTCATTATGATTCATTTTTTAATTTATAGTTTGATGTAACTTGAGAAATATTGGGTACTTATGTTCAATTTTACTTTACCTCATCCATCTCTGATCAAAGGATTTCTTAAGGGCCACAAACAATTTACATTGCAAAAGAGTACCTGGTACATGGTATAAATATATTAATTATTATTATTGTCATTACTATTTTAGCATTATTCTGCATTTTTAAAAGGACGGGGTGTGTGTAAACCTTCAGTCCTCAATGTAATTCTTGTATTCAGAATGTTAACAAAAGAAAAATCGCTATAACATGGACTGTCGAGATTAATATTAAATTTTATAATAAAAAGTTTTAGTGCTTTTTGGGTGAAGACAAGCCAATTTCAAGTCCTTATTTCTTTTGAGGTAAATTCTTACAAAGAACAGTACTGAATGCTTGAGGTTATTTAATCAACACTTACACAAATTTTGTATATTTAAGGACAGACTTTGCCAAAACCATGCTCATTAAGGTAGAGTTAGCATCATCATAGGATGAAAGAATTTGGTAGCGTTTAAAAAGTTGAGAATGCCAGTGGTATTGCTTCTGCAGACTGTTCTGCTCTTAGCGCTCTGACCCATTAAACACACTAGCAGCCTGCTGACAGACTGTCGAATAGAATTTCCTTTTCAAATTTCCATCTTAGCCAGCTAAATAATATGAAAGCTATTTGTCATGCCACATAGATCAAACACGAACTTGCAAAATAAATTACCTTTGAGGTTATTTGCAGACAAATATGATCCTGGAAAAAATGTGTATATGGAAAGATAATGCAAGTCAGTGAAAGAAATAGCTGATATCCAGAGTGAAGAACAAGTATTAAAAAGTTTTCCAAGTTGGAAAAAGTGTATAATTAAAAAAGCCTTTACTTTCCATTAACTCTCTTAAGGGCAAGAACTGTGTGGAGATACAAGTGAAGCTGCTGTTTCCTAGTCTAACATCTGATTTTGTTGCTCACGCTTTGACAAATAAGAAGATGAGATAATTTTTTCTGCTGAAGCCAGGTGTTTCTGTGGTTATATCTGGTTCTGATGTTTACTTAAAGAATAGAAAAATTAATATCAACCATCCATACAATTAAGGTTGTTATGAAGTACATATGTGTATGTTATGATTGCGTGGATGTGTGTGCAATTAATTCTGCAAACAGAATTTTTAAAGTTGAAACATGAGGCTTTTGCTGTGCAGATTATGAAACATTTTCCAAGAAATTATTGCAATATTTTTGTGCTTGTGTAAGGCAGAGAGTTCCTTGAATGCCAGAACAGTGTTCATTTGTCTTTGGATCTCAAGCACCAATAGAGTGGCTACCTAGTAGATGTTCAATCGATCTTCCTGATAAATAAATCCTGTGACCAGAAACTGCCAGTGAGGGACCATATGATAAGTGAATGGGTGTCATCTAAAAAATATTATAATTCGAGGTGGCACTATAATGGGGGGAAAATGGATACGAAGTAAAACATAATGAAAAGAGCAGGATTCAAGTTCTGGTCCCCATAAATTACTGTTGTATGGCCTAGAGGTGAGCATTGTGTCTTCAGTGGAAAAAAGTGGGGTGGGGAGAGGTGAGGAAGCATTAAAAAATTAGAAGAGGATCACTGATTTTTAGGTAATTTTTTTCAGTCATTCCAAAAAAATTTTTTTTAATTAAAAAATTTTTTTAAATAAAAAATAATTTTAAAAAATTAAAAATAATAATAAAAAAACAACAAAAACAAAAGTTGTTACTATATGTCAGGCACTGTTGTTTATAGGTAATGGAAGGAAAGTTTCATTCTCATGGAGCTTACATTGTAGCGATCTATTATGTCATATGTTATACGTGAAATGTTATATTTTTCTACTTCATGCTACGTAGTATGCAGTATATTAGATAATATTGTATTGATTGATATCTTAGAAAATATGTTAAATAGTGCAATATCATAATAAGCAGTATGAAGAAAAATAAATAATCGTCAGGCAATGGTGCTGCCACTTTAGAGGAGCTTCTCAGGGAGATGACACTTGAGGAGAACATTGAATGAGGCAGGACAGGAAGTCAGGGAAGAAATAGATCTGGAGTCCTCCAAGCAGAGCAAATCTCAAATGAAAGGTCCTGAGGAACAAGTCGGGTTTATTTCTTCAGGAAAAAAATAAGAAGCCCTGTGTGATTGAGGGTGGAGAGTCAGAAGAGCAGGAGAGCATGATAGAGAGCGAGGCAGAGGCCAGACTATAGAAGGGCTTTTCTAGAGTCATCAACCCATCGAGACCAGCGAAAGTAAACAGCGAAGAACGATTTTCGATGACTGAACCCTGGAGAACAGCTGAATTTGGGATTTGGGATCCAGATGAGCATACAGCTGCGGAGACTCAGGAGTGGGCGTTGAGCTGGGGAAGAATGGGGAGAACGTGCCTCTCACACAGCAAGTATTTGAAGAAGGATGAGTCACCGTCTGTGCCCAATTCCCCTGCAAGACTGAGGAAGGCCACGATTGAAACCACCCTTTGTACTCACGCCCTTCACAGGGAACAGTTTAGTGACGTGGTGGAGACAGAAGCTGCCTGCAGCTGATTTGAAAGAGAATACGAAATGAGGACTCTGGGACAGAGAAGAAAACACTCTCAGGAGAACGAGAGATGAAGAAATAGAGCTACGGAAGGATGAGCATGTAAAGGAAGAATTGTTTTCCCAGGATGGGAGATATTACACCATACTTGTAAGAAAGACAGACGGATGGGACAGATGGAGAGTGTGACGGGCAGAGTGTCTGGGAGAGCAAACACAGGTGAGCCATGGTCACAGGTACGGTGGAGGCTGAGGGTGAGTGGTGAATAAGAGCCATATTGTCCGTGATCTTATCAAGTTTACAGTCTCAAGTTTCCAACCGTAATTGCTTCTGAAAGCGCTTTGCATTAAATCGAGACGGAGCTATAACCTAATACTTTCTCGGCTCTTTTAAAGTCATACCCCATTTAAACAGCTGATAGTAGCATACCATAGAGACCAAAGACAGGGAACAGTCCCTGTTCCTCCTCTAAGTCAGTTTTTCTCACGACCAGTGGGGTATGGATAAATATTTAACCACCAACCCTCTGGAGGGAAAAACACCCTAATTTGTAGTAGAAGCTGGCTGCAGCATTCCACCGTCAGTCACAACTTCAAATTTACAATCCCTCCATGACTCTAAGCTTCCTGAAGATAAGAAATGTGTCTGATCCCCTTTCTATCTCTTTAAGCGCTAAGCACATTGATTTCTCTAATAGAGCCACACACCAAATATTTGGGGAAGGAAAGAAGAAAGGGCAGATACTCTGATCAATAGCTGAGATAAATGACATCTGTGAGCCGCTCGGCTTAGAACACACCTCCCCATTCTACCTGCCTGTCTCTTTGCCTCACATGTCTTATCTTAAATGCTGCCTTGATAGAAAGGCCTTTCTACTGATTCTATCCAAGCAGTTCCCACAGTTATTTCATAACTCTGCACTCTGTTGCTTTTTTTCATAGTACTCATAGCGATCTATCATTTTCCACAATTTATTTCCCTCCCAATTTACCCCACCATACTATAATTCCCAAACAAGACGGGACCTTGTTTATTGTATTCCCAGTACATAACTAGCAGTCTGAATGGTGCCTGACTCATACTACACACTTAATAAAAATATACTTTGAACAAATAAGTGATTTTACATGATTTATTAGTAAAAAGCAAGCTATTTAACGAAATGCTAATCTTATTGGTAAATTATTTTGATATCTACAATGCCATTATGATACTTCGTTTTGCATTTTTCTTATTTGTCAATTATCAGAGTGGGAAGTTAGTGTTACTAAAATGTTCATCAACTTTGTTTTCTACACAAAGATGTCATTGTCATTTGGAAACTGTAATTTTACATGGTTTTATATTCGAGAATGTTATCTATGTTCTCTCTGCTTTTCATCTAAATTTACGTACACACACTAACAGCCGTACATGTATTAAAGATGGAAGCAAATACCAGTAGAGGAAAGTTTGGACTCATCCTGTTAATAATCACGAGGGAGTATAAATTTCTATATAGAAATAAAATACCAAAGACTCCTTTCCTGTTATATCTACAGTCCTCAAGCCTGTCTTATATCATAGAGTGTTGCTTCTATGCCCTTTGCTCATGCTGTTTGCTCTGCCCTTTTCTCAGGTTGTTTGCTTTGAAACATCCTCTTCATCGCAGTCTCCACTCATCAAAATTCTATTATCCAACAAATTTCATCTCTACTGCTCTCTCTAACCATGAAGTGTTTCTCATTTTCATATATCACTCCTTAAAGAGACATTTGCTGAGACTGCTGCGTCTCTGGCACTAAGCAAGTACTAGGTGCTCAGAGATAAATAAGATACAGCCCTGCCATGCGCAGCTGACTGTGTAGCTGGGGGGTCAGACCAGCAAGCCTAGTGGGCTTCACACAGGGTCAAATGCGAGGCTCTGGTCAAGAATGAGTTGTCAGAGAATGCTTCCTAGAAAAGAGTGCCTCTCCTGAGTTACAGTCACACTAGATGGATTTCCTCTTCATTCAGGTCCAGTAGGATGTTTCTTTTCCTTATGGCATTTGTAGAGTTCCTTATTTTATTATAGACATTATGGGCATTTTTGTATAGTACGGATGTATAAAATATCCTTATATTTTTATATGTGTGTGTATTTATTTTCACAATCGAGTTTGTTTCTCATTCATGTCAATTAATTATTTGTCAGGTGGCCAACAAGGTGATTCAGGGACCCAGGCCCCTTCCACATATTGGCTGCTCCAAATACTCCATTGGCTACTCTGAGTCTGGCCTGGAGATGAGGGGAGAGAGATCAACAGCAGAGAATCTCAGGGACAAGTTCAGAGGCCACGTGCAATGCTACATACATTCAATTGGCCAGAGGTAGGCACGTGGCCCTAAGTAATTTGTACCTATTATCAAACTGTGAACTTGCTAAGGCTACTAATATATAATGTAACTGCAGTACACTTCAAAATACATGTATTTACAATAACTTGAGCATTTTTTCCTCTGGAAAAGAAGTTCAGAACGTTTCATAATATACTTTTCAGTAATGTACCTGTGCACCATTTAATCTACACACCTTCAGTACCTTCCATGCTGGGGAGTGAGGCATCCAAGAGGCATTTCTTCCTTGGGTTAAATGTGCAACCAGGCCCAGCGCTAGCTATGGGTCACCAGAAGGCTTGTCTGTTGAACATAACTCTTCTGTCTTCTGGTTCGTAAACCAAATTCAGCACTGTGAAGTGAGATTTTTTTCCCAGAATTTTATGGCATGTGGTATTTTTCAAAGCGTTCATCCAAAAGAAACCTAGCTAAAAACTACCTATGATAATACCACCATGTCTCCCAGCTTTTGCCTTTAAAATCAAATGCATTTGTGTTACCATGCCCCCCTAGGTAGAAACTGTCCCCGGGTACATTCCAGTAATACAGAGAAGGCCAGTGACAGCTGAAGGACTATTTTTTCCTAAACAACTGTGTAAATTGAGAATGGATATAACCTCTAAACAGTGGGTAACCATATTATTTATCATCTTGTAAGACTATGTAAATTAACATCCAGTCAGCTTATCAGCACAGTCAGCAGGAATTACACATTGTGAATTTGATAAATATGGAACAGACGTGAGGTGGAGAAGATCAAAGTGTGCAATTAAAATAGTAACAGAGAATCATTTGTAGCTCTAATCCAGGAAACTTCACATATTCATTAGGCAAGGTGGTTCAGTGGAAGAAATAGGTGTGAGAGTACATAGCTTTCTGTTCCATTCAACTGTTTATAACCTGTGATCCTAAGGAAATCATTTAATTAATTCTCATCTAGACAGAGGTTTAAAACACGTACTGTAATCATTAATTATAAGGATGTAAATTAACCTGCAACAGTACCTGATACAGGGAAGCCTCTTGAAGGAGATATAGTCCATCCTAACTAATTTTATTTATTTATTTATTTATTTTTATACATCTTTATTGGAGTATAATTGTTTTACAGTGTTCTGTTAGCTTCTGCTATACAACAAAGTGAATCAAAGCATACACACATACACACACGCACACAAATGCAGACATTTTTGAAGAAAAAATAAATCTCCTATGAACTCCAATACTAAAGAATGACCATTATAAGATTTTGTTGTATTTGGCATATATTGTATGTATGTATGCATCTCAATATTTTATAAGTGGCAATATTTCAAAATATATTTTAAATAAATGTAGGCATCATATAGTTCTGTATGCTTATTTTTTAACTTAACATTAAGAATTTTCCAACTTTTCAAACATGATTTAGTTGAAAACAAAACTTAGAGCACATCAAATAAAGTTGTCAGCCACAAATACTGAATTAACATAGCAAATATAAAACTAAAGGAAAAATATGCATGAACATACAAGATCAGAGGGACTCAGGACAGGAAGAAGAAATAATATTCGAAACATTTAAAAACGTGAATGGCATGGGGCACTGTATCTTTCAGAATCCACGTCAGCCATGGAGCTGTGGGCTAGGTATTACGCCGTTATTTGCTCAATTTTGGGGCCGTCCACGGGGTCCTGGAGGAAAGACTGAGTTAGGGGGGAAATGAAGGGCTCTTGGGGCAATGGCTGTCCACAAACAAGTACGGAAGCATCAGGGAGGGGGAAATTTCCCCCTACCTTTCTTGAGTTCTTTTGGCTGGTGTAATAATTAATTTGACACAAGACAGATCAAAAGGCGAAAAAAATTTAATTTGCTCACATGGAGGTCTCAGAGAAATAAGACCCCAAAAGCGGCCAAAGCAGGCAGCTTTTATACTTTTTAGATGAAAAAACAAAAAATATGTGAGGAATTGACTGGACAAAGAAACTTAGGGTCCTTAATTAATAAAGACTCTAAACAAGAGTTTGGGCTTGGAATAGTAAATTAGTAAAGAAGTAACAAAGTATGTTCACGTAGGCTTCTTGGCCCCAAGTTCCCTATCTCTGGCAACAAGGGTATGGGAGATTTGTTCCCTGCTTTCAGGGACACAGCAAGGAGGGTCAAAGTGTCCCTCTTGTATTGGCTGTTTCTTAAGTAATCTTAATTCAAAATAATCAATATACTGCTTTTGCATGTTTTGGGCTGGCCTGCCCTAAGCCCCAACAGAAGTAATTAAATATTTTGACAGCAGAAGGCAGAACAGTAGACCCAGCATGGTCTCATCCACGGCAGGAGCCAGGCAATCTAGGGGAACCTTATGAGCAGAAACTGCTCAAGTTCCTGTCTAAGGACCTGCAATGAAGTGAATAAACTATGACTATCTCATTCTTCTTTCCATCGATCTGAAAATATTCAAATTTGATAGAAAGACTCCATTGGCCTAGCTTGGGTCAAATGTCTATCCTGTGACTAAGAGAATACAGAGCACCCAATCTCTTACGGGGAGAGATTTGGGGAAGCATAATTACCAAAACAAGATGGAATGAATATTGTCATTTGTGTGATATAATGGTTCATTTAATTACTCCCCATTGTTGGACAATTAAGATGTTTCTAATTTTTGTTATTGTATATAACACAGTATACCATATTTTATATATATAATACTAATATATATTATATATGTGTACATATATAATATGTATTAATATTATATATAATTCTATAGCATCTTTACTCCCTTCTCTGATTTTTTAAATTATTTTCCTAGGAGGATATTACTAGATTAAACAGATATGAACATCATTAAGCTTTTCAGACATAATGGGAAATTGTTTTTCACAAAGATGTTACCAATTTATAACCTGATGAGCAATGATCAAAAATGCTCTCAAGGGCACCTTGATACTACATTTAACAAATATTTTTTCATGGTTGCAATGGGCCGGTAACCATTACAGTCTCCAGATAGACAGTGATAAACAGATGTCTCTGCTAATGTAGAGCTTAAATTATACATGCACAAGAGTATTTCAGAACTGAGGAATCCTATGAAGAAATTAATCAGGGGAAGAAAATTAAAAGGTATTGTCATGTGAGTGTGGAGAACATTAGAAAAAGTGGCCAGGAAGGCCCCTCTGAGGAGGTGACATTTAAGCTGAATTCTGAACGATAAGAAAGTTCTGTCACGTAAGATCAATGGGAAGAGCTTTCTAGACTGGGGGAAGGGCAAGTACAAATGACCTGATGCAGGAAGGATTTTCCTATATTTAATGAAGGAAATAAAGGCAGTGTTGCTGGAGGTGAATGAACAAAAGCAGGATGAGAGAGGACCAGATAATGCAGCAGCTTCTATGCCCGAGGAAGAAGTTTAGATTGCATTTAGTTGTTGAAATATTTTAAACAAGACATGGACATTTTGTTAGTTTGCTAAGGCTGCCATTACAAAGCACCACAAACTGCATGGCTTAAGCAACAGAAATTTAATTCCTCACAGTTCTGGAGGCTAGAAGTCCAAATCAAAGTGTTGGCAGGGTTGATTTCTTCTGAGGGTCTCTCTCCTTGACTTGTAGATGACTATCTTTTTTGAACATCTTCTCATGGTCTTTCCTCTGTGCCTGTCCATGTCTTAATCTCCTCTTGTAAAGACACCAGTTGTACTGAACCGTATGACCTTATTTAACCTTAAATACTTCTTTAAAAGTCCTACCTCCAATACAGACACGTTCTGAGGTCCTGAAGGTTAGGACTTCAGCATGAATTTGGGGTGACATAATTCAACCCGTAACAGATGTGACCTGATTCCCAATTAAAAAAAACCCAAAACTTCTCTACTTGCATTGTGGAAAACTGATTGTAGAGAAACAGGAGTGGAAACAAGAAGATGAGTTAGAGATGTTCACAGTAATTCAGGTAAAGGATGATAGAGACTAAAACAAAGGCTGTGGCAGGAAATGAAAACTATTAAACAGGTTTGGGATATATGTAGAGACAATAGAACCAGCAACCCTTCTCAGTAATATAGTAACCTTCAGTACCAAATAGCCTCACGTAGAGAGAGTTAAATACAAGAGAACTTTATTTCTCACTCATGTACCAATAAGTATGTATCTGGTGAAGTATTTTCCAAAGCATGTTCTGTGGAATCTAATTAACGGAATCCTAAAAAAAAAGATTCTCTGATCCCTTAGGTTGAAAAATGCTGGTTTAAACAAGACAGTCTGATCTATTTACTGACACCCCTTGGAATCTTCAATTACTTTAAAATACAGCACCAAGAAAAGGCTACCTTTCCCAAAATTATTGAGCAAGTAGTCTCCTTTGTTTAAGAAAACAGCGTGTGAGACTTGTGCACCAAAGAATGGCAATTTGGGAAGCAGTTGTCTATCTCTAATTAAGTATGAATCTGGCTATTACTTTAAGATACTTTTTATTATACTAGGTATGGAGCTTTCTATTCCTACTTTAGCTAGTTTTGTTTTTTTTAATAATGAACTGGCATTACGTTTAATCACAAAACACATAAAAAACTATTGCTATTGTCCTGTATCTATTCTTCTCTAATCTATTGATAATGATATACTATACTAATAAATTTTGTAATATACCATCCTTTAACTCCTGGAATAAATTCTATTTTATTAGAGTGAATACTTCTTTCTAAGAACTGTAGAAATATACCTATTATTTATCTAGAATTGATGTATCACACAAGTGTAATTGCTCTGTAATTTTTTTGTGCTATTGTCAGCTTTTAGTATCATGATAATGCTGATTCACGAATGATTGATTGAAGCAATGGCTGTGCATTGTTTTTAATCATTTGGAACAGTTTATTATATTTATTTTATTATTATTTATTTATTTATTTATTTTTTGCGGTACGCAGGCCTCTCACTGTTGCGGCTTCTCCCGTTGCGGAGCACAGACTCCGGACTCGCAGGCTCAGCGGCCGTGGCTCACGGGCCCAGCCGCTCCGCGGCATGTGGGATCTTCCCAGACCGGGGCACGAACCCGCGTCCCCTGCATCGGCAGGCGGACTCTCAACCACTGCGCCACCAGTGAAGCCCAGTTTATTATATTTAAATTTGAACGTATGTCCTATGATGAACCTGGAGTTATTTTTATATGTAACTCTTTGAAAACTTTTTCAATTATTTATATGATTATTTCTATCTTTATTAGATTATCTCTACTTCTTTTTTTCTGATTTTGCTTTATTTTGACTAATTTTTAGTAATTTTTATTTTTAATATGTCTACTTTGTACATCTCTTCAAATTAATGAGCAAAAGCCATTATCTGGCTTTCCTTACACTTAACAAATCTCTGTAACTGCTGATACCTTCACATTCTCCTTTCTGCTTTTGTGTTGTGTTTCTCCTGTTTTCTATTTTTCTTAATTTTATTATAACTTTCATTAGTTTTTCTATCTCATTGCTAGTTTTTTTCTCAAAAAAACGTATTTTGGATTTATAAATATTTAAATTTTATCTTTGATAATTTATTTGTCATATATTTTTATGTATGAAATCATTCTTTGTCCGCATTTATTTAAACAATATTAAGAGCTTAAGGTTATAACAGACAAATGCCTAGTGCATTTTCGGGCAGTCTGAATTATAAAACTCACTTGCCATTTTCTTTGACTTCTGATTTTTCTATATTAATTATGACTTAGTTACTTTAATCTTCTTCCATGAGAATCATATGTATGTAATATTTTAGATTATGTAATAGTAATGTTTAAGTTTTTGAGAACTAAGTTTTTATCCATACTTTTCTAATTATCAACATCAAATATAATTTTGACTACTGCATATATCAATACTATTCAACACTCTATTACTATTCCCATCTCTCTACTTTACAGTTTCAAGCTATGTAACCTGGTTATCTTCATTGGATTATTATTTCATTAAGCATATTTTAAAATATATTTTCAGTTGTATTAATGGTACTATCATCCTTCTATTTCAAAAGTCCCTTTCCTTTTTTGAGTTTCTTCTTCAGCTCATCTTTTCGTTAGTTGGCATGTATGTTCAAAAAAGTTTTTCCCAGAGACATGCAGATGACAATGGAGTTTTTCTTGGAGTAGAAAGAACCAACTTCTGTCTCTTTCCTTACTGGTCATTTCATGCTCTCCCAGAGGCTTACATATAAACTAGCCAAAGAACATTTCTTAATCCAGCATGTTAATTCTATGGTTAGGGTGATTCCTCATGAAAACTAGTAAACCATTGGTCAATATCTTGCATTTCTAATTTTCTTGTTATTTGTGAATTTTTTTTTTTTTTTTTTTTTTTGCCGTACGCGGGCCTCTCACTGTTGTGGCCTCTCCCGTTGCGGAGCACAGGCTCCGGACGCGCAGGTTCAGCGGCCATGGCCCATGGGCCCAGCCACTCTGTGGCATGTGGGATCTTCCCGGACCGGGGCACGAACCCGTGTCCCCTGCATCGGCAGGCGGACTCTCAACCACCACGCCACCAGGAAGCCCGATATTTGTGAATTTTTAAGTGAGTTTTAAACATGGGAAGTTAGAGGAATTAGCCTCAATCACACTCTATATTATAACTAAATGTTTAAGGTTAAAAATAAGACAATATCTGTGCGATTGTTTTGTCTGTATTGTAAGGGTCTGAAAACCTTTTCTACAAAGGGTCAGATTGTAAGTATTTTAGGCTTTGTGGGACATACAATCACTGTCACCATGACTCAACTCTGCTACTGCTGTGTGAAAGCAGCTATAGAGAATATGTAAACAAGCAGATGTGGCTGTGTTCCTATAAAACTTTTTTTTCAACATCAGGTGGTATGCCAGATTTTGTTCCAAGAGCAGTTTTTTTGCTGACCCTTCCTGTATACAATTACAATGTTGTGATTTAAATGTGATTATTCTGTGAAACAGTTTGTCATTAAGTTTCTGTGGCTGACGTGAGGCATTGGGATATTTATAATAATTCACAATTTAATAAAATGTTCAGATTTTAGTCATGTGTATAATCTGAAGACCATAAAGTGATTATAACCTTGTTTTCAGTATAAATAGCTCAGCTGCAATGCATTGATTCATAGTTTTTTACTGAAATAATGATAGACAAGATGCATATGATAAGTTTCCTATGGAATATATGATTGGTCAGAGCAACCGATTTTCCTTAATTACTATACTCAATGAATTCTTATTCTCAACGGAATGAATCTTGGCTTGAGGATTGGTAAGCGAGATCTTCTGTACTGTTGCTAATTAATAAGGAGAAAGATTAGATTAAGATTAAATTAAGTCACAAGCAATCCAAACATGTACTTTCTGTTTGGTTAAATGTGCGTTGATGCTCGGGGAGAGCTGTGAAGGCAAGAGTAAGATAAGATGCTGTAAACACTGGAGTCTGCGTCAGGCCTCTGAAAGCATTCCCTTGCCCACTTTGTAAATTGTTTTACACCAATTCCATAAATGAACATACCTCGGGGATTTTTGTTTGCCTATGTGTTTTCAGGATTGTGTTAGTTCACAATTGCTGTGTAACATATTACCAGAAACTTGGCGGCTTAAAACAACACAAATTTATTTTCTTACAGTTCTGGAGGTCAGAAGTCTGAGATGTTTTACTGCGCTGAAATGAAGGTGTTGGCAAAGCTCCTTCTGTTGGCTCCAGGAGAAATCCTGTTTCTTTGCCTTTTCTAGCTTCCAGACGTCACTTGCATTCCTTGGCTTGTGGCCACCTTCCTCCATCTTCAAAGCCAACAATAGAGGGGACGTGTTCTCACACCACATCGATCTGACCTTCTCTTCTGCCTCCTTCTTTCACTTGTAGGGACCCTTGTGATTACTTTAAGCTCACCTGGATAATCCAAAATAATCTCCCTATCTTAACGTTAGCTGATTAGCAACCTTAATTCCATCTGTGAACTTTATTCCCCTTTGTCATATAGCCTAACATAATCACAAGTTCCAGGAATTAGGAGTTGGCCATCTTTGGGAGACCAGTATTCTGCCAAACGTAAGGATCAAATTATACACAAAATTAAGTCAACTGAATTGAATTTTCCTATAGAAGAGTTGATCAGCCCTGAGTCATCCTTACATCTGAAGATGTAAGGCCTAAAGAACAAGGCCATAAATTTGCTGGAGAGCTAGTATGTGTACTATTTTTTTTTAAATACAAAAGCACTAATTTGCATACATTATCATTTACTTAGTGGTTAAAAGCATGGCCCTGAAATAATAGAACATGGGTTCACACGTTAGCACCACCATTTACTGGCTGTATGGCTTTTGGTAAATCACTTAGCCCTATGTTTCAATTTCTTCCTCTGTAAAATGGGCATGGTAAAAGGTCTATCTTTTATAGAGTTGTTGGGATGATAAAATGAGACAGCACTTAAAGCTCTTATAAGGATGTCTGTAAGAAAGGGGCAAGGTCACAGTTACCAGGGGAATAAAAGGCACAGGTGCCTGACTTATTTGAAAGGCTCTTTATTTCTCGCCTAACATTATTGAACTGGAGAACACAGAAAAGGGGATGCGGAGCAGACCAGAATGTGTTTTCTAATTTTAATATGGTGCTCGTATTGTTTTTCAGGGTGGATGAATGAAGACTTCCATGTTTGATAGTGTGAATGCAAATTATTTTCCTAGACTTTGAGAATGATGAACAGATCAGTGGGCATGTTCCATGGACAAGAGAAGCATGGACACGATGCATAAGACTGCTCTGCCTTGAGGTGGCTTGTGTCTCCTCATTTGGTGCAGTTGGATGTATAAAGTGATAGAATTTGGAATATTGGACTTCACCCATTTTCTTGGTACCCTCAGCCCCTCTGACATTCTCTTAGCCCCCAAATAATGATTACTATCTACATTGATATACAGAAATATTTCTATATATTCTGACTAATATAACTTTGTTCTTTAGAGCTTTGACACAAAATCTATATCCTAGGCAATATTTCCACAGAATTCCTGTGCCAAAGGTGGTTATAAAATGTAGGAAAAAAACCTAGGGAGGTCTCAAATAATTAAAGGGTTCTCCTCTGAGTCTCTCTCTGCCATGGTCTAAATTTTTAGACTCAAGAGGTATCAGGGGAGAGGTCATCTGAGTTCTTATAATCAGCCTTGGCTTCTTTAATACCTCATTTTAAACAACTGAATTAAATTCACATAGTAATTCTAAGAAGATGGTATATCTGTGTTTTTTGTACCTTTTAATGAGAATTTATTATTTTGCATGCATTTCTATTGTAATTTGAACTAAATCCACTCATCTGAAAGATGATGATAAACTAATATTAACATTGCTTATGGTACTTCCAGTAGCCTCACCAAATGGTTTTATGATTTCATGTTCTTCTGTTTCTCGCAACTGGATTGAAACAAAAGAACATCATTTATTTTTTAATAAATAAATAACTTGAAAAGATACATGCACCCCAATGTTCATAGCAGCATTATTTACAATTGTCAAGATATGGAAGCAACCTAAGTGTCCATCAGTAGATGAACTGATAAAGAAGCTGTGAGATATATATATACATACACAAAGAAATACTACTCAACCATAAAAAAGAATGAAATTTTGCCATTTGCAGCAACATGGACAGACTGGGAGGGTATTATGCTAAATGAAATCCAGACAAAGACAGACAAATACTGAATGATATCACTTATATGTGGACTCTAAAAAATACAGCAAACTAGTGAATATAACAGAAAAGAAGCAGACTCCCAGATATAGAGAACAAACTAGAGGTTACCAGTGGGGACAGGGAAGGGGGAAGGGGTAATAGAGGGGTTAGGGAATAAGGAAGCAAAAACTATTAGGTATAAAATAAGCTACAAGGATATATTGTACAGTAAGAGAAATACAGCTAATATTTTATAATAACTATAAATGGAATATAACTTTTAAAATAGTGAATCCCTATACTGCACACCTGTAAGTTATATAATATTGTACATCAACTATACATCCAAAAAAAGAGCATTGTTTTATGCTATTTTTGTAGCTAAATGGTATAGAAAATGTGTAAGGAAATAAGATTTATTGTTTAGCCTATATGTCTTAAACAGCTTATTTTATTTAAGGCTTACAACAATCATTCAGGAAACATTATTATCCCCATTGCAAATTAAGAAAATAAGACCAAGAGGTTAAACAACTAATCCAATTAAGACAGCTGGTGAGCAACTAAGTGTGTATTCCTGAGTAATCTTCTCTGAAGTCTTTGACTTCAAGCCCAGGTTCTAGTACCTGTACTGCTCTGCCTCCTTCAGATCCCATGTGTCAAACTGAATGTGCTAGCCAGAGTGATGCTACCTGACAGGTATTCAGTATGTCAGTCACTCTTAAATCAATTTCCCTGTGGATTTTGAGACCTGTATATAGCACTCCCTGTAACCTGGCAGTATATGATTAGAAAGTCCTTGTACACTGGCAACAAGACATTTCCATTACTCTGCTCATGCAAAATGTGACATAGACTTACATAGCAGGAGTGACTGAATTATATGTGCATGTCAGAGGAAGTTCAAAGAATATAATAAAGTATACACTTAGGAAAAAAGAGCTATGACCCTACAGAATTCAATATTAAAAGTTGCTTAAAATAATATATATTTACCTTGCTTCAGTTATATTTTGCTAAAAAAAGTGAAACAAATCTATTTTTATTTGGTCAAAAATCATCTAGTGACCATTTGCACTCACCAAAAAAGGTCTAAAATGGATATGAAAAGATTATAGTTAACCTATTTTACTTGGAATTTTGTATAATCCAAATAAACGATTTGTCTTGTATGAAATTATTTCCATTCTACTAAGGCTTTAAATTCTGCTTTTGATTATTACATTTTATTGAGAAAATGCTTATTCTTTTCCCTGAAAAAAGAATTCTGTTTCCACTTCAATAGTCATCCACAGTCTTCCATAGTCGCTTATAGTAAATATCTGGTATTTCTAAATGAAACATCAGAAACTCCCTGAATCATAGTCTGAAGAACTAATTAAAATATCAAATGCTGTATAATGATATACTTCACAGAATGGGAAAATAAAAATCCTGCTCAATAGAAGAGAGATCTTGAACAATGCCTACATTATTGATTCTGTGTGGAATGGATCCTTTATGGAATTAAAGGCCTAATTGTTCTCCCACTGATGCACATGTGTAACTTCCTTTAGAGAAACTGACAATGAACCCCTTAAGAGGCTTCAGCACTCACATCCTCCACTGTGTATGTGACAGCGAACTGGGGCAGCGAGCTAAGACTCCAATCGCTTACCACATGGTTCTGATCAATGTCTAAGGGACTTTTAAAACACTACTTTTAGGAGATTGAGGGAAATAACAGATTCCTCTAGGTTCTCCACATCTTTTGCTTTTGGGGGGACAAAATGGGCAAACCTGTTTAGCTCCTTTTCTTAACTTATGTCAATAAAATTACATACTCTGATCCTATAAAACATAATCAAACTTGATACATAAAATAGTAAAGATCCACAGAATTCCTATCTTGGCACCGAACAATTACATTTTAAATTCAAATAATACAAGAACTATTTGTTCATGGAACACATTTTCCTGACCAATAAAATAACCAGATTCCCACAGAGCACACCTGTTCCACCAGTCTGCACATATAATGTCCACAAAACCAATATTAAATAGTGAACCCCACCCCACTGGGTCCTGCTAACTGCCTGCCTGCTCCATCTTCCTCCAGATCACCCACTGGCCCTCAGAGGCCTGCCCAGCTGTACTTTCATTTGGGTACCACAGCCCATCTCCCTTCCTGTTTCTGATGAGTAGGTTGTTTGTTACTCTTCACTTCTTGCTACACAGCCACTCTGTGAGAACTCATGGGTTCTTTGGGTGGTATTTCTGGAGTTGGACCTTTTTACAATGTTGTAAAAAGAAACAAAGAAAATTGCTAGAAAATTGTCTGCATCATACTCTTTCAAACCAGCAAATTATGCTCCTGCATGCAATGGAACGTAAACAGAATCGTTCTCTCGTAAGGTAGAGAAATGCAAATTATTTGCTTTAATATTGTAGATGGGTCAAATGTGTTTTTAATGGTTAAATTACATTTCTGGCCACAGAAAGAGGTGTTGATGGCTCCCCTGGAAATTTAAACCACAACCCGGGCTCCAGCCCCAATATGCAGGGTCCAACCTCAGTCTAGCCTCTGGCCCTCTTAAGTTAACACCTATCCAGTAAATGAGCAGAGCCACTCTTGGATGTGGAAGATTTGTACAGGGCTTTAATACAGTCTACCATTGTAATGGCACATGAGATTAGTCGTTCCCATTTTAAGCAGAGGTGAAATTATTTTTATCAAAATTATGCACATTGATTATTGGATCAAACGAATAAATCTTCTAATTACTAAGAATTTAGTCGTTGGTTTCCAGTCAGGTACTCAGTTTAAGCACTTGATAAAAATGTCTTTACATTTCCATCATGACTAATCTTTCTGCAACCAGAGCCGTTTATTTCTGCTTCTATTCAAGCCCTGACAGTCACTGAACCACTCTTACTTTTCACACCTTCTTTCATTTTCCCATTCTCACTAATGTAAAATGACCAAGGGCTGGGGACAGTGGACGAACAGAGACATCTTGTCCTTAGCCCTTCCCAGGTGCTTCACTCTCTCAGGGAGTCTTTGCTCGTGCTTTTTTTTTTTTTTTTTTGGTGGTACGTGGGCCTGTCACTGTTGTGGCCTCTCCCATCGCGGAGCACAGGCTCCGGACGCGCAGGCTCAGCGGCCATGGCTCACGGGCCCAGCTGCTCCGCGGCATGTGGGATCTTCCCGGACCGGGGCACGAACCCGCGTCCCCTTCATCGGCAGGCGGACTCTCAACCACCGCGCCACCAGGGAAGCCCTGCTCGTGCTTTTTGATTCATCCAAATTCCATGAGTCCCAGCTGCTCGTGCCCCCTGCCCAGCTTAATCCTATGGGCTGTTTCTTTTCCCAGCCTGAGGAAAGTGCCTGTATTGGCCAACTGCCTATATTGCTTTGACTGGGACCTGGGTGGTCTACAGAAATTCTTTGCCTGTTGTTAAACCAATTCCTCAAGGGTGTTTGGTTAGCAAGAGGTTCAAACATGGCTCTAAGAGCTTGGTTAGGCGTAGAGTAAGAGGTAACCACAAGTAAGTCACCATGTGAGAGGTTTGCATTTGCCTATGAGGCTGGTGAAATTTAGCAAAGCTGGACTACTACTAATAATTTTTTAATTTAATGTTAACATGTGTTCTGGTTCTATAAATATACTATGTTATTTTTGTTTGAAATTTTTTATAAAATTTAGGACCTCGGAAAGGGAATTTGAAGTGAAGTATCTGACCACTAGAAACCTTGTATTTGGTTTTAATCCAAAAGTATAAGCAGAATGACTGTGGTTTGTTAATGTGTTTGTGCTTCCTATATGCTGAAGTATTTTTTCTAAAAGGCTTCATAAGTTCTTTTTCTAACATCTTATGAAATGCTTGAGTTAGTGACAAATCAAGATTTCTGTTTATGACACCTAAGGAAAATAGAACTCTGCTAATCATTGCCAAGTTTGAGAATTCATAAGATGTTAACTTCAGTTACAGTAATGATCATGAGTTTTTCAATTTATTGTTCCATGGAATGTTTTTCTGATGAATGATTTGATCTGTTTCAACGTGCTTTAAAATTGGAAGAAATAAAGAATAGTTATGATAAGATCAATGGAAGCAGCACAGCGCTGTAAGGTAATTCAAATTTAGGTGTATCTATTCCTTGGATAGAATTTTAAATGTTTTGTAACATTTACATTTTTTGGTATTTAATTAAATTTCGCATTTGTATATAATTTTATATCTTTGCTAGCTTTTCACACAACTCATTTGATCCTCTTAACAAATTTGTGAGGTAGATAGAGTAGGTATTTTTAATTCCATTTTGTAGATGAGGAAACTAAAGTCAGAGAAGCTATATGGCCTTGGATTAAGGTGTTATAAATTATGCCCACAGGCACTATTCATCCATTCAACAGTCATTGTGTGTTGCCATTAGCTTCCTGTCACTCTTCTAAACAATGGGGACATGGCAGTGAACCTATGTTCCTTAACTCTTATTCTACGGCTTTATCAACTAGATCACATGGGCAAAGAAAATTGATTTAAAAAAAAAGAAAAGAAAAGCATAATGATGACGAGCATTTTACTCTACTCTAAATATCTAGGTACAGCCCAATATTACATCAGAAACTAAGATTCTATTTGTCTTTCTCTGTCTGACTTATTTCACTAAGCATAATATCCTCTAGGTCCATCCAACTTATTGCAAATAGCAACAGTAAATAACTGTAAAATTTTTAAAAAGAGGAAAAAAATAAAAAGAAGTTAAGGTTCTAAGGCATTAAAAACAAACAAAAAGACTTAAAAACGCTTGAAAACCACTCTAGTAACATCGATTGGCAGGAAGATAATTTACTTTCAACCCTCTGAACTACTTTACTAGGGGGGTGGTGATGCTTTCAAGTCATGCGTTCCTCCTTCATTTTGCTGGGGTGATCTACTGGGTCAATGGTGTGAAGACTGCTGAATGCTGAGACAGCTGGGGTGGCCAGAAACACTATTTAGAGGTTCATATACACTTCTTCCAGGTAAACATCTTCTCACTCTCTTTAATCAGAGATGATTATTGTTATGTGTTTGGTAATTGGTACCCAAACTAAACGATTATTTGAGCCTTGGATACCTTATTAGTACGGTGATCACTTAATTTATTGTCCAAACTGGGACACTTGATTATGAAGTGTGGAGCTATTAATAATTATGCTTTTTCAAGAGGCATAAACTGGGGACTATCTTAGGTCAACTAGGACTAACGGCCACCCTTCTTATGTGGCCGTCCCCTGATAAGCAGAACACTAGAGTATACCACCCTTCCTATTTTAAATGTTCCAGAGCAACAATTATATCAAAATCTGGCCTTCATTTTCAAAGGCACCAAATAGATAACCATAGTTTACAGACTTCTCAATATACTACATACTTTCCTCTTCCAATTAAACAAGAAATTGCTGGACTAAATCAAGAAGAAGCTTTTGGTTGCCAGAAACAGAAAATCCAGTTCAAACTTGCTTATTCAATACATAGAATTTAATATCTTCCATTCCTAAAAGATTCAAAGACTGAGCTGGCCCAGGTAGAGGTGAATCCAGTGGCCCAACAGTGACATCAGGACCTGATTTTGTTCTGCCTCTTCCTTCTACACTTCCTGGTGTAGGCTTCATCACAGGCAAATATTTATGATCCCCAAACGGCTTCCGTCATGTCTCAGTTCCACACGCTTCTGTATTAGTATCACACAGAAAAGAGCGTCACTGTCTCAGAATTCACAGAGAAAGTCCATAGATTTTCAGTGTTTATACTGGCTAAGGTTATGTGGCCGTCTGGGAACCAGTCTCTGCATTCAGGATAGTAGGTGCTGACTGGTCATGTGCTTTATCTTTAAAATAAAAGGTGGCGCCAGATTCTCTGAAATCCAGATGAAAATGGAGAGTTACTGGGCCGGAACGAGCAAAGACTGGGTGGGAGAGGGTGAGTGGTGGTGATGGTGGTTGTAGTGGGGTAAGGGGAGATAGGGCAGATATAAAAGCGGAGAAGGTGATAAAAATGACTACTACCTGAACATCAAGAAATCTCTCTAGGATACTGTGAGTAGGGACAGATATGAGAGATAGAGAAACTGAAGCTGCAGTAAATGAATTAACTCAGGGTTTGCACGAGAGATTGGGATCTGGGATGTTTCTAGCATTTCTGGTTTGGGTGATTGACAGGATTATTGACTATATTATTCATAGAGATGGATCCACAGCAAAAGGAGTGGGTATAGGAGGAGAGGAAGCTGGATTTGGGACATGTTGAGCTTGAATTGATCTTGGACTTTACACATAGGCTCTCCTGTAGGTTCTTTTACTTTTGTGTTTCTGTTAGAGTCTGCTAGTTGCTTTACTCTCCCCTATATTGTCAAGGTGACCAACGTACCTGGTTAGAGATATAAATTTCCCAACACCAATTGCAGTTTGAGGTGACCAATGAGATGTGAGAAGAAGCTTCTGGAATTCAGAAAAGTTCTTTATAACTCTGGACCTAGCTGGCAAGTGTACTTTGGGATTTTGCCCCTTCCTCTGTCTTATCCATTTACATCATAAATTAAATGGTATACATGTGAATATAAACCTGGAGCTTTGGGGGTATATCTGAGATATAAATTCTTCATATTTCAGTACAAGTTAAAATATATCTGCCAAACAATATATGCAGTATCAGCCTGGAGCATATATTGTATTGAAGGATACAGGAATGATGAATATAGAGTCTTTGCCAACAAGAACTTAGTATAGAGGGAAGAGTAATTGTGAAAGCAATATTTAAATTATTATGATGAAGGTACATGTTATGGGCTATGAAGGGGTAGATTTCAAAGACAGCAAGATAATATTGTGTTGGGGGTTCTGGGGCATGTGTGGTGGCACTTGAAGAGTGAGCTAGTTTTCAACTGGAAGTTGTGAGAAAGGAAGGGTATTTCAACTGGAAGAAGCAGCTTAGTTAATATGTGATGTTTTAAAAGGATAATCAATTACCTACTTTATTCAAAGGCAAATTCTCACATTTAGGAATTCAGAGCTGTTACAAACAGTAGGAAATTAAGTCTATGAAGATTTGGGACCCTCTTGATGGAAATGCAGTCAAAATGGTTAAACTTTTTTATTTACTGAACTGATCAGGTTTTTTGGCCCAAGTGACCTGATCATCTGACTGTTTTAGCATCAGCTGGGTACATTAACCTTTTCTTTTCTTTTTTAGTTCACTGATGATCTCATCTCTGAGTTTGTAAAATCAGTAACATTAACCTCCTACTCACTTATTTTAATGCTTGCCTGTGCACTGGTTTCTCAATCCGTAAAATATGAAACACTGTGTTTCTCGGCTACATGTGGTAAATTAGTTGGTACAACAGCCAACTTTGAGATTCTTGAAGGAGAAATGTCATATTCTATGTTTCAGTATTAGTATATTGTGAAACATTTTCTACAAAGAAGACATAGGTAAAACAAACTGAAACAGAATTGTAACACTAATATTAAGCCACCTGACACCTTTAAAGAGAAATTGAAACTTAGATATTTCCTCCTAATTTTAGTTTAATCCTTCAGTCATTTAGAATCGGGCCCAGTTGTGCCAGACCAAAACATAAAGTAATTTCCTTCAAATGGAATGCTGAATAAGATACTGACATTAAGACTGAATGTTTTGTGGCCACAGTGCATGAACCAAGACTGAAGAATGTACTTCTTATTCTAGCCATTTAGATTACCTGCCATATTTGGTAATTCAGCTTCTGTACATGTGCGTATATACATATAGATAGGTAGGTATATATATGCATAGATATATTTTATTTCCAACATTTTTTTATTTTAGGAAAATAGCGTTGATCATTTCAAGCTTTAAAAGAATTTAAATCAGTGGGTTTGTTATCTCAAAAAAGTAAAAACGTTTTCAGGAAACAAATTTGAAATGATTTTTTTTTATTATAAGAGTAAATGATAGATAAAATAATCCAAGAGGGAAAATATGTACTTCACCCATGCAAACACACATTAAAAACAAACACACACTACATGATCTTTTGGTGTCTCCCGTAACTTTTGTCCAAATGGTCATTCCATTAGGAGATATTTATAGAAGTTTCTAACTCATAGCATGTTATTTATCAGTTGATAATAGGAACTTGCATTCATATGATATTTTACCTAGCATTTTAACATTCAGTCTTTTATTTGATTCTGATCATAGCCTTGTGAGTTAGATATTACAGATAATGCATCTCCTCTTTATATAGGAAGACACTGATTTGGAGGCGACAAGTAACTGCCCTGAGGCTGCACAAGAAGCAAGCAAGTTTCTAATGCCTCTTTGACAACTTTCTACTGCAACATAATAGCTGCCTTTTATTGTTATGAATACAGTTTTAAAGCCCTCTTTAAAGCCCTTTATTGTTATGAATACAGCTTTAAAGCCCTCTACCAGTCACTGGCAAACAAGGAATCAGACAAATATTGAAAACCTTGTGGACACAGTTCAGTCAAAAAAGTGGATATTCCTCAGGAAAATATAATAATCATATTTTTCATGATTAAGACATGGTTCTAAAATTTCTCCTAGACCCTCTTCTATGAGAATTAATAATATAGCTAAATGTCAATAACCACACAATACTAGGTTCATGTTTTAAATGCAAGATAGAATGCAAAAGCAGATGGGATGCCACGTACCCAAGACAACTTTATCCGTCTCCTAAATCAACAGCCCTCAAAATGCCTCATTACCAACCCATTTGCAAGGTTCCCCCAGACATGACAACTCAGGAAACCCGAAGCCCCAACCAATTTGGATGGGATTTCTAGGTCAAACCCTGAATCCTTTCCTTATTTTCTCTCTGCCATCACAAAGTACACAAAAAATGTCTGGGTCTTTTTATGATACGAGCCCAGAACCATTTCCAACCTACCCAAAATGGCATTCCACGTGGTAACTTGAGTGACGTGAAAGAGATGGCAGAGAAATTATTCATGCCTCAAACAGCAAGCTAAAGGCCTCCTACCCTGCAATTTGGGCTTTACTTAAGGTCCTACAGAAAGAGCTGCATTCAGGAGCTTGGGTGGTCCCACATTGGCAGAGGCTAGGGGACAAGTGAAGCAATGCGTGAGGCAGAGAAGACAGGCCTACAGAACTAAATGCAACTATGACACCAACACATCAGCCAATATCCACCCCTTTCTATTGTAATGCATGCTCTTTTAAATGTAGTAATTTGTTCCTGGTCAAAATGTCACAAATACGTTCTTCCCTTCTTGAGTTTTCCGTTCAGAACACTGTGTCCTAAAGGAGACTAGTTTCCACAGTGAAAAATAATCGGGTATGGCCATGTGAATGAAAGAAAAATAATTTAAATCTCTTTTCTTCTACTCATAAATTAACAAGGTTTCAACATGTAGCATAAAAAAGGAACAGGACAAGAACAGTCAGTACACAAAGGAAAAAATACAAACAGCCAACTGTATTAACAGCCAAAGAAATGCTAAACAAACCAATAGTATTTTCACCTATTGTACTGGGAACCATAACTAATGAATTATTACCTGCCCAAAGCAGGGTTGTCATGGTCTTAGATATTGAAAACATTCCAAACATTTTTAGTATTTGGTTTTATTATATATGCTGTTTTTAAACAAGATTTCTCATCTTAATTATTTTGTTCTTGGCTCAAATGAACAGCAGTCTGGAACCACTGAACACACATCAGCCAACATGGGAAGCAGACATCTGGCCCAGGAGAGGAATCAAAACAGGAAGGTAAAATTCACCCCAGTTAGGTCACAAAATCAAAAATGTCCACACGAAAGATAAAATACCATCTTCTCGTTCTGCAACTTTAGTCTTTCACTCAAATAGCAGGATGCAACTTCTCATACTTCAAGATTTAGATATCCCATAGCTCAAGACAGACAAATGACCAGATGACAGTTTCATAGCATAATACCCATTGTCAGCTACTAGTTAAAAATTAACTCATGGCAAATTGATGTCATATATCTGGAAGAAAACTGCTTAAGTTTTCTTTAAAGCATCCTTGAGAACAAGCTTCTGGCATGAAAATGGAAAATAGGTTGAAGAATATTAATAAATGTTAATAAAACTTGTAAAGTACTAAAGTATAGAAAAATTGGGTGGGAAATTTTTTTGCTCTGAAAAACAGCTAGAATTGCTTGTCCCTTAAAACTCCATAGATGATTTCCATATTCACATCTGTATTTGTCATGCCAGAAAAGGATGAAAGGGAAAAAGAAAAGGAATGTTAAGTGTCTGGGAAGGAACAGGAAAGCCTGATGTGCTTCAGGGATTCAGGGTTTACACCATACATAGTCAAGACGTTACTCTTACCAGAGATAGATCATCGAGTCTTCCTCTTATTTACATAGATACACTACTGCGGAAAGATTTTCACAATTAAACTTAGGGTTTCTTTTCAGTATTCCTTCAATATATTTGACAAATCCACAACTGATATAAAATTTCAGATGGAAATGCTTCTATAAACATGCCACGTTTTCCATCTATTCTCTGATTTCTAGATACTTAGACTTGTGCCTTAATCTCTTAATAACTCAAACAACAAAGACCATAATACCACACAGGGGAAATAATGATTTGAGAATCAAAAGTTGCTAAAGAGCAGAACTGACTTTCATGTTTATTTAAGGACTTTCCATGGAACAATGATTTTTTTTTTTTTTTTTTTTTTTTTTTGCGGTACGCGGGCCTCTCACTGTTGTGGCCTCTCCCGTTGCGGACCACAGGCTCCGGACGCCCAGGCTCAGCGGCCATGGCTCACGGACCCAGCCGCTCCGCGGCATGTGGGATCTTCCCGGATCGGGGCACGAACCCGTGTTCCCTGCATCGGCAGGTGGACTCTCAACCACTGCGCCACCAGGGAAGCCCTGGAACAATGATTTTTTAAATTAAGTTCTTATCTCCTTTATTATGAGAGTTTCCTGGAAGAATTACAGTTGGGAAAGTGGCCACTTTCTTACGATTAAGCTCAGTCGTTCACCGCAGCATGCTGCAATCATTAGGGCTTGTAAAATCCCTTTTGCAGATTTGCAAGGAGGCTCAATTACATTATCTCCATCAGAGTTTATGTACCTAAAGATAAAAGATAGACTCATTGAACTCATAGAGTTGCAGAGTTCAGTGGAATTAGGTTATAGAACTACTACTGCTAACAATGAAATACTGTAAGACTTCTATTTTCAATATTACTGTGAACAGCAAAGCTAGAAAGAAACTTTCAGATAATCTATGTAAATAAAATAACCCTCATAAAAATTAATAGAAAATGACTTTTTTCTTATTATGATCCATATTCCGCATGTAAACTACTGTGATAAAATCTTCTATGAAAAGAAGTAAAATTATTTTTATATTTCTAATGTTTTATTTGGCTCTTACGTAGTCTAATATATGGATCATTGATCAAAGTTTTTATTTTTTTTTTATTTTTTTTTAATGAATATTTGATGTAATTTATTATTTTTATTTTATTTTTTTGCGATACGTGGGCCTCTCACTGTTGTGACCTCTCCCGTTGCGGAGCGCAGGCTCCAGACGCGCAGGCTCAGCGGCCATGGCTCACGGGCCCAGCCGCTCCGCGGCATGTGGGATCTTCCCGGACCGGGGCACGAACCCGCATCCCCTGCATCGGCAGGCGGACTCTCAACCACTGCGCCACCAGGGAAGCCCCAAAGTTTTTATTTTTAATCCAAATATTTTTTATCATGTAGTCACAGTATAAATTTTCATTATTAATTTTTAGCATATCGGAGAACGAGGAAGAAAAGAATTTGAAAAATAAAAAAAAAATCGACTTTTGCAATTGAAATGCTGCAAAACTTATTTAACTCCTTTAGAGCTTACTGAGTTTATTCATTTCCCATTCCTTTGCAAAAAAAAATGATAAAGTAGATACAGAGAATTTAAGATAACTAAATTTATAAAGAAAATTTGAAAACAGATTAAGAGAAAATGATACTGAAAACAGTAACCAATACTTTCAACAAGACATGATAACACATAAAACCTGGTCCTTAACCTCAAGGAACCAAATGTAGTAGAAACCAACACCTTTTTCCTTTTCCTGCTGGACATACGGCTACAGTATGTTTCCCACCCACCCTTGCCCTGAGAGTAGTCAGATGACTGAGTCCCGACCAGTGAAATTTGGGCCACAGAGATGTGCAACACTTCCATGCCTGGCCTTTCCCCATCTGCAAGATGAATGGACCCTACTGTAGGACTTAAGAGAGGATGGACCAGCAAGCTAGAAGGAGCCTGAGTTTTCAAATGACCACATAGGTGACCTACAACCACACAGGTGACCTACAGCATCATTTGTGTGAATGAGAAATAATTCTTATCACATTAAGCTGCTGAGATTTTGGAGTTTATCACTTAGCATAATCAATTCAGTAAAGCAAAGAGAAACTTTAAAATGTTAATAATTTTACTTCAATACACATATACATACATATAAACACAAATGATAGCATGCATAATTGGAGAAATCTGAACAAGCCCTGTGGGTTGTACCAATGTCAATTTCTTGGTATTCTTACCATACTATAGTTATACAATATGTTAACTTTGGGGGAATCTAAGGGGAAAAGTGCATAGACCGCCCTGTACATTTACTTGCACCTTCCTGTATATCTATAATTATGTCAAAATAATTTAAAAATTTCCCTTGATTAGAGGCAAAAAACTGTATCAAATATTTAGGGAAAACCAAATTTGATTATTCTTAATTGTTTATTATATAGGTACAAACGAGGTATTTATATCATTAAAAAGGTTGTAGAACATAGAAAATGTCAAAGTGGAAATTATATGTCTAATTCTTAGAGTAACTTTTCATAAAAACTGGAAGGCCATAGAAGTTGAAGCATTATTTGGTAAAGATGATATGATAATGATCGAATATGATATGGTCCAAAGGTATAAATGCCTATTTGAAAAACTGGATTTTAAACACATAAAGCAGGGTGTAACAGCCCAGAAATGTTCAAATATTTCTCACTTTGATTCATACCAGATAATGCTTGCACAACATACACCCATGTGTATCAGATACAACTTCCCTCTATCACTCAAGGAAGATAATGGAATCAAGGGCATAAGAACAACACAATCATGAGTCCAGCTTTGACTTTGCTCTGACTTACTTTTTATTATACTATAAATTATTTGTAAACTTCAGGACTTTCCTATTGTTAAAAAATAAGTAGTAATACACTGTGGAAGAACTCTTTGCTGTGGTTAGAAAGAATCCATTAGAATGAGTTTCTTGGTCTTTCAGACAAAGCCAAGACCAGTATTCTACCCCTTTTTGACAAATAAGCAAGGTGTCATGCTGCCTCTAAAACTAGGTGTCTCTGCCATCTCCTCACTAGAGTGGGTTCCACATGGCATCTGCCTCTCTAGAGATGTAATGCCTGTGATTGCTACAGCAAGAGTTCCTCACTTTTACTGCAAGAAGGCTGCGCATTTCAGCCTTGTGCCCCATCAAAGCAAGAACTTACAAGGTGAGAAATTTCTTATTATAGGAAAGAGGTTCAAAGAATGAAGCAGCCAAACAGAGTGACAAATATCTGCTACACAGCACATGTGTAGATTAACATTATGAATAAGATGTTATTTTTCTATTTGGCAGTAAAGAATCCTGGCAAACACCGCCTTAGCCAGGTGATGAAGGTCAACCTCACCCCAGTGATAAGTCATGTATCCCCAACATGCACCAATGTGATGTCATGAGAATGGAAGTTCATCTCTGTGGTTACCCTCCCCAAAATGCACAACCCCCGTTTAATCATGAGAAAAGCATCCAGCAAGAGACAAAATACCTGAAGAGCTTTTGTCAAAAGAAAGTCATCAAAAATAAGCAAAGACGGAGACCCTGTCACAAAACAGAGAAGGCTAAGGAGACATGACAACTAAATATAACGTCCTGGATTGTATCCTGGAACATAAAAGACATAGGAAAAAACTAGTGAACTCTGAATAAAATGTGGAGAGCTCCGCAGACTTTTGGCTAAGATCAAATGGGAATAAAATGAGTTCAGTTAAAAGTAATGTACCAGTGATGGCTTCTTAGTGTGACAAATGTACCATAGTAATGCAACACATTAATAACAGGGAAACTGGGTGTGTGAAGGATATAGAGGAACTCTCTGCACTGTCTTTCCAACTTTTCTGTAAATAAAAAAACTGTTATAACACAAAAAGTTTATTTAAAAAAAGAATACTTTTGCACCAGCTGGTTAATGTTCTTATGGACACTAGTGTGAAAATATTCCCCCATTTTCTCCCTCCCCTTTACATAAAACAGTAATGACTGGTAAAGTACTTTAAAATAATACCATTGTCATTTGTGGCTTCTTTTCATTTTAACTAAGATTGATTCAACGTAGTTAAAGCTTGTACTTTTCTATTTCTACAGCATCTCACAAATAATCACAAGCAAGCACAACTAACAATTTCCTTAGATTGTTAGATCGGGGAAACATTTCTTTGCTAGGTTATATCTGGATAGTAGCGGTTCAAAGTTGCATATCCTGATAGGATCTGGGGCTGGGAATATTCTTATCCATATTAAAAGATGGGATTTAGCCTGTGAACATAAAGGGGCTAAATCAGTTATTGAATGAAAGGCATATCTCTTCTCCATATGGAGATAAGCTGTGGGAGATTTACCTCAGGAATTTAACAAACGATTATAAAGTTGTTCTGAACATTTTCAAAAATATATTATTACTTATAAAACTGATGTGTAACCAAATTATATTTTGGTTACAAATATAATTTGACTTTAATTAAAGTCAAATTCTTACTCAAGAACATACCTGTGCGTCTGAATTCTCAGCCACTGACGAGTAACTTTATTAAAAAGTATTATTTAAACCCGATTAGCTGCTGACTCCACCAGAATTTCAAAAGAGAAGGAACTGTAAACCTTTTGGGCAGGATATGGGTTTTGTGGGAAGGCTTTTTAGCAAGCCTGTGTTCACAGACATGCAGTAAACATTCTGTCTACCCAGAAAGTACCCAGAAGGTACCCAGAAAGTACCTCTCTGCCAAAATTCAAACTTGTTTGATGTTCATGATGTTCATAATGTTTCAAACATCCAACTAGTTCTGATGTTTATAAAAAATAAAAGGGATTTAGTTATAACTTCTAGTGATACTGGCTGTTTTTAAAGGGCTCTCCCAAAGACACTTTTTTCATGAAAACAATTATTAAAAGCAGCAGAATGATAAGTTGCAATGGAATGTACTTATATGATGTTGAAGGAAAGGTATTTTTATATCTTAATGATGAAAATAATACTTAAGGACTTCTTTAAACTATGCTGATAAGAGTAATTTATCCGAAGTAGGTCTCTGCCAATGGAGCTTTCAAATGAAAGCTACTGAAAAGAGTCTCAAAAACTGACATGAAGATTTCTGGATCGTGCTGCTACCCTAAAACTGGACCCAGCCATAGGATATGGACAACTCTGGAACAGAACTTGATAAGCAACCTTTAGTACACAAATTTCCAATGCCAAGACACCTGATTAATATATGTCAAACTTCTCTGCATAGCTAAATATGCCCATTATTTTGTGCTTCCTCATAAAATTTATTCTTCAAACTGTCGAACACAGTTGAGTCATCACCTCATCATTCCTATGTTATCTTTTCTGTCCTTTGGGAACATTTTTCCCCACTGCTTAGGTGAGATTTCTTCTGTTACTTCTATTTCTTGCCCTATTCATAGTTGGACTCTAGAGGGTCACACATAATTACCCCAGAGAGCTATTTCGTGGTATACAAAACTGAAAAGTAAAGTGATTTTAAACAACTCCACACGGTAGTGTGGTGTGTCTACACATAGGCATACAGTCATTCATGTTCTGACTGGTGTATTTGCAAAGTAGGCATAGCCAAAATGGGTGCTGTCTATATTCTTGCAATAGGATGAAATTGAATGAGATTAAAGGGAATTTAATTCTAAATTAACGTTGTATTCATCTAATGCAATGCCTTACATTATTAAAAGTAGAATTTGTTGATTAATAAATGATTGGGGAATTGTTGCAGTTGCAGAATGTGGATTCTGTCTTTTACATTATATTTATTTAGTACTGCTTTTACTTTCTTAGCCAGGATTAATTTTGCACATAGGCAAATGATGGCCAACTATGCAGCATAATTTTAGTGTGCAAATATTATTTGACAGAGAATAAAGGTTTAGGACTCTAGTCCTCTTGCAGCAGCCAGAACCCGAAGCCTGGCGGGCCCTTCCCTCCTCCCTCTTTGGCGCGTGGTCCGCGCGCGGTTGCAACAGGGGCCGCTCCGCTTCTCCTTTGCTCGCGGGGGCTGCGCCTAGCCCACCAGACTGTCCCCGCGCCCACCCTCCCGCTCACTGCGCAAGCGGACAAGGGGAAGCTCTGCTCCGGGGACACCAGCCCCCCCGGGCCGCCTCATTCATTCATTCATTCACTCACTGGCTGACCGGTGAAGCCAGCGGCGGGCTGAGCCCACGGCGCACCTCTCCACACCCACCCCAGTCCTGAGAGCGATCCCAGGGGCGGGCACGTCAACCGCCTCCACGTGGCCACCACGGTCTCCGTCACTTGCGGGTCTCGCTCCACCACGAGCCGGAGGACAGCGTTGCTGAAATGGCTAGGTACTTCTTCAGACCAGGCCTCTTTCTGGTATCACATCTTTCTGCTCCTGGTGTGGTAGCTACGAGGCAGGCGAGGGCTGCAGCAGCCCCGCTCAGCCATTGGCTGGCGCCACAGTGGGCCCCTCCCCAGAAGCGCGTAACTGTCTACCAGCGACTTTAGTGGTCCCGCTCAGCCATTGGTCAGTGCCACAGTGGGCCCCGACCCTTTCCCCTCTTGTACATAAAAGGAGCCCGAAGTCGGTCGGAGGTAAGGTGGTTTTTGGAAATGCTAGTCTGCCATCTTCTCAGTCTGCTAGCTTTCCGATTAAAATCGTTATTCCTTGTTCCAACAGCTTGTCTCCCGATTTATTGGCCTGTTGTGTGGCGAGCAGAATGAGCTTGGGCTCAGTAACACTATCCCATTACTCCAGTAGCATAAATTAGATATCTATATCTATACCTGTTGGACTTTTAACACTCTTAGAAAGAAAGAAGTGACTTACTTCCTAAGTTAATGAGACGTATGTCCAAATAGTTTTGATGGAGAAATGGTGATAATGAACAGGAAATGACCTGGGAGAGATAGACTTAAAGGCAATAAGATCTAGGGTTTTTAGCAACAGCTGAAAAGTAGAGGGGCATTATATATATGAAAACGGGGAGCCATAAAGAGATACTGAGTTCTCTTGTGAGAAAAACTGCCAAATTCACAATATAAAGCTGATCATATTTGTGATTTCATGGCAAATATAAACGTGATTCCTAGAAGTCATATCTTATGCTTTGCTCTCACATGAACTTTATAGCTATGCTTTGACTTACAGAAGATTTCAATCTTCTGTTTTTAGCTTCTACCCTTCAGTTAGAGTTCCCTCATCTCAAAAACAGTCGTAAAACATGCTGATCATTTTACCCACTGAAATGGTTATAGTGGTAATTTTAATGGTTTTTAGCTATCAATGCCTGTGTGTCAACTGTTATCCCTCTGGCCCACATGTCTTTCTATTCCAAGACTCAGACTAAAGACAGCACACAGAATATATCTGATAAACACTCATATTTAGAGTATATAAAAACTCCTATAACTCCATACTAATAATAGAAATAACCCTATTAAAAGACTCTGAATAGATATTTCTCCAAAGAAGATGACAAAGGACAAACAAACAAAAGAAAGGATGATCAACATCCTCATACATCAGGGAAATGCAAATCAGAAACATAATGAGAGCTTCCCTGGTGGCGCAGTTGTTGAGAGTCCGCCTGCCGATGCAGGGGACACGGGTTCGTGCCCCGGTCTGGGAAGATCCCACATGCCGCGGAGCAGCTGGGCCCGTGAGCCATGGCCACTGAGCCTGCACGTCCGGAGCCTGTGCTCCACAATGGGAGAGGCCACAGCAGTGAGAGGCCTGCGTACAGCAAAAAAAATTAAAATTAAAATTAAAAAAAATAAAAAAAGATAAAAACAAGTGTTGATGAGGATGTACAGAAATTAAATCCTTATCTAGTACTGGTAAAAATGCACAATGATGCAGCTTATTTGGAAAATTAGACTGGTTATTTCTCAAAATGTTAAGGGTAGAGCTGTCATATGACCCAGCAATTTCACTTCTGCGTATGTATTTAAGAGAAATGAAAACATGTCCACACAAAAACTTGCACACAAATGTTGATAGCAATGTTATTCATAATAGCCAAAAAATAGAAACAACCCAAATGTCTATCAACTCATAAATGGATAAATAGAATGTGGTATATTCATATACTGTAATATTATTTAGGAGTGAAAAGAAACGAACTACTATTACATGCTAAAACACTGGTGAACCTTTGAAGAAGCTAGTCAGTAAATTTGGTGTGTCTGTGAGTGGAGGTGAGCTCAGAGACTTCCTACTCTATCATTTTGGCCACACTCTGTACACATTAAATAGATGAATTTTACGCTATGTGAATTATATCTAAGTAAAGCTGTTATTAAAAATATATAATGGGGGCTATTTAAATCAAGCATTTAAACAATATATGTGGACAAATTGAAAGAGCAGTTGCAGAAGCTGGTCAAGCAACAGCTTTTCAGTAAGTAAAGTCTCACGTTGTCAATGGACTATTGGTAACGCATGCTTCTGGTCAGTCAGAAAATAGAATTAAATTTTTCCTTAAATGGAGAAAAAGGTGACTTCAGAAAAAGAGATTAAGGTCTCTGCCTATTTGAATGGTTGTCTGAGGATAACTTGCTTAAGAATTAATATATGGGTAGCAACATCTCACCAATATCAAAGTGGATCTAAAGAACATATCTTATGAATATTTCACTTCATAAATACAAAGTCACTTCACGAGTTTAATAGGACAATCTCATCTTCAGAATCTTTGGCACAAAAATTGACTGAAGAATTTAAAAGTCTTATTTGAACCAAAAAAAAAACTTTTCTACTTGTCAAAACAAAAATGGACTTTGGGGGATATTTATTGATTAAAGAACTCCCATTCCAATATCAACATGTTCCAGCCTTACTAGATATCATAATCTCCATAGATCCATTGACCAGGGAGGCATGGACAAGGAGAGAGGTGTGAACTTGTATGAAAGACCTTAAGAATGGACCTTGAAGGGGGAGTAATGGCATATTATCTCTACTTCTGTTCAAAGGAAATCTGCCTCCTACTTCACCAAGACTAGAGATATCCACTGTGCATAATTAACTGTATCTATAAATCCTCAGTGTTGAGGTGTGCTTGTGTGTCTGCCTATGAATGAAATCTCATAATTGATGAATCTATTGAAAATAATTATTTCCATATTTTATTCCTAGATATCATTTCCTAAGCTTTTCTTCCCAAAGTCTCCTATTTGCAGAAATAACATTCCTCTCTTCATTTGAAAATAGGCCTCAGATCTTTTTAAATATTAAATTATAAGTATTATTTGATCAATATATATAAAGAAGACCATCTGAGCTCGTTCATACATCTTGTCACGGGAACTCTTCATCAATATAAGATTACCTAGTCAGAAGATGTAATTCACTGAAATATGTACCTTAGACACACCTGTTTAAAATAAATTTTGGAGTAATAGTTGTTGAAATGTGGTGTGTCCCAGAAAGTGTCAAAAGACAGACATCACTGACAGTGGGCCTTTCTACTGAGGAAAAGTTAGTTCAGAGCTTAGTCTTAAAATTGTGTTCAAATTTCGGCTTCATCCCCCCAAAGTAATTGACTACATAACTAGTTGACCATAAGAGCAATTAAGTCACAGTCCTGTCACAGAAACAGTTTATGCAGTCTTTGGCAGTTGATAGATCTGATGAAACACTGCAATTTAGAAGTCTGTATTACATATTTTTTCTTATGGAGTGATAAACATATCCTGATTACATTTCATCTTGGATTTTGTAACATATTATTGATGATTACAAGCCTTTTCTTGTGGTTTGAGAGTTTCTCGGGTACCATGAACCTCATCTGCGATCATTCTCCAAGTTTAGTTTAAATAAACCCAATATGAATGGTTTACCTTATTAGGTAAAAAGGCTAAAAATGTATTCAACCTCAACATTCCAAATGAATGAAGTTGGCCCATTAACTTACATAAAGCAATGTCTTTCTTAGAAGAGTGAAAAGGCATAATCCTCTCTGAACACATAGTTTGGATTTTGAGTAGGTTATCACCTAATACTAATATTTAATTAATTCTGTAAGTGCTCTTTAAAGGAGAAAAGAATACATAAGTTTCAGAATGTTTAAGACTCTCCCCTAAAGAGGCAGATTTCAATAAATAAAATCCTATATTCTAGAGTCTGCACCTTACTGAAGACAAGGTACTAGGTAGCTAGAAATCTGGATGATAATAGTATAATACTTCAATTTTTGAATGAAAATTTACAAATAAATCTGTGGAACAGAATAGAGCATATCCCTGTGTAACTAATTAAGCATTTTCAAATTATCCTAGAACCACACTCATATTAAGCCCAAGTAATGTCAAGAATCAAATCAAACCCATATTACAATACCATACTAGAAACTTCATGTCTAAACTGAGAGTCATGTACCACAATGTTCATTGCAGCTCTATTTACAATAGCCAGGACATGGAAGCAACCTAAGTGTCCATAATCGGATGAATGGATAAAGAAGATGTGGCACATATATACAATGGAATATTACTCAGCCATAAAAAGGAACGAAACTGAGTTATTTGTAATGAGGTGGATGGACCTAGAGACTGTCATACAGAGTGAAGTAAGTCAGAAAGAGAAAAACAAATACCGTATGCTAACACATATATATGGAATCTAAAAAAAAAAAATGGTCAGAAGAACCTAGGGGCAAGATGGGAATAAAGATGCAGAGCTACTAGAGAATGGACTTGAGGACACGGGGAGGGGGAAGGGTAAGCTGGGACAAAGTGAGACAGTGGCATGGACATATATACACTACCAAAAGTAAAACAGATAGCTAGTGGGAAGCAGCCGCATAGCACAGGGAGATCAGCTCGGTGCTTTGTGACCATCTAGAGGGGTGGGATAGGGAGGATGGGAGGGAGGGAGATGCAAGAGGGAAGAGATATGGGAACATATGTGTGTGTATAACTAATTCACTTTGTTATAAAGCAGAAACTAACACATTATTGTAAAGCAATTATACTCCAATAAAGATGTTAAAAAAAAAAAAGAAAGAAATAAAAATAAAGTAAGAGATCAGTGAGAACAGTGCCTTGTGTGTCTTATTCAATAGTGACGCAAATATTTTGAATAAATAAATATAAGAGCATGAGTTGTGCAAGATAAAACAAATGCAGATCTGCGAACTAAAATCTTACCTACTTACAAATGTGATAAAAAAGATGAATCAGCAATGTATGCAAATATAGCCTACATGTACCCAAGACAAAATTTGGATGTTGTTAAGCATAAAGAAATTTTGTGATATCTGTGTTCCTACTAATTGGAGTCTGAGTGAAATAAGGAACAAACCAACACCGCTCCACACACATAAATGCTCACACATACACAAACACCCCCCCAACACACACACACTTTTAAGATCCCAATATGTTGACATGGCTTCCACTGATGTCTTCAGAATGCCTCAGATAGAAAGTAAAGTAATTCCTGGTGCGACAAGTAAATTCCTGATCAGGAGGACCCAATTACTAAGACTCTATTGACAATGAACCTGGAGCAAGTTTCTAAGTAGCTACATAAAATAAACATTGTCTTTCACTGCTGACCACATAAGAGCATGTAAATATATTTCACATAACCAACAGTGTGAAAAATAAAGTTGAGCTACAGCAAACAAAATGTGCCATGAACACATGTTGTTTGAAGCCATGATGAGTGGTCCACATAAAGAAGATCGATAGGATAAGAATAACACAAGAAGACAAATCCATATAGCGCTCAAGAAGAAACAATGGCTTGACAAATTAAGAGATTTGCATGAATTTCTTGTGTGAAAAACTTGAAAATAAGTATGGATGCTCAATTTTTTTTTTTTTTTTTTTTGCGGTACGCTGGCCTCTCACTGTTGTTGCCTGTCCCGTTGCGGAGCACAGGCTCCGGACGCGCAGGCTCAGCGGCCATGGCTCACGGGCCCAGCTGCTCCATGGCGTGTGGGATCCTCCCGGACCGGGGCACGAACCCGCGTCCCCTGCATCGGCAGGCGGACTCCCAACCATTGCGCCACCAGGGAAGCACTGGATGCTCAATTTTAATATCATTTCATAGTAAACTATAAACATTTTTTCCTCAAAAATATCCAATCATTTCTATTAATTATAATTCTTATAGATTTCCAGGTTAAATGATCACAGTATGTTGTTCTAGGTAGATACAAGAAGGAGAATATCATCTCTGACAGTTGTACTCAGGAGTCTGGTTCCCAGAGTAGGAAAAGCCAGAAAGAATTACCCCTAACAGAATGGCAATTTATTTAGGCTTACTTCTGACTAGAGAAAAGGAGATTGCTGGAATGACAATAAAATAATAGTGATTTTTATGAATTCTTACTAAGTGCCAGACACTGTTCTAAATGTTACATACGACTCATTTAAGTAACAACCCTATGAGTTAAATATTATTATTAGCCTCAGTTTATAGAAGATACTAAGACACAGAATGGTTATAGAAAAATGAAAAAGAGGATGTCCTAATCTAGTCTATGCATCAAAGGAAGTTTCTTTCCAAAGAAGTTTAGCCTCTACTTTCCTATAATGGTTAGGGAAAATGCTTAAAATTATTTGTACTTTTATATGTTGACACCTGGTTAAGATGAATCAATTGCAATGGTGGCTTGGCATTCTGGATCAGACAGAATTTCTATCCTTCTATATTCATGTAATTGCTATAAGTTATATATATGAGAGAGTCTGATTAAAAGATGCAGATATGCCAGCAATTAATTCTAGATATTATAACTTCTGATGAGATAATACAGATGAGTTTATAACAATTTTAAATTCCACATCTAATCTTCATTTCTTCTTACACATTCCACTGGATCACTAGCTTAGCATCATTTAAAATATTTATCATATAATATATAGTACAGTGGTTTTCAAGTCTGGCAGTGCATCAGAATCAAGCTGGGAGTGTATAACATTCAAGATGAAATAAGTCAAAATGTCTAGAAGAAGGGTCCCAGAAATTTAAATTTTTAACCACCTCTTTAGGTAATTCATATGACTCTTAGGTTTGCAAACCAAAAATCATGTACTAGACCTAGACTAACCTGGGGTGTCTGACATGCATACATCAAAGTTTGGAAGGGGCCTTAAAGAAGAGTAAAACAAAAATTTTAATCCAAACAGTTTCCTGGAAGGATTGTTAATGAAGGAGGCAATATAAATGTTTTCATTTAGCTTAGGCTTGGACCAGAAACTGAATAACGTAAATTGAAATATGTTGGTGTCCAGATGTGTGAAGTCACACATACAGAAACATGTCAAGACTACAGTCAAAGCAAACTTTAAAAGGAGACTCAGAACTGGTTTTAAGTCAACATTTATTGGGCAGAAATTATTTAAGTGCCAAAATCATAAATCTAACAGCTGGAACAAACTTCATGACATGATTGTAGGAGATCATAAAGAAGGAAAAGTTTTATACAATATATAGCTAGCTTTTTTCAAAATACTGAAGATTTTAGGTTTCCCTGAAAAATTAATTTCTATCAAAAGGGAGAAACATCTTAATTTTCACTGATACAAAGAAACCCATTATTCTGTTCACTGTGTATATTACACAAATATACACATGCTACGGAAGGGAAAATAATGTATTTTTAAGTAGTGAGATTTCTTAACCATTTACAATTCTGTAAATTAAAATTTTTTTAAACATTTTCTCAGTAGCATTTTCCATTGTGTATATTTCTTTCCATTAAGAGGCTCATGGTGAAGTCTGTAAATCACCACTTGCTATTTACCCCCTGTTGGATATTTATAATGTACATTACTACATAGTCTTTAGACAGACCTGCCATGATCTGTTCAATTTTATTTAATTCAATGTTTCTCAAACTTATTTCACAAGAGACTCCATTAAAAAATTTTAAAACATCTATTATCCCACAAGGAACATGCTCTGGAAAACACTGGGTAGACAAATTTGAAAATATAACTTTGTGGGGAAATGGCTTTTCACTAAGAAAACAACTTCACGAACAAAATAGAAGGAGTAGTCTCAAAGATTTTTAAAATAGTGTAATTGTTCAGACACATTAAGATAAAGATACCCAGCAAGTTGTGCCTTCTTAAGAGGGGTACATGTTTTAGCTTTCTCTTTTCATTTTATTAGCTATTTTTCAATAAAACATGGCATTTTATGTAATCATATTTTATTTGAATTCTTCCTTTTTTAAATCTTTGGATATTGCTTCATATATGTGACCTCAGCGCAACTAGTCAATTTCTAAATATAGCAAAATGCATAACAAGCTAGTTGGGAAAAGTAGACTAAACAAATGGTTGTAATAGAATCTTCAGTTTTAACTACTAATTTTTGCATCGTGTAAGAAAAAAAACCAGAAACCCTAGGCTATATTTATATAGCATAAATAAAAGCTAACAGTCAGTCAAAGTTTAGGATGCAGTGCAATATGTTTCTATATAGGTAACGTCTATGTGTTTTTAAATTACCTTTTGCAATTTACCAATGCATAATAAAATAGTTTTAAAAATGGAAGGAATTTTAGAGACTGTTTGTTTCAAACTCCTCATATCATTTATGAGAGAAGGTGGTCCAAAGCAATAAAGCATCTTAACCAAGGTCATATCAGGTTAAAACCTTCTCTGGTAATATTCAATTCTATTTCTTAATGTAATTAAGTTCATCCAACATTTATTAAGCACTTAATATGAGACAGGCTTATCCAGTTCCAGTGATAAGTACAAAGCTCCTGAGACTGCAGGATGTTGCAATCACACAGCAAGCTTATCCCAGAGGAAATGAAGGAGACAAGACAGAATTCAGTTCAGAAACCCTCAGATCACTTAGAAAATATGATTGTAAAGGGTATCCTGGAAAATGGGCCCCCAAAGGCAAAGTGTTTACAAATTAAAATTCCTTCTGGGACTTCCCTGATGGTCTGGTGGTTAAGACTCCAGGCTACCACTATGGGGGTATAGGTTCCATCCCTGGTCGGGGAAATAAGATCCAAAAAAAGTTCCTTCTCAGAAACAATAAATCCCCCAGAAGAATTCCCCCATAGTTCTCTGAAACAGCAGCGCGTGGCTTCTGTGCGGCCTTCAGAGAGTTGCTGGTCACGTTAATAACATGCTTGAAAACCTGAGAATGAAGTAGGGAACTCTCTTCTCTCTCCTTCCCTCCCTTAGGGAAGAAATTTCAGTAAAAAGCTAAGAAAGGTTACAAAATTGGGGGCTTGGGGATTTGAAAGCTAAAATTATAGAGTTTTGCTAAACACTGACCCTCTGTGGGTAGAAGGCCACAAGTGCCACTCGGGCTGAGCCTCCTGTTTACACAGCCGGTGTCCACAGAGACTCTGAATTCCAGGGGGCTTGAGAATGTGGGATGCTGTTCGGGCCTCCGGGATGCCCAAACGAACCCAGACCCAACCGATGTATTGTTCGGCTACAAGGAAAACCCAGATGTGTGGCTCTTACCCCTTGATTTCACAGTGGGGAAAAACAAACTTTAAATCTTTGGGGATCAAAATATGAAACATACACACTTAAAATACTCTTCACTCTTTCCCACATTCAACAGCTTTTGTGCCACTTCTAGATACTTGATATCCAAAATGTCCATTATTTAGATTTTACTGAAGGATATGCATACATATACATATGTATATAGAAACACATTTTTTTTGTAATGGTGATGGGCAGAAAATTTTACAGCTTGTTATCTGTATGTTTAAAGACGTCCTCACACCCCCTTCCAAACAACAGTGTTACATCCCAGGTTGTGTATCTAACTTATAAAGATGTATAGTATATTTATTTTGTGTATTCACAAATGTTTATTTTACTGTTTTAGAGCCTTCCACTCTTTGTGGTTCATTTCTCTTTGCCTTGTGTTAAAAAGAGCACAGTTCTAGTCACACACGAAGTCCACTGGGGCTTGGCAGTGAAAGACCTAGATAGCGGACCTGTGTAGATATGCCAAGACAATCCCAAGGCCTCCACATCTAATCAAGATGGGAAGCAGATCAAACTTTCCAAAATTCACAAAGGTGAATAGTGACCTGGAGCAACTGATAGAAGCTACTGAAGCAGGTTTCCACTTCCACTTTACTGTTGTTCTTACATGTTGTGGCCAGAATGGGCTCTGCACACAGGCAAGTGAGTGGCCATCTATGCAGTCCTAGAATAAATAATTATTTTTAGCAAAGTCATAATTAAAAATTCAATGTAGGGCTTCCCTGGTGGCGCAGTGGTTGAGAATCTGCCTGCTAATGCAGGGGACGCGGGTTCGAGCCCTGGTCTGGGAGGATTCCGCATGCCGCGGAGCAACTAGGCCCATGAGCCACAACTACTGAGCCTGCATGTCTGGAGCCTGTGCTCCGCAACAAGAGGCCACAATAGTGAGAGGCCCACGCACTGCAATGAAGAGTGGCCCCCGCTTGCCACAACTAGAGAAAACCCTCGTACAGAAACGAAGACCCAACGCATCAAAAATAAATAAATAAATAAACTCCTACCCCCAAAATCTTCTTTTAAAAAAAAAAATTCAATGTAAAAAAATCAACACTCTCTATATACTTATAATGAAAAATTGGAAATTGATGTTTAAAAATAAAAACATAATTTATAATAGCATAAAAATATGAGATGATTATGGACAAGTTTAATAAAATACTTGGGAAGTCTATACCCTAGAAATGACAAAACACTGCTGAGAGAAATTAAAGACCTTACTAAATTGAGAGACATCCCAGGCTCATGAATGGGAAGACTCAGAATTATGAAATGTCAGGTTTCCCCAAGTTGATTTAGAGCCTTATCAAAAGCCTAAAAAAAAAAAAACCCTAGGTTTTTTTGTTGTTGTTGTGACATACACAAGCTGTTTCTAAGAGTTTTTATGAAAATGCAAAAGGCCTAGAATAACTGCAACAATTTTGGCAAAGCAGAATGAAGTCAAAAGACTTCCATTACCTGGCATCAAGACTTAAATATTATAGAGCTAGAATAAACAAGACAATGTGGTATTGGTGTAGGATCAGACATAGATCAATGGAGAAGAATTAAAAGTCCAGAAATATTCCTCACATATACAGACAATTTATATTCAATAAAGGAGCAGACACAATTCAATGGATTCAATGGGAGGAAAAGATGTCTTTTCAACAAATGGTGCTGTGATAATATCTATGCATCAAAAAAAAAACCAACCTTAGCCCTCATATTACACCAGTATTACTACTACAGACCCATTCTTCTCAGTATTATAAACTCAGTGTTACTAACCCATTCTACAGATGCTGCGTATATAAGGTAGTTGAAAGAATTCAGTGTTTGCCTTTGGACAGACACTATCAGTAGACTCATAGATCACTATCACTATCAGTCAAATGAGGGACAGGAGACTTTCTACTCGCCTATTTTCACTAAAAAATGTATAATGTTCTACAAATACAATTAATGTTTGTATCTATTATGGACATAAACATTAAATATGCTACATTTATATATGTTTACATGCATTAGAACTTTAAACAATTTAGTGTAAGGTAGTTGTGAGACTTGTTATAGCAAACAAAACTGATCGAAAGGGAGATTTAACTATGTACAATGTTTAATCCACCAGGTGTTTGAAAAAACAAAACAAAAAAAGTGAGTAAATCAAAAACTGTGTGTATGTGTGTGTATTCCTTTGCAATTAGTAATTTTGGCTATTTCATGGCATAAGTAACAAACAAGAATTGATTAGTTCTTATGACTTGGTCTAATGGGTCTGATAGTTCCTTTATGGAATTTAGACTTATTAACTTCCTCATACATACTTGAGAATTGGTTATTTTCTGAAGATGTACAAGAATTTTGCAGTATTTTGTGGTTGATTGAAAATTGGAAAACGATGAAAATATATTGGATGGACTAGGGCCCTGGGAGCAGCTAAAAGAAAAAAAATGGTTTCTAAAGTACTTAAAAAGACATTTATGAGATGGAAAATTACTGTGGATTTTTATAGAAATCTCCTTATTAGAATTCTGCAACATTTTTCTTAAGGAATTCTTCCTTTTAAAAGTGTGGTTAATACTCATATTATGCTGTAGGCAATCAGAGTTTAAGATTTTTATTTAATGCATAAATATATTCTTCAAGGAGTGTTTCCACTCCAGTGAATATTTAAATATGCTCTAAGGCATTTGGGGTATTAAGGAAAGCTCGAGGAAATATATGAGCATTTGTTTTTCCAGAAAGCTATACCAGGAAAATGCATGAGGCATAAAGCTTGAAAAGACCAAATTTCCAAACAAAAGAAAGAATGTGTCTTCCACTCCCTCTTTTTCACTATTAGAAAGTGAATAAAATAAACATATCCTTCTTATAGACTTAAAGTTCAAATTGCTGTATGAGTCAGACTGTGATGATGTTCTCTATATCTTTCAAGTTATAATGAAATATAAGCAAACTACTATGGAAAAAATCTAGCCACAAGCTCCTTTTTCCTCCCTCTTCAATATAAATTAGGTTTTTTAAGCCAAACCAAACCCTCATGCATGGGTTACAAACTTTATTTTGATTTCATTTTTAAATGACCCAACCAAAAATCCCTAAGCCAAATACCACAAGGAACTCTCTGCCTCCTCCTCCCCAAAGTCAGATTCTGGAATTAAACTCTCTTGGTTACAGTTACATAGTCACTTTAAAAGTATATGGCAGTCCCATTTTTGTCATTGAGGTAACTGATATACTTGAGCATAATATATTATTAATATTTAGCTCTTTGGCTCCTAAAAGAAAATATTTTTCTTTAAAAATTGATGTCATCAATCACTATAGAGTACAATTTGGCAATATTGATCTATTTATCATCTATCTCTTACAAATATACCTATTCTTCTACTGAGAAATTCATTTTTAGGAATTTACCCTGCAACGGTATTTCAAAAATTTTGCAGAGATTTATGTACAAAGATATTTACTGCAACATTGTTCTGTAAGAGCAAAAGATTGAAAACAACCCAAATGTCCACCAACATAAGGCTATTTAATAAATGAAGGTAGGTCAGTACAATGGAAAGCTATTCAGAAGTTAAAAAGCAAAAGGCAGTTCCAATTTGACCTATATAGAATACCCAATGAGATATATTATCAAAAGAAAAAAAACAGGTTTTATAAAAGTATGTAAGATATACAATTGCCTGCAGTTATAAGTGCATATATACACTCATAAATAAATACAATATCTCTGGGAGCATACATGAGAAATTGGTAATACAGTTTGCCTGTGAGATAGGATTAAATATCAACTAGTGTACAGAGTGGGCAAGAGAATTACCTCTCACTGAATTCCATTTTATTAGTTTTGAATGTGGATTATGTGCATATATTATCTATTAAAATAATCATCTTAAAAGGTAATATACACCTAAAAAGCATTCTTTATACTGAATATGATGAAGAAGAGAAACACTGCTTATGGGGAAAAAATAAACACGCTAGAGAAAAATAAAACCTAGCCAAAGAACACAAATGATTTTAAGCTGTTAGTATTTGGTGCTAACATTTAAAAATATTACTGAGACAATTGCAATGTGGTAAACATCTCCATTGTTTTCATAAATTTTGTTGTGGGAAGAGAATACTTGTCAGCAGCAATTAGAAAAAAATTAAAAGTAAAATATTGTTGGCTGATTGAATATTTGCGAACCACACATGAGGAAATAGATTTATTTAGAGTGGTTGGAGTCAAGGAGAACAAAGTTCCTAGAAAGAAGTTAGACTTTTCTTTCATGAGTCAAGAGCAATACCTGTGTCCAGAAGCTAATAAATACAAGTCAGGACCCAAAGGTCAGTTAGTAGGTCTACTTGATGAGAGGTCAAATCACTTATCATACAATGCATTGAAAGATCCTCTCATGGACTGTAAATCTCTTTATTATCACAAAGATTTTTGTCAAAAGACTTTATCCAACGGTGGGAGATGACTGAAAATGCTGTCTCTCATCCATCACTGTCACCATATTGAGTTCCAGACAATGAGTTCCAGAAAAAGAGCTATCATTGTTCAACTCAATTTTATTTTCTTTGCAAATATATAATGAGTGCAATAAAAGTATTTTAAAATATATTTTTGATAAGCATTTTCCCTGGAAAAATATCTGCTAAATAATCTGTTTAAAATTTTAAATTCAAAAAGTAATGGCAAAGAGTGGGTTCCACAGGCTTCCTCATTTCTCAGCTACTGTTACAGGTTGAATTCTGTCCCTTTCAAAAACAAAATTGTATATTGAGGTCCTTAACCTCCAGTATCTCAGAAGGTAACCTAATTTGAAAATACAGAGTATTTGCAGATACTTAATTAATTAATTAAGATGAGATCATAATGGAGAAAGTTGGGCCCCTAATCCAATATGTCTGGAAAGTATAAAAAGGAAACTTTGGGCACAGACACACACACAGGGAGAACACCACTTAGAAATAAAGGAAGAAATTAGAGTGATGTTTCTATAAGCCAAGGAATGCCAAAGATAGCCAGCAAACTACAGAAAGCTAGGCAAAACTCACAGAACGATCCTCCCTCACAGCCCTCAGAAGAAACCATTCCTGCTGACGCCTTGATCTCAGGCTTCTAGCCTCCAGACTGAAAGACAATATATTTCTGTTGTTGAAGCCACTCAGTTTGGGGTCTTTGTTCCCACAGCCCTAGCAAACTAAAACACCCACCAGTATGACGAATTGAAGGAGAATTCCAGCTACATATGTAATTTTAAGATGTGCAGCTAGCAACACTGGGGAATTAGGAGCAGAAATCACCAAGAAAAGGAATAACTGAGATAGAAAGAAAAGGGATAAGGATTAAGGACAAGAACCCATATAGGATGAATGAAAGGAAAACTTCCTGGTTGAGAGTTAAGAGTATGTGAGATCCTCCATCTTCAAAGACATATCAGAGGGTCTAGTCCTCCCCACATCACAGCACCGTGCCCTATTAGCAACCTTAATTCCACTTGCAAACTTAATCCCCATTTGCCGCATAACCTGACGTATTCACAGGTTCCAGGGATTAGGGTGTGGACATTGTGGTTGGGGGTTAGAGCATTATTCTGCCTATCAGATATGGTAAACGTCAATTCCCTCATCTCTCTCTCCCTCTTCACTCCTAGAATATTTTTTTTACTGTTTTTCAACATATTTGTGAAATATGCGTTTTTATAGTATTGTTTTGTGTATTTAAATTTTTCAATGATATTATATTGAATGAGAATTTACATTCCAGTTTACTCAGGGTAGTCTGGTTTACATTCATTGCTCTAACATAAGTACTAATAGCATTCTTATTCTCAAAAGCAGTTCAAGTCATATCATTCATACCCTTTCACAGCTAGCATTTTTCACTCAGCGTATATATATATTTTTTTTGCGGTAGGCGTGCCTCTCACTGTTGTGGCCTCTCCCGTTGCGGAGCACAGGCTCCGGACGCGCAGGCTCAGCAGCCATGGCTTACGGGCCCAGCCGCTCCGCGGCATGTGGGATCTTCCCGGACCGGGGCACGAACCCGCGTCCCCTTCATCGGCAGGCGGACTCTCAACCACTGCGCCACCAGGGAAGCCCCATCATATTTTTAATATCCATGTTTTTGCCCATAAATCAACATTATAAGAGACTGGTTATATTCTCTCTGTTCTCACTTATTTTGAATGTCTCAATTCATCAACACTTCCCCTACACTCTTTCTCAAAAGAGATGTGAAAAAATTCCCTCTATGACTGAAGTTTTTCAGTTTTCCTTTTCCTTCTGTCAGTTTCTCCTTTAAAGTATTTTAAAGTTATATCATTAAATGTACAAGGTTCAAAATTGCTTTACTCTCAAGTTTTTGAGAGTAAAGTTATTGCTCTTATCAAGTTTTTCTGATAATAAAATAAAACTTTTCTTTGGTTGGTATTTATGTAGCTTATCTCTTCCATCTTTCCAGCTGTTTTAAAATTTTTGTCATTAACATTCAGATAATGTCACTAATAACTTTTATTTTGTAATTTTTTATTTTAACCAGTAAAATTAATCTCTTTACATTTGCTTTAAATACCATTTTGGGACTTCTGTGGCAGTCCAGTGGTTAAGACTCCCCACTCCCACTGCAAGGGGCATGGGTTCGATCTGTGGTCCGGGAACCGAGATCCCACATGCCACATAGCATGGCCAAAATAAATAAATACAAATTAAATACAGATATTTTGCATTTTTCTGCCATGCAATATTATGCTTTCTATATGCCGTCTTTTTCCTTTGCTTCTTTAACATGTCTAATTTAGAGAGAATCTATATCCCTTCTCTCCTCATGAATAATAATGAGAACATTTTAACTCTGGTTAACATCTTTCCCTTAACTTACTGCTGTCCGATATTTTAGTTCCACATTGTTTTTACCCTCCCCCATTATTTCCTATAATTATTATTGGCTTTCACATTCTGTATTTTTAGGCTGTCTTATATAGTCACAAATTTCTTTGTTCATAACTGCTTCTTGCCAACTCACTTCATATTGGATTCAGTTTCCTAAAATATATCTTGTTAAAGATCCTTCAGTATAGGTCTGCTCATGGTCAACTCTCAGATTTTGTTTGAATAAAGGTAACTTTATATAGACTTTTCAGACTTAAGAGTTTTTTTTTTAATTTTAGGTTGCACTTGTTACACTTCTGCCCTGTAGAAATATTTCTTGTGACCAACTATATCTTCCAAAGCTTGATATAAAAATGTTTCCCGGGCTTCCCTGGTGGCGCAGTGGTTGAGAGTCTGCCTGCCGATGCAGGGGACACGGGTTCGTGCCCTGGTCCGGGAAGATTCCACATGCCATGGAGCGACTGGGCCTGTGAGCCATGGCCGCTGAGCCTGCACATCCGGAGCCTGTGCTCCACAACGGGAGAGGCCACAACAGTGAGAGACCTGTGTACTGCAAAAAAACAAAAAAACAAAAAACAAACAAACAAAAAAACTGATTATGTAAAGAGCGAGGTGTATAAATTACCAACTCCAACAATGAAAAGGTATACAACTTTAAGATCCTATCAATATTAAAAACGATATTTTGATGAGATGGACAAGTGCTGAGAAAAACATAACCAATAAAAACTGACAGAAGAAGAAGAAATTGAAAAACTGAGTATTCATATATCAAAGAAATTAATTAAATATCCTCCCACAAAGAAAACTCTAGTCACAGAATGTTTTACTAGTAAATTCTTCCAAACATTTTAGGAAAAGAAGCAACAGTCTTACACAATTTTCTTTGAAATTAGAGAATTGGAAAAGAGAAAACACTTCCTGACTCACAATGTGACCAGCATAACTCTGATTTCAAACCATGACAAGGACGGTATAACAAAGGAAAATTATAGATCACTCTCATAATCATAGGTGCAAACTTAAATAATCAAAATATGAACAAAATAAATCTAGCAATACATAAGAAAGATAACACATCATAACTGAGGGTTTTAAAAATTATTATTCCAAGAATGTCATTGTCTACCCTTAGAAAACAATCAATGTAAATGCTATATTGTTGAATAAAAAGGAAAAAAAATCTTATGATTATCTCAATAAGTCCAAAACAGGTGACAAAATTCATGGTTCACTCATGATTTAAACATAGCAAAGAAAAAATATAATTTCCTTATCCAAATAAGGGTATCTACTAATGTTACTACTCTGGGTAAATGAAGTTTAATTCCAAGGGGGAACTCTGAGAGCTGGTGTAAAATACAAACTTCAGAGGTATCTAACTGATAAGCAAAGCAACTGGGCTATACAACAACTCCTATCAGTCATTGGTTGAGTTCTCCTAACAGAGTTAATTCCTTGGAAATTCTGATTTGCTACTGCAGGCAGCAAAGAGTCTCCAGGGTACTGAGAATGCTTTCAGCATAACAAAAAAATGTGGTTGCTGTCATTTAGAAGCTGGGCTGGTGATGTGCACTAAGAGATGAGGGCAAGAGGATCTGATTGGGTTCCAATGAATCTATTTCTGAACACCTAAAGAAATGGAAAGGTATGCCATGTTCATAGATTCAAAAGCTTAATATTGTAAAGGTGTCAGTTATCCCCAGAGCAATAGTGATTCAATGAAATCCAATTCAAAATCCCAGAAATTTTTCAATTAACAGGCTATTTCCAAAATTGATACGGAAATTTAAAGAGTTAAGGACAGCCAAAGCAACCTTGAAGACGAACGAAGTTAGAAAATTTACGCAAACAGATATCAAGAATTATTTTAAACTTACAATAACTAAAATTATGTAGTATTAGCACAAGAATAGACAAACAGACAATGAAACATCAAAAGGAATCAAGAAACAAACCTACATATATATAGACACATGCTTTGAAAAAATTTATACTGCACAGAGAAAAAGAATGCCTCTCTTAAACAGCCACAGCTTAGCTGGATATGCACACGAAGGAAAATAAATGAATCCTGAGCCCTCTACCCAGTTGCAACAACCAATTCCAGACTGATCATAGATCTCTGTGTAAAAAGAAAACAATATAGCTTATAGAATATATTAGAATAATATCATCATGTCATTGGAGTGTGCATGGATTTCTTAAATGGTCAATAAATGGACAAACCATAAAGGAAAATATGAAGACTTTCTGTTCATAAAATGAAGATTTTCTATTCATAAAAATCTACCATTACAGGGGTAAAAGGCAAACCACAGAGTGGGAGATGTTAGCAACTTTTAATGCGTAAAAGACCTTATTATGGATTGAATGTGTCTTCCCAAAATTCATATACTGAATCCTAACCCTCAAAGGTGATGGTACTTGAAAGTGGGGCCTTTGGGAGGTGCTTAAGTAATGAGAATGGAACCCTCATGAATGGGACTACTGTTCTTATAAAAAAGACCCCACAGATAACCCTTGCCCCTTCCACCATGTGAGGACACAGAAGTTGCTGGCTATGAACCAGGAAGAGGGCCTTAACCCAAGCATTCTGGTGCCTTAACCTTGGACTTCCCAGTCTCCAGAACTGTAAGAAATAAATTTTTGTTTTTTATAAGTTAACTAATCTGTGTTTTTCTGTTATAGCAGTCCAAATGAACTATGACAGGCCTCATATCTAGAGTATGTGAAGAATTCTTACATATCAATAAGGAATAATTAGTTAACCAATTTCAAAAATGAGGAAGAGACTTTAAAAGGCAATTCATGGAAGAGGTTATCAACATGGCCAATAAACACATTGGCCCCATTAATCATTAAGTAAATGTAGGATTCCAGGAAATATCCACAAAAATACCTAAAATTAAAAAGACTAACAACATTAAACAATGATGAGGATGTGAAGCAACTGGAACAGTTATATGCTGCTGGTGAATGTCTAAATTGATACAATTTAGAAAACCATTTGTCAGAATCTCCTAAAGGTGAACAAATGTATGACAAAGCAATTTTCCCAGAGAAACACATAGGTTTATTTAAAGATACATACAGAAATATAGTAGTGATTTTTGTAATAGGAAAAACTGGAAAGAGTAAAATAGAGTTTTTAAAAATATGATATTCATATAATGGAATGGTGTACATCAACAAAGCTAATACTACTCCAGGAACATGGATTAATTTCTCAAAAATAATGTTAAAGATCAAACACAAGAGTACATATGATGTGATTTCATTGTAAAAGTTCTAAAACAGGTAAAACTAGCCTTTGGTTTCAATGTGTTAGAAGTGAGAATCATGTTGCCTCTGAGAAAAAGAGAGAGAAGTCCTATGAGGCAGTATGAAGGAACCTTCTGAGATATTGGCAAGCATTTATTATGTATCTCCCTGGGAAGAGGTGATCTGGATGTGCTCACCTGTGAAAATACATTGCTTATGATTTGTTTATAATTTGTTCACTTATAATTTGTTTATTTTTCTACATTTGTTCTACTTTCATTAAAATGTTTATTTACAAAAATATTTTAAAATAAATAACAACCTACTAGCTATTTTTAATCTTCTTAATGCTAGATAAATCTTACTAGGGCATATATGACTTGAGTAAGGAAATTTTATCAGATTTTGCCCAATTCTTTCGATGGGTTTCTTTTCATCTATTAATTTCTACTACACATGATTTAATTTATTTGAATAATAATTATGGTTCTGTGTACTTATCTATCACATATTTACATATGTATCTTTCTGTGTATAGCACACAAAGTTGAATTGGAAGATGAACACAAAATAATAACACTGTTTATTCTTCAGCTGTTTGTTGTATTCAGTATTATTTTTATCTTTATATGGAATGCTATAATTTTTTAATAAAAATAATAAACAGTTTATACTTGAGAGAAATAATTCAACCTCTTAAGTGGTTTTTAAATCACGTCTTCTAAATAGGTTAAATATATCATTTGTTAAAAACAAATTTACTCACATTTGCACCCCATGTCTGTCAATTTTTTTATTTTCTTGATCTTTTCCATCCAAGATAACTGCAAACTGAAATGACTTCAAAAGAAGTTTCAAACATCTTTATTTTATTGTTCGATTTTACTTTCTATCTTATTTCTTGCTACTCAACACTACCTCTTTTTTCCTTTTAAAGATTCCTGCTGAGTTCCCTTCAAATTTGCATGGATGATTTTTTAGGGTCATTTGAAAGAGTGATGGCTTCATGTATCATTGTCCATGTTTCCTCAAGCAGGTCACTAAAATTAAGATATACCTGTATCTCTAAACTAGCATAAAATAAACAAATGAGCATTTGCATATGTTTTATACCTTTACATTGACTTTTGCTGCTCACTACCAACTTATCAGTTACGGTTGGAGAAGCACAGTCTTTGAATTCACTTTGGGAAGCTCACTATCACAGCATTCCCTTCTTGCCGCAGCCCTCCGTGATTCAGTTGATCCTTTACTTAACTTGAATATTTTTCTGATTTCAGAGTCAAGTACAAACCTCCTGTTTTTAGCTACGGAGCCATGTTCCCAATTGAAACCATAAATTTATAAGGATTACATCTTAAAACTATCAATGAACAACAATCCAAAATCACATGCAGAAAAAACTCAGAATTTTTATTTTCATCTCATCAAGAAACCTCCAGTATTTTCAACTTGTTTATAAACATGCTGATGAAGAAAATTGTGGCTGGAAATTGATCTAATTTTAGGAGAAAACATGTGTTTATATAATCAAAATTAAAAAGAAAAAATCTCTGATTTTTTGAATGATAGACTTGTTTTTCAAAAACAGCTGTATAATCCTCTCTGAACTCATGCATGTAGCTATTGTCTGCTCTCATCAGCAAGCCCTTTTCATGCATTTCTGATTCTTTAAGCATAATCTTTTCATATTACAATGGTAGATGGATTAACAATGGTAAACAATGGTAAACAAGACGACTACTGGGTTAAAGCTACAAGATCTCCCACTAACAAAATAGTAAATCTCCTAATTACTCATTAAACGTAAAATAAAATTTATTTGTTATCTGGACATTTACAAATAAATTTGAGATTTGTTAATATGAATTCTGCCAATTTTCCTTCTGAATGGAGTTGAAGCAATATTTTAAGTGTAAAAAATTTTTAAACTTCTTTCCCTAAACTTTTTTGTGTCCCCAGTATAATTCCTCTTACCCAAGGAATATAAATACCACAATTGGAAAAGCATAGATCCAGGGGAAAGGGTCAAAACGTTACCGAGTCCAAACTTGTACTGCTCTCTGCACAACAGGCCAGTAAATCAAGAGATGAAGTGTTGAGGCAAGGAATAGTGACTTTATTCAGAAAGCCAGTAGACCAAGAAGATGGTGGACTAGTGCCCCAAAGAACCATTTTACCTGAGTTAGAATTCAGGCTTCCTTTTACACTAAAAGGGGACAGGGTTGTGGTTGGTTGCTGCAAACTTCTTGGTGCTGGAATACTTTGTTCTTGCAGCTGTCCACGTAGGTCTGGTCACATGTTCCTGTGAACCTCCAGCAAGACACATGTTATTCTCTCTTCTGCAACTTTGTGTCTCTATAGGAATAGAAAATGTTATACTTTTAAAGGTCAGGGCCTTGAGAATGTGCTATCCTGTATATTTCAGGCTAGAGGAAACATTCTTTTGCAAAAGTTGCAGAGACAGAGTGACTAAGCACAGGCAGCAGAGTGCAGACGTTAGAAGTAGATCCACTATGGAGGCAGGTTTGTTCTCTGTTACAAAAGGAGACCACTCAGCCAGCTTCCAACTGAATGGGCTAAATCCCTTTTATTTATTTATCTATCTATCTATCTATCTATTTATTTTGAGACTCAAACATCTTTCAGTTTATTTCACTGGGGATTTAAGCCCAAAACACTTGAAAATTACAATGTGCAGAGTCTCTTTAAGTGCTTATTTTAGAAATAAAAAGGTAACAACATTCATGCACCCAGAGTCACTGAGCGTGTCCATCTCTAAATGGAAACCAATCAAAAACAATCAATCAACCAATGACAAAAAGAGACCCCTACACTGTGTATTAGTGTTCTACTGGAACAAATAAATCAATGTATGAGTAACTATCTATAGTTTAGATACACTTTGCCTCTTTGTATTGACCACTGTCCCTAGACTTGCACACTAAAATCCAGTCACACTGGCTTCCTTTCAGTTCCTTTCAATCCCAGGATATTTTCACAAGTGGTTTTCTTTGCCAGGAATATGCACATGCACACACTTCACCTGGCTGGTCAGTATTCATCATTCAGATCTCCACAGTCACATCAAATTCAATAAAGCCCACAATTATCATCATGTTTCCTAACTTGTGTGTATTACTTCATCATTTAAAAAAGGCTTCTATATAATAAGCAACAAGGACCTATTGTATGGCACAGGGAACTATACTCAATATCTTGTAATAAGCTATAATGGAAGAGAATGTAAAAAAGAGAAAAATATATATATGATATATATACATATATATATGTATAATTGAGCCACTTCGCTGTACACCTGAAACTGGTACAACATTGTAAATCAACTATATTTCAATAAAAATTTTTAAAAATAATAATTTTAAAAGTAAAAATAAAAAATACTTTCATATTCATTTTTCTTCTTCTCATAGAAGCAACATTTCTCATTATATGGAGGCAGTGCAGCATCAAGTGCTTTGGTCTTGGAACCAGATGGCCTGGCTTTCCATCCCAACTTGGCCACCTACTTATTGTAGGACATGACAAGATACTTAATCTTGCAGAAGCTTCGTTTCTTGACCTGTAAATGGTAATGATGACAGTGCCTATCTCATAGAGACTGGAACAGTGTCTAGTTCTTTGTAATTACTCAATAAACACTATTATTCGTTATTTCCTCCCTTACTTTTTAGATGAAGCTAAGTGATTTGGTCTAGATTAGACAAATAGTCTTTTGATTCCTTTTACATATAGTTCTGGGGGCTTTCTTCTTCAAAGCAGGCTCATTTTTGCAATAATTATAAGTAATTTAAAAATTAGCATTTAATTCCAAGAGATTGTGTAGGAAATTTTACTGAATGTAAGTCCTGTCAGAGAGAACTTGATTTTTGTTTTCTAAATGACTGGCTGTTTTTACATTTATATTCAAGAGAAAACATTTTTCAGAGTCCTATTTTCAATGAAATGCATTGACATTTCTTACAGATGACATGCTGTACCAATTGAAACCAGCACCAAAAAGGAAAAAAAGAGGAGAAACAAAGTTTATGACATTTAACATTGAATGCCAAACTCTCTCATCATTAGCAGACAGAGCCTCTTTTTGTTAATTTATGCAATCAGAAATTGTGACCTTTGTCTCTTTTTTCTGTAATGACCACAGACTTATATTGTTGTTCTGTGCAGTTTCTTCCTGGACACTTGTTCTTTTTTTATTTGCATTTTATTTTTTATTTACAAATTATTTCACTTTAATTTTGAAAGAAAAAAATCTGTCTTCACTAACTTTACTTTTAAATTGACATTGATTGATAACAATTATCCAGTAGAAAACTAAAATAAGGAAAAAACTCCCACCCTGACACCACTGTTCTTAAGAATATTTTTTCTTACACGGGAGAGTGAGAAATGGCATCTCCACCTTGCATGTGGATTCCTAGGATTCTTTTCCATTAAAAGTTAGTGAAGAATCTAAAGACTTCTAAAGCTGGGGTCTTTACAGGAATCTTTCAAGTTCTTAATACCTGAAATTATTGTAATATTTGTTACCTAAGTATGTTCATATATGTCAAGGAAGACTGTCAAATTATATGCTTTTCTTAAGTAACTTGTCAGCGAGTGTCTTTATTTCTCAATGGTATTTAGAATCCTAGGTTTAGAGCTCAAATACAATCCTTATTATTCATCCATTTTGTATTTTCCAATTTACCTATTTCCTAAAATTTATTTGTAACCCCAAAATCTATACTGGCAGTGGCTTCAAGGTCATTCATGGATGTGTGCAGACTTGCAAAAATCTTGAGTCACCCACCACACACTTTATCAACCAAGATCAGACTAAGCATTGTTCTGCCCTCTTGTTTCAGATCTCATACTGTAAACAAGTGTGTCCTTTTCAGTCAATTTAATGCCATATTTTTCATATTTTCATACTTTCTGTTGGTGGTTTTGCTGTTTAAAAGTCTCCCTGCCAAGCATGTTGCTGAAGTATTTTCTAGAGTTTATAAGCACAAGAATACTGCAATGTGCCTTAAGGAGAGAATGTGTCTTGAGGTCTTGAGGTAAGCTTTGTTTAGGCGTGCGTTATAGTACCATGGGTCATGCCTTCAATGTTAATGAATCAATAATACATATTAAATAAATTGTCTTTTAACAGAAACACACATAAAACAAGAACCAGGAAGAAGCTAAATCTGTATAATGGAAATTTTTACCTATGTCTACTTTCCCACTCTCGACTAGGAACTGTGGAGACTGTGGGATGGTGCCTGTCAGTCACCCCGGACCTCCAGTACTGTGAGCAGAGTCAACTCTCCCTCCTCTCCTGAGAATAGGTACCTGAGAATCATGTGGGGTGATAATAAGAAAATACTATGAACTCAAAACCCATAAATTCAACAACTTAGATGAAATGAATAAATTTCTTGAGATGCAAACCACCAAAACATACTTACGAAAAAACAAGATAGCTTTAATAGTTCTATATCTATTAAATACACTAAATTTTTAGTTAAAATATTCAAAAAGAGAGATTCCAGTTCCATACGATTTTACTGGTGAATTCTACAAAACATTTAGGGAAGAAATAAAATCAATTCTACACAGTCTCTTCCCAAAAAATAGGAGAGAACACTTTCCAAATCATCTTATGTGGCTCGCATTATCCTAATTCCCAAACTAGACAAAGATAGAACAAGTAGAGAAAACTATAAACAATATCTCTCGTGAACATAGACATAAAATCCTCAACAAACACTAGTAAATCATATCCTCCAATATATGAAACAAAAAATACAACATGACCAAGTGGGGATTACTCCAGGAATGCAAGAGTTACTTAAAAATCAATCAATATAATCACCATATAAACAGTCTATAGGATAAAAGCCACAGTATCATATCAATTGATGTAGAAAAATCATTTGAAAAAATTCACATTACCCATTTACAATAAAACTATCAACAAACTAGGAATAGAAGAAAACTTTTTTCAACATAATAAAGAGCTTCCATAAAATAACATGCAGCTAATATCATACTTAATGGTATAAAACTGAATAATTTCCCTAAAATCTGGAAAAAAGTAGGGATTCCACTTTCTCTACTGCAGTTCAACATAGTAATGGATGTCTTAGTTCATTAAAGCAACAAAGGAAATAGAAGACATATAGATTGGAAAGGAAGAAATAAAACTGCCCTATTTGCAGATGATAATTGCCTATGTAGAAAGTCTCAAGGAATCTACCAAAAACAAAAAACTTCCTAAAAGTAACAAGTGAATGTAGCAAGGTCACAGGAAACACAGGCCAATCTACAAAGACTGTATATTTCTCTACAATAGAAATAAATAACTGGAAACCCAAATTTAAAATACAATGTCATCTATAATAGCTTAACAAAAAAAGAAATACTTAGATATAAGCCTATTAAAACATGTGCATAGTCTGTAGGCTGAAAACCACAAAAGAGTTCTGAAATAATTCAAATAATTTATAAATAAATGGAAAGACAGTGTTCATTGATTAGAAGGCTCACCATAGTAAGATGTGAATTTTCACTAAATTGATTTACAGGTGCAAAAAATGTCTATCAAAATTTCAGCAAACTTTTTTAGAGATATAGACAAGCAGTTTCAAAAATTTATATGGAAGAATGAAGGGACTAGAAAAGCTAAAGCAATATTGAAAAAGAGAATGTGTTTGGAGGAATCATAATGTTAAGGTTTATTATTCTGCTATAAAAACAAAGAAATGTGGAATTGGTAAAGAATAGACACACAGATCAATTGAACACAATAAAGTCCAGAAAGAGATCCACACAAGTAAGTCTGCTTTTGACTTTTGCCAAAAATGCAAAAATAATTCAATAGAAAAAAGATTTTTTTCAACAAATTGTGTTGAAACAATTGGAATTCCACAGGCAAAAATATAAATCTAGACCTAAACCTTACACCTTGTAAAAAAGTAACTCAAAATGGGTCATCGATCTCACAGAAAAGTGTATAACTATAAAACTTTTAGGAAAAATAAAAAACAGGAAAGAATCTTTGTTACCAGGGATTAGGCAAAGAGTTCTTAGGACTATCACTATACTTAGACATCTAAATCACTATACATTAAAAAAAATAGATATCATTCATATTAAAGAATTAAAAACTTTTCTCTATAGAGTAACCTGTAAAAATGATTTAAGGACAAGCCATGGACTGGAGGAAAATATTTACAAATCATATATCTGACAAAGAATTGTATCACAATATGTGAAGAACTCTTTAAACTTAATAGTAGAAAAACAAAAAAATTCAATTATAAAATGTAAAAAGACTTGTACAGTGCCTTCATCAAAGAAGATATACAAACGGCAATAAGCACGTGAAAAGATATTCAACTTCATTAGCTATTAGAGAATTGTAAATAAAAACCACTATGATATATACTGCAACTACAGTGGCTAAAATAAAAATACTAGCAATATCAAGTTCTGTTGAGGAACAACCAGATATTTTACAATTGCTAGTGATAATATAAAATGATACAGCACTCTAGAAAACAGTTAAGTTTCTTATGAAACTAAATATACATTTGCCATAAGACACAGAAATTGCACTTTCAGGTATACATCTTAAAGAAATGAAAAGTTATGAGAGTTTGTTGAGAGTTGGAGTAAAGATCAGATTATGAGGAGTAAGACCTTACCTACAGACAATCCTAAAGAATCCACAAAAAAAAACCTCTTAGAGGTGACAAACTAATTCATAAAAGTTGCATGGTGCAAGACGAACACAAAAAATCAACTGTGGCTCTTTACTTCAGCAAAGAATAATTCAAAAAGGAATTTGGGAAAGCAATTGTGTTTATAATAGTACCTAAAAAAATCAAATACTTAGGATTAAGTCTAACCATGGAGGTGAAAGTCTTGTACACTGTAAACTACAAATTATTGTTGCAAGAATTAAAGAAGAACTAAATAAATGGAAATACATCTCATGTTCATGGATAGAAACACCAAAAGAACAAGCAACAAAAGAAAACTAGATAAACTGGACTTCATCAAAATTAAGAACATTTTCGTGCATCAAAGGATACTATCAAGAAAGCAAAAAGACAACTTATTGAATTGGAGAAAATATTTGCAAATTATATATGTGGTAAGAGATTAAAATTCAGAATAAGTAAAGAACTCCTACAACTCAACAACAACAAACCCAGTTGAATGGCCTTGAAGAGACGTTTCTTCAAAGATATACAAATAGGCAATAAGGACATAAAAAGATGCTTAACATCATTAGTAATTAGATGAATACAAATCAAAACCAGAAAGAAATAGCATTTCCCACCTACTAGGAAGGTGATAATTGTTTAAAAATGGAAAGTAACAGTGTTGATTAGAATATGGAGAAATTGGAACACTTGAGCATTACTGATAGCAATGTAAAATTGTGCAGCCACTGTAGAAAATAGTATGGTGGTTCCTAGAGCCATATATATGGTTCCTCAAACTATACAAAGTTAACAATCCCATTCCAAGGAATAAATCTAAAAGAATTGAAAGTAAGGATTCAAACAAATATTTATACACCAGTATTCATACCAACATTATTCAGAATAGCCCATGGGTCCATCAACTGATGAATGAATGAGCAAAATGTGATACACACATGCACACACACACACACACACACACACACACACACACACACTGAAATATTATTCAGTCATAAAAAGGAATGAAATTTTTATTTTTGCTACAATATGGATGGACCTTGAAAACATTATGCTGAGAGAAGAGATAAAGTTGTCAGAGTAGGAGGATGCTGGGGTCCCCTCCCCTCAAAAACACATCAAAACTAAAACTACATGTAGAGTGACTCACTGAAATCTACCTGGGGACTAGCAGAACAGCTCTATTACAACCAAGGCTGTAAAGAAAGAACCACATGGAGTCGGGTAGGAAGGGAGGAGAAGCAATATGGTCAGAATCCACACCCCTAGCAGGGAACACAGAAGAGGAAGGGGATATTATAGACTCCAGGATCCTCCCTGGGGAGCAAGGGGTTCAAGACACATATTAGCTACCTCAGCCCTGGGGTCTAACACTGAGAAGACAAGTCCCCTTAGCTGGGGGCTTACCAGAAGGCTGTAAGAAACTAAGACTTCGGTCTTGAAGAATGTACATGGATTTTCCCACTCCCAGTCACAGTGCAGATTGAAAACTGCTTGAGGCTTTGTCTAGCTTTCCAGGATCACCCCAACATGCTCCCCACCCTGCACCAGGCACTTGTTCCAGCCCTCATTGGTCCAGCACTGCTGTCCACTAGGGTGAAGTCTGCTATTGCTGATGAGAGTGCACCAGGACAGTGACACCACTGAGTATAGGAGAAGCCTCAGCTTTCACCTGACTCTGGCTGTAGCCCCTCCTACTCCAGCCCTACCTCCCACCAAAGGGTAATTCTACCAAACATATAAAAGAAGAGTTAATACCTATCCTTCTTAAACTATTCCAAAAAATTGAAGAGGGAACACTCCCAAATTCATTCTGAGGCCATCATTACCCTGATAGCAAAACCAGATAAAGATACTATAAAAACAATTACAGTCCAATATTCCTGATGAATATAGATGCAAAAATCCTCAACAAAATATTAGCAAATGAAATTCAACAATACATAAAAAGGATCATAATCATGATCAAGTGGGATCTATTCCAGGCATTCAAGAATGGTTCAATACCCCAAATCAATTAATGCAATGCACCACATTAACAAAAGGAAGGATAAAAATAACACGATAATTTCAATAGACATACAAAAAGCATTTGACAAAATTCAACACCCATTTGGGATAAAAACTCTCAACAAAATTTGTATAGAGTGGATATATCTCCACATGATAAAGGTCATCTATGACAAACCCACAGCTTACATTACACTCAATGGTGAAAAACTGAAAACTTTTCTTCTAAAATTAGGAACAAGGATGCCCATTCTCACCATTTGTAGTTAACATTGTATTGGAAGTCCTAGTCACAGCAATCAGACAAGAAAAATAAATAAAAAGCATCCACATTGGAAGATAAGAGGTAAAACTGTCACAACTTGCAAATGACATGATACTACATATAGAAAACCTTAAGGTCTCCACCAAAAAAGAATTAGAATTAATAATTCAGTAAAGTTGCAGAGTACAAGATTAATGTATAGAAATCTGTTGATTTTCTATACAATAATGAAATATCAAAGAGAAAGCAAAAAAATCCCATTTAAAAATGGATCAAAAAGAGTAAAATGCATAGGAGTAAACTTAAGGAGGTGAAAGACCTATACTCTGAAAACTGTAAGACATTGATGAAGGAAATTGAAAACAATACAAATAAATGGAATGACATCCCTTGTTCATGGATTAGAAGAATTAATATTGTTAAAATGTCCATACTATGTAGAACAATCTAGAGATTCAACTCAATCCATCAAAATACCAATGGCATTTTTCACAAAACTAGAACAAATAATTTAAAAATTTCTATAGAACCACAAAAGACCTCAAAAAGCCAAAGCAATCTTGAGAGAAAAGAACAAAGTTGGATGTATCATGCTTCCTGACTTGACACTACACTACAAAGCCATAGTAATCAAAACAGTATGTCATTGGCATCAAAACAGACACATAAATCAATGGAACAGAACAGAGACCCAAGAAATAAACCCTCACATTTATTGTCAATTAATGTATGACAAAGGAGGCAAAAATATCAATGGGGAAAAGGTAGTCTCTTCAGTAAGTGATGCTGGGAAAATTGGATAGTTACACACAAAAGAATGAAATTGGAACATTTTCTCACACCATAAATAAACTCAAAATAAATTAAACACCTAAGCATAAGACATGAAACCATAAACTCCTAGAAGAAAACATAAGCAGTAGACTCCTTTTTTAATTTAATTTAATTTATTTATTTTTGGCTGTGTTAGGTCTCCATTGCCACGCACAGGCTTTCTCTAGTTGTGGCGAACGGGGGCTACTCTTCATTGCAGTGCACGGGCTTCTCATTGTGGTGGCTCCTCTTATTGCAGAACATGGGCTCTAGGCATGCAGGCTTCAGTAGTTGTGGCACATGGGCTCAGTAACTGTGGCTCACAGGCTCTAGAGCACAGACTCAGTAGTCGTGGCACACGGGCTTAGTTGCTCCATGGCATGTGGGATCTTCCCAGACCAGGGCTCAAACATGTATCCCCTGCCTTGGCAGGTGGATTCTTAACCACTGTGCCACCAGGGTAGCCCAGCAGTAGACTCTTTAACATAGATCTATGCAATAATTTTTTTGCTTCTGTCTCCTCAGACAAGGGAAATAAAGGCAAATATAAAAAAATCAGACCTAATTAAACTTAAAAGCTTTTCTTAATTTAATTTTTATTTTATGTTATAGTATAGTTGATTTACAATGTTGTGTATAAAAGCTTTTGAACAGCAAAGAAAACCATCAATAAAATGAAAAGACAACCTACTAAATAGGAGAAGATATTTGTAAATGATATGTCTGATAAAGGGTTAATATCCAAAATATATAAAGAGCTCATATGAACAACTCAATATGAAAAATACAAGCAATCCAATTAAAAAATGGGCAGAAAACCTGAATAGACATTTTTCTAAAGAAAACACAGGCACATGAGATGATCCTCAACATCACTAATCATTAAGGAAATGTGAATCAAAACTGAAATGAGATATCACCTAACACCTGACAGAATGGTTATCATCAAAAATACAGCAAATAATAAATTTGGCAAGGATGAAGGAAAAAGGGAATGATAGTTCACTGTTGGTGGAAACGTAAATTGGTACAGCCACTTTGGAAAACAGTATAAAGATTCCTCAAAAAATTAAAAATAGAACTATCATATCCAGCAATTCCACTCCTGGGTACATGAGTGAAGAATATGAAAACACTAGTTCAAAAATATATATGCACCTTAACACTCCAATGTTCATAACTTCATTATTTACAATAGCTAAGATATGGAAGTATATATACACAGAGTGGAATATTACTCATCCATTAAAAAAGAATGAACTTTTGCTATTTGTGACAGCAAGAATGGACCTGGAGTGTGTTATGCTAAGTGATGTAAATGAGACAGAGAAAGACAAATACTGTACATTTTCACTTATATGTGGAATCTTAAAAATACAACAAAAGAATGAATGTAATAAAGCCAAAGCAGACTTATAGATACAGAGAACAAATTAGTGGTTACCAGACAGGAAAGTCATGTGGGGAAGGAAAGATACAGGAAGGGATAAGAGGTACAAACTACTAGGTATAAAATAAATAAGAACCAAGGGTGTAATGTACAGCACAGGAAATATTGCCAATATTTTATAATAACTTTAAAGGGAGTATAATCTAAAAATTATTGAATCACTGTTTTGTACACCTGAAACTAATATAACATTGAAAGTAAACTATACTTAAATTAAAAAAAAAAAAACATTATGCTTAGTGAAATAAGCCAGACAAAAAGGACAAATATATTATTCCATTTATATGAAGTACCTAGAACAGTAAAATTCATAGAGACACAAAGTACAATAGAGGTCCCAGGGACTGGGGGGAACAGGAGGGGAAAGTTATTGTTTAATGGGTACACAGGTTTTGGTGGAGGTGATGAAAAAGTTTTAGGTATAGGTAGTGGTGATGGTTATACACGTTTGAGAATGTATTTAATGCCACTGAATTATACACTTATAAATGATTAAAATGGTCAATATTATACAAGGTATAATTTTCGACAATAAAAATAAATTCTTTGGCTTCCCTGGAGGCGTAGTGGTTGAGAGTCCGCCTGCCGATGCAGGGGACGCGGGTTCGTGCCCCGATCTGGGAAGATCCCACATGCCGCGGAGCGGCTGGGCCCGTGAGCCATGGCCGCTGAGCCTGCGCGTCCGCAGCCTGTGCTCTGCAACGGGAGAGGCCACAACAGTGAGAGGCCCGCGTACCGCAAAAAAAAAAAATTCTTACCGAGTAGACTTTAAATTTGCTTTTAAAAATAATCTTTCTTTACTATATTCATAGTACATATAAAGAGTATATACATAGTTTGATGATACTAAATTCCTTTTAAACTACTTCTGATTCAGTTTTACTGCTTTGTAGATTTTTGTGAAATGAGGTTTAAATTTAAAGGCACTAAAGGATAAACCAAAAAAATCTAGCTGCTTTGAATGTTGTCTAATTTGTTAAAAATATACTTGTTAATAATCACTTGCTATTATCCCACAGTCACTTCAGTTATGTGAACTATGTTGTCTGTCATTTCTATTAACTTCTACATGCCTTTTGCAAGCAGTGTTGGCAAAGATAATTATTTTCAAGAATAAAAGTTGCATTTTGCCAAAGGGAATGGGATAAAACAGCGGAACATTTGCATTTTCTTCAAAATGCCAGTCATAAATTCTGGGTGGACTCTAATTTTGGTGGTTAAAGCTTGCCAGTCCTTTCCGGATGAGATGTATGATTGGAACTTACTTGTGTCCTTCTTTTAATTGAAGATGTGGAGACCAAAAGTTTTCCAATACGTTTTTTTCTTAATGATAATAGTAATGAGTATTTATTGTGCAGCATCAGTGGTCCTATGGATGGCCACAACTTGTGCTAAATAAATTCAAATGAGGCCTAGCTTCACAGCAAATGTGGCATAACCCAAGCACAAGTTAGTGTGAAATATCATTGAAATGGTATGCTATCATTGAACCTTAATTTCCTCTCAAACCTCAGTATCTTACAATGTTTAAGTGCATGAATTCCAGAACCTCCTTACATGGGTTCAACTCCCAGCTCTACTATCTATTAGCCATGGAAGCCTGAGGAAGATACTTACCATTTGTGCCTCAGTTTCCTTGTCTGTAAAGTGGAGAGATAATAGTAGCTAGCTCATAGAATTGTGATGAGGCTTAAAGGTAAAATATTTAAAATAGTACTCGCACAGGTAAACATTAATAATTGGTAGCTAACTTTTTCACAAGATACACATCTGTCTGCTCAATATTAATGTTTTAGATTAACACTTCAATTATGTCTTGTACTTAATGAAGCTTTATCCTCTTTACTACCAGATTACTTTCATTTTCCTAAAAGCATTCTTTTGTTTTCTTGCCCCAGTTTGTTTATTTGGGGGGGTGAATATTTCTTCACAGTGACCATATGCTTTCCATGAGTGACTGTGCTGTCATCCTAACCAAACCAGGTCTCCTATTTTTGGTACCCAGGCGACCATCTTTGTTTATAGTGGCATTATTAACAGATGATGGTGCCAGGCAAAGATTTAATAAAAATGACGGGATATTTTGTTTGGTTCTAGTTTATCTAAAAAGTTAAATTTTTAAAAATTTATTGGTTATCATCATATCCAGAATCTCACATGTCTTTTGTTAACCTTAAAATGCCAGAAATCATAGTTAATGATGTCTATTAGGTGCATTAATAAAAAATAACCTTGAGGAAAACCTCTAACGGGATGATTATTTTTCCTTATTTTTTTCCTGTAATGTATAACATCTGAAAATAAAATAATGGCTGGCTCTTGGATTTTTATTTATTAACAACAGAAGAAAATGTATAGCACAGATTAATATTTCAATAATTAATTAATTACAACAAACTATGAAAATATATAGTTGGTACCCTCTGACCAACATCTTCCTAATTCGTGCCCCCCTACCCCCAGCTCCTGTTATCCTCCATTCTACTCTCTGTTTCTGTAAATTCAGCTTTTTTTAGATTCTACATAAAAGTGACATCATACAACTCTATGTCTGTCTGACTTATCTTACTTAATGTAATGCCCTCAAGGTCCATCCATGTTGTCAAAAATAGCAGGCTTTTCTTCTTTCTCCTGGCTGAATAATATTCCATTGTACATATATGTGTGTGTGTATATATATATACACACACACACACACATATATGTGTGTATACCACGTTTTCTTTATTCATTCATCTGTTGACTTATGTTGCTTTCATATTTTGACTATAGTGAATAATGCTGCAATAAACATGGGGGTGCAGATATCTTTTTTGATTTCCTGTTTTCATTTTTTTGGATATACACCCAGAAGTGGAATTGCTGGATCATATGGTAGTTCTATTTTAAATTTTTGAGGAAATTTCATACTGTTTTCCATAGTGGTCAAAACAATTTACATTCCCACCAACAGTACAAAAGCCTTTTGAGTTTGTTTTATGTTTTGTTTTGTTTTGTTTTTACAACCTTGCCAACATTTTTTAATCTCTTCCCTCCTTCATAATAGTCGTTCTAACAGGTGTGAGGTGATATCTCATTATGGTTTTGATTTGTATTTCCCTGATAATTAGTGATGTCAAGCATCTTTTCATGTACCTGTTGACCATTTGCATGTTTTATCCGAAGAACTTCCTATTCAGTTCCTCTGCCCACTTTTTAGTTAGATTGGTTTTCTGTTACTGTATGAGTTGTATGAGTTTGGGGACTTTTAATTTGTCCCAAAGTTGCTAAAGCAAAAATCACGATAAAACTTTCTGCTTTCCTTTATAACCCCCCAACACAAAACAAACAAACAATAAAACCAAAACCAAAAAATTCCGTAGGAAAAAAAGTGGTTTTTTACATGGGAGGAAACAATATAAATTCAAAACTTACAGATAAGGGTTAGCTCTATCACTCAACTCTTTAAAAAGTTTATACGAATATCCAGTCAACACCAACAGGGTTATCTCCCTTGAAACGTTACCTATACGGATTTCCAAGTAGACCATGGGGCTGTATACTGTCTTGGAATGTGCTCAGAAGGCTCCATCACTGAGCAGGTAACAGAGTAAACACCTCAGAGTCCTTTCTTTCAACTGGAAGAGGGGAAGACCGGGATAGAAGACACTATTCAAACTTCGTCTTCTTTCCTTGTGGCTTGTGGTCTCCTCCGCCTCCTCGGAAGCCTCCTTTGCTCACTATAACTTGGTAGCACATTTAAAATCAGGAAATGTGTTGCCTTCAGCATCATTCTTCTTCCTCAGGATTGCTTTGGCTATTTGAGGTCTTTCGTGGCTTCACACAAATTTAAGGGTTTTTTTCTATTTCTGTGAAAAATGCCATTGGAATTTTGATAGGGATTACATTGAATCTATAGATGGCTTTGTGTAGTATGAACATTTTATTAATATAAATTCTTCTGATCCATAAACAAGGGATATCTTTCCATTTGTATCTTATTCAGTTTCTTTCATCAAAGTCTTGTAGTTTTCATTGTACAAATCTTTCACTTCTTTAGTTAAATTTATTCCTAAGTGTTTTATGGCTTTTGATACTATTGTGAATGGAATTGTTTTCTTTATTCCTTTTTCAGATATTTAGTTGTTGATGTATAAAAATACTACTGATTTCTGTATGTTGATTTTATAACCTGCAGCTTTACTGAATTCATAGATTAGTTCCAACAGTTTTTTGGTTGAGTCTTTAGAATTTTCTATATATAAGATCATTATCACCTGCGTAATGAATGGTGAGTTTAAATGTGTCATCATTTTTGTTTTATTAACTTATATTGCAATGGAAAATAAAAGTAATTTGAGTAAAATTAATTAAGCAATTTCTTATATCAGCCAACAATTCCATTACTAGGGACTGATCTGGCATTTAAATATTAGGCTAAAGAATAGATGTCATTGTGAAAATGGAATAATCCACAGTAAATTTCAATATTGTGCTCTTAATGTCTTTAGTAGATTATGAAAGGAGTGTAAAAAAAAGCAAAAATGCCTTTATCTTAATTTGTAGAAAATGGGAATCAATATAACTGACTTGATTTTGCATAAAGTTTCACCATCTAAATTTAAAATACTACTGTGATGGAAATTGAATCATTATCTACATCTGGGGTCAATTCTAGGAAAAATAGCAGTTGGCTGATTCAATATTTCATGTCTACTCCTATCTCCTCTGAGCATCCCATCCATGCCTGATTGTTTTTCTAGGGAGGATACATATTACAAGGAATAGAGCATGCTTTTTACAATCTAGAAAGACCTTAAAAATCCCAACTTTTGAGGGGGCTGATATGTAACTAACCTTGGGAAAGCTCCCCTGTGAAACTCCTCATCTGTAAAGTAGTGGCATGGATAAACTCTTAGGTTTGTTTTAATAAATAAATATTACAGAAATGTTATTGTGTGTGTGTGTGTCAGATATACAATAAATGTTAACATTTCTCTACCTTGGGTAATATTAAATTACCTATTGAACTTTTCATATTTCATGTAGTTATTTTTCCTCCAAATAAACACAGTTTGGATAGGTTTGATAGAGTCAGTATAGAAAAATAAACATTTTTTTTAATATATAACCTTTTTTCTTCACTATATTTATTAAATAGTCATGGTGGGTAGAAAAGATAAATCTATTTTATTTATGTTGTAGGAAAACACATATCTGGAATTTCTGTAGATAACCTTTAAAAATACTATACTTTGTGCAGAAATTTGCTTTTATTTTTCTTTTCCCTAGATCGTTCCTATAATTTCAAAACTAAAATTTTATTTGAGTTTAATCCAAAATGTATCAAATCAATGACCAGTTAAAAGATTTATAATTAGATAATCATGTCAATTATATTTATTTCTATATTGGTCACTTCTGAAATAAATATTTCAGTCTTTTCCACCACACCTTTAAAATTCTTCCTTTACTGATGGCGAATCCTATAAACAGGAGTCATGAAATGGATAATCAATGAATTCCAAGTCTACAGGAGCCAGAGAAATATAAGGAGAAAGGAAGGGAAAGAAAGGGAAGGAAAAAAGGGAGGGAAAGGAGGGAGAGAGGGGAAGAAAGAGGATGAAGAAGAGACAGAGTGAGAAAAGGGGTGCAGGGCAAATACAGAGTGTGAGGCCATGTCCAGTAGTAAGTACTTGCTATCAAGCGTTACACCATATATTTTATTTTATTTTTAATTAATTCATTTAGTTAGTTAGTTTTGGCTGTGTTGGGTCTTCATTGCTGCGTGAGGACTTTCTCTAGTTGCGGCGAGTGGGGGCTACTCTTCGTTGCGGTGTGCGGGCTTCTCATTGTGGTGGCTTCTCTTGTTGTGGAGCACGGGCTCTAGGTGTGCGGCCTTCAGTAGTTGTGGCACGTGGGCTCAGCAGTTGTAACTCGCAGGCTCTAGAGCCCAGGCTCAGTAGTTGTGATGCATGGACTTCGTTGCTCCACAGCATGTAGGATCTTCCTGGACCAGGGCGCGAACCTGTGTCCCCTGCATTGGCAGGCAGATTCTTAACCACTGTGCCATCAGGGAAGTCCCTCATAATATATTTTGGAAAGCAATTTTTTGGTCTGATATTTGATAAAGACTCTGAAATCTAAGGCAATTGCAGATAGAGAATAAAAGTTCTCTGTAGTTTTCCTTTAACACCCAGACTTTATAGCAGGTCTCTAGTCAAGGAGTGTCCTCTCACAGAGACCTCCAAATATCCCACTAAACCACAGCAACCTCACTCTCTCTGCCCAACTTCTTACAGTACTTGTTTCTCTATGCAGCATGGAACATTGACTGAAACGACTATGTATGGATTTTGTTTTCTGTCTCCTGCTCTAGAAATTCCTATGGGTACAGGGGTTTTGTCATTCATTTTGCATTGCATTCCAATGCCTAGAATAGTGCTTGATACATAATAGGGACTTGGTAAAAATTTAGTGAATAAATGAGTATAAGAAAGTGACTTTAGCGCAATCCGGGGAAGAGGAAAAATAGGGTGAGACACAGAGCAGGGAATCATCCAAACTAAGAAGAGTAAAGAAGCAGCAAAGTTGCAGTCATTCCAGGAAATAAAACAACAAAACACCTCACCTTTATATTGAAATAGAAGCTTTACCAATTTCTAGAGAGGATGAATTATAAATTCATATCAGAACCGCACCATCAGGTTTTTAAAATGTGTTTTGCTATTTGTAATTATGTTTAAAACACTATGGTAATTAACATATAGTTATTCATCTACAAAGTGGATCAGCCATTTCTTTTTTTTTTCTTTTCCAGCTTTATTGAGATATAATTGACATCCAGTATTGTGAGTTTAAGATGTACAATGTGTTGACTTGATACACACATATATTGCAAAATAATTACCACCATAGCATTAGTTAATGTTTACATCATATCATATAACTACATTCCCTTTTGTGGTGAGAATATTAAATTATATTAATAATTGCTGTCTTAGCAACTTTCAAGAACATAATACAGTATTATTAATTATGATCACTATGCTGTACATTAGATCCCCAGAACTTATTCAGCTTATAGCTGGAAGTTTGTATTCTGACCAACAATTACCCATTTTCCCCCACCTTCCATACCCTGGTAACCACCATTCCAGTCTCATATCTATTAGTTCAGCTTTTTTAGGTTCCACATATAAGTTATACCATGCAATATTTGCCTTTCTCAGTCAGCCATTTCTAATGAATGTATTCTGTTGTATTTATAAAGAGATGTATTAAATCACTCATTCAGACATTGCTTTAAATACATGTTTGAACTTGACCAAGACTTAACAACTGTAGCCATGCTGTTGGTGCCCAGAGCTGACAGATCTTTAAAACTGGTGCATTAGCAATACTTCCAATGGCGCAAACCAACACAGTGATAGTTTTGCCAGCTGATTGTGAATACCAACTTGATGGGTCACAGAAAAGGAGTCGTTACTATACCTTTCCCTTCATAACAACAAACTGTAACAGAAACTGATATCAGAGCCTTCTTTCAGAAGACAAAACAAAGGAGAAGAGAAACAGATCGTTGATCTTTCTTAAGCTCTAATTATGTGCCAGGCATGGATTTAAATCCTCAAAATAACCATATGTAATTCTTATTAAGGATGAGGAGATAGGTTTAGAAATTTTAAATGCTAATCCAGGTTCACATAGAGTGATGAATCTGGGATTTAAACCCAAATACCTTTGAAAGATGAGCTACAAAACTCACTCTTCACAATATACTTATCCAAAGTACATACACTTCATTTCAAATATTCCACAACTAATTCTGTAAGAGTAATCATTTCTATTGCATAATTCTCTTTCTCACCTTAAGTATATGGATGCCTTTGTTTCTTCAAAGAACAAATCTACTTCAAAAAAACACTAGGTAAATTTTTAAAAGTCAAAACATAAATTCAAAATATTATTCCTTGTTAATAAGTTCATTGTAGAATCTGGCACTAAAATCAGTTCTAGATCAACTTTTCATACAGTTGATACAGAGACCTAAATAAAATTATTTCATTGAATAGAAAGTAATACAGAAAAGGGAATTTAAAGAATTATTTGCCTACATGAAGATTTTAAGTACATTATATATTTTCTAGTATAAGCACAATTTTAAACAACATCAAGTAATCTACAGCTTCCCAATTGCAAGTTATTTCCCAAAATAAGCTGCTATTTTCTCAAAATAACAATAGTATTGATTAATTATTGAATTGTTGTTTAAACTGAATGTCTTAACAAGACCAATATATCTCCATAAAATGCCATCTATTTCTCTGTATTTCCTTAAAATACATTTTTTTTAAAGGCTAGAAAATTTAGCAAGCAGAGAAAAGGTTCTTGACACTTGGGTGGTTCCCAGTCCTTAGTGACATAGTTCAGTGAAAAGACCACTAAAACAAGAAATTTTTTTTAAAAACAGGAGGAAGGGGGCTTCCCTTGTGGCAGGCGCAGTGGTTGAGAGTCCGCCTGCCGATGCAGGGGGCGCGGGTTCGTGCCCCGGTCCGGGAAGATCCCACGTGCCACGGGGCAGCTGGGCCCGTGAGCCATGGCCGCTGAGCCTGTGTGTCCGGAGCCTGTGCTCTGCAACGGGAGGGGCCACAACGGTGAGAGGCCCGCGTACCGCAAAAAAAAAAAAAAAAAATTGCTAGGAGCTAGATAATATATAAAAGCTAGATAATATATCTAGGAGATAAGTATATATATATATATATATATATATATATATATATATATACACACACACACACACACACACACACACACATATGTAACATATAAAACAGAAAATATAAGAAGGAATGAATAGAAGGAATTTGGAAATCATGTTCCAAATAAGTATATTTTGGTTAATATAGAAGTAAAGTACTATCAGGTTTTAGAGTGTAGTATATACAAGGCAATTCTCCTATTTTTTAATGTATTGTATTAAAGCTGGAAGAAGCTTCAAAATCATTCCAATAATGTTTTATCATCAGTTGTCCCTAAGTAAAAAAAACTATGTCATAAAACTTAATAAAGACAGCAAATAGAATTATGCACTTTAAGAAATTGAGTATAACCTTTGAGATAATTGAAAATACTACTGTACTTCCATTTCCAATCATAAACGCAATTGATTTTTTCAGTGCTTAGTCTCAGGTTACCAAACCTTGCTATGCAACATGCTGAATAGAATCTGCCACACACTGAATTACTTATTCAACCATGAGTAGATCTGGACTCTGGGGGTTTTGTATCCAGTATTTTACCACTACAGAGCCAAAACAGCAATAATAAATTGAGTTTTGACCTAATGTGGCAAAAATATAGGATGATATCAAATCTAGAACTGACTTGGGATGACCAGAAAAAAAAATCTGATCATTCAGAAAACATGCTTTGACATACACTGTAGCACAGGTTTCAAGATTTGTCCTGTAATTCCACAATGAATTCACTAGCTTTTTAAGTACATTTTGTTCTGAAACTGCTGGATCATATGGCAGTTTTATTTTTAAGTTTTTGAGGAATCTTCATCTTGTTTTCCATAGAGGCTGCACAAATTTGCAATCCAACCAACAGTGCATGAGTGTTCCCTTTTCTTCACATCCCTGCCAATACTTGTCTTTTTGGTTTTTTTGATGATAGCTATTCTGACTAGGTATGAGGTGATACACCAGTGTGGTTTTCCTTTGCATTTCCCTGATGATTAGTGATGTTGAACATCTTTTCATATGCCTGTTGGCCATCTATATGTCTTCTCTGGAAAAATGTCTTTTCATGTTCTCAGCCCATTTTTTTAATCAGCTTGTTTGATTTTTTGATGTTGAATTGTATGAGTTCACCTGAAGAAAACAAAAACAAAAATTTGAAAAGATATATGCACTCTGATGTTCATTGCAGCATTATATACAGTGGCCAGGATATAGAAACAATTTGAGTGACCATCAGTAGATGAATGGATAAAGAAGAAATGTTATTGCTTGGAAATATCATAGAATAATGCTCAGCCATAAAAATAAAATCTTGCCATTTAAGACAAATGGATGGATCTAGAGGATATTATACTAAGTGAAATAAATCAGAAAGACAAATGTCATATGATCTCATTTATATGTGAAATTTAGAAAACAAAACAAACAAACAAAACAACACAAAAGCAGACTCATAGAAGCAGAAAACAAATGGGTGCTTGCCAGAGGGGAGTGAGGTGGGGAGACGGGTGAAATAGGTGGAGGGGATTAAGAAGTACAAACCTCCAGTTCTAAAATAAATAACCCCCTGGGATGTAACATAGAGCATAAGGAATATGGTCGATAACAATGTAATAACTTTGTATAGAGACAGATGGTTGCTAGGCTTATCGTGGTGATCGTTTCATAATGTAAGTGTGAAATCACCGTACAATACAATTAAAACTAATATAATATTGTATGTCAACTATATTCCAATAAAAATAAATAAATAAATAAATGTGTTACGTTCTAACCCTCTCTAAAACATCTGATTTTGAGTTTTAATTTCTAAATTTTAACTTCATTAATGAAGAAATACTAAACATCTGAATGCAGATATCCAGGGATTCTTATACATTCCATGTTTTCCATCCATGAGGCTTTTTGGTTTCCCCAGGTTCCATAAGTCATATATAATATGTGAGGGAAGTATGCAGATGCCAAACCTCTGTCTGCAGAGACAACTTTTTCAGGAGATGGAAACAGAGACAGAGCGTGCTAAAGATTTCCAGGCCTGGAAGTCCGAGGAGTTGGGTTGAAATTCGACCTCTGTAGAATTGAAACCACGGGGTAATATTTAAAAGGAAAATGTGGGCTTTAAATAACATTTCACATGCTGACTATAGAACATGGAAACAACTTCTGGGTGTCCAGGACATCTGAAGTCTTTAACAAACGGTAACTCACAAATCAAGTCAGACATGGGACCAAGAATAAAAAAACGACACTGCATCGTTATGGAAGGGGGTGAATTTTTCTTAAGTCTTTAATCTCTTGGAATTAGGTTTATTTTTTTAAGTTTTATAAACATACACACCATAAGCACAAGATATTACTTAGGTTTTTTTTTCCTCCAAAGTGAGGTATTTTTATGTTTCAAGGACATAAATAAGAGATTTCTTTAAAAAAACTTTTAAAACTCATGTTCCGAATAAATACATTTTGCTTCATATAGAAGTAAAGAACTATCAGGTTTTAGAGTGTGGTGTATACAAGGCAACTCTCTTATATTCAGCCTTATTTTAACTCACCTCCCTCATTATTCTGTTCCACTTGTAAAGACCAAATTTCACAGCTCCAGTAAATTTAGTTATGCTGCCAAAAGCACAACTCCTCTACTCTTCTATTAAATTCTATTTGTTTTTAAAGATATAGAAAATTAGAGCTGAAAGCAACCATAAAATCATCCATATAAATGTTTTATCATCCTTTTACCTAAGTGCTACCAGCACAGATGAATAATAGAGCAGGAAAAAAATCTAAAGAGTTGATTAAAAGTTGATCAAAAATAACATTGATTTTCCTTTTGCTTTGCTCACTGGTGCTGCACATTTGTTGGAGAGTTGAACCTCTTTCTTGCTGAGTCTCTGGCTCAGTGAGGAAGGTGAATGCAAAGTCTCAGAACTAGAATGCCTCCACATTCCTACTTGGCCTCTTGATTCACTGGTCATTGCCCTAAAGCAACCAATCTCAATATTGTATGGGGCTCACCCGTTAGAGAATCTGCTGCAGACAGCCTTACTGCCATCTGTAGGCAAGATGCAGCAGCTTCACCCTGGGCTCTTGATGTCCTACCAAACCTCCTCAGTTACCTGGCTTTTCTCTGTTTTAATTACAACCCCCTAGCCCTGGGACTCTGATTAATCCAAAGGAAATGATCATGGAATGTTATGCACTGAGTGCTTGTGTCCCCCCAAAATGCATATGTTGAAGCCCTAACTCCCCCCCACCCCTGCACTGTGATGACACATGGAAATCTGGCCTTTGGGAGGTAATTAGTTTAGATGAGGTTATGATGGTGGGGCCCCAATGACGGGATTGGTGCCCTTACAAGAAGAGGAAGAGAGACCAGATCTCTCTATATATATCTCTATCTCTGTCTCTATCTATCTCTCTACCAAAAGAAACACTGCAGGAAGGGCCATTTGTAAGCCAGAAAGAGCTCTCACCAGGAATGAAATCTGCCAGCACCTTGATCTTGGACTTCCCAGCCTCCATAACTGTAAGAAATATATGTCTCATTGTTTAAGCCGCTTGGTATGTTACATTTTGTTCTAGCAGCCTGAACTAAGACAGAATAGGCCTAGTGCCAGACGAGAGCACTTTCCTTCATCCAGCTTGGACACCCTAAATGTCTCTTTCAGTCAATGCCTTGAATACTCAGGGAATGACCCTTATTCTCCCGAGGACTATTAGGTGGGGGCTGGCTGTCATTATCCACATGCCCAGCCCATTACTCTTGCTAACCAAACCCCTCTAATCAGGAATGATAGACATGAGTGTTTATATGATACACAAACCAAGAAGATGAAAATAAGTCATAAGTTGCTACTTCTGTTAGTACGGAGTATAACAGAATCATGGAGCTATAAAGCTGAGCTGTAGCTTGGAGATCACCTCTGCTGCAACACCTTTATTCCATAACAGAAGAAAGTAAATCTCAAAAAATTGATAGCTTGCCTAAATTCACGTCATCAGGGTAGAAATAGGCACAGGAATAATACTCTGTCAATCTGTTTCGTTCAGTTCATTTTATGCTTTAAACAACATTTTTTATTTTAGAAAATGTCAATAAAAAGGACTAGTTCAATTTTTTCAATTGCACACACATGCCTACACCCTGGTCTGTTTCCTAAGGGTTTGGAAACATTGATGTCACCTTGCGTGCTTAATATTTTGCCATATGCTGCAATTACAGCATGACAAATCAAAGCCATAATAGTAACCATAGCTTCTTGCTCTTCCAGTTTAAGTTGTCATCTCCTAAACCAAAAGTCTTCCATACCAATTGAAGCAAAAATCATGGCAGACATGTTTATTATGCGTTTGGGGATGGAGAGACAAACAAGGCAAGTCATGCCTTAAGCAAAATATAGCCCATTTGGAGAGACTGACAGCTGCACAAAGTCTGTCAGAAGGAAATATACGGGGATCATCTCTAAGGTGCTATAATCAGAAACCAAAGTCTCACAATGGAACAAAAGATGTAGGATCATTTCTTTGGGGAAGAATCAAGGAAGATTTCATGCCAGAGGTTTCAAATGGTCATTAGAATTTAGGGAAAAAGAAGCAGAAGAAGGCATAAGAAAATAAAAGAAATGCTCTGAGAAGGAAGTGCCTTGAGGTGGTCAATGACAGGACTTTTTCCAGTGAGCACTGACCAGGTCAGCGTTGCAGAGGGTAATGGAGAATGGGTGAGGTGGTAGTCAGATCTAGAGTTGGGAAGGCAGGTCAGAGCCAGCCAGATCATGGAGGGCTTATAATTGCATGCTAAGAAGTTCATTTTAATTTAGTAAACAGGAGAGCCTAGAAAAATGATTCTTAGCAGAAAGTCGATCAGGTCTCCATTAATTACAAAATGACAACAACAAAAGCAAACAAATAATAATAACAATAGCGATTTGCTGATGATCTCCCTGCTCTTTGTTTAGACATTCATAATCTGAGTAATCCAGTTTATCACCAGTTATCGGGGAAGCCTTATCACCAGAGTTATCCTCTCATTGTGATCTGTTTAATCTTTTCAGAATCTGCTGATGTCTTCACTTGTTGGCTGCCAAGATTCTGGCTCGGGCTTCAGTCCTCACTTAACAGCTCCTTGGCCGCCCTTCTCCATTCATCCATCACATGCTTTAAGTCCATCCAAAGTTCTGCAGTACATCTCACTTTTTCCATTTCTTGTAGCGCTCATGTTACAATGGCCTCTTGTACACCTGAAAATTAGATTCAAGTAATTTCTGGTTCTGATGTTTCAAACACTTTATGCCTTTGTGCTTACAGAGTGCCCTTCAAGGCCCTGATTGGGCCCTTCTTGTTGAGACTGGATTTAAGGAGTTTTCACCATTAAGGTTCAGCCTGATCAAGAAGAACAAGGATCATCTTGGACGTATCTGTGAAGCTGAGATAAAGAATGTCAGAGTGTTCATTAATCTGCTATATTACTCCTAAAATTGACCTCTATATTACCTGCCTCCTGTCCCTATAAACATTTTTCATGAATTTTAAGCCACCTTTTCTAATTATTTAGTGTTCTAGTGGTAGCTTCTGAAAATAGCAAAATGCTTTAATTTCATGAAAAGATAACATTTAAGTGAAATGTGCAAGTCTCTGTTTTGATCGAGAAATTCTTATTTCCATAGATAAATTCCTCTTGAAACTCACCTGTTACTTCTCTCTCTTTTTTTTTTTCTCTCTCTCTCTCTCTCGCTGTCTCTCTCTCTCTGACCACATACTTCCCTTCCTATTTTTCATCTCTAAGCATTTATCCCAAATGGCTTCCTCAGCAATTCTACATTCAGTAGTTTCAAAGATCAGAGGACATTCCTTAGAGAAATATGCCCATTTTAAAGATGAAAATACTGAGATACAGGTAAAATGTCTTTTAGTTTTGTTTGTGAAGAAACAAACCTACTATAGAAACTCAAACCTATAGAAACTCAAAGCTCTCAATCCTTAGTCTACTGAGAAAGTTATAGCCCTGACTTATAAATTAGTTTGAAAGAGATCATGATTCTTTCTCCTGTCTTGGAAATAATCTTGGTTTCTGGCTAAGAAATCAGTTACATCATATCAATTAACTCAAGGACAGAAAAACTTGTCTAAAACTTGGCTGGTCCAGCACTTAGAAAAAACCCAGTTTTGGCTCAAAGCACCTCTTCTGCAAATGAACTAGCCTCAGTAGCCACTGCAGAATCCTATCATTTGCTTAAATATTCTTGTACTAAATTCTCCAGTTAGTAAGTGTTACTTAGGCATGACATAAGTTAGTTTTTGGTACTGAGAGAAATATTTTCATTCAGTTTAGAAAATAATTTCAGTTTGTATATAGAATGCTATTACATAAAATTGATCATTTTTTCACTGTAATTTATTTCCATTTTTATGCAGCTTTTTAATACTTTTTTATTATAAATTTTCTGTAATTTCTGAACATTATAAAAATAACTCTCAAGAACATTGTTACATCTGCATTAAAATTATCTGTCATTCATTTTTTATGGAAATTGTCTGAATTTTTGACATTACCTTTACTGATAAATAATCGTGTAAATTATCATGCACAAGAATAATAAAAATGATTTATTATTTATTAAGTAAATTGGAGGTAACTTGATTTATGGAAAGAGGTCTGGCTTTGGAACAAGGCAGACTGAAGCTTGGCCATACGCTATATCTAGGGTTTAGACAAATTACTTCACATCTCTTTACATGAAATATGGGCTACTGATTACAATAATGTTGTAAAAATATATTATGAATGTAGTAGAAATTTCCCAGCTCAGGGATGGCTTATATTATGTGTTCAAAAATATTAATTCTCTTTCTTCTTTCCCAGAATATAAGAATATTGCACCATTGTAGTGATGTTTTTCATTTGAACCTTATGATTTCACTAGAAGTGACCATTTTTAATTTCAATAGTTTAATAAAGTGTTTGCCAAATTAATGAGGGAAGAATGAATCCATTTACTTCTTTCTAATTGCAAAAGCATTTTTCCAATAGATATCTAAAAAGAGAAATGTTGTAAATTATACTATATTTTCCTTGGCCAACTACTACAACATTTTATGGGGAGGTAATCCTGCAGATTTTACTTAACTTAAAACAAAAACTCCAGGTTGTTTTTCTTATTAAGCCAGAAGAAGCTGTTGCCCGATTACATGTCTAGCACTTACTTGAATGAACTTTAATGAGCTCATGTTTTTCTGAAGTATCTTATGTCATGTTTCAGATCCATCTCAAGGACTCACCAAAAATGAAGATTTAATGTTAAACCTAAAGCTAAACATCAAGGTAACTTAGTAAAGAAAGACAAATTTTAAAGGAGGTTAAAAGGGGAAAACAGAAGAGGAAAAAATGTAGACCGAGGAGATCAAGAGAAAAGTGAAATGAGTCAGAAGAAAGTTAGTTAAATATTGAACGTTTAGTTTTCTCACAAAATCAGAGACAGAGGTAATCCAAGCTCTGACTATATTAACGTAAATGTACCTATGACTGTAATCCAGGTATGTCATTTCAAGAACCCAACATAAACCTTTTTTTAAAAACATGTGAACCAGAAAGGTCTGTGTTTTTTTGTTTTTTGTTTTTTTAATTTGTTCATATTCAGACACATCCTGAGATAAATTCTAAACATCAAAGACTTTCTTTACCTAAAAATCACTCAAAGCAATAGAAGATTCAGTGGAGACAGGAAGGTCTAACATATTGGAGAAGGTATTATACATGTTCTTTAAAAAAATGCATAGGTGTAATTTGTGATCAGATTTAAATTTTAGATATAAATTCCAAGTCAATTACTTATTATCTCAACACATTTTATCCCAGATCTATAAAAAATTTTACTTCCTCACTAGACTGCCAACTCTTTGAGACAGAAGCCATTATATTTATTTTGCTTTTCCGGGAGAACCGAATACAGTACTTAGCATAAACTAGTTAGTGCATTTATCGTTAATTAAGGAACCACAATTAACGTGATGTGTCCACAATGACTGCAGTGCCATTCTCTTCTTGGGGGCCTTAAAACCCTGCAGTAGTTAGGACCAGCACACTCAGAAATCATGACATGAGTATACCAGGCAGAAAAATATTTTAAATATACTTACCTTAGTTGCTTCATTTGCCTTATAGGAAATCATAAACACAAATATAGAAAATAGTAAATCTTAGAGGGAATGGAATAACCTGGCATACACATTTTACTACTGAGGCCCATCACCCTCTTTCTTTTATTCCACTTAGCTTTAACTTTTCTCTTCCTTTATTCTACATTTTGTTTCTATACTTTGTGCTTCCATACTTTTTACTTCATTATCCTTTCCTGAATAAAGACTGGTAAAACTTGGGGGAGAATAAAGAAAACAGACATGTTTTAATGCTACATTAGCTATTATTTGTAAAAGCATATATGTAAGTTTTGCTATAAATGCATTGAAGTCTTTGTAGGTACTTTTATAATATAATTATTCACTGGACTGAATATGTACTGAGTCTTGACTATGTGCAAATCAGAGTCCCATAGGTACAGCAGAGTATTATGAGCACTTATAATGGAGTAACGATTAAAGATGGGAAGGCAAAATCCACTAGAGGAGCCATCAAAAAAAAAGCCCTTGAATCTATTTCTTTAACAAACTTACAAAAGGTTAGTGTTTTGCCATGACTTTGGCTGTATAACAAAGTGAAAAAAAAAGGTTTATCTCTCTGTTTACCAATGTATCATCTTGAACTTAAAAAAATATTCCTATTTATAAATTTACTCTCAAAATTATTACTTGGTTGTTTAGATAATCTTGAAAATGTTGGATGAACTAGAGAAAAAGGTGAAATCAGATGCATGTTGGATTAAGCAACTTAAAATATTTTCCAAACATTTTTGGTTCTATAAAATCTAAATTTATTTTCTCAGGAAACATCAAATGCTTGGTTATACTGAAAAAACATGACGTCATTTTCCAATCTCTTTCATTTAATTCCTACTGCTTTTTAAGAACTACTTACTATACTGAGAGACTGAGTTTCTTTACTGAAACACAGTAAGAAGAAACTTGAAAACACAGTAGGTATAGGTGGCTCTTAATGTTAAGTTTTACTTGGTTTGACATTTATGACATTGTTTTTTGTAAGTCAGTAGAAATCTGTTTAATTTCCTTGAAGATCTCTTGGATAAGCAAAAGTAATTCTAGGTAAAAGTGTCATTCAAATGAACGCGTCTCAAAAATGTAATGAAGAAAACGGTACCATTATGGAATGGCAAAAATACCATCTTCTCATCTGATAGGTCAGTTTTATCTATGATCAAAAGGAATCAATTTAGAGGAAAAAAAAGTCTTTTGTACACATAAATACCTTACACTCAGAAAATTCAGGTACAGATAGTAATACTATAACTGGTTTTATGGTAATTATAAATTTTCTTTACATTTCTATGAATGAATTATATAGTCATCACTACTTCATTCTTTCAGAAAATATTTATTGAGAAAATTCTATGTGTCAAGCATCATTCTGAGTTCTAGAACCATAGTGTTGACGAGCAAGACAGGGTTTCTACTCTTGTGGATTTGACATTACAGTGGGAGACAGCAGGTCATAAATACAGTAATTTCAGAAGAAAATAAACGGTTGATGGAATACATGATGATGGGAGGAAGTACATTTATATAAGGCAGTCAGAAGAACTCTTCTGTAATGAAGAGGTGATGGCTGAGCTGAGACTTGAAGGAGTCAGTCATGGAAGGATTTGGAAGCAGAATTCCCAGAGGAAGGAAAAGGTATGAAAGGCATTTAGCAGGAATGATCTCGGGGTACTCCCGTGGTAGATTAAAGGTGGCAAATTCTTAGACGCTTTTTTTTCCCCGTTGCAAGGTGGCAACTTTTCTCCCTCTCCTTGAATTTAGGCAGGCTTCCAACTGCTTTGACCCAAAGAGTGTTAGAAGTGAGGCTGTACTTATTCCAGGCCAGTCTCTCAGAGAACTGGCAGCTTCCACCTGGTTTCTCAGAGCGCTTAGCAGATAGGTAGCTCTAGCAACCCTCCTGGAGAGACCCCAGGAAGAGGACATGACTAAAAACAGGGGCAGATGGAGAGGGGTCCTGCTGAGTGCAGCCTTCCTGGCTACTCATTCATGGCTCCAGACACATGACAGAAGCTATTTTTGACCTCTCCAAGCCAGCAGCCATTTGAATGCACCATGAAGAGGAGAAGCATCACCCAGCCAAGCTCTATTGGAATTCCTGACTCACAAACATGTGAGAAAGGATAAGATCGTTGTTGTTTTAAGCCACTAAATTTTGGAGAAGTTTGTTATGCAGTGAAGAGTAACTGGAACATTTTCTAGAGCAGAAAAAGACCAATATGGTAGGTGCATAATGCATCCAGGAGCTTGTGATCTGGAAGGGGACCAGACATTTTATTCTGGGTTCCCTTGAATGACGAAATTGGGGAGGGAGTGTGATTCTTACCTAACACCCATCTTTAAAAGTACATCTCTGCTACTTTTCAGAAAATAGATTTTAGAGAGGTAAGAGTATAAGCAGGAAGAACAGTTTTTTAAAAAAAGTATTGTAGTCATGGGATTATTCCATTTAATTCTCCCAACACCTGAGATAGCAACTTGTATTATCTTTATTTTACAAACAATCAGATTGAGGAACATAAAGATTAAAGAATTTGCCCAGTTTTGCACAGATAATGAAAGATGGAAGTATAATTGAAAGTCAGGCCGATGCTAAATCATTTGGTGTAATTGAATCACTAAACCAGGGGTTCTCAGAGAGTGGTCCCTGGAACAGCAGCACAAGCCATCACCTGGAAATTTGTTATAAATGCAAATTCTTAGACCCCACTCTAGACCTACCAAATCAGAAACTCTGAGAGTGAGACCCAGCACTCTGTGTTTTGACAAATGTTCAGGTGATTCTGACACAAGGTCAAAACCGTCTCTGAGACCCAGAAAAGATAGAGGACTCCGAATTGAGCTGAAAGGGTACTTCTGCATTTGAGGTCTGACTGAGAACAAGGAACCAGCGTAGGCAAATGAAAAGGAGCAGTCAGTGGAGTAGAAAGGAACCAGGAGACTCTGATGTCAGTCAAGGCAAGAAAACGTTTCAAGAAGGAGAGGTGGTTCCATTTTGTCAAAGGTCCCTGAACGATCAAGTAAGAGGAGGACACAGCACGACCAGTGGACTTGCCAGGAAAGGTAGAAGCCATTGGTTATGGGTTATTTTTTGGAGCGGTGAAGAAAGCTTGATTGGAGTAGAATAATGAAAGAATAGAGAGGGAAGAAAGGGAAAATAAAAGAGTAATCAACTTTTTGAGAAGTTTTTCTATGAAGTATAGAGATATGGGATGAGAGAAGGATTTTAAATGTGTGGGGTTTTTCTTAGATAAAAGATATTAAGCCTTTTTTATATGCCATTAGAAACCATCCAATGTAGGCTAAATTGAAGTTGAAAAAGAGAGCAAGACACAATTATTACATGAGTAAAGTTCTTGAGTAGACAAGGGTAGGGTCTTTGTCCTCAGTAAGATCACAGACTCTTCTTAACAAGAGGTGAAGCAAAGAATCTTGGAACAGATGAAGGCTGGTCTGAAGACGTGCTGGTGAGGTGAGGTAGGTCTTGATAGTGAGTTTACAGATTATCAGTGGTATCTGGTCTGAGGTCATATGTCAGAGTTGGGAGTGTTGTGAAGAAGAAAAGGTATAGAATAACTTTCTTAGAATGTGGGGATGGAAATTTAGTAGAAGAATGGAGAGCTATTAGCCAAAGCTGGAGACCATCTGGGATTTGTGATCATTAATTTAATAGGAGAACCTTGAGGTTTTTTCCCCAGGGAGCTATGTCTAAATCTGAGGCCTTACCTATAATAAAGTGAAACAGGAAAAAGACTGTTTACAAGAAAATGATTATAGTAGTGGACCGTGGAGCCAAGGACTTCACTGTGAGTAAGGAGGAGATCAAACTATAAAGAGGATGCTGTACAGTGAAAAGGAGAATCAAAGTGATGGGGTTCAAAGAGGGGTTGGAGAATTGTGGGTGTAGGAGTACTGGAACAGAGAGGAAAAACCTGACTCCGTATCAGATCTATTCCTTTAGCTCTAACCTTGTGCTGTGTTGCCTGTGCTTAGTCACTCTGGCTCTGAACCTTCTCTAAAAGAATGTTATCTCTAGCCTGAAATATGCATGATAGCCCATTCTCAAGGCTCTGACTGTTAAAGGTATAACATTTTTCCATTCATATAGACATAAAAGTTGCAAAACTGGAAATAACAATAGTCTTGCTGGAGGTTTATAGGACCACTGTGACTAGATCTACATGGACAGCTGCAAGAACAAAGGATTCCAGTACCAAGAAGTTTGCAGCAACCAGCCATAGCCCCACCCTTTTTAAGTATAAAAGAAGTCCAGATTCTAACTTGGGTAAGATGGTTCTTTGGGACAATAGTCCACCCTCTTCTCAGTCTGCTGGCTTTCTGAAGAAAGTCACTATTTCTTGACCCAATAACTCATCTTTAGATTTAGTGGCCTGTTGTGCAGTGAGCAGTACAAGCTTGGACTCAGTAATGGTACAATTTAAGTAAGCCAGATGGATAGAGGGGAGTAGCCAGAGATCAAGATCCTGACACAGATTTTGGAGTTTACATAGTCATTACTAATGCAGAGTTACAGAAAAGACCTTGGGAGTGGGGTGCTGAGGTGGGGTGGGAGATAAAAACAACACTGGAATGAGGAAGTTAAGTGTGGAGTGAACAAAATATCAAATAGACCATAAAGGAGGAAGCCAACAGCAAGAATGATGACATAAGCAGTGATAAAAAGAATATCAATAAGGCTGGTATTAGAGTGTGTGTTTGTGTGTACTCATGTATAAATATAAAACAGATGTTTTATCTTTCTTTCCAGAATGTAAGTTTCTTGAAGGTAAGGTCCATGGTTAATTTTGGTCTTGCCTGTTATGCTGTCTACTGTGTTATATTTAGGATATAAATATATAAAAAATATATAAATATCCTAAGTATCCCTCTAATGTGATTTGGATAAATGAATCAATTGCTAGCAATTTAAGAAAACTAGCCAGCAAGATCACACGAAAACATGGAAACAAAAAGCAAAATGTTAAAGAACCGCTTTTAAGAATTGCCATAGTTCCCAAAACTTCCAATACGGTCAAGTTTCTGTAAGTTTAGTCATTTTCAGGATAACCAGACATGCCAGTTTTTCTGATTTTTGTTTATTTTCCTAAAGTCTTATCTGATTAAGAATTTGCTCCAGATTAAAAAAAAATTAACCAGATTTGATTATTAATATTTACATTAAAATAAGCTTTCATGGGTTTGATGCTACTCCACTTGATAGTTCTAACTTCTGCCAAGGTACCTCTTACCTATTTGTGTCTGAGACACACATGAAGTATGCAGAGATTTTACAGATCTTTCTTTTTAAAGTTTACACCGAAGGTAATATTTTGCAATAATAATACAAATATTAATTTTGGGGGAGCAGAGCAAAATGGTACAAATACCATTCTTTTACTAAGAAACACAAACATCAGAAATACACCTAGAATTGATTGTGGCACATACACAATTCACAGTTGTGCTCAAACAAGACTCTGTCAATTTAAATGGAAACTGTAGTCAAAATTTACATTTCTATATACTTTAACAGAGCAACTATTACCTCAAAATTCTGTTACAAAGCAGGTGTTGAATACAAAAACAAATTTGTTTAACATGCCAGAGAGTACTTTTACTTTCTGTTACTTGCTACCAATCAGATTTTTAAATGTTTGGAACTTTAAAGAATTATTCTGTAAGTCAACATATCTTACAATTCATGTGAAACGTTTTACAAATGAGTCCTTTATATTTCTACTGTGTTCAAAATTAGCTGGAAATCGCTAATTAAATTATTCCAAAAATGAAGTACCCAAAAAATCATATTTAAAGATTTTAGTGAATTGCTTTTCTAGGAAATCAAGCTTGCAATTGAGAAGACATCAAAATGTATCCCTTTAAAACACAGGAGGAATTGAATCAATTAAATGATGACAATTCAAAAGTACACAAAATTTAATTCTGAAATTTTATAATTTCTCTTTGGAGAAATGTTTTGATACAGTTCCCAGATTCCACAGGATACAAGTATATGCTTATGATTTTGCAGCATCTGGATTTGGCAAAAGTCAAAAGGATTATAAGTAGAGACATTTACTTTGATTTTCTTATAAAAATGTTTGTTGAGGTACCTAAATAAAAGCTTAAAATAAAAAACAGTATCAGTATTTGAACTGAAATATTTACATATTTCAATTAAATAATTGGAAATGAAAATAGCCTATATTTAGCAAGAATTTGCTCTGAACTTTCCAGGTAACTTAATATCTGTAGAGAAAATATTTTCTCAATTAAGGTTATACAGAGAAGTGTCTAAAATAAAAAAGCTTTCAAGATTTATTAACTTTATTAAATATAACTTTGAGCAAGATTACATGCAATTTCATGAATAAAAGGTAATAAGCCTATGTAGTATAAAAAATACATTCATTGGGAAAATACCAGTGACATGATATTAGAGATAGATATGGGTTTTTTTAAAAATTGATTAAAGTTCTTGAATAAATACTCTACTTATGCAATTTTTAAAATAAGCAATATGAATAATTGTTTTATATTGTTTTTATGTATACAATATTACTTTTTAAAAGAATTTTGTTTTCAAGCACTTTTGAAAAGAACTGTTTTATTGGTCCACAAATATAATAAAAAACAATTTGTTAATAAATAAATATCTCAGGGCTTCCCTGGTGGCGCAGTGGTTGAGAGTCCGCCTGCCTATGCAGGGGACACGGGTTCGTGCCCCGGTCCAGGAAGATCCCGCGTGCCGCGGAGCGGCTGGACCCGTGAGCCATGGCCGCTGAGCCTGCGCGTCCGGAGCCTGTGCTCCGCAACGGGAGAGGCCACAACAGTGAGAGTCCCGCGTACCGCAAAAAATAAATAAATAAATAAAATATCTCAAAAGCGTATGTATTTTAAATTATTTTAGCATCCCTCTCAAAAATGCTCTGGCTTTATGGTAAATTATATGGTTGACACAGTCATAGTGTTTTTTAGAATTACTCTGTTACTCCATTTTATTCATAATCAATTCTTGAGCAATTTTCTGAAATTCAAGTAAATATCTACTATAGGTGTTTTGTATTGATACTAGAGCCCCAGAAAATTTCCGGGCTGAGAGAGATAATGGAGACCTTGTAGACGAAATTCCACACTTTAGCGGTAAGAAGCAAAAACCTGAGGTGCTAACTGTTCAGCCCAAGTGCGTACCTCTAATTGGCAGCAGAGTCGGGTCTGGGCATTCCACTCTCCTAAAGGTGATGAGTGGTCCTTCCCATACACCAGGCTTCAGGTACAAGCTTTCTACTCAAATAACCCTACAAAGGGATGGTCATTTCTAACTAAAATGAATTATATTTTGCTACTATGCTCTTTTAATTTGCAAGTGTATAAGTCAAGATTACATGTTTCTGTCAACTTATTTCTTACTAAGAATTTTTCCATGTATTGTCCTGACAAAAACAATTGAATATGTAGTTTTCTGAGTTTGTTTTTATATTTTTTGGTTTGGATCATTCTGAATTTTTTAAATTTTACAATGAGATGAAAACAACAATTGAAGGTCTTGATATTCAATTTGTGGTTTAAATGCTGACATTAGGGAATGAGTTTTTCTTATTTATCTGAAGACTGCTATTATGATGCAATTTCCTTTTCACAAAGCTTAGAAAATATGACCAACTCAAGCTTTTATTGATTTATAGAGGATGAAATCATATTTGTATTTCAAGAGAAAAAATAACCACCAAGATAAAAAGCAAGTTGTCTCCAGTTGCATTACATTCTCATTAATTATGGGTGGGAATTTAAAAATCAACATGCTCCCATTTTCTGCTAGAAAAATCTACTTAAGATATTTCTGAATTTCTCTCTCAGGTTCTGAGAAAAAAACGCACTAGCAGGCTTTATGCATTCGCTGATGGGAACTGACACTATCTAGCTATTCTTTCACTGATTGATTGACACTTTTCACTTTGGAAAGAATGAAATGTCAGTTTCAAAGCAAAGACAAAAAGCTTCTCTCAGACTATGTGTTTACAACAATCATTATCAGTATTACTCTTGAAAAATGATGCAGAGAAAGTGTCAAAACAACAAGATCTTTTCCTTGTGTAGCACTAATGGAAAAATTGAATGCAATAGTAAAAATTATATATTTATAATCCTTATTATTCAAGAATCCCATATTTGCAAATTCACCTCCTCCTCTCTCAAATTTATTTGTAATGGCAAAATCCGTACACTTGGCTCTTCTGCCAAAACATTTTTGTGCTTTTTGTTGGTGATTTCGTTGTTTAAAATGGACACTAAGAGCGGTGCTGAAGTGCTGTCTAGTGTTCCTAAGTGCAGAAAGACTGTGATGTATGTACCTTATGAGAACAATATGTGTGTCGGCAAACTTCACTCAAGGCATGAGTTTTAATGTCATTCAGTGTAAATGAACCAATAACATATTCTATAAGGTGTCTAAACAGAAAAACACATTAAAAAGTTACATATTGATCAGTTGACAAAAGATGTAACCAGAAGCTCATGGGACCCTAACCCTGTATTTCCCCTAGGAGTAATGGTTGGTTCAGGATTCACTAATTCCATGTCCACAGCAATTCCAGAGAACGTAACCACTGGGAATAATGAGAGTCAAATATACATACACATATATACACAAACACAAGCGTATATATAAAACACAACCTCTAACTCAGCATATGAAATCTAAGAGATACTATTCATGGTATAATCTCATCTGACTGTACTCTCTACGTTTAGGCTTCCATTCAGGGCTGTTCTGAGATCATTTCAGGGAATAGAGAGCTTCAGGAAGAGTCGTTTTCTTCCCTTCGTCAATTCACCTCTAGGTTCTTGAAAATACAAGTAAAGAACTTTCCATAAACACAACCCCCAGGATCTGATCCCCATCTTGTTTTTGAAGGAGGTCAGAGGATGGCCCTCACAAAGACTCCTGCTTCTCAGGGAGGCCACCAAGCAGATTCCCCAAGACCCAGGAAACCCATCATACACCCTCATCATAATCACGAACATGTAAAATCCTCTCAATGTTTTCAAAAAAGAGGATACAACCTCAGCACTGTTTGTTTTCAGATGGAAAGCATAATTCTCCAAATTCAAATTGTAAGGTGTTGGCTCCAGCACAACACAAAAGAAAAAAAAAATGTTTTGCTAAGGGCAGGGTGGTTTTTTGTTGTTGTTTTTCAAGGGGAAGATATTATCAGACCATGTGTGGGAATCATATGACAGTCCATCTAAAGGAAGTGAAATGAAAATACTGAATGTTTTCCTAACAGTTTAGTCCTACACATTTCAAGAGCCAGCTTTAAGAAACATTTTAATTCATATTCAGGTTCAGATGATAGTTTTCAAAACACCCATTTAATGGCTTTGTGTGTTTGAGAGACATTGGTCAGCAGCCTAATACGCTGAAAACATGTTTACCTTGACCTGTCTCTGCCTTTATGACAGTGATACTAATCTGCCCGGCAAAGGTGTACTGTCCCCCACACAGATTCACTGGGCCAACAAACCTGTCTTCAAGTCCAAGTACTATGAGGACACTGGGTCTATTACATTTCCTGCATATCTTTTAAACACACTAGAATTTGTACATTTCTACCTTATTGTTGGGATACTCTAACATAAAAATTCTAGAACCTAGAAACTGCTTAACTTTTTATTAAAATGGAAATGAAGATGCACAAATGCTGAAAAACAGCAGTATTACTGGGCTGGCGAAAAAGTTTGTTTGGGTTTTTCCGTGAGATGTTACGCAAAAACCCAAATGAACTTTCTGGCCAATCCAATACTACAAAGAGTGTGATTAAGTACATCTCACTCTTCTGCATAAATTCCCATGCACTAGGAATAAAATCCAAATACTCTTCCTTGACCCACAAGGCCCCACTTGATCTGTCTCCAACTACCTCCCGAGCCATATCTCTGGCCTCTCTCCTTCTCCCATCACACTTCAGCCACATTGTCCTTCCTTAAGTCCTTCAATGGCCAACTTTTTCCCTGCCTTGGCGTCTTTGCACTTTCTCTTCACTCTCCCTGGATTGCAAATCCCAACCCCCATTTCGGTCAAATGGAGCAAAGAGAGTCATAAGTACGGTAGTAAGAGAGAAGATAAGGATAAGCAGCATTATACTTCATCTACACTTAAACCTATGTCTCCAGTTTAACCTCTGACCTGCACTTCAACCCATGTCTGAAGATGTATAAAGAACATCCTGTCTAAGATACCATGGGACCACTCAGGCCTCAACACATCGACAGTTGGATTCATTTTTCTCCTCCACAAAACGGTCCTCTTCACACACTAGAAAATGTGCAATCACTCTTCATGCTTTCCTCTCACTGTGCTGCATGTTCTTATATATACTGGATCCACCCAGCCTGCCTCCTTGAAATGTCTTTTGGCTTTAGTCCTTATCTCTGTCCCCGAGCTCCCACTTGGCCTAGATCCATGTCATTTCACATCAGGACATACATTCCTCCTCTTCTGAGATGGGATGGTGGTCCCTAGAGCTTGACTCTAAACCACAACTGAGGTTTGGAACATGCCCTTCCCTCTTGAAATCTATCACCACTTTTATCCTCAGAACTATGTCTCTGTAGAAATGGCTTAGAGCAGTTATCTGATTGGAAGGAGGGGCTAGAGGACTTATTTTAAGGCTTCATGTGTATAGCATTTTAAACAAAGCCAGGCAAAAATATTCATTATCTAAATCAAAGAGTAGGTTGAAGGGCTGATGGAAATGATGGGGATGACGAAGAGCTAAAAGTCACCAAAGCCACCCCTTGTCTCCACTGATACTTAGGATCCAATTTGCCCTATTTCTACACATACTGACTACGGTTTCTTATTCGTGCAGAGAAAAGCATGGTGTATTAAGAGCACAGGACTTTAGACTACAGGATTAAGATCAGAATCTCCTAACTCTGAAGTCCAAGTTCTTCTGGCTACACTACATTGTCTCATTCAAGTGTAAACACAAAGAGACATGATAGTGTGTATCTCTGGATTGTTTTTCTAAAATGAAACTAATTGGTTACTAATCAGCCTAGGGTAAGACTAAATTATAATTTTAAAAAGTAATTGTTTTTAATTAATACATACTGACCATTGAAATGAAATTTTTAGTAAATCCCGTAATAGATGGAAAAAGGTGCAAGCTTACTCAAAAAATAGTTCTTATTTCATTTGTTGAGGAATATTGACATGTTGAGAAAAACATTACAGCCAAATTCAAACATTGTTAATTCCTCAGTGACAAAACTCTGAACCTCAATAGATGCTTACACTTTGAAAGAAAGTACAAGAAGTTGTTACTAGTGGTGATTAAATCATTCTTAACAATGGTTGCTGTGATATACTAGCTCAGCTGTCAAGAGCAGAGCTGAGCAGGGTGACATTCAAGCTTACCACATGTTGGGTAGTCAGCTCCAGTCTGTTCCACTGCCACAAACTGCACACCTAACTCTTGTCTACCAGTTAAAGTGTATGACTGTGGTTGTAAGGATGGCCAAATCAAAGGATGTAGCATCTTGTGACAGCATCACTACCGGAACAAAACCACCTTAAATTCTACGCCTTATTGATGATGAATCAATAATGTCATTGATACATAAATGTAGACAACATTTTAACATACTCTCTGAATCTACCCTTGGTGCACATTATTTTTATAAAAAGAAAAGATGAACATATTTTTCAGTGCCCAGAAAAAAAATATATATATATACTAAAAATATATATATATATAAAATATATATATATATATATATATACTTCATTCTGACACTTTCCTAATACATCTAATTCTTTATTTCCAGTCACACTTACTCAGTTGCATATTGGTTTCTGTCAATGAGGCTAAACAGAAACTACTACAGTATCTGCATTTTCAAAAATGCCTCCTTCAGAACTGTTTTCTGGGAACACACGTCTGAAAAGCTGAAAATGTCTGCACTCAAAGGTTTTTTACAATACAAATCAAAACCACAGATAACTAAGAAAGAAAGATGATAAGATGTACTTTCTATCTGTATAACTAGATAGCATCCCTCTATATTTTAATCCCCTCTGGAAACACTGAAAGAACAAGGGAAAGGTAACAAAGATGGAGTCTGGTGAACACCACATACGTATCCCTTCACAACACATTCTGTTGGTGATTTTAGTTTAATTTTTTCTCAGTTTGTCTACCAGTCAAAATCCCTGTATTTCACTAATATTGCCATAAGAATGCCACATATTAGTTGCTGGTAATTATGAGGCTTGCCTAACTAGTGGCACTTAGGGTATTCTTTCAGGAATCCTAAGTTTATCCTACCTTCATGCTGTGAGTTTCCCCTGTATCTACAACTTCTTCCAACACCATACTTTGTGTACCTACAGATCTTTAAAGCATGCTAAGTGACCACAAGCTTGACCCATGTCTTTATGTGTATCCAAATAAACATCCATATAAATTGATATATAAATGTTTTACTTAATATAAAGAACAAGTATGAGAAGGAATGTGACATATGGGAAAGTACATGAGGCCAGTGTCCTAGACAGCTCTTACTCAGCTCGAACCAGGATGAGAGTACTAAGTCATGTGCCTGTGATTCTGAGGTGTAGATTTTATGAGAGCATCATGGGCTTTTACTGCTCTCTACTGGGTAGAAAATAGACTAGGCATTCTTAAATGAGTAGGTACTTCAGAAGAGAGTGAACACATTATTTTTTTATCTTATTTCTCTCCTCATATTCATGAGATAAAGATTCCAATTCCCCATTCTACCTCTTTACCTATAAGATGACTATAACTTAGAATCCACATCCTGAGTGTGTATTTCAAGATGATAGATATACAATGATATATTTATTTTGAAGTTGGCTTTCTCTCACATTTACTAGTCACTGCCAGCAAGTGGCATTAATATCGTAATTTCTTTCCACATATATAGTACTCAATGTTCAACCAACAATATTGTCATGTTGGTGTTGTTAAGAGAAAGTCCCCTGTCTCTAACACACACACACACACACACACACACACACACACACACACACACACACACATTCATGAAATACTAACAATGCTTTGATGATGTTTTTTAAGTTTCAAAACTAAAAAAAAAGAAAGAAAGAAAAAAACACACTTCACTTTTGGAAAAGAATCTAGAAATTAGAGTTTTGAAAAAGAAACATGATGCCTCTCAGACATTACCATCATAAAAACAGAAAAGGTCACTCTGTTTTCCTGATTAAGGAGATTTTTTCATTCCAAACACTGATGTCATAGCTGCACTGTTGTCCTGAGATAGTTGATTAGGAAACAGTATTTACTCCTTCATCTATCTGCCTTCTGTGTGTCATTATATCAGTAAAGAATAAAAGCAACTTTGAAAAAAAGGAAGTTTGGTGATACGAAAGAATTTCCGCTTGTACAAAGACAAATAAAAGCACCTAACAAAAACACTGCACCTCCTCAAGGACAGGAATTAGCACTGTCAGAACACAGCCTAAATCCCCTTCATGCTGGTCACCTTTCATGGACTACAGCCAGGGAGAAGGGAAACCACTGCAGAGGACACTGCCCCACACTGAAGGAAAACTCTTAAGCATGGGGTACTTTCTATTTATTGCCCCCAAAGTAAGATACCTGAAATATAAATCTGCAAGATTAAAGCCCTCTAAGGCTTCCCTGTCACCACAAAGCACCATCCAGGCCCATCAGCATGGTAGGCTGGCCGGCCGTAGCCCTTGCTGCTACTCAAGCCCACTGTCCACCCTTTTTACTTTGCATTTCGTAGTTCAGATACACGGAATTGCCTGTAGTTTCCCAAATGCATGAGTCTGTTTCAGGCTTTCCTGTGGCCCATATTCACTGCCTGTCCTTCCCTCCCTGGCTTCTGCACTTCCTGTTAATACTTCAGGATCCAATGCAGGTGCCAGTTCTTCTAATGTTGTAGGAAAAAAGGGGCGTGAGAGGATGGTCACGTCCCAGGTCTTGAGTGAGTCCCTGGGATGGGCCGCCAAGTGAGGGTCCTTGGTTTCATGCAGGAAAGTATTCAAGAGCGAGCCACAATAAAGTGAAAGCAGGTTTATTTATAAAGATGCACATTCCATAGGCAGAGTGTAGGCCGTCTCAGAAGGTGAGAGGTCAGAGGGCATGGGGTCATATCTAGAAAAGTGGGAATGACAGGAGGTGTGCCGGTGGTTAGTTTTTAGGAGCTGGGTAATTTCATAGGCTAACAAGTAGGAAGAGTATTCTAACTATCTCGGAGAAGGGGTAGGGATTTCCAGGGATTGGGCCACTGCCCAATTATTGGCCTTTTATGGTCGACCTCATCAGAACTGTCCTGGCACCTGCGGGTGTGTCATTTAGATGCTGATGAGCATATAATGAGGCTCAAGGTCAACTGGAAGTCAAATCATCCACCATCTTGGGCCTAGTAAGTTCTAACCGGTTTTTGTGGTATCCTGTTCTTCTTAATGGTTGTGTCATTCTTTTAGTGGTTGTGCTCTGCCCGCTTCCTTCCTGTATCTCTAAGGGATCTTTCCTGAGCATCAGCTCCTTGTATCCCAAAGCTAGAGCCAGGTTTTAATTCTTTAATCCCACAACAAGCCTTTCCTGCTTTCATCATAGCTCTATTTTGCTTTTAATTTAACAGTCAATATGCCTGTCTCTTATCAAGGGAAAGGATAGAGTTTGTATCATCTTTATGTGTTCAATTTCTAGAATCTCATTTTTCACAGGACAATCGACTGAACTGGCCTGAGTTGTGCTGAACCTGCTCTCTGGCCTGGTCAGTGAATCAAACCTTTTGGCCTAGGCTTTAGAAGAGCGCTGGGGTGTCTTCCAGTTCTAAGATGCTATGGTGTAAAGCATTCATGTCCCACATTTAGAAAGAATTTATGCTATTGATTTGAACTGATGTGAGACTATCTTAGACCTTCCAACTCAGGCCACATCTTGCACCATTTAGAGCACGTTATTATTAACATTAAAGTACTTTAATCATAACCTATAATTACCTGTTTTTTGCTGATGTTATATGCACTGAATTTTAAGAACTACTCAGATTTGTTCAGCTACCCAGCACAATTATCTGTCACCTCTCCCCATGGCCCAGCATATAAATGATCAAGTAATATACTTCATACGTTAATATATTTATAGGGGAAAGTTCTAGAAGGCAAGTACAGAAGGCTGCTAATCTGCTAGATTTCTCCAGGAGTTGAGATTATAGGGGCCTCTCAATTTTTGTGATAAATATTTCTAAGATGTTTATATTTGTTAACAATCGCTAATTAATTTCATAAGGAGAAAATAATAATTAAAAATAAAAATACATAACAGAGGCAAATGGATATTATGTTTTAGTAATTCTCTCTCTTAGTAGCAACAAACAGTGTTCTCTATATATGCAGGACTATGTTTCTTCTCAGAATCATGGTCTGGACTACACTGTGCTTCATCTACTCTTCTATTAAATCATACTTCATGCCATCAGGTTTAGAAATTACAGCAGAAAATGGAAGTATAAAAGACAGAAAGTTGGAAAAATGTTGATGATTTGGCAAATATCCTGTGGATTTTTAAATAACATATGAATTCTTAAACAACTATTCAATTGTTTATCTGAAAATAAATATTATCAAGAACTTTTTCTCAGTTCCATTAAATGAGTTAGCTTTTTCCATCTTTCCCAAGGATGATTTCCATGCTTTCCTCCAATTGGTTAGTACTGAAAGCTAATTTGATATATTAACATCAAACAGCTTTTTTTCTATTACATGCACATATGTTTATTTTAAAGGAATATTTTGGTGTTTGAACTTAAAAATTCACTCTTTAATAAGTTCTCTACTAATTGCTTATAGGTCTTTTATGCAATATATCATTCAGACATTTGCAAAATTGCTTCAAAGGCAGTCACTTTAGCAATTCTTGGTGATTGGGTTCCCCCTTCTCCATGATTATAACTGAAAAACATCATTTGATGCAGGGAAAAACTAAACATCTATAAACCTTATTGGTTTGCACATACAAATATCTTGCTAGATATGAAAATTTTTTCTAAAAAATTTAGAATCGCCAAAATAATACACTTAGAAAGAATTACTTAAGCCATCTCGGCCCAGAGATGGATGTGAGAATCTCTAGGACACACAGCAAGTTAGTAAGGCAGGGCTGGTTAGTTAGCTAGGGCCTAGATCTCCTGGCACTCAAAACTATGTTCTTCCCTTCACAGTTGTTTTTACGCACAGAAAACTTCCCCAGTCCTAATTAACCTTAATCCTATTTAGTCATACCACATTTATTATTTAGCTTCTACAATGTGCATTTCCTTTAAACAAGAATTTCTTTGAAAGAGTTCCTGCAAGAAGGAGTGAGAAGTGATGCCAAGTTTCGTTATTGTTATTTTAACACACAAGCCACCCCTTTTAAATTTTCATCACTAAGCCTCAGATGCTATGCTTCTGACATGAAATTTTAGGAGTTTATTGTTATGGTTTTAATAGATTTCAGAATGTGACACAGCCATGGGAATAAGAAGTCATACTGCTCTGCAAAGTCAGATGAGGAAGGAAGTGAAATGCCCTTGTTTTGACGTTGGTCTTTCTTTAAGATGCTGCACCCAGAGTCTGCTCCTAGAAAGCAAGGTGATTGTTCCTATCCATCTGCCCTTGATCCACTGGAGTTAACACGTTGTTGGTTAAGATCATTATTCACTGTGAAGCAGAACCACTATTTCTAGGTAGCTGATACTCATCAGTTGTGAAGACAAGATGAAGAATAGGTGAATAGCCTGCTTTGGTTTTAGTGTAATCATTAGACTATTATGACTTTTAAATTTTTGCATCTGACTTACCCTCATAAATCTATAATAACATTCTTTTTTAATATATTTGTATATCTTATAGTTTACAGTAGAAAAGGTCCTTTCCCTCCAAAGTAAAAGCTTTTACAGTGAGTGGAGAGAAAACTCTCAAGTAAAGTAAGCTTCCAGAATCTACAGAGAAATCAAGACAATCTCTAGTTATTTGGAATATTCCTTATGTACAGAGTTACAGAAAAACAAATTAGGTATTATTTAATTCACTGAGTGCAAACTTTATTTAGAAAAAAATGCTTATATGATACTACTAATTTAGTTTAGAATTTTAAAAAAATTCTCTAATTCGGGGCTTCCCTGGTGGTGCAGTGGTTGAGAGTCCGCCTGCCGATGCAGGGGACGCGGGTTCGTGCTCTGGTCCGGGAGGATCCCACGTGCCGGGGAGTGGCTGGGCCCGTGAGCCATGGCCGCTGGGCCTGCGAGTCTGGAGCCTGTGCTCCGCAACGGGAGAGGCCACAACAGTGAGAGGCCCGCGTACTGCAAAAAAAAAAAAAAAATGTAGCCAAGAAAAATTGTTTCTACCTACATTTATTTAATAGTGACAAATTTCTACATCCAGCCACTCCACATATGTTAATTAGGTTTATTCTAAAGAATCCTCAGGTGGGAACCTTGTTAATGGGTCTTGGTGTACATTAATGTCAGCATTCTTTGGGAGTCATTTTCAAGGGAAAGGAGCATACAATCTTCTTTGAGGGGTGTCTCTTGTCAAAAGACATTCAACTACTTTATGAACCACATTCAGAAGTTTCATTTCCCTGACATTCAGAGCAATGTGTGCTGCTCATGTGAATTATGGTGGTGGGAAATCTAAATAAAACTAGAGAATGTGTAATAGCCAAAAATGTAATAGTTTTCATTTTCTTTAAAAAAATTTGGAAAAGAAATAGAAGGAAGGGAACAAAATCTCATAACATTTCTGATCTCTATATTCTCTAATGCTAAGGAAATAAAAATAATATCAAGTCTACCCAATAGTTTGAGCTATATACACCATATTGCAATATCTATCATTTACAAATTGTACAATTTAAATCATATATGGTATGCTACCTATAAATACCACGTGTTTATAAAACATTTTTTTCTTGACATTATAACAGGAGGAGGATAAATAGGCTTTGGTTCTTATTTAGTTGATAATAAAATGTGAAGTGACAAGTCAGTGGGCTTGTTGGAGCAGGGGCCGTATTGGGCCTCCAAGCCCTCAAAGCCAAGGGCACCACAACCTTAGCAGTGTGCTTGGCCCCTGCATGGGACCGAGCGAGAATGCCTACATGGAACTACAGGTATACTGATGGCCTGCATCATGGATAGCACTTGTCAATGTCATGGAGGTGCAGTTTTGCTGACAGTCTGGTTTGACAAATCCACAGCCATTACGGGGTCTCAAATCCAACCTTATGGTGGATAGATTGGGACTGCCCAGCACATACATATCTACCTGCTGGTATCTGTAGGAAAGTTATAAACAACAGCCTGTTGGTTTCCTCTAAAGTGCAGAAGCTCTTCATCCTCTTCCACTTTTTTCCTGATACAGATTCAGTCCATCATCTAAGTCCTATCTCCTCCTTGAAATTTTCCTAGGTTTTTCTTCTTATGCATAGAAAATCTTTGGGAGATTGCTGGGTATGACCCAGTAATTTTCATTTGAACAACTACCCCAGATGATTCAGTAGCCCAAATATATATTTACAGAATTGCTCTCTACTAAAAATGAGAAACTTTGCAGAATTCTATTTAGAAGAACTGACAAAAATTAAGTTATATTTTAAATCAATCACTCTGGCTGCTCTATTGAGAATAGATTCTCAGGGGCCCATACTAAAATCAAGAAGACACAGTAGAAGTTTTCTGCAGTAATCCAAGCAGGAGATGATGGTGGCTCTCACCTCGGTGGTTGTAGTGGAGGCGGTAAGATGTAGACAAATTCTGGATATATTCTGATGATAAATTCAATGAGAATTTCCTGGCATATCGTATGTAGGGTGAGAATTAGCCCTCAAATATAACTCCACAGTGTTTGCCTGAACTAGAAGGATGTAGTGCTATTAAATGAAATGAGAGAGGCTTCAGGTGAAGTAGATTTGGAGGGTAAAAAGAGATCAGTTCGGTTTTGGAAATTATGAGTTGAGGTGATTATTGGACATTCAAGTGGAGATATTAAATCAGCAGTCTGATAAATAGGACATGTTCTTTTAAACCCTAAGAGCAGACTTTGGGAGCCATGTTCAGAAGAGTTGCTCTATAGCCCTGTGGGATCAGGAAGTTCCTTAGAGTACTGTCTCCCTACTTCCCACATCCTGTCTCCATGGCTCTGGGCCCTTTTGCATTGTCCTGTCTTTATCTCCTGGATCTGGACTGCATGACCAACTCAGAAATCCCAAAGAAGTTATTAGGAGTTCAAGGTTCACACTCCGAAACCAAGACTGGCACCCCAGGTTCCCACTTGGTTTACAGAAGGAAATCAGAGCGTCAATGTGAGTTAAGAGCAGGGAGAGCTAGGTGAGGTGTCAAACAGGTGAATCACACAGGCAAAAGGGAGGAATGAGGTGTTGGTGTAACAAAGAGAAAGAGGCCAAAATAACAGTACAGTGGAAAGATGAAAAGAACAAGAGAAGGCAGGCAGGCATACAAGTCTCTGCGAGAGTGATGTCAGTAGCACGGCAAAGTGAGACACTTGCTTCGTCTCTCCCCTTTTACCTACAACCATCAAAGCATCAAAGGTGTTCCCATCCAACCCAACAGGATGCCAGAGAATTCCATAAATCTGTGCATGTAAAGGCGGGTGGACCGGAAAACATAAAAGAGGTAGAACCAGGGGAACAGTGGAATCAGTTCCTTTGGTCCCGGCCTCCAGCTATGGCAGCTGAGTCCACAGCCCCAGAGAACCTGGTCACAGCAGAGAGATGACGCACATGACTCCAGCCTTCCAGACCCAGCAGCACCCCTAGCTGCAGGTAACTGGGCAGCAATAGCAGTGGGGCCTGGGACCCCACCTCTCCAGCCACTGAGGTGCCCATGACTCTGGGGTCCCTGCCCCCACCCCACTCTCAGTGGTGGAGCCTGAAAACCTTACAACATAGGCCACTGCAGAGGAGCTGGGGCAACCACAGCTCCCCACTCACCTACTCCCTCCCTCCAGGGGTGGAGCTTGTGATTCAGGGGATCCTGGATGCACAGGAAGAGCTCACCGTACCAGTGCCCCAGGTGATGATCAAGCAACACTGGCAGTAGCAAGGCATCAATGACCCCAGAGGCACAAGAAACCACAGGGCAGCAGCTTTGACAGAGGCAGTGGAGAGTGGAAAGTGCTGACTCTCAAATATAACCAGAGGCAGCTTAGGCAAGAGAAACCAAAAACTTGTGATACAGCGCCACCTACAGTAAAACAAATGAAATGCCTCTAATTTCTAACACGAAGTCATTAGAATCAAGCAGAAAGGTGACCATTACATCAAGTTAGCCAGCAGTGAAGCAACTTACCAAGCACCATAAAGAAACTTAGTAACCCTGTACCACAAAAAGAAAATGACTATTCTCCATAAACCAAAGTTAAAGTCACAGAATATTGAAATCTAACTGATAGAGAATTCATTTTGAATTCTGTCATAAAGAAATAATGAGCTACAAGAAAAGTCAGAAAGGCAATTCAATGAGCTCAGGAAAAAAATTAATAAACAGAAGGAATACTTTACGAAAGAGAATGAAACTCTAAAAAAGAATGAAACAGAAATTCTGGGGCTTTCTTGGTGCACAGTGGTTAAGAATCTGCCTGCCAATGCAGGGGACACAAGTTTGAGCCCTGGTCTGGGAAGCAACTGATCCCATGTGCCACAACTACTGAAGCCCGCTCACCTAGAGCCCATGCTCTGCAACAAGAGAACCCAATGCAATAAGAAGCCTGTGCACCACAACAAAGAGTAGCCCCTGCTTACCACAACTAAAGAAAGCCCATGTGCAGCAAAGAAGACCCAAAGCAGCCAAAAATAAATAAATAAAATAATAAATTTATTAAAAAAAAGAAATTCTGGAACTGAAGAACTCAGTAACCTAGACAATAATACATTAGCAAGCATTATAAAGAGAGAAGACCTCAGAGAAGAGAGAATTAGCAAGATCAAAGATAGAAAAATAGAAATAATGCAAGTAGAAGAGTAAACAGAATCAAGACATAGAAAAGTGAGGAAATTCTATGAGAGCTATTCAGCTCTTTTAGGAAGGGCAACATTTGAGTAATGGGTATCTTAGGGGAAAAGAGAGGGAGAAGGGAAAAAAGAGTTTATTTAAATGAATAATAGCTGACAACTTCCCAAACCTGGAGAAGGAACTGGATATACAAATGGATATCCATGGAAGGAACTGGATATACAAATTCATGAAGCTAAGGGAACACCTAATTACCTCGATGCAAAAAGACCTTCTCTGAGACAGATTATATTAGAATTGTCAAAAGTCAATGACAAAGAATTTTAAAGGCAGCAGGGAAAAAAGGATGGTAACCTACAAAAGAATTCCCATTAGGCTATCAGCAGATTTCCCAGCAGAAATTCTATAGGCCAGAAGAGAGTGGAAAGACATTCTCAAAATACTGAGAGAAAAACTGTCACCCAAGAACACTCTATCCAACAAAATTGTCATTCAGATATGAAGGAGACATAAAGACTTTCCCAGTTAAACAAAGCATGAGAGTTCATCACCACTAGACTTGACTTACAAGAAATGTTGAAAGGAGTTCTTCTACCAAACACAAAAAGGCAAAAGTACATAAAACTTTAAGGTGATAAATAGACAGAATAAGAAAATTGAAACTCCATATTAGAGTAGGTTTTAAATACTTTATTATAACATAAAGGTTAAAGGGGAAAAAAAACAGAAAAAATAACTATAGCTACTTCAATTTGGTAATGACCTCAAACATAAAAATGCATCATTTGAGACAATAAAAGCACAAAAAGGAAAGAGAAAAAGGATGGAATCCATATAGGTCAACAAAGATAAGATACAATCAGCAGAAAAAAGACTATTTTATCTATGAGAAGTTATTTTCAAACCTAATGGTAACCACAAAACATAAATCTAGAGCAGAGATGTGAAACATAGAAAAAGAGGAAACTGAGAAAAACACCATAGAAAACCACCAAACCAAAATGGTAGACAGAAACACAGGGAAAAAGAAACAATGGAGACATAGAGCAACCAGAAAACAAAAGATAAAATAGCAATACTAAGTCCTCATTTATCAATAATTACCCTAAATTTAAATAAATGTAATTCATCAATCAAAAGACACAGAGTGGCTGGATGGATTAAAAAATAAGACCCAACTATATTCTGACTTCAGGACACTCACCTCAGCTCTAAAAACAAACATAGGCTCAGAGTGAAGGGATGGAAGGTGATACTCCAAGAAAATGGCAGTCAAAATAAAGAGGGTGTAGCCATACTCATATCAGACAAAATACACTTCAAGCCAAAAAGGTAAAAGAGGCAAAGAGGGACAGTGTATAATGATGAAGGGGACAATTAATCAAGAAGACATAACAATTATTAATATACATAGGAGCACCTAACATAGGAATACCAAAATATGTAAACAATTACTGACAGGACAAAAGGGAGAAATTTACAACAACAGAATAATAGTAGGGGAATTTAACACCTCATTTACATTAACAGAGAGGTCATTCAGACAGAAAGTCAACAAGGAAAGAGTGGCCTTAAATAAAATCTTAGACAAGAAGGATTTGATAGATTTGTACAGAACATTCCATCCAAATGCAACAGGATACACATTCCTCTCAAGTGCACATGGAACTTTCTCAAGGATAGACCATCTGTTGGGAAAAAAACAAGTCCCAATAAATTTTAGAAGATTGAAATCATATCAAGTATCTTTTCTGGTCACAATGGTATGAAACTAGAAATAAACTATTTGAAGAAAGCTGAAAAATCACAAAAATGTGGAGCCTGAACAACATGCTAATGAACAACTATTAGGTCAGTGAAGAAATCAAAGAAGAGATCATAATTTACCTGAAGACAAATGAAAGTGAAAATACGACATGCCAAAATCTGTGGGATTCAGCAAAAGATTTACTAAGAAGGAAGATTATAGTTATACAGCCCCAACTCAAGAAAAAAAGAAAATTTTCAAATAAACAATCTAACCTTACATCTAAAAGAACTAGAGAAAGAACAAATGAAGCCTACAGTTAGCAGAAAGAAGGAAATAATAAAGATCAGAGTAGAAGTAAATAAAATAGAAACTAAAAGACTAATAGAAAAGATCAATGGAACTAAAAGCTGGTTCTTTGAAAAGACAAACAAAATTGATAAACCTTTCACTAGACTCAGAAAAAAGAGACATGTTTCTGATAAAATCAGAAACAAAAGAAGAGAAATAACAATGGATACCACAGAAATACAAAGGATTATAAGAGAATATTATGAACAGTTATATGCCAACTATTTAGATAACCTGGAAGAAATCGACAAATTCTTAGAATCATAAAACCTTCGAAGACTGAATCATGAAGAAATAAAAAAAATCTGAATAAACCAATCACTGGTACAGAAGTTGAAATGGTAACCGAAAACCTCCCCCCTCCAAAAAAGTCCAGGACAAGACAGCTTCATAGGTGAATTCTACCAAACATTCAAATAAAATTTAATACCTGTTCTTCTCAAACTCTTCCAAAAAAATCGAAGAGGAGGGAATGCTTCCTAACTCATTTTACAAGGCCAACATCACCCTAATACTAAAACCAGACAAAGACAACACAAAAAAAGAAAATTACCGGCCAATATCTCTAATTAATATAGACCCCAAAATTTTCAACAAAATGTTAGCAAACTGAGTACAACAATACATTAAGGGCTTCCCCGGTGATACAGTGGTTAAGAATCCACCTGCCAAAACAGGGGACATGGGTTTGAGCCCTGGTCTGGGAAGATCCCACATGAGCAACTAAGCCCGTGCACCACAACTACTGAAGCCTTCGCACATAGAGCCTGTGCTCCACAACAAGAGAAGCCACTGCGATGAGAAACCCATGCACAGTAATGAAGAGTAGCCCCCACTTGCCACAACTAGAGAAAGCCCATGCACAGCAACGAAGACCCAACACAGCCATAAATAAATTAATTAATTAAAAGCCATAGTAATCAAAACAGCATGGTATTGGCAGAAAAACAGATACGTAGATCAATGGAAGAGAATAGAGAGCCCAGAAATAAACTCATGCATATATGGACAATTAATTTATGACAAAGCAAAGAACATACAATGGAGAAAGGATAATCTCTTCAGTAAATGGTGCTGGGAAAACTAGATTGCCACATAGGAAAGGAAAGGAAAGGGAAGGGAAGGGAAGAAAGGAAAAGAAGAAAAAAAAGAAATCAGATGACTATCTCACACTATACACAAAAATCAACTCAAAATGCATTAAAGACTTAAATGTAAGACCTGAAGCCATAAAGCTCCTAGAAGAAAACATAGGTAGCATGCTCTTTGACTTTGTTTTTAGCAGTGTCTTTCAGATCTGTCTCCTCAGGCAAGGGAAACAAAAGCAAAAATAAACAAATGGGACTACATCAAACTAAAAAGCTTCTGCACAACAAAGGAAACTGTCAGCAAAATGAAAAGACAACCTACTGAATGGGAGAAGATATTTGTAAATGATATATCCAATAAAGGTTTAATATCCAAAGTATATGAAGAACTCATACAATTCAACAATAAAAAACCAAAAAACCCAATTAAAAAAATGGGCAGAGAATCTAAATAGGGTTAGATTAAATCTAAATCTTAATCTAACCTTAAATCTAAATCTAAAATCTAAATTTTTCCAAAGAAGATACGCAGATGGCCAACAGGCACATGAAAGCATGCTCAAAATCACTAATTATTAGGAAATGCAAATCAAAATCACAATGAGATATCACTTTACACATATTAAAATGGCTGTTATCAAAAAGGCAAGGAATACTAAGTATTAGTGAGGATGTGGAGAAAAGGGAACCCTCATGCACTGTGGTTGACGTGTCAATTGGTGCAGCCACTATGGGGAATAGTACAGAGATTCCTCAAAAAATAAGAAAAGATCTACCATATGATCCACCTATCCCATTTCTGGGTATTTGTCCTAAAAATACGAAAACACTAATTCAAAAAGATACATGATCTTCTATGGTTTTTTTTGTTTTGTTTTGTTTTGGATTTTTTTGCGGTACGCGGGCCTTTCACCGTTGCAGAGCACAGGCTCCGGACGCGCAGGCTCAGCGGCCATGGCTCATAGGCCCAGTCGCTCGGCGGCACGTGGGATCTTCCCGGACCGGGGCACGAACCCGTGTCCCCTGCATCGGCAGGCGGACTCTCAACCACTGCGCCACCAGGGAAGTCCAATCTTCTATGTTTATCTCAGCAATATTTACAATAACCAAGATGTGGAAACCATCTAAGTGCCCATTAACAGATAAATGGAGAAAGAAAATGTGGTACACACACACACACACACACACACACACAAAACAAAATACTTCCCAGCCATTAAAAAAAAAAAAAAAAGAAATCTTGCCCTTTGTGACAACATGGATGGACCTGAAGGGTATTATGCTAAGTGAAATAATTCAGGTGGAGAAAGACCTTATGATTTAACTCACAAGTAGGATAAACAAACAAACAAAATAAAATAACAAACCAAACCAAACAAAAACAAACCCTTAGGAACAGAGGACAGAGTAGTGATTACCAGAGGGGAAGAGGCAGGGGGAAGGCAAAATGGGTAAAGGGGATCAACTCTATGGTGATGGATGGAAACTAAATTCTTCGTGGTGAGCACACTATAGTGTACACAGAAGTAGAAATATAATGTTGTACTCGTGAAACTTGTACAATGTTATCAACCAATGTTACCTCAATAAAAAATAAACTGAAAAAAGAAGTCTCTGAGACCACAATTAAAATTTGCCCAAAGGGACACATCAGGAATTGACCATTTTCTACATTTAAAACGGGTGCTGTTCACCAAGAGGAAGGGTTGAATCTTCACACTTTTATTTTCAAAAGGTTTTTGGACACTAAGTTTAATTTTAAAAAGCAAACTATCATCTTTTAAATCTTCTATTAAAAACAGAAATCCCAAAGATATCAGGTAATCCTTCAAAGACTGCCAGTGTGTTGTATTTAAGGTCTGTGGGATTTAATTTATCAGCCCAGTGTTTGTTGACATTGATTGAAACTGATTACCTGCTTGATGGTATTCTTGAAAAGTGGCAGGTACTGAGGACTCTGCCTCAGTAACACCTACAGCTGTTGCTGGTCCAGCTTGGCATGTTGTTTACATGTGCCAATGGTTGGCATCTTTAGAAAGCTATCCAGTATCTCATGTCCTCAAAGATCCAGTTATCAGTTCCAAAGACTTCAGCCAGCAGCCTATTAGGATGTGTAGACTGAGCTAAATATCTGCTACAGTTATCTCTTAATTTAAATAACAAAATAAATAAATAAATAAATCCCTTTACCCCATGTTCCCCTCAAGTCACCACATTTTATAGAGAAACTTCTCAGGATCTAATTTCTTTTCAACTCTCTCTTGAGTCCACTCCAGTGAAGCTTTTGTCCCTACTATCTCACCAATTAACCTCAAGTTGCCAAACCCAATGAATAATTCTCAGTTCTCATTTTATGTGATGTAACAACTTTTAACATGGTTGATCAACTTCCTCCTTCTAGAGAATGTATTTCATTTTCCATCTGGGACATTACTGTTTCTGGTTTTCCCCACTGGCCTCTTCTCAATCTCTTTTGCTGATTTCTCTTCATCTTCCTGACTGCTAAACAACCAAGTGCCTCCAGGGCTCAGGCATTGGAACTTCTTTTGACACTTACTCTTAGAGTGATCTCATCCAGTCATGGCAGTAAATGCTGTCTATACTCTGATGACTTCCAACGTTATCACTCCTGCCTGAATGTGCCTCTAAATTCAAGTGTTAAATATTCAACTGCATTTTTCACATCTCCACTTGGATTTCTAATACGCATCTCAAACAACATATCTAGAATATCTTGATTTCCTCCCAAAATCTGCTCCTCTAAAACTCTTCCTTACTTTAGTATTGGAAATTATGAATAATTCTTCCAATTGGTCAAGGGTCGTACTTGTCTCCTCCCTTCTCTCATACTCTACATACAACCCAACCTGAAGTCAGCTATTCCTTCTAAATGTATTTAGAATTCAACCACTTCTCACTCTCTCCGTGACTCCTACTCTGATTTAGATCACCAACATCTCTTACCTGCATTATTTCAATAGTCTCTTACCTCTGCTTCCCTGTATTCTACTCTCATAGAGAGATCCCCTAAACACTCAAATCAGATGAGATCAAAACTCTAGACAAAATGATACAATGATTTTTCCACCACACCCAGAATAAGAACTAAAATTCTTACCCTGATTTATCAGATCAATTCTGTGGCCTGTCGGACCTCATCTCCTCCCTGCTTCATTTCTCTACTATGTTGCAGCCACACTGACCCTGTTTCCTTCCCCTTCTTCAACACAAGAAGGATGCTTCTGCCTCAGGGCCTTTGAATTTGACCTCCTCCTACCTGAAGCATCTTCCCACAAATGCCAGCATGGCTCAATCTTACTTTCCTCTGAACTTATTCAGTTCTCACCCCTCACCTTTTTGGGAGGCCTTTTTTTTTTTTAAATATTGCTCTATAAAAGAGCAATTTCTTTTCTTATTTACTATTTCCCTCACCCTGCTTTAATTTCCTTCAGAAGTTTTATTACTCCCTGACATTTTATGTAATTGCTGATTACCTATCTCACCCTCACTGGAATGGAAGCTTCAAGGTAAATATTTTGTCTCTATGTTTCACTGTTGTATCCACAGTATTTCACTTAGAATAGTGCCTGGGGCTATATAGAAGATACTTAACAGATATGAGCTTAATTATTTAATTAATTAAATAAGTATCTTTATAGAGTCTATTTAATGCCAGCTGGAATCATTTCTTTCCTCCCTGGTATTGCTCCTGAATCCAGCTGCCAGTGATGCAGAGTAACTCTAAGTGCTGGCTCAGGTAACCATCCTAATTCCTCATGCCCCAGGAATATTTCTGCATAGCACGGTATAGAGGAGAAAGAAATAAATTGAGATTTGCCTATTTAATCGTCAAAGTGGCCCAATACCTATGCCAGGCACTAGACATCCAGAGATGAAATCTTTAGAAAGCATACTACGAACAGTTTAGCTGCGTGAGAAAAACAAACCAACAATTGAAATACATTATTTAAGCCCCATAATAGAGTATGTAAAGCATTCTATGGGAGTATGGAAGAGGGCCCTAAACCTTACTGTGGTAATCAAGGAAGTAGGAAGTAAAGAATCTCAAAGATTATGAACATTGCCAGGTATTAGGACACTCTAATAACTTGTGGAGAGTCTTTAAGGGATTAAGAAGACTGCAAAGCAAGAAATAAACTAAAGAAATAGACAAGAGTCAGGCCAGTAAGAATATGAATACCATGGTGAAAGAGTATATATTTTATCTTGAAGCTGACAGGGAGCCACTGAAGGGACTTAAGTGAAAGAATGAAATGACTAGGATTTAGTCCTGGCCCCGTTTCTCACTGACCAGGATTTAGGTCATGTTATTTGATGCAATTCATATCCAATTGTTTAGCCGAATAAAAGTCTTTGTTCAATCAAAAGGTATCCAGAACCAACACATAAATCAGATAAAACCGAGCACTCTGGCTGAAGATTTGCCTCTTTGGCCCTTTTACACTTTGCAGCAGTCTCTGGGGCCCTTCCATGAAATCCTCAGAGCTCCAAGGATTACAGAATAATAAACCACCGACTTTACATTTCTCTGTCTTTGTGCCAAATTCAACAATCTCTAGCAGGCTTAAAATATGTCTTTTCTATACAGTCTTACACAGTTGATTTCCCCCAAAGGCATTCTAAAGCAATCTTTTTACATTATTTGATTATGCAAAGGTGTCAAATTTTTATTTTCACTTTTGCACAACGGAGCTTGTTTTAGTAAAAAAAAAGAAAAAGAAAATTCTTCCAGAGAGTGACTTTTACACTAAAAAGGAGAAGTACAGGTATAATTGTTAGATTAATTGTAAGAACCTCATTGCATCTTAACCAGCTGTGCATGCTAAACCACAAGCAAAAGTATGTCTGTTAACCAGTAGTACTGCAAACCAGTAGAACCATCAACTATCAAAGTTATGCTTCAGACATAAGGTTGTTTAAGGATGTTATTAGAAAAAGCTAGATAATGAGGTTTTGTTGCCCTTCAGGTTTATTCTCCTCAGAAACTGTACTCCAGATGTCACCTTTTGATGAAAGCATTCTTTCTTTTCATTTTGTTTAATACGAAACAGAAGTCTCCTGCTCTATGATTCTGTTAGTTTAATTAACACTGTCCTGGAGAAGTACTTCTACTTCTCTTTATATATGGTAAAGAATGGACATTTGGAGAGAAGATTAGGAGAGTACAGCATGAAAAAAAAAATAGAATTATAGTGGAGGTATCAAGAGTTGTGTCCAATTCCCATTCCCATTGTACTCCATGGCTCTTCAAGAATCTAAGGCATTGTGCCTTTTCTGCCTAAAGGAAGGAAGGAAAGCCACAGCAGAAATACTAAGAAAAATGGTCAGTCTGGGCTTTACCATCTCAGAAATAAACAATAGCTTAAGTGGGAAAAAGAAAATTTTAAATTTAAAAATTCAAAATCCTGTAGGACTCAGGGCTTGAAATTTATGCCCCCAAATCAGGTGCATGTGTTAATCAGAGCAGAGGCCTCCCAAAGACATCAAGCTTCTAATCTTGAGGAACTGAATATGTTACCTCACATGTCAAAAGGCAGATATGACTCTGCTAAGGATTTTGAGAAGGGAAGATTATCTTGTATCATTCCGATGGACACAGTGTAATTACAAGAGCCCTTGCGATTAAGGAGGCAGGAGGATTAGAGTCAGAAAAGGTGTTATGACGGAACAGAGGGTCAGAGCTAGAAAAATGCTATGTTTCTGGCTTTGAAGATGGAGGATTGCACAACAAGCCAAGGAATTCAGGCAGCCTCTAGAAGCTGGAAAAGACAAGGAGATTCTTCCCTAGAGTCTCCAAAAGGATTGTGGCCCTGCCAATCTGTTTTGCACTTGTGACCTCCAGATAATTAACTTGTATTGTTCTAAGCCTTGTATTGTTTAATTTGTGGTAATTTGTTACAAGAGAAATAAATAATACAGATTTTGGTACTGAGAGTGAGGCACTGCTGGAGCAAACACTTAAATGTGTAAGAATAGCTTTGAAATTGGGTTTTGGGTAGAAGCTGGGAGAATTTTGAGGAACATAACAGAAAATCTCTAGATTGCCTTGAACACACTGTTGGTAGAAATATAGTTAAAGGAACTTGGAACTGCTGGTGAGGGTTCAGAATGAAGTAAGGAGCATGCAGAGAAATCCTATATCATCTTAGTGAATACTCAAATCATCATGAACAGCCTGTTGTCAGAAATACAAATTTTAAAAGTATGTTGGTAAAGGCTCAGAAGGAAATGAACATGTTATTTAAAACTATCTGGAAGCGGGCCCTTGTTACATAGGGATAGAAAGTTTAGTTAAATTATGTCTTACAGTTATACAGAAAGCAAAACTTGTAATGGATGAACATGTATATTTAGCTGAAAAGAGTTACAAGCAAAGTATTGAAGGTCCAGCCCACTTTCTCCTTGTTGCTTGTAATATAATGTGAGAGAAAAGAAATAAATTGAGGGGAAAACTGTTAAGCAAAAAGCAATATGAATTTAACAATTTGGGGAATCTTCAGCCTATCCAGATTGCAAAACATGTTAAAATTATGAGATTCATTGTTAGGAAAGCGTCCTCTGAAGAGAAACCTAAGACTGTGAAACCTTTTACCAGGACTTCAAAAGGGTCAAAAGATCAGAATATTCATTCTTGCAGAAGACTCCATGAAGAGATTAGACATGTGACCCATGAACCTCCTCATCTATCTAAGAAGAATCAAAGAGTAAAGATGAGATTACTCAGGACACATCTGAGGAGAATCACTTTGTCTAATGAGTAAATCCCTGCAATATACATGGGAGATCTACAAGATTCTTGAGAAGATATATCAGCAGAAACAGTGCCAAGTTAGACTGAAAAGGATCGAGAAAGGACAAAATTGAAAAAGGTTGTTAACCTCCCAAATTCTACAGGCAGGAAACAGGCTGATAAAACTACTCAGTGGCAAAAAGATATTGCCCTTCTTGAAAAAGGAAAGATAATCTGAAGGTAGAGCTGCAGACCCAGTGGACAGAGCCATGGGCCCAACAGATAGAAAAGTGGGCCACAGAGTATTATTCCCATGCCTGAAAGCCTAATGGAGTTCTCCCCAGTGGATTTTGAGATTTCTTAGGAATATGACTTTTTTTTCATTCTACTTTCTTCCTTTTTTTAATGTGAATGGCTTTAGCTGTTATCTTATGCCTGTCTCACTATTGTACTTTGGGAGCAGATAATTTGTTTTCTTGTTTCTTCCTCAGAGGAGATAATAGTCCAAAAAAGAAAAATTCTACTGCTAAGTTATACGAAGTAGCTTGTGGCTGACCAACACTCACAACAGACAACAATTAAAGCCTGGGTGAATTACGTGTGTTTAAAGCTACCTGAGAGCTGTGGAAGAACTGAAGACGAGGGGAACTAAAAATTCAGAGAGGGAGCATATGCCAACATGGAGCAAAGATGCTCTCTGAGAATTTAAATTTAACCCCTGGTAGAGCACTTTAGATGGGGAATAAGGAAACCAGTAGAACTTTTGTGCTCCCACAGTGCCAGAGTGATAAAATTAGAGGCTTGATGGTCTCCACACAAAGGCAGTTTTCCCCTTCAAAATATTTGTGAGAGTTGAAGTTGTTCAAGATGGAAGATAAAAAGCTAAGGCAAAACTTCTGAAAATCAAAGCAGAAACTACAGGAGTCTTTTCATTCTGAAGAGACAAAGACCCCCCAAGAGAAGAGGCCCCTGTGAACAGAGCAAGAGAAATGTAAAAGTACTGGATGGAGGGGGTGGGTGGCAGATAGTCAGCTGACAACTGCATCCAGTTTTCCTCTTGCGTTACTTGCAGACTCTGGCTGTAGCTAAACTCTCAGAATCAAGGCTTGGCCCCTGGGAGCAGGTTGCTGTGAGGTATACAGAAACCAACACACATTTGTTAGTCATGGGGATGGTTGTAACAAAACGAGAGGTCTTGGAGGAGCTTCAAGATGGCAGAGGAGTAGGACGCGAAGATCACCTTCCTCCCCACAAGTACATCAGAAATACATCTACACGTGGAACAACTCCTACAGAACACCTACTGAATGCTGGCAGAAGACCTCCGACCTCCCAAAAGGCAAGAAACTCCCCACGTACGTGGGTAGGGCAAAAGAAAAAAGAATAAACAGAGACAAAAGGATATGGACGGGACCTGCACCAGTGGGAGGGAGCCATGAAGGAGGAAAGGTTTCCACACACTAGGAAGCCCCTTTGCGGGCAGAGACTGCGGGTGGCAGAGTGGGGAAGCTTCGGAGGCCACGGAGGAGAGCACAGCCACAGTGGTGCAGAGGGCAAAGCGGAGAGATTCCCGCACAGAGGATCGGGGCCGACCGGCACTCACCAGCCCGAGAGGCTTGCCTGCTCACCCGCCGGGGCGGGCAGGACTTGGAGCTGAGGCTTGGCTTCGGTCGGAGCATAGGGAGAGGACTGGGGTTGGCGGCGTGAACACAGCCTGCAGGGGGTTAGCGCACCACGGCTAGCCGGGAGGGAGTCCGGGGAAAAGTCTGGAGCTGCCGAAGAGGCAAGAGACCATTGTTTTGGGGTGCGCGAGGAGAGGGGATTCAGAGCACCGTCTAAATGAGCTCCAGAGAAGGGCGTGAGCCGTGGCTATCAGCACAGACACCAGAGACGGACATGAGATGCTAAGGCTGCTGCTGCGCCACCAAGAAGCCTGTGTGTGAGCACAGGTCACTGTCCACACCCCTCTTCCGGGGAGCCTGTGCAGCCCACCACTGCCAGGGGCCCGGGATCCAGGGACAACTTACCCGGGAGAACACATGGCGCACCTCAGGCTGGTGCAACATCATGCCGGCTTCTGCCGCCGCAGGCTCGCCCTGCACTCCGTGACCCTCCCTACCCCCGGCCTGAGTGAGCCAGAGCCCCCGAATCAGCGGTTCCTTTAACTCCGTCCTGTCTGAGTGAAGAACAGATGCCCTCCGGCGACCTACACGCAGAGGCGGGGCCAAATCCAAAGCTGAGCCCCAGGAGCTGTGCGAACAAAGAAGAGAAAGGGAAATCTCTCCAGCAGCCTCAGGAGCAGCAGATTAAATCTCCACAATCAACTTGATGTACCTGCATCTGTGGAATACCTAAATAGAAGAGTCATCCCAAATTGAGGAGGTAGAATTTGGGAGCAATGATATATATATATTTTTCCCTTTTTCTTTTTTTGTGAGTGTGTATGTATATGCTTCTCTGTGTGATTTTTTCTGTACAGCTTTGTTTTTACCATTTGTCCTAGGGTTCTCTCTGTCCGTTTTTGGGGTTTTTTTAGTATAGTTTTTGGCACTTGTTATCATTGCTGGATTTGCTTTTTGGTTTGATTGCTCTCTTCTTTCTTTTTTATTAATTATTTTTTTAAAAAATTTAATAACTATTTTTTATTTTAATAACTTTATTTTATTTTATCCTCTTTCTTTCTTTCTTTCTTTTCCTCCCTTTTATTCTGAGCTGTGTGAATAAAAGGCTCTTGGTGCTCCAGCCAGGAGTCAGGGCTGCGCCTCTGAGGTGGGAGACCCAAGTTCAGGACATTGGTCCACAAGAGACTTCCCAGCTCCATGTAATGTCAAACAACAAAAATCTCCCAGAGATCTCCATTTCAACGCCAAGACCCAGCTCCACTCAATGACCAGCAAGCTCGAGGGCTGGACAACCTATGCCAAACAACTAGCAAGACAGGAACACAACCCCACCCATTAGCAGATAGACTGCCTAAAATCATAATAAGGCCACAGAAACCCTAAAACACACCACCAGACGTGGACCTGCCTACCAGACAAGATCCAGCCTCATCCACCAGCACACAGGCACTAGTCCCCTCCACCAGGAAGCCTACACAACCCACTGAACCAACCTTAGCCACTGGGGGCAACACCAAAAACAACGGGAACTATGAACCTGCAGCCTGCAAAAAGGAGACGCCAAACACAGTAAGATAAGCAAAATGAGAAGATGGAGAAACACACAGAAGATGAAGGAGCAAGGTTAAAACCCACCAGACCGAACAAATGAAGAGGAAATAGGCAGTCTACCTAAAAAAGAATTCAGAATAATGATAGTAAAGATGACCCAAAATCTTGGAAATAGAATGGAGAAAATACAAGAAACACTTAACAAGGACCTAGAAGAACCAAAAAGCAAACAAAAACTGATGAACAAGACAATAAATGAAATTAAAAATTCTCTAAAAGGAATCAATAGCAGAATAACTGAGGCTGAAGAACGGATAAGTGACCTGGAAGATAAAATAGTAGAAATAACTACAGCAGAGCAGAATAAAGAAAAAAAAGGAAAAGAATTCAGGACAGTCTCAGAGACCTCTGGGACAACACTAAACTCACCAACATTCGAAAAATAGGGGTCCAGAAGAAGAAGAGAAAAAGAAAGGATCTGATAAAATATTTAAAGAGGTTATAGTTGAAAACTTCCCTAATATGGGAAAGGAAATAGTTAATCAAGTCCAGGAAGCACAGAGAGTCCCATACAGGATAAATCCAAGGAGAAACATGCCAAGACACATGTTAATCAAACTATCAAAAATTAAATACAAAGAAAAACTAATAAAAGCAGCAAGGGAAAAACAACAAATAACATACAAGGGAATCCCCATAAGGGTAAGAGCTGATCTTTCAGCAGAAACTCTGCAAGTCAGAAGGGAGTGGCAGGACACATTTAAAGTGATGAAGGGGGAAAACCTACAACAAAGATTACTCTACCCAGCAAGATTCTCATTCATATTTGATGGAGCAATTAAAACCTTTACAGACAAGCAAAAGTTAAGAGAATTCAGCACCACCAAACCAGCTTTACAACAAATGCTAAAGGAACTTCTCTAGGCAAGAAACACAAAAGAAGGAAAAGACCTACAATAACAAACCCAAAACAATTAAGAAAGTGGTAATAGGAACATACATATCAATAATCACCTTAAATGTAAATGGATTAAATGCTCCAACCAAAAGACATAGACTGGCTGAATGGATACCAAAACAAGACCCATATATGTGCTGTCTACAAGAGACCCACTTCAGACCTAGGGACACATACAGACTGAAAGTGAGGGGATGGAAAAAGATATTCCATGCAACTGGAAATCAAAAGAAAGCTGTGGCTTCCCTGTGTGGCACAGTGGTTGAGAGTCTGCCTGCCGATGCAGGGGACATAGGTTTGTGCCCTGGTCTGGGAAGATCCCACATGCCACGGAGCAGCTAGGCCCGTGAGCCATGGCTGCTGAACCTGCGCGTCCGGAGCCTATGCTCCGCAACGGGAGAGGCCACAACAGTGAGAGACCCGCGTACCTTAAAAAAAAAAAAAAGAAAGCTGGAGGAACAACTCTCTTATCAGACAAAATAGACTTTAAAACAAAGACTATTACAATAGACAAAGAAGGACACTACATAATGATCAAGGATTCAATCCAAGAAGAAGATATAACAATTGTAGATATTTATGCACCCAACAAAGAAGCACCTCAATACATGAGGCAAATACTAACAGCCATAAAAGGGGAAATCGATAGTAACACAATCATAGTAGGGGACTTTAACACCCCACTTTCACCAATGGATGGATCATCCAAAATGAAAATAAATAAGGAAACACAAGCTTTAAATGATACATTAAACAAGATGGACTTAATTGATATTTATAGGACATTCCATCCAAAAACAACAGAATACATTTTCTTCTCAAGTGCTCATGGAACATTCTCCAGGATAGATCATATCTTGGGTCACAAATCAAGCCTTGGTAAATTTAAGAAAATTGAAATCATATCAAGTATCTTTTCGGAACACAATGCTATGAGACTACATATCAATTACAGGAGAAAAATCTGTAAAAAATACAAACACTTGGAGGCTAAACAATACACTACTTAATAACCAAGAGATCACTGAAGAAATCAAAGAGGAAATCAATAAATACCTACAAACAAATGACAGTGAAAACACAATTACCCAAACCCCATGTGATGCAGCAAAAGCTGTTCTTAGAGGGAAGTTTATAGCAATACAATCCTACCTTAAGAAACAAGAAACATCTCAAATAAACAACCTAACCTTACACCTAAAGCAATTAGAGAAAGAAGAACAAAAAACCCCCAGTGTGGTCTTCCCTGGTGGCGCAGCAATTTAGAGTCCGCCTGCTGATGCAGGGGACACGGGTTCGTGCCCTGGTCCAGGAGGATCCCACATGCCGCGGAGCGGCTGGGCCCATGAGCCATGGCTGCTGAGCCTGCGCATCCGGAGCCTGTGCTCTGCAGCGGGAGAGGCCACAGCAGTGAGAGGCCCGTGTACTGCAAAAAAAAAAAAAGGATCATATAGCAAAAAAAAAAAAAAGGATCATATATCATGATCAAGTGGGGTTTATCCCTGAAATGCAAGGATGATTCAACCTCCACAAATCAATAAATGTGTACACCACACTAACAGGAATGAAGGATAAAAATTATGTAATCAACTCAATAGAAGCAGGGGGAAAAAAGCATTTGACAAAATTCAACTTCCTTTCATGATATAAACTGTCAAGAAATTGGATATAAAAGAAATATACCTCAACATAATAAAGGCCATATATAACAAGCCCGTAGCTAACACCATACTCATTTGTGAAAAGGTGAAAGTTTTCCCTCTAAGATCAGTAACAAAACAAATGTGCCCAATTTTTCTACTTCTACTCAACACAATACTGGAAGTCCTAGCCATGGCACTTAGATAATAAAAAGAAATAAATGTCATCTGAATTGGAAAAGGAAGAGTAAAATTGTCTCTGTTTATAGATGATATAATCTTACATATAAAAATCACTAAAGGCTTCATCAAAAACTGTTATGATTTGGGCTTCCCTGGTGGTGCAGTGGTTGAGAGTCCACCTGCTAATGCTGGGGACAGGGGTTCATGCCTCAGTCTGGGAAGATCCCACATGCCGTGGAGCGGCTGGGCCCATGAGCCACGGTCACTGAGCCTGCGCGTCCGGAGCCTGTGCTCCGCAACTGGGAGAGGCCACAACAGTGAGAGGCCCGCGCACCGCAAGAAAAAGAACCCTGTTATGATTTATTAAATGAATTCAGTAAAGTTGCAGGACACAAAATCAATGTGCAAAGTTCAGCTGCATTTCTATACCCTAACAAATAACTACCAAAAGAAAGATTAAGAAATAATCCCACTTACACTAACATCGAAAATAACAAAATAATTATAAATAATTTAACCGTGGAAGTGAAATATCTATACACTAAAGGTATAAAATATTGATGAAAAAGTTGAAGACACAAATAAATAGAAAGATATTCTGTGTTCGTGGTTTGGAAGAATTTATTTAGTAGAAGAATAAAGTGTCCATACTACTTAAAGCCATCTACATATTCAATGCAATCTCTATAAGAATCCCAGTGACATTTTTCACAGAAATAGAAAAAACAATCCTAAAAGTTTTGCAGAATCACAAAAGGCTGCTATAGCCACATTAATCTTGAGCAAGAAGACCAAAGCTGGAGGCATTGTAGTTCCTAATTTCAGATTATATTACAAAGCTAGATTAAGCAAAAAAATGTGGTACTGACATAAAAACAAATACATAGTCTAGTGAAAGAGAATAGAGAGCCCAGAAATAAACCCACACATATATCTCCACTGATCTTTGAAAAGGCACCACCAAGAATACACAGTAGAGAAAGAATAGTATTTTCAATAAATGGTGTTAAGAAATACTGGATATCTACATGCAGAAGAATGAAATTGGATATTTATTTCACAAGAAGATCAACTCAAAATGGATTAAAAACAGAAATGTAGGACTTCCCTGGTGGTCCATTGGTTAAGAATCCATCTGCCAATGCAGGGGACACAGGTTCAATCCCTGGTCCAGGAACATCCCACATGCCACAGAGCAAGTAAGCCCATGCGTCACAACTACTGTGCCCATGCTCTGAAGCCCACGAGCTACAACTACTGAGACTGTGTGCTGCAACTACTGAGCCCACGCGCCTAGAGCTCCTAATTTTTCTTTTGGTAGTTATTTGTTAGTGTATAGAAATGCAACTGAACTTTGCACATTGATTTTGTATTCTACAATTTTACTGAATTCATTTACTAAATCATAACCTCCACTCACAGGCTCCACTCGCAGCAATGAAGACCCAGTGAAGCCAAAAATAAAATAAATAAATTTATTTTTAAAAAACTTAAATGTAAGACCTGAAACTCTAAAACTCTCAGAGGAAATTGTAGGGGGAAATCTTGTCATTGGTCTTAGCAATAATTTTTTGATTTGGCACCAGAAGCAAAGGCAACAAAAGCAAATATAAACAAATTGGAATATACCAAACTAAAAAAGTTTCTGCACAGCAAAGGAAATCATCAAAATTTTTCATTTTCAGCAACATACTGAAGGGAAGAAAATATTTGCAAATCATATATATGATAAAGGGTTAACATTCAAAATATATAAAGAACTCATGCAACTCAACAGTAAAACAAAATACAATTTAAAAATGGGAAGAGAATCTGAATAGACATTTTTCCAAAGAAAACATACAGATGGCCAACAGGTAAACAAAAATATGTTCAACATCACTAATCATCAGGGAAATGCAAATCAAACCCACAAGGATATATTACCTCACTCCTGTTAGAATGGCTATTATCAAAAAGACAAGAAAACCAAGTGTTGGCAAGGATGTGGAAAAATGGGAACTCTGTGCACTGTTGGTGGGACTGTAAATTAATTCAAGCACTATGGAAAACAGTATGGAGGATTCCCTCCACCCCAAATTAAAAATAGAACTACCATATGACCCAGAAATTCCACTTCTGGGTATTTATCCAAAGGGGAAAAAACACTATTTTAAAGAGATATTTGCACTCCTTTGTTTATTGTAATATTATTAAATAGTTGAGATATATACAACCTAATTGTCAGTGGATGAATGGATAAAGAACTGTTGTATAATTATGCAATGGAACACAATTCAACTTTAAAAAAGAAGGAAACCCTGCTCTTTGTAACAACACAGATGAATCTGGAGGACATCATGCTAAGTGAAATAAACCAGACACAAAGGCAAGTACTTCATATTCTCACTTACATGTGGAATCTAAAAAATGTTGAACTCATAGTAACAGAGAATAGAATGTTGGTTACCAGGGGCCATGGGGTGGGGGAAATAAGGAGATGCTTGTCAATGGGTACATAATTTTAGTTACAAGATGAATAAGTTTCGGAGACCTAATGTACAATATGATGACTATAGTTAATAATAACATATTATATACTTGAAATTTTCTGAGAGAGTAGATCTCAACTGTTCTCATCACACACACACACGTACAACACATACAAGGTAACTATGTGAGCAGGTGAGGTGATGGATATGTTAATTGGTTGATTGTGGTAACTATTTCACAATTTATATGTATATCAAAACATTGTATTGGACACTTAAACATATATAATTTTTATTTGTCAATCATATATTAAGGTACATTAAGTTTTATTAAGGAAACTGGGAGAAAAAAACCATTAAAAATACATTACCTCATTTATTTCATCTTTTTAGCATCCTATGACATAAGTACTATTATTATCCCCATTTTACAGACAAGAAAACTAAAGCATAGAGATTAAATTATTTGCCCAATGTAGAGCTGGGTTTCAAATCCAAGCAATCTGGGCCCAGAGACGAGGCTCTCAATTACTCTATATGTGATGCCTTACTGCACAGACTTTTCATTGCCAATCTAGTTCACTTTCTTTACCTTTACTGAGTAATCGGACCTTGAAATAAAAGCTGTTTCTCATAGTCCACAATAAAGTATTTATGTCTCTTTTTCCATAATGTCATCCTTCTTTCAAGTCCCACCTAAAGAAATAGGATCTCCTCATTCATTCATTCCACACTGAACAGAATTCAGATACGTAAGAATTGAAGAACTCTTCTGGTTCATCTGAGACTTCTTAATACATCCCACTGATCCAGTTCTGTGAACTAAGAAGTCATATACAGCTCCTTTTAAAGTCAAGATGAAGTAATGGCTTTCAGCCTATTTGAAGACATCAATCCTCTGAAGGAGAACAACAATACTGTAGATATTAAGCAATCAACAACATTGGTCTGTAAATTCAAGATGCAAGTTTCTTCTAGGTTAATTGTGCTTAAATTTTAGTATGCATCAGAAGCATCTGGAAGGCCTGTTAAAACACAGAGTTCTAGGCTCCAACCAACCAGTTTCTGATTCAGAATGTGTAAGGTAAGGCACAGAATTTACATTTCTAACAATTTCCCTTCTGATGCTGCTGCTGCTGATTCCGAAACCAGCTTTTGAAAAACATTGACCAAGACCAAGTTTTCCCAAGTGGAGCTCCATAGAAACTGGTTTCTTAGAATAACCATGTTTTCTTTGAAAGTGGGTTTTTTTCCAAAAAATCTTGGGAAATTATGCACATTTGAGGAATCATAAAATACCAGTATATTATGAGAAGTCTTGGAAAAGATATCCTATCTAATTTAGTTAAACCTAGCTTTTCCCAAACTTATGTGACAACGGTTTTTGGCAGAATGCCTATAAAATCACATGGAACTGGTGTTTTGAGGAGGCATGCTAGACTGCCATTCAACATTAGTAGATTCTGCTCATAAATTAATTTAGAAAGGTGTTTTTATTTTCCTAATTGCGTTACACAATACCTCATTAATGGTCCCAGGGAATACATTTATCCCTAGTTGAGGTTTATTTTTATGGGTGAGATAGTGGAAACATTGCCAACCTGAGTATCAGATCTCTTAAAATTATGGTGTTAGCTAATGGTGCATAGCAGATATGTAAAGTTCAAAAGACTGTCAAATTGAGACCAGATATCTAAAAAATTTGCATGCACCCTGGCAGGAATTATGTAATTGCCATGACATACCATGTTCATTTTGAGGCTTGCTAAATCAGCATCAGATGAAAAAAAGTTCCTCTTATATGTTCCAGGTAATTAAAAATCATAGTTTTAACATTAAATATGACTAAATTATTTTAGCCATTCTTATCTATGCCAACATCAGTTTGCTGTATGGCAAGAGAAAAAAGGGTTCTAAAGCTTTGAATATGTGGGATTTTGTTTTCTAACATAACTGTCTCCTCTAGCAACATTTTAGAAGATTGTACTGTATTCATTCAGATGTTTCCCTGAGCTAAGATTAACAAAGGCACATAGAATGTCATCAGTAATTGAAATTTTTTCTACCAATCATTTTTTATTAGTAGTGTACTTTTTAAAGAGCAGTTTTAGATTTACAGAAAATTTGTACAGATAGTAAAAATATGTTTCCCTTTTTATTACCATCTTACTGCTACTATATTTGTTCCAGTTAATAAATCAGTATGATATATTATCAACTAAAACCCATATTTATTCAGGTTCCCTTAGTTTTTATGTAATATCCTTTTTCTGTTCCGGAATCCCATCCAGTGTACCACATTACATTTAGTTGTCATATTACCTTCAATTCCTCTTGAGTCTGACAGTTTCTCAGACGTGACTGTTTTTGATGACCTTGACAGCTTTGAGACGTATTGGTCAGGTATATTGTAGAATGCCTCTCTATAGAAATCATGTTTTTCTCACTATTAGCCTGGGGTTCTGGGCTTTGGAGGAGGAATGTCACACAGGTAGAGGTAGAGTATCATTTCATCACATCATATTAAGGCTATCAACATAATTTGTGACTGTTGATGTTGACCTTGGCTGAAGTTGTGTTTGTCAGGTTTCTCCATTATTAAATCACTCTTCCCCCCCTTCATATTGTACTCTTTGTAAGAAAGTCATTATGCACACCCCACACTTAAGAAATGGGGACTTATGCTCCTTTTCCATTAGGGAAGAGTAACTACATAATTTATTTGGAATTCTATACAGGAGAATTTTCTCTTCTTCATGTAGTTGGATATTCATTTTATACCTTAGGTTATAATCTAATACTATTTATTTTTTGCTCAAAATATTCCAGTTTTGGCCATTGATAGCTCTTTCACTTGACTTCTATGTTCTGACATATTCCCGTCATCCCCATCACTGTGGATTTCTTTCTTTCAATTTAGTTGCTCCAGATTCATCTTGTATATATTCCACCCCAGTCCTATAGTCAACTATTTCTCTCAAGATCCCTGGTTCCTTTTATTGAAGAATGGTATTAGAAACCAAGACCTGAGCACTAGGTGTGCTTCTTGCTATGGAGTGTCTTTTCTTTTAGGCCCTCTCAGTTATTGTAACCAAGAAATATATGTGTGTATACTACATATACACAATGCAGCTCTTTATATCTTTATTAATTAAGCATGTGTTCTTACAGTAATTTTAATTTTAATCTCCTGAATATGAGCCATCTTGTGATGAGAAATAGGCTTCATAGAGCAGGTCACCTATGTAACAATGGGTCTGAAAAGCCAGTTATGAACAACTTACTTTCTGTAATTGGAAAAAGTGAAATCAAATGTGAGTGCAAGTCAATGGGAGCACCGAGTCTTAGGCGATATGAAGAGGGTGAAAAATCAGTGTAACCTGTTCAGAGTAACAACCAACAACTGGGCACGTGGTGCACATCTGCTCTCCTTTGTGCACGCCCCTCAGTCTTGCCCCTTGATGTGAGGTAGAGCCTTGTGTCTTGCTCTGCCCATTGGAATAGGAGAGGAAGCTATGTGTCTCTGTCAGCTTGATACACAGCAGTGATGGCTTAGAACCTGCTGTATTAGCCTACTCTGCTAGGGCTGCTGTAACAAAATACCACAGACCATGTGGCTTAAACAGTGGAAGTTTATTTTCTCACAGTTGTAGAGGCTGGAAGTCCAAGATAAAGGTATTGGTGGGTTTGATTTCTCCTAAGGCCTCCCTCCATGGCTGGCAGATGGCTTCCTTCTCCCTTTGTCCTCACATGGCCTTTGCTCTGTGTGTGTGCCTCCCTGGTGTCTCTTTCTCTTCTTCTAAAGACATCAGTCATATTGGATTAGGGCCTAACCTTAAAACCTCATTTAACCTTAATTATTCCCTAAAGGCCCTATCTTCAAATCCAGCCACATTGGGGGTTAAGACTTCAACATAGATATTTGAAGGGGATACAAATCGAGTCTATAGTGTCCAGCATTATTTAGAACAGAAAACATGAGATCTAAAAAAGAGCACTGTTATTTTAATTCACATTTATTTCACCAGGACTGAAACTAGGAGTCTAGGAAAGCTTTGTAATTAGTAGTAGTAGTAGGAATGGGAGACTAAATATGAAACCACTGTTTTTTAGGGCATAATTCCTCAGGTGTTCCTCTCAGATGCCTATCACACACCTACATGCTATGCTTGTTTTTTCTAGAACAACAACAATAAAAGATAAAATACAAAAATTTTTTTTACATCTTTATTGGAGTATAATTGCTTTACAATGTTGTGTTAGTCTCTGCTGTATGACAAAGTGAATCAGCTATAAGTATACATATATCCCCATATCCCCTCCCTCTTGTGCCTCCCTCCCACTCTCCCTATCCCACCCCTCTAGGTCATCACAAAGCACCGAGCTGGTCTCCCTGTGCTATGCAACAGCTTCCCACTAGCTATCTATTTTACACTTGGTAGTGAGTATATGTCAATGCTACTCTCTCACTTCGTCCCAGCTTCCCCTTCCCCCTGTGTCCTCAAGTCCATTCTCTACGTCTGCATCTTTATTCCTGCCCTGCCACTAGGTTCATCAGTACTGTTTTTTTAGATTCCATATATATGCATTAGCATATGGTATTAAATTACAAATTTTAAATAAATTATGAAATTAGTTAACAGAACATGCTAAATTTAAATGCATACAATTAACAAAAATAAATACGAAATACATACATTTTGAGATAATTATTACAATAAATAATCATTATAATGAAGAAAACTCAGCTATAGAGACATACTGAAAACAGCTAGACAGATTAAAATGAAGACCTGGAGAAGTACCAAAGCCAAGAAAAAGATGAAAGAAGGATCCTGCGGGTGGATGCAAACTTTGTGAATTTTCTTTGGCAGAACACCTATTAAATCACATGGAACTGGTGTTCTGCAGGAATAAGAATCACTACAGAAGTCTCTCTTCTCCAAACTGCCACAGAACATTTTGCCCTTGAACATCTCACCATTAGGATAATGGTATTTCAAGCTAAATAATAATGTATTTCAAGTTAAACTCAATTTTTATTTCTTTCTGAACTGAATTTATCTTTCTAATTTCAGTATTTTTTTCAGCTGTCATATACTGTACCATTTTTGTATCCATTTTCTCTGAAAAAGAAACAATATCCATTACCTTGGACTCTTCCTTTTTGTATCTTCTCCTCAAACTCATCAACCAAGAAGTCCTACCCACCCATACCTTCGGAAAACAACAAATTACTAAGACACTGTCCCAAGTCAGGCGATGTAACCGAGGGATACAGTGATGAGCAATGTGAAAATTCAAGGACCTTACATTCCATATTGAAAGACAGACATGAAATAAATAAATAAGAAATAGAGCGATGGGAGCCCTGATGGGGAACAGGAAAAGAGGAGCTTAAATCACAGGAGAGTGTTGATTTGTGGTCATTATTCTGTTCCTTTCACCACTGTCTGTCTTCTGCTGATGCAAGTGTATTGTATACATATATATATTTAACAATAATATAAGGTATTGCTTAAATGAAAAAAATTGATTTAGTGAGAATAAGTAAATTCATACATTATAATATGAACAATGTTTTTACCACATGTTCCTACTCACAACTGACTAGAAAGTATATACAGAGAATTCTAATTAAAACACAGTTTTAGTTCTTCCTCATTAAAGAAATGGTGATAATCATACACCCTACCCAGTCTTTACTGTGATGTCCATTTCTTGTTTCTTATTAGTACTCACAAAAAAAGTTTTGGTTGTCACTTAAATGCTTACTCAAGGTAATGTGTTGAGAACCATGTTTTTCTAAGATGATTTCCATAGCAGCATTTGCTCCTTCCCAGAATGTTCTACAACCCTGCTATACAAAATGTGGTTCAGAGACCAATAGCATCAGCATCACTTGGCACCTCATAACAAAGCCAGAATCTTTGGACTCCCCAGATCTGAACTGGAATCTACAGTTTAATAAGATTCCCCAGGTGATATTTATCCATATTAAGGTTTGAGAACCTCTGTCCTAAAAAATGCTTGCTGCCTGCTTTTTTTGTACAAGTAAATAGCTGTATGATTTTACAGCTGTTTCTCTCAAATGGTACTGTGTTCTTGGCAGCCAAAATCTCTGTGTGAAATCCACAAGCTCCACATAGATGGAGCCAAAACATGGATTACTTTATGCACTTTTTGGTGTGAAAGAGCTTTCTTCTGGGAACACAAGAAAGATGTGCTCCATAGTTAAAGATAAGAATTAACTTCTAATCAGGACCATTTATTTATCCTGCTCATTTACTATAAAAAATATTTGTGAACTTTCTTTAGGTTTATTTCAGGTAAACAAACCTAATATAAATTTTAGATTTAAAAACTGTTTTCAAATTGTAGAAAATATTTTATACTACAAGTCTCATCATTTCACTTTTTTGCTATAACATAACTGCATTTAATGAAATATGTGTTAGTAGCTGATTGGTTTTGATTTATAATTATTCTATCAAATGTAAACTTGAATTGTATGTGTCAAATAAGGGGAGTTAATCCACTAAATTCAGAGACTTCATAGAATATTCATACTGTCTCCTAAAATACTTTGTTGAATGAAGCAAAACATACCTTAATGTGATAAGCAGAATAATATCCCTTACCTCTCCTTCCCACCAAAGATGTTACCTTACGTGGAAAAGGGACTGTACAGATCCAGGTGGAAAAATGTAATGACAAGAGTCCTTATAGGGGAAAGAAGGAGGCAGGAGAATCATAGAAGATGTAACTTCAGAAGCAGAGGTCAGAGAGAAACTTTTAAGATGGAGAGGACCATAAGCCAAGGAATGAGAACAGTCTCTAGAAGCTGGAAAAGGCAAGGAAATAGATTCTCCCCTAGCTCCTCAGAAGGAACACAGACCTGCTGACGCCTACATTTTAGCCCACTAGAATTTTTTTTTATTGGAGTATAGTTGATTTACAATGTTGTGTGAGTTTCAGGTGTATAGCAAAGTGAATCAGTTATACATATACATATATCCACTCTTTTTAAAATTCTTTTCCCATATAGGCCATTACAGAATATTGGGCAGATTTCCCTGTGCTATACAGTACATCCTTATTAATTACCTATTTTATATACAGTAGTGTGTATATGTCAATCCCAATCTCCTAATTTATCCTTCCCCTTTCCACCCTGGTAACCATAAGTTTGTTTTCTACATCTGTGACTCTGTTTCTGTCTTGTAAATAAGTTCATTTGTACCACTTTTTTTTAGATTAGTCCATTAGAATTTTGACCTCCAAAACTGGAAGATAATAAATCTATGTTGTTTAAGCCACTTTTTGGTAATTTGTTACAGCGGCAGTAGGAAATGCATACACTTAATTAAATCAATATATATCAAGAGCAAATATTTGAAACAAATGTATAGAAACACTTGAATAGGCTGCTCACAAAAATGGGCAGAACTGTTACTTCCACTTCAGTTCATGTGTAAAAAAATAACAATTGCTGGTTTGTTTCCAAGATTGATACCCTTACTGTGATCCAACCAAGACCCTATAATGCATCTAAATTTTGTTTGGAAACAGTAGATAACCTCTAAACTTTTACATATTTATGAGTCTTCATTTTTATTTTAAATCACCAAGTGTTCTCTTTGCTACTTAAAGGAAATCTTTGAAAAAAAAATCACTCTACTGAGGTATGATTGACATACCAAAAGGTGTATATATGTGTACAACTTAATGAGTTTGGAGATAAATGAAATTGTCACCACAATCTATGCCGTGAACATATACATCACTTTGAAAAGTTTTCTCCCGCCTTCTTTATTATTTATTTTGTGATACAAACACTTTTAACATAAGATCTTCTTTCTTAGCAAATTTTTAAGTATGCAATATGATATTGTTAACTGTAGGAACTGAGCTATGCAGTAGCTCTCTAGGGCTTATTCATCTTATACGACTCACAATTTGTACCCTCTGGCTAATACCTCCCCTCCACCCTCCAGCCCCTATTCTCTGCTTTCTAACCAGCATTCTATTTTCTGCTTCTATGAATCTGACTATTTCAGACTCCTCATACAAGCAGCGTTTTCCTGCCAAAAATGAAAGGATTTCCCTCTTTCTTAAGGCTACATAATATTCTATTGTATATGTATACTACATTTTCTACATCCATTCGATGAGGAAATCTTTATTCCTATTAAAAAAGGAAATGAACCCTGACAATATTTGTTGAAATATTCCACAACTTTATTCAGACTAATTAACTATGAACTGTCTCTATGGTCATATGACCAACAAAGGATATGAGTTACTTGTTTCCATATATGCACTTTGCTATAGAATTAAAACAATTGGTGGCATTCTAGGGGGTTGTTTTGTTTCATTAAACACTCATTAAGCAAGTACTATCCAAGAGCTCACACTCCATTCACAGAACCATTCTGTCACTACCCAGTTGTCCAAAATAAAAGATTTCTTTCTGTATTTCTAAATTCACTAACCCAAAGATACAAGTCTCTCACAAATATTTTGCAATTTTCTTTCTTTCAGGTATTGCCAATAAAATCAAATGTGTTAATCGTCTGGCTGTAACATAACACCTATTTTGGCCCATGTTTTGAGCCAAAAACAGCCCCCGAAAATACCAACCAAGTCAATACAAACCTATTGTACCTCAAATAAAGAATCAATCAGCCTAATAAGATTAATCCTTTTCCATGTAACAAAAGTATTATTTTTTTATAGACACATATTTAAATATTTTCTAAATGAGCATTTCCTTGTGTAAGTTGGCAATATAAAAGAATGCAATTCTGGTGTGGTTATTAACTAGAATTTTTATTGAAAACAGTGGGCTACTTGTTTTTGATTTGAAATTTTCATGCAACAATATTTTCTTAGGTAGTTCAGACACTCTAGATTTTCTAATATTTACAAAGTACAGATTTTCACTTAATCTGGGAATTTTCTAATTCAACGTGTTAACAGATGGGGGAAACTCCTAAATGCCAAAAAACAAAACAAAACAAAACACACAAAAAACCCCAAACCACAAGCTCTATGGATTAAAGAGGTAAGTGAGATATATTTGTAAAATAATTAACTCATTTACACCTAACAGTTAACGTATTTTAAAAGATCTGGTTTAAAATGCATTAGAAAATCATTAAATGTTCCCAATTTAGTGTAGTACTTAAGTACTGTAGGTGAATGGGGTATGGAATTCTCAGAGTTGCCTAAATTACCCTCTGTCTTGCCATAGAATCATTGCCTGTTAGAATTAGACTAGAATTTGAGACTTTTTCAGAAAAGCAAACTGAAGCTAGAACAAAAACTTCAACATACAAAACTTCAATATACCAAATTTCTACTCCAGAGTTTCTTAAAGTCTCTTAGTTCATGAAGCCCTTAAGTCCCCAGCAATTTTTTATGATGCTCTTAGTACAAAATAAATACCTATCAGTCCCATTTATTAAGTAATTAATACAAACAAATTAATAAATTATTTGCACTCTAACAACTCAGCAGCCATTTAAACAAAATCATATATGTTAATTGAAAGAAAAAATAGCACCTTTACTTTACTTTACTTTACTTAACCACAGTTACTTATTGATGGGATATATGCTCCCTCTAGGCACTGCCTGATTTCTCAGACCTTGGAATCAGGTTGTGTATTGCCATCACATTTCCTGTTCCATATCGATGTTCAAGTGCTACTTGCTTTTTATCACAGTGATTGTTGAAACCTGAGCTTCACAAAAATATTATGTAATTGAAGGACTGTAGTGTGAAATAACATCAAAACCGTGAACTATCTTGAGCTAGTAGTTTGTGTGGTGCCCAACATATGTCAAGTGCCACTGTTAAAGTACCTCATGGTACTCCGTGAGTTCACTGCCTGTATCCCAGGATGTCTTGGTGCAGTTAGAGAACCATGGGTCTAGACCAAGATAGGGATAAAGCTAGAGTTCCGAATCCCTAATTCTAAGTCCAATGTTCTCTCCACTATATTAAAAATTCATAGGCAATATATTTTTTTTCTTTTCAAATTTTTAAACATTTTATTTTCTACTTTAGCAAATGAAGTTTCTTATATAGCAGGCAGAGTATTAAAATAATTTGTGTTACATAGCTGCTGAATTTTACTCTTTCATCTTATAAGGGGCTTTCTTCCCAGCATGAATCATAATGTTAAGAGTTATATATGTAAATTCTTCTCTCAGTATAGTGTGGTGATTAAGATCAGAAATCCTAGAGTAGATTACCTAGGTTCAAATACCAGTTCTGTCACTTATTCAACTATGAGTTAAACTACTTAAACTCTTCACTTCAAGTTCTTCATTTGTACTGTAATAATATCTACTTTAAAGTGGTGATAAATATCAAATTAGCTATTCCTAATAAATTACCTGCGTTGGGTCAGAATAGGCTTCTTCCTTTATTTTTCAACCCTCATCACCACACACATGTCAAGTAGTATTTAAAGTTTACATACAACAATATTGCCTCTTTTACTGTCACTTTATAAAATACCTTAGGTTCTATTAATTTGTACCCATGTTGATTTTAAAATGTAAATGCCATACTAAATCTCATTTAAAAAAACACGATATTGAAATATTATACCTGATGTACATAACTTTTTCACACAGATGAAAAGTTACATACTATGAGGAGAGAAGAAATGATTTCACATATGATACAGCTTACAATTATTATACTTTGGAATAGCATTTTTTTACTATTTTTAAATAAATCTCAAAATATAAGTCCTTATGTATCATATATGCTCAAATTTTCTCTCACTGAGGGACTAGAGGGGTGGAGAGTATAGTATCTGTAGTACTCAGAAAAAAATTATAAAATATTTTACAATGTCATCATATGTTGAATATCTTTGCTTTGCCCTCCAAGGTCACATCCTTTGTCCATGAGAAAACATATTTTTTTAGTCCTAACAACACTGACCTTGAGTATTGAGCTAATGGAATGTCTAATAATAAAATCTCAATCCAGCAAGATCTAATTAAATGGACAGCTATGGGATTTGACTCTTCAGAACATCATGTCTCAGAAATAAAAAAAATATTTTATTTGTATTTTGAAGCGACACATTCACTATGACCTGTGAGGACATACAAATAATTCAAACCTTATTCAATAAAAGTGCTTACTAAATGGTCTAAGAAAAACAAGTCATCAGCAGTTGCTCTAACCACATTATATCCACCCACACAAGGCTCTATGACTAATGAGAATGAGCTTCGAAAGCAGACTCTAGAAATGCAGCACTACTCAGTGATGACTAATTCTTCAATATCCAATAGGGATCAATTAGACATTTTTATTTCCTGAGGTTGTCTGTAACACTTATGCAATTTGAACAATTTGGTTCAATTTGGATAGTGAATTAAAATTCGTTTTAGAGTTAAGTATGAATATTCTTGACTTTAAATTCGTGTACATTTAGAATCTTTGTCTGGTTACAGAACAAACTAGTCCAGTGGGATGGTTTTTTTTTATGGAAGCATGTGTGTGGACATGAGCAGATAAATAGACATATTGAGTTTCCTTATTCCCAAAATATTTGTGTAGCTTATTCTTCCCTGATTTGATTCTTCCCTGATTTCTCTTAGCATCTCAGGTTATATACTTTAAAACTATCTTCCTGGGACAAAGATAATAAAATTGTGAAGAGAACTTATCTAAGCATTTAGATTGCAGAGAAACATTCAGTTTAGCAATTACCCACTGAACCCATCTTAGGTTTTGGCATTCGGTAGGCCAGTGGTTCAGATCAAAATTAGCTAAAAAAAACTACCTACTAGAAATACCAGGGTTCAACCATCAGGCACCCTGAATTGAAATCTTCAGGATCAAAACCTCTCAAGTGGAGCCAGACCTTATGTATTTTATTTAAGCATCAGAGGTAACTGTGATTCTCAGAAAGGGTTGACAAGCACCAAAGTAGTAACTTTTAAGGACCTTGATTTGAACCTGGGGAATGGGTAAAACTTTTGGTAGTTTGGAAATAAACGGGGAAGAAATCTAAAAAAATAATATAAATAATGTATGCAAAAATTAGTATTATTTACCAAATTCTATGCATCTTTCAAAGCCTAGCTTAAATTCACCTTCATGAATATTATTCTGTGTCCACATGCTTTGTGTTCTAGCCTTCTCTGTCCATTACCTATTTTTGAAAAAATCCATGTTACAAGTTCACCTTTGTGTTTTGCTCTGCCCTCTCCTTCACCTGGCCACGTAAAAATGAAAGCAAGAGGAGAAACTAAAAGAAAAGTACCCAAATCTAAACAAAATGTGTAAATGCTTTTTCTATAACCTTTTCTGTGGACTTTTCCATGTATTTCAGCTGAATTAATCACTCCCACTTCTATTTTCTGATAGCATTTTACTCATGCCATTTTATAGTTTAACTATGTTTCAGTATAGAGTCAATTGTGTTTTGCATAGTTTTATTATGATTTCCTTTGGTAGAAAACTAAGCCTTAACACTTTTTGCAACCCTAAGAAGCTGGTATAGTGTCTGGCAAGTAGATTTATATAAATATTTGTTTCATCATGCTGAGGCTTTTCTGATATATTGTACTTCTTCAATAGTATTTACTATAAATCTGTCTTTTATTACCATTATGCAAGGGTGTGTATTTGTGCATGTTTGGGAATGTGGTGTCTGCTACTTATCTGGAAGTTCCTTGAAAGAAGGGACTGAGTTTTATTCTAATCTGAGCCCACCCCAACCCCTCCCATAGAATACAGTAGATACTTTTTTCCTGATCATTGATTTGGGGCCAGCCTAATTGTATCCAAGACTAACTATTGGGACCATAAGTTAAAAGGAAGAGATTTTGGAAATCACTGAATATTGCAATAAGAGTGTTGACTTGATTCAGTAAAGAACAAATTCTCATTATGATTTCTTGAAGGGAAAGGAAATGGAGGTATAGTGGGGAAAAGAGCTTTCTCTGATCCTTGTTAATTGTGTATGTTTTGCTAAATTGTCATTACTTTTCAACATCTCAATTTTATCATTGGTAAAATGAGAGAACTGGACTGTGTCAGTGGATCCCAAACTTCATTGATGATCAGAATCAACTGGGGAGATATATTAAAAACACAGATTCCTTGTTCTCACCCAAGTTCAACTAAATCTGAGTCTCTAGAAATGGACCCCATATATTTTAGAAACATTCTCAGATGATTCTGATAACAGGACAAGTATGGTCCATGGATTAGCAGCATCATCTGGGAACTTAAAAATGTAAATTGCCGATCTCCGCCCCAGATCTACTGAGTCAAAAACACTGGGTAGGGCCCAGAAATCTATGTTTTAAGAATCCATCCGGGTAATCCTGATTCACAACAAATTCAAGAACCATTGGGATAGATGATAAATAAGAGGCCTGTCAATTTTGAAATTGATCAAAATGATCAAAGGTAAGCAGGAAGACTTATCAATGAGGAGAGTGAGTCTAGAGGAAAGGCACACAGATCTACACAAAACACACATGTAAATGCCTCTTCCAGCATGGAGAAGATTAACTTCAGTTTGACCTTTAGCCATAACAAATTGTTACACTCAGATTTCAAATATCAGATTATGTCATCTTTTCTTAGACTTGTGTCCTTACCTCTATACCCAGGTAGCACCAAATACCCTTGTTCTGACTCCTACATTATTCCAGTGATGTCCTCTGCAGACACTTATTATAGCACTTATAATACAATATTACTACAATTTATTCTAAATTGCTTAGGGACAAGGACTATTTCATGTTTTCTCTGTAAGCTTACCTCTTAACCTAGTGTCTGGCCTCTTGTGGACACTCCAGAATGTGTAATAAATGAGTAAAGTGATAGACCCTAAACACCGAGTGATACAAAATGTAATTCTAATGGGCCATCTCTCTTGACTCTCTTGTGAAGTCAAGATTATTAGGTAATTTAAAAATTTCTATTTCAAGTTAAAATGCCCTTTTTTTAATTGATGATATAATATTTCATAATTACTTGGTAATGAAGCTATAAGAAAAACATGCCTTAAAAGATGAACAGTTAAATACATAGTATTCAGCTTTGACTAAGTAATCGGTAGCCACTAAGCTACTTCAGATTTTGGCTGGACACAGTCAATATTAGTGTAAGCTGGAAACTTAAACTGTCTCTTAAGAGACACCTGAAATGTTACAATAATATAAGAATAACGCAGAGATTAAACGTTTTTGTTAAGCAGTGTTGGGAAAATATTTTTCCTAATTTGCAGATATACAAATATTTGCACATGATTTAAAGATTAAAGTTCAAAGTCCATTATTTTAATGGCTAACAGCTGTCCAGTAGGAAAAAAGATGGTTTCTTATTATTAGGTTTGAGCAGAATTTTGCCAAGTATATTTAAAAACAAAAAGTTTTCAACTTTTCAAAGCTATGATGAATAGTACAGGAAGCCTTATTTCATACATAGGAGAAAAGATCAGCTTTATTGCTCTCCCTTTTCCTTTTAAAAATATTACTGATATCAAAATAAAAATCTAATTTGTAATACTATGGGTTTTAGCTTATCCCATTGTCTAACCTTTTCTTTCTTTGTGAAAAGATGTGTCTGATTTTTCTCGGGTAATAGAAAGTGGAATATACACCTATTTTCATCTAATATAGGAAACACCTCATCTGTATATACTTAAACAAGGCATTTTTCAACCACACTTCCTTTCTTTTGATTGCTCTTCTTTTGTACAGAAACAGTATAAATGGGCTTCATTATTTTGTTTTTCTAAACTTCTTTTTTCTAGTCAATTCATGACTCTGAAATTTTATTGCTCTTTTGTAATTGCTATATCCAATTATAATTCACATAAGTAACAACATCAGCTGAGGCTGATAATTATTAATATGAAGCTACCCATTGGCTGCCCTGCACAGCATATTTTGAGCCTGTGTAGAAAGAGAACTTCTTGAGCTCAAGCTTGCCTCTCCCTTAAGGGCTAGTTCTTCAGAGACATGAAAGGGACAGGCTCTGGCTTGGTTCACCAGGCTCCTCAATATAGCATTACCAATAAATCTGATTACTCCTGGACCCAAATTTTTCACATCTTTTTCAAGGGGAACCTCTTTCTGGCCCTCTTCATAAGTACTGTTTTCTTTCACCTAATTCCACCCTAAAAACTCTTGCTTCTAGATGACAGCTAGCAGCTGTATTTCAGGTACAGAAGCCTCAAGCTGTTGATGACAGCTGTATTTCTCAGGGGTGTCCAGTAAACTCCAGAACTTCTGCTACTTGGCTGGTGGATCTTAGCTATAAAAGAGGACACAGGTAGAATCCCTGTTTAAATGGAAATGTCTGCATCATCTTTTATTGTAGTTTCACTGTATTATTCAATTATTTAAGATGTATCCTTTCAAGGTTAACATGACCCTACTGCCCCTCCTTAGGAAAATTGTTGTGCTAGTCATTTTAAAGAATGTAGAATGACTCATGTACCCTCATTTTATTTCCCTTTGTAACCCAAAACAACTATTTTGAGAGAGTTGGCTGCAATTAGAAGTTCAATCTGTGGTCACTGAAAAAACTGATGATAACTGGACCAAAACACTGGACTCAACAGCACTTTGCCCCTCCCCTTACCCAAGAGAAAAGTGAGTCTTTGGTCAATGATTCTTCATATTGATGACAAAAACTCCAACTAAGTCTAAGACTCAGGATGATTTTACACAAAATACTGAAGCCCATGGAATAATCTTGAATAAGAATGTGCAGAATTCAAAGAGTTCCCATTTTATTTTAATCAGTATTAACTTGATCCATCATTGTCTCCCTTTTAAAAAGACAAATGCCACAGAATCTTGACTTAGTAACTCTGAGTTTATTATAAAGATTGGGTTGAGATTTAAAATCGTATGTCTAAAGAAATAGCATGATTTAGAAAAATTTAGGTAGACTTACTTCTTAAGAAATTAACCTTGAAGAGAAATAAATCAAGTATCACTCACAAAGAAGCACTAAACCAAAGATAACAGTACAAAAAGAAAAAAAAAGAGCATTTGATTTACTTTTAAAAAGTAAAATACATAAAATTACCTTAAGATTATTTTTCTTCTAAGATTTTAAAGATTTAAGTGTGGAAAGAATTTTGTGAAAAAAAGTTAAAGAAAATGTCCAAAAGAAACCAAAAGATTTTCTAAAAGAAAAACATTTTTAAAAAACTATTAAAGAATTTCATGGAAAAAAAGTCTTTTAAAGGTCTAACATATTAATATTTTTTATCTCTGTGAGGTTTTGATTGAATAGTTTCTTCTTTTTCTTATCCTTTATTTTCTAAATAAATATAATGAATGCATATTACTTTGAAAACCAGAGCATGTAAATTCTATTACATATTCTCAGAAATTTTAATGATGTTTGCTGTTTTGCAAAATATTCAGTAGTTTTCAGTTTTTTTAGGTGGCAGAATTGACTCATCCTTTGTTCTTCCTCTTACTCATATTCCCAAGGAGCTGGAATCAAGACACTTGCATTTGAGTTGAGTTCCTCAGACATGACTTTATAAGATTCTTGGCATGATCTCTTTTTATTTTTGAAAAACAATTTCTAGAAAAAGAATCACAATGGATATTGAGGTAGTAAAGAATAATACCTGAACAAAGTGAAAGAAACATTACCTTGCTCAAGTGAAACTGCTTCAAAAATTATTCACCTTAAGATCTCTCTATCAGTCAAAAAGGCAAGCCAAAAAAAATTACATTTTTACTAAGCCCACTCTCAAAACAGACTCAGGGGTGAAGTGGGAGCAGGAATTCTGACCAAAGATTACACTTGGGACAAACAAAAAAGGGAGAGAGAGACAGAAAGAGAGAACATTTTGTCATCTCTGTTCCAGAACCCATTAACGCAAACCCTTACTACTGTAGACCATTTTCCAGACTCCTAGCAGAGGATTTATTACACCCAAGAATCAGATAACTCTGGAAAACGTCCTTGTTAAAACATTTTATTGCTAGCAAAGTCTTGGAAATTTCCATTCTATCCCTTCTCCATTATTCTTACCCCCGAAGGTTTATTGCTGTGGTTCCACTTACCTAAGGAGAGTGGGCACTTTCCCCAGAGTTCTGTGTGGAAGACCCCAACCTGTACATAGTTTCCTAACTAAAACATTGTCCCACAAATCTCAGCAGGTACTAAGTTCAGGCAATGTGGATAAGAAACAGTTTTCAATTTCAAGGGTATGAATGTCAAGGATCAGGTTTGAAAGCCCAGAGCCCAACAGGAGGAAATGAAAAAAGCACTAAGAACTGCCTAACATATCCTCAGGAAATAAGTTAACATTCTTCAGAGAAGGTACTTCTTACCAAATAATAATTTTTCTTAAAAAATAGAAGAGATCTTTTTGTATTTGATTTTATAATTTTCTGAGCAAATATGTAAAATATTGTAAAATTTGAGGAAATATGTAAAATCAGAAATCAAAAGCTACTAATCTTAATATTTTTGTTAGTAACCTATTTAGACCTAATAATTCACAATTAGGAATACATCCTTTCATGCTTTAGATTTACCACTTGAAAAGTATTTTAGATGTGATGATGGATTTTAATACTCAATTTCTATATATTAAAAACATTGGTTATTCCATTTTAAGAAAGTAAGTTTATTTCACAGTTTTATTTTGCCTAAGAGTTTATATAAATATGTGGGAACATTTAATCAATACAAAATTATTGAATATAAAGTGAAAAAAGGCAACCTACTGTCAGGATATTTCCAAATTCTAGGATGGTTAGAGTGGATTCTTCCATCATTATCTAGAAGCCTGGCATTATGAAGATATTATCTATATCTACATTGCAGATACTGACAAATCATTTGAGTCAAGAAAAAATTCCCCAAACTGTCTTTTGGCAGGATAACAGGCTGTATCTACACAACTACTCAGATTGGAATAAGACCCGTCATCCATCAAGTCATATTTGTCAAAACAACACCCAACAACAGGACGAATATGTTGGAGTTTTGGTGGGTTTTTTTCACTGAGTTTACTATTTTATTTGGCATGTTAGACACACAGCCTGAAAGACAGGGGAATTGACTGAGAAAATCTGGGAATATAAACCAAAAGATTAAGTCATTTGGAAATTGTTTAGACATGAAAAATGGATGAATAGCTTCCTCATATCAGGCCAGCTTAGTGTAGAGCTATAAAAGCCCTGCACTGATGATGTTATTAATAAACTGATAAGTTCAACATTAGGGAATGAATATGGGTATCCTTCAGTTTTCAAAAGTTTGCTTTTTGCCCCTTCACTGTTATCAAAACCTACAGTGGCGTCTGTTTTCGCTAACCAAAAGAAATCCGAAGAGGATTTTCATTTTTACTTAAAAAGGTGAAAAGGTAGTTCTATTTTTAGCTTTTTAAGGAACCTCCATACTGTTCTTCATAGCGGCTGTGGAAGCAACCTAAGTGTCCATCAACAGATGAATGCATGATGAAATGTGGCACATATATACAATGGAATATTACTCAGCCATAAAAAGAGATGAAATTGAGTTATTTGTAGTGAGGTGGATGGACCTAGAGTCTGTCATACAGATTGAAGGAAGTCAGAAAGAGAAAAACAAATACCGTATGCTAACACATATATACATATGGAATCTAAAAAAAAATGGTCACGAAGAACCTAGGGGCAAGACGGGAATAAAGACGCAGACCTACTAGAGAATGGACTTGAGGACACAGGGAAGGGGAAGGGGAAGCTGGGACGAAGTGAGAGAGTGTCATGGACATATATACACTACCAAATGTAAAATAGGTAGCTAGTGGGAAGCAGTCACATAGCACAGGGAGATCAGCTCGGTGCTTTGTGAACAGCTAGAAGGGTGGGATAGGGAGGGTGGGAGGGAGGGAGATGCAAGAGGGAAGAGATATGGGGATATATGTATATGTGTAACTGCTTCACTTTGTTATAAAGCAGAAACTAATACACCATTGTAAAGCAATTATACTCCAATAAAAACGTTAAAACAATAATAAAAGTAATAAACAAGTAAAACCAAAAAAAAGGTGGAAAGAGAAAGTCACATTCAGTGTTTGCTCTGCACTGAGCCGCATATGCCCCAGTAGCCAGAATGGCACCGCCAAGCTCCTTCCCCAGGAGCTATCAATACATACAGCATCTCAGCATCAAGCTGCCAGAGCTTTGAACTGTGTCTGTGAGCATCTGTGCTTTATCTTGATTTATTCTGTGTGTCCATTAGCAAGATGTATGTTAAGGTAATTGCTTCTTCACTTTATGCCTTCTCAGCTTACAAAAGGCTTTATAGGAATGCTCTACTTTCAGATAGCAGGGGAAACCTGTACATCTTTCTTGTTCTTCCCTCCAAGGATACCAAATTAAATTTGATGAACGGCAAAGCTGTGCAGAAAATACTGGTCTTCCACATTTCTCTTCTTATTTCACTAAATAGCCAGTTCTACTTTCACAATTTTTTTTATTCATCCCATTAACATCACTACAGAAGGGTGATACATGCCAAGCTATTTTTCATTGAGCAAGAGATACTCTTTGCCATTATAATGACTTCACTACTTGACCATCACCAGAGACAAAACTGGATGAGGTCTGAGGGCTCTAGAGGAGTGTAAAACTGATCTGATGCTTCACTGCTGCTGAAAGACAGGAATCCTGTCCTATGCATTATGACTCCCAGAAGGCTTTTGATTCCCACTAGAATGAGCACTGGATACAGAGGCCCTTAGGGCTGATCTTTTAGAAAAATGAATCCCCTTAATCATCATAGTAAATAAAAGCAAGTATGTGCTCTGGCTGCCCATTGGCTCTTGTCCCTGGATAGAAGGTTCTTTAATGTTCAAAAAATTGGTCATTTAACACACTTTCATTTCAGAGCTGAATGAAAATATGTAAAGATAGTGTGAGCATGACAACATGCACACAGAAGCCATGCCATGTTGGCTTAGGAGCACATACCAAAAATAGCCAAAGTGTAATACAAGCGTTAAAGTAAAAATAGTTGTCACTATTACTCAATATTATAGAATTGTCAGGAAAGTGCTCAACTCTACTGATTGACATTCAAGCGTACCTACATATACAGACACATACATAGACCCACGTGTACACAAGGACGTTCTGAGTAGTCTATTTTCAATAAGCTTTTTTATTTTGGAATAATTTTAGATTTATGGAAGGGTTGCAAAGATAGTACAGAGTTCCCATATGCCCGGGTTTCAGTTTCCCCTAACGTATCACCTTAATTTACCATGGCACATTTGGCAAAACTAAGAAACCAACGTTTTTACATTTTTTAAATTATTATCTAAACTTCAGAATGTATACAGGTTTCACCAGTTTTTCCCTTAATGTCCAAGTTCTGTTCCAGTTCTGATCCAGTCTAGGATCCCATAATACATTTATTTGTCTTGTCTCAAATTAGGCTCCTGTGGTCTACGACAGATTCTTGATCTTTGTTTTTCATGACCTCAACATTTTTGAGGAGTTCTGTCAGATATTTTATAGAATGCAGTTCAGTTTGGGTCTGTATAATGTTTGTCTCATAATTAGACTGAGATTATAAGATTTTGGAAAGATTTAATCAAAGATAAAGTGCTTTTTTTATCAAAACATATCGGGGTGTACATGATATGAACATGGCTTAACACCAGTGAGGTTAACCCTGATCACTTGGTTGAAATGGTGTTTGCCAGTTTTCTTCACTGTAAAGCCACTATTTTTCCCCTTTTCATACACTGTTCTTTGGAAGTAAGTCACCAACTCTAGCCCACACTCAAACCGGGGAGGGGTGGTAAATGCCTTCTCCTGGAGAGAGAATTATGCACATATATTATTTGGAATTTTTCTGTAAGGAAGATTTGTCTTTTTGTACTAATTTATTTATTCAATAATGGGTTATTCAATATGGACTTGTGGATATTATTTTCTATTTTCTATTATAAGCTAATTCTACTTCTGTTTCTTGAATTGTTCCAGCTTTGGCCATTGGGAACTCTTTCAGATTGGCTCCTGGTATCCCTTGAACATGCCCCTATCCTGTTGTTTCTGTTTTTTGTTTTTCTTATTGTTGTTGTTTTCTGAGTTTTTTCCCCCAATTCTTTTCTTTCTGGCACTGTGAAATGGCCCAGACTGATCTTGTATTTTTTCTGTCTCAGCTCTAGAATAGGTGATTTCTCCAAGGATACTGGTTCATTTTACTGGAGAACGGTATTTAGAAATCAACAGCTGGACAATGGATAGAAATAGATTTTTCACAGAATTAAGAACAACTGTCTTGAGAGGCTAACAAATATGTGCTCTTCTATTTGTTTTCATAAGCACAAACACAACAATGTCAGAACTTACCTTATTTCACTATTTCCCAAGAAAAAAAATTAGTTACTACTTATTTTCAGTATAATTTTGAGCTTCCTTAGGCAGTTCAGAAGCCATTCAATGTTTTTATAGGAAATACAATAGTTAATTTTCACAATTTCACATCTTTCTAAAAGTCATGTCTCATTATGACTACTCTGCATATTAGCCATCTGGTCTTAGACAAATATTTAACTTCTCTATTCATCTCCCACCTTCTCCAACGACCTCTCAGGAGTCTTATAAGTACGGTATGAGACTGCAGACTTGGAAGTGCTTTATAAATCACAGGGTACTAAATAAATACACACAAGGTCCTGGGATAATGCAAATATTAATTTTTATTAATAAATACCTTTATTGAGGGTAAAACATTTGACTGTTAAAACATGTCACTGTATTCCTTCTCAAATCACTTACTTCCCATTATAGAGACAAATAAGTACATAATTTTATATAGTACAGGCAGCCCAAGCCTTCTTAAAATTCATGCCTGGGACTTCCCTAGCAGTCCAGTGGTTAAGATTCCAGGTTTCCAATGCAGGGGCCACAGGTTCAATCCCTGGTAGGGGAACTAAGATCACACATGCCACATGGATGGCCAAAAAGATTAAATTAAATTAAATTAAAAATCTAAAAAAAAAATTAAAAAAAAAACTCATGCTCACCACACTTAGAAAATTACTTCCAAGACTGATGTTCAGCTAGAAGTTACCTGCAGGCCCTAAAGACTATTTGTGAATGATATCCTTTTGGTGATTGGTGATTGATTTCTGTTCTAATTTGTGCTGCATCTGTTCTGATTATAGGTAACTAGACCACACTGGTTGTTGAACATTTTATATGTCACCTTAGCCACACATATTTACCTCAGACAGAAGAGGATACACAAATCACTACAGTAAGTCCCCTACATATGAATAAGTTCCGTCTGAGAGCGCATTTGTAAGTCCAATTTGTTCGTAAGTCCAACAAAGTTAGCCTAGGTGCACAACTAACACAATCAGCTATATAGTACTGCACTGTAATAGGTTTATAATAATTTTCACACAAATATTACATAAAAAACAAACACCACAAATAAAGAGAACATTTTTAATCTTACAGTACAGTACCTTGAATAGTACAGTAGTACAGTACAACAGCTGGCACACAGGGGCTGGCATCAAGTGAACAGGCAAGAAGACTTACTGACTGGAGGAGGGAGAGGAGGTGGGAGGTGGTAGAGCTGAAGTATCATCAGCGATAGGAGACAGGAGACGGAGGGCAAGCTACAATTTCACTCATGCCTGATGATGGAATGCACGTTCGTATCTCTGAAAGTTTGCAACTTTCAAAGGTTCGTATGTAGGGGATTTACTGTATCTCTTTCCTGACATTCCTACATCAATCTTACTCCATTCTCCATTTCCTTTCGGCCTGACGGCACCATGGCTCTGGCTTTCTGTGCACAGCCCTTATGTTGCTTGAAGACTGTGCTTAAGTGTCTCAGCAGAAGACAATTAGGTGACAATAACTCCAGCCAAGAAGGGGAAAGAGACAGACAAAGGGATTGTATGTGTCATTAAAAAGTACGAACAGCAAGTCTCTTGAGCCCTGCAATGTAAGGCGTAACTTGAGTGCTGATTCTGAAAGACACCAGCTTTACAAATGGACTCCTTTAAAGGAGTGTGGCATAGAGTAGTTGTATTAGTATCTATGCATTTAAGGAAGCTTTTAGTTACTATTCATGCTTAATAATAAATCCTACAAAATACTAAAGATTTCTCAAAAAAAATACAATTAATCACTGTTAAAATCCAGAAGTGTAATGCAATAGGAAGAAACTGTAGCCAAGGCAAAAACATAATTTGTGACAGAACAGCTGTGAGGACTAAATGAAATAACCTTGTTATAACCTGTTAACATAGTGTTGGCACATGGGACTTCCCTGGTGGTGTAGTGGTTGAGAATCTGCCTGCCAATGCAGGGGACATGGGTTCGAGCCCTGGTCTGGGGAGATTCCACATGCTGTGGAGCAACTAAGCCCGTGCACCACAACTACTGAGCCTGCACTCTAGAGCCTGTGAGCCATAACTACTGAGGCCACATGCCACAACTACTGAAGCTCACGTGCCTAGAGCCCGTGCTCCGCAACAAAGAGAAGCCACTGCAATGAGAAGCCTACGCACTGCAACTAGAGAAAGCCTGCATGCAGCAACAAAGACTCAACGTAGCCAAAAATAAATAAATAAATAAATAAATGAAACAGTGTTGGCACAAAGCAGTCTTAGAATAAATGCTCGTTTCTTCACTACTAAATTTACAATACAAATGCTGTTCTATGTTAAAACTGTGAATCACATTAAATTTGCTCTAATATGACAATAAAGTTTCTGAATAGCATGTGGCTACACCTGATGAATTAGCATTTTCCACTAATAAAAAGAGGTAGCAATGAAATACAAAATTACAACACAAGCACTAACCTTGAGTGTATGGAAGAAATACTCATGCCAAACATGAATGTTCTCTCTGAGTCAAATTTGTGAATTCTATCAACAGAAACCCTTAAGAAAAACTCATCTTCATCTAAGAAAATGTTATACTAAAGTCCCGTGATACTTTAAAATAGACTTTTGTAAATCTATGTTTCATTTATTTTGTAAGTCATCACTGAGGCTTTATAACACACAGGCAAAATCTTGATAACACATAGTTTCTACCCTTAAGCAGCTTACAATCTGAATTAAGATTCTCCCAACTCACCCTCTCCCAGTACCTCGTCTCCTGGTGTATTACTCATTTCACAAATCTGGAAGCCATCTTTGATATCTCCTACAGCCAGACAAAAATCAAGCCCTGATATTCCTACTTTGTGTGTATCTCTCAACTTCCATCGCAATCTCTCCATCTCTTTGGTCAACCCTGGTTCAAACCAGCATCCTGTCTCCTCTGGATTCCTCTGACTGTAGCAGTGAAACCAGATTGTTGAAGTTTGATTCCTGGCTCAGCCAAGGTTAATACATTTGAATTTTATTAGCTATTACAGGTAAAGTGCTTAAATGAGAGTCTGGCAATGTTAAGTACTTAAATTTTTAGATAATCTTCCTTAGTGCAGTAAACTACAAAGGTTTCTTATATTCTTCGTCTTCTTCTCTCTCTCTCTCTCTCTCTCTCTCTTTCTCTCTCTCTCTCTTATTTTTAATAAAATTCTGATTATGTCAATACCCTGCTTCAGTGACTTCTTGTGATTAACCGAAGTCCTTAATATTGCCTAAAAGTCCCTGCATGGTCTGACCTTTTTATATATCTCTGGGTTTTCCTTCCTTAATATCATTCAGCTTTCATTGAATTAATGATGCCTAACAAACAAATCCCCAAGGTCTCAGTGGCTTATAACCCCATAGGGTAATTTGTCACTTACGTTGCATGTCAACTGTGACCATCTTAATTTCTGGTCCAGGCTGTGGGTGAAATGTGATCCCTCCACTGTCTTTATGTTTGGGGATGAAGGCCAAAGGAGTCAGCTCCTATCCAGTGCAGGCTGATCCATCCAGGCAGAAAGAAGGGGGAAAAAAGTCCAGCTAAGTCATACCAGTGCATTGAAAGCTTTCACTTATACATGAAAAATATTCATTGTCCAAAGAATGCCATATAGCCAAGTTCCAAAGTCAGTGGGGAAGAGGCATCCAAGGGCAGATAGAGAATGAATAAAAGTGAAAAAAATAAATCATTCACCATACTCTCTGAGCTCCCACAATACTCAGTTGTCCTTCTTTCTCTTCCTGCGCCATCTTTATCTTGCTTTTTAGGTCCTCCAGTAAGCACTTTCCTCTGTGGGGATGCTCTCTTTTCTGTTCCTCATCTTCCTTCCCTTACCCATCTTTCAGTTTCAGCTTAAATACCGCTTCCTCAGGGAATCCCAAACATATATATTTTTTCTCCTATTTAGATTGTCTAATAGAATGCTATCATTCTCCTTCCTAGCGATCTTGGAGAGGCAGCAGCAGTGAGTGGTGGCTTGAAGTGAGATCTTAGTTCCCTGCTCAGGAATTGGACCTGAGTAGCCTGGATGAAAACCAGGAATCCTAGCCACTAGACCACCAGGGGCTAGAGGCTAGAAGCAAAATTCCCCTGGCTCTTACTCCCATTTGAAATCAAGAATGTTTCAAGGAGGCAAAAACTGTAAAAACAGGTACAAAGTTTATTATTAGAGGCACAGCACAACAAGTGGGAGAGCACACAGAGAAGCAGTTTATTTATTTAAGGCGAAGCAAGGCAGAAATACAAACCCGGAGAGAAGGGTGTGGGTATCCTCCCTAACCAGGAGGAGCGCAGTAAAGAGGTGGTTAGATCATGTATATAGGGCAGTTCTTCCGGGTCTTTGTTTACCTTTGGCCAATTATCTAGTTTCTTCTCCCACACCTGGCCTGCCCTAGGGCCCTCCCCAACTTGCGTGTGCAACTTTTTTCCAAGATGGATTCCAGCCCAGAGTCCTATGAGAGGTACCTTGGCATCACCTATTCTGGGGTGGTGCCCCCTCATTTTTGACCCCCAGGAGCCTTTCTGCACATGTGTAATGTCTCCCTTGCCCCAAAGATGGGAAATCTATGACCTCTTATCTTTTCCTCAAACAGGGTTTAGCCCCTCTCTGTTCCTGCCGTGACTGTGACTGTTATCTTAAAGTGTCCTCAGGAGACAAAGCCTGGCTATTTATCCTCTTTCTGTTGTTATTTCTATTTCGAAGTGCAAACAGAAGGCTGGTTGTAAAGGCTTAACCTGGAGCCCACCTACCTCCTGTCTCAGGAAATGCAAACAGGAGGCTACTTGTAAGTGTCCAGCCTGAAGCCCACCTTTTTCCTGCTCCAAGAAATGTAAACAGGAGGCCAGTTGTAAATACCTAGCCTGGAGCCCATCTATCTCCTGTCTCAATAGCATTTACCAGAATAGTAAGTACATTAAAATTGGACTAATTGATTCTTTTTAATGTCTTCCTTACCACTTCCAAATATAAACTTGAATACAGCTGAATGCTTTTGGGGGGCAGAGGGGGTGTTTAAATTTCTCCTGAAAGGTCACCATTTGAGCCATATTTTAATTAGCTACTTATACACTAAGGCCACAGAGATAGTGATGGTTAATTTTATGTATTGACTTGACTGGGATGCCCAAAGAGCTGGTAAAACATTATCTCTGGGTGTGCCCATGAGAGTGTTTCTAGAAGAGATTAGCATTTGAATCAGTAGACTGGGTAAAGAAGAGAGTCCTCACCAATGCAGGTGGGTGCCACCCAATCCCTTGAGGGACTAAATAGAACAAAAAGGCAGAAAAAGAGCAAATTTCGCTCTCTCTGCCTGAGCTGAGATATCCTTCTTGTGTCCTCCAACATCAAAGCTCGTGGCTCTCAGCTTTTGGACTCAGACTGGGACTTATACTGTTGGTTTCCCTGGTACCAATATATCTTATTGGTTCTCTTTCTCTGAAGAACCCTGTCTAATACAGAGATTGACTTCTTGATTAAGCAAAGTCCATCAGAGACTTGAGGCAAGTATGTGAATTAATCCAGTTTCATCCCCTACTTTTGATTTCATGTGGAGACACAGCCCAAAGGACTTTAGAATTTAGACAATAAAAATCAAGATTAACTTGCAAGCAGTAATAAAACAGGTTATAGGTACTAAAGTAACAGGAAATCTGTCTTGGAACATCAAAGCCTTTTAAGAATAACATTATTCCCATTCTGTTTTCTCCCAGGATTCTGTAACTATATTTTATAACACAGGAAAAACTAGTTAGAACCAAGTTTTAAATCTGTGTGGTATTTATAGGATACTTCCTTTTTATGTTGAAATCATCTCACCATGTTAGATTTACTTGTTTCTCTCTAAAATGCATATATATATTTTTAAAAAGACAACTTGTTTCCATTTGCATACAACAAATGGGTTGTGCATTTCTAAGGTCTTTAGGAATTTTTCTGGAATTGACTGTGGCTAGGATTTCCTTTAACATTTAATTTTGTCACTTGAAAGACTATTTTTAATTATGTGACAAAGGGAGACCACTCTTTCTGGTTTTAATTTATCTATGATCATGAAGCCTTGAAGAATTTTCAACAAAAAAATCAAAGACTATTCCTATACAAGAAGGACTATATGGCTGAGTAATATTCCATTGTATATATGTGCCACATCTTCTTTATCCACTCATCCGATGATGGGCACTTAGGTTGCTTCCATGTCTTGGCTCTTGTAAATAGAGCTGCAATGAACATTTTGGTACATGACTCTTTTTGAATTATGGTTTTCTCAGGGTATATGCCCAGTAGTGGGATTGCTGGGTCATATGGTAGTTCTATTTTTAGTTTTTTAAGGAACCTCCATACTGTTCTCCATAGTGGCTGTATCAATTTACATTCCCACCAACAGTGCAAGAGGGTTCCCTTTTCTCCACACCCTCTCCAACATTTACTGTTTGTAGATTTTTTGATGATGGCCATTCTGACCGGTGTGAGATGATATCTCATTGTAGTTTTGATTTGCATTTCTCTAATGATTAGTGATGTTGAGCATTCCTTCATGTGTTTGTTGGCAATCTATATATCTTCTTTGGAGAAATGTCTATTTAGGTCTTCTGCCCATTTTTGGATTGGGTTGTTTGTTTTTTTGTTATTGAGCTGCATGAGCTGCTTGTAAATCTTGGAGATTACATATATATGGAATCTAAGAAAAAGAAAAAAAGATCATGAACAACCTAAGGGTAAGATGGAAATAAAGACACAGACCTACTAGAGAATGGACTTGAGGATATGGGGAGGGGGAAGGGGAAGCTGTGACAAAGTGAGAGAATGGCATGGACATATATACACTACCAAACATGAAATAGATAGCTAGTGGGAAACAGCCACATAGTACAGGGAGATCAGCTCGGTGCTTTGTGACCACCTAGAGGGGTGGGATAGGGAGGGTGGGAGGGAGGGAGATGCAAGAGGGAAGAGATATGGGAACATATGTATATGTGTAACTGATTCACTTTGTTATACAGCAGAAACTAACACACCATTGTAAATCAATTATACTTCAATAAAGATGTTAAAAAAAAAAAAGGTCTATAGTTCCCCACCTCTCTTCCTTTGCAATATAGTGATGATGGAATACCAAGAAACAGAATGAACACAATGTACAGCTCAACCTACATGCAGTCAAGTCAAAGAACAAAGGTAATGAAAGAAATTCACTCTACTTTCAACAAGCTTCTCCTGGGGATTGCATACCACAGAGAAGAGTAATTCTTTGGGAAGCAGAGAGCAGATTATACTTTTCATGCATGTTATATGCATCTCTGTGTACATTTGTGTTTTTACCTTTACTGATTTACAGGCATTAAGAAATCTTTTGTTCTCTTTTAGACTAATGTTGAGTAAACTGCACAAGCACCTCAAATGAACACTGTGTAAAATCTATATTTTTTCCCTCTTTTCCAGCTTACACTGTTGCCAAAGCACTTTCATGATATCATTCCATGATTCAAAAATCTCCAATAGCTCCCCATCACCTATGGGATCAAGTGAAAACTCCACCTCCTGCTCTGATATTGCATCATTCTCTGGGTATAAATTGATCTGCACATTTGCCTCCGTAGGGATCCACTCCTCCGTCTAGACCTGGTCCTGTTTGGCCCTCACATGCTCCTGATCCTTTTCAGCCTTCCTTCATGCTGTTTCCTAACCTCCTTCCTTAATCCTCGTGGTAAGAATTCTCATTTTCTGTTTTTGTGTACCCATTTATACCTATTAACATAATGCTATACACTTAACTGACAATCAGATTTTTTTAGTATGTACTAAAGCAAAGTTATATATTTATATGGGAGGTTTTTAATGCTGCAAGTTTTCCCTTCCCTGTTTCTCAAGAAAGGTTTATATTTTAAGACTTCCTTAAAGGCTTATAGGTGACCCTGAGTGAGACAAACAATTGTGGGAACCAGGATGTACCTTGAACACATGCCTAACTCCCATGCTACATCCTCCATGAATGAGGAAAAGGAACAATACAGGGTTGGTTTCATAACTCTTCCCAGACAAACTCTCTGGGACTTGCGTGATGAATTGCTTTCTCCACAGCCATTCCTCACTGCAAGGCATGGGGTGTAGAAGGCAAAGGTAAAATATGAGGACCATAATGCTAGATCATGAATGATCAGAATGAAAGTTAGTCTGGTTACTCACAACCCAGGGGTTCCTGGGTAGTTTAATATAACACTGTGAAGGGAAGTTTGGAGAACTACTACAAGCAACGCGCTTCTTCAGGAGACTCCCTTCAGAGAATCCAGGAACCTCTCTGGCAAATTTCTATCGTACTGGATCTTCAATTTCATGTGAAGTTGGCATGGAATTTTCCCAAGAATAGCAAACTGCAGTGGTTCATTTCTTAAAAGTAGGAGTCCATACTTGGAAAGTAAGATACTGGCAAAAAGGTTGAGAGGTCCTGAGGGGTGGGTCTATGTGGAAAGTTTTCCGCAGTGCTTGCTGTGGAAACTGTGGAGGAAGGCTGCACTAGAAGAGTCACTTACTAGGTGGAGATGACACACAAAAGATAGGAAAGTTTGAATTTCACAGTTCATTTGAATTTCAGATAAACTACAGTTTTTAAAAATATAAGTATGTCCCAAATATTGCATGTAGTATACTTATACTAAAAACTTATGTATTATTTATTTGAAATTCAAACTTAACTGGGCATCTTGTACTTTTATTTGTTAAATCTGGCAACCATGTGGACAGATTAAGATGCTCAATCATGTCAGAAGCGAGTAACAGTTCCTAAAGAATTATTTTAGATACCTTATCAAAAATACATCTTCCCTGAACCTATCAAATATTATAATTGATAGTTTCATTATAGAAATCAAATAATGTGACATTTGTCTAAAATATGAACTATACTAGAAGAAATAAATAACTTGATAGTTAGTGAAAGAATACCACTATTAAAACCTAACATTTCTCTTTTTTAAAATTTCATCTCATAAGGTGAGATACTAATTTTACCTTGATCTTGAGCAAATTCAGAGATGAGAAAAATATTATCAAGCTGAGCATCCATATGTAGGGGAGTGTGGGAAGATGTGAACATCTCATTTTTAAGCAAGTATAAGGTCAGTGACATAGAAATCAGTTCTGAAAATCCTTTCTAGTTCCATCTAACTCAGTCTATCTTGTGCTGGGCCCCCTCCCACCTCCCTGACAGTCTTCAACATGTGAGAAGCAAGAGGGACAAGAAGCCTGGCCTTGAAGCCTCAGATGTGTATTTTTAGATAGATCTCTCTCACTGGCTCTTGTTCCCTCTAAATGATGAAGATCTGTTCCTGAGTTCTCAGCGTGATTGTTTATCATCAATGAGCAAAACTCCAACAAAAACAAAGGACATCATCCAATTTGGATCCTATTCAGTAAAATGTAATGTCTTTAGTGAATACAAGACTGTGAAATAGGATGCTTTTCCACTGACTGATTGTGTTGGGGTGACATCTGGGAAGGCATCTCACGCCCTGATCCACTTGAAAAGGTCACCATAGAAGAGCAACAAAGATAGTGTTAGACTTTAGTCAGAGATTCAGACAGAGCCACATACATGAACAAGAAGTGTGCAGCCAGTAGACTTGGCCCCATATTGTTTAACTTGGAAGATCCCACTACCAATCCCATGGTTTTGAACAAAATGGTAAAGTGTTTACCTAGGAATTTTGACGGGCAGGTGGATGGTTGATTTATAAATTAAGTCAAGTCTTCATTTGGGATACTCAATTGCTAAATATACTCGGTTGCTGTGCCTTTTTAAAAGTTAAAGGAGGCACTCAAAATGAGAGTCATTTAGAAAGATCATATGAAAATTAAAACTTGATGGAAATTAAGTCCTGGGGAGTTCAGGTTAAACTGGGATTGGCTTTATTTACATAGATTTAATTTTACCAAATTAAATATATTAGTTAATCATGCATTTTATGTGGAAGCATCTTAGAAAAGTCTAAGTATTATTTTTTATTAATTCAATTTCGCTGACTGAAAATCTTTTCCAGAACCAACCCCATTTCTAAAATGAGAGAGGCTTTCCTCAGCCTTCAGAATCTCTTGCCAAAGTTCAAAAAGGGGGTGCCATCTGGTGGAAAAGTGCTAGAATTATTTTGAATACAGTTGGGCTGTTTAGTAGCTGTACATCTTTTCTCTTTAAAAATGTACTTACTTCCTTTTAGTGAACAGAAATTATTTCTATCACTTCAGAAAAAAAAATGTTTTAGGAAATTACATAGTTACAGCTTCAGTGAGATCTATTGTATGACAGAAAGATTAGGAAGTTTAGAGGACTATGTTGAGAATGAAGTTATGTCATAGAAAAGGGCCCCCTAAGTCAGAAAAGATGCCACACTAACCTGGTCGGAGGAGTTTACAAAGTTTCATCCGATTAACATAGATGATTACCCATCATACTAAGTGTTCCTCCGACCAGGATTTATTCAACAGTACAAAATTATTTTTTGTATTCTTCCCAAGAAATAAGAATTTTAAAGGAAGAAAAAAGAAACATTGAACATTAATGAATTACTGCTTACATTTCCATTTTTTTCAAATTACAAAACATTTAATCATTGTCTAAAGACAGGACCAATTTCATTTGAGTGCCTTCCATATACTTCTATACTGCTTAAGCCATCCTCCAAGAGATTAGTCAGATCATACCAGATCAGGGGCTAGGCTGCTAAGCAAAACATTTCAGAAAGAACTATTTATCTCTTTTTAATTCAGAGAATGAAAGAAAAAATAAAGAGAAGACAACATAAATAAAAAGAGAGAGAAAGGTAGCCTGAGGGAAAGAGAGGCAGAAAGTGAGAGCAAGCAAATGAGAGAGGGAAAAAGAGGAACTGAGAAAACGGAAGAGAGGGAAGACAGGAGGCGAGGTTGATCCTAATTAGTCACCCCTGTTGTTTAAAGACTTGGGAAGCAATATTCAAATCTCTGCAGAAATAAAAGTCAGGTAGCTTCTTTCTAAGGGTCAACACTTGTTGACTTTATTTTAATAGATTTTTATTTGAGTATAATTCCTTCACAATACTGTGTTAGTTTCTGTTGTACAACAAAGAGAATCAACCATATGCATACATGTATCCCCCTATCCCTTCCCTCTTGAGCCTCCCTCCGACCCTCCCTATCCTACCTCTCTAGGTCACCAAGCTGATCTCCCAGTGCTATGCGGTTGCTTCCCACTACCTAACTATTGGTACTGTATAGATGTCCATGCCACTCTCACTTTCCCCCAGCTTCCCCCTCCTCACCGCCTCCTCAAGTCCATTCTCTATGTCTATGTCTTTATTCCTGCCCTGCCACGAGGTTAACCAGTACCTTTTTTTTTTTTTTTTTAGATTCCGTATATATGTGTTAGCATACAGTATTTGTTTTTCTCTTTCTAAGTTATTTCACTCTGTATGACAGACTCTGGGTCCATCCACCTCACTACAAATAACTCAGTTTTGCTTCTTTTTATGGTTGAGTAATATTCCATTGTATATATGTGCCACATCTTCTTTATCCATTCATCTGTCAATGGACATTTAAGTTGGTTCCATGTCCTGGCTATTGTAAATAGTGCTGCAATGAACACTGTGGTACAAATTTCTTTTTGAATTATGGTTTTCTCAGGGTACAAGCCCAATAGTGGGATTGCTGGGTCATATGGTAGTTCTATTTTTAGTTTATTACGGAACCTCCATTCTGTTCTCCATAATGGTTGTATCAATTTACATTCCCACCAACAGTGCAGGAGAGTTCCCTTTTCACCACACCCTTTCCAGCATTTATTGTTTCTAGAATTTTTGATAATGGCCATTCTGACTGGTGTGAAGTGATATCTCATTGTAATTTTGATTTGCAGTTCTCTAATAATTAGTGATGTTGAGCATCTTTTCATGTGTCTCTTGGCCATCTGTATGTCTCCTTTGGAGAAATGTCTATTTAGGTCTTCTGGCCATTTTTTAATTGAATTGTTTGGGTTTTTTTTTGATATTGAGTTCCATGAGCTGTTTGTATATTTTGGAGATTAATCCTTTGTCCCTTGTTTTATTTGCAAATATTTTCTCCCACTCTGAATGCTGTCTTTTCATCTTGTTTATGGTACCCTTTGCTGTGCAAAAGCTTTTAAGTTTCATTAGGTTCCATTTGTTTATTTTTGTTTTTATTTCTATTACTCTAGGAGGTGGGTCAAAAGAGATCTTGCTGTGATTATGTCAAAGAGTGTTCTTTCTGTTTTTCTCTAGGAGTTTTATAGTGTCCAATCTTACATTGAGGTCTTTAATCCATTTTGAGTTTATTTTTGTGTATGGTGTTAGGGAGTGTTCTAATTTCATTCTTTGACATGTAGCTGTCCAGTTTTTCCAGCACCACTTATTAAAGAGACTGTCTTTTCTCCATTGTATGTTCTTGCCTCCTTTGTCATAAATTAGGTGGCTGTATATGCGTCAGTTTATCTCTGGGCTTTCTATCCTGTACCATTGATCTATATTTCTGTTTTGTGCCAGTACCATACTGTCTTGATTACTGTAGCTTCGTAGTGTAGTCTGAAGTCAGGGAGCCTGCTTCCTCCAGCTCTGTTTTTCTTTTGCAAGATTGCTTTGGCTGTTCAGGATCTCTTGTGTTGCCATACGAATTGTAAAATTTTTTGTTCTAATTCTGTGAAGGATGCCAATGGTAGTTTGATAGGGATTGCATTGAATCTGTAGATTGCTTTGGATAGTATAATTATTTTCACAATGTTGATTCTTCCAATCCAAGTACATGGTATATCTCTCCAGCTGTTTATGTTACCTTTGATTTCTTTCATCAGTGTTTTATAATTTTCTGAGTACAAGTCTTTAGCCACCTTAGGTAGGTTTTTTCTTAGGTATTTTATTCTTTTTGTTGCAATGGTAAATGGGATTTTTCACTTAATATCTCTTTCTGATTTTTAGTTGTTACTGTATAGGAATGCCAGGGATTTCTGTGCATTAATTTTATATCCTGCAACCTTACCAAATTAATTGATTAGTTCTAGTTGTTTTCTGGTGGCATCTTTAGGATTTTCTAAGTATAGTATGTCATCTGTAAACAGTGACAATTTTACTTCTTCTTTTCCAGTTTGTATTGCTTTTATTTCTTTTTCTCCTCTGATTGCCGTGGCTAGGACTTCCAAAACTATGTTGAATAAGGGTGGTGAGAGTGGACCTCCTTGTCTTGTTTCTGATCTTAGTGGAAATGCTTTCAGTTTTTCACCATTGAATATGATGTTTGCTGTGGGTTTGTCATGTATGGCCTTTATCATGTTGAGATATATTCCCTCTATGCCCATCTTCTGGAGATTTTTTATCATAAACCAGTGCTGAATTTTGTCAAAAGCTTTTTCTGAGTCTATTGAGATCATCATATGGTTTTTATTCCTTAATTTGTCAATATGGTGTACCACATTGATTGATTTGCATATATTGAAGAATCCTTGCATCCCTGGGATAAATCCCACTTGATCATGGTGTATGATCCTTGTAATATGTTGTTGGATTCTGTTTATTAGTGTTTTGTTTAGGATTTTTGCATCTATGTTCATCAGTGATATTGGTCTATCATTTTCTTTTTTTGTGATATCTTTTTCTGGTTTTGATATCAGGGTGATGGTGGCTTCATAGAATGAATTTGGGAGTGTTCCTCTCTCTACAATTTTTTGGAAGAGTTTGAGAAGGATCAGTGTTAGCTCTTCTCTAAATGTTTGATAGTACTCACCTGTAAAGCCATCTTGTCTGGAGTTTTGCTTGTTTAAAGATTTCTAATAACAGTTTCACTTTCATTACTTATGAAAATCTGTTTATATTTTCTAATTCTTCCTCGTTCAGTCTTGGAAAATTGTACCTTCCAAGAATTTGTCCATTTCTTTGTAGTTGTCCATTTTATCGTCATATAATTGTTTTGTAGTAGTCTTTTAGAGTCCTTTGTATTTCTGTGGTGTTAGTTGTGATTTCTCTTTTTCCATTTCTAATTTAATTGATTTCTGCCCTCTCCCTTTTTTTCTTGAGGCGTCTGGTGAAGGGTTTATCAATTTTGTTTATCTTCTCAAAGAGCCAGCTTTTAGTTTTATTGATCATTGTTATTGTTTTCTTTGTTTCTATTTCACTTATTTCTGCTCTGATCTTTATGATTTCTTTCCTTCTACTGACTTTTGGTATTCTTTGTTCTTCTTTCTCTAGTTTCTTTAGGTGTAGGGTTAGATTGTTTATTTGAGATTTTTTGTGTTTCTTGAGGTGAGATTGAATTGCTATAAACTTTCCTCCTAGAATTGCTTTTGCTGCATCCCATAGGTTTTAGGTTGTTGTGTTTTCATTGTCATTTGTTTCTGTGTATTTTTCTTATTTCTTCTTTGATTTCTTCTGTGATCTCTTGGTTATTTAGTAGCACACTGTTTAGCCTCCATTATTTGTGTTTTTTATAGTTTTTTCCTGTAACTGATTTCCAATCTCTTAGTGTTGTGGTCAGAAAAGATGTTTGTTTATGATTTCAATTTTTTTAAATTTTCCAAGGCTTGATTTGTGACCCAAGATGTGATCTATCCTAGATAATGTTCTGTGTTCACTTGAGAAGAAAGTGTATTTTCCCACTTTTGTGTGGAATGTTCTATAAATATCAATTAGATCTATCTGGTCTATTGTGTCATTTAAAGCTTGTGTTTCCTTATTTATTTTCTGTTTGGATGATCTGTCCATTGGTGTAAATGGGATGTTAAATTCCCGTATTTTTGTGTTACTGTTGATTTCCCCTTTCATGATTGTTAGCATTTGCCTTATGTATTGAGATGCTCCTATGTTGGGTGCATAAGCATTTATAATTGTTATATCCTCTTCTTGGATTAATCCCTTGATCATTATGTAGTGTCCTTCCTTGTCTCTTGTAACAGTCTTTATTTTAAATTCTATTTCATCTGATATGAGTGTTGCTACTCCAGCTTTCGATTTCCATTTGCATGGAACACCTTTTTCCATCCCTTCACTTTCAGTCTGTATGTGTCCCTAGGTATGAAGTGGGTCTCTTGTAGACAGCATATATATGGGTCTTGTTTTGTATCCATTCATCTAGTCCTTATCTTTTGGTTGGAGCATTTAATCCATTTACATTCAAGGTTATTTTTAATATGTATGCTCCTATTAGCATTTTCTTAATTGTTTGGGGTTTGTTTTTGTGGGTCATTTTCTTCTCTTGTGTTTTCTGCCTAGAGAAGTTTCTTTAGCATTTGTTTTAAAGCTGGTTTGGTGGTGCTGAATTCTCTTAGCTTTTGCTTGTCTGAAAGCTTTTGATTTCTCCATCAAATCTGAATGAGATCCTGGCTGGGTACAGTAATCTTGGTTGTAGGTCTTTCTCTTTCATCACTTTTATTATATCCTGCCACTTGCTTCTGGCCTGCAGAGTTTCTGCTGAAAAATCAGCTGATAACCTTATGGGGATTCCTTTGTATGTTATTTTTTGTTTTTCCCTTGCTGCTTTTAACATTTTTTCTTTAAATTTATTTTTGTTAGTTTGATTAATATGTGTCTTGGTGTGTTTCTCCTAGGTTTTATCCTGTATGGGACTCTGTTCTTCTTGAACTTGGGTCACTATTTCCTTTCCCATGTTAGGGAAGTTTTCCACTATAATCTCTTCAAATATTTTCTCAGACCCTTTCTTTTTCTCTTATTCTTGTGGGACCCCTATAACTTGAATGTTGATGCATTTAGTGTTGTTCCAGAGATCTCTGAGATTGTCTTCAATTCTTTTCATTCTTTTTTCTTTATTCTGCTCCTCGGCAGTTATTTCCACCATTTGTCTTCCAGCTCACTTATTCGTTCTTCTGCCTCAGTTATTCTGTTATTGATTCCTTCTAGTGTATTTTTCATTTCAGTTATTGTGTTGTTCATCTCTGTTTGTTTGTTCTTTAGTTATTCTAGGTCTCTGTTAAACATTTCTTGTATTTTCTCATTCTGTGCCTCCATTCTATTTCCGAGATTCTGGATCATCTTTACTATCATTACTCTGCACTCTTTTTCAGGTAGATTATCTATTTCATCTTCATATATTTGGTCTTGTCCGTTTTTACCTTGTTTCTTCATCTGTGGCATATATTTTTGCTCTCTCATTTATTTTTTAATTTTTTTTTATTTTGGAGACTGTGTTCCTGTCTTACTGGTTGTTTGGCCTGAGGCTTCCAACACTGGAGTTTGTAAGCTGTTGGGTAGACCTGGGTCTTGGTGCTAAGATGAGAACATCTGGGAGCCCTCACTCTGATGAATATTCCCTGGGGTCTGAGGTTCTCTGTTAGTCCAGTGGTTTGGACTCGGAGCTCCCACTGCAGGAGCTTTGGCCTGACCCCTGGCTCGTGAACCAAGATCCTGCAAGCTGCATGGAGTGGCAAAAACCAAAAAAAAGAGAGACTAGTAAAGTAAAAAATAAAATTAAACTAGGAAACCAACTAACAGCTATGTTAGAAAAAATATAAAAATAAAAATATAGATGAAACAACAGCCAGAAGATAAAACGGACCACAATAATAAAAAAGAGGAGGAGAAAAAAAAAAAAGGTGGAAAAGGCCTTGGCTGTGGAGGACAGGACCTAAGCAGGGTGATGTTTGGACAGTGAGCGGGGCCAATGCTCAGGACCCACAGTGCTGGAAAAGGTGGGGGGTTTTGGGGGGTGGGGCTTAGGCTCAACAGAACAGTAGGAGCCCAGGCGTGGCTTCTGCCTCTGGTTTCAGAGGGTGGGGGACCCCACCTGGGAGCCCAGCAGGCTTTCTGGGCTCTAGTGGGTGGAGCAAATGCCCTCTGCTCCTCTCCTGCTCCTCTGGTCCTGTAGGTCCACTCCCACCTGTCTCTCTTGATTTCCCCAGCCTCCCTCCTATGACCCCAGGGCCCATGTGGCCTATAGGGGGCTTTGGAGGGCAGGGGACTAGCCTTCAAGCTCAGCAGGCTCCCCGTGCCTGATTGGGCAGGGCAAACACCCTCCGCTCCTTTCCCCCTCCTCTGGTACTGGAGGGGCCCTCCTGCCTGCCTCTCCTGTTCTCTCCCGGACTCCATCCTTCACCCCCAGGGCAAACCCAGCCCCAAGGGGGCCTCTGATGGCATAGGACCCAGCCTGAGACCTGAGCAGACTTCCCTGGTTGATTGGGCAGGGGAAACACTGGGTCTGCTCCCCCACCCTGATCTGAGGCCCTGACGGTCTCTCCAGGTGTGGGAAACCCTCTCCCTTCTCAGCCACCCCTCAGGGGTGCCAGTCCTGTCTGGCATCCACTTCTCCTCCCCCCTCAGTCCCCCCACCTCTTACCAGTTCGCTTGGGGGTTCTTCCTGTCTCCTTGGGCATTGGGGTCCCCCACCAGTGTCTGTCAGTTGCATTAGTTGTGGGGAGACACAAACTCTGCATCTTCCCATACCACCATCTTGACTCCAAGACAACACTTGTTCACTTTTAACAATCTTCAGCTAGTTAGAGGTTTGAAATTGTACAAAGAGAGCATCTGAATTCTTGGGAAAAGGGTGAAGGGCTATAACTAATGTCTAAATTTAAGTTTCTGAAATAAACTCATTTAGAGAAAGTTTTCAGAGACCTTGAAGGCTCTGTAAACACCATTTTGGCCCAACCCTGGACAATGGTTTGTAAGATTGTGCCATTTCTGTTTTTAATGGGGAGACTATGGCCAAGAATGTAATGTTATGTCATGGGCTAATGTCTTTTATAAAAATAATTCTTATTTTAGTAAAATTAGTAATATCTTCTTCATTCCTTCCCTAGCACCTTTACAGAGGGGTCTCAATTCATAGTCCTTGGAACCCAGCAAGCAGCTCAGAAATTTCTCTGTAATACTGTTGATCCAACCAGCTCTACTGAAAGAGACCTGCATCATAGGAAACCCCTGATCGTCAGGCAGAGGAGTTCATGCCAGCCTTGTGTCACTGAAATCTATGTATTTTCAACTAAAATACCCTCACAGATACACAAAGTCTCCATCTAGAACAAAGTACATCAACTCTGCCCACATCGACAGATTGCAAGGGTGGTCATTTTAATCTCAGCTGTAGACTTGCATACAAACCTGTTAGGGTATATGTTACATGATTTAGATTTAAGAGTGCTTAAGAAAACTAAAATCCCAGTGTATGGTAGGCTACCACCAATGTTTACCAATAGCCTGTTCTTTATTTATAAGTACGCAAAAGGTTGTGCTTCCCCACCTCCTGGAAGTTAAGAGAGGTGATGTGCCCTGATTTGGCCAACTTCCTCTGAAGCTGAAAATGTTACTGAACTCTGGTCCAGCTGCTTGCTGCTCAGAAGCCAATACTCAAGAGGTAAGTGTTGGTAGAAAGGAAAGGTTGCTTTATTGAGGAACCAGGGGATAAGATGGACTCATGTCCAAAGTTCAATTCCCCACTGCTGATCAGTGGGAAAAAGTTTTTAAAGCAGAGTTTCAGGGGTGTATATGTGGAGGAAGGGGGCTGCAAGCAGAACAGCACAGTCAGCTCTGACAATCATCTTGAAATTGGTCATGCTATGGTTTGATCAGTGTCATCTTGATTGTTTTAAATACAGTTAATCTTCAGTTCTGGGGTCAGTTTGTTCCCATTTCCTTGAGGCCAGTTCTCAGAATTGTGGAAGCTTATGTCATGGCTACAGTCTGGTCATCATGTAGTTAACTTCTTCCACCCAGTGAGGGTTTCAGCATCTACAAAACAGCTAAAATAATATGGCTCAGAATATTATCTGTAGCCCTTGAGGAGGAAATAAAGGTCCTTGACTATGTTTAATGACTAAACTATTATTTATTTGGTCTTGTTTGACTGTTTTCCTTTGTTTCTGCATTTTCTCACTTCTCTGATTAAGTTTAAACTTCAGCTAAAATTTCTCTACAGATAAAAGGCAAGCAGAGGAAATGGGATGTGTATGTGTTGTGTCTGTCCTGGGAAGGCCCCATAGGGTCCTGCTCTATTTCAAAAACTCTGAAGTAGTACACTGAAAAGGCGCCAGCATTTCAGGATAGTGAGGAATGACTTGCCGGGGCAGAACGCCCAGCTCCACCACTGACCCAAAATGGACATGTAACGCAAGCACCTAAATAAACTTTAGTTGTATTAAGCCATTGAGATTTTGGTATTTTTTGTTACCTCAACATAAACTATCTTGACTTATACACCATTTTTTTCCCCAATAAAGTAAAAAAAAAAAGGGAGACTTAAAAATGCCAGTAAAAAGTGATGTATAATTATGATAAAAATAGACATATTTTTAAATGAAAGTGATAAGGAAATGAAAAATATTTTACAGACATGTTGGCTGAGTGTTTCAATTGTAAGAATATTTCTAAAGGATATAAAGAAAATCATATCACTTATGAAAAAATATGTGTCCAGGCAATTGATAACAAGCAAGAGGTAGCAATTCACAAAAGGAAAAACCTACTGTTAAATCAGATGAAATATAGGAGTTTGAGAAATTAAAACCTGATCAGGTAAAATACCATTGATAAAAATTTTATCACAAGTATAAGTAGTGTGTGTAGATTATTGTTAGCAGGAAAATGCTCAATATTGACCAGTTTTGTAAAAGGATCGCTAATAAGAAAGACATCATTGGGATGGAATATGCAAATTGTAAAACTTTGAACTCATTTACTAACCAATTTTATAAAAATATATTCTGGACTTGAACCTGACTTAATCAGTTTCTTAAGTCCATTTGAGCTTAAAAAAAAAAAACGGACTTAAGAAAGAGCTTTTTGAAAGATAATATGTTTACAAACTAAGGAGTATCTGTACTTACATACCCCATTTTCATTAAGAAATTCAGAAGAAATTTTCAACCACTAACTTAGAAAGAGGAGAGGCTTAGCCATTCTTTCTTTTATTTTTCTGCATTTGGTCTTCTTTTTCTCCATCTTCTTTTCATACTTTGAATTTCATTAGCATTCCTCTTCCATGCTCAGACTCCATTTCTAATCTAATACAGATCTTTGTAAAGGAAATTGAGGAAAAGATCCAGTCAACGTGAGCAGTGGAGGCATTTTGTGAAAGGAAATTTAAGAGGCAGAGACGGCTACTCTTGCTGGTAAGTTAGGAGTAGACATATCCACATGAAATTTTTTCATAGTATCATAGACTCTAGGACAAGAAGGAAAAAAAATTAAAAATAGTTTAACTTTGTCATGAAGTAAAAATATCCACTGCAACATTGCCACAAAGCCTTCATTCCATCTCCAGTTGAACAAAACCAAGGAGGCAGCAATCATTTCCAAAGCACTCCATTCTACTTTGTATAGATCTCATCATTAGAAAGTTCTTTTTATTCAGCCTGCATCTGCCTTGCTGTGGCTTCCATTGGTCACTGTTTCTTGTCTTGGCCAAAGGTATACAAAGCAAAGAAGTGATGAGCTGGAGTGTTTTCATCAGTGCCCTGGGTCAGAATAACAGGTTCATATCCTGGCCCCATGTTTCAGTATCTGTGTGTCCTCAGGAAAATTACTGAACTGCTGTGGACTGGATTTCTCCATCTGAAAAACAGAGATAATATGATAATATAATCAACAGTGTCTACATCATAATGTTGATTTGAATTTAAATGGGGCAATTTGTTTGGAGGCCTGAGCACGACACCTGCCACATAATAACCACATAATGAATGCTAACTGGATTACAAATCTCTCAAATTACAACCATTCAAATATTTAAGGGTTGCTCCATCTAATAAATCACTTCTGCAAGCTACGTCCATCTCTTGTATTCCAATATATCTATGCCTTAAAGCTGTGATTTGTGTAAGAACAACAGTTTTTATTACGGAGCAAGAAAGAGGTCTAGGAAGATCTCAAGAGTATTTGAGTAGTTCACCAAGAAAGGGAATAGCAACCTGGCCCTCTGCAGACAAAAATAAAGACCAAGTAAATAATCATAATTCAGAAGTCACAGAGCACTCCAATTTAATCACTCCCAGGCAAAATCATGTAGCAATATTGCTCTTTGGCTCATGTTTACCTAGTCCAAACAGATAAATGCTGTATCTGGTCTTCAGATTTTAATCCTTTGTAGTCATTTGCGTTTTACTTTCCTAGGATGATATCAGCATGTGAAAACACAATGTTTTCTTTCTAAATGTTTTGCCTTTGAAACATTTTCCTCTTTCAAAACAGACAGCACTATATCAAGGAATATTTCATAGGTCTCAAATAAAACTTCAGTTTTTATTTCATTGAAATTACTTAGGTCCATCAGCATCAACTTGAACCACTTCTGGACCCCAGCCCCACCCAACACTAGTTTTATTTCCTTCATCCCATTGTCTTCTGTATCCTTGAATTAATTTAATATAAATGAAGTTCATCAAATATCTGATGGAGAAAAAATGTATCTTAATGAATGACCACTGAACCATATGAAATAAAAATTAATATAAGCTAGATAATGAATGTATTTATAAATCATAAAGAATACTAAGAGAAAAATGAAGAAAATGAGGTGTCATGAAACCCAAGGGAAGACTGTTTGAGGAAGATAGACTCTTAATTAAAGTAGATTTCTACTAAGAGAGCAAATGATATTTCCTATCTAGCCTCAGATGGCGGCATGGAAAAAAAGAGTTATGCTGTGTCCCTCCACAGAATTTGCTATGATTGGAGTCTTAGGTGCTGAATTCTCATCTCATCTGTCATGAAGGAATATCTTATGGATGATCATATGTGACGCCCCGACTCTCTGACTGATGAATTCAATGACAAGGCATTATCCTGCTGATGGTCTCCACAGGAACTGGATTGTCTTCTTCATCCTTCTCATCAAGTGAGACCCAGGTGGTTATTGAGCTCCTGGGAAGATGATGGGTTGTGTTGGTATGGGCCTGCTGCTAGAGGAGGAACCTAGTTAAACATAAGTCTTCAGTGCACCTAAGGACATACTCCATATTTCTTGTCTCATCCTGGAGGAACTGTCGTTTCTCATCTCCCACTCACATCTATTCCTTTCTCTTTGTTTCCATCCACCTGTTTACTGAAAAGAACTATAGAAAGTGATATGCTAATCTTTCTTTCCAACCAACGATGGATTTACTCACTTACAATTGATTTACTACAAAAGTAGTGAGTTGATGCCAAGGAAAGTATTTGTTATTGTTCTAATTACAAAGTAGCTTGGAAACTTTGTTATTTAAGCTTATTATTCTCTAAATCTAATATCTTTCTGGAGTTTAGGAACCACCATACAATCTTTCAAAATAGTAATTTTAAATGTATGAAATTAGAGTACTTCTCCACAAAACATATAATGGCTAGTAACTTCCATTCTGACAAGATATTTGTATCTTTGGAAAACTTTGAATGATTCAAATAGGAAATAATCAAAATGGGAAATGGACTTTTTTAAAGACTAAGGAAGCATCATATAGGCATTTTGTTTGCAAAATGTAAAACTAATGTACGTTAGAAGAAATTAAACTTTAATATTAAAAATATCTACTTTGTTTTATGACTATTTATTTATTTTTTATAATCCTGGGCAGAATTATAAGTTCAGTAAAATTAATTTCTCTACCTTTTAATTATCTTTTTCCTTCCCTTCTTTTTTATTTGAATTTTATTCATTTTATTTTTTATACAGCAAGTTCTTATTAGTTATCTATTTTACACATATTAGTGTATATATGTGAATCACCATCTCCCAATTCATCCAACCACCACCACCCCCAACTTTCCCCCTTAGTGTCCATACATTTGTTCTCTACAACTCTGTCTCTATTTCTGCCTTGCAAACCAGTTCATCTGTACCATTTTTCTAGATTCCACATACATGCATTAATATATGATATTTGTTTCTCTCTTTCTGACTTACTTTACTCTGTATGACAGTCTCTACATCCATCCATGTCTCTATTAATGACCCAATTTCATTCCTTTTTATGGCTGAGTAATATTCCATTGTACATATGTACCACATCTTCTTTATCCATTCATCTGTCAATGGGCATTTAGGTTGCTTCCATGACCTGGCTATTGTAAATAGTGCTGCAATGAACATTGAGGTGCATGTGTCTTTTTGAATTATGGTTTTCTCTGAGTATATGCCGAGTACAAGGATTGCTGGGTCATATGGTAATTCTACTTTAAGTTTTTTTCCATACTGTTCTCCATAGTGGCTGTATCAATTTACATTCCCACCAACAGTGTATGAGGGTTCCCTTTTCTCCACACCCTCTCCAGCATTTGTTGTTTGTAGATTTTCTGATGGTGTTCATTCTAACTGGTGTGAGGTGATACTTCATTGTAGTTTTCATTTGCATTTCTCTAATAATTAGTGATGTTGAGAAGCTTTTCATGTGCTTCTTGGCCATCTGTATGCCTTCTTTGGAGAAATGTCTATTTAGGTCTTCTGCCCATTTTTTGACTGGCTTGTTGTTGTTTTTTTCTTAATATGGACCTACATGAGCTGTTTATATATTTTGGAGATTAATCTTTTGTCCATTGATTCGTCTGCAAATATTTTCTTCTATTCTGAGGGTTGTCTTTTCATGTTGTTTAGAGTTTCCTTTGTTGTGCAAAAACTTTTAAGTATAATTAGGTACAATTTTTAAATTTTTTTAAATTTCCATCACTCTAGGAGGTGGGTCAAAAGAGATCTTGCTGTGATTTATGTCAAGAAGTATTCTTCCTATGTTTTCCTCTAAGAGCTTTATAGTGTCCAGTCTTACATTTAGATCTTTAATTCATTTTGAGTTTATTTTTGTGTATGGTGTTGGGGAGTGTTCTAATTTCATTCTTTTACATGTAGCTGTCCAGTTTTCCCAGCACCACTTATTGAAGAGACTGTCTTTTCTCTATTGTATATCCTTGCCTCCTTTGTCATAGATTAGTTGGCCATAGGTGTATGGGTTTATCTCTGGACTTTCTATCCGGTTCCATTGATCTATATTTCTGTTTTTGTGCCAGTACCATATTGTCTTGATTACTGTAGCTTTGTAGTATAGTCTGAAGTCAGGGAGTCTGATTCCTGCAGTTCTGCTTTCTTCCCTCAAGATTGTTTTTGTTATTCAGGCTCTTCTGTGTTTCCATACAAATTGTGAAATTTTTGCCCTTGTTCTGTAAAACATGCCATTGGTAATTTGATAGGGATTGCATTGAATCTGTAGATTGCTTTGGGTAGTATATTCATTTTCACAATATTGATTCTTCCAATCCAAGAACATGGTATATCTCTCCATCTGTTTGTATCACCTTTAATTTCTTTCATCAGTGTCATAGTTTTCTGAGTACAGGTCTCTTATCTCCTTAGGTAGGTTTATTCCTAGGTATTTTATTCTTTTTGTTGCAGTGGTGAATGGGATTGTTTCCTTAATTTCTCTTTCTGGTCTTTCACTGTTAGTATATAAGATTGCAAGAGATTTCTGTGCATTAATTTTATATTCTTCAACTTTACAAAATTCATTGATTAGCTCTGGTAGTTTTCTGGTGGCATCTTTAAGATTATCTATGTATAGTATCATGTCATCTGCAAACAGAAACAGTTTTATTTCTTCTTTTCCAATTTGTATTCATTTTATTTCTTTTTCTTCTCTGATTGCCATGGCTAGGACTTCCAAAACTGTAATGAATAATAGTGGTGAGAGTGGACATCCTCGTCTTTTTCCTGATCTTAGAGGAAAAGCTTTCAGTTTTTCACCATTGACAATGATGTGTGCTGTTAGTTTGTCATATATGACATTTATTATGTTGAGGTACATTCCCTCTATGCCCACTTTCTGGAGAGTTTTTACCATAAATGAGTGTGAAATTTTGTCAAAAGATTTTTCTGAATCTATTGAGATGATCATACGGTTTTTATTCTTCAATTTGTTAATATGGTGTATCACATTGATTGATTTGCATATATTGGAGAATCCTTGCATCCCTGGGATAAATCTCACTTGATCATGGTGTATAATCCTTTTAATGTGTTGTTGGATTCTGTTTGCTAGTATTTTGTTGAGGATTTTTGTATCCATATTCATCAGTAATATTGGTTGGTAATTTTCTTTTTCTGTATCATTGTCTAGTTCTGGTATCAGCGCAATTGTGGCCTCGTAGAATGAGTTTAGGAGTCTGTCTTGCTCTGCAATTTTTTGGAAGAGTTTGAGAAAGATGGGTGTTAGCTCTTCTCTAAATGCTTGATAGAATTCATATGTGAAACCATCTGGTGCTGGAATTTTTTTGGAAGACTTAATCACAATTTCAATTTCATTACTTACTGGTCTGTTCGTATTTTCTATTTCTTCATGGTTCAGTCTTGGAAGGTTGTACGTTTCTGAGAATTTGTCCGTTTCTTCGTGGTTGTCCATTTTATTGGCATAAAGTTGCTTGTAGCAGTCTCATGATGCTTTGTATTTCTACAGTGTCTGTCATATCTTCCCTTTTTCATTTCAAATTTTATTGATTTGCATCCTCTCCCTTTTTTTCTTGATGTGTCTGGCTAAGTGTTTATCATTTGGTTTATCTTCTCAAAGAACCATATTTTAGTTTTATTGATCTTTACTATTGTTTTCTTTGTTTCTACTTCATTTATTTCTGCTGTGATCTTTATGATATCTTTCATTCTGTGAACTTTGGGTTTTGTTTGTTCTTCTTTCTCTAGTTCCTTTAGGTGTAAAGTTAGATTGTTTATTTGAGATTTTTCTTGTTTCTTGAGGTAGGCTTGTATTGCTATAAGCTTCCCTCTTAGAACTGCTTTTGCTGCATCCCATAGGTTTTGGATTGTCATGTTTTCATTGTTATTTGTCTCTAGGTATTTTTTGATTTCTTCAGTGATCTCTTGGTTATTTAGTAACATATTGTTTAGCCTCCATGTGCTTGTGCTTTTTATGTTTTTATCCATGTAATTGATTTCTAATCTCATAGCATTGTGGTTGGGAAAGATGTTTGATATGATTTCAATTTTCTTAAATTTACCAAGGGTTGATTTGTGACCCAAGATGTGATCTATCCTGGAGAGTGTTCCATGTGCACTTGAGAAGAAAGTGTAATCTGCTGTTTTTGGATGGAACATCCTATAAATATCAATTAAATCTATCTGGTCTATTGTGTCATTTAAAACTTCTGTTTCCTAATTAATTTTCTGTCTGGATGATCTGTCCATTGGTGTAAATGAGGTGTTAATGTCCCCCACTATTACTGTGTTACTGTCAATTTCTTCTTTTATACCTGTTAGGATTTGCCTTATGTATTGAGGTGCTCCTATGTTGGGTGCATAAATATTTACAATTGTTATATCTTCTTCTTGGATTGATCCCTTGATCATTATGTAGTGTCCTTCCTTGTCTCTTGTAATAATCTTTATTTTAAAGTCTATTTTGTCTGATATGAGTATTGCTACTCCAACTTTCTTTTGCTTTCCATTTGCATGGGATATCTTTTTCCATTCCCTCACTTTCAGTCTGTATGTGTCCCTAAGTCTGAAGAGGGTCTCTTGTAGACAGCATATATATGGGTCTTGTTTTTGTATCCATTCAGAAAGCCTGTGTCTTTTGGTTGGAGCTTTTAATCCATTCACATTTAAGGTAATTATCAATATGTGTGTACCTATTACCATTTTCTTAATTGCTTTGGGTTTGTTTCTGTAGGTCCTTTTCTTCTCTTGTGTTTCCCACTTAGAGAAGTTCCTTTAGCATTTGTTGTAGAGCTGGTTTGGTGGTGCTGAATTCTCTTAGCTCTTGCTTGTCTGTAAAGCTTTTGATGTCTCCATTGAATCTGAATGAGATCTTTGCTGGGTAGAGTAATCTTGGTTGTAGGTTCTTCCCTTTCATCACTTTAAGTATATCCTGCCACTCCCTTCTGGTTACAGCGTTTCTGCTGAGAAATCAGCTGTTAACCTTATGGGAGTTCCCTTTTATGTTATTTGTCATTTTTTCCCTTATTGCTTTCAATAATTTTTCTTTGTCTTTAATTTTTGCCAATTTTATTATTATGTGTCTCGGTGTGTTTCTCCTTGGATTTATCCTGTATGGGACTCTCTGTGCTTCCTGGACTTGGGTGGCTATTTCCTTTCCCACATTAGGGAATTTTTAGACTATAATCTCTTCAAATATTTTCTCAGGTCCTTTCTCTCTCTCTTCTCCTTCTCAGACCCCTATAATGTGAATGTTGTTGTGCTTAATGTTGTCCCAGAGGTTTCTTATGCTGTCTTCATTTCTTTTCATTCTTTTTCTTTATTCTGTTCTGTGGCAGTGAATTCCACCATTCTGTCTTCCAGGTCACTTATCTGTTCTTCTGCCTCAGTTATTCTGCTATTGATTCCTTCTAGTGTATTTTTCATTTCAATTATTGTATTGTTCATCTCTGTTTTTTTGTTCTTTAATTCTTCTAGGTCTTTGTTAAACATTTCTTGCATATTCTCAATCTTTGCCTCCGTTCTTTTTCTGAGGTCCTGGGTCATCTTCACTATCATTATTCTGAATTCTTTTTCTGGAAGGTTGCCCATCTCCAGTTCATTTAGTTGTTTCTCTGGGGTTTTATCTTCTTCCTTCATCTTGTACATAGTCCTCTGCCTTTTCATTTTGTCTATCTTTGTGTGAATGTGGTTTTCATTTCACAGGCTGCAAGATTGTAATTCTTGCTTCTGCTGTCTGTTCTCTTTTATGACTACATTAAAAAAAGGAAGACATTAAGGGGAGGGAAAGAATAGGAAAGAAAAAGGGGAACCATGGAAGGGAAAAGAAGACACAAGGAAAAGGGAAGAAGAACATGCAGAAGAGAGACAATGGAAACATAAAAGACACATAAGCAGATAAGGTAGGGCATCCCCAGAGAAAGAGAACCAGGCATGGTTTTCTTGACATAAGAGAAGGCATTTTAGGCCTAAGCCATTTTGTGATCTAAGTCTGGCCACAATGCTTGCCCTTGAACAGGTCTCAGTAATTAATGATCTTAAGGGAACACAAGAATGCAGGAACAAAGAACTGTTATCAGGCAAAAGAAGTAACAACAGCAAAGATAACATATCAGTTGTAAAGACTCCCAGTTCTCTTTCAATGATAAACATTAGCCTGAATGCTCAACCACCAGATCAACTGGAACCTAAGGGAGGATAATGCTGATCTTTTCTGACCCTCATGACTCCCATCAACTAAAGCTCAGATTCTGTCAATTGTCCAAGCCCCTTCATGAATATGCATGTACCCTTAGCTTAAAAGGTCCCCAATTTTGCTGTTTGCAGAGACACTGCTTTGGGCAAGATGTCCACTGTTCTCCATACTTGCCACAATTAATAAATCCTTCCTTCTTCCAATCTTTGGTTTGGTTGTGTCTTTAGGCTTGACACCCACCAAGCGGTGAACCCAGTTTTTAGGTAACAGTGGGAGAGAGGGAAAAGAGCTGAAACAAAGAAGAATTAATATTTCTTTAAAATAGAGTTAACTTGGGACATATTTGCCTTGTTTACGATAAATAAATCAAGCACCCTAATTGTTTACCTGAGCAGTAGTAATCAGAATAAATTCATACCCAGACTCAGTCTTTGTGAAAGCCTTTTCTATTAAAATACTGAGAGACTTCTCTCTGAATAGAATTAATTTATTCAGTAACATTTTTAAAGTATTTACTATGTGCCAGATGCATAGGCATGGTTAAAGCAACTTACAGGTTGGGGGAAAAATTATTATATGTGGTGAAATTACTGAGTTATAACACTTTTCATCATAGACATTTTCTCAGAAAATCTCTATATTGCCTTTGGTAAATATAACCAAAATTCATGCACAAACCCAATGCCCTAGAAAGCCTAAGACAAGAATGAAAAGTAAGACCGACAGTTTGGCTTACTCAGAACAGCAAATCTTAAAGGTAATAAAAAGTAAATACATGTAGGAAAAGGACAAAACATAGTTCTTTTAAATTTGAGAGCCCCTCTTTTGTTTTGCTTGTTTTGTTACTTCTGCCTCCATGATTCTCTGTAGCAAACTCTGTTGTGATCTTAGTTTTTCCCAATGAAACCCCAGACATCTAGAATTATTGACTTTCAAAATATAAATTTATTACCTCCCTCCATGGATCTTTGCAGACAGACTTGTTTACTATTCACAGCTCTTTAGATGCTCTTAAATCTGGAGAAAGACCTTTTATGATCACAGAACATCACTTTTTACAGGATCATTTTATAATTAAAGGGATGGAGACCTACAGAGCCTTGGCTTTTGTCCAAGAAGAATCAGATATTTGATTAAAGAAAACAAACCTGAAAGGTCATATGTGTAGTACCAAAAATAATAGCAGCCTGGGGTAAATTATGAAATCTCCTATTATTTTGAAAATAGACCCTAACTTAAAGAAAAGTGTCAGATCTGGGACTTCCCTGGTGATACAGTGGTTAAGAATCCACATTCCCAATGCAGGGGGCCCATGTTCAATCCCCAGTCAGGGAACTAGATCCCACACGCATGCCACAACCAAGAGTTCGCATGTTACAACTAAGGAGCCCGCAAGCCACAACTAAAGGATCCCACCTGGCACAACTAAGGAACCCATGTGCCACAACTAAGGAGCTAGCAAGCAACAACTAAGGAGCCTGACTGCTACCACTAAGACCCGGTGCAACCAAATAAATAAATAAAAGTGTCAGATCTAATCATCCAATGCAAGTTTCCTCCAAGGCTGCCTAAATCTTTCTAAATGGTCATCTCTCTTTTAAAATGCCTGATGAAAGATTCTTCATGAATTTGGCCCTGGCAGCTTATTTTACCCACATCATCAATTATTTGTGCTACTTGATATGAACCATCAAATCAATATGCAAAATAAACCATCGTAGAGGCTCTGTCTGCTAATTTGTTTAATGGTGTATTTGCCAAAGGACTGCATGTTCTAATAATTATTGCTAAATTCATATTAGTAATTTTAGCCAGAGACACTGTATATTATTATTTCTTTGCAAACTATAAGTGTTACTAAAAAAAACCAAAGATTTAATGCCATGTGTTTTATTATATATAGAACACACACACATCTTTACCAAATATATACATATAATACATATTTTAGGGTTATGAACTAAAGTGCTAAGATGTTATGAGGCCACTGAAAATTTATTTAAAGTCCTAAACTTTAACAATCTTTTCCTTTGTCTTCCTCTCACTCATTCTCCCAGATCTTGACTTTCCTACTCATTTCCCAAATCTCTGCTCTTTGCATCAAACGGAACCTTAAAACTCTTTAAATAAAGTCTGGGAAAGAGTGAGGTGGTGAGGGGAATATTGTCAATGAACCTAATTCAGGACAGGAGCAGAAGCTCTGGCCCTATATCAACAGACAAACCCACAATAGCTCCCTGCTGCCTTGTCTGCCAACTTCTATGAAGCCAGAAGAGATTAAGATGCCTCCAAAAACAATTTGGGGGCAGACTAAAGATGTGACAAAATGGTAATTTACATGAGTGAGTTATTATAGCTATTCCAGGAGCACAAATTCTACTTGAAAGACCAAATGATCAACTTGAAATATAGAGGGTTTATAAATTTATAGGAATTTTGCCACTCACCTTTTCCTGGCCCACGGTTAAAATTCAAATAATTTTTATATTTCATTTGGCTTTAAAAAAGAATATTAAAAAGTACTGAGCATTCCATTCAAAACAGACTTATCAGAAACACATTGAATCTCATACATTTTCAGTCAGTAAACAAATTAATCCTTCCCATTTGGGAACAATATATGCAGCAGATTGCAGGGTAGCATTATTATTTCTCTTCTGGGTATATTTTTAAATCAAAATGTGCTTTCCTTTTAAAGGTATGACACTGAAAGATTTCCTGGTTCATCATTATAGTATACATTTATTTTAGGTGGAAATCTACAGTAGAGACCTTCCGGGTTGCTCAGCACACAGCCAGCCCTTCTCTCCAAGCTCTGCCCCATGGGTTAGGGTGGTCTCTCAGCAACCATGCTTTCCTCCCTGACACCATGTACTAGCCTGTCAAGGGGGTCCAAGTTCGGTGGGAACATGACTACAGAGCACAGAGAGAAAAGTAGAAGTAAAGAACTGAGAGTACTACCTATTCCTGGAATAAGTTCTCCCATGGCCTAGCTGATCTTGGATTCTGTGAAATACCTAGTATTTGTCCACAAAAGCCCCTTTGTAGCCTACACAATTTGAGGTGTGTTCCTGTTCATTTCAACTAAGAGGACATTGACCAAGACATAATCATTTTTCCCAGCAGAATGATCGTCAATATTATTAGAATCATTGATAGTTAAAATGGAGAGTCGTAATCATTTAAATTTTTTTTTTTACAAAATCTCATCTTTTATATAAAACGTCAATTTACTGAAGTGAAAGATCTCCCTTGCCCCTATACATTTTTTTATTTATGCTTCTTCAGTTTGGATCAAAATACAGTGTGATATTTCTTCCATGCTGGAGTATAAAATGGAGTTGACCAAAAATTTAAAGTTGTCAGGGTTACATGAAAACATACAAAAATTGATGATTCTATTTAAAGCAAGAGCTGACATATACTACGTACTTAGTACACCTCAGTCTCTGCTCAAAGCAAGTTCTACACGTTATCTCGTTTAGTCATCCCAACTCCATAATGTCAGTGCTCTTACTGTGGCCATCTCACAAATGGGGAAACTAAAGCATTGAGATGTGGCCTAAGATTATATATCTGGAAAGTGCTAAAGCCAGAACTGAAACCCAAGCAGAACTGCCTCACAACTCTGCAATTAGTCACCACATTATGTGTTTTAGACAAACGGACCACAAGTAATCATAAACACCTTTTAAAAAAGTATAAATACTGATTTGTCCTTGAAAGAGAAGAATCACTCGATAGCAGTCTTGTTCTTAAATTCCTTAATCCATCAGTTTTTGAATCTGTTTGATAAACATTTTCAATACCTTAATAAAATTTATATCATTTTTTTTTAATATTGCAAAAGGAGTTCCACAAACCTAAACTTATTTAATCCTCAGAACAAGCCTATCAGGAAGTTCCAGGAAATACTATAATCCTCTTGTGCAAAAGAGGAGAGTACAGTTTATGAAAATTAAATGACTAGCCTACAGAGACTGGAACTAATATTTATTGAGGACTTACTGTGTCCTTGGAACTCTGCAGGTCACTTTTTAGATAAGTCATCTCATTTAGTTAAGATAACAACTACGTAATGTCCACATCCAGTTTTATAGCAGAAAAAACTAAAGTTCCCTGTGGCTCAATTACTGAGGGCCAGCACTAGAACTCAGGTATGTGACTCCCTTTTTCAGCAATTATTTATTGAGCGCCTTTTATTATGTGCCAAACACTGTGCTAGCTTCTCCATTCATCAGAGAGGGAAGGATACAAATAAATAAAACAGAACCTAGTCTCAAGATAATATCTCATTCTAATGTTCAATAAAACATGTGGATCCCAAGGCATGTGGATATGAAGATTCAAGATTAAAAAACAGAACTAATTCAAACTATCATTTACTGAAAGGATCTCAGCCTTCAGAATGCAAGGGAGGACAGGAAGAGAAAGTAGAGAGAGTTGAAAATTCAACACAGGCACTGAACCTAAAAGAGAAGAGGGTTAGTACAAAAAAAAAATGGGAAGAAGAAAAATGAGATGTTGGAATTCAAATTGCAAAATGAATTTTCTTTTTGGAGAGGAAGGGATTCAAACTTCGTCTAAAGCATTGCTCTGCTCCTTTCGTTTCTTTTCTCTTTCTCATCACAGATGTAAAGGAATGGTAAGGTAAGGGCGGAAAGGCAGGCAGAAGGACTGGATGGACCACTCTGACCATTCACATATTGGTGGAAGGTTACATAATGGCATTATTCACTGAAAACATCACTGCTTGTTTTTTGCTGAAGTAGACAATGGATACATAGCCAGGGAATGGTGGTCTGAAGCAAATACAACAAAGACATTCCTTTTTCCGTTATGGACATGTCATGGTCCTCTAGGTCTACAAACAAAGTGCCTTCTTTATACCTGTTTAAACATAATGTCTTAAAAACATTACCTAGAAAAACCAGTCCCCGACTAAAACTGAAAAAGTGTAGGGAAGAAATCTACTGTTGTATCACTTAAAATATTTTTATGTGTCTGTATGCTCATCTAACCCTTCAGAGTTTACCTCTGGAAAATATTACATTTTAAAGATTCCAAAAATTAATGTTATCCTGACAAAACTATGAAAGCCTTTTAAACAGCCCCCAAATTATTTATAGTTAGCTTGTTTTCTATCTGGAAAAGTAACAAGTGAACTATTTACACGGTAGCTGCTTTCTTCATTCATCTGGTTTGGATCAAACTAATCCCACTTTTGGATGAAAGTTGTCCTGAACTTAATATTTATGAGGCACGGTGGTATATTTACTAGATATTACACAAATGCCTTCATCTATGCTGTGGCTACTTCTGCTCCTTCGACATTAAAAAAAAAAAATTCTGCTCATTAGGAAGAGAATTGTGATGATTTTATCCCAGATAATCAGCAAAGAGATAGCAGGTTTTAAAATGGTGGCAGTTGTTCTCTGAGGAGGACTAATTTGAAAAGATGTCTATGAAACCAGTGTTCCTCTCTGTGAGCTACCTTTCAGGGCAAGCGGACCTTGAGCGGCTTTCAGCTTTCATCATCCTGTCCACTCCTCTCCCTGCCTCCACCCCATACATGATGCTTTCTACTTATTGGACATGAGAAATCAGAAAACTTAACTTTCTAAAAAACCCTCTACAGTTGACCTCCTTCAACGGGTCTTTTTCAAATCAAGCCATGAAATCAAATAAATATTTTAAACGATAAAATGGTAAGCTCTCATTAGAAAATGATTATCATTCATTTGCCTAATAACAATATATTTACATACATAGACATACATTATGCATGTGTGTGTGTGTGCTGTGCCATTCTGTCTTCGATGTGAGATTCATAGATATAAATACAGATATCTGTCATAATATTTGTCTCAAATATGAATCAATAACAGCTAGTAACCAAAGTAAATGGTTTAAAAAAGATACGATAATGGAACCACTCTTTCCTAAGATAATGAACTCATTACTTATTAATCCTGTGTAAGGCAAGAAGCCAGGAAAAAGGGTTTGTCACGGCCATACTTGGGAACTCTGATAAACATGACCAGTGCTGAGACGCATGAGATGCAGCCCAGGCTGAAGATGAGCTCAGCCTTTTTTGTTTTTCTTTTTATTATTTCCTCTCCATCCGGCTTTTTACTCTGTCCTTACTCCACTATCAATGAGATTACATCCAAAGGGAGATGAAATGAGGACAATACCAGAATAATTTGCAAATCCCTTCTTTGATTGGTTCAACTTCTTTTAAAATATGCTATTTTGTCCCATTAATGTAGCTGTAAATCTACAAATAAGTTACGTCATAGTGAAAAGAAGAATTGTTTCCCTGAAATTGCTAAGTGGTTCTATAAGCTTATTTTCTTAAAACCAACAAATAAAAAAGAATAGATCACATGCTATTCCTTTGAGAGTAAATAATCTAAAACTGATTCATCAAAAACAATGACAAAGGTGATGCAAGACATAGAAATGTCATATTCTTATTTGTGTTGAGATTAACACATTAATTTGTTTTATTGCTGGAATTTTAACTTTTGCACAAATATTTCTAAAAGTTACTTCGGAATTTTTTTTTTCCTTTTTAGATAGACAAAGAGAACATCACCAAATAGTAAAGAGAAACCGTGACCAGCTCATGATGACAAAGTGCATTCTTACCTCAAACCGCCAGCCTGGGTGAAATAATCACTTTTTCTGACCCCTGGCACTCATACATGCCCTGTCTTCATGCCTTGTCTTCCAGGATTCCAGCACTGTCTTGCTTAGCACCTCTCGGACACTCCTAGTGCCAGCCAGCACCCCCGAATTTGTCTTTGGCTCTCCTGATCGGGGTCTCACACCCTTTTCACACAACTTTGATTACTACCCACTCTCTCAATTCTGAAAAGAGCTAGGTAACCTATGGTAAGAGCCATCTCATCTCACAGGCTACACATTACCAACTTTGAAAATCAGTGTCCATACAACTAAGTCCTTGCCAACACCTTACCAAAACTTTGTGTTGCTCTGACCTTATGCCTGTGCTTGAGACCCACAACGATGCTCATGAGAACTTGGGTTACCTCATTGTACCACCGATAAACTTGCAGCTTACTTTCCAAGGCCACACAGTGTTCAGGGACCATGCATGTTGTTATGGGGCTATGCTGCTGAAATAGGAGCCTCACCTGGGCTCCAGGCTATGGGGTGTATGAGTCTGGCCCAGTAATTATGTTTTTTTTATTGCAATTAATTTTTTATGCTTAAATAGTATAGGTCATTGCTGAATCCCATCAAGTAGCTCTCCCATGGAAAAAAAGCCTGAAGACAGGACTCTGGAGAATATTACTATTTAATGAATGAGTACAAGAAAAGAAATAAATGCAGACGATTGGGGGAAAGTGGTTAATAATAATAAAGAAAAAGTATCTAAGATGTTGCCTTACAAAACAAGAGAGAAAAGTGTTTCAAGAGAGAAGTAAGAGGAAACACCCTTAAGCTGTCCAGTAGTGGTGAGATCAAGATGAACAAGGCATCCCAAAGGGTGCCACAGAATGTCAAACAATAAGTTCTTTTACTAAATTAGATTTTTAAAATACAAAGATGACCCTTCCTCTTCCTGTTCCCTTTCTTTTACAGGCAATTTAGACTCCAAATCATCAGGGAGCATCAAGTAAGCCAGGGGAGCTGCAGTGCTTCAGAGGTGGGTATCAAAGCCTGAGCAGGGTAACGAGGGCTGCCCAGTGTGGGTGTCGGGGCCCAGTGTGGTGAGAACAATGCCCATGTTGGTTGTGTTGGAGCCCAGAGCAGGTGGGGAGGGCATCTATGCAGCAGAGGGGAAGCACTGGCAAGGGGATGTTGGTTAACAGGCAGGAGACTGGTTAAATAATCAATACATTAAGGCTAATGGTAGTCAGATTTCTCATGGTGGGTGAACAATATGGAAAGTGAGAAAACTAGGATGGACCCTGTAGCATTGGTTTGAAATTGAATATTGCAATGTAAACTCATGCATTTCAATACTTATATAGGTAGATGTCAAAGTTAATATAGCTTTGTCCACCAAAATGGCCTGGGAGCAGCAACACCCAATAACAATAGGCAAATGTAACCCTCAGATTGCTAATTCTAATTGTCATTCTTCAACCAAAGGAGCATTGGAGAAATAGCCAACTTCACAGCTGGGGCAGGGAAAATACAGAATGGAGCATGTTGTGCCAGAAAATTTAAGAACTAACATTTTGTGGTGATAGAAAATACCCAAAGAATGAAGAGGACTTTTTATTTTTTTATAACTTTATTGAGATATAATTAACTTATAACATTGTATAAGTTTAAGGTATACAACATGATGATTTGATACATGTACATATGGTGACATGACTACCACAATAAGATTTGTTAACACAGCCATCACCTCACATAACTATAATTTTGTTTCTGCATATTTCGGCAACATTTAAGATCTACTCTGTTAGCAACTTTCAAGTATATAATAGAGTATTGTTAACTAGAGTCACCATGCTGTACATTAGACCCGAGAACTTATTCATCTTATAACTGGAAGTTTGTATCCTTTGACCAATATCGTCCCATTTCCTCCAACCCTCAGCCCCTGGCAGTCACCTTTCTACTCTGTTTCCATGGGTTCAGCTTTTTTTAGATTCCACATACAAGTGAGATCATACAGTATTTGTCTTTCTCTAACTGACTTATTTCACTGAGCATAATGTCCTCAAGGTCCTTCCATGTGTGACAAATAGCAGAATTTCCTTATTTTTATGGTTGAATGATATTCCAGTGTCTGTCTGTCTGTCTCTCTCTCTCATATTTTCTTTATCCATTCATCTGTTGATGACACTTTGGTTGCTTCCATACCTTGGCTACTGTGAATAATGCTGCTATGAATATGGGGGTATAGATAGCTCTTTGAGATAGTGATTTTATTTCTTTCAGATATATACCCAAAGGTGGAATTGCTGGATCGTATAGTTGTTCTATTTTTAATTTTTTGAAGAATCTCCATACTGTTTTTCGTATGGCTGTACCAATTTACATTCCCACCAACAGTGCACAAAGTTTCCCTTTTCTCCGTATCTTCTCCAACATCCTCTTGTCTTTCTGATAATAGCTATTCTAACATGGGTGAGGTGATATCTCCCCGTGGTTTTGATTCACTTTTCCCTGATGGTTAGTGGTGTTGAGCACCTTTTCATGTATCTGCCAGTCATTTGTATGTCTTCTTTAGAAAAATGTCTATTCAGGTTCTCTGCCCATTTTTTAATCAGATGATTTGTTTTTGTTTATTTTTTTGTTATTGAGTTGTAAGATGACCTCGTGTATTTTGGATATTAACCCACTACCTTATGTATGGTTTTCAAATATTTTCTTCTGTTCTGTAGGCTGCTCCTTCATTTTATTGATTGGTTCCTTTCCTGGGCAGAAGCTTTTTAGTTTGATGTAGCCCCACTTATTTATTTTTGCTTTTTTCCCTTTGTGCTTTTGATGTCATATCCAAAAAATTCATTACTAAGACCCTTGTCAAGAGGATTTTTCCTTGGGTTTTCTTCTAGGAGTTTTATGGTTTCAAGACTTTCCTTTAAGTCTTTAATCTATTTCAAGTTAATTTTTGAAGTTAATAAGATAGGAGTCCAATTTCATTCTTTTGCTTGTGAATATACAGTTTTCCCAACACTGTTTATTGAAAAGACTATTTTTCCTCACTTAACATTCTTGGCTCAAAGGGCACTTTTTTAAAAGGACCCAGAAGCAAGCCTAAATTTCACGGAAGCCATTGACTAAACTGGAGATAATTTGAGCATGAAAATGAACGTTTAGAGTAATAGATTATAACTCATTCAGCAAAACAGGAACTAGGAATTCAACTAATATAATTAAATAAATTGAAAGTTTTCTAAAGAACAGGATAATTACATAGTTACATGCTACCTTCCTACAAAATATTCATTTATACAAAGAGAAAAGGAGTCATTTTACAGTGGAGCAGCCTAGCAGATACCACATCATTCCAGTGATAAAAGTAAATATTATCACTAATAGGAAAAATTTAAAAATGTGTGCCACCTTATAGGAGGCAGTTAAAAGAACACAGTGTAACTTCTGTCATATTTCTGCCAAATGCACAGAAGCTGAATCTAATCAGAAAGAAACATTAGCTAAATCCAAGTTGAGGGACATTCTACAAAGTAACAACAAAATTCAAACATAACAAAGTCATAAGAGACAAAGAACAACTGGGAAATTCTTTCAAACTGAAGAATAATATGAGACACAACTAAATATACAATGTATTGGTAAACTGTCTTTTTTCTATAAAGAACATTGGGATAATTGGGAAACTTGAGTGAAGTCTAAGGATTAGATGGTAGTAAACTATCAAAGTTAATGTCCAGACTTAGATGACTGCATTGTGGTTGTGTTGGAGAATATCCCTACTTGTAGGAAATATACACTAAAGCAGGGGTCCCCAACCCCCAGTCCATGGGCCAGTACCAGTCCACGGCCTGTTAGGAACCAGGCCACAGAGCAGGAGACGAGCGGCAGCAAGCGAGCGAAGCTTCACCTGCCGCTCCCCATCGCTCCCCGTCGCTCTCATTACCTCTGAACCATCCTCCCTATCGCTCGTGTTACCACCTGGACCTCGCCCCACACCCGCCCCGTCTGTGGAAAAATTGTCTTCCACGAAACTGGTCCCTGGTGCCAAAAAGTTTGGGGATGGCTGCACTAAAGTATTTGGGGTGTGACATAATATATCAGCAACCAATTCTCAAATGATTCAGGACAAAAAAAAGTTTTGTATTATACTTACAAATTTCTGTAAGTTTGAGACTGTTTCAAATTTCTTTAAAAATCATCAAAAATTCTCTTAATTTTCTGTCTTTGGCTAATTTAAATGATTTTACTTGTCAACTAAAAGATAAGCAAATATAACAACTAAAATGTAAAAGGTGAAATACATTTTAATCATTTAGAATTAAAGACCCTGGATAAGCGTACTCCAGTTTTATTATTCTTAATATTGTTATAATGTTACCAATAAAGTAAATAAAAGTAAAATTAAAAGATCAAAGGCATCTATGTCACTCATTTATGTTAGAAATTTCCTCTCTAAGAAATTGAACATTATGCTAGACAAACTATGGATTAGACTAGTGTGGCATTCCTGTATTATTTTGCCTGGGATAGCATAGTGTGTTTAGATTATTACCTATTTTTTTCTCTATTTTACCAACTGAAGAAAAAATTAGGTCTTTCTTTCCCACAAGCAGCATTAAATATACACCGTGTAAAATGTACTCAGGAGAAAATGAGAAAACTTATTTTCTAATCATGAAATCAAGGGATTTCATCTTCTGGAATGAAGAATGGGCTACATGTAAACATTAGGAAAATACAAAGATGAACACATTACAACAGTCTATGTTTTTAGGAAGGGCAATCAATATCTTTTGTAGAGACAGGAAGTGAATTATTTGATAATACTTCTATTGTTTTAAGAATTCTTAACCTAAAGCTAATATAAAGTCTGATAATTGAATGCTTCAGCTGGCTAAATATTGTTTAAGCAAGGAACTCAGAAATATAAGAGTTCTCCAATGACTAGGTTGTCTGGAAATGTAAAAGTTAAGCAAATGAACGCAAGAATATGAATTTATTAAAGGCAAATGACACAAGGCAACATGAGGTGAGGGGGACTCCTGCATAACACTGAAGACATCACTACCTTTAGTAGGACAGTGAACAGCTGAAGTAAACAGTTACCTAGAGAACATTAAAAAGATATCTTACTCACTTGTATGGAGTTGTAATTTCTGGGCTTTCTTTTAAAATGCACATCACTTGGAGGTTTTTCTCATAAGTCTTGGGCTCCAAGTCCTACCTGTAAAGAAGAGAACAGGGTTAAATACAGACAACTTCCCTAGAATTCTTAGAGCTCAGGCACATTGGTGGTTTGTCAGAAGAGTTAGGAAGGATGGTTGGGAAAAGGGCACCCCTACTTTTGTTTTACCTGGGATGAGCTGAGTGAAGTCTACATGTGGGACAGTTCATTTTACTCAGCTCCAAGGCAAAACCAGAGCCCTGATGTTGACCTGGTGTCCAACGAGTACAGGATGGTGTCCACAAGGGACTGAGCCAATGAGTGTGGATGGATCAATGTAAATCCATCACCACTACTGGAGAAACAACTCCAAGGACACGCTCTGGCGCCTGTAGATAAATAGTGTCAAATATGGGAAAGGAAACTAGGAGGAAAACAGAACAAATCCACTCCACTGTTTTTTGGGTTTTTTTTTGTTTTTATGTTTGTTTGTTTTGTTCAGTGTCAGTTCTAAATAAGCAAAGGAAAAACTGAAAAATAGAAACTGAAAATCTGAGGTGTCTTTTTTAAATTATTATTTCCTTTGGGGAATAGTCAAAATACATGATTAAGAAACTACATGAAGAAAGCAAAATTTTTCCATATTCTACATTTTTCTTTGAAATATATTATACATCAAGGTATATATATTGTCTATTATCTCAACAGTAACTCAACAATCATAACAAACAATAGGTAAATACTATATTAGCAAAGAAAATGGAATAAATAGTGTACTTAAATTAGATAATTTATTGCTGAGGTAGTCTTTTAGTCAAAATATCTAGATAAAAAAGAGAAGATCTTGGTATTAAATTAGTTTTTATTTTTTTTAAATGTCCATGTAATTGCCTCATCGTATAGACTCACTTTTACTGGTCTATAACTACACATTATAGAAATGCATATGTTACATTTCTCCTAACTCCATCCATTCTTTGATGTTTTCAGAACTGTGAAAAATTACCTCTATTTCTGAATGAGACAATACCAGACATATTTTAGTGTTCTATTGCCAGCCATGTGTTTTCACTATTCCTGAAATGATAATATGCAGTTTTGTTATGAAGGATGTCTTTCAACTTTATGTACTTGAGGACAATTGTTTTTTCCATAAATTTGGGTTATAAATAGTACTGGAAATTTATTTGTTTCTTATATGTCAGGCAAATTAACAAAATGAAATACCATATTATATTTATACTGTCAAAAAGTGAAAATAGCAACTACAATAATAAATCATGTAGCAGACGTTATACTTTATAAATCTCATAATTTTAACAACATCTTTATGACGTTGCTTATTACAATTTCCACTCATTAGGTGAGAAATTTGGAGATCAAAGAGATTAAACAACATATCAAAGAGTTAATAGATGGCAGGGCTCAATTTCCTATATTTTGTTAATTCTGGATAAACACATTTTTCAATTAAAATAAATTCCCCCTAAAACTATGACATACCATGATCAACAATCTTCTATCTTATACAATTGTATGTTATTAAGACACCTGAGACCCATAAGCATTAATTTGAACAGCATAGAATATTCCAGTGAAGATAAATTTAAAGATACAGAGGTCTTAACTTGAAAGAATAAGATAATTTAAAAAATAACAAAAACTTTCAAGAAATTTTCTGTTTTCTGATTTGTTTATTAGTAAAATGAATTACGTGAAATGTATTTAATCTTTCTGTGATTAAAACAGAGCATTAGGGGCTTCCCTGGTGGCGCAGTGGTTGAGAGTCCGCCTGCCGATGCAGGGGACACAGGTTCGTGCCCCGGTCCGGGAAGATTCCACAAGCCGCGGAGCGGCTGGGCCCGTGAGCCATGGCCGCTGAGAGCGGATCCGGAGCCTGTGCTCCGCAACGGGAGAGGCCACAGCAGAGAGAGGCCCGCGTACCGCAAAAAACAAAAACAAAAACAGAGCATTAGAAGATTTCTTACCATGATCTTAAGATGACCAGCTCAGTATACATACTAAAGTGTTGCTGGGGAAAAGGTTTGAAGTAGCTTGATATATATTTTTTTAAATGTGAATATTTAATTAAATTTTTTTCTCACTGTTGGAATACAGTATATAATTTTTCAGGTCATGGTATCCAATCTCACTGGAGACTGTAATTTGTTTTGCTATAATATATCCATTGAAGTATTATTTTATACTTGAATAATTTTTTTATTGTTCTAACTTTAGACATTTAAACACTTTCAACTAGCTTCCTGGAGAAAGTAAGAATATTGGTCATAGTCCTAAGTAAGAACCTACGGTTGTAAAGGAAACATTTTAATCACGCTAGAGAGAAGGGGTCTAATTTACCTGTGTTTTCCTTAGACGTCTATTTTCTTAAATCTGTTAACACAAAGCAAGTTCTATAGGACAAATAAAATGCAGCAGGTAAAAGCATCCCCTTGGAACACCTGTTAGACGTGGTGACTGTATGTGTCACTGGTAACTTGCTCTAAAGATATAAAGGCCTTGATGATGCATATAGTATTTCTCTTCTTCCACTGAACTCTGCCATGCTATTTTGATCTTGTTGAAAGCTGAACATTAAATTTTAAAATTAACATTGCAACAACAATGTTATTAGTTAAGTAAAACAACTGTTTGAAAATAACAGATGAAGGAAATGAATGATTAGGTCTTTGGCAACTGGTTTCTATAGGCAAGGACTTTCTCCTCAACAGTACTTTAGTTTTTGTACTGAAAACTCCCTCAATGTTCCGTTTTCCATCACAAACCTCCAGAAATCTTCACCAGAAGAATCACACATTGTGATCATAAATATCCACCAAGCAAGTGGAGGGGTGATTGAAGCATTCCGGCAGGGGGTGAGAGAGTCCCACATACGTTAATAGAAACTTGCCATTTCATTTTGCTACCAGAGCAAAACCACAGGTGATGCTTGATGTTTCCCCAAAAGGCTGTAATAATACAAACTATTTATTTTCACTCTCTCTTTTTTCTCAATTGAAGTATAATTGATTTACAATACTATATTAGTTTCAGGTGTATAACACAGTGATTCAATATTTTTATAGATTATATTCCATACAAAGTTATTGTAAAATATTGGTAATATTCCCTGTGCTGTACATTATATCCTTGTATCTTATTTATTTTATACCTAGCAGCCGGTATCTCTTAATCCCCTTCCCTAATCCTGCCCCTTCCCCCACCCCTCTCCCCACTGGTAACCACTAGTTTGTTCTCTGTATCTCTGAGTGTGCTTCTGTTTGCTATATTCACTGGTCTGTTTTATTATGCTTAGTGAAATAAGAGAAAGACAAATACTGTATTTTTCAGTTATATTTTCACTCTCTTAAAAGACCAGTTGTGTTTCAGCAAAGGTATAGGAAATTAGGTCTATGTTTTTATGTTTAACAATAATTGTTTCCAATTTTCTTGATACATTTTTGGGGGAAGATAGGTGTATTATGGGGTCCCCAAATGTTCTTTTTTAACTTTGAGTGTGAATTGGTGGAAGAGTCGTTTAATCTTAGATTTATTTTTTCTTCTTCCTTTTGTTTTCATAAGAGAGCATGAGAATGAAGGAGAGGTGAAAATTGGATAGCACTTGGTGAAAGCCTTCCGTGAAGGCAGCCAAAATTTATGAGGGGGAATTTGTACACGAATAATTAATTTCCTAAATTCCCAACTGTTGTAGAGTCTGCACATCTGATACTAGTAACAGAAATATTTTGTAACTGAAAAAATCTTTCAAGGGACTAATATTTGTAGAGTTCAAAGTGTAAATATTTTTTAATCTTTGAATGTTATTTACTCTAGAGGTGAAATACTTTTGAATAGCAGAAATTTTTACATTTAAAATTCAAATAAAATTTAGTGAAACTTACATATAAATTTGAATACGTCTCAAATTTTTCTTAGTGATAGTTATCAACTCAAGTGAACTCTTTTCTCCTTGCTTCTTCGTTACCTACTTTTGAACACAAACCTGAGCAATGGTGTGAACTAAATATGTTTAAATACTTCTGAGTGGAAGTGGACAATGGATTGTTTTGAATCTGACTTCTTAAAGAGGGAATAGCAGATATTTTAACATATGATATAGCTTATTCTTTCATGAAATACGCAATAAAGGGAAAAGGAAGCTTTCAGATTGTCTGAACACAAAGATTTTAATCTGGATTTGACCCAAGCTGTTTCCTCACTTCTAGTCACTTAGCTAGCCTCAGGAAAGCAATTTTTTTTTTTTGGTATTTTAACAGTAACTAACTTCATGCTGTTAGCCCGGTGTTGCAAGCACTTTATTCTAAGTCTAATCATTTCCCAAAATCACTCGCTTGTCTGTATTGTCATTCATGTTTCTTTGTGCAGTTCTACAAAATATAAATTATAACTTTCACCAACTACTAAATGTTCTGTTCATGTCATGTTTTAACATATTTTTGGTTCTCTTAGAAAACAGGAAATTTGATCATAAAACTATAGAATTAAAGTAATTCATAAGCTTGTTACTGCTGATATTTACTGTTTCTTTCTGTTTATCATATATTTGGAGTGTTTTCATAGCTATAACCGCACCCCTCTTTGCTAGGAATTCTGTAACTTGAAAATTAATATTCTGATCTACATTTGAACTTAAGGTCAACTGATTGCTACATCACTTCAATATCACAGAAGACTCTTTTAAAGACAAAGTTTATATTTAAAAATATATTCAATGTTAATGAAATATCAAATATCATCTAATACAATAAAAATAACAGCAATGAAACATCAAAATTTTGAAAAAAAGAGAAAATAAACATTTAAGCAGAATGTTTCCATTTCTTTTTTTCAGAAATAAATCAAAATGTCTTCATTTTTTTAAATCATTCATACTCAGTCTCTTACCCAGAGTTTCAAATTTTACCATTTTGAAACACTTAATATTTTAACCATTCAACTATGTATTTCACTATTTCTTTTATTAGCCTTTCAGACATGTTTTTCCTCTTTCGTGCAAGCACATAGAGGAGCTAGAGGAAATTAGTAATGTCCATTGTATAAAAACTAGGCTCAAATGTCTATGTGGAGGCTGACAGGAAATGCCAAAGAAATATCTTGATCAACGTCACATTGTTAGTGTTTTGTCTTCTCATCCAAGGTCTGAAATCATGGAATCTCCCTTTCAAGAGTTGAGGTGAAATTTTATAATTCATTTTTTTTGTTTCTTACAAACTGAAAATTAGAAACATTGAGAGGGGTATAAACGTAAGCTAACTTCTTTTTCCCCAAGCGTGCCTAAAGTTACCAGTTGAAAAGTAAGTGAAAATGCGGCCAGCTGAGTGTTTTACAAGCAGAAGGAGGCACCTTTTCAAAACATAGATCAACTTTGAAACTTTCAATAGCTTCTAATTACTCTTGAGATAAAGACCAAAATCCTAACCAAATGACCAAAAGTCAACAAGGCTCCTCTCCTTTAACCTCAAGCTCCCTCAGCCCAAGAGCTTTCCCTGAGTAAGTTGATGCACCTGCCTGGACCAGACTTTACTGGCCTCTGCACTCACTGTCAGAGTGAACTCAGCCACAACTTCCTCACAACAGCCTTTCCTATCCCCCACTGATGAAATCAAACTCCCCATTATAAGCTCTTGCAGCATCCTTTAACTTTCCTTTGGAGCACTAATTACCATAGCAATGTATGCAATTTGTGTCATCCTTTGATTAAGGCTAATATCCCCAACCAGACTGTAAATTCCTTGGGCACAGGGACAACGCCTGGCTTTGTTCACTCTTGGGCCTGTAACATCTAACACAGTTCCTGGCACATAGTAAATAAATACTTTTGGATGAATTAATCAGTGATATAGACCTGGATTTGAATCTTAACTCTACCATATCTTACATGCATGATCTTAATCAAGTTTCTAAAAATATTTCTAAGCCACATGGTCCCCTCTTATAAAAGTGGGACAATAAAACACAATTTATTCCTTGTTGAGAACCTGAAAGATATATATGTAATGACATAATTTGTGTTGGCTTCAACAGCATGTATTTCCATACCTTCTACTTCTCCTTCTCTTAGGAGAGAATAATGAGGAAAAGTTAATCTCTTGGCAAAGTTGTTTATTAAATAAAAGATCAACACTTGGTGATAACATATGCAAGTATATGCACAGTTTTGCCTTTCTGATCCCAAATATTTAAAAACCTAATCAAATACGCAGTGGAAGTTGTTTTATTCTTCAAATCTTTTGACAACTTCATTTCACTAATTTTTGCTTTGGATTGCAATGATCAAACTATCCTCAAAATTCAGAACAAAGCTATCTAAAAACAGATATATACTTCCTTCTCTCCATTACCCCAAGGTAATGGCGGAGTTGGCCTAAACTCACAGTGGGGGCAAGGACATGGACAGCTGAGACACCAGGAAAACATAATTATTACTATTTTTTATGTTTTGTTCTGTTGTTGTTTTAATATTGTTTTTATTTTCATTTCTTTTTTTAAAAATTTTTTATATTTCTATTTCTATGTTACATTTTTGTTGTTCTGTATTTTTTCCTTGTTTTCTTTTTTCTTTCCTTTATTCAATTTTGTTTATATCTTTCTTCCTTTGCTCTATTTGTTTTATCTTTTTATATCATTTTTGTGTGTTTGTTTTGTTTCTTCCTTTTTTCCTTCAGTTTGCATTCTGTTTTTGTTTTGTCTTTTATTTTTTGTTCTGGTCAATTTGATTTTTAAATGTTTGATTTCATTTTTGGGTTCTTTTGATGGGCTGGTTGCTCCCTTGTTTTCCCTGTTTTTGTTTGTATTTCTTTTTTTGTATGTGTGTGTGATATTTTTGGTCTGTGTGTTTTTATTTGTTTTTTTCCTGTCTTTTCTCTTTTTTTCCCTTTTATTGCCAAGCCGTGTGGTTTGCAGGGTCTTGGTTCCCAGTCTGGGTGTCAGGCCTGAGCCTCTGGGGAGGGAACAGTGAGTCCCGGATGCTGGAATGTCAGAGAATTCCCGGTCTAGGGAATATTAAACAGCAACAGCTCTCCTTGAGGTCTTCATCTCAACTCCAATATCTGGCTCCACCCAACTGCCTGCAGATTCCAGTACTGAATGCCCCATGCCAAACAACAAGCAAGACAAGAAAACAAACCCACCCATCAGCACACAGGCTGCCTAAAGTTGTACTAAGCCCACAGACACCCCAAAACACACCACCTGAGGTGGCTGTGCTGATCAGAGGGACAAGGTCCAGCTCCACCCACCAGAACATAGACACCAGTCCCTCCCACCAGGAAGCCTACACAAGCCACTGGAACAACCTCACCCACTGGGGGCAGACACCAGAAGCAAGAGGAAATATGACTGTGCAGCCTGCAGAAAGGAGACCTCAAACACAGTAAGTTAGACAAAATGAGAAGACAGAGAAGTATCTTGCAGGCAAAGGAGCAAGATAAAAACCCACAAGACCTAATAAATGAAGAGGAAATGGGCAAACTACCTGAACAAGAATTGAGAGTAATGACAGTAAAGATGATCCAATATCTTAGAAATAGAATGGAGAAAATACAAGAAACATTTAAAAAGGACTTAGAATAACTAAATAAAAAACAAACTGTGATGAACAATGCAATAATGGAAATAAAAAGTACACTATAAGGAATCAATAGCAGAATAACTGAGGCAGAAGGATGGATAAGTGAGCTGGAAGATAGAATGGTGGAAATAACAGCCATGGAGCAGAATAAAGAAAAAAGAATGAAAAGAATTGAGGACAGTCTCAGAGACTTCTGGAACAATATTAAATCCACAAACATTTGAATTTTAGGGGTCCCAGAAGAGGAAGAGAAAGAGAAAGGGTCTGAGAATACAAGAGAGTATAGTTGAAAACTTCCCAACATGGGAAAGTAAATAGTCAATCAAGTCCAGTAAGCACAGAGAGTCCCATACAGGGTAAATCCAAGAAGAAACATGCCAAGACACATATTAATCAAACTAACAAAAACTAAATACAAGGAAAAATAATAAAAACAGCATGGGAAAAGCAACAAATAACATACAAGGGAATCCCCAAAAGGTTATCAGCTGAACTTTAAGCAGAAACTCTGCAGGCCAGAAGGGAGTGGCAGGATATACCTAAAGTGATGAAAGGGGAAAACCTACAACCAAGATTACTCTACCCAGCAATGATCTCTTTCAGATTTGATGAGGAAATCAAAAGCTTTAGAGAAAAGTGAAAACTAAGAGATTTCAGCACCACCAGACCAGCTTTACTACCAATTCTAAAAGAACTTCTCTAGGCAGAAAACACAAGAGAAGAAAAAGACCTATAAAAACAAACCCAAAACAGTTAAGAAAATGGTAATAGGAATATACATATCAATAAAGACCTTAAATGTAAATGGATTAAATGCTCCAACCAGGAGACACACACTGGCTGAATAGATATAAAAACAAGACCTATACATATGCTGTCTACAAGAGACCCACTTCAGACCCTGGGACACATATGTACTGATAGTGAGGGGATGGAAAGATATTCCATGAAAATGGAAATCAAAAGGAAACTGGAATAACAATACTCATATCAGACAAAATAGACTTTAAAATAAAGACTGTCACAAGAGACAAGGGAGGACACTACATAATGATCAAGGGATCAATCCAAGAATAAAATATAACAATTGTAAATATTTATGCACCCAACACAGGAACACCTCAAGACATAAGGCAAATGCTAACAGCCATAAAAGGGGAAATCAACAGTAACACAAAAATAGTGGGGGACTTTAACACCCCACTTACACCAATGGATAGATGGTCCAGACAGAAAATTAATAAGGAAACACAAGCCCTAAATGACACATAAGACCAGGTAGACGTAACTGATATTTATATGACAATCCATCCAAAAGTGACGGAATACACTTTCTTCTCAAGTGCACATGGAACATTCTCCAGTATAGATCAAATGCTGGGTCACAAAGTGAGCTTAGGTAAATTTAAGAAGATTGAATCATATCAAGCAACTTTCCTGACCACAATGCTATGAGATTAGAAATCAATTACAGGGGAAAAAAACCTGTAAAAAACACAAATACATGCAGACTAAACAATATGCTACTAAATAACCAAGAGATCACTGAAGAAATCAAAGAGGAAATCAAAAAATACTTAGAAACAAATGATGATGAAAACATGATGACCCAAAACCTATGGGATGAAGCAAAAGCAGTCCTAAGAGGGATGTTTATAGCAATACAATCCTACCTCAAGAAACAAGAAAATCTGAAATAAACAAGCTAACTTTACACCTAAAACAACTGGAAAAGAAGAACAAAGAAAACACAAAGTTAGTAGAAGGAAATAAATCATAAAGATCAGGGCAGAAATAAGTGAAATAGAAATGAAAAAAACCCCAGCAAAGATCAATAAAACTAAAAGCAGTTTCTTTGAGAAGATAAACAAAATTGATGAAACGTTAGCCAGACTTATCAAGAAAAAAACGGAGAGGACTCAAATCAATAAAATTAGAAATGAAAAACAAGTTACAACTGACACCACAGAAATACAAAGGATCATAAGAGACTACTACAAGCAACTCTATGCCAATGAAATGGACAACCTAGAAGAAATGGACAAAATCCTAGAAAAGTACAACCTTCCAAGGCTGAACCAGGAAGAAATAGAAAATATGAACAGACAAATCACAGGTAATGAAATTTAAACTGTGATTTAAAGTATTCCAACAGGGCTTCCCTGGTGGCGCAGTGGTTGAGAGTCTACCTGCTGATGCAAGGGACACAGGTTCGTGCCCCGTTCCGGTAGGGTCCCACATGCCGCAGAGCAGCTGGGCCCGTGAGCCATGGTCGCTGAGCCTGTGCGTCCGGAGCCTGTGCTCCACAACAGGAGAGGCCACAACAGTGAGAGGCCCGCGTACCGCAAAAAAAAAAAATATTCCAACAAACAAAAGTCCAGGACCAGATGTCTCCACAGGCGAATTCTATCAAACGTTTAGAGAAGGGCTAACACCTATCCTTCTCAAACTCTTCCAAAAAATTACAGAAGAAGGAAAACTCCGAAATTCATTCTATGAGGCCACCATCACCCTGATACCAAAACTAGACAAAGATATCACAATAAAAGAAAATTACACGCCAATATCACTGATGAACATAGACGCAAAAATCCTCAAAAAAAAATTAGCAAACAGAATCCAACAACATATTAAAAGGATCATACACCATGATCAGTGGGATTTATCCCAGGGATGCAAGAATTCTCCAATATATGCAAATCAATCAATGTGATACACCATATTAATAAATTGAAGAATAAAAACCATATGATCATCTCAATAGATGCAGAAAAGGCTTTTGACAAAATTCAACACCCATTTATGATAAAAACTCTCCAGAAAGTGGGCACAGAGAGAACCTACATCAACATAATAAAGGCCATATACAACAAACCCACAACAAACATTACTCTCAATGGTGAAAAACTGAAAGCTCTTCCTCTAAGATCAGGAAGAAGACATGTGTGCTCACTCTTGACACTATTATCAACATAGTTTTGGAAGTCCTAGCCATGGCAATCAGAGAAGACAAAGAAATAAAAGGGATCCAAATTGGAAAAGAAGAAGTAAAACTGTCACTGTTTGCAGATGACATGATACTATACATAGAAAATCCTAAAGATGTCATCAGAAAACTTCTAAAGCTAATCAGTGAATATAGTAAAGTTGCAGGATACAAAATTAGTACATAGAAATCTCTTGCATTTCTATATGCTAGCAAGAAATGATCAGAAAGAGAAATTGAGAAAACAATCCCATTTACCACTGGAATAAAAAGAATAAAATGCCTAGGAATAAACCTACCTAGAGAGGCAAAAGACCTGTATACAGAAAACTATAAGATACTGATGAAAGAAATCAAAGATGACACAAATAGATGGAGAGATATAACATGTTCTTGGATTAGAAGAATCAGTGTTGTGAAAATGACTATAGCACTCAAAGCAATCTACAGATTCAGTGCAATCCCTATCAAATTATCAATGACATTTTTCACAGAACTAGAACAAAAAAAATTTTTTTTTTTTTTTGCAGTACATGGGCCTCTCACTGTTGTGGTCTCTCCCTTTGTGGGGCACAGGCTCCGGACGTGCAGGCTCAGCAGCCATGGCGCACGGGCCCAGCCACTCCGCAGCATGTGGGATCTTCCCGGACTGGGGCACGAACCCATGTCCCCTGCATCTGCAAGCGGACTCTCAATCACTGCACCACCAGGAAAGCCCAAGAACAAAAAATTTTACAGTTTGTATGGAAACAAAAAGACCTCAAATAGCAAAATCAATCTTGAGGGAAAAAAATGGAGCTGGAGGAATCATGCTTCCTGACTTTAGACTATACTACAAGGCTACAGTAATCAAGACAACATGGTACTGGCACAAAAACAGAAATATAGATCAATGCAACAGGATAGAAAGCCCAGAGATAAACCCATGCACCTATGGTCAACTGATCTATGACAAAGGAGGCAGGGATATATAGTGGAGAAAAGGCAGCATTTTCAATAAGTGGTGCTGGCAAAACTGGACAGCTACATGTAAAAGAATGAAATTAGAACACTCCTTGACACCATACACAAAAGTAAACTCAAAATGGATTAAAGATCTGAATGTAAGGCCAGACACTATAAAACTCTTAGAGCAAAACATAGGCAGAACACCCTTTGACGTAAATCGCAGCAAGAAATTTTTGACCCACCTCCTAGGGTAATGAGAATCAAAACATAAATAAACAAGTGGGACCTAATAAAACTTAAAAGCTTTTGTACAGCAAAGGAAACCCTAAACAAGACGAAAAGACAGCCCTCAGAATGGGAGAAAATATTTGCAAATGAAGCAACTGACAAAGGATTAATCTCCAAAATATACAAGCAGCTCATGGAGCTCAATAACAAAAAAACAAATAACTCAATCAAACAAACAAATATCAGAAAATGGGCAGAAGATCTAAATAGACATTTCTCCAAAGAAGACATACAGTTGGCCAAAAAACACATGAAAAGTTGCTCAAGATCACTAATTTTTAGAGAAATGCAAATCAAAACTATTGATACAATAAGCTATCACCTCACATTGGTCAGAATGGCCATCATCAAAAAATCTACAAACAATAAATGGTGGAGAGGGTGTGGAGAAAATGGAACCCTCCTACACTGTTGGTGGGAATGTGAATTGGTAGAGCCACTATGAAGAACATTATGAAGGGTCCTTAAAAGACTCAAAATAGAACTACCATATGACCCAGCAATTCTACTTCTGGGCATATACCCAGAGAAAACCATGGTTAGAAAGACATATACACCCCAATGTTCATTGCAGCATTATTTATAATTGCCAGGACATGGAATCAACCTAAATGTCCATCAACAGAGGAATGTATAAAGAGGATATGGTACATATATACAATGGAATATTATTCAGCCATAAAAAGGAATGAAATAGGATCATTTGTAGAGACATGGATGAACCTAGAGACTGCCATACAAAGAGAAGTATGTCAGAAAGAGAAAAACAAGTATCGTATATTAATACATATATGTGGAATCTGAAAAAATTGGTGTAGATGATCTTATTTACAAAGCAGAAATAAAGACACAGATGTAGAGAATAAATGTATAGATACCAAGGGGGAAATGGGGTGGGATGAATTGGGAGATTGGGATTGCTTATATACACTATTGGTACTATGTATAAAATAGATAACAAATGAGAACCTACTCTATAGTACAGGGAATTCTACTCAATCCTCTGTGGTGACCTAAATGAGAAGGAAATCTAAAAAAGATGATATACATATAGCTGATTTACTTTGCTGTGCAGTATAAATTAACACAATATTGTAAAGCAACTGTACTCCAATGTAAAAGAAATATTGAAGAAAAAATGTTTAGTCAAAAATAAAAATCATATGATCATCGCAACAGACACAGAAGAAGTTTTTGACAAAATTTAACATCCATTTATGATAAAATCTTTCCACAAAGTGGTTTTAAAGAGAACATGCCTCAACATAAATAAAGGACATATATGACAAGCACACAGCTAACATCATACTCAAAATGGTGAAAACCTAAAAGCATTTTCTCTATAATCAGGAACAGAACAAGGATGTCCACTCTTGCCAATTTTATTCAACATAGTATTGGGAGTCTTAGCCACAGAAATAAGATAAGAAAAATAAATAAAAGGAGTCCAAACTGGAAAGGAAGAAGTAAAACTTTCACTGTTTGCAGATGTCATGATACTATATATAGAAAATCTTAAAGACACCACAAAAAATTATAGAACCAATAAATGAACTCAGTAAAGTTGCAGGATACAAAAGTAATATACAGAAATCTGTTGCATTTCTATACACTAACAATGAACTATCAGAAAAAGAAAATTTTTTTAAATCTCATTTAAAATTGCATTGAAAAGAATAAAATACCTAGGAATAAATCTAACTAAGGAAGTAAAAGATCTGTACTCAGAAAACTGTAAGACATTGAAGATGATACAAACAAATGGAAATATATACCATGTTCATTGACTGGAAAAATTAATATTATTTAAATTACGATATCACCCAAGGCAATCTAGAGATTCAAAGCAATCCCTTTCAAAATACTAGTGACATTTTTCTACAAAGCAAATAACCCTAAAATTTATATGGAAACACAAGATACCCTGAATAGTCAAAGCAATCTTGAGAAAGAAGAACAGGCTGGAGGTATCACACTCTGTGTTTTCAAACTCTATTATATAGCTACAGTATGGTGCTTGTACAAAAACACATAGATCGATGGAACAGAATAGAGAGCCCAGAAATGAATCCACACTTATATAAGCAATTAATCTATGACAAAGGAGGCAAGAATATTCAATGGAGGAAAGAGAGCCTCTTCAATAAATAGTGTTGAGAAAACTGGGCAATTGCATATGAAAGAATAAAACTGAATTACTTTCTCACACCATATACAAGAATAAACTGAAACTGAACTAATAATTTACATGTAAGCCCTGAAGCCATAAAACTAGAGGGACATAGACAGTACTCTTTTTTACATTAGTCTTAGCAATATTTTTTTGATATGTGTCCTCAGGCAAGGGAAACAAAAGCAAATATAAACAAGTGAGACTACATCAAACTAAAAGCTTTTGCACAACAAAGAAAACTATCAACAAAACAAAAAGGCTGCCTCCTGAATGGGAGAAGATATTTGCAAATGATACATCTGCTAAGGGGTTAATATCTAAAACATACAAAGAACTCATACAATTCAATATCAAAAAAACAAACAACCCAATTAAAAAATGGACAGAGGTCCTGAATAGACATTTTTCCAAAGAAGACAGGCACATGAAAAAGATGCTCTATATCATTAATCATCAAGGAAATTCAAATCAAAACCACAATGAGATTATTACCTCACTCTTGTCAGAATGGCTATTAACAAAAAGACAACAAATAACAAGTGTTGGTGAGGATGTGGAGAAAGGGGAATCCTTGTGCAATGTTGGTAGGAATGTAAATTGGTGCAGTCAGTATAGGAAATAGCATGATGATTCCTCAAAAAATTAAAAATCTCACTGCCATATGATCCAGCAATTCCACTTCTGGGTATTTACCCAAAGAAATGAAAACACTACTTCAAAAGATATATGCAACTCTATATTCCTGAACCATTATTTACAATATCCAAGATATGGAAGTAATCTAGGTGTCCATCGATAGATGAATGGATAAAGAAGTGGTATATATATAATGGAATATTCCTTAGCCATAAAAAAGAATGAAATCTTGCCATTTGAGATGACCTGGTTGGTCATAAAGGGTATTACACAGATGATATGTCACACAGACAAAGACATATACTGTTTAACTTCACTTATATGTGGAATCTAGAAACAAAACAAATGAACAAACACAACAAAACAGATACAGACTCATAGAAACAGAGAACAAACTGGTGGCTGCCAGCATGGTGGAGGGCAAAGGGTTGGGTAAAATAAGTGAATGGGATAAAGAGGTATGAACTTCCTTTTATAAAATAAATAAGTCACAGGGATGTAATACAGAGGGGGTATAGTCTATAATATTGTAATAACTTTTATGGTGACAGAAGTTTACTAGACTTATCATAGTGATAATTTTGTAATTATTTAAGTATCAAATCATTATGTTGTACACCTGAAACTAATAGAATATTGTACATCAACTGCACTTAATAAAAGAAAAAGAAAAGAACTCTTGCTTCTTTTTTTTAAAGAAATGAAATTTAGTTGTAATTTTAAATATTATATCAGTAAAAGAAAACTAATGTGTTTGAAAAAAATTGGGGGGACTATATAACCTCTTGACCTAAAACATTTTATTATTCATATAACTAAAATAATTTTATTTGACAATGAAATCAGGAGAATTTAGGTGTTAGTTACAGCAGGTCCGCTAAATGTCTGTATGATCTTATAAAACTCACAATCCCTCTGGACAACATATTCTAAATTTTTCTCTTTTTGTATTTATTTATTCATTTTACTTATACTTTCTGATATTTGATAGTGCAAGAAACAATGCTGGAAATAGTCAAGGCAGAATCATTGCCCTCACCCCATGCATGAAACCAGGCTGTGCACCCAACACAGAAGGGCTCAAGAGCAAATGCAGAGGCTAATCATTTGCTTTATTCACCTCTAAATCCACAGTTCACTTTCAAACTCATTCTAATTTGTATATCTTGTGAATAGAATGTCATTCCATTTTAGAATGTTGAATTAATTTTAGGTACATTCATACACACATATTTCAACTTTATTGAGGAGAATTTTTACTCGACACACAACAGATCTCATTTTCATTGTTAGCAATTTCCCATAAGTTCTTTTAATTTTACTAGGGGAATAATTAAGTGTATAATATATTGTACTATTGTGGATTAGGACAGTATTTGGCATTCTTCAGCTCCTTTCAACATTTGTTTCAAAGTCCCTTATTTTCCCATGTGTGTCGTGCACATGTACACGTATGAGTGTAAGTTCTTTCTCTTTTCTAAAATTAGTTAAAGGCATAAAAAATACAGGATAAAGATCATGATATAGACATATAAATCTGTGTTATGGAATATTTATTGTTTAAACTGAAATTTAAAAAAAGAGAATTTTTATATTTTTATGTGTTTAGAATATCATTGGGAGTGTGAATTAGCATTTCAAAAGCATTTTAATAAAATTTAATGGAAACTAGGTATGAAAATGTACTATACTTTGACTTTTAGAAACACAATTGTAGGTATATGTTGCTCCCAAACCCTAATGAATACAAATTGTTAGGAAAAAAATCATAATTGTAGCACATTAAAGGCACTTTCTATCTGCTTTATACCTATTCACTTATTCTAAAAATATGTGTTAAGAACCTATTGCCCTAAGTTAGTGTAGGTAATACAAAGATTACACACAAGGCCTCTATTCCCCAAAAGTAAACTTTCCCCAAAAGTTTACAATACAGTTGGGGAGATATAGCATTTGAATATAGAAATTTGCACATACCAGTGAGGAAATCCTAATTGAAAGTGGTATCAACTGGCCTCTAGGAACTCTTTCCAACTTTAAGATATAAAATAGCAAGATTTCACTCATTAATCTATATAAATAAATGTATATGGAAATATTCATTGAGTATAGTAGATGACTATGCAACCAAAACTGTTTATAGCCATAAACAGAGCAGACAAAATTTTTGTTGTCAAGGCACTTACACTCAAAGGGAATACGCAGGCAATAAATAATAAAAATGAATATATAGGGCTCCCCTGGTGGCGCAGTGGTTGAGAGTCCGCCTGCCAATGCAGGGGACACGGGTTCGTGACCCGGTCCAGGAAGATCCCACATGCTGGGGAGCGGCTGGGCCCGTGAGCCATGGCCGCTGAGCCTGCACATCCGGAGCCTGTGCTCCGCAATGGGAGAGGCCACAACAGTGAGAGGCCTGCGTACCGCAAAAAAAGAAAAAAAGAATATATAGTCAGTTGGTGTTTAGTGTTATAAGGAGGAAAATAAAAATAGAAGATAAGAAGGGATTGTGCTGGTCTGGGGCAGGGATGGGGGCAAATTTCAATTTCAAGCAGAGTCGTCATGGAAAGGCCTCATTGAGAAGGTGACATCTGGGCACATACTTGAGAGATAAGAGAGTGAGCCCTGCAGATAGCTGGTACCAGTCTGCAGCCCCGGGGGTTGGAGACCTCTGGTCTAAAGGATACCCAGATAGCTGGTAAAACATTATTTCTGGATGTGTCTGTAAGGTGCCTCTGGAAGAGATTAGAATTTGAATCAGTAGACAGAGTAAAGAAGATTGCCTCACCAATGGGGGTGGGCGTGAGCCAGCCTGTTTAAGGCCTGAATAGAATAAAATGGTGGATAAAGGGCAAATTCACTCTCTCTGCTTGAGCTGAGATAGTCATCTTCTCCTGCATTGGTGTTCCCTGTTCTTGGGCTTTTAGATTCATATCAGGACTTATACCAACCAGTCTGATTCTCAGACCTTCCAAGTTGAACTGAATTACACCACTAGCCTTTCTTGCAGACAACAGATCTTGGGAATTCTTGGTCTCTGTAACCATGTAAGCCAATTCCTACAATAAATCTCCTCTTATCCAAATCTATATATATTTTATTAGTTCTGTTTCTCTGGAGAACTCTGACTAATACACTAATCCATGGTGATAGAAATGAGGCAGTGTTTCTCTTTGGGAGGTGAGAGGCAAGGAGTTCAATCAATGTGGGCTTGGGGAAGATTTCTCGGTGATAGGAATGTTCTACATCTTGTATTAGGTGATAGTTACATGGGTTACTCAATTTTCAAAACTCATCAAATTGAATGCAAGGAATGCATTCAATTGAAGGAATGCAAGGCAAATAGGTGGAGTTATAAGGAAAGCAACTTTCGGGCAATATAAGGAAACTCTTTCTAAACTTCAGGGTTTTTAATCATGTAATAAGCTATTTTATCAAAAAGTAAATTAATTGTACTTGGAAACATTCATACAAAGGCAGAATGGCCTACTGTTAGAAGTTGTCTAGTACAACACTCAATATAAATGTTCTCCCTAAAGCATTTTAATCCTTTTCATCAATCAGTGGCTATGATAACCTAAGTTAACAGGTTTTCTTGAATTTAGTCTTTCATTTTTCATTTCTATCTTCTACTTTAACAGTGTTTGAGAATGTTGAAGTAGCAGGAATAGCAAACAGATTAAAGTTTATGATCCAGTTCTATAAGATTAATAGTGCTTAGACTACTGTGTTGAGATGGACTCTGAAGCCAGATCCACAGCTCAGTAGGAGGGATTATTGTCATCGTTTAATGATATCTGACATGGGTATAAGAAGGCAGGGAGTGACATAAGTACCAGGCATTTGCCATCACAGAGTTGTAAGAAATGTGTGGATTTGTAAATTAGATAAAAATGATGACTGAGAGATTCACAGATATAAATTAGTAGAGAAACAGCAAGGAAGAGAAAAAAAAGTATGAGAGAAAGATTAGTATCTTAACACACAAACTTTTCTTTTTGGCTAATGTTTTATTTTCATAGTTGCCATATTTGGACAATCTAGGATCTTTAAACACTATAATTAAATTGATTTTGGTGTGATAGCTAAACATAACCAGATTAAAATGGCCTGGATTTTCGATTAATAAACATTAAAATATTGTAGTGGTACTCTTCTATAGTCAGATGTACAAAGATGTCAGATAAATATTTACATGAGAGTAAATCTAGTACCGACCAAGTTGGACTTACGGGATTGGAGATATACTTAGGAGCCTTGTAAGGCATAGCTTTTCCCACCCCTGCCTTATACAGAACTGAAATGACCACACACTTTAAATACGTAATGTGTAACTTCCAGCTGAAAAAAAATCTTAGCCCTGCTCCTCCCGGCATAGTCAGAAGGTCAGTTCTTTGAAAGAAGCTGTCCCCGAATGTGAATGAAGCTCCAACTGGAGCTTCAAATGTGGTAATACACAAGATGTTCTCAGAACAAGGCAATCACCAAATGGGGAGCTTGACTAAATTGGTTGAGGATGTTTTCTGCTCTGATCATGCTTTGGCAGATAGAACAAAGAGAGACCAAGAAAGAATCCCAAAGGCTAGAACACAAGAGTATGAGTGTGGTGTTCTGGGATCTGCCTTCCATTTGTGTAGGTCCCGGGACAATTCCTTTAATCTCATCCTATTTGAATTTACCATAAATATAGCTAAGACGCTGCATACCTTCTAAGATGTTTTCCAGAAAATATTACAGGCAAAGTTATAAAGGTTAAACAGAGAGAAAAAAAGCCCCTATATTGGGACATTCTCTTCTGTAACAACTTAGATTTATTCCTTCCTATTCTCTCTCCAGTCAGCATGCAGAGTCACATAGAGGCAATTTCATATGGATGAAAGTTTTCATGGAGTAAAGAACGACGGACAGTCAAAGCTCAGGGGCCAAGGCACTTTCATGACAAAGGGCAGCCTAAGATCAAATCCATCTACTCCATGTTTTATTTCTTACCATTGACTCCTAAGTTGGGGATTTAGTGAGCACCCCAAAGCAGAGAAGCAGCCATGTTAGGAACCAGCCTTAGTTTAAATGAGTGAGTGTTGGAATATTTAGGAATAACCAACATGAAAGCTGGACAGAACAAAAATGTTTCACACTTTTAGACCATTTAGAATTAGAGCATGAGGGATTAATACTGTAATTAATTAATGAAGGCCTGCCTTTCCTACTAGTCTGAGGGTTCCTTGAGGCTGGATGCCGCATCAATCTTTTTCCTCTGGGTTTCCTCTGTTCTAGCACAGGGTGATAAGATACAGCTCCAGCTGGGAGAAACTTCAAGAAGGCAGAATTCAAGAGGCTCAATTTGGGCCAGAGACAGACCAAGGTCATATGAGAGAATCATCACAAAAGAGATATGACCCAGAAACTAGGAAGTGTCAGCAGACACAGGGGTAGCAGAAGGTATCATTTTGTGCACAGAATGAGCAGCAGATGTAACAGAGAAGATGCTAAGACTGGAGGCAGAGGCGAATGCAGATCAGAGCACCTCAGCTCAGAAATCCAAGGGAAAGTGCTTTGATCAGGGTCTTAGAGAGGAGCTGTTTTGCAGCACTAGCCTAGATTCCCAGTCCAAGTCTTCCTGCTTCTAAAGGGGCTTGGCTTATGTTTTCTATAGGGTAATTTAAACAATTTCAGTTAAACCAAAAGAAGAGGAAGAAGAAGAAGTAGGAAGGGGAGGAGGGGAAGGGGAAGGAGGAGAAGAAGTAGCAGCTAAATGATCTATCACACCTGGACAGGGTGTGGTCAGCCAGGACAAAGCTAAACTAAGCAGTAATCCAAGAGAGACGTACCAATACCAAAAGAATCCTTGATCAAAGTACAGCTTGGAGGCTCCAGGCTGTTGGAAGATCCTGACACCACTAATCTTGAATGCAATGTCCTCTCGTGGACTTTTCATTGTTTTGCCTAACAGTAGCAAATCACAGTTTTAGAAGTAGCAATAATGTTGTGGCAAAGTTATGAGCTATTGTTGTTACATAATGGAAAAATCATTTTTTAAAAACTTGGAAAAAATAGTGTTTTGATTTTTGAAAATGTTTGCTTTAAACATATATATTATATTAACTTTAATATGAAATTAAACTTTTTTAATATAAAGTTAAACTTTCACTCCCTAAATTTATGAAAACCAACTAATTTCTTTTGGTGGTTCTTGTAGTCAAAAAAGTATATCTACACATCCTGTACTATATTGAATAAGTAGGGAATGTGTTTGCTGGGTTCCAATCTAAATCTCTTGACTTCTTCTCCTCTAAATAAATAGCTACTATTAATAATTCACTCCCCCAAATCAGAGAAAAACATAAAATTAAGCCCCTCTTCAGTTACTTTAAATGATGTAACCAGGCCATGACTTGGCTATGACTCATTCCATGACTAAAGTCACTTGAGAACTGCTTGTTTCTCATCACCATCTGGCCTTATGAGGGATCGTGGGTGTCTTCTACAGGAGACAGTAGGTCAATGGCCAAAAGCCAATGGAGACAAAGAGATGTTGTGGTTACCAAGTTGGAGATGGAATACATGAATTTTACTCCAAAGCCTCTTATCCAAAGTGCTATAAAGAGAAAATTCATGCCTGATCCTCTACCTTCCGCTTGATGGAAAATATTCAGATGCGTTTGTTTGAACTCATCTTAGAACCTTGGCAAGTTGGTCTTTCCAATAAATATAGGCCAAAAAATAGCATAAATATAAACCCCTTATGTACAGTAATCCCTACCAACCTCAATATGCACATTCTTAGAAACGTGTGTGAAAAATTGAAGCAAATCCTACATGAAAACAAAAATTTACCTTCCACTAAAATATGGGGGTGTTAACAAGAAGGAATGAGTATGTACTTTGCTGAGCAAGCTCATCTCAGGTAATGTCAGATATGTGCTCTTCTCTGAAACCTAAAAGATCAAGGGACAAATTTGTTGTTTCATTACAAGAGAAAGGAAAGGGGATGAATTGAGTGTGTTTCTATACAAATTTCTAAACCAAAAATCTCCTTATAAATAGAAAATGAAAGAACTTTATTTTAAATACTATGGAACTAGAATCTGTCCCCTCATCATGGACCTTGAAGATGTCAGAGCTCCTGACCACTTCCCAGAATGCAGATTTCCTGATATAAATAGTCCTGCAGCTTGCAAAGTTGTAGTCACTGGTGTGTATATAGATGTGTGGTAGGCAAAATTCTAAGTTAACTCCTCTTTGATTGTGAGCAGAACCTGTGAAAGAGATGAGATATCACTCCTGTGATCATGTTAACATGATACTGCCAAAGGAGATTAGCCAGGTGAGCATGACCTAATCACATGATCCTTTTAAAAGCAGAGTTCTCTCCGACTTGTGGCAGAGGGGAAAGTCAGAGATTTGAAGCACCATCATTGACTTGAAGATAGAGGATGCCACATAGCATGGCCTCAGAGTAGCCTCTAGAAGCTGATAGCCATCCCCCACTGATAGCTAGCAGACAACGGAGCTCAGTCCTACACCCACAGGAAATGAATTCTGCCTGCAACAAATGAATTTGGTAGAGATCCCAAGCCTCAAACGAGAGCAGCCCTGAACACCACTTTGATTTCAGCCCAGTGAGACCCTGAGAGATACTAGTTGCACTGTGACCAGACTTCTGACCTACACAACTGTGAGACAATAAATGGGTGTTGTTTTAAGCCATTAAATTTGTCATACCTTGTTCTACAGAAATAGAAAATCCTTACAAATTGATAGCTGTGCTTGATTGATCAGTTATGACTAATCTGAGAAAAAGTCTTCTTACACAGTGGATGTAAGTCATCTAAGAGTTTTCCAACTCTGAGATTCTGTTTTTTTAATAACAGCCTTCTCTGATAATGTATGATGTTAGCCTCTTGTTTAAAAATAACCCCTTGAATTGAACAGATGTCATACTTCTTTTGTATCTGTGAGATGTTTCTCCATAGAAACTGTTTAAAATAAAATCCAGAAAAGATATTTCAGAATTTTTTTGTTTTAGTAAACAGAGTTTTTTGTATTATTACACCATAGGGGGTTTGTATTAAATTTTAGCAAATTTACAGCATTTTATGGGAAATATTTTCACTTTGGTAATCCAAACCTGTGTGAAAATTGTAAGTAGTTCAAATCACACATTCATTTAATGTCACCTTGAAGTGTTTTACAACATGAGAATTTGATCCAATGTTCATAATTTTAAAGGATATAAATCTGGTAACCATAAAATGGTAAGCCAACAGGTCCAAGTACAGAAGCCACAGGCAGTGAAGCAGGTATGTTTCCATTTGGTCTCTGTATTCTTTATTCTGGAGAAACTCTATTCCTCCCCCAAACAAACCTTGTTTTACTTACATCTGTTCCTTTTTTTTTTAACTTTCATCTGTTTTAAATAGCTAGTATGTACAGTAAACTACCACATATGGTAACAAAAACCCTGTCATTTAAGAGCACATTTAATACTGATATTACAATATGTTTAATTGAAACAAATGAGTCACAAATGACAAATTAAACAACATCTCTTCTGGGTGAAGAGTCTCTCTCAAATATTTAAAAGGAGCTCTTCATGCAAAACTGTACTAAGCAGGGGAAAAGAGTATTCTATCTTTCTCTATGGAATAAGCCTACATGGTACTTTTTAAAAAAACTTGAACAGTAACAGCTTTTAGTCATAGTTTGCATTGCGGTTTGCATCACAATAAGTTCAGCATTTATTATTATTATAATTATGATTATTATCATCATTTTTTAACTGTACTTTCCTTTTGGACATCACTTGACTTTGGACATCATTCGACCTTTGTTATCTACCACAGTGGTTCCAGGTGCACTTTCAAATACTAGGAGTTTATGGTAATAGAATTGAAGGGATTAAAAGATTCTGAGTAATTCCAAGACAAATCAGAAATAACCACAGTGCAATTATTAGTCCTTATGGTGTCTAGAAAAGTATTCAAGGTGTTGTCTATTTACTTGTCACCATTTATTGCCATATTTGCTCAGATCTGTTCACTTCTGACTGATGAGGCCACACTTAGTACACTCCAGTGTGTGTGCAACCTCTCATTGGCAGTTTTTTTTTTGTTTTTTGGGGTTTTTTTGCGGTACACGGGCCTCTCACTGTTGTGGCCTCTCCCGTTGCGGAGCACAGGCTCCGGACGTGCAGGCTCAGCGGCCATGTCTCATGGGCCCAGCAGCTCCATGTCATGTGAGATCTTCCCGGACCGGGGCACGAACCCGTGCCCCTGCATCGGCAGGCGGACTCTCAACCACTGCAGCACCAGGGAAGCCCCTCTCATTGGCAGTTAATCAACGTTATACTAGTCCTCTTCCCTTTTTCTCATAGCCGGCCTGTCCCTCAGTATCACTTTGCATGAGCCTCTTAATTTACCATTTCATCCCACAGACTTCACAGGATGATTACTCAGTGGGAATAGAGATACATCGTTCCCATTTATCATCATTTGATGAACACATGGGAAGGCATCCAGCATGCCACAAGACATTGATTTTAAAATATTGTGCTCAACAAGCTCTTGTGCAACCAATTTATTGAATGGACTGAACACTGTAAGTAGGAAACATTTATATTTTTTCACATAGCTGTCTTCAAACCTATTCTGTCATATTTTCCTTCCCTACCCTTTGGTCATATCTCAGGCAGATTCCACAGCATTCTGATTACTTTCAGACATTAGAACAGTCTCCTTTTCCATCTTCTTATCTCCTTTCCAGTTTAATATAACTCAACACATCCATTTTCACCCAAGTTTTAAACTTCTCCTCTCCTCCTTCACTGAAACCTGATTTGTGATGTCATGGCAGCTGGAAGCAAGGGCATGGCTTGATCTTTCATTATGTCCCCACATGGCTGTTCCATCATCATCCCTGATGCACTATGCTGCTTCTGGCTTGGCCAAACTGGAGATGGGAAGGGGGGGTGAACATTAAAAGGGAAAGATCTATTTTAAATTAGTAGGTGCCCTGTGTGATTGGTTATGTGGTATCGGTTATTAGAAACCCTCTACCATGGAAGATGCCCAAGCGTTGGCTTCCTCACACAAGGGATGATTTTGGGGGTCTCCCCTTAGAAACCTTCAGCATTACACTGTTTGAAAATGTGGGCAATATTCTTCCTGGATAACTTCACATTCCTGATGGCACCCCCTACACCCTCCACTGTGGTTCACCTCCACCCCCACCCCCGCCACTAGACATTGTCTCTACAGGGCTCTGTGTTTGCTTCCTTCCACAGTGCCCTCTCTGCCTCGAGAAAACACACTCCTGCCCTCCCACTGGTGGAGCTGGCTGCTCTGACTATAGTTTTCTCCTCACTGGATTTTCAGCAGTAAGCCCATTTTCTAAATGAAAATCAGACACATGCCTGCTGCCTACTGAAACCAGGGTAAACGGATCAACATCACCAAAGAACTTGCTAATCCACTCCATTCTCGTGGCTGACTCATTTCTGAAGGTCAGACGGCAACCAGCCAGGGGTGAGGGGTCAGTTTCCCCTCAACCCAAGTTTCCCCTCAGCCTCAAAGAAGGCACCCACCCCAGTTAGCTTGAGTCAGAGAAAAACATCTCCCTCCTGGCTAGAACAACCATCATTTTCAAAGCATCTTCCTCCTCTGCTCTACTTTTATCATCTCATGTAACATGGGCTAAGGGTCATAAGATCATTTTTAATTTTCCTTTTAGCAAGTCCTATAGAAATGTCAGTACTGGTCTTCAGAACAAGAGACCACTTAAAATCCATTGTTGCCAGCTTTGAAGCCTCTCCTGTAACTCTGTGCCAACAGGAAGGTCATATGAGGCTCTAGAATGAAAGAAGAATAACCATATAATTTCTGTGGGTTCACTTCCCCTAAAAATTAGTTTAGACTTTATTAAGAATAGACCTATAGCAATCAGATACAGAGCAGTCACTCCCGAAGTCAAGAGAAGATATTTCCCAGGTAATAGGAGAAATAAAGAAACTTCTCAAAATAAAGTTGGATCCTCAGTGGCTCTGTTATATTGGATGGTTTCTTCAACACCCTCTTCCTGTCTTTTCCATTTGTGTGGTGGTTTTAAAATATGTCCACAAATTCCTTTATACTCCTCTCTTCAAGAGCTCGTGCTTAATTCACCTCTCTCAACATATAGGCTAAATTTAGTGATTAATGTCTAAAGAAATAGAATATGGCAGAACTGATGCACTACAACTAGGTCGTAAAAGTCAATGAGGGTCCTCCTTGTTCTTCCTCTTGGACCAGTCACTCTGAGGGAAGCCAGCTATCATGTTTTAAGGATACTCAAGGATCCCATGTGGCAAGGAACTAAGGCCTCCTACAAAAAGCCACATGAGTGAGACATCTTAGAAGTGGATCCTCCAGCAACAGTCAAACCTTCAGATGATGCAGCCCCAGCTGACAGCTGGGCTTCAGACTCATGACAAATGCTGCACCTCAGCTAAGCTACTCTCAAACCCCTGACTCACAGAAACTGATTTAATAAGTGTTTGTTGTTCTAAGTCACTAAATTTCAGGGTAATTTGTTATGGAGGAATTGATAACTAATACAATATGGTATTTAAAAACATTCAAGTAAATTAAAAAACCCATATATTCTTTCCTGGTATATACATACCATGTATTCCCAAAAGATACTAATAATCAAAAGCATACCTTAATCATTTCACAATATATGTGTATCAAATTTTCACATTTTTCACCTTAAGCTTACACAATGTTATATATCAATTATATCTCAATAAAGCTAGAAAAAATAATCCTTGACCCCAAGTCAGATGCTGTGATAAGTTCTTCTGATATTAGTCTCCTTAGTCACCTGAGTATGATTACTAATACACAGATGGATCAGCTGACAACTGCCCCTACTCTTAGTAAACCGAATTGTTTTAACAGGAGTTACTTAAAAGGATATACGCAAATTAACATAATGTGAACCTTTTTATTAGAAAATCATATCAATGTCAATAGCCACATGGGCCACTTGTAAGTAATAAAGAGAAGACTCCTCTGTTATTGATAAAATTATTCCTCTGTTATTGATATTTGAAATTTAAATATTACAACTTATTCCTATTTGTTTGAAATTAGCTCACTGTTAAAATTCAATTCACTTCAGTAGGGATAGTCCTTTATCTTGTTTGAGGAACACTATTCTTTTTAGTAGGGATGAAAGGTGTGAGATTAGGGTATGGGCCACCAAAGAGGAAAAAGAAGGAAACGATTCAAAAGCTGAGAGTGCTAAGGAAAATTTCACTGTCTTTCCAGACATTCTGAGGGTGGTCCTATATCCTTTCAAGCTCTGTGAATTAGACGGCATTAGTTCCCAAAAGGCAGAGACCAAATTGTCTGTCTGTTATGAATACCACAATAATACCTAGTCAGTGGAAAACTAAATCACAACAAAACATCAGACACCAAATTAAGTCAGACATCTATCCTAATAAGCAGCTGTTAGACTTGGAATTGTCAACAATATCATGCAAAACTTCCTGGACATTTTCATTAGGTCATCTAGAAACCACATCAACAACAAATAGCAAGAAAAAATGTTTATCCAAGGAATAAAACCAGATTCGTGGAGTGTTGCTGGTGCTGAAATAAAGCTTGCAGTCACTCAGCTGAACTGTGTTGTATGTGATCAAGAGATGATAGCTGAACGCCACAGCTATTTGGGATGGTCAACCAAAGTTAACCACGAACAAGACAACCAGAAGAAACAGGACCACAGTGAAGAGCTGAATCAAAAGGCATCTATTTTCAGAGGACCTTCAAGATGGTGGAGGAGTAAGACAAGGAGATCACCTTCCTCCCCACAAATACATCAAAAATACATCTACATGTGGAACAGCTCCTATAGAACACCTACTGAATGCTGGCAGAAGACCTCAGACTTCCCAAAAGGCAAGAAACTCCCCACGTACCTGGGTAGGGCAAAAGAAAAAAGAAAAACAGAGACAAAAGAATAGGGACGGGACCTGCACCTCTGGGAGGGAGTTGTGAAGGAGGAAAAGTTTCCACACACTAGGGAGCCCCTTTACTGGTGGAGTTGGGGAGTGGGCGGGGGGAATCTTTGGAGCCATGGAGGAGAGCACAGCAACAGGGGTGCAGAGGGCAAAGCGGAGAGATTCCCGCACAGAGGATCAGTGCCAACCGGCACTCACCAGCCTTAGAGGTTGTCTGCTCACCTGCCAGGATGGGTGGGAGATGGGAGCTGAGGCTTGGGCTTCAGAGGTCAGATCCCAAGGAAAGGACTGGGGTTGGCTGAGTGAACACAGCCTGAAGGGGGCTAGTGCACCACAGCTAAATGGGAGGGAGTCTGGGAGAAAATCTGGAACTGCCTAAGAGGCAAGGGAACATTGTTTCGTGGTGCACGAGGAGAGGGGACTCCTTCCCTGTGTGGCCACAGAAGGCAGAACACCGCCTAAGTGAGCTCCAGAGATGGGCACAAACCATGGCTATCAGCACAGACACCAGATATGAGCATGAAACTCTAAGTCTGCTGCTGCAGCCACCAAGAAGCCTGTGTGCAAGCACAGGTCACTATCCACACCTCCCCTTCCAGGAGCCTGTATAGCCCACCACTGCCAGTGTTCCATGATGCAGGAACAACTTCCCTGGAAGAACACACGGCATGCTTCAGGCTGTTGCAATGTCATGCTGGCCTCTGCCATGACAGGCTTGCCCTGCATTCCATACTGCTCCCTCCCCACAGCCTGAGTAAGCCAGAGCCCCCTAATAAACCATGCCTTTAACCCCATCATGTCTGAGGGGAAGAACAGACGCCCTCAAGCAACCTACATGGAGAGGCAGGACCAAATCCAAAGCTGAACCCCAGGAGCTGTGCAAACAAAGAAGAGAAAGGGAAATTTCTCCATGCAGTCTCAGAAGCAGAGGATTAGATCTCCACAATCAACCTGATGTACCCTGCATCTGTGGAATACCTGAATAGACAACAAATCATCCCAAAATTGAGGTGGTGGACTTTGGGAGCAACTGTAGAATTGAGGTTTGCTTTCTGCGTCTAATTTGTTTCTGGTTTTATGTTTATCTTAGTTTAGTATTTAGAGTTTATTATCATTGGTAGATTTGTTTATTGATTTGGTTGCTCTCTTTTGTTTTATATGTATGTATTTTTTCCTTTTTCTCTTTTTGTGAGTGTGTACGTATACACTTCTTTGTGTGATTTTGTCTGTATAGGTTTACTTTTACCATTTCTCCTAGGGTTCAGTCTGTCTGCTTTTATTTTAGTATAGTTTTTAAAGCTTGTTATCATTGGTGGATTTGTTTATTGGTTTGGTTGCTCTCTTCATTTTTTTTAAATTATTTTTATATTTTTTATTTTAATAATTTTTAAATTTTTTTATTTTAATAATTTTATTTTATTATTTTTTTCTTTCTTTCTTTCTTTTCTCCCTTTTCTCCTGAGCTGTGTGGCTGACAGGGTCTTGGTGCTCCAGCGGGGTGCCAGGCCTGATCTTCTGAGGTGGGAAAGCCAAGTTCAGGACATTGGTCCACCAGAGACATCCTGGTCCTATGTAATATCAATCAGCAGGAGCTCTCACAGAGATCTCCGTCTCAATGCTAAGACCCAGCTCCACTCAACGACAAGGAACCTCCAGTGCTGGACACCCCAAGCCAAACAACTAGCAAGACAGGAATACAACCACACCCATGAGCAAAGAGGCTGCCTAAAATCATATTAAGTTCACAGACACCCCAAAACACACCACCGGAAGCAGTCCTGCCCATAAGAAAGACAAGATCCAGACTCATCCACCAGAAAACAGGCACCAGTCCCCTCTACCAGGAAGCCTACACAACCCACTGAACCAAACTTACCGACTGGGGGGCAGACACCAAAAACAACAGGAGCCTGTAAAAAGGAGACCCCAAACACAGTAAGTTAAGCAAAATGAGAAGACAGAGAAATATGGAGCAGAAGAACTAGCAAGGTAAAACCCCACCAGACCAAACAAAGGAAGAGGAAATAGGCAGTCTACCTGAGAAAGAATTCAGAATAATGATAGTAAAGATGATCCAAAATCTTGGAAATAGAATAGACAAAAATACAAGAAACATTTAACAAGGACTTAGAAGAACTAAAAAGCAAAGAAACAATGATGAACAACACAATAAATGAAATTAATAATTGTCTAGAAGGAATCAATAGCAGAATAACTGAGGCAGAAAAATGGATAAGTAACATGGAAGAAAAAAGAGTGGAAATAACTACTGCAGAGCAGAATAAAGAAAAAAAATGAAAAGAATTGAGGACAGTTTCACAGACTTTTGGGATAACATTAAATGCACCAGCATTTGAATTATAGTGGTCCCAGAAAAAGAGATATAAAGAAAGGGACTGGGCTTCCCTGGTGGCGCAGTGGTTGAGAGTCTGCCTGCCGATGCAGGGGACACGGGTTCATGCCCCGGTCCAGGAAGATCCCACATGCTGCAGAGTGCCTGGGCCTGTGAGCCATGGCCGCTAAGCCTGCGTGTCTGGAGCCTGTGCTCCACAGCAGGAGAGGCCACAACAGTGAGAGGCCAGTGTACTGCAAAAAAAAAAAAAAAAAAAAAAGAAAAAGAAAAAAAAGAAAGGGACTGAGAAAATATTTGTAGCGATTATAGTTGAAAACTTCCCTAATATGGGAAAAGAAATAGTCAATCAAGTCCAGGAAGTGCAGAGAGTGCCATACAGGATAAGTCCAAGAAGAAACACAGCAAGACACATATTAATCAAATTATCAAAATATAAATACAATGAAAAAATATTAAAAGCAGCAAGGGAAAAGCAACCATTAACATACAAGGGAATTCCCATAAGGTTAACAGCTGATCTTTCAGCAGAAACTCTGCAAGCCAGAAGGGTGTGGCAGGACATATTTAAAGTGATGAAAGGGAAAACCCTACACAAAAAATTAATCTACCCAGCAAGGATCTCATTCAGATCCTATGGAGAAATTAAAACCTTTACAGACAAGCAAAAGCTAAGAAAATTCAGCACCACCAAACCACCTTTACAACAAATGCTAAAGGAACTTCTCTACGCAGGAAACACAAGACAAGGAAAAGACCTACAAAGCAAACCCCACAAAATTAAGAAAATGTACAGGAAAATACATATTGATAATTACCTTAAATGTAAATGGATTAAATGCTCCAACCAAAAGACATAGACTGGCTGAATGGATACAAAAACAAGACCCATATATGTGCTATCTAAAAGAGAACCACTTCAGACCTATGGAAACATACAGATTGAAAGTGAGGGGATGGAAAAAGATACTACATGCAAATGGAAATCAAAAGAAAGCTGGAGTAGCAATCCTCATATCACAAAAAAATAGACTAAAATAAACACTATTACAAGAGACAAAGAAGGACACTAAATAATGATCATGGGATCAATCCAAGAAGAAGATATAACAATTATAAATATTTATGCACCCAACATATGAGCACCTCAGTACATAAGGCAAATGCTAACAGCCATAACAGGGGAAATCGACAGTAACACAATCATAGTAGGGGTCTTTAATACCCCACTTTCACCAATGGACAGATCATCCAAAATGAAAATAAATAAGGAAACACAAGCTTTAAATGACACATTAAACAAGATGGACTTAACTGATATTTATAGTACATTCCATCCAAAAAAAGAGAATACACTTTCTTCTCAAGTGCTTATGGAACATTCTCCAGGATAGATCATATCTTGGGTCACAAATCAAGCATTGGTATATTTAAGAAAATTGAAATTATATCAAGTATCTTTTCCAACCACAAAGCTATGAGACTAGATACCACTTACAGGAAAAAAAATGTAAAAAATACAAATACATGGAGGCTAAACAACACGCTACTAAATAAACAAGAGATCACCAAAGAAATCAAAGAGCAAAACAAAAAATACCTAGAAACAAATGACAATGAAAACACAATGACCCAAAGCCTATGGGATGCAGCAAAAATAGTTCTAAGAGGGAAGTTTACAGCAATACAATCCTACCTCAAGAAACAAGAAACATCTCAAATAAAAAACCTAACCTTACAACAAAAACAATTAGAGAAAGATGAACAAAAAAACCCCCAAAGTTCACAGAAGGAAAGAGATCATAAAGGTCACATTAGACATAAATGAAAAAGAAAGGAAGGAAGCAATAGCAAAGATCAATAAAACTAAAAGCTGGTTCTTTGGGAAGTAAACAAACTGATAAACCATTAGCCAGACTCATCAAGAAAAAAAGGGAGAAGACTCATATCAACAGAATTAGAAATGAAAAAGGAGAAGTAACAACTGACACTATAGAAATACAAAAGATCATGAGAGATTACTACAAGCAGTTATCTGCCAATAAAATGGACAACCTGGAGGAAATGGACCAATTCTTAGAAAAGCACAACATTACAAAACTGAACCAGGATGAAATAGAAAATATAAATAGACCAATCACAAGCACTGAAATTGAAACTGTGATTTAAAAATCTTCCAACAAACAAAAGTCCAAGGCCAGATGGCTTCACAGGTCACTTCTATCAAACACTTAGAGAAGAGCTGACACCCATCCTTCTCAAACTCTTCTAAAATATAGCAGAGGGAGGAACACTCCCAAACTCATTCTATGAGGCCACCATCACCCTGATACCAAAACCAGACAAGATGTCACAAAAAAGAAAACTACAGGCCAATATCACTGATGAACATAGATGCAAAAATCGTCAACAAAATACTAGCAAACAGAATCCAACAGCACATTAAACGGATCATACACTATGATCAAGTGGGGTTTATCCCAGGAATGCAACGATTCTTCAATATATGCAAATCAATCAATGTGTTAAACCATATTAACAAACTGAAGGAGAAAAAACTTATGATCATCTCAATAGATGCAGAAAAAGCTTTTGACAAAATTCCACACCCATTTATGATAAAAACCTTCCAGAAATAGGTATAGAGGGAACCTACCTCAACATAATAAAGGTCATTCATGACAAACCCACAGTCAGCATCATTCTCAATGACGAAAAACTGAAACCATTTCCACTAAGATCAGGAGCAAGACAAGGTTGCCCACTCTCACCACTGTTATTCAACATAGTTCTGGATGTTTTAGCCACAGCAGTCAGAGAAGAAAAAGAAATAAAAGATATCCAAACCAGAACAGAAGAAGTAAAACTGTCACTGTTTGCAGATGACATGATTCTATACACAGAGAATCCTAAAGATGTTACCAGAAAACTACTAGAGCTAATCAAAAAATTTGGTAAATTGTTTAGATACAAAATTAATGCACAGAAATCTCTTGCATTCCTATACACTTACAATGAAAAATCTGAAAGAGAAATTAAGGAAACACTCCCATTTACCATTGCAGCAAAAAATTAAATACCTAGGAATAAACCTACCTAAGGAGACAAAAGACCTGTATGCAGAAAACTATAAGACACTGATGAAAGAAATTAAAGATGATACAAAGAGATGGAGAGATATACCGTTTTCTTGGATTAGAAGAATCAACATTGTGAAAATGACTCTACTACCCAAAGCAATCTACAGATTCAATACAATCCCTATCAAACTAACAATGGCATTTTTCACAGAACTAGAACAAAAATTTTCACAATTTGTATGGAAACACAAAATACTCTGAAGAGCCAAAGCAGTCTTGAGAAAGAAAAAAAGAGCTGAAGGAATCAGGCTCCCTTACTTCAGATTATACTAGAAAGATACAGTAATCAAGATGGTATAGTACTGGCACAGAAACAGAAATATAGATCAATGGAATAGGATAGAAAGCCCAGAGATAAACCCACACACATATGGTCACCTTATCTTTGATAAAGGAGGCAAGAATATACAATGGAGAAAAGACAGTCTCTTTAATAAGTGGTGCTGGAAAAACTGGACAGCTACATGTCAAAGAATGAAATTAGAACACTCCCGAACACCACACACAAAAATAAACTCAAAATGGATTAAAGACCTAAATGTAAGGCCAGACACTATAAAACTCTTAGAGGAAAACATAGGCAGAACACTCCATGGCATAAATCATAGCAAGATCCTTTTTGATCCACCTCCTAGAGAAATGGAAATAAAAGCAAAAATAAACAAATGGGACCTAATGAAACTTAAAAGCTTTTGCACAGCAAAGGAAACCATAAACAATATGAAAAGACAACCCTCAAAATGGGAGAGAATATTTGCAAATGAAGCAACTGACAAAGCATTAATCTCCAAAATGTACAAGCAGCTCATGCAGCTTAATATCAAAAAAACAAACAACCAAATCCAAAAATGGGCAGATGACATAAATAGACATTTCTCCAAAGAAGATATAAAGATTGCCAACAAACACATGAAAGGATGCTCAACATCACTAATCTTAGAGAAATGCAAATCAAAACTACAATGAGGTACTACCTCTCAGCGGTCAGATGACCATCATTAAAAGTCTACAAACAATAAACACTGTAGAGGGTGTGGAGAAAAGGGAATCCTCTTGCATTGTTTGTGGGAATATAAATTGATACAGCCACTATGGAGAACAGTATGGACGTTCCTTAAAAAAGTAACAATAGAACTACCATACGCCCCAGCAATCCCACTACTGGGCATATACCCTGAGAAAACCATAATTCAAAAAGAGTCATGTACCACAATGTTCAGTGCAGCACTATTTACAATAGCCAGGACATGGAAGTAACCTAAGTGTCCATTGACAGATGAATAGATAAAGAAGATGTGGCTCATATATACAATGGAATATTACACAGCCAAAAAAAGAAACAAAATTCAATTATTTGTAGTGAGGTGGATGGACCTAGAGTCTGTCATACAGAGTGAAGTAAGTCAGAAAGAGAAAAACAAATACCATATGCTAACACATATATATTGAATCTAAAAAAAAAAAGTTTCTGAAGAACCTAGGGGCAGGACAGGAATAAAGATGCAGACATAGAGAATGGACTTGAGGACACGGGGAGGGGGAAGTGTAAGCTGGGACAAAGTGAGAGAGTGGCATGGACATATATACACTACCAAATATAAAATAGATAGCTGGTGGGAAGCAGCTGCATAGCACAGGGAGATCAGCTCAGTGCTTTGTGACCACCTAGATGGTGGGATAGGGAGTTTGGGAGGGAGACGTAAGAGGGAGGGGATATGGGGATATATGTATACATATAGCTTGTTCACTTTGTTATACAGCAGAAATTAACACACCATTGTAAAGGAATTATACTCCAATAAAGATGTTAAAAAAATAAAATTGAAAGCAAAAAAAAAAAAAAAGGCAGCCATTTTCTATTGCAATCAATAGCAAAAGTAAAGAACAGGGTATGCTAGGGATCAGAAATCACAGATATCTCAGAGTACAGCTTTGACAGTAAGCAGTAAAGAGACTGGATGCAATCTCCCTCAATTATAGAGAGGTCTACCAAAAAATATAGTAAGCATCTTGTTATATACATACACACATACATAGGGTTGTGCCTTACTCCTATCAACAACCAGCCTAGAATATACGCATGGAAGCTACCCTCTGGCCTTTGTAACTTATTAATTCCTTTTCTTAATTATATGAATTCCTTCCCACAATACCTCTAATGCCCCAAGTCAACCACCCAATATACTCCTTAGCCACATCCATATGTCCATCACCCTCAGTCCACCTCCATGTAGCATCAGTATAAATATATGGTCAGAATAAGCATAGATATTTAAATTCTTCTTGGGCCCCAGGGAAATCAGAATCAGAACACAGCAAGTCATGGTGAATGACTTATGGCCCAATATGAAAATACTGAGTAAGATATGAATAAATGAGACAAGTCCAAATGTGATGGACCACTGGGAGGCCTTCAAATTCCTTGGGTTTATCTATGATTGTTAGAATATAATGTATTTTTCCCAAGAGGAATCTTATTCTTCTGGCTTTCAAAATCGTCACAGCCAAATTAAAAAGGCTGAATATCTCACAACAACCAAGAAATTGATTTGTTGGACTTCTTCAAGATTGTCTGTTTCAAATTCTATCTTTATAGATGAGGAAGCTCAGACTCAAATATTTGCCCAAGTAAACACCCATTAGAAGTGTAGCTGAGACTGGCACCTGGGTTCCTAAGGCTTTTTACCAGTACTCTTTCTTTATAAAAAAAATCACTTTTTTATTATTAAATATTCCATGCATAAACATATATGTATAACATATAATATTAGAAAAAAATAAGCACCCATGCACCTCCACCACCATGCTTGAAATACAATATCACCAGTATAGATTTGAAGTCTCCTATTCCTAATATGATGGGATCCCTCTCTCTCCATCATTGGTAAACTAGTATCCCAATTTTTTTCTTTCTTTTGCTTTTAAAAAATTTTACCACACATAGACACAGACATACCTATGTTGGCTATTGTTTAGTTTTACCCATTTTGTCATGTACGTAAATGGAGTCATTTCATATGCATTCATCAGTCACATTTTTTGCTTAGCATTGCATGATTTTGAGAGTCAGACATGTTGATGTGTGTAGTTACAGTTAATTCATTTTCACTGTTGTAAACCATTCTGTTGTATGTATACACAACAATTTGTTTTTCACCTGTTTGATTGATGGACATTAAATTGTGTCTGGTTTTCACTCTTAGAAACAATGCTAACCTGAAAGGTCTCATATATGACCTCTGGCAGAAACATACAATAGCATCTCCAGGGAACATACTCCAGGAAAGGAATTTCTGGGCCATAGCGTATGTACATTTTCAAATTTATAAGGTATTGCCACACCGGTTTTCAAAGGAGCTATACCAATTTTTCTAACTAGTCTTCTTTCTTGATAACATTACCAACTATCCAGGGTGCCCAATGTATTTACAAGGGTCCTTATTAGAGAAAAGAGGGAGTTAGGAGGAGAGTCAGAGTCAGAGAATATGTGAGGATGCATCTCCTTGGCCACAAGCCGAGGAATTATACAGCTGCTAGAAGCTAGAAAAGGCAAGGGAACAATTCTCCCCTAGAGCCTCCAAAAGGAACAGAGCCATGCTGCCCCATTTCAGACTTCTGACCTCCAGAACTATATGATAATAAATTTGTGTTGTTTTAATCCACCAAGTGTGGATTAAATGAATGCAAATGGGTAGAGGTTGTGGGGAACGAGAAGTTGTTCTTTTCACTTCCTAAAAAGATCCCAGTGCAACCACCAAAAATGCCTTGTTACAAAGACAGAAAACTCATGGTGTTTGGGGGAAACCACAGGAAGTTTAATATCCATGCTGAGTACTAGGTGAAAAAAATACAAAAAAAAAGAGACTGAAAGACACAGTTATAGAGGCTCCTCCATGCTAAATGAGTAGATTTTATTTTATCTTGTGGGTTATGAAAAGCTTTTGATTGATTTCAAGCAACGTGTTGACAGGATCTGATTTGTATTTTGTGTAGATGTTCTGATGTCCTAGGGGAGATGTACCTAAGAGAGCATGAACAGAGCAGGGAGACAGACTATAGATGGAGGCTGTAAGTATCAGATCAGAGGTGAGGCAGTGGCAAAGAGAGACAAGGAGGAGGCAGATTTGAGAAATGACTAGAGATAGATCAGCAGGATTTGTAAAGGAACGGCATTTGATGGCTGAGAAAGAGTAAGGGTCTAGGATTAGCCTTACCTCCCTGGCTTGGACATTTGGATATTCAGTTGGGTCATAATTGAGATAGGAAATACAGAAGGGAGAGAGTTTCATTTTCTGAGGAGGGGAATAAATGAGTTCCCTGTGGGACACACTAAGCACCAGGGAGAATGTCCATTCAGTCTGTTAAAAGATAGAAAAAAACAGGTTAAGAAGAGGTTTTGAACAGCTTACCTGCATGATTCTCTATATCCTGAAGTTGAGCATCCAGTGACAAATCGGCAACAAGGAAACCTGAGCATTGAAGAGCTATCAAGAAACTATATGTACATAGTTTATAAATAAATGTTAGGTAAATTGTGGAGTGGAGCAGCTATAAATCTTGCTCTCAGTGCAGAAATTTGTTCGAGAAGTTCGAGCTTCTAGTTGGTGGTGCTTGTGGTTTCTGGCTAAATATAATGCTATTGTCAAGTTGCTTGTCTGAATTCTTTTTGTTTATTAGAGTCCCAAGTGTGGTAAAGAATTGACCATGTAGCAACAAATATTTGAAGAGATAAAGCTTAATATGAACACAGTCCAAACCAAAAAAATATGGCTGGGTGAGAATGCAGAAGCAAAAATGTGCTTTAATCTCAGGGACACAAAGCTGTTATATCCAGCACACATTGAGAATTGAGAAATTCTTCAGAAAGCAAACTTAAAAGCAGTACGAATAAAATTCAAAATTTTAGAAACTCTAAAATTAGCAGTCTAAATAAATCTTTCAAAATACTGGGAAGCCATAATATAGAGCTCTGTTTCATATGTAGGAGATTAAACCATGACATGCAAGCTTATAACATCCTTTTCATGAGCATTAATCAAAATTGATCTTTAGCCATTATGTCTTTAATGTGTAACATTCTCTTCATAAGTAATTGATAAATTGAGGACTTTCCAAAGCCATAAAAATAAAGCAAATACAAGACCTCAAAACTGTTCCAATCTATATGTTTATTCTCTAAATAAATCTAGGCTAGATAAACCTGCAGTTACTTTCAAATAATTTTAGAGATGAACGTAACCCTGCTTCCATCAGTAGTCATTCCAGTGTTTCATCACAGGAATATCTCCTTGGGTCTTCTGCAAAATATCTTTTTTCTAAATTATTTAAATTCCACTGTTTCAAATCAGTAGGAGATGACCATCCTGAGATAATTTTTATAATTTAATAGTTAGTAAGCACATGCTATTCCAAAGAGGGTGATATATCTAAACATCCCCTTGGAAGAGCTAGTTGGATCCTTAAATAAAGGATTCTTATGTTATATAGAGTGTAGCATTATTAGAAAGACCTTAATTTATTTTTAATGTTTTTACCCTTAAATGTCTTTCAGAAACAGAATGGATTTCTATGATTATGTAAAAAAATTACCTCCCCCCAAATTAAAAACATAAAATAACTTAGGGCCTCAGCAAGAGGACTTAAAAGCCTGGGCTCTGAAATGACATAAAGATTCATTTACTCATGTGTCTGACAGTGGATGTTGGCTGTCAGCTGGGAATTGCGCTGCAGCCGCAGCCTGGAACAGCTGCATGTGGCCTCTCTATGTTGCTGCCTCACAACATGGTAGTGAGGTCCCAAAGGAAACATCCTGAGAAAGAGAGAGCAAGGAAGAAGCCATAGCACATCTTATGCTCTAGTCTCAGAAGTCACACGGCATCATTTCTGCCACCTTCTATGGGTCCAGGCATTTAAAAAATCAACCCATATTCAAAGAAAGGGTGCGTCATCCCGAATTTAGGCTAGAGAGGGGCATGTCACATTGTAAGAAGATCACAGAATGGGCCATCTAGATTGGTGTGGCACTTTTTAGAAAGTACAATATGCCATAGGCCGGATTCCAGTAAGAATGTGTCACACATCAAAGCACATCACTGTTAGCAAAGAACACTAATATCCGTAGACTTAGAGTAAATAATGTGGCAAACATATAAAGAAGACAAACATCTTTCTTCTTATTTTAAATATTATTTATACAGTATCCACAGCAAAAAAGAAAAAAATACACAGTTGTGCAGAATTTTACATAGATAGTGAGTGCATATAAATTTTGAAACACAAATAATTCCAATTTCAGGAGAACATTCCCATATTCTACTATATACACAAGCAATTAAACAGCTGCTGCTGTACGGCCTTAACAGTAAACAGTGAAATCACTAAGGGGATGCGGAAAGATAGAAGCTTCTGTTACCAGTTACGAAAGTGACGGGTGCATCTTCAAATGCCAGTGAGGTTTATTACAGTTCCTATGGGAAGGCGGTGCAGAATTTGTTAACATAAAAATTGAACTGCTATATTCAGAAGAACCACTTGGGTTGAAAAGATTCCAGTATTTTCTGAAATTACCATAATGTATCATGTCATGGAAAGCTGATATCTCCTATTTTGCTCAAGATTATTAAGCCTGGGTACAAAAAATAAGCCACAAAAATTAAAGATAAAAAAGGATAAGACAACTGCTCTTACCCCTAACTGTATAAAATACATAGCTCCTAGTGGGCAATTTGGCACACAATGCAGTTTGCTCCTGTTACCAGGGCAGACTATAACGGAGAGCTATTGACTTATGTTCCCAGAATGCCCCACTGTCAATGCCTCTGAGAGCTCCCTCCAGCAATCTCTCCATCTATATGGTTTTTCTGGGAACTGTTAAGTTCTTAAAAAATTTCAAAATTGATTGATATAGAAACGGAATCTGACCTAAGCCAAGACAAGGGAACCATTCTTCAGGATTTGTGGACCTGGTGGCCAGAGCTATAAGATTAAAGCTGGGAGCTAGGAGTTCATGTTTTCACCACAAAATCTACTCTGCTGCAAGTAAAGAAAGAAGCCAAAGTAGAAAGAAAAGTGGAAATGGAGAGTCCTGGATTCATTTGTGTTCTGGTTGTTCTTGAGAACTGATTACATTACTGCCCTTGCTTCTCTGAGACACCCCACGTATTAGCCAGAAATCACCCACTCCGCTACAGGGAATAGAAAACTCAATCAGTAGTGGCTTCAATTTTTTTTTCAGACTGCAGGAAGTCCAGAGCTGAAGTAGGGATGACATCAAGTATCCACGTTCTCTGCAGCTTCCCAGCTCCTCCACTCTTGGAGCATTTATCACAATGGCACAAGAGGCTGTGGCACCTCTTAGGTTTGATGAGACTCTGCAAGGTGACGTATCAGAATTTCAGGCAGGCTGAAGAGCAGGCACGAGACTTTATTTGAGAAAGAACTCTCCCAGGGACTCCCACCAGAACACAGGGTTACTCCTAGCTATAAAGGAGGTGGAGATTTCTAATTTCCTTAAGAAGTCAAGAGTCATAAGTTATCAACATACAGGGAAAATGCTCAAAAATTTTGGTTGGCCACAAATGAAAATTATCTGCTAAACCCTAGTATACTTTGACCAACTTACCTGTCCTTAAACCAACTTGAGGTTCTGAAACCTAGAAGCAAAGGTACCAATGAAGTGGATCTCTTTCACTTACTTCTAAAGTGTATAATAACAACTACACTATATCTTGCTCCTCTCAATTATCTTGATACTTCAATTATCACACACACAAAAAGTAATGGCTCAAATGAACATCTTAAACATAAGAGCAAGTAATGTCTTGAAGTAAATATCTTCTGAATCAATGGGGCTTAAATACAGAACCAAAATAGCACAAGATTTCTTGTAAGTCTAGCTTTCAAGGTCTTTCTTCTCTATGGATAGTAGCTTTCCCTATAAGAAGCCCTGTATCATCTGATGTCTTTCCTACCACAAGTAAATAAATGCATGTAAGATGCTAAGCACAGCGTGTGGCACAAGGTGAGTCCAGCACCCATCTCTCTTCCTTCCAAGCTCCAGGTGCATCCTGCATCACGCTCCCTGAGCCCTGCGGTCCCGCCAGCTACAAGGTGCTCATTGTCTCTCCACCAAAGGTTGCTTTCCTTATCCGTTTCTGTGTGAAACCACAATAAACACAGCCACCTAGGCTTGACATCCACTCTTCTCAGTCACTTTTCTCTTCCTCATGCCGTCTCGGTCAGCCATTGTAAGCCTCCGAAATCAAATGTCGCTTCGTCCTTAGCACCCACCTCCTCCTCAGAGGTTCTGCTTCACAGCAACTCTTTGTGTCTGAAGGGAAAAAAAAAGAAAAGAAAGAAAGAGAGAGAGAGAGAAAGAAAGAAAAGAAAGAAACAAAGAAAGAAACAAAGAGAAAGAAACAAAGAAAGAAAGAGAAAGAAACAAAGAAAGAAAAGAAAGAGAAAGCAAGAAAGAAAAGAAAAGAAAGAAAAGAAAAGCTGCTGGCTTATTAAATAAGACAAAATACTCTCAAACCCTCCCAAGTTATCTGTGGGAGGAGGCTCTTGAGTGGAGAGGGTGCTGGACTTTGTAGCGCAGACGCCCTAGTGGTTCCCTGGAGACCTCTCTCTAATTCCCATCCAGAGAACTCTGCTCGCCTTTAGATGAACCGGCTCGAGGGGACCTACGACCCTTCCTTTAACACTCTATACATTATAGCCTTGGATAGAATGTTCTAAATAACGTTTTGTTAAAGGTTTAGATAACAGGGAAAAATACACAGAAATAAAAGCATATTTTCAGTGACTTAGGCCTAATTTAAAAGCTACAGCTTACTCTTCAGCTTGAAGGCCCTCATTTGATGGACACTATTTGGGATTGTCCCCAAACAGAGCTATATTCCTTCATATTAGAGAGGGGGGGTGGGGGAGAAAGAGAAGGAAGGGAGGGAGAAGAGAAGGGTAGAAGGAGGGAGGGAGGGAAGAGGAGAAGAAAGGAGAAAGAAAGGCCTATAACAGTCATGTATCTATCACCTGTGAAATCCTTAAGAAACACACATCATACTAACTCAGTTTCCAGGAATGGAGGTTTTTCAAAACTCCCCAGTGACACTCAAGATCCCGCCTCCTGCCGCGAGCCTGGCCAGTCAGTCCTGAACGTGTCCCTGGTGAGCTGGAGGCAGTGGGGCAAGCCGGTGGCTGAGAGCAGAAGTGTCTTTGAAAGTTTCAGGGTTTACCTTAAACATCCGTGTGAATGTTTCTTCCAACTTCATAATTCAGTAGTATTTGTCTTAATGTAAAAATTTCCCTACATCTACACATACAATCAATGCTTCAGGAATGTGCGTACATTTTCCTGGCTTTGAGAACCAGAAGAACCTTTACCCCCTTTGAGAAGCACAGGATTGGAAAGAGAAGTGGCTCCTCCACTCCCTGCAGGAGGCCTGCAGATCTAGGTGCTGCCTTGGATCAGCCTCTCCCACCACGACTAACCTGGAAACTTTCTTCCTGCCTTCCGGGCACCCCTACCCTAAGGAGTCAACATCACTGGGGCCTCTCAAGTCTACTACTTTTCTTCTTTGTCCACAGATCACCTGTCCTGGTGCTGGATTACAAGCTCCCCATTCTTCTCTGTCCTGATTTCTAGAATCCGTGCCTTCCTTCCCTCTGCCCACCACTGCCACTTTCTTCACCATTGTTTCATGCACACCTTGTCCTATTACATGACTCTGGCTTTCAACACTAAGCACAATGGTTCCAAACAGACCACCTGCCCCGAGTAACCCCCTGGGCCCAACCCAACTCTTCCTGCATTGCCTGTGCTGTGGGATTCCCAATGTATGACCCTGTGGGTTTTTAGACTCTGGTCACCAGTCACGTCCCTTCTTCCTTCCTCGTGCCCCTGTGCATGGCCCCTTCATTAATTTCCATTGTTGAGCAGAAGAATCAGCTACTGAATCGTGGGACCCAGTGTAAAATGCAAATGTGGAGCCTCTTGATCAAAAATTATGAATTTCAGGGCAGCCATAGCAGAGCATTACCTCAAGCATGAGGCCCCTCTAGACTGGGACCCTGTGTGGGACTCCACAGGGCCCCGGTCTGGGAAGCTGGCTCTGGTTGCCACCCTATCCAAAGACTTTTTACTACATATTTTCTCTTACTGAAAGTAATTTCTAGCCGGCTTTTCGGACACCAGCTGTCTAGTTTTCCTATAACCTGCTTCCATTTTAGCAATCCTATCACGCCATGCCCTTGCTCATTCAGCAATGATAAACACACCGTAAAACCACTGTGCTGGCTTTTCTGACACCATTTGCATGCATTTATCCTGTTCTCTTGACACAGATGGCTATGTTTGGCCTCTACCTCTACGTTCAGGCTATTCCCTCAAACTGGAATGCCTTTAACCCATTCTACCAATACATTCATTCCATAATCGCAGGCCTAGGTGAAAATTGCCCCAACTATTGGTCACTCCTCTTTGCCCCCAGATGAAATGATTTATCCTTCCTCTGAAGGCCCAGAACTTTTATTGTCTGTGTCAGGCAGATGCCCATTATCACTGTATTGCATGTAATTTTTTTTCTGTACATAGTGATTTGCATCCCCTATCTTAAAATCAACCTCTGTCTTTATCTCCTGAATACCCTGGGCATGTAGTGTGCTCAGTACATACACTGTGTGTCTAAGGGTTTTTGAGTCTATTCTGAACATACCATGCAAAGAAGTCCTTTAACCCCAGACATTTAAATGCATCTCTTCTTCAGTAAAAGTCTGAAAGGGCACTTCTGCTCATTCTTTGCTTCAGAATGAGACCAGGATGTTTATCTATAGGATGGAAAAAGGGAGGGAGAGAAAAATAAAAGAGGGAATTGGAGATATTCCCAGTTCCTCCCAAACTGAGAGATGTCCAGACCTCCTGATTTATTGGTAGTGTCTCTCCCAGGCTTTAGACATATGAATCTGCCTGTGAACACAGAATGCGTTCCAAAGTCAAATGGGTTGGGGAGTTGATTGCCTATTAAAGAATGTATGGCTTATGTTCTCATCATTAGAGAAGATGACTAAAAGTAAACTGTGTAAAGTGAACATGGGAGTAAGGAAATCAATGAACGAATAAAAGTCCTATTTTTTTGTTTGTTTCTTCTTAGAGAATTGGGTGATGTCTGAAATGTACCCTCAGCAACATCGGGAATTTTATTAGCTTATCGAACTAACTATGTGTTACTTACTATTGTGCACTGAGGATTTAAAGACTAATTAAATATGGTCTATGAGTCTGAGAAATGCCTTCTAGAAAAGGTGGGGTCTGGTCTCTGAAATGGGAGCTGGGGCAGGAGTGGCAGCAATGGAAAGAAGTCGATTATATGATGATCAAGTAGAAAATAACAAGAGCCAAGGTCATTCAAAGACCCTCCCAGGTGTTGGGATCTGGACTTCCTCTGCCCCAGGAGAAACTCATGATGAGAAATAAGTGAGCAATGGCCAAAAGCTGCTAGGTGGGAGTCCGAGCGCGGAGCCAGAACATCTGTTTGGGAGCAGACATTGAAAGCTAGGAACAAGGACAGGCTGGCCAGAAGGATGCTAAATTTACTGCAACTGGGGAATCCAGGTATTAGTAAACAGAACCGCCCCGGGAGTGTTCTCAAATTAGTGTAATACTCTCTCAAGCCCTTCATTCATTTATTTTCTTTTAGAATGAAAAGCCATGTCATGGCCCTGGGAATTGTTATAAAACTAACTGATCCTCACGAAAGATCTCATGATCATACCAAAGAGTAAAAGGAACAAAATGGCTTCTATAGCAGAGCAGCTTTAATAGGAGAGTACTTGACTATAAAATGTCATTATGCCATCTCTTTTTCATTCTGCCTCCCTTCCTTCCTGAAGAAAAAAGATAGTGGACTGCAGGGGAAAGGGGAATCATCTCTGCATTTAGAAAGCAAAGGCAACGCATTGCATGTCCCAAAAAGGTCACTGGCAAAAGTGTCACATTCCCCCAAATCAGGTGAATGTCATCAGCCCCATTAGAATATTATCATGAACCATAAAATATTAGTTGTTTCGCACTTTAGAAAGTGTGGATGGAGAGGAAAAATTAGAGAGGATGATGAAATTCCCAGGATAAATCAAAGACAAACCAGATATCAACCTGGCACCCTGATAAAGCCTTGGTAGGCTAGGATGCACTGTACCAAGAAGTGGGAAGCACCCCTGGGAGGTACTTGAGAGAAGAGGGTGTCTTGCATACCGCAGTAGAAATGAAGCAGGCACCCTGAAACCAACATTGCATTCCCACTCCTTGAAGAAGAGATAATGAAATCATGCACACATAGCAACCTTCTGATGGTGAGCCCAGACTCCCCAGTGGACTTCTGCTTGGAGGGAAGGACATGAGGGGCTCAGGCTTATAGGAAGGTTTCAGGAGTATATTTTAACATGGCTTCCAGAATTGTTTGTGGTAGGGCAGGCGGTTTGTTTATTTTTATAATTTTGTTTCATTTTGCTTTTTGAGAACCACATAGTTTCAGCATCATATCTTAGTCTTTGACTCCGAATGGCTGTTTCAGTGTCTGCGTTAAAGTAGAATGGTCCTTAAAAAGAGTGGAAAGTGTTGTGTGACATTTATTGGGGTTTAAAAGGCTGGAGGGCACTTCTGCAGTACTCAGCAGGCAGCTGACCACAACTTTGCTACAACTATTGTAGAGGTGACAACAGGAAGGTATCTATTCTAAAACAAGGTCAATAATCAGTTTAGGGAGTTTCTAACAGGGGAGCCTAGCTGATCAAATTTCCTGAATTGCAGAGTTATACCACTGTCTGTCCTGACTCTGGAAGACAGAGTTCAGGAGAGGGGAGGAAGGGAAACGGCACAGATGATCTGATTAGTGCAGTTGCCCCATTCCACACCTGGTGTGGTCTCAGACCTCACAGCAGACCACCCTCATTTCCAGCAAGTAAGTGGCAAAGCCACAGCTAGAAATAAAATCTCCTGATCCTAGAGCACATTGCTCTTGCACTACATCATCATAACTGATTTTGGTCTTGCTAAAATAGAAAACATTTCTAAAAGAGTGAATCAGCCTAAGAAAAGAGAAAAATAGATCAAATTCAGGTCAGTACAACTGGAATTAGTATCATTAATTCTGTCTAGCAAAATCCCAGCCACCATATCCTCAACCTCCAGCACCTGCTGGACAATTTTAATCCCTAAGATGAAAATATATATAAAATTTAGCACTACTTGCGCAACTTCCATTTGCCAAGCAAAAGTGTTACTTGCTTTATGTATTTGATCATCATAGTCAGGCAGGTTATAATCCCAGTTTTATAGCTAAGGACACTAAAGTTAAATGACTCCCATAACACCGAGTCTGGCTGTTTGAATGTAACACACAATGCATCCTCACTGCTTTGTCTGCTCTCACTCTCGGTAAGGTATTTCTGTCCTGAGTGTATGAATTGGTTATACCTCAGAACAAGCATAGGTCACAGGACAAGCGATATGAAAGGTAGGAACCATTTAACACAACATTTGGTTAAAACCCATCTATTGTGCCCTAATCCATGTAACCATATACATGTAATACAACCTAGACATATCCAACGATCCATTCTTTTGCACGTCAAACCACCCAGTTGTCAAACTGGTACAATTTGTCCAGGATTAACATTATACAATGACTTTAATGTTTAACCATTACATATCTCAATGTAAAAAATGAGCTAAATAAATCACATGGATTTAGAAATTCAAACATTTCTGACAGCATTAATGGATATATAGTATAAACTTCCAAGGTTATCATCCCTGCCATTGCTGGTTTTAATGTCCTATAAGTTTTCCCAAATAAATGTTAATTTCCCTAAAACTACAAAATGATTAGCTGACAAATGCTTAAAAGAAATATATTTGGGCACAAGGGAAAAAAGCAATCTAGTAATTTTCCATCAGATAATTTTTTCCAAAGCTTTATTTGCTCTTAGATAATATAGTGTGTTTTGGATTTTAAATCTCAGACTTGGAATGCTTGTATCTCAATGAGAAACACATTCTTCTGCAGAAAAAAAAAAAAGCTTTGTTAGCAGAGTGAATAAAAATTATAACTTTAATGAAAGATTATGCTCTACTTCAGATAGAATCTGTGCCATGTTTAGCCATACGCATGATGTAGTTTGATGCATAGCCCCCCCAAATAAAAACTTACAAATTACAGCAGAAAGCTCTTTGTCACTTTCTTGCCTCAGTGCCAAAATTGTCACTGTTTGTTACTGCTCTAGACTGGATAAAAGGCAGTTGTCAAACCATATGTTGCCTTTGAGGAAAACTGTAGCTGTCAATACTAATACCTTAGAGATGGCTATGCTCTCATGTTATCTCATGCAGAAGTGAGACATAAAACATGTGAATATTGATGGAAGTTTGGAAGCATAGAGAATCAATAAACAGAGTGAGTGAGGGCTATGAGGGATCTGGAGAAGCATCAAAGATAGCTCCACCAATTAGTTGCTAATTTTATTTTTGGTTGCATTTGTTCTTTTATATCTTGTCCTTAATACAACCTACTTTCAGTTATTAACATTGAATTAGATGCTAGAAAAAACCCACTCCTTGGAATAAGAGAAAGTAACAACTAGTCATAAAGAGAAAGAAAAAACTGGTTTCAATATTCAACTTCAAAAAGGTTTAAAATGCTAAAATATTAAAACAAAATGTAAGATGGTTGGAGATTGGAAAGTTTCAGCAGATACCTTTCAGAAGATACCTTTCACCAGCCGTTGATAAAACTCTGTAGGAGAAATACTGTAGCAGAAATGTTTGGCCTTTTTTGTTCTTGATAAAATTGTATGAAAGAAATTTAAGACTGTTAGAGAAATTTTTTAAAAGAACTCAAATAGATATCTCTCTCAAATTTTTAGTGAGGCTAATAAAATGTGTATTTGAGGACAAACTTTAAAATTGAAAAATGTAAGAAGTGGATAAATGTTGTTCCTGAACTTCACTTCCCACTATTGTAAATGAATGGGTGAGGTTATCCACGGGTGAGTAATTCCAGGCACCAGAACCTATATCACTCCCCAAAGTCATAAAACACTTTTTCTCATTTTCCTGTAAGTTATATAGAGAACAGTTCTCTCCTGCAGCAAGTCGTAAAGAATGCAGATACTCTCCCAAACGTGTCACAAAGACGATGAAAAACCAAACTACTGGTTATCAGTATAGGTTCTTTTAGTTCAGCTGACATCATGATGACTTTTGTAACGGTCACTTGGAAGTACTTATCCATCAAAGCACGTGAGCTCTATACCAGTGAAAGAACACTGAGTGGTGCCTCGATTCAAGCTGTACCAGACACTGCTGCTTCATCACTGGCTTATTAGATTCTGAAAGCTTTTAGACAAATAAACCATTTGGGGGGTTGCTTTGTTTTGTTTTGTTTTCACTAAAACTAGGAAACCAGGAGTTCTGAACTTGCATTCTTAATACAGCCTAAAATCTATAATGTAAATAGGATAAACACATAATATAAACAGCACAAGGAAAACTACATTATTGCCTATAATGTTCTCATTTATTAATGAGCTCATTAGGAAAATAAATACTTCACTAGTTTGAGTGTTCACAGCAACTAATCTGTATAAGATACAAATGACCTATGTACTATTTTCTGTGATGACATATATTTCCACCCACAGCTTTACAAAAGAAGAATGAGAAAAACTGCATTTCGGAGACTATCAAACTTGTCAAGAACTTTGAAATCATCTAATCCAGTTTTTCACAGTCTAAGACCTAGACACTGGTGGTACACTTAGAGAGCTTTAAATAACTTTGAATAACCATCTAAGGAAATGACTCCCTTTTCAGTTTTTTCCCTTCCAATTAAGTCAAGGAAAAGAATCCCAATTACTCATCTTTTTTAACAAAGAGAGAACCGGCCTCATGTAGAGCCTTAACTAGGCCATGGTACCCAGTGTTGTTCTGATACACTGTGTTCGTTTTTAGAGGTGGCTTCTATTCATAGCATTGTTATCCATTTTTCAGTTACAGTACTGATATGGAGTTTCCTACATAGATAAATTTACTTTTGTGAAATAAAAGTGTTTTTATACTGTGGATATGACTATTTATTTTTAAATGCATTAGTGTAAACAGCAGGATGTGTATTTTGAACAAGTTGTTTCTAATCTACACTCCAGGAACAGTTCATTATTTAACCAGGACTCAGTACCTAAAGAGAACTATACTTAAAACACACAACATGTCCCTAATCAAATTTATACCAAATGCTTTGTTAATTAGTATAAGGTGTGTTAGAAACCATCTTTGTTGGTTTAAATGAATGTTATTCAAGAGAAGCAATGAGTTAGGAGGAGTGCTGCACTCTGGTGCCTGAGCTCTACTGATCCTGAATCTTCCTATTGCATGGAGGACCCTGTAGCCTGATCTTATTCCAAGGATGGCTTCAATAAGAATACCGCGATCAGAACACTGTGATGTCCCTTTTGGAGTAGACTTTCTTGTTAGAGCTAGTTTACTTAGGACAGAAGTGGGACTTCAGATGTTCTTTACATTTTTCTACAGTTTTCAAGTTTTCTACAATAAGCATATAAATTCAAGTCATTTTAATAAAAGAATTTTTCAACATCTTAAAACGCATCAGCAGCTTAAGTAAATTATGGTATATATGCTTTTATGTTTGCTTAAAAATGTGTTTTTTTCCTACATTTAGGATTTTTCCTTGAAAATTCAGAATTATAAGTCCTTGGATATAGTTTTCCCTGAATAAATCTAACACCACCAAAAAAGACTTCCAGCTCTGTTGCCAATTCAGAACTCATGCCAAGTTGCAGAAGCAGAAAAAAATGGTAGAAGAAAAGGCCCAGTTCTTTTTGGCCTCTCAGACAAGGTAAAGCAGTCAGAAAGTTCAAATGAATGGTTTCTTTTTAAGTTTGGCTTCCTGAGCAGGTAGCTCAATTCACAGTTTTCATTTCTGTCTTACCACTTTGCACAGTCAAACATGGGCTATATAAAGGCATCATTATTAGGGAAAGTCTCTTTGCAGAATCTCCAAGTACAGTCATTTGGATGGCCAGGCCCTTTTTTCACCAGGCACAGCCTCTTGGGAAGTGGGTGTTGGGTGTCCAATGGCCCTGAAATGTGCCTCAGGGTTGACTAGTGACTAATGTCCCAATTATTCTACAGAACACAGCCTACATACTCCAAGAGATCAGCTCAGGGCCCAGGTAAACTCAAAGAAGAAAAATTCTTCTTAAAATGATGCTCATTTAGCCTGAAGAAACTTTTGGAATGTGAACCATTTACATTTCAACAATAAAAACAACTACAAGGCTTCTTTTTTTCTTTTTTTCCATTTTTGAAGAGAAGAAAACACTGAGTCGTGACCCCATACAAAGAACTTGACATTTTGGTCCCTAACATGTGATTTATTCTTTTTAAATCAAGATTGTTTACTTTATTAACAGATCAGAAAGACTTATCTTGTCTTAAATGTTTCCAGAACGTGCTTCTTTCTGAGGAGCCCACTGCAGTAATATAAACTTGTACATATGTTCACACACAATTATAAGCTTAGAAGAGACCATAATTCCATGATTTCATCACAGTGGCTTGCAAGGCTGGAATAGTAATTACAGCTGTGCTCACTGTATTCATTACAGCCTTCACCAAAAAATCCTTTGTATGAAATAATAAGCACCATCAAATTGTTTTTGAAATAAGGTAGTATATAAATAGAATAAACAACTATATTGGAATCTAAGTGATGATTCCTTCTACAGTTCAGTATAATATTTTTAACAATGTATAACTTTCTTTAACTTAGCTTTCTTGAAGAAATAGTAACGTGTGTACAGATAGCTAGGTAAAAGCAACTCATGCAGTCAAGCAGAGTCATGAAGAAAATCAGTAAAGCTAATTTTAAAATAAATTTTCAGTAAATAGGAAGGTAGACAAGAAAACTCCTCAAACTGCTTAATTATCGGCATTTGTATTATACGTTAGAAACTCCTAAGATTCTGAATGGATTTACAATGTGTGAAAAGTGCTCCAACCTTGAGTACTGTCTCATATGAAAACTGCCAAGGTCAGGAAACAGTATAATTTAACCACCCAAAGATAAATGAAGCTTGCCTTGCAGGCTGCATATCACCCCCAATATCATGCCTTATGATCTAATAAATCATGATTATCATGATAGCTATAGCTGGTAGAAAAGAAAAAAGTTAACATACTAAATTCTAATGTTTAATAAATGAGAAAATGAATAGCATATCAATTAGAGGGGATACAAAGGAAAAAATGAGGAATTTTCATATAATGTTATTAACATATTCTCTCAAAAGTACATGTGGTATGCAGCTACTTCTCAAAGCCAAGAAACTATTCTGTTGTTTTATTTTTGTTTCTGTCATTTGACTTTACTTGGGACTCTGTTCTGAGGAATATGCTTGGAAAATATCAAATTATCTGAAAAATTTATAGGCACCTAGGCACTCTAGTAGTCTGAAACAATATTCATGCAACAAAATTGAAGGCCTATTACGTGCTCTTCGACAGTAGGATTAATTTAAAACTATAATACATAGGGCTTTTCCTTAAGGAATTTCCCATAAAGTGGTCATCTTAGGTCTTTCAGCTATAAATTTCCAAAGGGGCACACGTAGCAAGATAAATGAGACCAATCACAATTTTCTGTGTTCCTCAGTTAAAACGTTAACATAATCCCTCTTCCATGATTCTTTGCTCTCTTCAGATAAGCAACTGTTACCACCCCAGACAGAGAACAACTGTTCTATAGAATTCTCCAAGCATAGTGCTGATCAAGTTTAACCTGCTCTGGGCATTGAAATTGTGTATGTAAAAGAGACCTAATGGGCACATTTACCTGTAAAGATACCTGGAGGTATTGTTAAACCTAACCTTATGAAGGTAATAGTAAAATTTCTCAAGAATGACCATTTGCACGTTTTATAATGAGAACCCTATTCAGTTCATGATATGTATTTACATTTAATGGAGAGGGAAGATGATGTGTGTTTCCAAACTAGGTATGAGTACTCCATCACCCCAAGGAGAGTAGAATCAGAGCAAAAATAAGGCATAATATTCTCAGATTTTTAATTTTTAAAGTAGTCCAGCTGTATGACAGTAATATTTGAAAGAAGACGTGACCAGGCACAGGGGTTTTTATCACTGCCTCCTACCCCAAAACTAGCTGAAGAGCCTTAGACTGGAAGGTAGAGGAGATGGTCCACTTCTCTTCAGGCAGACCTCCAGGGAAGGACACATTCTGAGGGCCCCATTTTCAGGGCACGTGCTGTCTGCTTGTCGGGAACTCCAGGCAGCAGCCTGACTAAAGCTCCTTCTGCTTCCATAGGGCAGTAGGGGATGAGAAGCTGCGGAGCAGCCCGGACCTTGTGGGCTCACAGCCCAGGGAGTCTTTTGCAGCCCCATCTGCAAGTGGCAAAGCAAAACAGCAAAAGAACATGGAAGTTAGCTGAGAAATGAAATGACCTGGAGGTCTGCAGAGGCCGTGTAGCCAGAATGAGCAGAACTCAGAGTGAGGCAAACACAGGCATCTCGACAGATGCCAGCATGGGTCGTGTAGTCCTCCCAGAGCCAGCTCGCGATGTGAGCCCCCAGCCCTTAGATGATGTCCTGAAGAGAAGTAAAACACTGCAAGATGTCTGAGCTCATCTGGAATTGACTAGATTAAGTTTCCTACCATCAAGCAGAATGAGGACGGAGAAGGTAACAATAACTTGATTTGCAAGAAGTGTTACATTTTTCAACATTCTTCTCTGAAAGTAGTACCCACAAAACAACGACCTATATGGTATAATCAGTAAATTCTGATACTAATCTCAAGTTCTTCCTCACTAGAAAACTAGTGATAACTCTGACCCAGAGTGACAAAGACAAAGACACTGGTCTTATCAGAAATCTCTGTGTCCCTCTTGTCCCCTGCTGTCAACACTGCTATGGCTGCTTCTGGGCTTTCATTCCTAAGAAATCATCTTTCCCTTGTACCTTTTCAAATTATAATTTTTAAGTATTGAATCATTATCAGCTGATTTCTATGAAGGCTTTGGCTTCCTTCCAATTTGCTTGACAAAATACCGGCTGTGAGGATGCAATGTTCCACCCTTATTGTCTAACTCTTTAATCTAATCTAAACTATTTAAAATAATCTGTGTCTGTATTTCTGGGGACTGGGTTTTCTCTGCAACAGCAGAAATTCTGTAAGTATGGCACAAGAGGAAGGACACTGTAAAAGGCTTACAGTGGGAAGAGTCAGTTACTGTTTGTCACAGAAGAACTCAGTAAGTACTTGTGGGAATTAGGGGGATAAGAAGCCAGTAAATGAATCTGAGCTTCTGTAGATCTTCTGTTACGTACCCATGTGAACACTATAATTCGTACGGAGCACCATTAAAAATGACTGCAGAGGCAGGAGCTGAGAAACATCTAATATGAAAAGATCACACCAACTTCTGCAAAACATTCACCTCTTTATACTGTACTCACTGATTTCCTTGTCTGCTTTCTAAATCAGATCATCAACTCCTTGAAAGCAAGGACTATGTTTTGTTCATTGTTGTCATAACTAATCCCTACAACAATGCCTGGAGTATAATAGGTATTCAATAAATACTCATAAAAGGAAAAAATAATCCAATGCAAGAAACTGTTAATTACCACATTCACAGATCTCTCCAGCTGTGTGTAAAATATACAACATCAATCAGAACAACAAGTTAATTGTTCTTTCTCATATCCTGCTTTATGTTTAAATGAGATCATTCCAGCAAGAACTGGAACTTCCTCCAATCATTAAGAACAAACCACAACATCCATTTCAAGATATACAGGAAATTATGTCTAAAGCTGTTGCTTGGCTAGTGAAATGTTCCCATTGGAATGGAAATTCTCCCATGTATACACAGGTTGAACAATTTGAATTGAAACTTCTGATTCAATTCAGCCAGTGATGTCACTACCTCTTTACATTTTAAGTGTTTTGTATTTGTTTTTTGTGTATTAACCCTAAGAAGGGGCCATTAAAGTTGAAAGTACCAGTCCGCTCCAGTAGGCTGACAAAGTCTCTGCATGTGCTTTCTTATTTCAGTAGTCTTTTCGTTCGTATTATCTAATTTAATCCTCTCAAAATTCCTACAAACTAGATTCCCTCTTACCATTTAATGAGTAATGTGAGGCTAACAGACTTGCTCAAGGTCACATTTTTGAAATGGAAAATCAAGACCAAAGTCCATCTAGGTCTTCTAATTCTATAGCACTCTCCCCCTCACTCTACACCACCTTACTGTCTTTTTTATTTAAAATATGCCATTTTGGAATGTTTTGCCTAGAAAACTAGAAACTTTTTTGTTTCTTAGAGGTATACTTAACAGTCTTAATTATGATTGTGAGTCAGTAACACTAAAGAAGAAGAAAAACCAAGTGTAATTGCTATGTATCTGTTAAAATGTCTGGGGCATAAATATACATCTTCGGGTAACGTTTTTTCCTGAGAAGAGTTTGTGGATGCATTATCTCATTTCCTGTGGCAAAGCTTTCTCGTCCTGGCTCTGAGTGCAGACTGAGACAGAGAGCCAGCGTGTAACTCCGGATGGAATCCTGGCAGGGGAGTCCTGGCTTCACTACAGCTTGCTGTCACCCAGAAACGCTAAGGGAATATGCAAATGTTCAATGGATTTGCAAAAGTGGATTAAAATGTGAATACTGGTTTTCTTTTTTTTAAGTCATTCACACTAACATTTATTCTGTACATAAGCTTGACTTCTTACTAAATGCGTGTAAATAATTTGTACTTTCACAAGCGAAAGGAAGCAGTTATTGTTAGTCATTATTACCATTTAGTCTAATTCCTGGCATATATGTGGTAGGTGCTTCATAAGAGCATGAATTTAGTATAAGTGTATGTGTGAAATATTATTTGTTATTATGAAGAAAATCTCTCACTTCCCTACCTCCTCCACACCTTGCTTCTAAGAGGTAGATTGTGTGATGATCAGTGTGGTGGATATGATGATGCTAACACAACAAAGACAGATAAACTTATCTGCTTAAGAAAAAATGTAAAGATATAGAAATATCAGAGAAGAATTCCAGGAAGTGGAAAAAGATAAAGTGAGCTAGAGAAACTGCAAGATGAGTTTTCATGAAGAAAGGAACCAAAGGCAGAAAAAGAAGTTGGAAAGGAGTAGAACAAGAATTTCTAATGGCTCTTTTAAGGCTTACTTTATGGTCTTTGAGACTACACACTTCATTGCCTACAAAATCTTTAGTGAAATCTGTTACTCTCTAACATGACAGTCGATTTGTTTCAAGGACATGCAAAGAAATTCTATGTACTTCAAGGTGGGAAAAGAGGTTTCTTAGATCTGTGTCTACTAGCTTAGTGTTTATAGTATCTTTTCATCATGTATGCAAATTCATAGACTTTTAGAATGAAAAAGATCCTCAGAGAATCATTATCTAATCCTCTATGCGTACAGAGAGGAAACCGAGACAGAGAAATTAATTGACTTTTACTGTATTTCGTTAGATCTAAAAGTCATAGTAAGATACACCATTTTTTTTTAATACATCACCAAGGAAGAAAACAGAATGCCATTGATTAAATTATAACACAATATTCTTCATAATTTAGAATTTTATTTTATGCTTAATGAAAGAGCTATTTTAAAACATGTTAAAAGACATCATGAAGAGATAGTCAGCCAAATCCAAAATGTGAGAAATTCTATTGCAAAAACAAACCTGTTTATTTAACCACAACAAAAATAGCATAAAGAGTGAACTATTATAGATTAAAAGAAAGTTGAAACATATTAACCAACTACAACATGTAGATCTTGTTTGAAACCTAATTCTAACAAACCAAATGTACAGATTAATTTTTCAGGTAAGCAGGAAAAACTGAATATGGACAGGATATTAACTTTTATTAAAGAATTATTATTACTACTAGTGAGTGAAATAATACTATGATGGTTATGTGTTTTTTGAATTCCTTATATGTTAGAGATACACAATGAAGAATTTAAGAATGATGTGATATCTGGCATTTGATTTTGAATACGCCGTTGCCCCCCCCCCCAAAAAATAATAGGAGCAGGGAAAGATAAAACAAAATTTACAGGAAATTGGTAACTTTGAAAGCTAGATAGTAGATATACTTGGGTCCATTACATTATTGTCTTTATTGGATATGCTTTAAAGAGTCTATTAAACATGATTTTATTATATAATGTATATTAGATATATAACATATATAAATAAAATGTGTTAAATTGTTTTTAAAACATCACATTCAAAGTCAAACACTTCTGAATCACTTTTTAGAAATAAACTGTTTTATAATAGTTTTAGATTTACTGAGAAGTTGCAAAGATAGTACAGAGTTTCAATATACCCCATACCCAGTTTCCCCTATTATTAACATCTTGTATTTGCATGATATATGCGTTGCCATGAATGAACTAATATTGATAAATTATTAACTAATTATTTTAACTAATTATTCACATTTCTTTAGGTTTTGGGGGTTTTTTTTGGTTGTTGTTGTTGTTTGCGGTACACAGGCCTCTCACTGTTGTGGCCTCTCCCGTTGTGGAGCACAGGTTCCAGATGCACAGGCTCAGTGGCCGTGGCTCACGGGCCTAGCCGCTCTGTGGCATGTGGGATCCTCCCGGACGGGGGCATGAACACGTGTCCCCTGCATCAGCAGGCGGACTCTCAACCACTGCACCACCAGGGAAGCCCCAAATTTCTTTAGTTTTTACCTAATGTCCTCTTTATGTTCCAGAATATCATCCATTACATAACATTACATTTAGTTGTCATTTCTCCTTAGTCTCCTCTTAAATGTGGCAATCCCTCAAATCTTCCTTGTTTTTAATGACATTAACAATTTGGGGAAGTACTGGTCAGGTATTTTGTAGAATGTCCTCTATTAGGATTTGTCTTATGTTTCTCTCATGATTAGACTGGGGTCATAGGTTCTGTAGAAGAATACCATAGTATATCAAGGGTACATATGATCAAGATGACATCATCATGGTTGATGTTGACCTTGAACACCTAGCTGAAGTCATGTTTGTCACGTTTGTCCATGGTAAAGTTCCATACTATATGCTTTGGAAGAAAGTTACTGTGACCAGCCCATAATTAATTTATGCTCCACCTCCTTGAGAGTGGGGTATCTATGTAAATTATTTGAAATTCTTCTGCAGGGAGATTTGTCTCCTCTTCCCCATTTTTTTATTTATCTAATCATTTATTTAATGTCAGTATGTACTGACAGATACTTATTTTATACTTTGGGTTATAATCCAATTCTATTCTTATTTTGTTACTCAAATTGTTCCAGTTTAGACCATTGGGAGCTCTTCAGTTGGCTCCAGTGTTTCTTTAATACATCCTTATCATTGTGGCTTATTTTTTTCAGTACTTCTTTATTTACTGTCACTATAAGATTCTCCAGACTCATATATTTCTTAGCCCAGGAGAATCATTTTTAACTGAGTCATCAAAATCCATGTTTTTCCACTTACTTTGTCCTCTGCATTATCAAGAACATTAGTGAAGAAGTGTATCATATAAAAGTGTTCTAATGTTGTGTTACAGTTTTCTTCCAAGATGCTGACACCCATTCTGAATAGGGCTTTTGGCAAAATATCAAAACATAAACAGAACTTTTTAAAAAAATCATTTATTTATTTATTTATTTATTTTTGGCTGTGTTGGGTCTTCATTGTTGCATGTGGGCTTCCTCTAGTTGCAGCAAGTGGGGCTACTCTTCATTGTGGTGCACGACCTTCTCATTGCAATGGCTTCTCTTGTTGCGGAGCTGGGCTCTAGGCATGTGGGTCTCAGTAGTTGTGGCTCACAGGCTCTAGAGTGCAGGCTCAACAGTTGTGGTGCACGGGCTTAGTTGTTCTGCGGCATGTGGGATCTTCCCAGAACAGGGCTTGAACCTGTGTCCCCTGCATTGGCAGGTGGATTCCTAACCACTGCACCACCAGGGAAGCCCCAGAACTTTTTGATATAGCTGTGAACACATTTTTTCATGCATTTGCAGTTACAAATATTTCACATCTGCCAGGTGGCAGATAGCAATTTTAAGACCCTTTAGTAAAGTTCTCCCAGTGACCAATTCTCTCCTTTTTATTTTATATAGAAACTTACTTATTTAGCTTTCACTTTGAAGACATATTGTTGCTGGATATGGACTTCTAGGTTGGCAGCCATTTTTTTTCGCTCTACTATCTAGATCCATAGCCTAGATACAAGTGGGTGTCTTGGTCTCATGACTGAACTAAAATTATTGCTTGTGGGGAATTCCCTTTCTCCCCACCTGGCTCCAGTCATTCAGCGCTTTAAAGATTTTAAAATCTAGTGATTTCTTCCTTCCATAATTTCAAATAAGAAGTCAGCTGTGTATCTTAAAGTCAGTGTTTTTAATATTCTATGTCTTCTCTCCTTTTAATTTTTTTCCCCTTTGGTTTTAATCATTTTGCCATAATATATCTAGTTGATACCACGTAACAAATTTGGAAAATTCTCAATCACCATGTCATTGAATATTGATTATATCCCATTCTCTCCACTATGTCTGCTATTCAGATTATGCCTGTGTTAGATATTTAAATCATACCTCACACTGTTCTCTTTGTTTTTCAGTCTTTCTAACCTTGAATCTGAGTATTTCCTTTGGACCCATCTTCCAGGCCATTTATTCTCTTTTCTAATTTTCAGGTAATTCATCCATTGAGGTTTTGTTTTTTTTCTTCTTACTATTCCATTTTCATCAGGTATTTTTTGGTTGTTTCCACTTTTCTGACAAATTCTCAAGCATGTTTTGAATTCTTTGAATATATTAATCATATTTATTTAAAAATCTGTCTCTGATAACACATAATTATTTGAATTCCCTCTGGGTCATGTTCAACTTGTATTGTTTCTCTTTGGCTTGGGCTATTCTTTGTTTTTTTCATTTGTCTAGTTACTTTTTTATGGAATGTCAGACATTGTTTTTGAATTTTTAAATTTATTTATTTTTTTGTGGTACGTGGGCCTCTCACTGTTGTGGCCTCTCCCATTGCGGAGCACAGGCTCTGGATGCACAGGCTCAGCAGCCATGACTCATGGGCCCAGCCGCTCCATGGCATGTGGGATCTTCCCGGACCAGGGCACGAACCCATGTCCCCTTCATCAGTAGGCGGACTCTCAACCACTGCGCCACCAGGGAAGCCCTGTATTTGAAATTTTATAGAGATAATTGTAGGCTCTGAATTATGTCAAGTATGTCTGACAGAATTTACTTTTATTTTTGGCAAGAAGCTAGGCTAGGAAAAGTAGGAATTTTAGAGTATCTTAATAAAATTATGTACCGAGATAATCTGAAATTAAACTTAAAATCCTTGAGAGATGATATTTTGATGGATTACTCTTACTCCTAAAGGGTAGCTATTGGAACCCAACCAAAAGTTTGCTTAGGTTTTTTTCCTCATACTGCTTATTATCCCCAGGTTCTGACTCCCATTTTTGCCCCTTCAGCCTAAGAAATCTGTTGTAAGACTTGTTCATCTTTTTATAATCTCCACCACCACTTTCAGAATCACAGGATTTCTCTGGATAAAAACAGCCTCCAATTCTGGGCTCATATTTCTATGGTTCTCTCCTCTCCTGGATATTGGGCGTGCAATTCCTTACTGCTTTGGTACTTTTATAATCCCTCAAAAAAAAATTTGCCCACCTTATCTAGTTTTTTGGGGTTTTTTTATTTTTTTAATTTTTTTTGTGGTACGCGGGCCTCTCACTGTTGTGGCCTCTCCCGTTGCAGAGCACAGGCTCTGGATGCGCAGGCTCAGCGGCCATGACTCACGGGCCTAGCTGCTCCATGGCATGTGGGACCTTCCTGGACTGGGGCACGAACCCGTGTCCCCCGCATCGGCAGGCAGACTCTCAACCACTGCGCCACCAGGGAAGCCCATCTAGTTATTTTAAGTGGGAATATTAGTCCAAACTATTTATCCTATGATGGCCAAGAGCAGAATATTTTACTCTTCATTTCTAATATCAAGTCATACTACTTGTATTCTCAGTGACTGATATTATAAATAAATGATAATATCAAAATTAATTAAAATCACTTATTATTATCAATTTATAGAATCAGTCTACAGATAAAACATATTGACTAAATATAAAAAGTAAAAATATAAATGCTCTAAACTTTAATCATAGGAAGTAACTTAGTGGAAGTTAAGTGATAGGGCTCAATAAACAAGAAAAATCTCAAATAAAAAACCTAATTACCATCTAAATGAATTAGAAAAAAAGAACAGGCAAACCCCCAAGTCAGCAGAAGAAAGGCAATAATAAACATCAGAAAGGAAATAGATAAAATAGAGACCAAAAAAAAAAAAAAAACAGAAAACATCAATATAACCAATAGCTGGTTTCTTGAAAAGATAAATAAAATTGATAAGCCATTAGCAAGTCTCATTAAGACAAAAAGAAAGAAGATCCAAAGAAACAAAATAAGAAATGAAAGAGGAGAAATAACAAACAAAATCACAGAGATACAAAAAAATCACAAGATAATACTATGAACAGTTATATGCCAAAAAATTGAACAACCTAGAAGAAATGGACAAATTTTTAGAAACATATAAACTTCCAAGAATGAATCAGGAAGAAATAGACAATCTGAACAAACTGTTCATTCATAGTGAAACTGAATTTGTTGTTTAAAAACTGCCAGCAAACAAAAGACCAGGACTAGATGGCTTCACAGGGGAATTCTATCAAACATATGAAGAAGAGCTAATACCTATCCTTCTAAAATTATTCCCAGAAAAATGAAGAGAACGAAACACTCCCAAATTTATTCTACAAGGCCACAATTACTCTGATATTAAAACCAAAGACACTCCAAAAAAGAAAAAAAGAAAATTACAGGCCAGTATCTCTGATGATTATAGATGCAAAAATCCTCAACAAAATACTAGCAAACTGAATTTAACAACACATAAAAAGGAACATACACCATGATCAAGCAGGGTTTAGTCCAGGGATGGAAGGAAGATTCAATATCCACAAATCAACCAATGTGATACACTGCATTAATAAAAGGAAAGGTACAAATCCAAGCTCATCTCAATAAATGCAGAAAAAGCATCTGATAAAATTCAACATGAGTTCATGATAAAAACTCTCACCAAAGTTGGTATAGAGGGAACATATCTCAACACAACGAACATATCTCAACATATCATAACATTTATGATAATCCTGCAGCTAACATCATACTCAACAGTGAAAAGCTGAAATCTTTTCCTTTGAAATCAGGAACTAGACAAGGATACTCAGTTTTACCACTTCAATTTAACATAGTATTGGAAGTTCTACCCACAGCAACAAGAAAAGAAAACAAAAAAAAGGCATCCATATTGGAAGGGAAGAAGTAAAACTTTCACTATTTGCAGATGACATAATACTCTACATATAAAACCCTAAAGTCTCCATGAAAAACAAAATAAAAGCTATGAAAACTAATAAATGAATTCAGTAAAATTACAGGGTTAAAGTTCAATATAAAGAAATCTGTTGCTTTTCTATACACTAATAATAAACTACCAGAAATAGAAAGCAAAAAAAAAAAAAATCCATTTAAAGTCACATCAAAAATAAAATATCTAGGAATACATTTAATCAAGGAGGTGAAAGACCTATACACTGAAAGCTATAAAACATTATGAAGAAAATTAAAGATAATACAAACAAATGGAAAGATATCCCATGTTCAATGATTGGAAGAATTAGTATTGCTAAAATATCCATATTACCCAAAGCAATTTACATATTTAATGTAATTGCCACCAAAATACTATATTTTTCACAGAACTAGAACAAATAATCCTAAAATTTATATGGAACTACAAAAGACCCCAAATAGCCAAAATAAGCTTCAGAAAAAAGAACAAAGCTCGAAGCATCACACTCCCTGACTTCAGACTATACTACAAAGCTACAGTAATCAAAACAGTATGGTTCTAGCACAAAAACAGACACATAGATCAATGAAACAGAATACAGAGTCCAGAAATGAACCCACACACCTATGATTAATTAATCTATGACATAGGAGGTAAGAATATACAATAGAGAAAAGACAGTCTCTTCAATAACATAAGTGGTGCAGGGAAAAATGGACAACTACATGTAAAAGAATGAAATTAGAACATTTTCCCACACCATATACAAAAACAAACACAAAATAGATTAAAATTCTAAAGGTAAGACCGGAAACCATAAAACTCTTAGAAGAGAACATAGGCAGAAAACTCTTTGACATAAATCATAGCAGTATGTTTTTGGATATGTCTCCTCAGGCAAAGGAAACAAAATCAAAAATAAACAAGTGAGTCCTAATTAAATTTAAAACCTTTCACACAGCAAAGCAAGCCATTAATAAAACAAAAAGACAACCTACTGAATGGGAGAAAATATTTGCAAATGATATGACCCAATAAGAGGTTAATATCCAAAATATATCAACTGCTCATACAACTCAATATCATAAAAGCAAACAACTGAACTAAAAAATGGGCAGAGGGCTTCCCTGGTGGTGCAGTGGTTGAGAGTCCGCCTGCCGATGCAGGGGACATGGGTTCGTGCCCCGGTCTGGGAAGATCCCACATGCCACGGAACAGCTGGGCCCATGAGCCATAGCCACTGAGCCTGTGTGTCCAGAGCCTGTGCTCTGCAATGGGAGAGGCCACAACAGTGAGAGGCCCACGTATTGCAAAAAAAAAAAAAAAAAAAAAAAAAAAGGCAGAAGACCTGAATAGACATTTTTTCCAAAGAATATATACAGATGCCCAATGGGCACATGAAAAAATTCTCAATATTGCTAATCATCAGAGAAATGCAAATCAAAACCACAATGAGATATAATCTCACACCTGTTAAAATGGCTGTCATCAAAAAGACAAGAAATAACAAGTGTTGGCGAGGATGTGAAGAAAAAGGAACCTTAGCACACTGTTGGTGGGATTGTAAATTGATGTAGCCACTGTGGAAAACAGTATGGAATTTCCCCCAAAACTAAAACTAGAACTACCATATGATCCACCAATTCCACTGCTGGGTATATACCTGAAGAAAATGAAAACACTAATTTGAAAAGATACATGCATCACAGTGTTCACACTGGCATTATTTATAATGGTCAAGATATGGGAGGAACCTGTGTCCAAACACAAATGAATGGGAGATTCCCAGCTCAAAACAGTGGACTAGAAGGACGTGAGCTCACCCCCTTCTTACGAAAACACCAAAATCACAACTAACTGCTAAACAACCATTGACAAAAAAATGCTGGAACCTACCAAAAAAAAATACCCTACAACCAAAGACAAAGAAGAAGCCACAATGAGATGGTAGGAGGGGTGCAATCATGATAAAATCAAATCCCGTACCTGCCAGGTGGGCAAACCACAAACTGGAAGACAATTATACCACAGAAGTTATCCCACAGGTGTGAAAGTTCTGAGCCCCCATCAGGTTTACCAGCCTGGAGGTCTGGCAACAGGATGAGGAGTCCTCAAAGAATCTGGCTTTGAAGGGCAGTGGGGTTTGATCACAGGACTTCCACAAGACTGGGGAAAACAGAAACTCCACTCTTGGAGGGTGCACACAAAGTCTCATGTGCACCAGGACCCAAGGGATAAAACCAGTGACCCCCATAAGAGACTGGGCAAGACCTACCTGCCTAGTATTGGAAGATCTCCTACAAAGGCAGGGCACAGCTGTGGTTCAGTGCAGGGACAAAGACACTGGTAGCAGCAGTTCTGGGAATACTCATTGGTGTGAGTCCTCCTGGAGGCTGTCATTTCCTCCCCAAGACCTGGCCCCACCCAACAGCCTGTAGGCTCCAGTGCTGGGACATATCAGGCCAAACAACCAACAGGGTGGGAACACAGCACCACCCATCAGCAGACAGGCTTCTTAAAGTCTTCCTGAGCATGGGCCCACCCACCAGAGGAACAAGACCCAGCTCCACCCACCACTGGGCAGGAACCAGCCCCTCCCATCAGGAAGCCTGCATAAGCCTCTTAGACAGCCTCATCCACCAAAAGGCAGACATCAGAAGCAAGAACTACAGTCCTGCAGCCTGCAGGACAGAAAATGCAATCACAGAAATTTAGATAAAATGAGATGGCAGAGGAATATGTCCCAGATGAAGGAATAAGATGAAACCTCAGAAGAACAACTAAGTGAAGTGGAGATAGCCAACTTACAGGAATAAGATTTCAGAATAATGATAGCGAAGATGATCCAAGATTTCAGGGAAAAAAGGAGGCAAGGATCAAGAAGATGCAAGAAATGTTTAGCAAAGACCTAGAAGAACTAAAGAACAAACAAGATGAAAAATACAATAACTGAAATGAAAAATACACTAGAAGGAATCAATAGCAGAATAACTCAGGCAGAAGAATGGATAAGTGACCTGGAAGACAGAATGGTGGAACTTACTGCCATGGAACAGAATAAAGAAAAAAGAATGAAAACGAATTAAGACAGTCCAAGAGACCTCTGGAACAACATGAACTGCACCAAATTCACATTATAAGGGTCCCAGAAAGAGAAGAGAGAGAGAAAGGAACTGAGAAAATATTTGAAGAGAAAATAGCTGAAAAATTCCTTAACATGGGAAAGAAAACAGTCACCCAAGCCCAGGAAGTGCAAAGAGTCCCAGGCAGGATAAACCCAAGGAGGAACACGCCAAGACACATAGTAATCAAATTGAAAAAAATTGAAGACAAACTATTCAAAGCAACAAGGGAAAAGCATAGAAGAGATAACATACAAGAAAACTCCCATAAGGTTATCAGCTGATTTCTCAGCAGAAACTCTGCAGGCCAGAAGGGAGTGGCACAACATACTTAAAGTGATAAAAGGGTAAAACCTACAACCAAGAATACTCTACTCAGGAAGGCTCTCATTCAGATTTGACAGAGAAATAAATGATTTACAGAGAAGTAAAAGCTAAAAGAGTTCAGCACCACCAGACCAGCTTTGCAACAAATGCTAAAGGAACTTCTCTAAGTGGCCAAGAAAAGACCACAACTAGAAACAAGAAAATTACAAATGGAATATCTCACCTGTAAAGGCAAACATACAGTAAAGGTAGGAAATCATTCACATACAAATATATCAAAACCAGCAATTGTGAGAATAGGAGAGCACAAATGGAGGATATTGGAAATTCATTTGAAATTAAGAGACCAGCAACTTAAAACAATATTGTTGATATATAGACTTCTATATCAAAACCTCATAGTAACTGCAAACCAAAAATCTACAATAGATACACACATAAAAAGGAATCCAAACACAACACTAAAGTTAGTCATCAAATCACAAGAGAAGAACACAAAAGAGGAAAGGAAGAAAACAAAACACCTACAAAAACAAATCCATAACAAGTAACAAAATGGCAATAAGAACGTACATATTGATAATTACCTCAAACATAAATGAATTAAATACTCCAGCCAAAAGACATAGAGTGGATGAATGGATACAAAAACAAGACCCATATATATGCTGACTACCAGAAACCCACTTCAGATCTAGGGACACATACAGACTGAAAGTGAGAGGATGGAAAAAGGTATTCCATGCAAATGGAAATCAAAAGAAATATGGAGTGACAATACTCATACTAGACAAAGACAAACTTTAAATAAAGTTTGTTTAAATAAATAAATAATGTTTAAAGACAAACTTTAAAATAAAGACTGTTACGAGAGACAAGGAAGGACATTACATAATGATCATGAGATCGATCCAAGAAGAATACATAACAATTGTAAATATATATGCACCCAACATAGGAGCACCTCAGTATATAAAGCAAATGTTAACAACCATAAAAGGGGAAATCAACAGTAACACAATAATGGTGAGGGTCTTTAATACCCCACTTTCATCAATGGAGAGACAGTGCAGACAGAAAAACCATAAAGAAACACAGGCCTTAAATGACACATTACACCAGATGGACTTAATTGATATTTATAGAGCATTCCATCCAAAAGCAGCAGAATACACATTCTTCTCTTGCGCACATGAAACATTGTCCAGGATTGACCACACGCTGGGCCACAAAGTGAGCCTCAGTAAATTAAAGAAAAATGAAATCATATCAAGCACCTTTTCCGACCACAATACTATGAGATTAGAAATAAATTACAAGAAAAAAATGTAAAAGCACAAAAAACGTGAAAGCTAAATAATATGCTACTAAACAACCAATGGATCACTGAAGAAATCAAAGAGGAAATCAAAAAATACCTGGAAACAATTGAAAATGAAAGCACAATGATCCAAAAACCTATGGGACGCAGCAAAAGAAGTTCTAACAGGGAAGTTTTATAACAATACAACCTAACCTCAGGAAACAAGAAAAATATCAAATAAATAACCTAATGTTACACCTAAAGCAACTACAGAAAGAAGAACAAACAAAACTTAAAGTTAGTAGGAGAGAAATCATTAAAATGAGAGCAGAAATAAATGAAATAGAGGTGAAGAAAACAATAGTAAAGATCAATGAAACTAAAAGCTGGTTCTTTCAGAAGACAAAAAAAAAAAAATGATAAACCTTTAACCAGACTCATCAATAACAAAAAAGGAGAGGACTCAAATCAATAAAATTAGAAATAAAAAAGGAGAAGTTACAAATATCACCACAGAAATACAAAGGATCATAAGAGACTACTACAAGCAACCGTATGCCAATAAAATGGACAACCTGGAAGAAATGGACAAATTCTTAGAAAGGTACAATCTCCCAAGACTAAACCAGGAAGAAATAGAAAATATGAACAGATCAATCACAGTACTGAAATTGAAACTGTGATTAAAGACTCCCAACAAACAAAAGTCCAGGACCAGATGGCTTCAAAGGTGAATTCTATCAAAAATTTAGAGAAGAGATAATATCTATCCTTCTGAAATTGTTTACAAAAATTACAGAGGAAGGAAAACTCCCAAACTCATTTTATGAGGCCAACATCTCCCTAATACCAAAACCAGAAAAAGGTATCACAAAAAAAGAAAATTACAGGCCAATATTATTGATGAACATACATGAAAAAAATCCTCACCAAGTAAACTAGCAACCAGAATCCAACAATACATTAAAAAGGATCATACACCATGATCAAGTGGGATTTATCTCAGGGATGAAATGATTTTTCAATATCCACAAATCAATTAGTGTGATACATCACATCAACAAATTAATAAAAACCATATGATCACCTCAATAGATGCAGAAAAAGCTTTTGACAAAATTCAACACCCATTTATGATTAAAGAAAAAAACTCTCCAGAAAGTGGGCACAGAGAGAACATACCTCAACATAATAAAGGCCATATATGACAAACCTACAGCTAGCATCATACTCAATGGTGAAAAGCTGAAAGTATTTCCTCTAAGTTCAGGAACAAGACAAGGATGTCCACTCTCACTGCTTTTATTCAACATAGTTTTGGAAGTCCTAGCTACAGCAATCAGAGAAGAAAAAGAAATAAAAGGAATACAAATTGGAAAAGAAGAAGTAAAATGGTCACTGTTTGCAGATGACATGATACTATACATAGAAAATCCTAAAGATGCTATGAGAAAACTACTAGAGCTCATCAAATGAATTTGGTAAAGTTCAAGTTACAAAATTAATACACAGAAATCTGTTGCATTTCTATACACTAACAAGGAAAGATCAGAAAGAGAAATTAAGGAAATAGTCCCATTTACCATCGTATCAAAAAGAATAAAATACCTAGGAATAAACCTACCTAAAGAGGCAAAAGACCTGTGCTCCGAAAACTATAAGATGTTGATGAAAGAAATCAAAGATGACACAAACAGATGGAGAGATATACTATGTTCTTGGATAGAAGGAATCAATATTGTGAAAATGGCTATACTACCCAAAACAATCTACAGATTCAATGCAATCCCTATCAAATTACCAATGGCATTTCTCACAGATTTAGAACAAAAAATTGTACAATTTGTATGGAAACACAAAAGACCCTGAATAGTCAGAGCAATCTTGAGGGAAAAAAAACAAAAAACAGAGCTAGAGGAATCAGGCTCCCTGAGTTCAGGCTATAAAACAAAGCTATAGTCATCAAAACAGTATGGTACTGGCTCAAAAACAGAAATATAGATCAATAGAAGTGAATAGAAAGCCCAGAAATAAACCCACACACCTCTGTGCAATTAATCTACAACAAAGGAGGCAAGAATATGCAATGGAAGAAAGACAGTCTCTTCAATAAATGGTCCTGGGAAGACTGGACAGCTACATGTAAAAAAATGAAATTAAAACACTCTTTACCACCATACACAAGAATAAAAAAATGGATTAAAGATGTAAATGTATGATCAGACATTATAAAACTCTTAGAGGAAAACATAGGCAGAACACTCTGATATAAATCACAGCAATATCTTTTTCAATTTGTCTCCCAGAGTAATGGAAAGAAAAACAAAAATAAACAAATGAGACCTAATTAAACTCAAAACCTTTTGAACTACAAAGGAGAACATAAACAAAATGAAAAGACAGCCCACAGAATGGGACAAAATATTTGCAAACAATGAGACTAACAAGGGATTAGTCTCTAATATTTACAAACAACTCATATAGCTTAATATGATAAAAATAAACAACCCAGTTAAACAATGGGCAGAAGACTTAAACAGACATTTCTCCAAAGAAGACATACAGATGGTCAAGAGGTACATGAAAAGACATTCAACATCACTAATTAGTGGAGAAATGCAAACCAAAATTACAATGAGATTTCATCTCACACCTGTCAGAATAGCCATCATCAAAAAATCTACAAACAATAAATGCTGGGGAGGTTGTGGAGAGAAAGAAACTCTCCTACACTGTTGGTGGGAATGTAAATTGGTGCAGCCACTGTGGAGAACAGTTTGGAGGTTCCTTAAAACACTAAAAATAGAGCTATCATATGATCCTACAATCCCACTCCTGGGCATATGTCCAGAGAAAAACATGGTCCAAAAGGATACATGTACCCCAATGTTCATTGCAGCACTGTTTACAATACCCAAGACATGGAAATAATCTAAATGTCCATTGACAAATGAATGGATAAAGAAGATGTGATACATAAACACAATGGGATATTACTCAGCCATTAAAAAGAATGAAATAATGCCATTTGGAGCAACATGGATGGACCTAGAGTCTGTCATACTGAGTGAAGTAAGTCAGAGAGAGAAAGACAAATATCGTATGATATCACTTATATGAAAAATCTGTTTTAAAAAATTATAAAAATGAACTTATTTATACAACAGAAACAGACTCACAGACTTAGAGAACAAACTTATGGTTACCGGGAGGAAGGGTGGAGGGGAGGGATAGTTAGGAATTTTAGAATTGACATGTACACACTGCTATGTTTAATATGGGTAACCGGGACTTCCCTGGTGGTCCAGTGGTTGGGACTTCACCTTCCAATGAAGGGGTGCAGGTTCGATCCCTGGTCGGGGAGCTGGGATCCCACATGCCTTGTGGCCAAAAAACCAAAAAAACAAAAGAGAGGCAATGTTGTCACAAATTCAATGAAGACTTTAAAAATGGCCCACATCAAAAAATAAAAAATCTTAAAATGGATAACTGACAAGGACCTACCATGAACTCACACGCACTGTGAACTCTGCTCAATATTATGTAACAACCTAAATGGGAAAAGAATTTGAAAAAGAATAGATACATGTATATGTATAAATGAATCACTTTGCTGTACACCTGAAACTAACACAACATTGTTCATCAACTATACTCTAATATAAAATAAAAAGTTTAAAAAAACACGAATGGATAAAGAAAAAGTGATATATATATATATATTAATGGAATGTTAGACATAAAAAAGAATGAAATTCTGACATATTTGCAACATGGGTGGACCTAGAAGGTATTATGCTAAGTGAAATAAGACAGAAAAAACAAATAGTGTATGTCATCATTTATACATGGAATCTAAAAAATAAAACAAGTACTATAATAAAACAGAAACTGACTTACAGATATAGAAAACAAACTAGTAGTTACTAGTGGGGAGAGGGAAAAGGTGAGGAACACAATAGGGATAGGGGATTAAGAGATACTACTATGTATAAAATAAATAAGCTACAAGTATATATTGTACAGAACAGGGAAATATCACCATTATTTTATAATAACTGTAAGTGGAGTACAATCTATAAAAATATTGATTCACTATGTTGTACACCAAAAACTAATATAATATTGTAAATCAATTCTACTTCAATTTTTAAAAGTGGAGGGTGGGAGGGAAAAGTAAAGTTAATTATAGCACTAAAAACTTCATCTTATTACATTTTTTGGAGTCAGGAAAGTTGAGTGCAGAAATTTGGAGTTTTATGTATATTAGTTAATGTTTAAAAGTAATAATACAACATTTTAAAATAAAGAACTGAAAATAATTACAAATAAAACAGTGATAAAATGCAGCAAGAGTTATCAGTGTAAACAAGCAAAATGTTGCATCTTTTCTAACAGGAATCTATAAATATTGATTAAAATACATAAATTTAGAAACAAATGCATGAATTTTTATTTGAAGTTATGGAGATAACCACCATAAAGCTAAACATAAAAACAACTAAAAGAGTTTATATTTCAATAGTGGCAATTAGTGGTGAGACAGAGTATTTTTTATTTGATACCACTGCTTGATTTTGTTTATTGTTTTACAATAAATTTTTTAATGAAGCGATTATTAATTGATTATATTGTACATAGAGCATCAAACACAGTCCATCATAAAATGGGAGAAAAGTTTAAGATAAGCATATATTTTAAGAAAACATTTTTGATGAAAAGTACTCTTCTGTAATAGAGTTAATTCATTCACTGAGAAAACAAATTATATACTACCAAACTAAAAAGTCTAACTATAATGAAGTTGACCCTTACGGTGAGTAAACTAACACTCTAAAGGAAATCAAATAGGTGAATAAGACAATTAAAATCTGAAATTACTCAATATTAATTAATACAACTCACAAACTGTTTTTTTCCTAACTATGAACCATGTGGTAATTGTTTTTGAGGTTTACTGTTCACATGTTCCAGGAAAAATATAAATGAATACTTACTCAAACTACTTGGAAGATTCCCCAGACAAGAAAAGTAGTAAACATGTTTTCAAAAGCAAAAATATTTTTTCTATGACTCCAAACTTTTGATTTCTTGAGCCTCCCTCCCTGGACATATATGTAATTTTCCAGGAGACTTAACTATGTGAACAGAGCAAGTGGAGAACTTCTTACCCTTCTGCAGTACATAGAACATGGCAGGTAAAGGACATTTTATACAACCTCCATGGAACAGAAGCTAATGTGAGACAGTACGTTTATATATTATGACCATGAGTTCATTTTTTAAATTTATTTTTATTATAACTTAGAGATCATTTTAAATAAATATTCTATCTGAATCTTATCTGAAATAGTTTCCAAATTTGTATTTTTCTTATTTGTTTTAAACATTGACTAACAATGATTAATAAAATCAATGACTGAGAAATACTTCTGGCATAGAGTTGTAGAAAGTTAAATAATGTCCATACCTAGCTGTTATTTTCAGCTGAATACTTAGTACAAGCATATGTCATTTATGTGTGTGCTTATACACGTGTGTTCTTTATGTATTTTATTACCCATTACCCTCAAATGCTTTTCTTTTAGGAATTACTTTTTAAATGTTGTCAAACTCTTCCAAAAGCATTTGTGTTGTTGATAGGCTGTCAGGCATTATTAATGCTCAGAATAGCTCCAGAGACTTGAAAATATTTTAGCACTCTGTTGTATCTTTCCACTCTCAGAAGTTATGCCAAAAAGACTATGCCTGGCACAGGCATGGTATACCTGCATAGCTATGGCTGGGGGGTTTCACTATAGGCTCTACTATTCAGAACAAGTTCTATTTATAAAGATTCTGATTGGTTATAATACTGGGCTGGGGGCAAATGTCCAAACCCAAGAAAGGCAGTTAGTTTTCTGTGATCTATGTCTGTAACTAGCAGTCTCTAACCCTGGCCAACTTGTTGGTCATAAGTGGGGTCTTGGCAAGAGATGTGGCTGAATCGTTGTAAGTTTACTCCCACTGTCAGCAAAATCTCAGACCACATGCCCCACAGATGGTGCACAAGTGCCACTTTGATGTATAAAATGGAACACATTTAAAGTCATTTGTTTTGTTTACAAAGAGGTGGATCTATAGAGCACAGGATTCAGTTTTCATGTCACTCAATCAATTAGTGCCAGCCACCATCCCAGCACAGTAGGTAGCTGAGGGAACAGATTTCATGGATTTCCATAATGTCATTAAAAAATGGCTTGCAGAATTAAGTGAAAACTTTTAATATCTCAATCTTTGCCATATCATCCCCTTCATTTTTCTCTCTAGAAGTTTAATGATAATAAGACTGTTTATTCTAAAAATATTCTATTTTTTTAAAGTGTCTAAATACCAAACTTGGGGGGCTGAAAAATCGATGAGCCATTATTACTAGCTTCTCTGGAATTTCCTATCCCTGAAAATACAATAATTTTCTTACTTAAATAATCGGGCCTGTACTTTTATGTATATTTTTCTTATGCTAAACTTAGCAGTTGCAGTGTCCTTTAAAATTAGCTTGAATTAGGATAAAAAGTTTTAGCACTTTAAATATTTAATATCCAAATTAATGGAAATTACTAACAATTCAATGAGTGAATTTTTAATCCCATAAGCTCAGAAAAAATTCTAATTTTCCAGAACTCTGCCACATTTGAACAAAATGTTTTATTTTCTATATGATTTTCAAAACAATTTACAATTTTCCCAATATGAATGTTAGCATATTATATAAAATATATTTTAAAATTGTTATGTACAGGTCAAAAAATAAGAGAAGAATGTATTTACTGGATATATGATAAACAAAAGTTGTTTATAGTTGGAGACCCTGTTAAAAGTTTCATTATTAAAATAATGAAAAATATATAAATTAAAAATAATGAAGTTTTTATTGAAATTAGACTAGAGTATGAAAGCATAAACTAGACATTTATTTGCATAAACTCAGCTTCTAAGCATACATTAAACATAGTTGCTGAACTTTGACGAAAGTCACACAGTAACTGATGTTTTTCCTCTTCTATCAATCAACATTAATTCAAACCATTCTATAATCATTTTGTGGAAGCAGTTGAAGGAATTTAACAGCAAATCAGCACAGCTATATGATGGAATTTTAGAAGAGAAAAAATATTAGCTTTCTGCATGAGAAAGTTATGAATAAGTCTATAAAAATTAGTGAGAAAAAAAAAAGAAAAGAGTTCCATGACACACTGATAATCCAACACTAGTCTCTGACAAGACTAGTTTTGTTAGCAGTCAGTAGACACATTTTACGCCGGCATTATACTTCTCTAGATGTGTGTGGTTACTGCTCACACAACACATGAATATAAATTTAAAGTTCAAGAATTTCTGAGACCATAGTTCTTAGAAATATTACAAATAATAATAAAAGATTGTTTCACAAGCTATTCAGGAATAAGAGCCCAGGTGAATGAGAATTATTGAGGAGAAACTATTCAATAATAGGTGAAGAAATCTAGACTTTGACAGAACTTTGCCATAGGCCAGCTAATACATACCTGTAAAGTGACATTATAACATTATTTGTGTACTAGATGTAAATACCTAAAACAAAGGTAATTCCTTCTTGGAAACCGAAACTCCTTAAATCCATACGCCAAAATCTTAAGATGGTTGAAAAAAATTTTTTTCCTTTTCCTTCACAGAGACTTTTATTTTCCTCACTTCGTTCTTTTTTTTTAAAATCATCTTTATTGGCATATAATTGCTTTACAATGGTGTGTTAGTTTCTGCTGTATAACAAAGTGAATCAGCTATACGTATACATATATCCCCATTTCTCCTCTCTCTTGTGTCTTCCTCCCACCCTCTCTATCCCACCCCTCTGGGTGGTCACAAAGCACTGAGCTGAACTCCCTATGCCATGTGGCTTCTTCTAGCTATCTATTTTATATTTGGTACTGTATATATGGCCATGCCACTCTCTCACTTTGTGCCACCTTACCCTTCCCCCTCCCTGTGTCCTCAAGTCCAGTCACTACATCTGTGTCTTTATTCCTGTCCTCCCCTAGGTTCTTCAGAACCATTTTGGGTTTGTTTTTTTTTTTTGATTCTATGTATATGTGTTAGCATACGGTATTTATTTTTCTCTTTCTGACTTACTTCATTCTGTATGACAGACTCTAAGTCCATCCACCTCATTACAGATAACTCAATTTCATTTCTTTTTATGGCTGAGTAATATTCCATTGTATATATGTATTGTATTGTATTGTATTTGTATTGTATATATGTGCCACAATTTCTTTATCCATTCATCTGTTGATGGACACTTAGGTTGTTTCCATGTCTTGGCTATTGTAATTAGTGCTGCAATGAACATGTGCTCCATGACTCTTTTTGAATTATGGTTTTCCCAGGGTATATGCACAGTAGTGGGATTGCTGGGTCATATGGTAGTTCTATTTTTAGTTTTTTAATGAACCTCCGTACTATTCTCCATAGTGGCTGTATCAATCTACATTCCCACCAACAGTGCAAGAGGGTTTCCTTTTCTCCACACCCTCTACAGCATTTATTGTTTGTAGATTTTTTGATGATGGCCATTCTGACTGGTGTGAGGTGATACCTCATGGTCGTTTTGATTTGCATTTCTCTAATGATTACTGATGTTAAGCATTCTTTCATGTGTTTGTTGGCAATTGGTATATCTTTGGAGAAATGTCTGTTTAGACCTGCCCAATTTTGGATTGGGTTATTTCTTTTTTTGATATTGAGCTGCATGAGCTGCTGGTAAATTTTGGAGATTAGTCCTTTGTCAGTGCTTTATTTGAAAATATTTTCTCCCATTCTGAAGGCTGTCTTTTCATCTTGTTTATGGTTTCCTTTGCTGTGCAAAAGCTTTTAAGTTTAATTAGGTCCAATTTGTTTATTTTTGTTTTTATCTACATGTCTCTAGGAGGTGGGTCAAAAAAGATCTTGCTGTGATTTATGTCATAGAGTGTTCTGCCTATGTTTTCCTCTAAGAGTTTTATAGTGTCTGTTCTTACATTTAGGTCTTTAATCCATTTGAGTTTATTTTTGTGTATGGTGTTCGGGAGTGTTTTAATTTCATTGTTTTACATGTAGCTGTCCAGTTTTCCCAGCACTACTTATTGAAGGGCTGTCTTTTTTCCATTGTATATTCTTGTCTCCTTTATAAAAGATAAGGTGACTATATGTGCATAGGTTTATCTCTGAGCTTTCTATCCTGTTCCACTGATCTATATTTCTGTTTTTTTGCACCAGTACCATAGTGTCTTGATTACTGTAGCTTTGTAGTATAGTCTGAAGTCAGGGAGTCTGATTCCTCCAGCTCCACTTTTCTTTCTCAAGATTGCTTTGGCTATTGAGGGTCCTTTGTGTTTCCAAAAATTTGTGAACATTTTTGTTCTAGTTCTGTGAAAAATGCCATTGGTAGTTTGATAGGGATTGCATTGAATCTGTAGATTGCTTTAGGTAGTATAGTCATTTTCACAATGTTAATTCTTCTAATCCAAGAACATGGTATATCTCTCCATCTCTGTATCATCTTTAATTTTTTTCATCAGTGTCTTATAGTTTTCTGCATACAGGTCTTTGGTCTCCTTAGGTAGGTTTATTCCTAGGTACTTTATTCTTTTTGTTGCAATGGTAAATGGGAGTGTTTCCTTAATTTCTCTTTCAGAGTTTTCATCATTAGTGTATAGGAATGCAACAGATTTCTGTGCATTAGTTTTGTATCCTGATACTTTACCAAATTCAGTGATTAGCTCTAGTAGTTTTCTGGTGGCATCTTAGGATTCTCTATGTATAGTATCATGTCATCTGCAAACAGTGACACTTTTACTTCTTCTTTTCCGATTTGGATTTCTTTTATTTCTTTTTCTTCTCTGACCTCTGTGGCTAAAACTTCCAAAACTATCTTGAATGATAGTGGTGAGAGTGGGCAACCTTGTCTTGCTCCTGATCTTAGTGGAAATGGTTTCAGTTTTTCACCATTGAGAATGATGCTGACTGTGGGTTTGTCATATATGGCCTTTATTATGTTGAGGTAAGTTCCCTCTGTGCCTATTTCTGGAAGGTTTTTATCATAAAGGGGTGTTGAATTGTGTCAAAAGCTTTTTCTGCATCTATTGAGATGATCATAAGTTTTTTCTCCTTCAGTTTGCTAATATGGTTTAACACATTGATTGATTTGCATATATTGAAGAATCCTTGCATTCCTGGGATAAACCCCACTTGATCATGGTGTATGATCCTTATAATGTGCTGTTGGATTCTGTTTGCTAGTATTTTGTTGACAATTTTTGCATCTATGTTCATCAGTGATATTGGCCTGTAGTTTTCTTTTATTGTGACATCTTGTCAGGTTTTGGTATCAGGGTGATGGTGGCCTCATAGAATGAGTTTGGGAGTGTTCCTCCCTCTGCTATATTTTGGAAGAGTTTGAGAAGGATCGGTGTTAGCTCTTCTCTAAATGTTTGATAGAAGTGACCTGTGAAGCCATCTGGCCTTGGGTTTTTGTTTGTTGGAAGATTTTTAATCCCAGTTTCAATTTCAGTACTTGTGATTGGTCTGTTTATATTTTCTATTTCTTCCTGGTTCAGTCTCTAAAGGTGTGCTTTTCTAAGAAATTGTCTGTTGCTTCCAGGTTGTCTATTTTATTGGCATAGAGTTGCTTGTAGTAATCTCTCATGATCCTTTGTATTTCTGCAGTGTCAGTTGTTACTTCTCCTTTTTCATTTCTACTTCTGTTGATTTGAGTCTTCTCCCATTTTTTCCTGATGAGTCTGGATAATGGTTTATCAATTTTGTTTATCTTCTCAAAGAACCAGCTTTTAGTATTATTGATCTTTGCTATCGTTTCATTCATTTCTTTTTCATTTATTTCTGCTCTGATCGTTATGATTTCTTTCCTTCTGCAAACTTTGGGAATTTTTGTTCTTCTTTCTGTAATTGCTTTAGGTGTAAGGTTAGGTTGCTTATTTGAAATTTTTCTTCTTTCTTGAGGTAGGATTGTATTGCTATAAACTTCCCTCTTAAACTGCTTTGGCTGCATCCCATAGGTGTTGGTTCATCGTGTTTTCACTGTCATTTGTTTCTAGGTATTTTTTGATTTTCTCTTTGATTTCTTCAGTGATCTCTTGGTTATTTAGTAGTGTATTGTTTTCCTCCATGTGTTTGTATTTTTAACAGATTTTTCCCTGTAATTGATATCTAGTCTCATAGCGTTGTGGTCACAAAAGATACTTGATATGATTTCAATTTTCTTATATATACCAAGGCTTGATTTGTGACCCAAGATATGATCCTGGAGAATGTTCCATGAGCACCTGAGAAGAAAGTGTATTCTGTTTTTTTGGATGGAATGTCCTATAAATATCAATTATGTCTGTCTTCTTTAATGTATCATTTAAAGCTTGTGTTCCTTTATTTATTGTCATTTTGGATGATCTGTCCATTGGTGAAAGTGTTGTTAAAATCCCCTACTATTATTGTGTTACTGTCAATTTCCCCTTTCATGGTTGTTAGCATTTGCCTTATGTATTGAGGTGCTCCTATGTTGGGTGCATAAATATTTACAATTGTTATATCTTCTTCTTGGATTCATCCCATGATCAGTATGTAGTGTCCTTCTTTGTCTCTTGTAATAGTCTTTATTTTAAAGTCTATTTTGTCTGATATGAGGATTGCTTCTCCAGCTTTCTTTTGATTTCCATTTGCATGGAATATCTTTTTCCATCCCCTCACCTTCAGTCTGTATGTGTCCCTAGGTCTGAAGTGGGTCTCTTGTAGACAACATATATATGGGTCTTGTTTTTGTATCCATTCAGCCAGTCTATTTCTTTTGGTTGGAGCATTTAATCCATTTACCTTTAAGGTAGTTATCAATATGTATGAACCTATTACCATTTTCTTAATAGTTTTGGGTTTGTTTTTGTAGGTCTTTTCTTTCTCTTGTGTTTCCTGCCTAGAGAAGTTTCTTTAGCATTCATATAGTTGGTTTTGTGGTGCTGAATTCTCTTAGCTGTTGCTTGTCTGTAAAGGTCTTAGTTTCTCCATTGAATCTGAATAAGTTACTTGATGGGTAGAGTAATCATGTTTGTAGGTTTTTCCCTTTTACCACTTTAAATATGTTCTGCCAGTCCCTTCTGGCTTTCAGAGTTTCTGCTGAAAGATCAGCTGTTCACCTTATGAGGATTCCATTGTATGTTATCTGTTGCTTTTCCCTTGCTGCTTTTAATGTTTGTTCTTTGTATTTAATTTTTGATAGTTTGATTAATATGTGTCTTGGCATGTTTCTCCTTGGATTTTTCCTGTATGGGACTCTCTGCTTCCTGACTTGATTGACTCCTTTCCCATATTAGGGAAGTTTTCAACTATAATCTCTTCAAATATCTTCTCAGTCCCTTTTTTTTCTCTTCTTCTTCTGGGACCCCTATAATTCGAACAATGGTGCATTTAATGTTGTCCCACAGATCTCTGAGTCTGTCCTCAATTCTTTTTATTCATTTTTCTTTATTCTGCTCTGTGGTAGTTATTTCCACTATTTTATCTTTCAGGTCACTTATCCGTTCTTCTGCCTCAGTTATTCTGCTATTGATTCCTTCTAGAGAAATTTTAATTTCATTTATTGTGTTGTTCATCATTGTTTGTTTGCTCTTTAGCTGTTCTAGGTCCTTGTTAAACATTTCTTGTATTTTCTCCTTTTTATTTCTAAATTTTGGATCATCTTTACTATCATTATTCTGAATTCTTTTTCAGGTAGACTGCCTATTTCCTCTTCATTTGTTTGGTCTGGTGGGTTTTTACCTTGCTTCTTCTTCTGCTGCGTATTTCTCTGTCTTCTCATTTTGCTTAACTTACTGTATTTGGGGTCTCCTTTTTGCAGGCTGCATGTTTGTAGTTCCCATTGTATTTGGTGTCTGCCCCCAGTAGGTAAGCTTGGTTCAGTGTGTTGTGTAGGCTTCCTGGTGGAGGGGACTTGTGCCTGTGTTCTGGTGGATGAGTGTGGATCTCGTATTTCTGGTCAGCAGGACCACGCCCGGTGGTGTGTTTTGGGGTGTCTTTGACCTTATTATGATTTTAGGCAGGCTGTCTGCTAATGGGTGGGGTTGTGTTCCTGTCCTGCTAGTTGTTTGGCATAGGGTGTCCAGCACTGTAGCTTGCTGGTTGTTCAGTGGAGCTGGGTCTTAGCTTTGAAATGGAGACCTCTTGGAAAGATTTTGCTGTCTGATATTATGTGGGGCTGGGAGGTCTCTTGTCGATCAATGTCCTGAACTCGACTCTCCCACCTCAGAGGCTCAGGCCTGACACCTGGCTGGAGCACCAAGTTCCCATCAGACACTCTGCTCAGAACAAAAGGGAGAAAAAAAAAGAAAGAAAGAAAATAATAAAATTAAATTAAAAAGTTATTAAAATAAAAATTAAATTATTAAAAATAAAAAAAGAAAGAATGAAGAGAGCAACCAAACTGAAAAACAAATCCACCAATGATAACAAGCACTAAATACTATAGTAAACAAAATACAAAAACGGACAGAAAGAACCCTAGGATAAATGGTAAAAGCAGAGCTATACAGACAAAATCACACAAAGAAGAATACACATACACAGAAAAAGAGAAAAAGGAAAAAAAAAAAACATATATATATATGAGAGCAACGAAATCAATTAACAAATCTGCCAATGATACTAAACTCTAAATACTAAACTAACATAAACATAAAACCAAAACAATTTAGATGCAGAAAACAAACCCCAAGTGTACAGTTGCTCCCCATGTCCACTGCCTCAATTTTGGGATGATTCGTTGTCTATGCAGGTATTCCACAGATGCAACGTACATCAAGTTGATTGTGGAGATTTAATCCACTGCTCCTGAGGCTGCTGGGAGACATTTCCCTTTTTCTTCTTTGCTCGCACAGCTCCTGGGCTTTGGATTTGGCCCCTCTGCATGTGGGTCACCTGAGGGCGTCTGTTATTGGCTCAGACAGGACAGGGTTAAAGTAGCAGCTGATTCAGGGACTCTGGCTCACTCAGTTCTGTGGGAGGGAGGGGTATGGAATGAGCGGCGAGGCTGCAGCAGCAGAGGCCGGCATGACTTTGCACCAGCCTGAGGCACTGTGTGTTCTTCCGTGGAAGTTGTCCCTAGCTCACAGGACCCTAGTAGTGGTGGGCTGCACAGGCTCCCTGGAGGGGAGGTGTGGAGAGTGACCTGTGCTTGCACACAGGATTCTTGTTGGCAGCAGCAGCAGCCTTAGTGTCTCATGCCCGTCTCTGGTGTCCATGCTGATAGCCGCAGCTCACGCCTGTCTCTGGAGTTCATTTAGGCAGCGCTCTGAATCCCCTCTCCTCGTGCACCCCGAAGTAATGGTCTCTTGCCTCTTCGGCAGTTCCAGACTTTTCCCAGACTCCCTCACGGCTAGCTGTGGCACACTAGCCCCCTTCAGGCTGTATTCATGCAGCCAACCCCAGTCCTCTCCCTGGGGTCTGACCTCCGAAGCCCGAGCCTCAGCTCCCAGCCCCTACCTGCCCCGGCAGGTGAGCAGACAAGCCTCTTGGGCTGGTGAGTGCTGGTCAGCACCCATCCTCTGTGCGGGAATCTCTCCGCTTTGCCCTCTGCACCCTGTGGCTGCGTTCTCCTCCATGGCTCCGAAGCTTCCCCCCAACCACCCCTATCTCCACCAGTGATGGGGCTTCCTAGCATGTGGAAACTTTTCCTCCTTCACACCTACCTCCCAGAGGTGCAGGTCCGTCCCTATTCTTTTATGTCTATTTTTTCTTTTTTCTTTTGCCCTACCAGGTATGTGGGGAGTTTCTTGACTTTTGAGAAGTCTGAGATATTCTGCCAGCGTTCAGTAGGTGTTCTATAGGAGCTGTTCCACATGTAGATGTATTTTTGATGTACTTGTGGGGAGTAAGATGATCTCCACATCTTACCCCTCCACCATCTTGAAGGTCCCTCGTTGGAATTTTTTAATTACAAAACGTTGGACTAAAACTAAGAAACCAAGAAAGTTGATTCCCAGATTTGATAAATGATAGGAAGTCAAATTTTTGGTGAGTCATTGAAATTAAAAATTGCAAAAGTTTTAAGAGATTTAAAGAGATTGGTATTTTTAGAAAAAATATGGGATTTGTACAATGGGGAAGTGGTGTATGGTGGACTATTATGCAATCATTAAAACCGTGCTCTCAAAGACCAATGACTGACAAGAAAAGACTCATTATGCAAGGCAAAATAATTTAAAAATCAAAATATGTAACTATATGGTTTGTGTGATCCCAATTTAAATAATGGTGAAAATGTGTTATTCTTTTCGACTATTCATTATCCTTCCAATATTTGGACAATTGTCTGCCTTTCAAATCCTGGTGGGAGGCAAGAATGGCCTCCAAATTCTAGGAGCCAATACTGTTTTTCCCACATTCCTTCACAGTTAAGGCATAGACATGCAAATTGGCTTGTGAAACTGTCACAGAATTTGGCTCAAGAGCTACTGACCCAAGAGATGAGAGACAGAGTATTCTAGTATTCTATCTGATGTGGTAGGAAGAGTTCCTCTAGGAGAACTAGTTCTGGGTTTGGGCCATTTGTACTGGCTGCTTAGTACATCTGACTCTCCTGGCCTCCCAACAATCCTCTAAGCAACTCAACATTCACTTAATGAGTTCCTTTCCTGCTTAATTAAGCCAGAATCAGCTTCTACTGCTTATGATTAAGAACTCTTACAGTAATACCAAAAATTTAAGTTTAAGTTATCTGAAAAGTTTATGAGCTGGTTTTACTTTATTCTTTGTACTTCTTTATTACTCATATAAATATATGTCATTTTATAATCAGAGAAAAATATTATTTTCTTCATAAGATCTTTATTTGGTGTATAATTGAATGGACTATGGTTTATGGAGCAACTGATGTGGTGAGTTGACTGGTACAAGACCACAGGGTTTCTTGGTTCCCAAATCTATGCTCAGCTATGTCACATTAATAGCTCGTGATCAGCCATGGTGGGAATATTTATATGAAAGGAGTTGGCATGGCTTTCATTTCCCTAGAGAGCTGATTTTTTTTAAATCCAGGCCTTTTTTATTCCCCCAAAGAGCCAGTTGTTAAACATTTACCAGCACACTGTTGTATGTAGCCTTAGCTAAATACATTAAACTCTGCATTCTATCATCAAATTCCTTAAAACTTATTCAGTGTTATTCTTTGCCAGAAATTTTTACTGTCATGGCTTAGTGGCTCTCACCATTAGGTAATAGGGAAACCATGAGGCTGTTTCAGCTATATATTATAGTTCCTGATTAAAATGGCTTTCTTCCTTTTTTTAAAAATAAATTTATTTATTTTATTTTTTAGTTATTTTTGGCTGTGTTGGGTCTTTGTTGCTGCGTGCAGCTTTCTCTAGTTGCGGCGAGTAGGGGCTGTTCTTCGTTGTGGTGTGTGGGCTTCTCATTGTGGTGGCTTCTCCTGTTGCAGAGCACCAGCTCTAGGCACACAGGCTTTGGTAGTTGTGGCGCATGGGCTCTAGAGCACAGGCTCAGTAGTTGTGGTGCACCGGCTTAGTTGCTCCACGGCATGTGGGATCTTCCCAGGACAGGGCTCAAACCCATGTCCCCTGCATTGGAAGGCATATTCTTAACCATTGCACCACCAAGGAAGTCCTAAAATGGCTTTATTTCTTACTACACAAAGTATGGTCCATAAAACAATAGTATCAGGATCACCTGAACACTTGCTAGAAATGCAGAGTCTCCAGAACAACTGAATCTAAATCATCACCTTAGCAAGATCCTCAAGTGATTCATATTCATGTTAAAGTTTCACAAATAGTAACATAGACAATTATGGATTTTTTACAGCTTTATTGTGATATAACTGACATATAATGTTGTGTATGTTTAAGGTGTACAATATGATGACTTGATAAATGTGTGTATTGTGAAACGATTACCACAATAGGTTTAGTTAACCCATGTTTATTGTTTATTACACCTAATCACTTAGCAACTTTCAAGTATACAAGACAGTACTGTTAACTAAAGTCACCACACTGTACATTAGATCTTCGGAACTTATTCATGTTATAACTGGAAGTTTGTACTCTTTAACCAGTATCTCCCCATTCCCCCGTCCTGTAGCCCCTAGCAACCACTATTCTACTCTTGGTTTTTATGAGCTCAGCTTTTCTAGATTCCACATATAACTGAGATCATCCAGCATATGTCTTTCTCTGTCTGTGTTATTTCACTTAGTATAATGCCTTCAAGATCCATCTATGTATCACAAATGGCAGGATTTCCTTATTTTTTACGGGTGAATTACATATATATATATATATATATATATATATATATATATGTACATATATATATATATATAATCTTTTATCTATTCATCCACTCTTGGAACTTAGGCTGTTTCCATATCTTGGTTATTGTGAATAATGCTGCAATAAACATGAGAGTACAGATATCTTTTCAAAAGTGATTTCATTCTTTTCAGATATATACCAACAAGTTGTATGACTGGCTTACATCATAGCTTTATTTTTAATTTTTGAGAAATCTACATACTATTTTCTTTAGTGGCTCCACAAATTTACATTCCCACAAGTGTTCTCTTCTCTCCATATCCTCATCAACACTTGTTATCTCCTCTCATAACAACCATTCCAACAGGTATGAAGTGATATCTCACTGTGATTTTTATTAACATTTCTCTAATGAGAAATTAGCCACTTGTATGTCTTCTTTAGAAAAATGTTTATACAGGTCTCCTGACCATCTTTAGTAGGACTATTTGTCTTTTTGTTGTTTGTCTTTTGTATGAGTTCTTTGTATATTTCAGATATTAACCAATTATCAGCTATATGATTTGCCAATATTTTCTCCCATTCCATAGGTTAGATTTTCATTATGCTGATTGTCTCTTTTGCTGTGCAGAAGCTTTTCAGTTTTATGTACTGCCGTTTGTTTATTTTTGCTTTTGTTGCTTTGTGCTTTTGGTGTCATATCCAAAAAATTTTTGCCGAGACTAATGTCAACTTTTCCCCTATGTTTTCTTCTAGAGGTGTTATGGTTTCAGGTCTTATATTTAAGTTTTTAATCCATTTCAAATTAATTTTTGTGAGTGGTATAATATAGGTGTCCCATTTTATTCTTTTTCGCATATAGATATATAGCTTACCCATCACCATTTGTCAAAGAGACTATCACTTTCCACTGAATATTCTTAGATTCCTTGTAAGGTATTAGTTGATGGCATATACATGGGTTTGCATCTGGGCTTTTGATTCTGTTTTGTTTGTTTATGTATCTGTTTTTATGCCAGTAACATACTGAATAGATAACTACAGTTTTATAATATAGCTTGAAATCAGAAGTGTGATGCCTCCCTCTTTCTTCTCAGGATTGCTTTAGCTATTTAGGGTCTTTTGTGCTTCCATATAAATTTTAGAATTGTCTTTCTACAAATGCTTTCTCTTGCTGTCCTGAGGGTGCATTCAGGGAGCCATCCATGGCATAGGTGGGGTGTGTATGAAGTGTGCATAGCACTGGGGGAACCCATGAACCAGTTGGGGGGATCTGAAGGTGAGGCATCCCCAGTGGCTCTGGGGTGTCCTCCTTGATGGAATCTGAAAAGCAGTTAGTAGTATCCATATTATTTAATGTCCTCTGAGAGCCCTGGATGCTATTTTCCCAGCGGCTGCCCTCCCCCTAGTCTCACAGCTCCTCTCAGTGTTCTAGATGGAGCAAGAAAGAAGTGGGGACTCTTCATCTTCCACAAAGACACTCTCATTTGTGGGTGATTGCCTAACCTGCTATTCTTTTGGAGAAAGACAGCAGAAAATTCATGCTCTGCCCTGTTGATAATGTCACTCCAAGCAATTCTTAAAGATGATAACACTATTGATTTAATAAGTCAGGAATGTTAGAACTCTGAATTACCTTGTCTACAACTCTTTGGTCTTCCCTTCAATATAAAATGGGAACCACAAAAACTCCAAGTATCTCATTATCACATCCAACCCAGATAAGATATCTTCATGTATCTCTATCTTTTTATCGCAACCTGCAGCTTATTGACTCTCAGCTTCTTTTGGCCAGGATTGAATCACATACTCATACCTGATGTGCAAGGCTGGTTGGAAATTCAAGTATCTTGTATTATCCCTCTTCATTATGGGAGGTGGTTTCTGTCAGCAAGAGAAAAGAAAGACAAGAATGCCTGTTGGATAGATGACTAAAGTATCTACCAAATCAAACAACATTAACTTTTCATTGACTACAACATAGATAGAATGCTACCAATTCCCTTCACATATGAAAGACAGTGTTAATCACTTTACTTCTCTCTATGGAGCCTGGAAGCACCTATCCATAATTAATTTCAACTCAATGACCCAGAATATAAGCTGAGTTAGAGAAAGCAAAAGCAGAATTGTTATAGTCAACTAAGAAATTGTATAATGCTTCTTTCTAGTCATTCAACCAATATATTTTTATTTAGCATATAAAGTGTACCCCTATTAGAAGTACTGGGGGATAGGTCAATCATTTTCCTTATTTAACATGAGAAAAACATGTTAATATTTTTATATCTGTTAGTACAAGTAAGCTAGTATGTTTATAGAATAGAATTTGCCTGGATAGTCTTAATTGTCAAGGCCAAAAGATGATGTGACAATTTACTTTTAAATTGCACAACAAATAACCTGAGGCTAAAATAGAAATAATGCCATAAAATTGAGGAGATATGTTCTAAAAATATTTTTAAATAGTCAACTTAGACTATTTTTCTTATGAGTTTGGGAAAAATATAAGCAGCATGCCAAACTGGGTCCCACTGTAAACGGGTCATAGTAGTAGAGTCAAAGTGTTTTGTTCATCACATCATTTCCTAAAGGAAAATACACTGGATAAGATTAAAGATAGAATAGAAATGGCAAAAGAAAATATTAGTAAACTTGAAAACATGGCAATATATACTAACATAAAACTCAAAATGAAAAAAAAAAAAAAGACTGAAAATTATTGAACCAAACACTAGTGATCTATAAGACTTCAAGTAGCCTCCTATAATTGTGTCTGAAGTCCTGAAAGAAAATAGAGAGCAAATAGAAAAAAATTTTTTTAGAAAATAATAAATCCATATATCAAAGATATTCAATGAGGCACAAACACAAGAAATATGAAGAAAGCTAGAATAAAATACATATCCCCTGAAGGTAGACTATGCTGAGTTAAAGGTGTATTCTATAAAACATAAAGCAACACCTAAAACTAAAATACATAACAAAGAGTTACAGCTAAGCCAACAAAGGTGATAATAATCAAATTGCTTAAAATAGTGAAGAAAAGATCTAAAAAGCAGCTATAAAAAAATACATAGAGAAAAACAAAAATAAGGAGTATGCCATATGTCTTGTCAGAAACAATGGAAGCTAGGAAACAGTGGAGAAATATTATTAAAGCTCTATAAAAAAATTAAAAGGTCAACTTGGAATTTTTTATCCAGAAAAAAAAAATCTCTCCAGAAAAAAGAAAGAATCAGTAGGGTAGAATGGATACATACTGCTTGATGGGTACAGAATTATTGCTTGGGCTGATTTTTAAAAGCTCTGAAAATAGACAGTGATTGTGTTTGCACAACATTGTAAATGTACTTAATGTACACCTAAAAAAGGATTAAAATGGTAAGTTTTATGTTACATATATTTTACAAAAAAAAATTTAGAAAAAAACTAAACTAAAAGGAAGATAAAATAAAGATTTTTTTCAAACAAACAAAAGTAGACGAATAAAAACAAAAGATCTGCTATACAAGAAATGATAAAGGAAGTCCATCAAACAGAAAATTAAAACTAGGTGCAAATCTCTATCTATGAAATGGAATAAATAGCACCAGAAATGGTAACTAGAGAATAAATATAAAAATGTTTTTCTTATTATTTAAATCCATTTAAAAGTTAGTAAATGTTCAAACCAAAAAGATGGTAATGAAATGTGTAATTTATAACACATGTAGAAGTTAAATGTATGAAAACAACAGTATAATATCCAAGGGGAGGGCTTCCCTGCTGGCACAGTTGTTGAGAGTTCGTCTGCCAATGCAGGGGACGCGGGTTCGTGCCCCGGTCCAGGAGGATCCCACATGCTGCAGAGTGGCTGGACCCGTGAGCCATGGCCACTGAGCCTGTGCATCCGGAGCCTGTGCTCCACAGCGGGAGAGGCCACAACAGTGAAAGGCCCGAGTACCGCAAAAAAAAAAAAAAAAAAAAAAAAATCCAAGGGGAAAGGAATAGAAGTACACTATAGAAAATTTTTTATACTATATGTGAAATGAGGTAATATCCCTTGAAGGTATATTATGCTGAATTAAAGATTCTATAAAACATTGAATTCTATAAAACATAAAGCAACACCTAAGGCTAAAATACACAACGAACAGTTACAGCTAAGCCAGCAAAGGCAATAAAAAAAAATCAGAAAAAATATCCAAGGGAAAACTGACAAAGAGGAAAGGGAAACAGAACAGATGAAACAATTAGGAAATAAATAGCATGATAGTACATTTAAATCCAAATATATCAATAAGCACATTAAATATAAATGGTCCAAACACCCCCAGTTAAAAGGAAGAAATTGTCATACTGGATTCAAAAAGGAAGATCAACTATATGCTGTCAAAAAAAAAATAAAAGGGCTTCCCTGGTGGCGCAGTGGTTGAGAGTCCATCTGCCTATGCAGGGGACACAGGTTCGTGCCCCGGTCCGAGAAGATTCCACATGCTGTGGAGCGGCTAGGCCTGTGAGCCATGGCCGCTGAGCCTGTGTGTCCGGAGCCTGTGCTCCGCAACGGGAGAGACTACAACAGTGAGAGGCCCTTATATCGCAAAAAAAAACTACATTAAATAAAAGGACACAAATAAGTTAAAAGTAAAAATATGGAAAGATATATAACTATATATAATGAGATATATAATGACAGCAGTAGTCAAAAGAAAGCTGGTGTAGCTATATAAATACAAGGAAGAGTATATTTTAATCTGTGTCTCTATTTCTGCCTTGCAAACCAGTTCACCTATACCATTTTACTAGATTCCACATATATGTGTCAATATACAATATTTTTTGGGGGGGTTCTGACTTACTTCACTCTGTATGACAGTCTCTAGGTCCATCCACGATTCTACAAAGGACCCATTTTCATTCCTTTTTATGCCTGAGTAATATTCCATTGTATATATGTACCACATCTTCTTTATCCATTCGTCTGTCAATGGGCATTTAGTTGCTTCCATGACATGGCTATTGTAAATAGTGCTGCAATGAACATTGGGGTGCATATGTCTCTTGGAATTATGGTTTTCTCTGGGTATATGCACAGTAGTGGGATTTGCTGGGTCATATGGTAATTCTATTTTTAGTTCTTTAAGGAACCTCCATATTGTTCTCCATAGTGGCTATATCAATTTATATTCCCACCAACAGTGCAAGAGGGTTCCCTTTTCTCCACACTCTCTCCAGCATTTGTTGTTTGTAAATTTTCTGATGATGCCCATTCTAACTGGTGTGAGGTGATACATCATTTTAGTTTTGGTTTGCATTTCTCTAATAATTGTTGAGCACCTTTTCATGTGTCTCTTTGCCACCTGTATGTCTTCTTTGGAGAAATGTCTATTTATGTCTTCTGCCCATTTTTTGATTAGGTGGTTGTTTTTTTAATATGGAGCTGCATGAGCTGTTTATATATTTTGGAGATTAATCCTTTGTCCATTGATTTGTTTGGAAATATTTTCTCCCATTCTGAAGGTTGTCTTTTCATCTTGTTTATAGTTTCCTTTGCTGTGCAAAAGTTTTTAAGTTTCATTAGGTCCCATTTGTTTATTTTTGTTTTGATTCCCATTACTCTAGGAGGTGGGTCAAAAAAGATCTTGCTGTGATTTATGTCAAAGATTGTTCTTCCTATGTTTTCCTGTAAGAGTTCATAGTGTCTGTTCTTACATTTAGGTCTTTAATCCATTTTGAGTTTATTTTGGTGTATGGTGATAGGGAGTGCTCTGATTTCATTCTTTGACATGTAGCTGTCCAGTTTTCCCAGCACCACTTATTGAAGAGACTGTCTTTTCTCCTTTCTATATCCTTGCCTCCTTTGTCACAGATTAGTTGACCATAGGTGCATGGGTTTTTCTCTGGGTTTTCTATCCTGTTCCACTGATCTATATTTCTGTTTTTGTTCCAGTACCATATTGTCTTATTACTGTAGCTTTGTAGTATAGTCTGAAGTCAAGGAGTCTGATTCCTCCAGCTCCATGTTTTTCCCTCAAGATTGCTTTGGCTATTCGGGGTCTTTTGTGCCTCCATACAAATTTTAAGATTTTTTGTTCTAGTTCTGCTAAAAATACCATTGGTAATTTGATAGGGATTGCATTGAATCTGTAGATTGCTTTGGGTAGTATAGTCATTTTCACAATATTGATTCTTCTAATCCAAGAACATGGTATATCTCTCCATCTCTTTGTGCCATCTTTGGTTTCTTTCATCAGTATCGTATAATTTTCTGTGTACAGTTCTTTTACCTCCTTAGGTAGGTTTATTCCTAGATATTTTATTCTTTTTGTTGCAGTGGTGAATGGGATGGTTTCCTTAATTTCTCTTTCTGATCTTTCATTGTTAGTGTGTAGGAATGCAAGAGATTTCTGTGTATTCATTTAGTATCCTGCTACTTTACCAAATTCACCAACTAGCTCTAGTAGTTTTCTGATGCCATGTTTAGGAGTATGTATAGTATCATGTCATCTGCAAACAGTGACAGTTTTACTTCTTCTTTTCCAATTTGTATTCCTTTTATTTCTTTTTCTTCTCTGATTGCCATTGCTAGGACTTCCAAAACTATGTTGAATAACAGTGGCAAGAGTGGACATCCTTGTTTTGTTCCTGATCTTAGAGGAAATGCTTTCAATTTTTCACCATTGAGAATGATGTTTGCTGTGGGTTTGTCATAAATGGCCTTTATTATGTTGAGGTAGCTTCCCTCTATGTCCAACTTCTCGATAGTTTTTATCATAAATGGGTGTTGAATTTTGTCAAAAGCTTTTTCTGCATCTATTGAGATGATCATATGGTTTTTATTCTTCAATTTGTTAATATGGTGTATCACATTGATTGATTTGTGTATATTGAAGAATCCTTGCATTCCCGGGATAAATCCCACTTGATCTTGGTGTATGATCCTTTTAATGTGTTGTTGGATTCCGTTTGCTAGTGTTTTGTTGAGGAATTTTTTGCATCTATATTCATCAGTGATATTGGTCTGTAATTTTATTTCTTTGTAGTATCTTTTCTGGTTTTGGTATCAGTGTGATAGTGGCCTTGTAGAATGAGTTTGGGAGTGTTCCTCCCTCTGTGATTTTTTGGAAGACTTTGAGAAGGATGGGTGTTAGCTCTTCTCTAAATGTTTGATAAAACTCACCTGTGAAGCCATCTGGTCCTGGACTTTTGTTGGAAGATTTTTAATCACAGTTTCAATTTCATTACTTGTGATTGGTCTGTTCATATTTTCTATTTCTTTCTGATTCAGTCTTGGAACATTATACCTGTCTAAGAATTTGTACATTTCTTCCACGTTGTCCATTTTATTGCCATAGAGTTGCTTGTAGTAGTCTCTTAGGATGCTTTGTATTTCTGCAGTGTCCTTTGTAACTTCGCTTTTTCATTTCTAATTTTATTGATTTGAGTCCTCTCCCTCTTTTTCTTGATGAGTCTGGCTAAAGGTTTATCAATTTTGTTTATCTTCTCAAAGAACCAGCTTTTAGTTTTATTGATTTTTCCTATTGTCTTCTTTGTTTCTATTTCATTTATTTCTGCTCTGATCTTTATGATTTCTTTCGTTCTACTAACTGGGTTTTGTTTGTTCTTCTTTCTCTAGTTCTTTTAGGTATAAGGTTAGATTGTTTATTTGACATTTTTCTTGTTTCTTGAGGTAGGATTGTATTGTTCTTCCCTCTTGAGGTAGGATTGTATTGTTCTTCCCTCTTAGAACTGCTTTTGCTGCTTCACATAGGTTTTGGATCCGGAAGAGTATATTTTAGATCAAAGAATATTTTCAGGGATAAAGAAGTTTATGATATAATAATGAAAGGGTCAATTAATAAGGAAGCCATAACAATTCTAAATATTTATGCCACTAACAAGAGAGCTTCAAAATACATAAAGTAGAAACTGTTAGACCTATAAGGAGAAATACACAAATTCAAAACTTTAGTCAGATTTTAATATCCTTTTCTCAATAATTGATAGAAAAATAGGCCATAGATTAGTAAAGATATAGATGTGGATATTATCAACCAACTTTGCCTGATTGACACTTATACAACTCTTTAACCAACAACAGCAGAATCAACATTCTTTTAAAATGTGCATAAAATGAAGCAACTGACAGAGGATTAATCTCCAAAATTTACAAGCAGTTCATGCAGCTCAATATCAAAAAAACAAACAACCCAATCCAAAAATGGGCAGAAGACCTAAAAAGACATTTCTCCAAAGAAGATATAGATTGCCAACAAACACATGAAGGAATGCTCAACATCACTAATCATTAGAGAAATGCAAATCAAAACTAGTGAGGTATCTCCTCACATCAGTCAGAACGGCCATCATCAAAATATCTACAAACAATAAACGCTGGAGAGGGAGCCCTCTTGCATGGTTGTGGGAATGTAAATTGATATAGTCACCGTGGAGAACAGTATGGAGGTTCCTTAAAAAATAAAAATAGAACTACCAAATGACCCAGCAATCCCACTACTGGGCATATACCCTGAGAAAACCATAATTCAAAAAGAGTCATGTACCACAATGTTCACTGCAGCGCTATTTACAATAGCCCAGACATGGAGGCAACCTAGATGCCCATCGACAGAAGAATGGATAAAGAAGATATGGCACATATATTCAATGTAATATTACTCAGCCATAAAAAGAAACAAAATTGAGTTATTTGTAGTGAGGTGGTTGGACTTAGAGTCTGTTACACAGAGTGAAGTAAGTCAGAAAGAGAAAAACAAATACTGTATGCTAACACATGTATATGGAATCTAAAGAAAAAAAATGGTTCTGATGAACCTAGGGGAAGGACATGAATAAAGACATAGATGTAGAGAATGGACTTGAGGACATGGGGATGGGGAAGGGTAAGCTGGGACGAAGTGCAAGGGTAGTGTTGACATATATACACTACCAAATGTACAACAGTTAGTGGGAAGCAGCCGCATAGCACAGGGAGATCAGTTCGGTGCTTTGTGACCACCTAGAGAGGTGGGATAGAGAGGGTGGGAGGGAGACACAAGAAGGAGGGTTATGGGGATATATGTATACATATAGTTGATTCACTTTGTTATACAGCAGAAACTAACACAACACTGTAAAGCAATTATACTCCAATAACGTTGTTTAAAAAAGAAAAGAAAATACAACAAACTAGTGAATAAAACAAAACAGAAGCAGACTCATAGATATTGAGAACAAACTAGTGGTTGCCAGTGGGGAGAGGGAAGGGGGTAGGGGCAACATAGGAGTAAGGGAGAAAAAAAGTTTATTATGGGATTATACGAAATCATGTGTGTGAAACTTGTGTAAATTTTAAAGCACTAGAAAATTTAAAGAATCTTTCATTGAATAAAAAGTTTTAAAGAAAAGAGAACCCCAACTTACTAAAAGGTTTCTAAAAAGACCTACAACTGATAATCATACTTGATGGTGAAGCCTGAATGATGTCCCCCTAACATCAGGGACCAGACAATGATGCTTGATCTGGTCATTTCTATTCAACATTGCACAGGAGCAATAAAATAAAAGGAAACAAAAGGAATCCAGATTTGTGGGGGGGGGGGTACTATTTACAGGTAACATGATCATCTATGTAGAAAATCTTATGAAATATGCACAGCTAGTAAATATAATAAGTTAATATAGTAATTGTGCAGGATAAAGATTAATATACAAAAACCAAATGAATTTCTGCGTGTAACAACTGGAATTTGAAATTTGAAAAATAACATCTAGAATATCAAATTATGAAACAGTTTTTAACATCAAAGTTAAAACCTTTTATTCTTTGTATGACATACTTAAGAAAATGAAAAGACAAGGCATAGACTGGGAGAAAGTGTTTGCAAAACATACGTCTGACAAGGAGCTTGTGTATAGTGAATATATAAAGAACTCTTACAACATTATAAGACAACCCAATTACAAAATAATTAAAAGATTTGACCAGAAAATATACAAACGTAAAATAAGCATATGACAAGATGCTCAACATTATTAGGCATCAGGGAAATGCAAATTAAAATCACAATAACATATCACTGCACATTCGTTAAAATAGCTAAAATTTAGAAGACTGGTCATAACAAGTGTTGGTGAGGATGAGGAGGTACTGTAACCCTCCTACTTTGTTAGTAGGAGTGGAAAATGATACTGTAACTTTTTTTTTTTTTTTTTTTTTTTTTTTTTTTGTGGTACGCAGGCCTCTCACTGCTGCGGCCTCTCCCGTTGCGGAGCACAGGCTCCGGACGCACAGGCTCAGCGACCATGGCTCACGGGCCCAGCCGCTCTGCGGCATGCGGGATCCTCCCGGACCAGGGCACAAACCCGCGTCCCCTGCATCAGCAGGCGGATTCTCAACCACTGCGCCACCAGGGAAGCCCCAATACTGCCACTTTTGAAAAATTAGTATGGAATACCTTACAAAGTCTTACATATGCTTATCATAGGACACAGCAATCCTACTACTGAATGTTTATCTAATACAAATAAAAATATATGTCCACATGAAGACTTGTAAACAAGTGTTCATTGTAATATTATTCATAATAGCCCAAAACTAGCAATAATCCAAATGCCCATCAACTGGTGAATAAACAGCTTGTGATATATCTATACAATAGAATACTACTTGGCAATAAATGAAACAATATTGTACCCAACAACATGGAGGAATCTCAAAACCATATGCTAGATCAAAGAAGTCAAAAGATTTATTATATAATTTAATTTATATGAAACTCTGGAAGAGGAAAAATTGAAGTGGCAGAAAGATCAGTGTTTGCCCATGACCAAGTGTCAAGGGAGGAGGACAACTGCAGAGGTACAGGACTTACATCATTATCATTACAATATTAACAAAATTCAGCCAACTGTACATTTAAAATAGGTAAATGAAGAGGTACAAGCTTCCAGTTACAAAATAAATGAGTCATGGGGCTGAAGCATACAGCATGAGGAATATAGTCAGTAATAATGTAATATCTTTGTATGGTGATAAACAGTAACTAGACTTATCATGGTGATCATTTTGTTATGTACAGAAATATCAAATCACTATGTTGTGCACCAGGAATTAATATAATGTTATAGGTCAATTATACTTCAACAAACAAACAAACTCATAGAAAAAGAGATCAGATTTGTGGCTATCACCGTGGAGGGAGAGAGTGGGATCAGAGAAAGGTGGTCAAAAAGTACAAACTTCCAGTTTATAGATAAGTAAGTACGAGGGAAGTAATGTACAACATGGTTAATATAATTAACACTGCTTTTGTTATGTATTAAAGTTAAGAGTAAATCCTAAGTTCTCATCACAAGAAAAATCTTTTTCTTTTTCTGTTACTTTGTATCTATATAAGATGATGGATGTTCACTAAAATTATTATGGGAATCATTTCATGATGTATGTAAGTCAAATTATTATGCTGCACACCTTAAATGAATACAGTACTATGTCAATTATATCTCAATAAAACTGTATGCAAATTATACCTCAATAATGTTGAGTCAGATAGATAGATGATAGGCAGGGGAAACCGGCAACAATGCCCCTCAAAGTGGTCTCCTAACTTACCCTTGCGGTGGCTTCTTCAAATTCAGATTTGAGGACATCTGGCAGCGCTTCCCTTGTAATTCACGAGGGCACCTAGCTCGTACTTCCAGCTGTTAGGTTGGTGTCCACTTTCTATCACGCAGCCCCAACCTGGCAAAATGCAAAATTTCAAGGGTATCTAATTGAATTCATTTAGGATAAGAGGGATGACTGCAACAATAATCATTTTATTATTCTAGTACCTTTGCTGAAACCATAAAAAATGTAATACTTTCCATAGATGGGCCCCAAATATGCATCTGGTTTCTTTCTTTGTCTTTTTCTTGTTTTGTTTCTTAAGACTTTGATGAAGTTTGGAACGTCTGACTTAACGATCCTTTTGCAAAGGCTGACTTTCTTTTTATTCTCTCCATTTTTGCAAGTCTTAAGAATAGTTTACTTCTTTGATATGCATATTGCCTTTTACTATATTTTAAATGATTTGTCTAATATTTTGACAGCTATTCTTGCAATGTATTTGTTTTAACTTATCTGAGAATCTTCTGAGAGAAGTAAAGAAAATTCAAATTTTCTCTACTTTCTAAATGAACTCTTTGAACACAGGATCAACATAATCATATAAGTAAATACTAAATTGCAATTATTAAGACAAAAATTTTAAATATATATATATATAAGCAGAAAATGAAAAGCAAAATTGTTAGTAGCATATTTCACATAAGAAAATTAATACGTGATCCAATAATCAGTAATTATGAGACATACTATCATGATGGAGTTGAAAAGATAAATAAAATGTTGATTTCAATCCTCAGGAAGCTTGCAATCTGAATGATGAGACAAAATATAACCATATAAAACATTTAGTCAACATTTAGTGTAGTATTTCATTTTACATTATGTGATTTGAATTTGCATTATATGAATGAGGAAAAATGAATGATGAGGAAAAAAATGTTTCACCTGTACTTTCCCAGAACTTGTATGAAACAAGTTTTTGTTGTTTGTTTTTTTCACCTAGACCTATCTGAAACTGACATAGAAAAAGACATATATAGAAAGCTTTTCTAAAAGAATTATTCTCCTGTGATATACAAAAAACATTATGTCAAAGCTAATATAAGATGAATAATAATAGTTGTTTCTTTTTTAGTAATTTCTTTTAAATTTAAGTAAAAGAAAATAAATGATATGTTTTAGAATTTCTCAAAATTATTTGAAAATCCTACGTGCGTGTGTGTGAATATAATGAATATTATATTTTTATTGAAATATATTTGACATATAATGTGTAAATTTAAGGTACCCAAGTTAATTTGTTACATTTACATATTGTAATAGGATTGTCATTGCAGTGATAATTAACACCTCTCATGTTACATAATTATCCTTTTTTAGAGGCTGGAATAATTAATTTCTAGTATCTTAGCAATTTTGTTGATTATAATACAATACTGTCTATATTCGCCATGCTGTACATTAGCTCTCTAAGGCCTATTTCCTACTTGTTATAAATTTGTACCCTTAAACATTTGTCCTATCTTCTCCCCTCTCAATCCCCTCATAATTACCATTTTACTCTTTTTTTATGAGTTTGGTTTTTTTAGATTCCACATACAAGTGATACCATACAGTACTTGTCTCTCTCTGTCAGACTTGTCTCACTCAGCATAATGTGCTCAAGGTCCATTCATGTCATTGCAAATGGCAGTATGTCCTCCTTTCTCGTGACTGAATAACACTCCATTGCGTATATACACCACATCTTCTTTATCCATTCATCCATTCATGGGCACTTAGGTTGTTTCCACATCTTGGCTATTGTAAATATGCTGCAATCAACAGAGGAATGTATATATTCCTTCAAAATCCTGTTTTCATTTTCTTTGGGTGTATACCAAGAAGTGGAATTGCTGGATCATATGGTAGATCTGTTTTTAATTTTCACAGTGGTTTAACCAATTTGTATTCCCACCAAAGTGTACAAAGGTTCCCTTTCTTCACATCCTCACCAGCACTTGTTTTCTCTTGTCTTCTTGATGAGAACCATTCTCACAGGTATGAGAAGATAGCTCATTGTAATTTGCATTTGCATTTTCCTGATGATTGGTGATGCTTATATTTTCTACCTAATATTTGAGGCTTCTAAAAGACATTAAATAACACTGGTTTCCTCTATAAAAAGAACATAAATAAAAACACCTAAGGTCTAATAGTAGCTCTCATAAATCACTAGTATTTAAAAAAAATCACCAGTATTGGTTTGAAGAGACTGTATAAATGATAACTCTTTTGGGATAGGATATAAAGAGAATGTATAAAGGTCTATAATTGCACAAAATTGGAAGCTTGAAGTTCAATTTGGGGAACACTGGATAAGAGAAAATTAAGTCAAGAAATAGATTGAAAATGAATAACAGGAAGAGAGAAGCTTGCCTAGCACACTGATCATTTTCCATTCATGTTAGTGCCACTAGATTATAAGAATCTTGAAAGCAGATACTGCCTCACTCATTTTGTGTTCTTAGCATTGAGCACAGCACCTGGTACCTAATAGGAATAAATAGCAGGGTTAACGAGCATACTTTCTTTTTCTCTCTCTCTCTCAGACCCAGGTTGGACAACAGAATCCAGATTAGAGCAGGGAAACATGTGGTGGGGCTTAGGCAAATAAAATATATTTTGAGTTTTCTTTTGTTATGATATTAGTGTTTGAACATTGTTTCATAATAAACCAAAAGCAGCTTTCTGTTTGAAGGCATAAAGTAAAATATTCAGAAACTAGCAATTTCATGGTTTTATAGAAATGTAATTAATGGTTGGCCCAGTATGAAAAGGAGTCACACTGATGTTTTGCTAAATTCGTGTACTAGTGTGTTAGCCCTGCAAGAGTTCTGTGCTCCCAAGTGACTGAGCTCCAGGCAGTGGAAGGCATGTGCCCCTCCTGGCCTGGCTCAGAAGAGCCTCTCACATGCATGCGTTCTGCTCTTTGGATCACTTCGCAGGGCTCTTTCCGGCTCTTGGACGCCTGGGACTGAGACGACCACAGAGGTTGGAAGCTGTGCATTGAAGATGGCAGAGCCTCCATCAGCCAGGGTTACTGCTCCATCCCATAGAGAATTTCTGGTCCCACTGACCAAAAATACCACCTCCAACCGCTATGTGAACAAGAAATAGACTTCTATTGTGTTTGAGCCACACATATTTTGAGTCTATTTGAAAGAGCACCTACCATTAGCATGAAGCACCACTCTTTAACTATAACTGGAATATCTGCCTGGAGTCAATCAATTAATTTTCATTCAACAGCACTTTTTTTCAGCTCCTTGCCGCTATCGTTACAAAGGATAGGGAAATCAGTAAAACACAATTTTTGTCACCAAAAGCTTCTGAAACTGATTGGAAAAGTAAATAAGCAAACAACACAGGTAACTGTGGGATACAACCTTGTATGCCATACAAGCACAGAGGAGGATCTATACAAGATTGGGGGTCAGGGAGGTGACAGATCAAGGAAAGCTCCTGGAGCAGGTGGTATCTAAGCTACATTGAAAAGGGTGAGTAAGAGTTAGCCAAGTGAAGAGAGAGAGGAAGGACATTTGCAGCCAAGGTTCCAGGCAGCTTGGCGGCACAGTAGGTTTGGGGAACTATCAGTCATTCCGAAGGCCCTGGCCCTGGGGTGTGGAGGGGAGACCCTGAAGAGGGAGAAAAGGCAGTTTACAGAGTGGAAGGGGAGACCCACAGCTGTGGCAGCATCTATAGTTGTGTCTGAAATGGCGAAATGCAAGTAGCTGCAGTCCTCCTGGGAGGCTTTTGGCACCAACTATGAATAGGACGCCTTGAGAAAGGAAGGGTCCAATATCTGACCACATGTTTGGAGGCATCAAGCACATGTGAGTCCCATACACTCTCCTGTCAGGGCAAAAATATAGCAAACAATATAAAGGTTCTCTACAAAAGCCAGTTTAGTTTTTGTTTAGCTTTCTTTTTCTTTTATCTTTTTTTGTTTGTTTTCTCCTTAACTTTTAGATAACATATCAGAGCAAATTATTTTGATCTATACCTTCATTTGTTAAAAAAAATAAAATAAATAACTTTGCTACCAAATTGTCTCCATTGGCAGGTATGTGGATGCAAACAAATCAATGTTAAGAATATTTGGAAGCGTGTGCAGTGAATAATGAACACAGCAGCATTTTCAATCAGAGAAATCAGTATGTTTATTCCACCTTAGTTACCTGATGCTCCAGGAGATAACATACGCAGGATGCAAACACACAAAATAACTATAAGAAGCAAAAAAGGGTCATGATTTAGAAGAATAAGATCAACCTCCCCCTAATCTCTCATTGTATATGACAGATTGAGAGTCACACATATCTTTGGTGATACCATGGTTGTGAAGCATCGAAAATGAGTCTGTAGGAAATGAGCCAGTTGGTTGACTTTTCTCAAGTCAATCGTCCCTAAAAATTCCCAGTGTTGTTGGTATTTTTTAAAGTCTTTTATAAATCTGCTACTGCTGCTGCTATTTGTCTTCGGTATCAGCCTTTGTTCTGTCTGTTCTGCCTCTATGTCAATACCCAGTGAGTTTACCCCAGAAGCAGAATGACAGACAGCCATCACCAGCAGATCTTCTTGAGAGCAACGCATCACAGAGAGCGGGCTTGTCCAAGAGTTAATTAAGACCACATTTAATAAAGAAAAACACAGAAATGAAATGAGAGTAAGAAAGAAAAGAAATCTCATTTCCTATTGTAAACTTTAGAAGAGCTTTCAGAATTAGCCTGGATGGAGTTGGTTTCAGAAAAGAATAAAAACAAAGTATAACTGGAGATATCTAGCTTATAACAAAGCAACCTGCCAAGAGAGTCTTCCAAGTTCATTAGATGGAAAGCCATCCTTCATTCTTAGAGATGAAAAACATGGTCTCCTCTAAAGGACAGCTGGAACCCACATGTACTTTGCTAATCACGCATAGCCTTGAAAAGAATCTGAATCCTTTTCCTCAGTTTTGTCATGGCTTCTTGGCCACCACCTGCTGTGTTCCTGAGGCTCACCCCAGGAATTCCGTGGCCCCATTTCTTTCCTTAATAAAATTTTTTCCCAAGCCCAGAGATTAAAGAGCTCCTTTCCTGAGTGTATGCAGAACAGGTGGTGGGGGTCTCTGCAGCTGCTGCAGGGTGCTGTACTTCATGTCTGAAATGACAGAATGAAAGCAGCTGTAGGCCTTTTAGAGGTCTTTTGGCACAGAGTACAAACAGGTCACCCTGGGAAGTGGAAGCTCTCATTAGGTTAAAAGGTTCTGTGTTCCCCATTTGCGGATCACACACATTCCACACACTGCTCTGCTCTGCAGTATTTTTTAAAAACAATGGTTATGTTCACAAGGAGAAGAGCAAAAATTCCTATTAGTAACACTGAGGTTCCAAAAATCCACTATTTTGATCATAGGGAAAATTGAAGCACTTCATTTTATTTTACCTAGCTGAATGTCTCTATGCGAGGAAGGCATAGTCAATAATTCTAAGTAATATGGAAATCCAAAGATTAGGTTTGACATAAATACATTACCATGTGTCAAACAGATAGCTAGTGGGAACCTGCTGTACAGCACAGGGAGCTCAGCTGGGTGCCCTGTGATGACCTAGATGGGGTGGAGGGGGGATGGAGGTCCAAGAGGGAGGGGATATATGTGTACATATAGCTGATTCATTTCATTGTACAGCAGAAACTAACACAACATTGTAAAGCAATTATACCCCAATTAAATATATATATATATATATATTTATATATATATACCCCAATTAAATATATATATATATATCTGGGGCTGTTATTACCTTAACAGTGACCTAAACATCACACCATCCATAACCTGAACTGTTATATTAAGAGGAGGTGGGAAATGTACTAAACTAAGAAATCGAAAATGTTCCTTGAGCTGCCATTAACTGTTTGTGTGACTTTGAGACTGTCATTTAAATTTTTTGTGCTTAAGTCTACAAAATAAAGGAGTGACCATTTTTACTCAAAGAAACGTTTTATACATTTATATCAAGAAAAGAAAACAGAACAAAAGCTGAAATTCAAGGCATTTAAACATAACTAACCTTCACTTTCTCTGAGGCTCTTAACTGAGTATCAGGTTTCATGTATGTAAATATGGTTAAGACCTAGTGATGATATGGAATTCACATACTAGATTCCTATTAATAAATTGCATTTGCAAATAAAGATTATATTTAAAAAGTGAAAATTAGTGGAATCCCAAGACCCATTTAAAATGTCAAAGGGTGAGGGAGAGAAATCAGATTTCAAAGTAAGAAAAGCCAAAAGACGGAGAGAGAGGAGGAGAAGAATGAGTAGAAGGAGAGAAGGAAAAAGAAAACGTATACTTGAGGTTAAAGTTAAGTTAACTGCTATACCATTTGAATACCCTCGAACAGTGGTTTTCAAAGTATATAGTCTCTGGACCAGCAACACCTAAGAACATGTTAGAAATGCACATCTTCAGGCTCCACCCCAGAAAACCTGGTTGGGGGACTCTGTGTTAATACAACCTCCAGGTGATTCTGAGGCACAATGAACTTTAAGGACTATGACTAAGCTTTAAGTTCTATTATCTAATACTAAGACTATAGCAAAAACGGGGTGGATTTAATTAATGGATGTTAGGTGACTGAATAAGCTCATTCTCTGAATGGGATAAAGAAATATTCAGGAATGTAAGGAGGATACAATAAAATGATTATTTATTTTGAATTATGCTATTTAAATGTATATCCGTAAGTAACAAAGTGTTTTGAACTTGAGAGAACAAAGGCATGGGGAGGCGGGAATTGGAGAGACACGGACCTCCCAAGAGCTCGAATGCCAGGATCACCTGGGGGCGCTTTATTTAAGCTGGACATGTCTCTTTCCCTCTGACCCATTGAACATTCTTGCCATAGTCAGCCATTGTACTGATTGGAGTATTTTTATGATGAATTGAGGTGGAAAAAATGCTGAAACACACTGGATCATTGGTGGATATAGGACCAATAATAATAAATTAAAAGAGCTGCAAGTTCTTTGATATTGCTTTGCACCAGCACTGCACTGAGACCTTTAAATTTTTTTTGTTTTAATCCTTACAACAACCCATTAAATTAAGCATTATCCCCATTCACAAGTTAGTAAACTATGATGTAGAGAGTTTAAGTAAATTATACAAGGTCCACACTTGGTAGCTAGTATGGTTTGGATTTTAGGAGCCCAGTGCAGAGCCCATGTTCTTTTCTCAGAAACAGTGTTTGGGGTTCGGTAGAGCACTTATGGCTGGAGACATAGAATTAATTGGTCACCACTGATGCGTAGTAAATAGTCGAAATCTTTGCAAACGACAAAAATTCTTACTAAGTAAAAAAAGATGAGAACTAAGGACAGAAGTCTGGGGAATGACAACATTTACGGGAAAAATTTTGGGTGACCAACTTTCTTGGTTTGCCCAGGACATTGGGGTTTCCTGGGACAGGGGACTCCTGGCAAAATGGGATGATGGGTTACCCTACAAGTGGCAAAATAAGAGACAGCAAAAAAGAGTGGGAAGGAGCAATTGGAAAGCCAAAGTACATAGCATCGTGTCACAAACACTGAGGCAGCTAGAGCATCCAGGAGGAATAAATTCTCATGAGTCTCATAGGCCTAGGAGGGCACTGCAAGCCTTCGGAGCACATTTCAACCAAGTGGTGGTGGCCAAAGCCAATTTGTAGGCTTGAAAAAGAAATGGTTGATGAAGAAGACCAAGAAGTTGAAAATTACAGAAAGGAAACAAAGATATATTCAAACAGAGGAAGTCTTAGAGGAAGATTGCAGTCTGTGTGTTAAGGCTTGGGGAGACATAAGCACATTTTTAAACTAGGAGGAAAGCAAGTAAAGAGATGAGTTTACCATGTTGTAGATGAAGATCCATGGCTAGGGTGACACACCATGAGAGATAAACACGGAAGCAACCACACACGCTTTGTAAAAAGATGCAATACGTACCAAACAGAATCTGGGATTTTCAAAAATAATTAACAAACACAGGGTGTCTGTTATGGGCCAGGCTCTGTGACAAGTACAGTCCCTTGAACAACGGGCGTTTGAACAGTGTAGGTCCACTTGCACGCAGATTTTTTTCAATAGTAACTACCATAGTACTACATGGTGCATGGTTGGTTGAATCCAAGCATACTGTACACTTACTTATTCTGTCACAATAAACCCCTGTTGAAGAGGTCAAATACTTACTCTCAAGAGAATTTTATTGGTGTCAGCACCTAAAAGTAAATACGTGTTTTCTTGAGAACTAAAAATAAATAAATAAACCAAAGAAATTTACTTTACTAGAAATATTATCACGTTTCAATTGGTTTTCTTCACATAAATTAGCAAAATTCTTTCTGATTCTTGCCATATTTACATAAATAATCATAAGTCAAGTTCTTAGCAAAACTGGTTTGCCCTTCCTATTCACCTTTCAATGTCTAGAAGACTTAATCCTATTTGTAAATGTTAGCATCCCTTTATTTTTAATCCACTTCAGTTTACAGCTAAACAGAACCAGGAAGTGTGACACCCAAAATTTTATCTTTGGTCATCTAGTTTCACCCACTCCAGGGGATGGGGGATGGGTAACCACCTTATAGTTTTTAAAAAGTCTTTCTCCTTACCTAAAATTATTTGTTCAAGTACTAAAGCATTTGCCATTTAAGTTCAATTTATGCTTTATAACTAAGTTAAAAATGAAATTATTTTATCTGTATAAAACAGTGGTTGTAACCTCAGGACAATGCCTTAGAGCTAGAAAGTATCTACAAAAGTTCACCAAAAAGAACTCAAATAGAAAGAGTCCATAAAGTAAACAACTCAGTGCAATTTCTGGCACAGAGCAGGGACGAAACAAAGGCTAATTTCCCTCAGCTTATAGAGGTACAGACCAGTTTATGAAGGATTTTTTATATGGAATCAATTATTTATTTTCTCTCTGTTCCCAAACTCATCAAAAAGTTAACTCATTTTACAGAAAACAATTCATACCAATTTTTTCTGGAGGTTTCTTTTTCCCATTTATATTTATTTTTACACCAACATACCTCATTCTGCCAAATCAATAGTTTCAAATATTTTAGATTATCTTATTGGGCAATACTATCAGTTTTGGATTAAAGGCCATAAAACCCACAGAGAATAAATATAATATTTGTTTAAAATAGTTTGTGTTAATGCTAGCATGGTTATAAAGCTTGGGAATAGTTAATACATAATCTTGTTATAATGGCAGTGGTAGTAATGTCAACATTAAATAATACTTCAAGTTATAATAATCATACTGCTAAATTAATATGTATTATGTTATTAACATTTTCTTATTAATATAATAGTTCAAAAGAGGTGACTGTTCTGTATCCAAAAAATCCACAGTATTTTATCCACTGAATTGTGCCAAAAATGAGAGATTTAAGACCACACATAACTACAAAGGTCAACTGCAAATGTCAAAGGATCAACTAAATGATTAATTCATCAGTAAAGTCAAAGGACAAGTTTGAAATTTATTTTTACACATTAGGCCAATTTTTTGTCTGCTGAAACTAATTTGACTTATTCTATGCCCTAAAGGGAAAGACCCAACAATTTATCATTTAAATGATAATTACTATGACACTGTTCCTGTAAAACTCCACCCGTTTAATTTAATGTGGTATACACAATATAAAACTATAATTACAGTTAAAACATCATTATTTGTAATTAAAATATTAAATCAGAGAAACTCTTTGATCTGGACATTTGACTCTTATTTTTAGTGGTTTGAAGTATTCAAGTTGACATTGCAACTATACAAATACTAAAAGTATTAGAACTGTGAGTCTATAAATAAAAATAGAATTATAATATCAATGAAACACTATGTGTACTAAATGCCTTAAAAGATTATAATCCAGATGTATAAAATACTTTAAAACTCTCATTTTCTAATAAACTAGTAGAGTCCAGCATATTTTTTATTCTCTATAATCATTCACACTATCATTCTTTCAACAAGAACCTTTGATTGTCAGCCAATAAAGGGACACATGCCACCATCAGGAAGCCTGGATTGACTGGTAACCCAGAAGATAACAACCAAAATATTGTAACAGTTAGAAAAAAAGGCAACCTATCAGAAAAGCCATCTGTATATATAATTAAGTGAAGTCCTCAGCTAGGAAAAATTATGGTCAGGAATTTTGCTAAACAAATCTAAAATAAGTATTATAATAAGAAGCATGTGTGTTAAATTACACGCTGTCCTCCAAAAAAAAGTGTCACAGAACATCAAAGCTGTAAATTTTCATAGGTATTTTTGTTAGGACGCTAAATTATTTTAATATTTTGCTACTCCCATCTGTTATAAATCTTAGAAAATATTCACTGGGTAATCCTTTTTTCATTAATGAAAGAGTTGCCAAAGTAGGGCTAATTCTCAAAATGGTACTAACTATTGAAATATCATAAAATTTATTATAAAAAATGCTTACTTCCCCAAATCAGTAGAAAAGCTTAGAAATTAGATAATGCATCACTACAGTGGTGGTAAGACTGAAGTGACAGAGGATTTACATTCATCTTTCTTTCTTTTATAGAAAGGGGCTGAGTTTTGGAAACACTATATCATGGGTCCTTTCATGGAAGAAAAAAGCTTCCAGCATCTGTTGTGTTTTTTGGAGTTTATTGTTGTTGTTTTTTCTCTTTTCAACTTGCATCTCTTTCTATTTAATTACATCTTCTTGGACAATCAATTACTCCTCTCTCTCTCTCTGTGACAACTGTACTCTGTCCCCCCTCTTACCATCATATCCTGTCTCCCTAGTGACCCCACATGACTTTCCTAAATAAGTAGTCATATAAGATTCAAGAAACTTCGTTTATCAACTGGCTTTGCCACTTACTTTGTTACCTACTCATTTTTCTTCTCCTTCAGGCTTCTTGTATGGAAAGTAGAAAAAGTCCTAAAAAGTCCCTTCTAGTCTATCACTGGGGGTGAGACCATTGTTTGTATTTGAGCACAATATAAGATATAAACATTTTTGCACCCAAGCTTGTCAATTACTTTCAAACTTTTTTAGAGAAATTTTAAAGGTCTCAACATTGGTCTGGAATCATCTCCACACCAGACAAGCTGTCCAGAGTTGATGACATAACTCAGCATCTCAGGCAGACAGGGAGAGCTTGGATTCTAATCAATCCACCACTGTTTTTTCCTGCTGTCCCAGAATGGGGCAATGTTCTAAGCTCGTCCCCTTAGCAAAATAGCCGTTAATAGGTTTAGAATATGCTCAGTGTGAGAATGCTCACTGGCCCATCTTCCATCACAGGTTGCCACAGTTCTCTGAGGGAGGACGATCCATTGCTCTGCTGTCTGGCTCACTCAAGTGAGCTGACCTCACTTGGGTTCTTAGTGTCACAAATTTTAGCTCTCGTGTTATTTTAAAATTTTTCTTACGTCGCCATTCCCCTGGCTGCCAGCCATACCACACATGAAATATTTGTCTCCTTTCCTTCCCCATAGTCTTCATCACTGCCAGGATTAGGCAATTTTCCTTCTTTCCTTTTCAAACCTCAATAGCAAAGGGTTGGTTGTACCTTGCCTGACCTCTTAATTGCACCCAACCTCTAAGAACAGCTACACAGATGGTCTTTAGGGCCCTACATCTGCCTGAAAATTCCTCTCTTTTTTTGACTCAGTGGACTCTGTTGGACCCTGAAGATCCATCCAGCTCCATCCTACTCCAACTTTCCCCAACCTTCTTTAGGTTGACTCTTGACTTTTATCAACCAGATTAACCTGAGTCCTTTGCCCTCTAGCTCTCGATGGGTTGGGCAATGGAGAGTATAACAGCTATAAAAATGCACCTCTCAGATCTCCAACAGCAGGGCCAGCTGGTGCATTCTAAAATCCAGCCCCGCACTTCCCATGTGCTACACCCCGGCAGTCATTGAACATAACAGAGAACCTAAGGGAGGTTCATGCCTACAAGATCTAGGACTCCTCTGATGGATAGTTTTACTTGAGGACTTCCCAATGGCTTTTTCAAGGCTTTATTAAAACTGTATCACAGTCTGACTTGTCCTACCAAATCTTCCTTCCTACAGGCTTTAGATGGTGGCCTAATGACTCACAGCCTCCTCAGGCGCCCTCTCTATTTCTCTCACAGGCATTTCCCTGATAAATCTACTGCACGACCAATTCCATCTTGATGTCTGCTTCTTGAAGGCCCTGAACCGATATAGAGGATGAGAAGAGAAGGCAAGGGCAATTTCCCTGAGTTCTTCCCTGTTGGGCCACAGGCTGGAAGCTCCTATTAGGTTGCACTCCTCTAACAGTTGCAGGCTTTTCTGGGTTCTGGTAACTCCTCAGTCAACTTGTTCTTTCAGACCCGGAGTAGGTAACAGTTTCTTCCTGTTGCCAACCCTGGATGCTTCACCACCCCTTTAATCTTGCCCTGTCTTTGTCCCTTTATTAAACTCTCTTCATTCAACCCTCCTTTTTCTAACATTTTATTTTATTTTATATAAAGACATATTTAAATATCATTAAAAATCAAAAATAATATAAAGAACCCCTGTATACCTTTCACTCAGATTCCCCAATGTTTAACATCATACACATTAGTTCTCTCTCTCTTTGTATAAAACTTTTATTACTTTTTCTCAATTATCTAAGAGTACGTTAAATGCTTGATGCCCTTTCTACCCTAATAATTCAGTATGTATTTCCTAAAAACAAAGACCAAGGACATTCTCTTACATATCCATAGAATGATTATGAAAATAAGGGGAAAAAATGAACATTAATGCAGTATTATTTTCTAAACTGCAGATCTTATTCAACATGTTTCACATTTTTTCAAAAAAAAATCCTGGACCAGATTTGAATCCAGAATCACATCTCTTTGCCTGCAGCAAAATCACTCTCTTTGCACACAGCAACTATTCTCTTTCAGGATCATAAAATTTATAGTAATTGTTACCAGGGAAGGCCCTGGTAACAAAACCTCAAACAAAACCTGAAAACTGGATTTTAGGATAGGTTTGCTTACATATTTAGTAGGCATATAGATGACCTTATTTCGTTGTGGGGGAGGGAGAGTAATCCATGGCATAAAGTAGCCTCATGTTCACTCGAATTATCAGCGGTGTTGTGGAAGACGGTGTAGGTGGAGACCAAGGCACTGAGAGATCAAGTGACTGCAGTGTTAGTTGCTATGATGATAATGGACCATTATAAAAACTGTATCATGTGATAGCTTCTTCTGATAATCCTAGAGAACATCACAAGAGAAAGACAAATTGAAAGCTACAGGGCACAGGTCAAAAATTAGAAAGCCTCTATTGCAGCTATAAAACTGTTCCTTATCTGTATCCACAGCAGATATGGTCAAAGATCAAGTACAAAGCCTGAATGTAAGGGTTTAGGAGTTGCAACACCACATAAATGTGTAACCTTGACATATCTCGTATCCTCCTGTTGGGGAAGGAGTGGGACCCTGAGACATGGGATGAGGACATTGTGCAGACAAGATAAGGCTGAGAATTTTGAGTCCCCATATCTCCCTGGATTTTTCCTCCCAACAGAAGCAGCCCCATCCCTCCTGGCAGAGGAGGAACCAAGCTTCCCCTGCTATCCCCAGGGCAGCTGACTCACAAGGAAATGCCTGTTCCCCTGAGGACCTATCCACAACATCCCTCATTGTCTCCAGGTCCACAGTGAAAGCTGAATACCAGTATAGCCTAGTCAGGGAGGACTAAGGCCTGGCCCAGATGGAGAGAGCCTGCTCTCCTAAAGAAATGCAGGATCCTGACAACATAAATCAGCAGGAATCTGGGGAGCATGTATAAAAATGGATAAATTCTAATGTTACATTAGAATGGAGCAAATAAATAGATATAATACAATCACCAGGATTCCGGATTTACCCATAATGTATATGGGTAACAATAATAGTCTGCTATGTTGATGAATTGAGCTTGGACTCAACTGACATTTACAATCAGTGAGATTGAAATACCGGAACTTAAATCCCTGACATTCTGTAGAGGAAGGAGTCCAGAATTCCACAGAGATGAGAATGCTTGCCTGGACCTATTTATGTACAGCCTGTTCAGTCACTCCCTAATCATAACCCCTGGAGGGCTCAGGGGACAACTTTTCACGAAGGCACTAAGAAATGCAGTGGCGAGGGAAAGCTCTGTGATGTCTGTCTCCTGCAGGTCATAGATGACGGGGAGAGATGTTGCAGATGAATGGGTCTCCCTTTAATGGCAATCATAGGATCAGGTGACAGGGGCCAGGTGGGAGGGCCTAACCACCAGAGCCATATCAGTTGTACAGACAAGGCAGTAATCAGTTTTGACCAACAGGAATCTGTGGCAATGGCTGCCTAGGAATAAAATCATTGCTGGTGCGCCTTAATATTTATAAATGGAAAAATTCAAGATCTCACTCCCATCCCTGTAATGAGAATTCTCAGCCTCTTACCTGGTTGCCAAGCATGTACTAGTTCACAGAGCCTCCTGAATGAGAAGAACAGGTTCTACTGAGAAAGGATCTTACAAATTGGACGTAATGAAAATCATCATTCCAGTCAGTAGCTTTCAACACTGGCTGCAAATGAGACTCACCTACAGAACTTTTGAAAAATAGTAATGCTTTGGCTCTACCGCCAGACATTCTGACACATGTGGTCTATGAGGGCTTGATGAAAAGAAAAATTAAAAGTGGTTAAAGTTTGAAACAATAGAAATGATACTCAAAAACATCCAAATAAATCAGAAGTAACTAAAACAATACCCATACACTACAACACTCAACTTTTCATTTTCTTTACAAGGAGCAATTGAGATAATCAGCTTGTAGAAGTTTGCAGAAAGAAGAGGGAAGAAAGTGTAAATGAAAGTGTGAGAATATTTAATCCAACAGAAAAGAAGTGAAATAGAAATAGAAATAATTGTATGATTGGTACCTAAAATTTTGTATTTAATAATCATGAATAAAATGATAAAGGAATTTTCAAAAAAATAAATTGTTTAAAAATCTCCAGATACAGAAAGATAAAATATGAAATGTACTAGGAATTAATAATAAATTTTACCTGGTAATTGTTATAAATCAAGTTTGATATTCTAATTAGGAAATTGAAAATAAAATCATAAAAATGCTAAAATTTTAGGAAAATGAAAAATTATTGAAAATATGAACTAGACAAATATGAACTGGACAAAATATGAACTAGACAAACTAACACAAACTGAAAAAAAATCCATATTAAGCTTTGAAAAAAAATTTTTACTGACTTTAAAATATACTTTTCTGAACTTTAAAAACATTCATAGTAGCTAAAACTCTGTGATCTTTGATTCTGGTAGGTTGAATGTTTTCTACTGCTGTTATAAAACAGCTGATTAAAATTTTGCAGGAATCATTGTAACCTGTTAATGTCACTCCATAATTTACAAAAACTTTTAAAATAGTTTAGAAGAAACAAAATTTTAATAAATTGATTTAGTAAATTTTTTGAATTGAGTTTTTTCAAATTTATTTTAAGCTAACTGATTTTCAGCTTAAGAGTGTAATAAAGAGATTTTATGATCCGTAAATACCTCAATTTTGCCTCAATTCTCTACTGCTTTGGGCTATGTTTACACAGACTCTAAACATCTAGATGTGTCAATGAAACAACTGTTCAATTCTGAAAAACATGTCAAAATAATTTACTGCTAACATTTTTATAAAATGTAGGAATTCCATAGATCTCATCCATATTTTCATCTTAATACACATAAATTCAGTCAAAAGGTATTCCTAAGTTCCATTGGTAACAACTGCTAGAAGAAAATATGTCCAAATTATGCGGAAGAAATGGAAGAGGAGGAGAAAGGGAGGGGATGAGGGAAGGAAGGAGAACAAGGAGAGTGCTACATGTGGGTTTTGAAGCACCCCTGTCACTACATTTGATGTCCCAACAATTCAGTGAGGTGTTTATGGCAGTTATAACTTTAGTTTTCAGACAGGGAAACTAAAACTGAATGAATTTAACTTATCAAAGACTATACAGAAACAGAATAACAGAGTCAGAACTAAAAACCAGGCAGAGTCAGAAGGGTTTTTGTTGTTGTTGTTTGTTTAAGTATCATTTGAACCTTAACCCTCAATCTTAGAGTATAACTTCCAACCTTACAAACCACATCTTGTGTTTTTTAATCTTCTTACCTTGAATCAGGGTTGGGTATTTAAAAAATCCATTTTGGGCTTCCTGTAAGATCTTGGAATTACAGAGCTTGAGAAAATATTGTTAAAACATTCAGTGTTCTCTACAATTAAATACCATGCTCTATACTAATCCCACTTTTCATAAAACTCCAATGGAACACCCAGTTGCCAAAGATGCGTATAAGGAAGTTTTGACTGGAGGAGCTTGGCCATGGCTAAGAGTTCCAGTCCTGGAGTCAGATGCCTGGGCCAGAACTCACTTCGGCTACGTAGCCAGGGCAGGTGACTCAGCCTCCCTGAGTCTATTTCCCCACTGCCAAGTGGGTAAATAATAAGAGTACCAACATCACAGGCTGTGTTGGGAATTTAATGAGTTATCCATACAAAGCACTTACTCTCTGGCACATAATAAGTACTCAAAAGTTTTAGCTATTAGCTCTGTTTAAAAGGGAAATGTTTTATATTTTTTTCTGGGACAGTGAACAATAAATCTAATACCATGTAATTTCAAAAATATACACTGTTAACAGTGTATGCTGTCTAGCATGCAAAGTACATACTGTTCCAAAAAACAAGTAGGTAAATCTTCAATAAAACCCATATCACACTGTGCTCAAACACATGGAGCATATTACATAAGACTAGTTGGATTATAGGTCTTCTGTTGTGTAAGAGTGCCTGCATGTGTGATTATAGACATTCCTTTTCTCTAATCCCATCTGCATTATAGTCTGGACAGTGTCATCAGTGACATAGCTCAAAATTGAGTCCAGATGGAAGGAAAAACATTTACTAGCCTAATGAAGGAAATGCCATAAGACAAGCGTATTTAGTGTGAGAGATGGAGATAGGAGGCTCCTTTGAGACTAAACCAAGTTTAGATATTTTGCAATATAAATTTCACCATTCTTTTCATGTCCTACCTTCCCAGTTATTGCAAAATATCTAATTCATAAGCCTAGTAATGACAGTGTTATTAAAAATGAATAAATAACTCTGGGTTATTATCCTTATGTCTTCGTCCATGGGAGATGAAAGACTTCTTAGAATGTTGCCTATAAAAGCTGAGACTGGGGTTTTAATATGAACAGCAATCCATGAGAATTGGACATCAATAAAAAACACAGCTCAGTACTTAAGAAATGTAAAAATATTTAAAGTGCTGTTCTATTGGTGTAATTACTCTTCAACTCTTTCTTAAGCAATGTGATAAACTGACCGTTGTTCACCTCTACTTCACGAGTACTTGAGCAAGTACATTTCTCAGCCCCTCAGTAATTAGGAAGAGCCATGTAACTAGTTCCAGCTGGTAGGCTATGGGCTGAAGTGGTATGCTTCAATTCCTGACCAAAAGACCTAACTGCAGGTGCAAAGTTCTCTTCCTCTCCTCACCTTCTCCATGAGTTTAAGAGGGAATCGCTGAAAGATGGTGTAACCTCTATCAGCCAAGGTCCATAGAAAGCAGTCTCCTACCAACCCATAAGGGACTGCAGCATCACCAACTTATGTTAAACCACTGAGATCTGAGAATCTTTACTGTAGTATAACTGAAACAATCCTGCCTAATAAAAGCAAGAATCAGTATTTTTCTTCCAGATTCCTGGAATGGCTATTTTGAATCCATCTCATCTTACTATTATTAGTGAGAAATGAAAACATCTACACCCTTTGGTGTACTGTCTTCAATAATATGCCACTACTCTTGGGCTGTGTTCTTCAACATGACTTTATTACTCCAAGCAATTTTGCCCGGGAAGAAAGAGTTGCAAATAAATGACCATCAAACTGCTCAACTTTTCAATTGATGCCATCAAATCACTGTTCACTCTCCAAGACTCTCTTTGAAACCCTTGCCTCAAAACCTTCACTTGGCAAGCCCATTGGTCCTAAACCATCATATCATGAACCTTACCCAAAGAGAATCTATATCAACCCAGTTTCAGAGAGACACGTTATCAGTTAAATGTTGCACCCACATGTTGAAATGTATTTACTATTCCTGGTCTAGAAGGCTCAGGGATTAGATGATTCTAGTACTTCTGAAAACACAGAGGGTGAGGCCAACAGTCTCAGGGATTAGAGGATTCAGGAACATCTCAAGGCAGAGAAGGTGGGGCTAGTTGAAAGTCTCAGGGATGGAATCAAAGATCTAGATCATCTTCCCTAGCCCAGGAGACAGGATGATTATTCTCTGGAGAGTGTGCAAAACAGGGACTGTGTATTTAAAAATATCAGGAAGAGCTGAAGGAAACATACCTACTAAAGTCAAGGGGATTTAATGAAAGTTAACATTCAGAACAGGGAGATGCCTAGCTTCCTCCTTCACCTCCCATCCTTTGGCTCCCAGAATGCGGGAGCTAGGGCTATACTCTCCAGAAAGAGACTGGTGGATTCAAGAGAAAATGCTACCAAGACTGACATTCAATGATCCCAAGATGAAACAGCAACATTCTTGATCTTATGAGTCCTATGAATTTTAGTTCCTCATTCTCAAATGTAAATGGCAAAGATTGCCAGATATTTGAGGAAAGCCTCCAACATGAAATGGTATTCTCCACCCTCAAAAGAAAATACAAAATTAAAATGGACACTATGCAAAGCAGAAGAAAACTTCTTAATCAACCTCTGAAACATAAAATTATTTCATTTGTAAGGGGAAAAAAAGAGAAGACAATAAAGAAGGTACCAGATAAAAACAAAAAACTCTTTAAAATCACAATTATGATAGAAGAAAGAAAAACATCTAATACAAGGATTGAAAGATAAAATTAAAATTTTTCCAGAAAGCAGAATTAAAGAACAAGAGATTAGTAACAGGTAAGAAACAATAAATGTAAGCAGGTCACTGCAGGAATCTGGCATGACTAATAAGTGTCACAAAAATAGGTAACAGGTAAAACTGAATTATCAAATAAATAATAATAGAAAAACTTCCCAAAGCTGAAAACTGAGTTTCTAGATCAAAATTTCAGCAAGTGCTTGGTACAATGGATGAACAAAGACCCAGACCAAGGCACATCATTGTGAATTTTAAAAACACCATGGATAAGGGTTAGAGCCTAACAGCTTCTAGAGAAAAACTTAAAAGGCCGTATACAAAGTACTGATGGCAAGAATGGTGTGAGACTTCATCAAAGCATCACTGGAAATTGGAAGACAATAGAAAACAGCCACAAATTTTGATTATGGAAATATCAAAAGTAGAGAGCATAGTATAAGGCATCTCAATGTACGTATCACCCAGCTTCCACAATTATTTACTCGTTGCAAATATTGTTTCTTTTTACCCCCACCTATTTCTCCTTCTCTCTGAAAAGTCTGAATAAAATCTAGGCAACATATATCATCTGTAAATATATCAGTGCATATCTAAAAAGAAAAAACACCCATTTTAAAACATAATCACAACACTATTATTCTACCCCAAATAATTACACAAAATTCTTTAATAACCAATAAGTCAATGTTCACATTTCCATAATTATCTTCAAAATGTTCTTCTTTTTTATTTTTAACAGTTTGAATCGGGATGTAAGTAAAATTCATACATTGCCATTGTTAATATGTCTCTGATCTCTGTTAATCAATAGGTTTCCTCTCCATCTCTCTTTTATCCCTTGTAAAATTTTTGTTGAAGAAACTGAGTCATTTTTCCTTCAAAGCTTCCCATTCCTGGATTTTGCTGATTGCCTCTCTGTGGTGTCAGTTATTGTGTTCCTCTCTCCCTTGTCAGTCCTGTAAATTGGTCATGAGATCATGAGGTTTGAACAGATTTAGGTTCAAGTATTTTTTCAGCTTGACTACGTCATAGGTTGTGTTCTGTATTTCAATCAAGAGCTACATAAAGATGATGTTAGCAGCCACTGCTGAGCATTGCCTGCATCCATTCATTCACTGGTGATTGCAAAACACCACTACTTTTGTTCTAGTTTTTCTTGTTTTTCTTTGTTCTTAACTTGTTATCTGGAATAGTTATATAAAAAGAAAAATAAATGTCCTCTTATCAACTGTTTAGTTACCTGACATGGTTCCTATTGGAAAGGCAAGATAAATTCTTGATTGTTCTCTATTTACCAATTTTCAAAATAATTTTCTTTTCTGGTACCTTCCAATAGTAACCAATGAATTAGGGGGGTTTATATGAACTTATGACTTTAAGTATATTTGATGTGTTCATGTGTCTCAATCCATTGAGGTTATTATGCTTACTGATGCCCAAATCATTGCATCGTTGGCCATGTAACCCTTTTTAAATAAGCCCCAAGTCCTTGTGATGTGATCCGATAGTTTTTTCAGCTTCCTTGCTTTCCAGTATAATAAAAAAATTCCAGGCTTATTTTTTATATTTCCTGACCCAGATCTGGAATAAGCCATTTCTCCGAGCTTTCTGATTTCTTTCAGAAGAAATGGCATTTAAAGAACATAATAATCTGGGTGCTAGGTGGATACAAAGACACTGGGTTGCTCACTGTGTCTAGACTTTTTCAGTTGACAGAGTTGGAAAATATGTAATATGTAATTTTTCAGACAAAATACATCATGATATAATACAACAATAATATATCATTGATAATTTCAATTAAAATTCAACATATTGGTTTTTTACTTATTCCTGTTAACTCTTACATATTTCCTTCCCTTCTATAATAACAGCAACAATAACAAAATATCTATTCTAAAGGACACTGACATCATTAATATCTGTTTTGTCTCATATGCATACAAAGCTATTCAAGAGTAACAATACTAACACTATCATCATCTTTATGAGAACTGTAATAGTTTAAGCTGTTTTTGCACTTCTTTGGTCTTCACAGAGCTAAGAATGTATAGTCAAATCACTGTGTTGCAAAGTCACTTGTAAAAATTCGTCTCTCTGAGGTTGTGCCACCAAACTGCTCCAGCAGCATCAGAATTTCCTGTAACCCCCTTGTACTCGACTTAAGATGGAATCGTTCTCTCTGTTTCAGCTGCTCTCTTCAGAATTGCCTGTGAAGCTTTCCAGTGAGTACCTGATCGTGGTAGTGGTATTCTCCAGGTCTCTGGATTATCAAAATCTCATTGTTTTCCCTGCTCTTCCTCTTGAATTGCTTCTGATACCACATGGAGCTATTAGTGGTTTGTTCCCATTTGGTCATATTTTGCTGTTTTGTCAACTAGTTTTGTTAGTTTTCCAATTCTAGTTTTTCTGTGTGTTTCGTTGGGGAAATTCAGTGACATTTTAAAACAATGCGGTTTCCTCCCATCTTCCAAAAATGCTTGAGGTTAATTTCATTTCCTAATCTTTCTCTTCAAAACTTTGACTAACAATACTTTTCAATTTAGAATATTGTAACCAGTGAAATCTCAATCAAGTCTGAGGATAGAATAATGACATAGTCACACGTGCCAAATCTCAAAAAAACGTACTTTTTATGTACCCTTTCTCAGGAAACTACTGAAGGATGTGCTTTGACAAAGTGAGCAAGAAAACAGAAGGAAGAGCACATAGAATCTAGAAAACAAGAGCTGTCAGATGGGATATTAGCAGAGAAAGTTCAGGAAGAAATTTCCAGGCTGCTACCAGGCCTAGAGAGTAATCAGGCCAATGTGGAGTAAAGGAATTGAAGTCTCCCAGAGGCAAGTCTCAGAGGTAAAGACACTGACAGATTATCTAATGTGTTTAAGTCTGTGAAATAGAGCATTGGAAGGTTCTACAATTTTATTGGAATATTTGGGACATGTGGCAGAACTTCTAAGTGTCCCACAATTTCCTTTCTCATATTCTTACTCACATACCTTCTTGGAATAAGAAGGATGTTTCCCAGCTTTCTTTGCACCTAGGGGCAGTTATAGGACTAAGCTCTGGCTAACAGAATGTAAGTGGAAGTGATGTTTGAACTCCTGGGAAGTATCCTCAAAGAAAGGAAATATGCTTGGGGAGAGCAGCCAAGATGACGGAGTAGAAGGACCCTAAGCTCACCTCCTCTCACGAGCATACCAAAGTCACAACCACCTGCAAAACAAACATTGTTGAAAACCCTACCAGGAAAGATCTTCTGCAACTAAGACATAAGGGAAGAAACACAACAAGATGGTGGGAGGGGTGCACTTGCAATATAATCAAATCCCATATCCCCTGGGGTGGGCGAACCACAAACTGGAGAATAATTATATTACAGAGGCTCTCCTACAGGAGTGAGAGTTCTGAGCTCCACATCAGCCCCCCAGCCCAGGGGTCTGGCACTGGGAAGAGAAGCCCCCAGAACATTTGGTTTTGAAGACCAGCTGGGCTTGATTGCAGGAGCTCCAAGGGATTGGGGGAAATAGAGACTTCACTCTTAAAGGGTGTACAGAAAATCTCACATGCACCTGACCAAGGGCAAAAGCAGTAATTCGATAGGAGCCTGGGCCAAACCTACCTGCTGGTCTTAGAGGGTCTCCTGGGGAGGCAGGGGGCAGCTGTGGCTCACCCTGGGGACATAGACACTGGTGGCGGCTCTATCAGGAGTATTTATCTGCATGAACTCTCCCAGAGACTGACATCTTGCTTGGATCATTATCACCAAGACCTGGCCCCACCCAATAGCCTGTAGGTTCTGGTGTTGGGATGCCTCGGGCCAAACAACTAACTGGGTGTGGACACATCCCCACCCATCAGCAGACAGGCTGCCTACAAACTTTCTGAGCCCTCAGCCACCTTTAGCCCTGTCCATAAGAGTGCCCAGGACTCATCTCCACCCTCCAATGGGCAGGCACTGGCCTCTCCCACCAGGAAGCCTGCACAAGCCTCTAGACTAGCCTCACCCACCACAAGGCAGAAGCAAGAAAACTACAGTCCTGAAGGCTGCAGACCGAGTCCGCAAATGCAGGCCAGACACTACCCTGGGACCAGCTGGTCCCTGGCCCTTGGATGACAAGCGGGGAGTGCACGGCTGGGATGCATAAGATGTATCCTACAGAGGGACACTACTCCAAGGTTGAGAGACATGCTAACCTACCACATACATAACAATACAAATAACAATTTAGACAAAATGACGTGACAGAGAAAATGTTTCAGATGAAGGAAAAAGATAAAAACCCAGAAGAAGAGCTAAGTGATGTGGAGATAGGCAATCTACCAAAGAACGAGTTCAGAGTAATGAGCATAAAGATGATCAAAGAACTTGGGAGAAGAATGTATGCACAAAGCAAAAAATTAGAAGCTTTTAACAAAAAGACAGAAAATATAAAGAACAACCAGAGTTGAAGAATACAATAACTGAAATGAAAAATACACTAGATGGAATCAATGGTAGACTAAATGAGGCAGCAGAATGGATCAGTGAGCTGAAAGAGAGAGTAGGGGAAATCACTACCACAGAGCAGAAAAAGGAATGAAAAGAAATGAGGACAGTTTAAGAGACATCTGGGACAACATCAAGTGTGCTAATATTCACATTATAGGGGTCCCAGGAGAAGAGAGAGAGAAAGGGCCTGAGAAAATATTTGAAGAGATAATAGCTGAAAACTCCCCTAATCTGGGAAAGGAAGCAGTCACTCAAGTCCAGGAAGCACAGAGAGTCTGATACAGGATTAACCCACAGAAGAATACACCATAGCACATTGTAATCAAAATGACAAAAATTAAAGATAAAGAGAGAATATTAAAAACAACAAGGGAAAAGCAACAAATATTTAACATACAGGGGAACTCCCATAAGGCTATCTATCAGCTGACTTTCTGGCAGAAATTCTGCAGGCCAGAAGAGTGGCACAATTTACTTAAAGTGATGAAAGAGAAAAACCTACAACCAAGAATACTCCACCCAGTAAGGCTCTCATTTAGATTTGAAGGAGAAATCAAAAGCTTTACTGGCAAGCAAAAGCTGATAGAATTCAACACCCCCAAACAAGTTTTACAACAAATGCTAAAGGAATGAAAAGAAAAGGCTACAACTAGAAACAAGAAAATTACAAAATGGAAAATCTCACTAGCAAAGGCAAACATACAGTAAAGGTAAGAAATCGAGAAGCCACTGCAGTGAGAAGCCCGTGCATTGCAACGAAGAGTAGCCCCCACTCACCACACTAGGGAAAGCCCATGCGCAGCAACAAAGACCCAACACAGCCAAAAATACAATAAATTAATTTTTTAAAAATCCCCTTAAAAAAAGCTAGTAGGGAGGTTAAAAGACAAAAATAGTAAAATCATTTGTATCCATGATAAGTTAAGGGATACACAAAACAATTAGATGTAAATATGACATCAAATACAGTAATCATGAAGTGAAGAGAGTACAGATGCAGGGTATCTAAAATGCATTTGAAATTAAGAGATCAGCAACTTAAGCACATATATATGTATATATATAGAGAGAGAGAGACTGCTATACAAAAACCTCGTGGTAATTACAGACCAAAAATCTATAATAGATAAGTGCAGAAAAAATAAAAAAGAATCGAAACACTAAAGATAGTTATCAAGTCACAAGAGACAAGAACAAAATAAGAAAGGGGAAAGGAGATATGCTCTTATTTTTTTCTTTCTCTCTGCTTCTGAATGTAAGGTGGGCAACTAGATACAACTTGAGTAGCTATCTTGAATCATAAGGTACAAGCCACGTGTTGAAAATGGAAGAGCAGTAAAGATAAAAGGAGAAGACTTAAACACTGATGACCACAGCGCTGCCACGACAGCTCTCAACTGCTCACCTACAGATTCTGTTTTCCAAGGATAAATAAACTTCTACTTATTTAAGCCACTGCTATTTTTTTCTGTCACTCTAACTGAATCTGATCTTAAATATCTAGGAAGAAATAGATACATAGAAAACTAAGCAAAATATGGAATATAAAAATATGAAGCAATTAATAACTCCAGGGAAAACAAAATTGTATAAAAAAGCAAATGTCTTTAGAAAACACCACTTTACTTAGCAGTAATATGCTGTTATAATGTCATAAGAATGTAAACACTGGATATTGATTTAATCAGTAATTGTGATTTAACAATTTGGAAGGTGAAACAAGGTGGTGTTACTAGAAGAGTAAACCCCATTTCTTTAATTAGTCAACATAATACTTAAAACTGATAGATGAATAATAACAATATGAGTATATTATTTTAGAATATGTAGAAAAATACCAGAATAAACTACTTTTAAAGGTAAAAGTATTCACCAGCGGTTGCCTCTAGCAGAGAAACTAGATGATGGATGGGGTCTGGTAAGAGGCTGCTGTTTTTTCTTATAAACTTTGAAGAATGATTTGTTTTTTAAACTCTGTGCATTTATCTCTTTGATAAAAATGTAAGTAATTTTTAGTTGCTAGATTGGGTTAGGTGGTCTGCCTGCCTTAGATTCAGCAATAAGCACTCTAATTCATAGTAAGATGTCATTCTGGCTGGTGAAGGTAGAGACAAATATTAACTCATCACTTGATCTCTGCAATGGCCCAGTGGACTTCATTGAATATTTGTGTTTGACTATCAGGAGAATTCTTCCTCTTTCATCACTTCAGAAAATATTATCTATACCAGCCTTTAAGACTCCACAGAGGAACTGCATAAACTTCTATTGACTCACTCACTGTCTTCCACGCTGCCTGGTTAGCAACAGGAGGGCTGGCGTTTGGTTTTCCAGTCCTATCTTGAGCTCAGGGTGTGGCACATGGCAATTGCTCAGCAGGTATTTGATCTTTAAATGACACCATTTCAGGGCCTAAAGTCTAGTTAACTTACACTTGTCTTCCAATGATCCATGTATAATTTGTACTTTCTCATTGGAGCATTTCCTTTCTTATTGATGCTCTAAAAGAAATCATGGGTAGGATCCAGGAAAGAGGAGAAGGTATTCCAGAGGGAGGAATCAGTGATATCCAAAACAGAGGAATGGAAACGTGCATAGCATTTGACAAGGGTAAAGGGACGGGGGGAAGACAAGAGATTGATGTTAGTCCAGCCCCATATACTTTCAACAACTCAGAATGGGAACCTAAGCTCAGAGACATTCATTAACTTGTCCAGGGCACATATTCCACTTGTGGTAAAAGGAAGATTAATTCACCAGCTTGTGTCCACAGCAATGCACTAGTAATTTTTCATCGTGTACAGATACAGATTAAAATAAATGTATTTACACACATATGTAATTCCACAAAAATGAAACCACATAACTGATATTTAGAGGACTGTGGTGAACTAATGACATAAAATTTACATCATTTTATATCATGCTTGTTCAAAGAGTGGTTTTTAAGAACAATCTCTTTCTGAAGCTTATTCAAGTGTCTAGAACTTTGGACAAAAGTCACCATATATAAACTCAGAAATAAATGGATCGATAAATCAGAGATGTCACGATGTGCTCCTGGTGGAATGCTAGATTAAAGCAGAAACCAGTTATTCAGAAATCATAGACATTGTTTAAGAAATGGGAAGTTTGGACAAGTTCTCATGGGTTCAGTATCCGTTTTCTACCCAAAAGCATGCTAGCAATGCACCCCACCTGGGCCACAAGCATTCATGTTACAGTTAGGGGTCTTGTATCCACCCTCACCAATAACACTGGTAGGAGGGCTGATAAAATGAAACAGCATGTGCTTACACAAGCCTTTCTTTAGCAAAAATGTGACTTAGTGTTTTGTATTTGAAAAGTAACTTTCTGGCTCTCAACATTTTAAAAAATATAAATCAGTTCCCATAACACATAGCAAGAAATGTAATGATTCTCAAGCTTGAGAAATGGGGGTTGAAATTATTAAAAAGGGGGGACTTTTTCTGCACTTCAATGTTTATTTAATCTGCTTGAAATTAAGCTTAGCATATCTATAACATACAGCATGAAACATGTGAACTATTTGGAGCTTAATATTGTGCATAATACATTTATAAGTACTGTACATTTTTAGCATTTATTTTTAGATCAAAGGTTAAAAGTTTCTTTATTGAATGAAAGATTCTTTAAATTCTATAGTGCTTTACAATTTTTAAAAGTTTCACACACGATTTCATATAATCCTTTAAAAACCCTTTTTTTCCCCAGCTCTATGTTGCCCCTCCTCCCTTCCCTCTCTCCACTAGTAACCACTAGTTTGTTCTCTATATCTGTGAATCTGCTTCTTTTTTATTTCACTTACTAGTTTGCTGTATTTTTTACATTCCACATATAAGTAATATCATACAGTATTTGTCTTTCTCTGTCTTATTTCACTTAGCATAATGCCCTCCAAGTCCATCCATTTTGCTGCAAGTGGCAAAATTTTATTCATTTTTTTATAGCTGAGTATTCCATTGTATATATATATACATTGTATATATATACAATGTATATATATACAATGTATATATATATATATACATTGTATATATATATATACACACATTGTGTGTATATATATATATATATATATATATACACTACATCTTCTTTATCCATTTATCTATTGATGGACAATTAGGTTGCTTCCATACCTTTGCCATTGTAAATAGTGCTGCTATGAACATTGGGGTGCATGTATCTTTTCAAATTCCTGTTTTTGTTTTTTATGGATATATGCCCAGGAGTGGGATTGGATCATATGGCAACTCTATTTTGAGTTTTTTGAGGCACCTCCATACTGTTTTCCACAGTGGCTGCACCAATTTACATTCCCACCAACAGTGTAGCAGGGTTCAAAAAGGGGGATTCTTAAATCTAGAAACTGTAAGAGTTTCTAACTCACTAGAAAACTGTAAGAGTTCTTTAATATTGAGATTCTCAATTTATCAATTTTAAAGGTGATGCTAATTTACCTTTGAAATGGGGTTTTCTGATAGTATTGGCTGTTGATTTGAGTGATATCACTTAAAATGATTTCAACGAATCTAAATTTGTTCCTCAAGTTTTACATGATGTAACTATTGATTATGTAATCTTGAAAAAAATAAAAGAAAATGTACATGGAAATTTTAAGTAGAGAGAGCTGGAGGAGCTTGGAGATAACAGGGTAAGCCAACTCTTTGCAGGCCTCTCACTGCTGTGGCCTCTCCCGTTGCGGAGCACAGCCTCCGGACACGCAGGCCCAGCGGCCATGGCTCAAGGGCCCAGCCGCTCCGCGGCATGTGGGATCTTCCCGGACCAGGGCACGAACCCGTGTCCCCTGCATCGGCAGGTGGACTCTCAACCACTGCGCCACCAGGGAAGCCCAAGCCAACTCTTTAGTTCTCTCTTCAGTCTGCTTTTTGAGAAAGTAGAAAGACACTGGCCATGAAGTCAGACCTAGACTAAATCCTCCCACCCACTAGCTTTGTCACTCAGGCTCTTTGCTCTCTCTGAATCTCAGCTCCTCGTCTGTAAGTATGGGAAGAAAAATATCTACCTTGTAGAACTGAAGTGATTATTAAAGAAAACGTTATATAAAATGTATAAGCTGAGCATCAGATCAGGTAACCAACGAGCCATTGTCACCATCTTAATTCCAGCTCTGAATCATATTAAAATAATTCTTTGCATGGTCTTATCTTCAATTTCTCATGCTCCTTTTCCCTGCTCAATCTTCATTTTCTACAATCTTCATCCTGCTATGCTATGCTTTTACTTGAGGTGTTCTTATTTCAATAAAAAAGATTTCATTATTTTCAATGGTACATAAAAGAAAATTAAGTGCGACAGGCTATAATAAATCTCTCCTGAGATTATTATCCCTCTTAGATTTAATTACGATACAAATACTGTCTTTCTTTTTATGCAAAGATGGCGCTGCTGGCAGTAGTATCCCTGTGTGGGTATATAGCTACAAAGACCAACGTGTGACCTGAAATCCTTTTCTCAATTATAGCTTATGGAGATCAGCCTGTTTTTAAACTTCAGTAGAATCCATTTAAGCCATTTACTACAAGACTAAAACCATGTTCTGAATCACTAGGGTAAGATTCAAATATGTAAGTCTGTGGTTGTTGTTTTTTTTAAATTATTTGCCTGTTTTAATGCCCATCTCTTATATTATGCTTTTTTACCCAAAACAAAATAAGATTCAGATTTAGAAAAAGGATGCTTCTTTTTTTTTAATGTGTTTGGGACCATGAGAAAAGAGATAAGAAGCTCCAGTGGTCCCTAGGTAGACAATTCTCTACTGTCAATAGCTCAGAACTGCTGGGAAAGAAATGAGGAGAGAGAAGCTGTCAACAGAGTGACCTGCACATCCCTAGAGCTACTCTTAGCAGCTGGCCCAGAAAAGCCGGATCCTAGAAAAGTCCATTTGCCGTGAGTTCTAGAGTCAAATGAGAAGCAAGAGAATTTCTCAATATCAAGCAACTAGGAAAATGGAGACATTGCCTTCCATTTTTAGTTGAATATTTGCTACCACTACCAAGATGTGTATGCGTGGGAGCACTACCCACCCTTTGGGAAATAATTAATCACATGAGGTCCCTGAGGAGGTATGAGAAGAAGGGGTTCACCCCAGAGGCCCCAGGAAGGAAGCTTTAATCTGAAAGTCTACTTCTAGTGAGACAGGGAGTGTACTAAGGACACATATGAATGCAAGGAAGTGTATGGGAGTGGCAGAAGGGGGTGGCACAGAAAGAGACCGCTGAACAGCCTCTACTACGGGAATGCCATATATGTTTGCACATATATAAAACAACACACGTACAAAAGCAGTTGAGTTGAGTAGTGATTGTCATCGTATTTATTCTAGGGCACTGACAATGCATGCTTTGGCCACATTCTCAGAGCTCTCACTCTCTGGGCCAGTGAGAGCGGCACATTGCAGCAATGCCCATGACAGTGTGCCCTGTACCATGCCACCCTGGGCAAGAAAGTTCTGCAATGGACCATGTTTTCTGCACTTGGACCTCTGTTTCTACCATTTATGTTGCTGATCTGTAATAACTAATGAAAAGATATGGACATGATAATTCTGGACCAAAGGAAAGATGAGCATCAAGAATATTAGAAATCCAATTTCATGGCACCTCGGTCACCTTTAAGAATCTGGTAGAGGTAAAGGTCAAAGGATATCTAGTGACTGGTGGGAATTCTTTGGCATTATAAAGAGCAACATCAAATGGCACTGGGTCATGGACTGAAAACTGCATGAAGGTCTGCAGTAAGAAACTGACCAGAGGCTCGTCCTGCCACTAGGGCATGTGTGAGGACCAAAGACCATGTGTACCATGCTGAGAAAGTGGCCCTTACACCACGTTATAACATCACCTAGAGCCCTGGCTCAACCTGGCTCCATTTCTCACCAACCCTACCCTCCCTGTCACTATTCCGTCCACACACAGACAGCGAAATTAGGAAGCTTACCTCTGTCATCTGGTCCCACACAATGACAGACACCAACTTGTGTTCACTGCCATGCACAAATGTGTCACCTCTATCAAATAGCCAGAGAGCCAGTGCACAGCTACACAACAGAGACAGGAGCCTCTGAGGCATTAAATGAGGGCTGAAGAGGAGAGGAAAGGAGCACACACATATCTCTGCGTCTCTGCCCAACTCAGGTCTCATTCAATTAAAAAGAAGGAGAGGGTAGGAAGGGCGGGCAGGACGGGACTGGGGAAGAGGCAGAGAGAGAGAGTCAGACAGGAAATAAAAAGCAAGTAGCAGACATTCTCAACAGATAGAGAATTTTGGCCATTTTTCATCAAAAAATGTCTATGTTTTATATTCCTAAGCTATTATATGTCTATTATTTTCATATATGGAAAATATCCATAGAATACTGAATGTTTTCAAACATCTAATGCAATTTTAATAAAGTAACTTTACAATCATTCTATTGTGTATTATACTTGACCAGTTTTATTGTAACCATAGATTTGGGTATTCATAACTTCCTTCACTACCATTATCCTGGTTAATCAAGAATTAACCTTGCCTTATGTTAAAGAAAATATTTAAATTATTTTCTTAAATCAGAGAATGAAGCATTTCTTAAATCTGGATTTCTTAAGTCAGAGAACAAAGCATTTCTGAAGATTCTCTTACTTGCTTTTTTTCTGTGGCACCTGTAGTGTCTTCTCTTACTATCTGTACAGTGAAAGCAAGAGTTGAGGGTTGGTGCCCATCTCATAAAGTACAGCATCCTTGGAAATGAAACCCAGCTCTAGGTATTCACATTTCTAACTTCTTTTGATTCCTCCATGAACTTCTTAACCATGGGGTCTTAGAGCAGGATCCACTCAGGATCTGCTCAACAAGAATGACAACAGGAAGATTTCAATCTATTTCTGGCTTCAGTTTATCAAATAGACGAGCCAAGCCCATAGAAAGCTATGTATGTACTGAACACTAAATCTGATGTAAAGTTAAATGAAGTTCAAGTGCCTCTGTAATTATTTTATGTAATGAATTTTGTATTTTGTATTATTTTGTGTGCAATTTGTATTAAATATAATTATTTTAAAACTAAATGAGAATATGTATACACACATCCTGGTTTGCCTTTTTAAAGTCCAGGTTTATGCATGTTACTTGGCATAATTATTAACAGTGTCCCCTTGTTCCTCTCAAACACTCCAAATAATCTTAAAACTTCAGTGGCATAAAACAATACATATACCAGACTTTTCAAAAGTACATCCTTGGTGTCAAAAGGGAAATGCACCTTGAACCTCACTGTGCTTCTGTTCAAATATCTTTAATCTCTCCACCTAAAATATTGTAGAGCCTAAGAACCAATCTGTTGAGGGCAGATTTCATTAGCATACCTTGGAGGGCACATGAATTTATTTAATATATACTCAGTTATTTTGCCTCTCAAATGACCTGCACTATCTTTTTTCCACTCCAGATATCACACAGGACATCACAAGCTCCTATGGGGCTGATCCCAGCCACCTTTGTGACAGAATTCTATCTAGCTTGCTCTGAAGTTCAGAAAAGGTGTTTCAAAATTCGAAAGTCTGAGGGCAGAAGTAGCATTGCGCTGCTGCAAAATAATTATTGGTTGATACCAAAAAAACTTCTGAAGTTAGCTTTTCTTCCAAGAGCAATCAGTTAATGTGATATACTGTGACATGATAGAATAAATAAGAGAAATGGAATTATGTTTAATCATGTCATATCACATTAAGTCATATGATAAATTTGAAAAGGGGTTTTTTGGGGAAAACTTTTTAATGATATGAGCTTTGACTTCAGTAGAAAACATTTTTTTTTCCTCATTTCTGGCAAATCAAAGCAGAAATCCCAGCTGTTACAAATAATTTAACTACTTCCAACAATATTTCAGACAAACAGATTACATCTGAAGCATACATATAAGGCTAAAATTAAAAAAATACTCAGTTCTCATTTTTACACTAAATATGCAGACTAACAAATTATCAAAAGACTTGCTCTTACTTACATTAACTTTTCCCAGTAAAATAAGGACTTGGATGTAGCCACTCATTTTTTAGGATACCATTTTTTATATTCTGTTGAGCAAAAATTACTAAACCAGAGAATAAAAAAGGAAAATACGTATGGTAGATCTACACAGTTCAGAGAAAAATAGCAATATTAGAAAATGATATAGAGTTGTCCCTCAGTGTCCGCCAGGCATTGGTTCTAGGACCCCCGTGGGTACCAAAGTCTGCACACGGTCCATTTCCTTACAGTCAGCAACCTCTATTCATAGGTGCGCCCCATGGATGTGAAGGGCTGACTGTATAAGAATTGGCCTTATCTAAAACATTGACATCCTTGAATTTTGTGATTTATTTGAGAAGTACCAGAGTTACTGAAATAATCTTATCAGAGCGTATAACAAGTATGATGACCTATTTTCACAATAAAAAGTGAAAGAGTAGTTCTTTGGGGTAGTCCCTGGCCAGGACTGAAATTGATGTTCAGTATCTCCCAGGCCTTGCATGACAGGAGACAACTGTTGGGCATCACCACACAGCAGTCAACATTTCAGAGGTGAAATACACCAACTGACAATAGCCATTATTATACAATCTGTTAACAATGTAACAGGATAACACTGACTGTGTAGGAAAAAATTATGCAGATGGCCTTCTCACTGTGTCCCCATAGGACAGAGAAAGAGAGAAAGCACTGGTCTCTCTTCCTCTTCTTAGAAAAACACTAATCCCATCACAGAGGACCCATCCTCATATCCTCATCTAAAGCTAATTATCTTCCGGAGGCCCCACCTCCAAATACCATCACATTGGGGATTAGGGCTTCAATATATGAATTTTGTGGGGACATAAATCTTTAATCTATGATATTCTGCCCCTTGGTCCCCCAAATTTAAATCTTTCTACACGCAAAATACATTCATTCCATCCCAATCTCCCCAAGTCTTAACTCATTCCAGTGTTTAAAGTCCAAAATCTCATCTAAATATCATCTGAATCAGATATGCGTGAGACTTGAGGTACAACTAAACCTGAGGCAAAACTCATCTCCAGCTGTGAACCTGAAGAACCATGTAAGTTGTGTGTTTCCAAAATACAATGGTGGAACAGACATAAGACAGATGTTCCCATGCCAAAAGGGAGAATCAGAAGGAAGAACGGGGTGACGGGTTCCAAGAAAGGCCAAAACCTAACAAGGCAAGTTCCGTAAGATCTTAAGGCTTGGAAATAATCCTCTTTGGTTTGATGCTCTGTCTTTTGGATTCACTGAGGCAGCAGACCCAACTCCACAGCCCTGCTGGACAGGGGTCGCACTGCCAAGGCTCTGCCAGATGGGGTCATGTGCCCAAGGCTCTGCTAGGTGAGGTCATGTCCCCAAGACTTTGCCAGGCAGGGGGCCCACCCATAAGGCTCCATTCTTCCCCTGTTTTGAAGAACAGTATGCGTTCACAGCCAAATAACTCTACGGTCTGGTCCTGTAAGATCTAAGAAGTCCAATAGCCTTCCTTCCTTTCATTCCATTTCTGACTCCTTCAGTTAAAACCGGAAGGGGCAATATAGGGGTAGGGGATTAAGAGGTATAAACTATTAGGTATAAAATAAGCTACAAGGATATATTGTACAGCACGGGGAATATATCAAATATTTTAAATAACTATAAATGGAGTATATCCTTTAAAAAAACTGGCAATTTTTCTGCTCATATAATCCCATAATCTCTTTTATCAAGCAATACTCCAGTCAAACTTTTGGCATTCTCTACTAATGTTTCCTCATTTTTTGCATTGTGGACAGGCTGAGAATCTTCCAAATCTTTCCTTTTTGCTTAACAATTCCTTCTTCAATTCATTTCTCTCCTCACATTTTACTATAAGCAGTCAAGAGGAACCAAGCACATTTTGCTTAGATATAACCTCAGCTAAATACCCTATTTCACCACTCACAAGTGCTATCTTCCACAAAACACTAGAACATGAACACAATTCAGCTAAATTCTTTGCCACTTTTTAACAAGGATCATCTTTCCTTCAGTTTCCAATAATGTGTTCCTTATTTCTGTCTGCGACCTCATCAGAATGGCCTTTAATATCTATATTACTACCAACATTCTATTCATGATTATTTATGTATTCTCAAAGATGGACGCATTTTCTCCAGTCCTCTTTTCTTTCTGAGCCCTCACCAGAATCACCCTTAATGTCCATATTCCTAGCATTCACCTCAAAACCCCTCCAGCCTCTACCCACATTCAGTTCCAAAGCTGCTTGTGCATTGTGGTATTTGTTACAGCTGAGCCCCACTTCTTAGTACAGAAATCTGTATTAGTCCAAATGCTCCATAGGAAAAAAACCATATATATATACATATATATATATATATATATATATATATATGTATATATATATGTATATATATGATTTACTAAAGAAACTGATTTACTAAAAGAAATTGGCTCATGTAATTGTGGAGACTGAGCAGTCCAAGACCTGTGGTTGGCAAGCTGGAGACCCAGGAGAGCCAATGCGTAAGTTCCAGTCTGAGTCTGAAAGCAGTAGAAAACCAATGTCCTGCCTTGAAGACAGTCAGACAGGGAGGGAGACTTCTTTCTTACTCAGCCTTGTATTATATACAGGCCTTCAGCAGATTGGACGAGGTACCCACATCAAGGAGGGCAATCTTTGTTTCCAGTCTACTGATTCAAATGTTTGTCTTATCCAAAGACACCCTGACAGACACACCCAGAAATAATGTTTAATTAGATATCTGGGTACTCCATGGCCCAATCAAACTGACGCATAAAATTAACCATCCTGCTTATAATCATCTCAAGGGTTACAAGTTATCATACAGAGGGGAAAAGAGAGATCTACAGGCTTTACATTGATAATTAAATGGGCCAGCCCAGAAGCGACACAGGTCACTTTTGCTCCCAACCCATTGGCCAGAATTCGTCATATGACTTCATCCAGTTTAAATGGGTCAATTTCACGGTTGTGTAGTGCTATGTTATTGTGGTTTTAGTTTGCATTCCATGATGATTATGAGTATTAAACACATTTTCAAATGTGCTGGGCTTCCCTGGTGGCACAGTGGTTAAGAATCTGCCTGCCAGTGCAGGAGACATGGGTTTGAGCCCTTGTCCAGGAAGATCCTACATGCCGTGGAGCAACTAAGCCCATGAGCCACAACTACTGAGCCCACGTGCCACAACTATTGAACCCCACGCACCTAGATCCCATGCTCTGCAACAAGAGAAGCTACCATAATAAGAAGCCCATGCACTGCAACAAAGAGTAGTCCCCACTCACCACAACTAGAGAAAGCCCATGCACAGCAACAAAGACCCAACGCAGCCAAAAATAAAATAAAATAAAAAACAAAAAACAAATGCGCTATATATAGCGCAGGGAGATCAGCTTGGTGCTTTGTGTCCACCTAGAGGGGTGGGATAGCAAGGGTGGGAGGGAGACGCAAGAGGGAGGAGATATGGGGAAATATGTACATGTATAGCTGACTCACTTTGTCATACAGCAGAAACTAACACACCATTGTAAAGCAATTATACTCCAACAAAGATATTAAAAAGAAAAAGTGCTTATTGGCCATTTGATAAATCTTCATTGATGAATTGTTCAAAATTTTGCCCATTTTTTAATTGATTGGTTGTATTTATTATTTTATTATATGTGTTATATTATTTTGTTAAATATTCTAGATACAAGTTCTTTGTCAGAGAGAAGTTTTGTACATACTTTCTCCCAGTCTATCTTGCTTTTTAATTACTTAATAGAGTATTTTGATGAGAAGAAGCTTTTAATTTTGAAGAAACCTAATTAATCACTTTTAAATTTTACTTTTATTATTCTGTATTTGCTTTCTAAGAAATATTTGCCAACCTCAGGCTATATTTTCTTCTCTAAATGCCAGGGATTTAGCTTTTACATTTAAGTGTATCATCCATTCCCTCAAAGAATTGCTTTAGCACCTTTGTTAAACATCAATTGATTGTATATGTGTGGTCTATTTTCAGACTTGCTATTTGGTTTCATTGATCTCTTTGTCTATTATTATGCCAATACCCCACTCTCTTGAATAACAATTCTTTATTGTAACCCGTGAAATGAGGAAGTTTAAATCCTCCAACTTCATTCATTTAAAAAATTATTTTGAATATTCCAGGACCTTTGTATTTTTATATAAATTTTATAATGAACTGAATAATTTGTACAAAATTTTCTGTTGATATTATGATCAGGATTTCACTGAATTGACAAATTAAGTTGGAAAAATTAACAATTAATGAAATTCAGTCTTCCAATTCATTAATATGGTATATTTTTCCACTCCATTTCTTTCAGCATTGTTTTGTGGATTTCAGTACAGAGGATATTCACATATTTTATTAGATTTATTCCAGAGTATTTTGTTTTTATATTTTAAATGTAATGTTGTTTTAACTTGTTTCCTATTTGTACACAGTATATAGATATACCTTTGATTTTTGTAAATTGATCTCTTACCTATGAAATCTCTAAATTCATTCATTATTTCTTGTAGTTGCTTTGAGATTCCTTAGGAATGTCTACATAGATAATTACGTCCTCTGTGAATACAGATTATTTTACATCTTCCATTACAATCTTTATTCTTTTTATTTCTTTCTCTTGCCTTATTGTACTGACTGGAACCTCTAGGACACTGTTAAAGTGGTGAGCATTAGCATTCTTGCTTTGCTACTCATGCTAGGGGAAAATTATAGAATTTTGCATCATTTTTTATAGTTAGATGTAGTTTATGATTTATAGGTGTTCTTTGTTGGACTGAGGAAGTTACCTTCTTGTAATTGCTCAACATTTTTATAATGAATGGGTGTTGAATTTTGCAATTTTTTTTTTCAGACAACAGAATAAAGAATATTTATTCTCAAGCAGAAAAGCAAAGTCAGATAAAACTGCAGGGGGCTCCTAAGAACCTGTTATCTATGTTCAGGATCAAGAGAAAGAGGGCCTCTGAAATTTACAATAGCTTAGGGGTGTTGGTGAAGAAAAGCCTGTCCCTTCGTGCAAAGGTGACAGGCCTGACATCATTCATGAGTCATTCATTCATGACTCAACCCTGATGTCATTTGTTCTTTTCAAACCTTCCCTTTGGATTTCTCCTCAGAATTATTTGTGTATAGTGTGTCTAAATTTTAAGAGCCACAGATTCTTTTCGGAATAACAACAGTAAGCAGGTATAAAAGTCTACGATTCCTCCTCTGCAACACCCCTCCAGGCCATTTCTTCTTCTTCTTTTTATTTTTTGCTTTTTTTGGCCATACCGCCTGGTATATGTGGGATCTTAGTTCCCTGACCAGGGATCGAACCCATGCCCGCTACAGTGGGAGCGTCGAGTCTTAACCACTGGAATGCCAGGGAATTCCCCATTTCTTCTTTTGTGTTCTCAGTACAACCAGTGACATCCTGGCACTTGCTGTGTGATGGGACTGATGCAATAATCTTCTAACTGGTTCCTCAGATGCTAGCCTTTTCCAGCTCCAATATATCCTGTATATCTCTGCTAGACCACTTTTCCCACAAATTTTTTTAATTGAGATAATTATATGGTGCTTCTCCTTCATTCTGTTAGCATGATTAATTAGACTGTTTGGTTTTCAAATGTCTAACCTGGCATTCCATGTACAAGCCTCACTTGGTCATGATGTATTAGCCTTTTTATATGTTATTGAATTTAGTTTGCTAATAGTATATCAATGATTTTGCATCTATGTTCTTTAGGAATGTTGGATAGCAATTTTCTTTTCTGGGTTTTTTGTTTTGTTTTGTTTTGTTTCATATTTTGGTTTTAGGGTTGTGCTGATCCCATAAAACAAGTAGGGAAGTGATTCTTCCTCCTCTGTTTTTCTGAAAAAGGTTGTATAAGATTGGGATTATTTCTTTTTCAGTTGATAGAATTCACCAATGAATCCATCTAGGTTTGAAGTTTTCTTAATGGGAAGATTTGTAATAACATATTCCATTTCTTTAGTATATACAGAGCTATTCCGATTTCTTATACTCTCCTGTGCCAATTTTGATATTTTATGTTTTTTCAAGGAATTTGTCAATTTTATCTATGCTGTTAAACTTCCTGGTAAAACACTGTTTGTAGTACTCTCTTTTTATCTGTTTGAAGTCTATAGAATCTGTAGGGATATCCCCTCTTTCATTCTTGATATTAGTACCTTAGTTATCTCTCTCTCTCCTCTCTTTCCCTCTCTTATTTATTTATTTATTTATTTGTTTGTTTATTTATTTATTTATTTAGCCCAGTCTTGCTAGGGGTTGATCAAGTTTTATTAAACTTTTCAAAGGGCCAACATTTTTCTTTGTTGATTTCTTTATTTTTATCTGTTTTCTATTGCGCTGATTTTTTTACCTTTCATTTTAAACTCTTCTATCTTTTGATATAAGTATTCAAAGTCATAAATTTTCTTCAAAACACTGCTTTGGATGCATCCCAACAAATTTTTATATATTGTCTTTTCATTTTCATTTAGTTTAAAAATTGTCTAAAACCCCCTGTGATTTCTTCTTTGACCCATGGGTTATTAGAAGTATGTTGCTTAGTTTTAAAACATTTTGGAATTTTCTAAACCTTTCATTGTTACTGATTTCTAATGCAATTTCATGGTCATCAGAGAATATACCCTGTAAGATTTTAATCTTCTAAAATATATTGAGACTTGTTTGGTAGTTAAGGATAATCTGTTCTAATGAGCAATTTTTATCAATATATATGCACTTGAAAAAGAATGTGTATTCTTCAGTTGTTGGAGTTAATGCTCTATAAATAATAATAGACTCAAATGATTGGCAGTGTTGCTCAAGTCTTCTACATTCTGCCTGATTTTTTGCCTATTTGTTCTACATATCACTGAGAGATTGGTGTTTAAAAAGAACTCTAAACCATGATTGTGAATTTTCCTAGCATCTTCTTTCTTCTCTGAGTTTTTGATTCATATATTTTGAAGCTCTTACGCACATACACAATTACAAATATTAAGTCTTCTTGTTGAATGGACCCTTTTATCATTATGACTTGTTCCTCTCTATCTCTGATAATACTCCTTGACTTGAAGTCACTTTGGCCTAATATGATCTTTATGGTTAATGTTTTAATGGTATATCTTCATCTATCCAAACGGGAAGAGGAAATAAAAGTGAGAAAAGTAAAAATGTTCAGCCTATCTAGTATTTATATCTAAAGTATCTCTCAGACAGCATGTAACTGAGTCTTGCCTTTTTACCTAGTCTTACAACCTCTTTTCATTGGAATGTTAATCCACTTATACGTAATGCAATTATTGAAACAGTTGCACTTAGATCTAGTACTCTGATATTTTTTATTTGCACTGTTTTTTATTCCTTTGCTATTTTTCTGCCTTCATTTAACTGATTTGAATATTTTTAGTATTCCATTTAAAATGTTTTATTGTCTAAGAAGCTATATCTCTTTGCATTATTTTTGGTGAATCTGTAGGGATTAAAATGTGCACCCTTAAATTTTCACAGTCTACATAGAGTTAATTTTGTATTACTTCATGTCAAATGTAAAAATATTATACTTCTATTTATACTCCCCACCTCAAACTTTGTGTTATTGTTGTCATATATGTTATACATACATACATTATAAACTTCACCATTCAGTGTTATAATTTTTGCCTTAAATAGTCATATGTCTTTTAAAGAAATTAAAAGAAGAAAAATTTTTAATATTTACCCACATATTCACTCTTTCTTGTGCCATTCAATTCCTTCTGTAGATCTGAGTTTCTAGATAGTCATTTCTCTTCAGACTGAAGAACTTGCTTATCATTTCTTGTAATGCAGGACTGCTGTGACTAATTCAGTTTTATTTTAAGCCTGAAAATTTCTTCATTTTGCCTTCATTTTTAAAAAACATTTTCACTGGTCATAACACTGGATTGACAGAACATTTTCTCCTTAGTTTTCAGAACTTAAATATGCTGCTTCATTGTCTGTTGGCCACCATTGTTTCTGACAAGGAACAGTTATGTATATATCACTGTCAGCAGTTACATGCATCATTGTTCTCTATATGTAATGAGTCAATTTTTTCAAGTGACTTTCAAGATTTTCTCTGTATCTTTGGATTCCACCAGTTTGACTATGATATTCCTAGGTGTGGCATTATTTGCATTTACGCTTCTTGGGTTTTGCTAAAATTCTTGAATTTTTAGTTTATGTTTTTCACCAGTTTTGGAAAAATTTTAGGCATGATGTCTTCACATACTTTTTGTGTTCTCTCACTATTTTTTTTCATTCTAGTCTTACAGTTACACGCATTTTAGACTATAAGCATACTTTGCTTTATTGTGTTTTGCTTTATAATGCTTCACAGATATTGTATTTTTTATAAGTTGAAGGTTTGTGGCAACCCTGCATCTAGCAAGTCTATTGGTGCAAATTTTCCAACAGCATTTGCTTACTTCAGGTCTCTGCATTACATTTTTGTAATTCTCACAATATTTCAAATTTTTCATTATTATTATATATATTATGGTGATCTTTGATGTTACTACTGTAATTATTTTGGGACACCACGAATTGTACCCACATACAATGGCAAATTTAACTGATAATTGTGTGTGTTCTGACTTCTCCACTCACTGGCCATTTCTCCATCTCTCTCCCTCTCCTTCAGCCTCCCTAATGTCAACAATATTGAAATTAGGCCGATTAATAACCCTACAATGGCCTCTAAGTGTTCAAGTGAAAAGAAGAGTTGCATGTCTCTTACTTTAAATCAAAAGCTAGAAATGATCAAGCTTAGTAAGTAAGGCATATTGAAAGTCAAGACAGGCTGAAAGCTAGGCTTCTTATACCAAAAAGTTAGCCAAGTTGTGGATGCAAAGGAAAAGTTCTTAAAGGAAATTAAAAGTGCTACTTCAGTGAACTCATGAACGATAAGAAAGTGAAACAGCCTTCTTGTTGATATGAAGAAAGTTTTAGCAGTCTGGATAGAAGATCAAACCCCCTTAAGATACAACAACCCCCTTAAGACAAAGTTGAATCCAGAGCAAGGCCCTAACTCTCTTCAAGTCTATGAAGGCTGAGAGAGGTGAGGAAGTTTGAAGCTAGCAGAGGTTGGTTCATGAGGTTTAAGCTATCTCTATAACATAAAAGTGCAAAGTGAAGAAGCTGATGTAGAATCTGTAGCAGGCTGTCCAGAAGATATAGCTAAGATAATTCATGAAGGTAGCTATATTAGACAACAGATTTTCAATGTAAACACAACAGCCTTCTATTGGAAGAACATGCCATCTGGGACTTTTATAGCTAGAGAGGAGAAGTCAATGCCTGGCTTCAAAGTTTCAAAGGACAGACTGACTCTCTTGTTAGGGGCCAATGCAGCTGGTGAATTTAAGTTGAAGCCAATTTACCATTCTGAAAATTCTAAGGCCCTTAACAATTGTGCTAACTTAACTGTTTGTGCTCTATAAATGGAACAATAAAGGCTGGATGACAGCACGTCTGTTTACTACATGGTTTGCTGAATATTTTAAGCCCACTACTGAAAACTACTGCTTAGAAAAAAAAATTCTCTTCAAAATATTACTGCTCATTGACAATGCACCAGGTCACCTGAGGGATCTGATGGAGATATACAATGAGATTAATGTTTTCATGCCTGCTAAGCACAACATCTATTCCTCAGCCCATGGATCAAAGAGTAATTTCAACTTTCAATTCTTATCATTTAAGCAATACATTTTGTAAGACCTGAGCTGGTTTTTTTTTTCCTCTTAGTTTTTCCCCTGTTCTATTGACTTCTCTTCACATTCACTAATTTCCAATCTCATATTAAGCCCATTCAGTTCAAATTTTTCATTTCAAATACTGTATATTCAGTTTTATAGTTTCCATTTGGTCTTATTTTATAATTTCCATTTCTCTGCCGAGATTCTCCATCTGTTCATTCATTATGAAATATTTTTGTTCCAACCCATGAAAATATTTACAACAGCCTTAAAAAAAAACTTCTCCATTAATTCGAACATCTGAGTCATCTTGTGGTTGGTTTCTCTTTACTTTTTCTATCTTGTCTGTGGGTCACATTTTCCTGTTTCTTTACATTTCAATTCATACTGATCATTATGAATGATGCATTTTAATATGCTGGATTCTGTCAGTTTTTCCTACAGTGTTGATTTTTGTTCTAGTAGTCAGTTAACTTGATTGGATTCAAATTCCAAACTCTGGCTCTTCTGTAAGCAGCTGAAATTTCTACTCAGTTTTGCTTTCTGGCAAGTCTGCTGCATTCCACCATGTATGCATAGTTCAGGGACCAATCAAAGTGGGGTTTATCTGCTGGTTTGGGGGCCTCCACCTCAATTAGCTCCCTCTCCAGAAAGCCTTTTCCTCACTTATCTTCTACCTTGGCAATATCAAACTCCATTCTTTGACTCCTCAAGCCACTAAGACTGCAAATTTCTGCTTGAATTCCAGCCATTCCATGGCACTTTCAAAGAGAATGACCTCAGGCAGAAAATTCATCAATGTAAAACTCACCCAGAGCAGTTTCCCTTTTCAAGTGTCTATACTCCTGTTTCTGCCTGCTTTTGGTCACTCTCCAGTGCCTTCAACTAGATGTTTTTTACTTCACCAAGAATTTATTATTCTTCTCTGCATAATGGTTTGTCTAATACAAACTACTCTACCATTAACTGAAGTAACACCTCCTATTTATAGTTTATTAAGATAAAATAATACCTAACTCCAGCTTATTTGAATAGAAAACATAAAAAAAAAAAAAAAAACAGTTCCCGGGGACTTCCCAGGTGGTCCAGTGGTTAAGACTCCACGCTTCCAATGCAGTGGGCGTGGGTTCCATCCCTGGTCAGGGAACTAAGATCCCACATGCCACGGGGCAACTAAGCCTGTGCACTGCAACTACTGAGCCCGCATGCTCTGGAGTCCATACGCCACAACTAGAGAAGCCCACGTGCCGCAATGAAGAGCCCATGCAGCCAAAATAAACAGTTCCCTACTTTCTAGTGAACAAATGTTTAAAATATATGCATTTAACTCCCACAAATTCAAAGACAAAAAAAAAAAAGGTAGTTCTTCTATTACATTTTTAAATTACCCTCTTCCCTTTAAAAATACACAGAAATTCTACTGCAATAACTTCTACTCTTACTTCACAGGCTTATTCTAACTTCCTAGTAGAGCCCTTCTTCTTGTTATACCTCAATAGCTAGAGAATATAAGAGGTTATCAATCATATCACTCTCTAGTTGCTGAAAAATACTGTTAGCTTCCTTATCATATATCAGTTATTACTTTTCAAGTGGGGGGGGGGGTTACAGTAGACTTTATGGACAAGCTAACCCAACTTGATATTCACCCTCCTGCTCCATTCCATCTCTATCACAGAAGTTGAAAAAACTAAATACTCAGCTATAGTTCCCTTTGCTGCTAGAAGTGGGCATGTGACAAGTTTTGGCCAATGATAAATAAATGGAATTTTGCTAGATGACATCTAGGAAAGCATTTGTTTCCCTGATAGAAAGAAAAGATGTCATTAGCACAGCCCCTGCCCCTGTCTACCTATCTTTAAAGCAGTCACAATGCCAATGCCTGGAATTTGCAAGCATGAAAGAATGACCATAAGGATGGTTCTATCATTCAGTGCCATTGAACCAAAGCCAGAAGCCTCCCAACCCCCAGAAATCCTCAGTAAGAGAAAGCTATTCATTTCCTTATGCACAGCCAAAATTACTTCTAACTGCTATAGAAATCCATTTCCTTCATAGCACATTTATGCTAATTTATATCCCCAATGCCTGTTACAGTGCCTGGAACACAGAATTTACTGTCTTTGTTAAATTAATTAATATATGTCTATAATTTGTAGTAATATTAAGATTTAAAACCAATTCAAATTTAAAATATAATCTTGGAAGTCAAAAAATTTTTCAAATTTGCATTTCTCCCAATACCTTCTAATGAGCTCATTGTTGATGACAATCACATGTTCACATTACTATATCATCCTTCACAGAATGTTGACTTTGCGGTTGGTTTGGAATATTCTTTAAAAAGTCTCCCAAAATGTATAAAACATACCTGCAAATGTTGGATTCGAGGGCAAGCATTCCTGTATGAACCTTTCTTATGATTTTAATGTCCTTACTTAAATTTCTAACAATTCTTCATCTCATTTGTGAAGATTTATTTCATCTCTATTAACCTCACCTTAGATACATTTTTTTAAAGATTTTCAAAGACGTTTCTTACCATAGAACATTGTAATAATTATAAATTGCCAAAGCAAAACATTGCAATATCTAAAACTCTGAAATTTAGATTCTGTGATTTCGATTCTATTTTTCACTAGTTATGAAGAACTGCATTTAAAAATATTATATTGCTTAGAGAAATCTAAATCATTAAACTTTTGGAAAACATTAACTCCATGGAGAATAATCTGTTTATTTTCATTAGTATGTTTCCATGCAGTTTATATGTTTAAAATAAAACTTTTCTAGTAGCATAATTTCTCATCCTGAATGTAAATATTCTCAAAGTAGAAGTAAGTGGTTGTTAACTTGCAGTATTATTCAGTAAATATTTTTGTTAAAACCCTCGGTATTTTAAATCACAGAAAGTAGTTATGGATGAACCATGTTTTGGTTGTTTAAAGAATCAAAGGGAACATAATGGAAAGTTTCTCTTGTTGCTGTGCTGCTCAGAACAAACTGATCTCATCCTGGTGAGGTTTTGTGGTGTGATTGACACCAAAGCTTCCGTGTAAGGTATGGAGACAATGCATCAACTCTGCCCAGAACACAAACATGTGGTTTATAAATCATGAGAATGGCTTCAAAAGAAAACATGGAGACAACTGAGTCCAAGGGCTTCTGAAATGAAGGCACCCATGTATCAGAAAGCAACAAAATAGTTTCAAAAGTAAGTGAACACTTTCCTGGGATAATGGAGTTCCCTAACGCCTTCCTAGGCTCTGAAGAAGTCAGGGAACTCTAAGGTTGAAGAAGTTCAATAACTTGGTTTTTAATCCTCAGCCCGTAGTAATAGACAACAGAGATATAGATAGATATAGTGTGAATATAGATATATAGATGTCTGTGGTTAAGATATATTAATCAAAGAATAATGTTTAGCCAAAAATCTCTAATTCCAACCTACGGCTATTCAATTTTATGCAAAGGGCCAGAGTTATTTCTTATTTAATAATTAAATATTCTAATGTATGTCCTTCTATCAGATGGACAACTTAGACACTAAGTAGAAAGTATTCCTTACTTCCATAAATGATTTTTTTAACTTATTTTTATTCTGTCTTATGAGTTTAATCTCACATGTCTGAAATAACAAGACTGGAGGTGGGCAGAGCTCAGAAGTCTGAGGTGCAGCATGGGTTTCTTTGAACAATAATTAATCTCTATTCCAAGTAATTTGCATCATTTTATTCTCCAAATTTCTAGGAAATATTTACCCACCAATTGCAAGCCACAAAACAATGCAAAAGCACAAAAGAACAAAGAAACAAAAAAGATATAAAACCTACCCTGAGGGCTTCCCTGGTGGCGCAATGGTTGAGAGTCCGCCTGCCGATGCAGGGGACACGGGTTCGTGCCCCGGTCCCGGAAGATCCCACATGCCGCAGAGCGGCTGGGCCCGCGAGCCATGGCTGCTGAGCCTGAGCGTCTGGAGCCTGTGCTCTGCAACAGGAGAGGCCACAACAGTAAGAGGCCCGCATACAGCAAAATAAATAAATAAATAAATAAAACCTACCCTGACAATAGGAGACACTAGGAAACAGTCATACAATTTCTTGTCTTAAGAAAGTCTAAGAAATTTAAAGAAGAAAAGGTCGAGCAAAGTGAAAAGTATCCCATTTCAAGGAGAATCCAAAGAAAGCATCCATTACATGTAAACACTTTTATATTCTGATTTTTTTTTTAAAAAAAAAAAAGTAAGAGATTCTAGAGACATTATTTGGTAATGATTGTGGATCAAATTTCTGACTCAAAAGAGCTCCATTTTCTATATCTTAGCTAAACTTACAGATTTGGCCATTTGATGAATGAGGCCCTCAAATTATAAGATTTTCATGAACTGCAGAACTGTGTCTTTAACAAAAATACTACATAAGAAAAAAAAAGCTGAACTTAGGCACAACTCTCCTGAGATTTTGCTAACCTCTGATATACATAATAATTAAATTGGCTGGGAACTGAAGACTTGCTGTCCTTAATTTCACTTTTATGCAAAGGCGAGAATGTCATTCATTCAGGCATCAATCTTAATTAAGACTTCTTGGTGGGGAGGGGGGGAAGATGGCCAAGCAGGTGACCAAGTCGGGGGTGTTCGTGTGTCTGGGTAACATCTGTCTATTACCCACTGCAGAAGCAGTCTTCAGGAAACTTGTAACTGATCAAAGCGTTTCAGATACTTGGAGGATGGACAGTGCAGCGACGTCCACGTATGAACTAGGAAACCCTCCTGATTATCGGGGGGCAGGCTTGCATGAAGAAGCATGGTACTCCCATGAGTCACGTTGCCCGGCAGGCTACCAAAGAAGACTTTGCCGCTGCTTTTGACTGTATACTACGTATGGATGAAAGCAACCGTAGAGATTTGAATAGAAAAAGTAACCAAGTTAAAAACTGCAGAGCGAAAATTGAACTACTTGGGAGCTACGAGCCACAAAAACAACTCATTTCTGAAGATCGCTATGACGGCAGTGACGTTCACTTTGAGACCATCTACCAGCAGTGCGTGCAGTGCTGCAGAGCTGCCCTGGAGAAGGTCCGCTGACCCGGGTCCAGTCCTGCGCGGCCCAAGCTCAACCCCACAGCCCGGGGGCTCAGTCGAGTGTCACAGTGTCACCCTTCCGTAGCTCAAGGCCACAGGCCTTTCTTCAGTTGACTCACGTTTCTTACCTTAAAAAATAATTGTAGATGGAAATCAGTTGTGTTTGGCGGAAGAATAAATAAAAATTTTTGATTCAGACAGTTTACGAGGTGAAGAAGAATCAGAAAGCAGTGCTCCCACTGTCCATTTTGGATGATGTGTGATGTTCGCCCGTCTGCTCAGGGTCAGGCAGTAGTCCGGGCAGAGTAAGTGCATAAGTAAGCAAGTTGCTTGTTCATGGAAGAAGCTGGAGGCCCTGCAGCCATAGCGGCCTTGCCCCGCTACCTCCATCTTCAGCAGAGTGTGGGTTCTCCTCCTTGGGGCTGCAGCCCCAAGACAGGTCCCCGTGTGGAGGACTAGATGAGCAACAGCTCTCCTCCACTCACTGTTTATAGTTGGCGACCCAAAATCCTGGGAGCACACAGGCACAGATCAGTCTGACTGACGGTCGCTTAGAAGCAGGGAGAGTTCAGAGGAACGACTTCCAGTCCTCGGTATCGGGAGGGTCCCCGGTAGGAGACGTTGAGTCTTGAACCCACTTGGGCCTGAGGGATGTGCAAGGCAGCTTTCCCACCAGGCCACCAGGGGTGGCAGAGGCAGAAATACGGGGAGGTCTTGGCAAGAAAACTGAGCAGGGCTTCCCTGGTGGCGCAGTGGTTGAGAGTCCGCCTGCCGATGCAGGGGACGCGGGTTCGTGCCCCGGTCCAGGAGGGAGGATCCCACATGCCGCGGAGCGGCTGGGCCCGTGAGTCATGGCCGCTGAGCCTGCGCGTCCGGAGCCTGTGCTCCGCAACAGGAGAGGCCACGACAGTGAGAGGCCCGCGTACCGCAAAAAAAAAAAAAAAAAAAAAAAAAAAAAAAGAAAGAAAGAAAGAAAGAAAAAGAAAACTGAGCAAACTTGTGTCTGGCTTCCTGCGGAACTGCTCCATGAGATTCTTATCCTGAAAACTTGAGAGGTTAAGTGCATTGAGAATTTGATAATGGTATCCCTAAAAAGTAAAGAGTTGAGAAAAAATGTTTAACTGCAACTAGAACATAGGAAAGTAAGGCACTTCAAAAGTTATACCCTAGTGCCCTAATCATTCAGTAATTGCTTAATAATCTCAAAGTAAAGAAATTTCTTACTCTTTTCTGTTCCTTCATATCCATAAATAAATCTCGACAGTTTGCTTTCTTTAATGTTTATATATATATATGACTTAACTTAAATACGGATTCTCAGACAACTCCTACGATTCTTAAGTTGACTTTATCCTTACAGCTGTATCCAGACTAGGAGTCATATGAACAGAGAAACTCATTGCTGAATTCACTTGTCTTTTAAAAATTAGATCCAATCAGATTGGTTCAAAATATATCTACCTGTACAAATCTGGAGCTTCTTGGAAGTCTTAAGGTCACTCTTAGTTTAGTGTTTCCATTAAAAGTCATACAGGATATACAGATGCAACCTTTATTTGAAATATTCACTAACAAATCAGGTTCTATCTAAAGAAATATGTCAAAATATATAGCACCACTCTCTTTAAAAAATGGTGATTTCATTGTCCCTTACAAGAATTCATAGCCTTCCCATTTTATTTATGTATGCCTTTTATATTCTGTGACATTCTGCCAGTATTTCAATCTCTTCATAGATTTGTAACTCACGAATTCCCAATGATGAACTTTTTCAGAAGTAAAGAGTCACTTTGAAGATTTCATTATAACAATAACAACAAAAAAGACTTCTCACTTTTCTTAAGAGGTCCTTATTCTACTTTTGGACTGGTTGTTTATTATAAACATCTGCCCTTACTAAGTATCCTAGCTATAGCAGATAATATCCGGTGGACACATCTTTGAAATTTCAGCTGCCAGTGCTTATTAAAAACCATTTTGGAAAAAATATTTATAGTCGTTAGAAGCAAACATTACCATTGTAGTTCTCATGTCATATCTTAATCTCTAATACCATTCTCCACTTGGACAAATAGCTGATTCCAAGACTGGGGCAGGGATGGTACAGGTGTGTCTGAGATGTACTGTGACAGGAAGCAAGAAGCTTTCAAAGGTTAGTGGGTTGGTCATAGGATATGAGAGCTAATACGAAGGGGCTCCCACTGGCTAAAGTTGTGAACTTTCGAACAACACAAAGAATAATGATTCTAGTAAATTAACACACATGGATCCCCTGGAAATCCAGAACATTATGCTCAGGAAAAGACGCCAGAAAATACAGCTGTCATTCTCTAAGGTGTCTTCTGAGCCACCTTCATAGTTCAAAAATTGGTAATTAAAGTGAAAGAGTTAAGTAGGTATCTTGATTTTCCTGTAGAAACTGTACTTCAAGGTAACTAAATAGACTAATTGGACCCATTCTTCTATGGCCTGGAGAAATGCCAGTAAATAAATATCAAATGATAGAAAAAATATTCATTTTTTTAAGGATTACCAATTTTCATTAAAACATTAGATAAATTGTTGATGGAGAACTGTACACTTATGTAGTGACAAAGCAACACTCTACTGATTACTTACACAATTCAATGAGAGAACATGTCTGTACAAAGAGGGGATCGGGCTTTCATCACCCTAATCCACAGGTCAGTCTCAGCACTGCTAAGTGTGGGACAACCAGATATAATGTATTTCCTGATTTGATGCACCATGAAGGACACAGCATTACCCATGGTGTATTCCAGCCAAAATTGTTTAATTGGAATTCATTCCAGTTCATTAGGAAATATAGGAGGTTTTCTATAAGAGAACAGCCACATAAATCCAGAAGATAAAATATAATATAGGACAACTAGCACAGTTTCTTCAGCAAGTCAGTGTCATGATAAAAAGCACTGTTCTAGATTAACAAACTTTCAATGACATAAAAACAAGATTCAGTTCATGCACCTGGACTGGATTCTGGTTTCAACAAACCATTTATATAAAGGACATTTGGGGGGAAGTTGGGAAATGGAATATGGAATATGGACTGGTTTTTAGAAGACATAAAACTTTTTGACATAAAAAATTAAATATTTTAACTAACAATGTAACTGGAAAAAGCAATTTACAAAACATTATGCATTATATGACTTTCTTTTTTTACATCTTTATTGGAGTATAATTGCTTTACAATGGTGTGTTAGTTTCTGCTTTATAACAAAGTAAATCAGCTATACATATACATATATCCCCATATCTCTTCCCTCTTGCGTCTCCCTCCCTCCCACCCTCCCTATCCTACCCCTCTAGGTGGTCACAAAGCACCGAGCTGATCTCCCTGTGCTATGCGGCTGCTTCCCACTAGCTATCTATTTTACGTTTTTTGCAAGACACACTATGATCATTTTTTCTGGGTAGGGGTAAAATGTCTTCTTTCTTATTCTTATGTATCTGTATCATTTGATTTTCTACAATATACATATACTACTGTGTAATAACAAAAGATGATTTTTAATTAGAAAATACTTATGGCCCTAAGAATATGTAGTCCCTTCACGTATGCTGTAACTAGTTGGTCTAATTTTTCCCTTGAAACACACCATATCATCTCAGAGCTAAATATATGGGCCAAATTATTTAGTGCCCACTCCCAACTATGGCAACAGAAACACTTTCACTCAGTGATATGGCTGATTCATGTACTCACCTTCCTCCAAAAGATATATTCAAACAGCACAATATGTAACTGCCTCAGTATGATGTCATTAGGGATTTTAGGCTGTTTGTGAGTACTTCTGGGGGAAAACTCAAGTCTCCATACCAGAAATATCGATGCTTCTCATTACCCATTAGTTGGCTTCTCTATAATGGACGCTGACATTTATAATTATCTTTCACTTTTTCTTTGCCCTCTAGGAAACTTAGAGCCACATTCTTGGTCATTCTCCAGGCACTCTTCAGGATGGTGTGTTATGGGCATCAGTCTTGCTGCTGTCTTTATTAATTCCTTACCCAGCTTTTCTCCTTACCCAGATCTGTTCAATTGTTTGATTTTTAACTGCATATGTTAATTTGGTTAAGATCTTTTACAGAAAGACATGGGGTATTGATTAATTAAGACTGACAGGCAACAAAATCTAAGAAGCCTTCTAGCCAAATCACTCTGGCTCGATGACCTCAGTCCTATTTCTGATCCAGTCTAGTCATAGGAAAGTTACTTCCCTGGCCTTCATCGTGTCAGCTCCCTGTGGGAATATCTTCCACACTACAATGTAAAAATGATTCCCTAAACGTTCATTGAAAGCCAACATTGTGGAAACAGCCCTATGAAGACATTTTCTGCATGACTGGTAAAGCTGCTGTGGAAGACACTGCTTATTATATTCCTCAATAACAAAGTCAGAGAATTCAACATTTTCTTTTCATTGCTCCCTCTGGAGTTTCTGTGAGAGTCTACTTCAGAGAAAGATTTCCATCCACGAGAAACTGCTTTTTCCTTGCCAGGAGTCATAATACATACATCACCAAAATTGGATCTAAAGATAAGTGCTTCAGTCCAGTTTCACAAGTCTCAATCTAAACATTCCCGATTTATCATCAGTTTTCAGCGTTGCCACACAGCCATTTTGGCAGCCCGAGGACATGATCTGGGAATTGAGCTAAATTTGTAAAAGAACTAATATGTGGAAAGTCTTACCTTTGCAATAAATGCAGACTTCAAAATGATCATCATACAATGAAACCATAGTACTAAGAGAGATGGTGAATACAACAGAAAGGGATCTATAAACACTTAGCTGGAACTTAGAAGTTGAATCTTACAGTTGAGTAAATAATGAAGAATGAGGTAATGAAGTTTTCTGTCCAATGTGTAAAAAGAATTAATAAAACTGCTCATGTGAAAATCTCAAAAAAATTAAGAACTCATCAACTGGAAAAAAGACAAAATTTAAACAGAAAGAATAGGCCAGTTAATAAACTGTTAGGGCACACGACTGAATAAACTATTTCTTTGTAATCACTATGTAAAGTTTTAAATTAAGCTAATAATAAAGAACACTGGCTTTGGAGGTAGGAGGATATGAGCCTGGATGCTGGCTGTGTCCTTTACTAGTTTTGTGACCTTAATGAAAGCAAATTAATTAGCATCTTTTAACCCACTTTCTCCATCTGGTATTGTAGTTAATAATACTCCTACTTGGTAGAATTAATGTGATGCTTCTACGACACACTGCATAAAAATTGTTTAGTCCCGTGGCTGGAACGTAGTATGTGCTTGGTAATTAATATCGCACAGTGTCTGCAATGATCACTAAAAGACTGCTGAATTTATAAGACCATGAAAGTCCAAGGTATTTATTTTCTTTGTGAATCCAAAATTTCTTTCCTTTGGTAATGTACCATAAAGAATTTTGTATCTATATCTGGAGTCATTATGAAAGCAATCAAAGAAGAGTTGTAAAAACATGGGCCAGCAAAACTGAATATTGCAGAAAATAAATAACCACTTAAGAGAAAATGTTATAAATATACCTGGAAAACATACTAGAAATGGAACAAGTGTTAATGTAATCATGAAGAAGTGACAGACATTTATAGATTATTTTGATAGCATATGGTTGTTTCATACATGTTTCAAAGATATGTGTGATTCTGTGTGTACTATGTGTTTTAGCTGCCCAGGTAAATAAAAATATTCCTGTAGAATGGAAGTCATGAGACCAGATCTTCTATTTCTAGGATGCATGTCACTTTCCTCCTAACTTCTAGCAAGCAAACACACCAATGCCTACACACACACACACACACTCACTGGATTTTTGTATCATGAAAGTTCAACAAGGCACTTTTGGTGGATGGTAGATTTATCTAATCTGAGAAACACTACAATGGTTTTAATTTTTTCTACCTATAGTTCAATTTCCTAATTTCAGATTATGTATTATTCATGAATAATTTTTGCTGAATAGATAAAGATAACGCCATTTAGCGAGAGAGTTAACACAGAGGAACAGGTTTGGTGGTTAATGAAGAATTCTGAAGTTTGTTTGGAACATGTTAATTTGGGGATCCAACTAGTTTTTACCTCTCTTTTGAACATGTTAATCTGGAGATCCTACTAGCCATCCATGTATAGTTTAAATAGGCAGGTGCATATGAATCTAAACTTTAGAAGGTCTAGACAAGAGATATAAATCTGAGAGTTTTAAGCATATAATAATATCTAACATTTATTGAGAACTTAGTACAAGTCACACACTGTTAATATAATCCTCACAATAATGACATAACTAAAGCACTATTATCCTAATTATATGGATGAAGAAACAGAGATACAGAAAAGTCAAGTAATCTGCCCAAGGTCACACAGCTAGGAAATAGCGAAGCCGGGATGTGTATGCAGATACGTGGCTCCTCAACCACGCCCCAGGTTGGATGGAAAAGAATAGAAAACTCTGAGTGAAACCAAGGATCCATGGGGTCATTTATGGCAAAATATGAAAATTCTTCAAGAAGGGGAAAATGTTTCAACTGGGCTGAATGCTACTGTGAGGTTGATAAACATGAGGACCAAGCAAGGCCACCGAAGTTGGCTCCATGGAGATACTGACCTCCTCAGAAGTGCACTTGGTCTCTGCAGAGGTATGGGTTCAGGTACCAGACTGGAAAGGGCTGAAAGTGGTTGGAGATCAGGAAGTGGACACAGTAACTGCAGAATACTACTTTGAAGTCTTACCATGGATGGGAACAGAAAGAGGGTGTGTGCGAGAGTTGTTTGTTATTTTTTTTTCAGTTGGTGGTAATGGGAGAGTGGGTAACAGTAAGAGAAGGATCTTAAGAGAGGATGGGAGGGCTTCCCTGGTGGCGCAGTGGTTGAGAGTCTGCCTGCCGATGCAGGGGACACAGGTTCGTGCCCCGGTCCGGGAAGATCCCACATGCCGCGGAGCGGCTGGGCCCTTGAGCCATGGCCGCTGAGCCTGCGCGTCCGGAGCCTGTGCTCCGCAACGGGAGAGGCCACACAACAGTGAGAGGCCCGCGTACCGCAAAAAAAAAAAAGAGTGGATGGGAAAAGGGATGCAAAGAACAAGTAGAAGGATTGGCTGTGATCAAAGAAGGGCCACTTCCCTTATGAAAATAGGGAGGAAGAAAGAGGAGTGGGTGCAGATGCATTAAAGAGAAATGATTTGGTGGAAGGAAGATGAGAGAGTTTCCAAATTAATCTGTATTGTCTGCATTATAATTAAGTGTGAACTGAGATCATCAGCTGAGAATTAGAGTGAAGAGGTGTGAGACAGGAAAAAAAGAAGAAAATGTAATGTCATCTCCCTGAATGGGAAAGTAAGCTTTACAAAGAACAATATTGATGGCTGGGCAGGGTTGAGAGCCAGTTTCAGGGGTGAAATCATGAATTCAAAGAGAAACCAATAAAACAGTTGTGTGATTTTTTGCAGCAATATTTACTTGTTCTGGTGCAAGCAGGGAAACGAGGAAGATGACGATGATAATATTCACTGAGAACTTACTTTGTGCCATTTTTTTAAATGATTTACATATGATGAACTTTAAACAACCCTGGGTGGAAACATTACAAACAAAATATTAAAGAGGGAGGAAAGGGTTGAACGGTTCATGCAACCAAGTGACTTTAACTGTAGACCCGCAGTGAGAAGATGGGGCACGGTATCAGCAGCTGTAATTACTCCAGGTGAACTAGGAGAAATGATTTGGAAACAGCCGTGGGTCACTGGAAAACAATGCCCCACTTCCTGGCCCTGAGATACATCGCTCCAAGGGAAATCGGTATCCTCGAGGACAGCCAGATTTTTAATTTAGTGAGGAGGTAGAAAGGGCATTCAGAGGAGATGCTGAAGATGCAGTGGGATTGCTAAACAGAGGTAGAGAGTTCCAGAAGATACATGCACAGGTTTAAGAGAAAGAGAAGGAAAGGAGATTGGATTCAATCTGATGATGGCTAGAGTAGGGTGGGAAGGAAAGGCTGGGTGTGAGGAATAATGGAGCTGGTTCTGAAAGTATCTCAGAGGACTGGTAGAACTAAGTTTTAGCATCTGATATGGAATGCTCAGCCCAATGGCCATATCATAAGTCAGAGTCTGATCAAGAAAACAAGAATTATTTCAGGTATTTTGAGCAGGAAGGGATTTAATTCTGGGAATTAGAGATGTCAAAAACTGTTGGAAGGCTAGGGCTGTGCAGGCGTCTCAGGGAGACAGCACTGATGGTCTCAGTTGCCTGCAGCAACGGAAGGGGTCACTCTCAGGACACCAGACTTTACATTGAAATAGTGCCTTGGCTTCTCCCTGACCCTCAAGTTGAATATAAATGCCTCCCATCAACAAAATTTAAATAGGAACCTTGCTGACAGGAAGTCTGGAAAATGTACTTTGCAGGATTCAAGTCCCTGAACACAGAAGAGAGAAGTGAAGGGGAAATAGCACCAAGTTACCAACATAAAATCCTTCAAACGACCTGACGCGACTGACATCGCCTCTCCTGCTCTCCTGCCCGACCTCTTCTGGAATTACAGGGCGTAAATGCTGGCCTGGCCATCACCCAAACCCTTATACCACCCCAGCCCATCTAAGCAACCACAGAGTTCGATCAGTGCTGCCTCTTCTCTTTGTCACCACGCTCTGTTTGCACTGAGCTGTATCTCCCCTCCATGCCTTCACCCTTCCTGTTCCCTCTGGATTCCTCCTCCAAAACCAGCACCCCCTTATTGGGCTCCTTCCTACTCTTTCTTCAGATATCATCTTGGTGTCACTTACTCCCAAAAGCCTCCCCTCATATCCACCCAAGAGGTTTAGATGCCCCTTTCATGTGTTTTCATAATGTTTCTCCCATGAGAACTCATAGTACATTTTTAACTAGGTTGATTGTTAAGTTATCTCTCTCTTCCACACAGAGAGACTGGGGCTCTGTTAGGACAGAGACTATAGCTTCCTCATTCTTATTGTGACCTCAGTGCCTTTCATAACATAGGTCCTTAACACGTATTTGTGGAAGAAAGGAAGATAGGTTTATGGACTGAATTTTGTTCACCCCAAATTCATATGTTGAAGCACTAACTCCTAATATGACTATATTTAGAGATAGAGCCTTTAAAGAGGAAATTAAGGTTAAAGTTGTCAAAAGGATGGGGCCCTAATCCAATAGAAATGGTGTCCTTATAAGAAGAGGAAGAGACACCAGAGATGTGCTTGTCACATTAGGAAAGGCCATGTGAGGACACAGCAAGAAGGTGGCCATCTGCAAAGCAAGGTGAGCAGTCTCAGGAGAAACCAAACCTGAGAACAGCAGAATCTTGGAGTTCTAGCCTTCAGAACCATAAGAAAATAAATGTCTGTTGTTTAAGCCCTCCCGTCTGTGGCATTTTTTTATGGCAGCCCTGGCAGACTAGTACAGACAGGGAAGAAAAAGAAGGGAAAAAAGGAAGGGAAGAGAGAAGGAAATTGATAGGACTTAGCTTTTATTTCTTGATTAGATTCATTGATGTAATATAGTCTATTTTCAAAATCCATGCATCTAGAACACATCATTTACTTCGTTTGTAAGGAATTCCTGATGTATTTATTTATACCGTTCGGTTATATTCCCACTGATGTGAAACTAAGCTCTAAGAAAATACACTGCCCATATCAAGAAAAATTGGCAACTACTTTCTTTTTTTTAAAGTAATTTCACAGAATAGCAGATCCTTGAAGGGTAAGATTTCCAACTGGGAGAAAAGGTAAAAGTGTTTCCCTATTCTGGGCCTCTCCTATATGACCCAACTCCAAAACAAATGCAAATCAAATTATCAAATACACCAAACCTCCTGTGTTCCAGGCCCAAGTTTAAGTTTCCCAAGAAGAAGTTTTTAATGAGTTATTAAAAATGTGATGAGTCCAACTTATTATTTTTCTAGGTACTCTGCTTTTTAACAGTGGAATCTGTATTTTCCCTGCCCAATATGATAGCTACTAACTGCATGCAGCTATTTAAATTTAAGCTTAATTAAAATTAAGTGGGCTTCCCTGGTGGCGCAGTGGTTGAGAGTCTGCCTGCCGATGCAGGGGACGCGGGTTCGTGCCCCGGTCCGGGAAGATCCCACATGCCGCGGAGTGGCTGGGTCCGTGAGCCATGGCCACTGAGCCTGTGCGTCCGGAGCCTGTGCTCCGCAACGGGAGAGGCCACAACAGTGAGAGGCTCACGTACCGCAAAAAAAAAAAAAAATTAAGTGAAATTTAAGATTCACTTCATCAATTCACTTCCTCAACATTTCCCTAATGTCTACCATATTGGGCAGCCCAAATGTAGAATATTTCCATCATAACAGAAAGTTCTATTAGATGGTTCTGCACTAGATCAATAGTTTAACACAAAGAAATATCTCTGAGGGTAGGAATTTCAGACAGGTAGATTATGAGTATTGGCCTCCTTGCTCCCTTCCTTTCTGATCCCCTTTAACAGTATGGTAGGTTTTTATTACACATATTAGAAAACTCATTTCAAATTGGCATAAACAATATAGGATTTTATTTACTCACATAACTTGAAAATTCACAGGGAATTCAGGCATGGTTTAATCAGGGTGCTGGCTCCATTTTTCTCTAATTCTTTCACAGTATTAACACTTAAACCTTGGCCTAATTTCTCTCCATTTTTACAAATGGTTACAGCAGTTCCAGGCTGTGCATCTGTATCCACACCACTGAGATAAAGAGATTTTCTCTTCATCCTACCTTAGAATAGATGCCATTTCTTTCACCTATTCCCTCTGCTTGGCCCAATAAATCTTAAGCAACACAGTATCCAAGTAAGTAACACTGATAAGTCAAAGGACTGGTTACTGAGCCCATCATCATGGCAACTGTGTCATATGAGGCAGATTTGCTTAGGTCTGTGAGGACTCACTCTGGGAACTGGGATAGAGTCAATACCCCAACACACACTCCAAAAATACTGTGTAGCTGCTATGCAATACGGGTGGGTAGTTCTCCAAAAGACAATGCCGTTGCAAAGGGAAGGAATCGATGCTGGGCAGGCACCCAACACGTGCCCCTATGCCATCCTATAAAATATTAGGTTTCTAGAGGTTTAAAACTAACTCACCTTTCATTTTGAGAGATACGTTGAGTCCAAAACTGTCAGAGATTTTAGCCTACTTATAAGCTTACAAGTTAGCCTGCCATGGTGACATATACGTGTGTGCGTGTGTGTGTGTGTGTGTGTGTGTGTTTGTACTGACAGAAACGTCAGCTCTCTGGGTCAGAGAACAGACCATTTATCACTTACAGCAAGAAAAGCAGCCAGAGTGGCATCTTGCATTTTTTTCCCACAGGGTGACACGGTGGAGACAAGATGTTCCCCTGCACAGGCGGCAGGCTTTGCACCACAGGAAAGGATCCTTGAAGTTAGGAAACACATAGCTTATATCAGGTGGCTGCACCTGCCCCCCTCAGCAGAGAAAAGAGAGAGAGAGAGAATGCTTTACAACCCTGGAAGGTAAGCAAATGTCTCTCTGGGAAAGGTTAAGTTTCTTCAACTCTCTGGAGAAATTCACAGCCTCTAGCTTCCAAGACTTTTGCTATTCAAACAAGCCCCTTGCTCAGAAAACCCAGACCGTGCAGAAATGTGAGAATATCCATGGAGAACTGGCTTCCATAAAGGACATTAGCAAATTCACCTTCAGTTCGCCATCCTCACTGCTAAGTTTGAGACTGTTTCCTCAGACATTTACTAGAATGCTTTACAACCCTGGAAGGTAAGCAAATGTCTCTCTGGGAAAGGTAAGTTTCTTCAACTCTCTGGAGAAATTCACAGCCTCTAGCTTCCAAGACTTTTGCTATTCAAACAAGCCCCTTGCTCAGAAAACCCAGACCGTGCAGAAATGTGAGAATATCCATGGAGAACTGGCTTCCATAAAGGACATCAGCAAATTCACCTTCAGTTTGCCATCCTCACTGCTAAGTTTGAGACTGTTTCCTCAGACATTTACTATAACAATGTTATCAATTTTCTCTTAGTTTGCCATTCTTACGAGGTAAAATTTTATCTCAAAATTTGACTAAAACAAAAATTTGTGTTTTTGCCTTAATTTATATTTCTTATTAATTAAAATCTACACGTCTTTTTTTCTTTCTGTTAAACTTCCAGCTTATTCCTTTGCCCATTTTTCTAGTGTGCTTTGTCATTTAGCATGAATTTATAGAATTTTAAATAATCTTTCCCTGGGGTCCTCTGAAAGCATAGTCTGGGAAAATGGTTAATGTAGGCTTGATTTATTTAGGAATATGATCTCAGAAAACAAGGATGAGGGACAGGAGAGTCTATGTGGAAGAAGAGAGAGCCAATACAAAGGGCAATTTTCAAGTTGTGGTTGGCAGAAACCCACAGATTTCCTAAGGAGCGTTATAGGGTGGATGTGTATCAGGAAGGAAAGAGGAAGGACTTATCTCTAGGCTCCTGTACCCCACTGGTCAAGTCTTGCCTTGGTGAGTACAAATGCTTTCATACTTCCTGGCACTGGGGTATGCCTGAGTTCCGGATGGTTTCTGTTGGTCCCCAAACCTCAGTGTCAGTGAAGCCTCAGGGCAAGAAGGGAGAGGCATACAACACGGGGCTGGGATGAGTTGATTTCTGGTTACATCTGCTCAAAAGCAGTCCAGAACTAGTCACCACAGCCATGTATAGACTGTGAAATGAGGCTGAAGGGATGTAAAATTGCGCACAAGAAGTATCCGGTAGCACTTGGGCGCACCACTTGTAGCCCTTGGGTTCCCCCCAGATCCAGTTTATCACTGAGTCCCCAGAAGACAGAACTCTTTTCCAGTTTCCCTATCAATGAAATTCTGTTCTCTGTATTCTTCTCCCCTTGCTCCAGGTTTAAATTAGGGTAGGAAAATCCTGCAGTATCTTCTCTGGAATTCCACTACTGAAGTTCTATTTCAGCATCACAGACAGATAACGATGTCTAGTTAGTATCACTCTGAATTTCTGACAAATATTTCAATGGTTCCTGTGAAACATTTCCAGAGGGCATCTTTTTATTCTAAATTTTTCTCTGTTTTCTGTATCTAGACAATAAATGGTACTTATTAGAGTCCATCTGTACAAATATCAAATAATTTTTAGAGGTCCTAAATGTACTCTCAGGCAGCCCATAAAGTCCCATAAGTAAGTTTGACAAAAGGCCAAACATACTGCTTTTACTGTTTGTTTACAAATTGGTTTCAATTTCAAGATTCAAAGGGATGGAACCTACAAATGCAATTGTCATTACTACAAATTACGGATACCCCTCGGAATGAAGCTCTACTCAAAGCCATTTCCTACGATAACTCAGTCAATGATTGAGGTCCAATCAAATACCTCACTACCCGAGTAAAGATCATCTAGTCCCTGAACTAAACTGAGAATCCAGCTGGAGAAGCAGAATGAAGTCAAACCTGGAGTTGTCCAGTCCATCCTTCTTTCATACAGACCTTGGGAAATCTTTAAACATGAAATGCAAGGATTTGCCTCAGGGTAAGGCAGTTTGTCTTGGCCTGAATTCAAGAGGTAAGGCTCTGTAGAACCTTTACATCAACATGATATTTTCTTTGTAGAACCAGATTTAACAGGGTTTGGTGAAGATCTGTCAGGACTGCACTAGTTCTGGGCTTCCCCGTTAGATTCCTTCCCATTTCACAACAGTCCAAGAAAATATGGTTGCCTTTGACTGATTTGTCTGGGCTCTCCCTTCTTAACTGGGCATTAGGGATGTAGTTTATGGGTCTAATTGAGCACCCTGAAATCAAGCATCTACCCACAGACCAGGCAGAGGTCCCCTGAGGCTCGCTCAAAGCCAGCACACATGTCCAGGAACAGACTCAACTAAAGCCCCAGACAGGACCCCAGAAACAGAGGAGAAAAACTCTAACATTTTTCAACTGGTCATAAATATGCAGCCTAATTTTCCTGCAGCTCACTTTTTAGGTTTTCAGGAAGAGGGCTAATTCAGCCTCCACAATTACATCAGAGGAAGGAAGTTCTGGAGGAGACCTGAGCTTCTACCCCTAACTCAACAGCAGTACCATGATATTCAAAGTTACCCTACCCTCACACACACACACACACACACACACACACACACACACACACACACACACACACATAAAGCTTTCCACCTTCCCTTCCATTCCAAACGGCCTTGGAAAATAATAAAATAAAATAAAAATCCAGTGACAGAAGGAAGGAAACACATGGGAGTGGGGTGTTCTTCATTGCTCTTGCGATCCATACCTAGGCATTGATTTTTTTACCTGCTCACTTATATGGTGCTGGGAAGAGTTGGGTGTATACGTAGGCAGAACCTAGACATTGCATGCAACCTATTTTTTTAATTAACACTCGTATTTAAACCATTTTACTATGGGAAACCTGTTATATCTTGTAACATTGGGGTCTTAGGAGGCTTTGTTGTTGGTTTAAAGCTGTCTTGACCGACCTTTGAGGCCCTGGCCACGCAGCTCCCCTTATCTTGAGCAGTCAGTTAAGTCCACACCCCCATGCCCTTCTATCAGGTTCTCACACTCAGGCCCACTATGTACCAGCACTCATCACCTGAGAGCCAGATACCCAAAACTCAGGACAGATCCTGTGCCCCTGAGGCAGCTGGAATCCACAGGGACCCGTGGGAACCTCGCAAACCCACCCAGCTTGCCATACGAGCTCCCTGACAGTTCCAGCTTGCTGGAAACTTCCCCAGCTGTGATCCCCTGTATGACACTCCCCAGGGATAGCCTTCTCTCCCAAAAGTTCTGCCTTTTATCTACCTGAGTAGCAGTGTTGTTTTCTGCCCCCAAAAGAATCTTCCATTTCTATAGTCACACCACCAATCAGAAACAAAATACAGGCCTTTTCCCATCACATCCTTGAAGAACTAAAGAAGCCTGATTTTTAAAGGAAAAGCCACAGCCTATTTCCATTTTCTATGAAATATCAAGTAGGGTGCTGGAACCAAACAATCTGAACCATCACGGCTAAAAAAGCTACCTCATCCACACCTCAACTCCCAGCTTCCGCTCTATAAATAAATATTTTTAAAAGGAATCTCATTAGGTCATCCTCTTAATCTTCAGATTAAGAAGATGACATAATAATACATTTTATTCATGTGACTTTTAAGTCATAAATTTTGAATTCTAAAAATAAAAACAGAGAATACACAGCCACAGAACCTTCTCCGTTATCCCTTCCAGGAGCAAGTTCTCATCGTTTAAGCCCGTGGCAAATGTTCCCAGGATTAGGCAGTGCTGGTATCTGATTCTGCAGGTGTTGATACTCTCCACTTCTCCTGAAACTTTCCACTTTCCCACACACGGCTCTTGTCTCAACAAAGAACCATGAGGAATAAACACTTTTTAAGAGCAACATTCTACAATAAAATGTATTAGCTCATTTCTGCCTTTGGACACCATCCATGCATCCAACATGCGATGACACTGTGCAAAACCCCCAGGTGGGCTGCCAGCCTGCGTGGCTCCCCATGTGAAGACGAAACCACATCGTCAGGACCCCGGAGACTAAATAAACACAGAGCCAGAACAGAAAAAGGGCAGGAGGGCACATTCTCCTCAAAAGCTGAGTGAAGAGTTCTCCCTTCATTTTCCCTTCTGGACACCCTACAAAGGAAGCACAGCTGATCCATCCTGTCGGCCTTTCTCTTTCATCAAGTCCCCACAATCCCCCTGCAAATTTCTTTATTATAAAGACGTAAATATCAGGGAGCACAGCTGCTCTGTCAATCCATCATTGTTTATATTTTTTAAACTCTTAAATACTGAGTTTGGGGAAAAAAAAGTATTTCAGCTAGGGTTAATGGCATGAAAATAGTGAAAGGTAAATTTCAAAGTGAAAATCCTAAAGACTAAAGATTTGAACTTTTAAACTTTTCTTCCTCCATTAGAAGGAAACTAGGGGCAATTTTAAATGGTTTCCCTAAAGTGTCTTCTCATCACTCTGCTTTTCTTTTTTTTTTTTTGGCTGTGTTGGGTCTTCGTTTCTGTGCGAGGGCTTTCTCTGGTTGCGGCGGGCGGGGGCCACTCTTCATCGCGGTGCGCGGGCCTCTCACTGTCGCGGCCTCTCTTGTTGCGGAGCACAGGCTCCAGACGCGCAGGCTCGGTAGCTGTGGCTCACGGGCCTAGTTGCTCCTTGGCATGTGGGATCTTCCCAGACCAGGGCTCGAACCCGTGTCCCCTGCATTGGCAGGCAGATTCTCAACCACTGCACCACCAGGGAAGCCCACTCTGCTTTTCTTAAGGAAAGCAGTCAATTAAGGATTGTAGCCATCCTTGCATAAACAAGAGTAGATATAAAATGTTGAGCATAACAGTTTTATTATTATTATTATTTCCCCACAGAGCTTTTTCTACCCACATAAACTTCTGTAAAGGCTTTCTTAGGCCCAAGTATGCTAATCATATCAGACTAGCCCTGGCCTAAAAGTCCTTGAGTTTCAGGTCATTATCTGTAAGCAATTAATAGAGAATTTATTTACCAGGGCATCGTTTTCTATAATTCTGTAATGAAAGACAATTGTTCTGGACCAAAAACTGTGTTATGAAGTAAAGCAAGTAAAAATCTTTCTTTCTGTTCTAGTACCTATACATCACGTTTTTCTTTTACAATTCAACGAAAAAGTTTATGAAAAAAGTCTTCTGCACCTCTAACTGCACTTGTCAGCATCTCTAAAACTGGCAATCAATAACGCAGATGGCCCCAAGGATATACAAATAATGAAATGTGCGTTGTACGCCCCTCTGTGTGCAAACACAGCATGTTCTGCTATTAACAGAAAGCCAGCTGTCGACAGGCAGAGCCATTAAAACATAAGTGATCTTTCATTCCAGCTTTCCTTGAAATTATTCTGCCAAATATAAATGGAACTGCAGTATCCTCAAAGGTTAAGGACGATGTAAAGGAGAAAACATAAAGAGAAAGAGGAAAGTCCTTTGAATTGTTACAGACCTGTCTCTTGCATCTAGCTATTTTCTTTTATAAACAGAGATTTTATTTTTTCACAGACAGCATTGTACACAGTGTTTTCTGAGATAAATATTATGATGTTAACCATAACAGACACACCTTTTGTACACATGCTTTTTCCTCAGAAACCAAGCACATTTAAGATTTTGAACTTTACCCAGAATATTTTCACAGATAGTGTTTTTCAAAATCGTCACACTTTAGCTAGATTGGAGACACTTACCTTACAAAAGAATGAATATTTAGGGATGCTCCTTATTCTGTTATTATAAAGATCAAGAACCTTAACCCCGGGAGGTAAACATCCAGCTATTTTCTTGGAGCACAACTGTACAAGCACCCAGAATTGATTTGTTTTAAATTCTAATTTACGTTAGACTTATTAAAGAATATCTATTTATAGATTATAATTCAGAATTACAAAACTAGAAAAGTCTCTTCCTTACTAAATTCTAAAAGGCAGTAACATAGTATATCACGGTTATACTAGAACAGACTGCACCGGGAATGTATCAAACCAAAGACTAATTATTCTAATGAACCCAGGGAACCATATTAGCTTTCAAATTCAGCTCAGGGCAATCTTCCAGTATTTTAAGCACTTTGTATTCTTTGGTTTAGACCACTGATGTGAGATTTTCCTGAAATTTGGCAACATAAATCTAAGGTTGTTTTACTATAAAACTAATAAATGTCAAGAACTCAGAAATAAGCTAAGGACTCCCCAAAGGTCAGAGTAACTGAGATGGGTATAATACCTTTCACCTGAGTAGTATCACGAAAACTGTAAAGAAATGGAAATCAGTGCCTAAAGAAAAAAAAAACAAAACAGATTTTCCTCAAAATGTTTTCAAGAATCTGAGTCTCTAAGAAAAACATGGCAAATTGCTGGAAGGAAAAGATGTGGCAGAGACTGCTAGCTGTGCACCAGGAAAGAGAATAAAGTTCTTCCTTTCTTCCATGTAAAAACTGCAGTTGCGAAACAGCTGCCAGGCTGGGATGGAGCTACCGGCAGTCCCCATTCCCTTTGTGTAGTTATATGATTAGATCCACAGCTTCACCAGCAGACTAGAGCAAAGATGATTTGTCTGATTCCATATCACTTGCTTAGGTGGAATCCTCTGGCCCCAGACTTTTGCTCTTCCCCCCTTCTTGCTAGGAGATTTTGAAAGTCACCTGTTGACCATTGCAACACCGCCACTCTTCACCTGGTTCCAGAAACCCCTGCACGGAGCAGAGCAGGCTGCCAGCCTTGAGCACTCACCCCAGATAAAGTGGGAAAGAAGGAAACCGTAGTCTCTCAGCCATTGAATTTTGGAATTTCTTTGTACACGTAGCTTAGGTGAGCCTAACTTAACACCGAACAAAGTAAGAAGTGGGAAGTAACAAGAAGAGCAACAGGAAAGAACTGGAGATGATTATCTAAAATCTTGGCATTACTTAAGCTCACTAACAAATATGAGATATAATTCTCCAATCATTTGAACTCGTCTATTTGACAACAAATAATTATTGACTATCTAGCCTTTGCCAGGAACTCTGGGGAGACAAGTGAAAAAAGACTAAGTCCTGCTCTTTGGAAATGTACGATCTTATGGTACCTGACAGAGCATCCCACAACAGGTTTCCTTCTGTTACCCTTCTCTCTGCCTCTCTTCCTCATAAAAACAGAATTGCTAATATATTTGATTTAGAGGGAAGAGAGGGAAAGCACAGATTGCTTAGACATAATGGTGCCAGGTTTTTATTTCCTATCTTGATGATTTTCTAAAAGTATATGCTCTAATATAAATGAGGCTATAACTTGTGCTTTACAATATAACAAACTTTGTGAATTTTTAAAGGTTGGATTATAATGTTTCTACTTTTTAGAGAGATACTCTCTTCTGAGAAGTTGTTGACAGTGTGTTTACATCCTTTGTAAACTGTAAATTTCTTTTATAAATAACAACTTCCAAGGAGGATGTTCAGACCCACGGTACTATTTCTCTAAGATTCTCTACCACTTTGAAAGTGGAAGTCAAGTCTTATTTACTTCATATTCATCTTGTGCCATGCCTGGCAGCAAGCAGCACTTCGAAGAGGTTATTAGAATTACAAGTAGGTAAGGCACCTTAGCTTCATGCTACAGATGAATCAGTGAGATCTAGGAGCCCAAGCCCACAAAGGCAGTGGCAGGGCTGAGAAGACAAACCAAAGTCTTACCTCTTAGTGCAGTGTCCTTACAATATTTGCTGATGCTTCATGCATCAAACTGCTCAGTATTAGCTGTCATTCTTATGGTTAAAAGACGGACACTTTTCTTCTCTGATGTTTGCCTAATTATTAGCATTGGCTCTTTCTAGCTCACTAGTTATAGTCAAAAAAACTCAAACGAATCTAAAGTTTTACTTGTGAAACTATGATTAATCATCATGAAATTGAGCCTCAAAATAAACCCAGTTGTTGAGCTGTCTAAAGGGTAACATAATATGGTGATTCGTGATTTTTGGCAGGGTGGAGAGGAGACATAGGCCCTGGCGGGAGCAAATCACAATTCTGAGAAAATGTTTTCAAACTCTTCAACCTGAGAATGTCTTCATGTCTCCCCTTGATTACAGTGTGGCCCCTTAGGGGTTGCTGAGCATAACTACTCTGCCCAGCCTCACCTCCACATCCACCCAACCACGGCCTTTGAGATCTGTCGGGGAAGAAAAAAGCTGAGCTCTATGTAGGAGGTGATTGAAAATTAAAGAATGAAGGCAATCAAGGTCTAAGAATATATTATCAGAGAGATGTACTCTTATTCATCACTTCATTCCTGAAGAGCCTGTGGAATTTACAACAGCTACCAATATTACCAGACATACCCAAGAGCCTTAGAAGACTCAGTCTTTACCTATACTTAGAAAAGAAGGAAAATAAAACATATATGAATAAGAGAGAATACGTATGAAACATATGTTATATATACATATATATCATATTTTATGTGTGTGGATGCTTGCGTGTATATAGGTACATATATACATACCTGAGTATACTCAGAGTAAAGGTGGGCAGGTTAATAAGGAAATATACTGGTTGAAATGAAAGAATTTTCCAAACAGGAAAAAATAGCATTACAGAGGCTAAAAGGAATAAACTGTACAGAAAATAATGGAGGGATGTCTTTGGCCATGTTGAGAAGTACCAAGAGATGGAGCTAAAAATGGTCAGATGGTGATACATGAAAGTGGGGATTAGAGAATCTTGGCAATCAAGCTCAAAACTTTATATATGTGATAAATGATACGAGAAAACCACCGTTAAGTTCTTGACCAAGGAAGGCAATGTCATAAAAACAGTTCTTGTGGGATATTTTCTTGCAGTTGTGAATAAGGGTCTACAAGGCCTGAGTTGGAGACGTTGGGACATAGTATAGAGGTTCAGTAGGAAGCTTATAGTGCCTGCAGAAGAGTGGTGAGTGAATATGGAAAGAAAGGAGTGGCTCCTGAGTTATTCCAGAGGAACGCCTGGAACGATTTGGCATATAATAGGAGGTGTGCACCAACGGAGGAGAAAAAGTCAGAAATAGCTCTGAAGTTATGAGACTGGAGAGTGTTTTGCATTGCTGTAGTATCATAAGCAAACAGAAATTTACTTTTATCTTGGTCTCTTTATAGAAAATTGAAACATTCATGATCACAGATCATTTTTTTATCATAATTTTCTTCTGCTTTTCACGTAGAATGAAATATATCCAGATCTTTTTATTTTGGTCACCTCACCTCGCGTTACTATGCACACACACACACACACACACACACACACACACTTCCTCAAAGAACATTTTTGAGAAGTGACACATACGGTTTTTATGTACAAACATGCAGCACAGTCTATGTGCAAGGTTCATTTATCTCTCATCATTTCCTATTCCTCAACACCCACCAGCGCAATGAATGACCTGCCCCTTTCCAAATGACCTGCCCCTCCCTGAACACTTGTTCATGCCCCTATGTTTAGCACATGATTCTAGAAGATGGTCCTATCAAATGCTCATCCTTCTCTTATTCACCTGGAAAGTGCCAACTTATTTTTCAAAACCCACATCATTGATTCCGCCTCTGTGATTCTTTCCTCAAAGTGCTCTCCATTCCTCAGCAAGCATTTTTGGTACCACTGAACTTAATAAAAGATGTTTAGGTACAGAAAGACAAAATGTCATTGTCTCTCAGGGAGCTCACAATCTAATGAAGTGACAAACATACACAGAAACAGTTATAATATAATATGAGGTGTTTTATAATACAGGCAGAACTTGTACAAGGTAAAGTAGAAAACATAAGTAAGAAATATCTAAGTCTCTTTGTGGAAGGCAAGAAAAGATTCCCTTATAGGTTGCACATTCTCCTAATTATAATAGTTACCACATTTTTTTTCTTGCCTGGAACAGTTATTACAGTTTGCCTACTAGTAATTTTTATTTCCATCATTTCTTCTACATTTATTCATTGGAATCCTATTGTAAGGAATAGTGGTCCTTTCTAACCCACATAATTATTCATTCCATTATTTATATCAATTTGGACTCAGATATTTTATTCTACGGGGTATAATCCATTACTATCACTATTTTATTGTGCAATTTGTCCAAATTTTACCATGTAGAGCTCTTTCAAGTTGGTTTCTGTATCCTCTCAACATGTCCCCATCAGTTTCTGATTACTTCCTTACTTTCTGGCCCTACACGTTATCCCACACCATCTTATATTTTCCCTGGCTTAATCTTGGAGTCCACTAATTCTACAAGGAACACTGGCTCCTTTTTTTTTATTTTAACATCTTTATTGGAGTATAATTGCTTTACAATGTTGTGTTAGTTTCTGCTGTATAACAAAGTGAATCAGCTATACGTATACATATATCCCCATAATACCTCCCTCTTGCGTCTTCCTCCCACCCTCCCTATCCCATAGGTGGTCACAAAGCACGGAGCTGATCTCCCTGTGCTACATGGCTGCTTCCCACTAGCTGTCTATTTTACATTTGGTAGTGTATATATATCAATACCACTCTCTCACTTCATCCCAGCTTACCCTTCCCCCTCCCCGTGTCCTCAAGTCCATTCCCTACGTCTGCATCTTTATTCCTGTCCTAGGTTCTTCAGACCCTTTTTTTTTTTTAGATTCCGTATATATGTGTTAGCATACAGTATTTGTTTTTCTCTTTCTGACTTACTTCACTCTGTATGACAGACTCTAGGCCCATCCGCCTCACTACAAATAACTCAATTTCATTTCTTTTTATGGCTGAGTAATATTCCATTGTATATATGTGCCACAACTTCTTTATCCATTCATCTGTCGATGGACACTTTTTTAATAATTATTTTGTGTATCTGCGTGTTATCAGTCCAGGTCCTCTTAAAAGCAGACGCCAAGATAAAGTACAAGAAACGTACTGGAGGTAAAGTTTACGAAACACAAGGAAAAGAGCAGGAGTTGGCAGGGGAAGCGTTTACACTATGATGCACATCTGCCACCTGTGCATGGAAAAGGAGATGGTAGCAGGATTGGGTAAGAAGAGCTTCAGACTGCAGAGCAATGTGAAGAAAGTCTTGGCCAGGCCAGTGGGGAAATGCAGCAAAAAAGATTACCTGTGGAGGAGTCTTGCTTTAGACAAAAGTAGTCAGGCCCAGTACCTCCCCATTCTCAGCCATGGTTGTGGGAGCTTCACGGGGAGAGCTTCACCTCAGCTCAAATACTGCTGTAGATCCCACTGGCACAGGAGATGCCTGGTAACTGCACGGAATGGCAAGTTCTCTCTTGAAGGGAGAGCTGAGAAGTGCACCTGCACAGCTGCTCTTGTCTGATTGCTCAAATGCTGAACTCTTTCAAGCCCCAGATCAAGCTATAGTCTATTCCTGTGTCCAGCATTTAGTATAGTGCCTGAAACTCAGTACGTGCATGAAAAATGCTTAATAAAATAATATTTTTAAAAAATTTTGGTCAATATAATTTATTTTTTATTGAAATATAGTTGCTGGACAATATTAGATAAGTTACAGGTATACTATATAGTGATTCACAATTTTCAAAGGTTATACTCCATTTATAGTTATTATAAAATATTGGCAATATTCCCTATGTTGTACAATATATCCTTGAGGTTTATTTTATATCTAATAGCTTGGACCTCTTAATCTCCTACTCCTATACTTCCTCTCCTCCCTTTCCTCTCCCCACTGGTAACCATTAGTTTTTTGTCTATATCTGTGAGTCCGTTTCTGTTTTGTCGTATTCATCCATTTGTTTTATTTTTTAGACTCCACATATAAGTGATATCTTACAGTATTTGTCTTTCTCTGGCTGACTTATGAAATGACATTTTTAAATGCAGTACAGTACGTTAGGCATCATGGATACAAAATGTATTATTTATTTGATCATATAAATCTTATGAAAATATAAATGACACTGTTAGGTAGCAAAATCTGTTAGGATGACAAAGGAAAAGATAGAAACAGGAATTGCTACAGGACTACAAATCTTACACAGAATGGACCTAGTGACAGTTCTAAAAGCTTGTCAAATTCCAGCTTCCCAACGACACCTGGATTATAGACTTTTGCTACAGTTCCACAGAAATTAACTTAGGAATGTGTTTGGCCCAAGCTAAGACAGCTCAGGAGGTTGGGAATGATGGATAAGATGTTCAGGGCTAAAGGTATGGGGTGTACACTGTACTTTTGCAATCTACTGTACACTGTGCAACTCTGAACCTTATGAGATCTGATGTTACCCTTGCTCACTCAAACTTAACATGTGCAACTGTCTGCTCACTGGTAAGTTCCAGTTGAGGATTCCATAAGCTTACACCTCCATCTGTCATTAAAAAATGTTGTGATTTCTCTATTAAGTACTCTAATTGAGCTGACTTCCTTTGGCTTATTTTAGATGATTAAATCTTTTTGATTTACCCAAGTGGTACCTGTGTATGGCTCCTTTCAGCATTCTGAGCCTACTATTAACATTTTCAACAAAATGATTATGCAAATTGGTGACAACAGTGAGATGGATGCAAAAATTGTTGAGACCAATCGTGGTTACATCTCTGCAGAGGAAGTTCTGGGATAATGGAGGGCAGGGGAATGAATCTGTGATTCCCAGCTGCTTTGCTGACCCTCTATGATTTGAGCTGGCTAAGACATTAACACAACTGAGGTAAGATAAAAATTTTCAGTGAAGAATGAGTAATATGCTATTAACTCTCAAAGGTCTGGCCATCTGGATAAAAATTAATTAATAATAAAAACTTCCAGTGGCCCAGTTATTTCTGGGTACAGTGACAAGGGACTCACTAAAACTTGGGACATGATAGGAGATGGAGGTAAAAGAACAAAAGTTACAATCAATATCGAGATTTGTATCACATAGGGCTTCCCTGGTGGCACAGTGGTTAAGAATCTGCCTGCCAATGCAAGGGACACGGGTTCGAGCCCTGGTCTGGGAAGATCCCACATGCCAAGGAGCAACTAAGCCTGTGCGCCACAACTACTGAGCCTGCACTCTAGAGCCCGCGAGCCACAACTACTGAAGCCTGTGTGTCTAGAGCCCGTGCTCCACAACAAGAGAAGCCACTGCAATGAGACGCCCGTGCACCGAAACAAAGAGTAGCCCCTGCTCGCCGCAACTAGAGAAAGCCCATGCACAGCAACGAAGACCCAATGCAGCCAAAAATAAATAAAAAAAATTTTTTAAATAGTAAGAAAAGAAAAAGATTTGTATTGCATTAAAAGTCATATGATGAGCTGGGGCATGCAGAGAAGGCAGTGACTATGAACCTAGTTCTTAAAGAAAAAGCCTAACGAAGGGAGTGGGCATCGCAGGAACGCATTAGGACAAAAAAAGAGTTGCAGAAATAAAAGAGAGCTTACCATGTCCTAAGTATGATAAGGAAACCTTTGCAAAGAAATATTGGTAAATTATTTGTTCATTTATTTATATCTTGTCTTGCTCCAAAAAGGATTCATGGCCACTTATCAGAATATCAGATTGGGGTAAAATTGTGTAGGACCTTAAATTCTAGGCAATAGAATTTATTTTCCATGAAGACTGAAGTGTCAATCATAATTGTGTTTGGTGAATTTCCATGTTTCAGCAGCGTGTGGGATGATTGTGAAGATAGTGCATATATACAAAAGCAGGTGCACGAAGATTAATCTCTAAGGACCACCGTTAAGAGGGATGAACATCCTTTCCGTCTATATCACAAGTAAAGCAAATGTGTTTGTGTGCATCTGTAGTACATCAGTTTCCTTTTATGCTGAAACTTGTGAGAGTTATAAATAACTGCATACAAAAAGTAAAGGCTGGGGGCTTCCCTGGTGGCGCAGTGGTTGAGAGTCCGCCTGCCGATGCAGGGGACACGGGTTCGTGCCCCGGTCTGGGAAGATCCCACATGCCGCGGGGCGGCTGGGCCCGTGAGCCATGGCCGCTGAGCCTGTGCGTCCGGAGCCTGTGCTCCGCGACGGGAGGGGCCACAGCAGTGAGAGGTCCATGTACCGCAAAAAAAAAAAAGTAAAGGCTGGAGAGAGTAGGCATAAGCAGGTTCCAGACCAACATCATGATGTCAAACATACGGGTCCACTTACAGGGCATCTAAGTGGGGCAAAGGCATCTCAGGGAACCATACCAAGAGTTGACCAAGAACACAACTTACTAAACCACCCTTATATTCCAGAATCCTCATCCAATTAGTACTCCTTAAATCTTATGTGTCTTAGAAGCAAGCTATTGGCATGGTTGTAAAATCTCATCATTGTTTTTCAAAAACTCAAATTCCAATAGTACACATGAAGAGATCAATTAGAAAACCACTGATGTGTCCAGGCAAGAGTAAATAAGGGAAACATTGGAAATAGAAAAAACAAATAGAAGATGTATTAGGAAGAGCTGGCCAGATCTGGCAACTGGTTAGGTGTGGGAGTTGATAGAGAGCTCAAAGGCTAAAGGTTTTGGATAATGTTAATAGTAAGATGACAGTGTTATTGTTAGGAACAAAAAAAAAGAACATTCGTTTCCAAAGTGAAATCTATGTGGGAAAGTATAACAGGCAGATAGAAATAAGGACCAGAGAGAATTTTGGACTTGACTGCCTGAAATCTTCACCTTGACGTCATGCGGCATCACCCAGGACGTATCATCTGCTATCTGCAACAACCCACGGATTCCCCACAACCATCTGCAGAAATGATTCTGGAAATTCACTGCTTGTTTTACGCTTCCTCCCATTCAGTCCTTTATTGAGAAGACCGAACTCCTGGCTCCATTCTCCACTTGTACTCCTTTTCCTAACCTGAGCACTGAACGCTGATTTTTGATGTTCCCATATTAACTCTCTCAAGTCTCCTTGAAGGACTGAACTTGAAATGACTCCTAGAAGTTCCTGATACTCCAGGGAGCCTCTTCTGCCCACAGCTCCCATTCTGGTGCTTTTTAAATCTTTTAAATGTCATGTCTGTATTAGTTATAAATCAAAAAACAGATTCCTTTCCATATATGTCTTAGAGTCCTCAAACTGTGTCCATTCAAACAACCATGACAAAAGAATTTAGAAAGAGCTTGAGATGGCAATGTTGGAGTCATCCCAGAGTCAGTACTGTAGGCATGAATGAGACCACCAGAGCAAGACTGCAGAGTGATAAAACAATTGGGTAGCTTTAGAAAATATCCGCTTTTAGGAGTGAAAAGGAGAACATGCAACAAAAGGAGCACAAAAGGAACCATCAAAAGACAGTAAAATGACCAGTACATGGCAGATCACAGAGTGCAAGGAAGGAAAGAATTTCAAGGAGTAGAGAAAGACAAAAGTTATAGGAATCACATACAAGAGGTTAAGTTGTAAATATAGTGAAGAGAGTATAAATATACTAAACTTTCAAGAATTCTGAAAGTGAAAGCAATGTGAGAAATAGGATGAAAACTTGTGGTAGAATCAGGTTCAAGAGAAGGGGGCTTCCCTGGTGACGCAGTGGTTGAGAATCTACCTGCTAATGCAGGGGACACGGGTTCCAGCCCTGGTCTGAGAGGATCCCACATGCCACGGAGCAACTAGGCCCATGAGTCACAACTACTGAGCCTGCGCGTCTGGAGCCTGTGCTCCGCAACAAGAGAGGCCGCGATAGTGAGAGGCCCGCGCACCGCGATGAAGGGTGGCCCCCGCTTGCCACAACTAGAGAAAGCCCTTGCACAGAAACGAAGACCCAACACAACAAAAATTAATTAATAAACTCCTACCCCCAACACCTTCTTAAAAAAAAAAGAGAGAGAAGGGTTTTTCTTTTCTGTGAATATAGAGACTGAAGCATATTTGCAGGCAAATGATGTGGTCACTGAAACTGAAAGCTTGAAGATAAAATGAGAGAAAAGGAATCATTGATGGAACAAGCTCACAAGGTTGGCAAAGGGGAGGAAATCGGTCATAGCCACATATTAGGAGGAAAGAAGACAGTGTAGCACGACAGAGATTGAAGAAAAAGATATTAAGAAATGGGTAAAGGGGTATTAGAAAAAATACTAGAAAAAAGTGAATAAGGAAATCTGAGACGGGACCGTTGGTCACCTACCAAGAGATCAAACTGTGCTTCTGAGAGGAGCAACTTCAACTGGTTGTTGGGAACAAAAGCAATATTGCAGGATAGGAAGGGAAAGGTAGGAAGTAGAGGCAATAAATGTAGACCACTCTTTTGAGAACTTTTGTGGAAGAAAAAGGAGGAGAATGGGTAATAATTCAAGAGATGCTAATCAAAAGATTTATACAAAGTCAAAAGGACTGAATGTATTTGCAGAAGAGAGAAAGATACCTCTAGAGAGGGAAAAATAAAGGCACTGAAAAAAGGGAATGATTGCTTAGAGAGGCATGAAGGCATTGGAAAGAAACACGACCCAGAGCATAGGCTGAAATATTAGTCCTGGAGAAAGGATAAACAGTTTGCCTCAGAGAAAAAACAAAAAGAAGGTTCAGTGAATGCATACACAAAGATATTTTGAGAAAGGGAGTAACTTCAAACTTAGTCCGAATTCTCCCAAAGTCTTTATGAATGGTTGTCATTAGTGAATCAATTATGTTAAGTGTAACTCAGGCATAGCAAGCTTATGTTTCATTTGAATTTCTCATTTACATGGTTTTGTTTGAAATCTGCTTCATGTCTGGTGCCTTGTCTCTATGCTCTATTTGCATTGGATTGAGAAAGAATATACTTAAACAACTTAAATTGAGAGGCTGGAGTCATAATGATGGAGTAAAAAAATCACAGAATTTAGGGAATTACAGCAGTAAACAAAGCCATAGGGAGCAAAGGCTCTGTCTTCTTTCTAACAAAAATAAAAGAGAGGGGATTGACAAGGTTTCAGGCTAAAAAGGAGGATATTTATGTTCACCGGTGTAGCATTGCAAAACTGACCCATGTCTTCAGAGATGCAAGTCAAAACCCTCTGTGCAGTGCCAGCCCAGGTAGTGAGAATCCTAAGAGAAGCCTGAGAATGAGGAAGGTAGCAGGAATGGTAAATAGATTTGTTCCATATCAAACCTGCTCTTTTTTATAATCAGCTTTCCATATTCTGCAGAAAGCTAAAAGTTTTGTTTCTCAGACACTTTTCTGCTACTGTTCTGGGTGTGACTCAGAATCTGCCAATCAGATGCACGTTCGTGGGACTTATATTCAGAATTGAAGTAAAGGGAGAGAGAGTGGAGAGAGGTAGCACTTGAAATATAGTCAACTGGTGCTAATTAGCAGACACCAGGTGACTCTGAAATCAACAGTTCTGGCAGTGGCTTCAGCATTCCCCCATCAGAGGTAAGATGCTATGTTTCTGGAATAGAAAGGGAAGAAGCTGTGGAAATTACAGCTGTGGAAATACAGGAAGTTAAGTTGTAAGAAGAGAAGAGAGTATAGATATACTAAGCTTTCAAGAGTTCTGGGAGTGAAAGCAATATGAGAAACAGGATGAAAACTTGGGGGGGAATCAGGTTCAGGAGGATTTTCTTCAGAGGCTGAGGACCTTAATACTGGAGACAGACGGAGATGGCAGGCTCCTTGGCAGGCCCGTTCTACCATGTCGTTCTAGGGTTCATCTGGAGGTCCAGTGTAAAGCCTGCTCTTCCAGCTATTCCAGTGATTTTTAAGCACTTATGTCTCTACATTATATTCCTTTATGCCAGTGGTTTCTTTTTCCTAAAACTGGAGCCTGAATGATACAATATATTAGAGCTCAGCAAACGACAGTCCTTGAGTCAAACCTGGCCAACCACCTGGTTTTTATGGCCAAGGAGCTATGAATGGTTTTCACATTTTTAAATGGTTACATTTTAAATAATTATATAAGGTAGTGTTGCCAGATTTGTTAGATAAAAATACTAGATGCCAAGTTAAATTTGATTTCAGATAAACAACAAATAATTTTTAAGTATAAGTAGGTCCCAGATAGTATATGGGACATATTTACACTAAAAATATTTTATTTGGCAACCCTAATATAGATGCATACATAATATCCTTGATTTTTTGCCTTTTGGCATGCAAATTCTAAACGTTTTACTATGTGGCCTCTGAGAAAAAGGGATTTGTGAACTCCTGCAGTAAATGGCCTGCCTCTCTGCACACCTATCACTGGATGTCCAGAGCTGTTGAACTAATTCTGTCAGGTCAAGCAACATTTAATGAGCATCTACTATGTGCAGCACCCTGGGGAGAATACAGGGACAGACTGCTCTTAGTGCTTACTTGGGAGTAAACTGAAGAATCTTGAGGCAACCAGAACAGCTAAGGGAGGTCCCTTGGTAAAGGATGCTGATGCTGTAGGGAGTTAGGCCTCAGTGGCAGGACTCACTAACAAAAGTCAAGCTCCAAAGGAAAGGGAAAGGGGGCATTTCTCTCTGTGAGACGGCATACTGGTTCTGGTCCTGAGAGAACTGGAACCGACAGGATAGTCTCTAGAGCAGAAACATCCCTGGCGTGCTATCTTACTGTATTCTGCCTGGAGATGGACTGATGGCCCAAGGCTACTCACATCAAGGGGGCCCAGAGATTACTGTGGATCCACCATAAAGGATGAAACTATAAAAAATTAATAAAGTGAAACCTCAATTAAATAGATTCAGGAGACCAGTAGGGGGCGCTCTCACCACCCGTAAAGATAGCAGAGCCCAACAGGAAGAAGAAAGACTCCTCTTCTTTCCTGGACAGGACTCAGCCAATGAAAAGCCATGGACTCTTTGTTTACTCCAGCCCTCCCACATTCCTTTTCCCCTCTATCAAAGTGTTCCGTTCCCCTTCCCTTGCTGTGCAGGGGACTTGCACACAGCTCACAATGGTTGCAGACCCCAAACTGCGATTCTCAGCCAATCCTGAATGAACCCAACTTTGCTAGAGAAATTTCTGGCAGTGTATATGTTTCAGTTCAACATTTTGGTTGTCCATATGGGGTCCAGAGAAGACCTCCCCAAAGGCTCCAGGGCTGGCGAGTAAACAAGGGCAGTACCCACAACTGAGCCCAATGTCACTCACGGCTTTTCTCACTAATCCTAGAGTTTGAAGGCATGTCTTCCTCTTGGATCTGAACTCACACCCTCTTTGCATTTGAAGTTCTCCAGATTTTATCCCAATCTATTTAAAAGTTTTTTCTTTCTGGTTAAGACCTTGTTCTGTATGTGGGTGCTTGTTTGAAACTTCAGTCTGATTTTAAGATCGACTGTTTCACTGAAACTGGCTAGCCTTCAACCCATTCCTTCAAGGCCAGGGGTTGTTTCTCTGAAACTGTGCTGGTTTTTCAGCCTTTAACATATTCCTTTGGAAGGGGCTGTCTAAAAGCCTTCAGACTGGCTCCTCTGGGACCAAGCTGTCTCCTTAGGACTGGCTGGGATTAGCTTGCAAGATATTTGAATTGAGCTGTTTGTTCTGTAAGCTGTTTGAGCTGTTTGAAAATTGTTCTTTAGAGGCAAACTCTCTTAGAAATGGGATCCCAGTTATCTAAGCATCTCATGGGTCCCCCCTCCAACCTACAGGGACTTCAGCCAATTTTATGTTTAAAAATCATGGCCCTTCCTTATGCCCATTTCTAACTAAATTAACCAACCTAACCAAAGGCAATCTAGAATATCAATAGCCATTATGGGAAATTGTGATATTTCCAAACTTAATTTTTTTCAAACTGAACTTACTACAGTGGCTCAGAAATTTCCAGAACTGAGTAGAATGCTTATTTCAACTGGTGTTTTGAGGCTTCCTAACATTATCAGGAGTCTAAAATTGACTCTCTGAAAAATAAAATTTTAAGAATAATGGAGGCAAACAATTGATGAAGGAAACACCAAATGACTCCCAAAGCTTCAGGCTCTTCCTCCGTGGCTTCTCTGTCTCAGGCCCCACCTCTGGCGCCACCTTGTCTCTTTCCCTCAGTTCCTCATGGTCAGACTTCACCTCCTGCACCATCTTTCTCCTTCTCTTCTATGCTGCCTATGCCTCCTCTATACCTTCAATCCCCCCATACTAATTATCTTGCCATACTTCTCCTTTTCTCTGAAACTCTCCCCACTTCCCTTACCTCTGCATTTGTCAGAACCTGTCCCTTTTAAAATTAAATCTTCTAATAAAGAGAACAAACTAGCGGTTAACAACAGGGAGAGGGGAGGGGAGGGGGCAAGATAAGGATAGGGGATTAAGAGGTACAAACTATTAGGTATAAAATAAGCTACAAGGATATATCATACAACATGGGGAACATAACCAATATTTTATAATAACTATAAGTGGCATATAACCTTTAAAAATTTTGAATCACTATGTTGTACATCTGTAACTTACACAATATTGTACAGCAACTATACTTCAATTTTTAAAATAAAATAAATAAAATTTAGCCTTCTGAGAATCCAGAGGCTAAATCCTTAATTTTTTGTATTCCCTGGACTAAAGCTGAACTAAGAGCCATAGTCAAAGAATCCTAACAGATTTGCTGAGGAATTTAATACAGTCATTCAAACTTATCAACTTGGTTTCTCTTATATCAAAGAGTTCACAGCCTTCTCAGTAAAGGACAGGCCCGGCACTGAATGAAAACCGCTAATTGGGAAAATCCTGAAAGGTCTCTAGAATTACAACGAGACCAGCCTGCTAACTTGTTATATGAACAGGCTCAGGCAAAGACTAGGTGACTTCACTGAGCAATTCCTATGGCTTTGCTGTTCTTTTTTTTTTTTTCTTTTTTTGATGTGATGTGATTTGCATTTTGTTTTTTTGTTTTGTTTTGTTTTGTTCTCTTGAATTTTCTTTTATTTATTTTTTTATACAGCAGGTTCTTATTAGTCATCCATTTTATACACATCAGTGTATACATGTCAATCACAATCGCCCAATTCAGCACACCACCATCCCCACCCCAGCATGGTTTTCCTCCCTTGGTGTCCATACGTTTGTTCTCTACATCTGTGTCTCAATTTCTGCCCTGCAAACCAGTTCATCTGTACCATTTTTCTAGGTTCCACGTATATGCATTAATATGTGATATTTGTTTTTCTCTTTCTGACTTATTTCACTCTGTATAACAGTCTCTAGATCCACCCACATCTCTACAAATGACCCAATTTCGTTCCTTTTCATGGCTGAGTAATATTCCATTGTATATATGTACCACAACTTCTTTACCTATTCATCTCTCGATGGGCATTTAGGTTGCTTCCATGACCTGGCTATTGTAAAGAGTGCTGCAATAAACATTGGGGTGCATGTGTCTTTTTGAATTACGGTTTTCTCTGGATATATGCCCAGTAGTGGGACTGCTGGGTCATATGGTAATTCTATTTTTAGTTTGTTAAGGAACCTCCATACTGTTTTCCAAAGTGGCTGTATCAATTTACATTCCCACCAACAGTGCAAGAGGGTTCCCTTTCCTCCACACCCTCTCCAGCATTTGTTGTTTGTAGATTTTCTGATGATGCCCATTCTAACTGGTGTGAGGTGATACCTCATTGTGGTTTTGATTTGCATTTCTCTAATGATTAGTGATGTTGAGCAGCTTTTCATGTGCTTCTTGGCCATCTGTATGTCCTCTTTGGAGAAATGTCTATTTAGGTCTTCTGCCCATTTTTTGATTGGGTTGTTTGTTTTTTTTAATATTGAGCTTCATGAGCTGTTTATATATTTTGGAGATTAATCCTTTGTCCGTTAACTCGTTTGCAAATATTTTTTCCCATTCTGAGGGTTGTCTTTTCATCTTGTTTGGAGTTTCCTTTGCTTTGCAAAAGGTTCTAAGTTTCATTAGGTCCCATTTGTTTATTTTTGTTTTTATTTCCATTACTCTAGGAGGTGGATCAAAAAAGATCTTGCTGTGATTTATGTCAAAGAGTGCTCTTCCTATGTTTTCCTCTAAGAGTTTTATAGTGTCCAGTTTTACATTTAGGTCTCTAATCCATTCTGAGTTTATTTTTGTGTATGGTGTTAAGGAGTGTTCTACTTTCATTCTTTTACATGCAGCTGTCCAGTTTTCCCAGCACCACTTATTGAAGAGACTGTCTTTTCTCCATTGTATATCCTTGCCTCCTTTGTCATAGATTAGTTAACCATAGGTGCGTGGGTTTACCTCTGAGCTTTCTATCCTATTCCATTGATCTATATTTCTGTTTTTGTGCCAGGACCATAGTGTCTTGATTACTGTAGCTTTGTAGTATAGTCTGAAGTCAGGGAGTCTGATTCCTCCAGCTCCATTTTTTTCCCTCAAGACTGCTTTGGCTATTTGGGGACTTTTGTGTCTCCATACAAATTTAAAGATTTTTTTGTTCTAGTTCTGTAAAAAATGCCATTGGTAATTTGATAGGGATTGCATTGAATCTGTAGATTGTTTTGGGTAGTATAGTCATTTTCACAATATTGATTCTTCCAATCCAAGAACATGGTATATCTCTCCATCTGTTGGTATCAACTTTAATTTCTTTCAACACTGTCTTATAGTTTTCTGCATACAGGTCTTTTGTCTCCCTAGGTAGGTTTATTCCTAGGTATTTTATTCTTTTTGTTGCAATGGTAAATGGGAGTGTTTCCTTAATTTCTCTTTCAGAGTTTTCATCATCAGTGTATAGGAATGCAAGAGATTTCTGTGTATTAATTTTCTATCCTGCAACATTACCAAATTCATTGATTAGCTCTAGTAGTTTTCTGGTGGCATCCTTAGGATTCTCTATGTATAGTATTATGTCATCTGCAAACAGTGACATTTTTACTTCTTCTTTTCCAATTTGTATTTCTTTTCTTCTCTGACTGCCGTGGCTAGGACTTCCAAAACTATGTTGAATAATAGTGGCAAGAGTGGACATCCTTGTCTTGTTCCTGATCTTAGAAGAAATGATTTCAGTTTTTCACCATTGAGAATGATGTTTGCTGTGGCTTTGTCATATGTGGCCTTTATTAAGTTGAGGTAGGTTCCCTCTATGCACACTTTCTGGAGAGTTTTTATCAAAAATGGGTGTAGAATTTTGTCAGAAGATTTTTCTGTATCTATTGAGATGATCATATGGTTTTTATTCTTCAATTTGTTAATACGGTGTATCACATTGATTGATTTGCATATATTGAAGAATCCTTGCATTCCTGAGATAAATCCCACTTAATCATGGTATATGATCTTTTTAATGTGTTGTTGGATTCTGTTTGCTAGTATTTTGTTGAGGATTTTTGCATCTATATTCGTGAGTGATACTGGTCTGTAATTTTCTTTTTTTGTAGTATCTTTGTCTGGTTTTGGTATCAGAGTGATGGTGGCCTCATAGAATGAGTTTGGGCATGTTCCTTCCTCTGCAATTTTTTGGAAGAGTTTGAGAAGGATGGGTGTTAGTTCTTCTCTAAATGTTTGATAGAATTCACCTGTGAAGCCATCTGGTCCTGGACTTTTGTTTGTTGGAAGATTTTTAATCACAGTTTCAATTTCATTACTTGTGATTGCTCTGTTCATATTTTCTATTTCTTCCTGGTTCAGTCTTGGAAGGTTATACCTTTGTAAGAATTTGTCCATTTCTTCCAGGTTGTCCATTTTATTGGCATAGAGTTGCTTGTAGTAGTCTTTTAGGATGCTTTGTATTTCTGCCATGTCTGTTGTAACTTCTCCTTTCATTTCTAATTTTACTGATTTGAGTCCTCTCCCTCTTTTTCTTGATGAGTCTGGCTAATAGTTTATCAATTTTGTTTATCTTCTCAAAGAACCAGCTTTTAGTTGTATTGATCTTTGCTATCGTTTTCTTTGTTTCTATTTCATTTATTTCTGCTGTGATCTTTATGATTTCTTTCCTTCTGCTAACTTTGGGTTTTGTTTGTTCTTCTTTCTCTAGTTCCTTTAGGTGTAAGGTTCGATTGTTTATTTGAGATTTTTCTTGTTTCTTGAGGTAGGCTTGTATAGCTATAAACTTCCCTCTTAGAACTGCTTTGCTGCATCCCATAGATTTTGGATCATTGTGTTTTCATTGTCATTTGTCTCTAGGTATTTTTCGATTTTTCGATTTCCTCTTTGATTTCTTCAGTGATCTCTTGGTTATTTAGTAACGTATTGTTTAGCCTCCATGTGTTTGTGTTTTTTATGTTTTTTCCCCTGTAATTCACTTCTAATCTCATAGCATTGCGGTCAGAAAAGATGCTTGATATGATATCAATTTTCTTACATTTACTGAGGCTTGATTTGTGACCCAAGATGTGATCTATCCTGGAGAATGTTCCACGCACACTTGAGAAGAAAGTGTAATCTGCTGGTTTTGGATGAAATGTCCTATAAATATCAATTAAATCTATCTGGTCTATTGTGTCATTTAAAGCTTTTGCTTCCTTATTAATTTTCTGTTTGGATGATCTGTCCATTGGTGTAAGTGAGGTGTTAAAGTCCCCCACTATTATTGTGTTACTGTTGATTTCCTCTTTTATAGCTGTTAGCAGTTGCCTTATGTTGGGTGCATATATATTTATAATTGTTATATCTTCCTCTTGGTTTGATCCCTTCATCATTATATAGTGTCCTTCTTTGTCTCGTGTAATTCCTAGGGCTTTTCTAAAGCCTGTTGATTGGAATAGAATTTGGGCTTGCACACAAAAATATGATGAACCTATCATGATAATTACAATCGACTTCAGTTAGGTTTTAAAGAAAAGGTAGCTTTTAACTCTATGTTTATTAATGGCCTGAACTGGGACATTTCCCTTCTAGTAAAAAGGACTGGGATGAAATGGGAAACTATGTCCACCCCAGAATTAGTTAATCTGGCAAACTAGCTTTCTTGTGCTGTAGATGAGTCACCTCAAAGAAAGACTGCCAAAATTCTTAAGCTTCAAATTCAGTAAATGAAGGCACCTGGACAAACATCAGAATTCTTCTAGTTTCTGCTATTATTGCAAAGAGACAGGACATTGGAAGAGAGATTATTACAAACTTAAGCACTTCAGGAACCTTCAGCCCACTAACTAGCCTTTCCAATGTCCTCCTAATTCTCAATGATAGAACTACAGGGGCTCTTCCCAACCCTCCCTCTTAATGGGCTTGGAGAAACATTTCTCCAGATCAGGGATGAATCTCTTCTAGTCCTAAATGACACCAAAGCAACGCTCTTGGCGATCAACCCCACTGCTATAAAACAGCCCCTGCCTCTGAGTACCAAAACAGTTTAAATAGTGGATCTATCATGAACCTCAAGAGGTTCTTGTCTCTGAACCCATTCTCTTTTGTTTAGGCCCTTTGAGAGATACACTTTTCTCCTTAGTTCCTCTCCCTCTACTTATTTATTAGGTCAAGATTTCTTAGAGAAGTATCATGCCAGAATTTCTTTCTTCTGAAAGGGGGAAATAATTCTAAAACTTGACAGTAGTCATCAAAATAATCAACTGGGTGAATTAAATGATCATTTGACATGTTTAATTTGTTTCATCTCTAACAGTAGTATAGCAGATTCTGAAAACACTGTTAATTTGTTCCTATTGAATCAGCTACTACCTTGCTTATGGGCAAAATCTCCAACTAATGTTGGCAATATTCATATCACACCTCCCATCAAGATTCAAATAAACCCTTTAAAACCTCTTCCCAGAAGTGATCAATACCAATAAGAAGCCCTTCAAGGCATAAAGCTCATAATAGAAGATTACAAGTCTCAAAGCCTCATGATCCCTGTACTAGCCCCTGTAACATTCCCGTTTTACCACTAAGAAAACTTAAGGGCTGAGGGTGGAGGTTTGTCCAGGATCTCAGAGCAGTAAACACTGTTATCCCTCCACACCCTGTTGTTTCTAACCCTCATACACTACTAACATCCATTCCTACCACAAGCAAATTCTTTACTGTAACTGATTTATGCAGTGCCTCCCTTAGTATTCCAGTTGATGGAGCTAGGCAATACTTTTTTGCCTTCACCTTGGAAGAAATCAATTCACCTAGACAGTAGACAGTAATGCCTCAGGGTTTTACTGAGAGTCCTTATTTCTCCCAAATCCTGAAGGTTTATCTGGATGATATAAAGTTCCCTAGAGATATGTTGCAATATGTACGTGATGTGCTTCTTTGCTCTCTTTCTCAAGTCTCCTCACAGGAAGACAACATCTATCAATACTTGCTAAAGCTTTTAGCCCTAGAAGGACATAAAGTCACCAAGAAAAAAATGCAGTTTGCCCAAACCCAGGTTTGGTATTTAGGGCATCTGATATCAGAACAAGGGCTACACCTACATCCGGATAGGCTTCATGGTGTCCTAAGTTTCCCAAAACCCAAAACTAAGTGCTAACTGTATGGTCTTCTCAGGCTAGTTGGTCATTGCCAAGATTAGATTCCAAATTTCTCTCTTCTGGCCAAACCTCTATATGTTTTACCCAACAATAGTAATCCCAACCCAATCTTATGGGAAGAATTGGACAACGTAGTCTTTGAGGCCTTAAAGGAGAGTTTGATGAACCCACCTGCCCCTGGGCAGCCCAACTATCAGATTCCCCTTTTCTTTTTTGTATATGAAAAGGAAGGGAATGCCCTTTGGGTACTCATCCAAAAACACATGGGACCACCATCAACCCATCAGGTAGTATAGCCGGCAACTAGACCCTGTGGCACGGGGTTATCTCCCTTGCTTCAGAGCCATGATTCCCATTGTCCTTTTAGTTAAGGCCACTGAGAAAATTGCTGTGGGATCCCCTTTAACCACTTTTGTACCTCCTGCAGTAGAAGCTCTCCTGAATTCCCAACACACTCAACATCTCTCAGTCAGCCACCTCACCTCCTCGGAAGTCCTTTGGTTAACTCCTCCTCACATAACTCTTTTACATTGTAATAACCTTAAACCTGCTATTCTTCCCCCAACTTTAATCGGCAAAGTCCCTCACAACTGCTTCATGCTGACAGAACACCTCCTGACCCCTTGTGACAACCTACAAGAAATGCCATTGGGTAACACGGACTTCTCATGGTCCACTTATGTTTCTTATTTAAAAGGTGACCATATAAAAAGGTGACATGCTTTTACATGCTATGCTATTACAACTCTTTCTGATGTCGTTGAGGAAGCATCTTTACCTACGGCAACTTCAGTCCAACAGACTGGATTATATGCTCTCACACAGGCTTATATTTTAGCCAAGGACAAAATGCCAATATTTATGCTGATAGTAGATACGCTTCTGGAGCAGCTCATGATGGAGTGTTGGACTGTTGTGGAAGTACTGTGGCTTCCTTACTTCAAGTGGAAATAATATTTTCTATGGCCCCTATGTTCAGGAATTATTGAAGGTGATACTTCTACCTGTCACTTTAGCTATTATTAAGATTCAGAGACATTCTCAACTTGACTCTCTGGAAATCAGGGAAATCACCTTGATGACATTTCTGTTAGAAATGCTGTCCTTAAAGGGACCAATAACAGCCAAAACTTCTGTCATGGTCCAAAGGATTATCCCAAATGATAACTTAGAAAAACTGGCTAGAAAAACCCAACAACTGACCTCAGAAAAGAAAAAATAAGACTGGAAATTCAACAATTGTTGGTTTGATTAAAAAAAAAGATAAAGCTCTGATTTGGACCAAATACCAACCCAGTCCTACCGGAGCCTCTAAATTCTCATTCTTCACCACTGTACATGCATTAAACCATCGGTCTGCTGACAAAATGATAGCCTTCATGAATCAATATTGGTGAGGAAGCATTAACAAGGCCACAAAATGTGCCTTCCCCACTTGTCCCATTTGTCTGATGTACAACCCAGAGAAGCCGGTTCATACTGCTGCCAGACATTTTAAACTGCCTAATGGACCATTTGAGGTCTGGAAAATGGATTTCATACAACTTCCTCTGACTAATGGATATAAATGTATTTTTGTTATAGTCTGTAGGTTTTCACAATGAACTGAAGCCTTTCCCTGAAGACAGGCTACTGCCTCTTCTGTGGTTGAAGTCCTTTTGAAAAAGATTCTCTCTCCTCTGGCACTTCATAGTGATCAGGGAACCCATTTTCCTGGCCAGGTACTTCCAACAAGTCTGCAAAATCTGCACTGCACAGCCAAAGCTGGTTTTACAACATTATCACTATGCTTACCACCCCCAATCCTCTGGTTCAGTTAAACACACTAATGACATTATTAAGACTCCACTGGCAAAATTCGTAGAGGCCATCCAAATACCTTGGCCAAAAGCACTGCTGTTGGTTCTTCTACATGTCAGATCCCCCGCTTTTGGAACTCAAACTTTCACTCATTGAGATAGTCAAAGGACACTAACTGCACATGGCTCCGGCTTCTTTTGATCCACAACTGATAAAAGGAAAGATACTCCAAGATACTCCCAATTGCTAGGGTGTAATTGTTTCTATTAAAAATAACCATGCTTTGATAAAGCAATCTTTTCACAGTGCTCCCTTGGAAGATGAAGACTTTAAGCATCGCACCTTGCAAGCTGGAGATTTCACCTATCAGGAAACACACCTCCCAAACTCTCTGCAACCTCCCTAGAAAGGCTTCTATCAGGTACTGCTAACCAATCCTTGTGCTGCCAAACTCCAAGGAATAGACTCTTGGATTCACATGACACACCTAAGAAAAGCACCAAACACTGCTTTTCTAGAACTGCACATCATCTAGTGACCTGAAAGTAAATATTTTCTAGAACTGAAGCAGACAACATCTGATGAGACAGCTTTCCCAAGATATCCAGACCAGGCCTGTTAGAAGTTTGTCACTAAAGCTCTAAAGATGACACAATGCTTCAGATGATCTCCGATGTCTATGAACTTGATAACATAAGCACTTTAGATAAAACGTGCCTGAGAGTTCTCCCTCCTATTCCTTCCTTTTACTCAAATTGATCTTAATAGGTTTCCAATTTGTACACTTTCCCTCTGATATAAGGCACTACCCAGGAAAAATCTTTCCTGACATTGAGGGACAAAAAGCTGATGAAACTAGAAAAACTGACTCTTGATTAACCAAGCTTCCAGAGAAAGATCTTAGTCAAAAGGGGGAAATGTAGAAATTAATTAACAAAAACCTCAATTGAATAGAGTTAAGAGACCAGAAGGGGGAGCTCTCACACCCTTTGATGATAGCAGAGTCCAACAGGAAGAAGAAAGACTCCTCTTCTTTCCTGGCAAGGACTCAGCCAATGAAAAGCTATAGAGTCTTTCTTACTATAGCCCTCCCAACTTCCTTTTTCTCTATAGAAGTATTCTCTTCCCTTACCATGTGGGGACTTGCACAAGGTTCACCATCCTTGCAGATCACAAATTGCAATTCTCTGCTGATTCTGAATAAACCCATCTTTTTTGGAGTATTATCTAGTGTTCTATTTATTTCAGGTCAACAAGACAAGACACAGGAGTTCCCGTACAGCAAAAAATTGGTCACATGGTATGCCTGTTATTAAGGTGTTAAGTTATTGTCTCTCAGCCCCAAACACACCGTTCTTTACTCTGCCTTGTGATACTGCTTTTGGGACTATGCAAACTACATTTCTGCTTTGCCAGCTCCTTCCCAGTTATGGTCCTCAAACAGGGGCTCTAGAAGGAGACTGGAAGGCTAGAGGAGAAAGAAGTCATTTGCTCTTTCCTGTCTGTTTCCTGAGGATTTCCTGTCTATGGCAGTTCCTGGTAAGCAAAGCTTCTTCACCCTGGCAGCAGCAGCAGTGGCCTCCTGCAAAAACATCTGAATGTTGTTTGCAATTTTTCCAGCACCTTCAAAATCAGTCTCAAAGGTAACAGCACCATCCAGCTAGTATCGCCTCAAAGGTTTTGAGTTTCAGTTCTATGGGACCTCTTCTCTAATTTTCTAAGTTTTAATGATTCCAACCATATTAAACTCAAATCTTCTTTAAGAGAACTGGCTGTGAAGGGCTTAGTTGACTGACAGCACCAACTGAGGCCTCCACTGTGGCCCCACCACCACAATTGAGCTGAAGTCAAACCCCCAGGCCCCTACCTCTGCCCCTCTTACCCAAGCCATGGTCAATTCCTGCTAATGCCTGGGCATGGTGTGGTACTGGTACTAGACCATTCCTATGGGATGTGAGACTCCACTAATGGGCAACTTTGGCTGCGGACTCCTCACAATCCTGGTCGAAACTTTCTCAGAATTGCCCCTCTGTCTGACAGTTTTCTGCCTCCCTCTTTATTCACAGATATCAGACCTGTCTCAAGGTCTGAAAGCTCTTTCTGTCTACTTCTATTCCCTCCCTGTTTATCCCTTACAGGAATCTTCCCCAGTAAATCTCTTGTACATAGAATCTCACCTTGGAGGCTGCTTCTCCAAAGACCTAACACAGAAGTAGTTGCAGTAGTCCAGGCAAGGGATAATACCAGATTGAAGGAGGAAATTGGCAGAGGAGATGAAGAGAAGTGGGCAGATATTACATGTATTGACATATATTACAATGAAATAATGCACAACAACCGTCTGCTGTGTGATTAGATGTGAGGGAAGGTAGAATGCAGAGATTTTAAATTATATCAAATGGCATTGGACTACCATCTCTAGAGTCTTTGGATATAACTGCCGAAGTTTTGTTTTGTATTACAAAGCAAAGTTTCCTTTGGGATTCATTGAGGCAAATGCCTCTTCTCAAGATTTAAATCATGATAGATAATGTTCCAAGGGGAAGTTGTATCAAAGATAGGCAGGGACTGAATGGCCAGTTACTATATTAATATTTATCTCCCTCACTCTTTGTCATGTGTTCTTTCTTCCTGAATTATTTTGTGTATCTTCCATTTAAACAAATTTAAGTCATTTCTCATGACTCATTTGACTCTCTGCAGCACTCGTCATCAATGATTTCTTACAGTTTCTTTGCCACTTGTCTTGTAGGACACACATTCTCGGTTCTCTTCCCACCACACTGGCTACAACTTCAGTTTCTATTGCTGGTTGCTCCTTCTCTGCTTGACCTTTAACTGGTGGAGTGCCCCTGACTCAATCCTCAGCGTTCTCCTCCATTTATACTCATTATTCTCACTTCAGAGGTTATTTTAGCCAATCCTGTGGTGTCAAATACCATTAATATGCTCATGAATCCCAAATTTACATATGAAACCCTGACTCCCTGACTTTTTCCCCAGCTCCAGGTTTGCTATCCAACTGACAATTCAACATCTCCATTTGAATATGAACTTTTGACTTCCCACTGACACTTTCCCCGCTTCCTGTACAATCCCCCTCCTTCCCCAGTCTTCCGCATTTCATGAAAAGCACCTCCCACCCCCCCATTACTGCTCCCTTTCCTTCCCTCTAGAGCCCCTAACAATCGCAAATCCTGACATATTTTGTCAGACCTAACCTCCCCATCACTTCCTGTCCCCTTTACTAGCTTTCCTTTCTTCATAGAACCTTTAACTATAATAATATTTGTGCATGTACACATGTTATGTTTACTTTCGAAAAATCAAAACAAAAAACAAGGATGTGAGCTTGTCTCCTTGCTCACAGCAAGTTCTCCTGTGCCTAGAACTAAACTTCGCCCATAGTAGGAAACACAAATACTTGTCAGATTAATGAATGTCTAGGGGAAAAATAAACAAATCAAGGAATCAAGGAAGAGCTCCCTGCTGCTTCAGATATTACCTAGTTTTATCCCTTTAGGACTTACGTTCTAAAAATCATTTCTTGCTTGCAAATGGAAGTACTAACTGATAGAGTTTCAGTTATTAATATATTAATATGAAGCTATTAATATAAAAATAGTAATTACTTTTTACCAACATTTAAAACCCATTTATTATATTATACTTCAGAGATATTATCTGCAAAATTAGTAAGGCAATAGATGCATTCTATTTTCAGGATGCCCAAAGAGTTACCAAAGGCACTGTTTCCCAGAAAGCAATCAGCTTGTTTCCAATGAAATTAAAATCCACAAATTGAAGAATAAAAACCATATGATCATCTCAATAGTTGCAGGAAAAGCTTCTGACAAAATTCAACACCCATTTATCATAAAAACTCTCCAGAAAGTGGGAATAGAGGAAACCTACCTCAACATAATAAAGGCCATATATGAAAAACCCACAACAAACATCATTCTCAATGGTGAAAAACTGAAAGCATTTCCTCTAAGATCAGGAGAAAGACAAGGATGTCCACTCTCACCACTATTATTCCACATTCTTTTGGAAGTCCTAGCTATGGCAAACAGAGAAGGAAAAGAAATAAGGAATCCAAATTGGAAAAGAAGAAGTAAAACTGTCACTGTTTGCAGATGGCATGATACTATAGCTTTGTAGACTACACTACAAAGCTACGTAATCAAAACTGTATGGTACTGGCACAAAAACAGAAATATAGATCAGTGGAACAGGATAGAAAGCCCAGAGATAAACCCACACACCTATAGACACCTAACATATGACAAAGGAGACAAGAACATACAATGGAGAAAAGACAGCCTCTTCAATAAGTGGTGCTGGGAAAACTGGATAGCTACATGTAAAAGAATGAAATTAGAACACTACCTAACACCATACACAAAAATAAACTCAAAATGGATTAAAGACCTGAATGTAAGGCCAGACACTATAAAACTCTTAGAGGAAAACATAGGCAGAACACTCTCTGACATAAATCACAACAATATCTTTTTCGATTTATCTCCCAGAGGAATGGAAAGAAAAACAAAAATAAACAAATGGGACATAATTAAACTCAAAAGCTTTTGCAATGCAAAGGAGACCATAAACAAAACGAAAAGACATCCCACAGAATGGGAGAAAATATTTGCAAATGATGAGACTGACAAGGGATTAGTCTCCAAAATTTACAAACAGCTCATGTAGCTTAATATCATAAAAACAAACAACCCAATCAAAAAATGGGCAGAAGACCTAAATAGACATTTCTCCAAAGAAGACATACAGATGGCCAACAAACACATGAAAAATGCTCAACATCACTAATTATCAGAGAAATGCAAATGAAAACTACAATGAGGTATCACTTCACACCAGTCAGAATGGCCATCAGAAAACAATAAATGCTGGAGAGGGTGTGGAGAAAAGGGAACCCTCTTACACTGTTGATGGGAATGTAAATTGATACAGCCACTATGGAGAACAGTATGGAGGTTCCTTAAAAAATTGAAAATAGAACACCATATGATCCAGCAATCCCAATCCTGGGCATATACCCAGGGAAAACTATAATTCAAAAAGATACATGCACCCCAATGTTCATTGTAGCACTATTTACAATAGCCAGGACATGGAAGCAACCTAAATGTCCATCAAGAGAGGTGTGGATAAAGATGTGGTACATATATACAATGGAATATTACTCAGCCATAAAAAGGAACAAAATTGTGCCTTTTGCAGAGATGTGAATGGACCTAGAGACTGTCATACAGAGTGAAGTAAGTCAGAAAGAGAAAAATAAATATCATATAATATCACATATATGTGGAATCTAGAAAAATGGTGTCTATGAACATATTTACAAAGCAGAAATAGAGACACAGACATAGAGAACAAATGTATGGATACAAAGGGGGGAAGGGGATGTAGGATGGACTGGGAGATTGGGATTGACATATATACACTACCATGTATAAAACAGATAACTAATGAGAACAGACTGTATAGCACAGGGTACCCTACTCATTGCTCTGTGGTGACCTAAATGGGAGGCAAATACAAAAAAGAGGGAATATCTGTCTACGTGTGGCTGATTCACTTTGCTGCACAGCAGAAACTAGCACAACATTATAAAGCAACTCTATTCCAATAAAAATTAATTTTTAAAAATCCAGTTTAAAAAAATGTTGAACATGTTCTTTTCCATTGCATTGCTCTTAGCTGTCTCTTAAAAGCAACCATCACCCCATTTTCTTAAAATGGATTATTTGATGATTTCTGATCAATGTCCTGCAACTCTGAACTTCGCCAGTTATCATATGTTGCGTGATGGAGTGTCTCAGTCCTCTTCCCTTAGTTGCACCCCAGAAACCCATATGGCGTACCTTTTAAAACACTTCTTCTTGACAGTTTGGTCCACACTAGTGCATGTTTGATTTTTAAAGGCAAAACTACTTTTTTTGGCACCACCAGTGCCCTGAGCAGATGAACCTAGCAGCTATGCCATGAACTGACTATTCCAGGGACATTTGAAGGTAAAGAATTCTGAAAGCAACATTAGAAGGGTCTGTATGTTTTCCTGGCAAAAGATTTTCCTGAGAGAATTTGGATAAAACGCCAGCCTCTCCACTGCAAGCTTATGGGAGTGTCTGGGGGAAATAGTCAACCTTTATCACTGAGCTGTCAGAAAATCCTTAAAGAAGGATTTAAGGAAGAAACAACCAGACTTCTAACCAAGAAAAGTGCTTTTAAAAAAAATGTAGTTCCATCTTTGAAATGGAAAGCATTTTACTCAACAGAAATCAATTTACATGTTTAGCTTCTGTAGAAAATGATGGATGCTAGCTGGAATTGAGTGATTAAGAAACTATTAATTAACATGGCGTAGTGTTCTAAATACTTCCCTTAAATTCAACTTGCTAAATAAAGAGACAAGCGTCTGTCTTTTGAGGCTTCCCTGGTGGTGCGGTGGTTAAGAATCCACCTGCCAACGCAGGGGACACTGGTTCAAGCCCTGGTCCGGGAAGATCCCACATGCCACAGAGCAACTAAGCCCATGCACCTCAAATACTGAGCCTGCACTCTAGAGCCCACAAGCCACAACTACTGAGCCCACGTGCCACAACTACTGAAGCCCACGCGCCTAGATCCCATGCTCCGCAACAAGGGAAGCCACTACAATGAGAAGCCCACGCACCACAACAAAGAGTAGCCCCCGCTCGCCATAACTAGAGAAAGCCCACACAGCAACAAAGACCCAACACAGCCAAAAATAAATAAATAAACGAATTTACTTTTAAAAATGGTGTGTCTTTTATGAGAATAGCTTGTCCTGTTTATCTCATGCTACCTATAAAATATTAACTCACCAAAACTAAATGTATTCAGATATTACAAACATCAAATAAATTTAAAAGTAACTTTTTTCTCAACAGAAGAAACAAAGTTTTCTTTTAAATAAATAGATATTTTATGAATTACTTTAATTTCAGTTACATATATGTCACAGAACACAAATACTTGGGCTGAGAATATTACAGAGTATGAGATCTCTGATTTGATTTTGGATAGCTGAGGTTATTTATTTTAATAATTTACTTTGTCCCCGTAAACCTCCAACAAGACAAATATTAGTTTCTGCTCTGCAGCATTTTTTTTTTTTTTTTTTTGCGGTACGCGGGCCTTTCACTGTTGTGGCCTCTCCCGTTGCGGAGCACAGGCTCCGGACGCGCAGGCTCAGCAGCCATAGCTCACGGGCCCAGCGGCTCCGCGGCATGTGGGATCCTCCCGGACCGGGGCACGAACCCGCGTCCCCTGCATCGGCAGGCGGACTCCCAACCACTGCACCACCAGGGAAGCCCTCTGCAACTTTTTATGTCTATATGAATGGGAAACTGTTACACCCTTAAAGTCAGAGCCTTGAGAATGGGCTGTCCTATATATTTCAGACTATAGGCAACATTCTTCTACAAAAAGTGCAGAGCAGCATAACTAAGCACAAGCAACAGAGCACAAAGGTTAAAGTAAGAGGAACATATCTAACATGGAGTCAGATTTGTCCTTCCCTATTATATTACAAAAGACAGAATTTTACTGTTCTTTTACGTGCTTCACCTTTCTTTCCCCATCTCTTTCCCTACTAGCCACGATGCCACCAGTCCTGTCAATGTTTCTTGTGTTTCTTAAAATGAAAACCCTTCATCTAGTGCTGTGATTAACAGTGAATGGCAGTATGTCAAGCTTCCCCATTTGAAGAGAAAATACATTAGGATTGTACAGTTTTGCAGTCAGCCATCAAACAGAATAATTCCCTTAGGAAAACCAGCATTGCTTTGTTGTCTTCTTTTCCTTCTTTTTCCTTAAACCACTTTGTATCTCTATTATTTGGACAGAATATATAAAATTTTCATTTAAACTTTTTTTTCTGTTTTGTAGTTCATGGCAGTTGCTCCCCAAAGGGTGGAAACTATATCATTTGTGTCTCATCCATCACTTGGCATATTACAAGGACTTCATGAATACTCTTGTCATGAAGACTTTTTTAAACTTTACTATTGAAAATCTGATTTGTCCACATTTACAAAAGTAATTTAGAAATCCAAAAATCTTAGCAGTTTAATCAAGTATATTCTAGTATCCTCTATGGAAATACTGCCTGGAAATCCATTTTTTTAAATGGCTCCTGCCACAGATGCCTGAAGTCTTTTTTTCTAGTTTCTACAGAAGTTTCCCCTTTCTTCAATCAAGTAAGTCTGACACGTACTTAGTATCCATAACCTTCCTTAGCCTGTGTTCTTTGGAAACACACAGCTATTTCTGACTGGATTCAATCCTAACAAAACTGAAATCTTAATATAAAAAAATCAGAGTAGTTACATAGAGGAAGACTTCATGTAAGATGCTTGTAGTAAATTGTCATACATTTTTCTCCCCCAAAAATACACATTCCCCCTTTCATAGTCATTTTTGAAATTGTTTTGAAAACTGCATTGAACACTCACAAAAATGTAAGATTATTATGCCTTTTCATTAAAGAATGCTAATACTCATATTATTAATAACAATTCAAAAGTTAGTAACACAAAGCCACTGATTCAATAAACATGACGTGGTCCAAATTGTCTACATTTGGAAACAATGGCTTTCTGAAGGAAAGACTTCGGAAGCATTATGGCAATAAACACTGCTGAAAATAATTAAAGTTAATATTTGTATTAACAGCACAGAGAGCATAAAGCTAACTTTAAAAGCTGAATTAGAATTAGGCATCAGTTAGATATGGAATCTCAGGAAGAACTTTTGTCACTTCCACACACTGGCACAAAGTAACTGTCCTTCTCTCATTTTTGTTTTTTTCTTTCCTTTCTCCTTCTTCCCTAGAATTATATTCAATTCAGTAGTTTCCAGACTGAGAGATGTGACTGACCAGAAAAATTACCTTTTGTTGAGTGAAAATTGCCATGTTACTTTGGTGCTTCAACATGTGACATTTACCATCTCTTGTTCCAAGAATGTATCTGTTGCACATAGTCTTGCAGGATAAAGGTGGCATTCTCTCCTACCAAAGGCAGGCATGCTTGCTGTCCATTACAAGAGATTCAAATTCCCTAAACTCAGGATTCCTCTCCTCTCATGCAGCTCACTGCATGTTCTAGTGACATCAGGCCCTCTGTATATTTCCCTTAGGACTCAAGGAACTAATACACATGTGCTGATGCCCATGCTGCATGTTGTGTTATGAAAAATAAAGTCCTTTGTCTCTGAATGAGGAGTCTCTTGTCTTCTGCCAGCATCCATCAAACTATAACACACTAACTTATTAGCTTGCAAGTATAGTAAAATCTCAGAACCTTCAGAGTTCTTGACCATTTTTTAAAATACAGACCAAAATAATTGCCAACTTTCTTTTCCCTAAATTTTAATTTAGAAAATAAAAATTTCTACCATTTACTATCACCATCCTTATATGAAAGTAGTTAGAAAATATATAATCTCATAATAAAGAACGGAGCAAGAAAATCTTGGTCGAAGACTGGTAATCTCTCAGGCCAAAGACTTCTAGGAGTTTGGGCAACATCCTACGTAGTGCTGCATCAATTTCAACTCTGCAGGGAACTAAGGCATAGTGCTTCTGCAAGTTCAGAAGGTTGTTAAGTTAAGTAAAACCTGTTATCTTTCCTACAGGCGAAATGCACAGCTCTCACCAGAGCCTTTCACATTTCATGAAGGTAGCTTCTTGTAACAGTGAAGGAGGAAGACATGAGGACTGCCCAGAGATCAGGAAAGACACTGGCTTCCCATCCATAAGGCTCGGTAGTCTCTGAGGTGGAAAATGGAGAGAAAACGCTATGAGGATGTGGCCTCCTGCCATCTCCTTTGTCTACTGCAGTGGCAGAAGCAGGCAGTCATTCTGGGGAGCTACAATATCAGGTGGCAAAATCCCTCTGACTTCTGTCAAGTCTAACATTTGGTTACAAAGGAACATCATCTGGAAATACTTTTCTCTTCTACTGTATGGTGTTCCATATGGACAGTCACTTCAAATATATATTGAAAAGCCAAAGCTTAAATCTATATCAACATTAAGGAAAAAGGAAGAAAAAAGAAAACTTGGCATAATTTTTGTTCTTAAAATAAGCATTCTGTACTCTAAATCCTTAGAAGGAAGTTTGGAACCTGTCTCAGTTACTCCATCTCTCCATACAAATTGGACTCAATTATCCTTTGGAACCAGCTCAAGAGCTCTTCAAATCAAATGAGAGTTCTTCAAATTTTGGCCATTAGAGCAAAAAATAAGGCAAAGCTTCCTTGTGGCAGCTCAGATCCTCCTTCATTGTCCTCTGTCTCTGTACACATCATGTAGAAAATTCAATGTAAGGGATTTGAGTCACTAATAATGAAAAATGGTAGAGAAAACATCTAATTATGATCATGATTACCAACAATTGACTTGAAAAATCTTCTTTTAAACAGCTGACAAGATTTCAAATTCTTCAAGCTTGATAATAGCCCATACTTCCCATTCCCCTCAGCACACCACATGTTTCCTCTTATTAAAGAATTCTGAGCCCCATATAAGCACTATTTCCACAGCCCTAAGGTTCCATTCCACAGACAGGCAAGTGCTCTTTCAGGGGATAAAGTCTTGCTGCAGAAGTATTCATTTCCAGCAACTTGGCTCAGGAACTCTTTCCACTGTAATTGTTCATGTTCCCATGCTTAAAAACTCCCTAAGAGTCTGGAAGAAGGACAGAATCTTTGACTCTTCCAATATAAAGGATAAACAAGCTCTACATTTTAAAAATGTTGACTGGTTAACTTGGAGATAACTTCCTCCTTAAAATTCTTAAGAGTAAAAAGAAAAAGCAGGAAAGCTTCAGTGGGGAAACCTTTCTCTTCAAGGTTCCAAACTTCTCCAACATGGCTCCCTCCAGAACACCCTTGGAACTTCTCCAACCTTCAGCCTTGCTTTTCCCTCCATCCCTGCCGTCACCTCTCCATTCCTAAATTCCAAGACTGTTCTCTCACCACAGGACCTTTGTATTCGCTGTCCCCTCTGAATAACACGTCACTGGGAAGGTCATCTTATCCTGGAAGTCTTCCCTGGTGCCTGGGTTCAGGGTACTCTGGAGTCTGTTCTAGTTCTTCTCTCTCACCCTATCATAATATGTGTGTGCTGTAATTGCTTGTTTTCCTTCCTTAATTTCCCCCTTGACAAGGCTCAATGAAGTCAGGGATTTTCCAGGAATTAATAGTGTGTGACACCTGTAATCACTCAATAAATATTTGCTGAAGTAATGAATGAGTGAATTTTTCAAACCTTGCTTTTGCATTTTGAGTCAAACTAAAATAAACCTGCTTACACTTAGCTGAATATAGTTCTCTTTAGGTTCTGAGGAGTTACAAGTAATCAAGTCATATAATAACCTTGCTGTATTTCAGTGAAGAAATAATAGGTAGCTCAGAAAGTCAATATTAATCAAAATGACAAGTAAGGCAGACTCTGATTTGATACAGCACATGCTTTTCTAAATTCAACAAAGTATAGGTAGAGCAGAAAGGGATATCCCAGCACAAAATATTCTTCCTTTTCTGCAAAAATATTTATAGTGAAGAGAATTCATGTATAAACACAAGACAGTTTTAAATATTTCCATAAAACATCTTCATTAATCACAGACTTTTATCTGCAAAATATTAAAAGAATTTATTCATCTGTACTAAAGCAATATATGTAATATATTCTTCATTTTCTTATTTAAAAAGCAATTTACCCCTCAAAGAAAAGCGTGTACTTAACTAGGTTTATGTATATAATTTATTTGAAAGTAAAATTATATTTTAGAAAAAACTTGGTAAGTTTTAACCTAAAATAATAAAGGCTTTAGAAGCTATAAATTATGTTTAAATGATACTTTTATTATTCTAGAGTGCTGACAGAAGTATCTATTACTTTTGATAACAGCAATATTCCTCATCATTTATTATATATTTTATGTTTATAGAAGAAATCAGAGATCCAATTATTTTAGTTCAAGCTGCCATAACAAATTACCATAGACTGGGTGGCTTGTAAGTGATGGACATTTATTTCTCACAGTTCTGGAAACTGGAAGTCCAGGAATAGGTTTCTACATGGTCAGGTTCTGGTGAGAGCTCTTTTCCAAGCTGTAAGTGCTGACTTCTCCTTTGGACATCAGAGCACAGCAAGCTCTCTCCTGACCCTTATAAGGGCACCAACCAATTCATGGGGGCTCTGCCCTCATGACCTCATCTAATTCTAATTACCTCCCAAAGGCCCACACCTCCCAGTACCATCATATTGTGGGGGTAGGGTTTCAACATATGAATTTTGGAGGGACATAACTATTCAGCCCATAACAACAATTATTGAGCCAAGAAACATACTTGACACAATGAATAACAATTGAAGGTGGTTGTTGTTAAGACAATTATTTCCATAGCTTTCCCAAAAATGAGTAATTCATAAGGAAGATGAAATACAAGAAGGCTTCACAGAAGAGTTGGGACTTCATCAGGATCAGGTGAGATTCAGCAAAGTGGGAAGAGAAAGTCATTCTGGGCAGGGAAGTGGAGAGAGCCTTCTCTACTTCAGAAGCAGTGCAGTGTTCAGGGTGAGCTCTGAGGCCAAGGAGCTAGAGCCAGAACAGAGAGAAACCAGAAACATTCACATCTGGAGTTTAGGTTCATCAGAGAGATACTGAGGGGTTTTTTTTTAAAGAGTAAGACATATATGTGTGTGTCTTTAGTGTATTAAGAAGATTAATTTTCCTGTGGTTTACAAATAGATTGGAGATGGGAAAGATCTGGGAAAGAAAGATGTAGTTTTTCCCAGGAACAGTGGAAAAGAAAAAGGAGAGAGTATATTATTGGTATAGAGGGAACATATCTCAACATAATAAAGGCCATTTATGACAAACCCACAGCCAACATCATGCTCAAAGGTGAAAAGTTGAAAGCCTTTCCTCTAAAATAAGGAACAAGACAAGGATGCCCACTGTCACCACTTCTATTTAACATAGTGTTAGAAGTCCTAGCCACAACAATCAGACAAGAAAAAGAAATAAAAGGCATCCGAATTAGAAGGGAAGAAGTAAAACTGTCACTATTTGCAGAAGACATGATACTACATATAGAAAATCCAAAAGTCTCCACCAAAAATCTATTCAAACTACTAAATGAATTCAGTAAAGTTGCAGAATACAAGATTAAAGTAAGAAATCTGTTGCTTTTCTATACACTAATAATGAAATATCATAAAGAAAAAGTAAAAAGAAAAACCTCATTTAAAATTGTATCAAAAGAATAAATTGCCTAGGAATACACTTAACCAAGGTGGTGAAAAACTTATACGATGAAATCTTTAAAACATTATGATAGAAACTGAAGATGATACAAAGAAATGGAAAGATTTCCCATATTCTTTGATTAGAACAATAATGTTAAATGGCTGTACTACCCAAAGCAATCTGCAGATTTAACGAAATCCCTATCAAAATACCCATGACACTTTCCACAGAACTATAATAAGTAATCTTAAAATTTATAAGGAACCAGAGGAGACCCCAAACTGCCAAAGTAATCTTGAGAAAAAAGAACAAAGCTGGAGGTATCATGCTCCCTGACTTCAGACTATACTAGAAAACTATGATAATCAAAACAATATGGTACTGACACAAAAACAGACACAAAGATCAATGGAAGATAATAGAGAGCCCAGAAATAAACCCAGGCACTTATGGTCAATTAATATATGACAAAGGAAACAAGAATATACAATGGGGAAAAGACAATGTCTTCAATAAGTGGTGCTGGGAAAACTGGACAGCTACAATGTAAAAGAATGAGACTAGAACACTGCCTCACACCACATACAAAAATAAACTCAAAATGGGTTAAAGGCCTAAGGGTAAGATCTGAAAATATAAAATTTTTGGAAGAGAACATAGGCAAAACACTCTTTTTTTAAATTTTATTTATTTATTTTTGGCTGTGTTGGGTCTTTGTTGTTGTGTTGGGCTTTCTCTAGTTGTGGTGAGTGGGGGCTACTCTTCGTTATGGTGCACGGACTTCTCATTGCGATTGCTTCTCTTGTTGCAGAACATAGGCTCTAGGTACGCGGGCTTCAGTAGTTGTGGCACACAGGTTCAGTAGTTGTGGCACATGGGCTCTAGAGTGCAGGCTCAGTAGTTGTGGTGCATGGGCTTAGTTGCTCCACGGCATGTGGGATCTTCCTAGACCAGGGTTCGAACCCGTGACCCCTGCATTCTCCGGCAGATTCTTAACCACTGTTCCACCAGGGAAGTCCCCCAGTTTCCATTCTTTTTTTTTTAAACATCTTTATTGGAGTATAATTGCTTTACAATGGTGTGTTAGTTTCTGCTTTATAACAAAGTGAATCAGTTATACATATACATATATCCCCATATCTCTTCCCTCTTGAGTCTCCCTCGCTCCCACCCTCCCTATCCCACCCCTCTAAGTGGTCACAAAGCACCGAACTGATCTCCCCTGGGCGGCAGAACACTCTTTGACATAAACTGTAGCAATATTTTTTTGAATCTGTCTTTAAGGCAAAAGAAATAAAAACAAAATAAACAAATGGGACCTAATTAAACTTTTGCACGGAAAAGGAAACCACTGACAAAACAAAAAGACAACCTACCTACTAGGAGAAAATACTTGTAAATAACATGATCAATAAAGAGGTTAGCATCCAAAATATATAAAGAGCTCATACAACTTAATATCAAAAAACAAATAACCCAATCAAAAAATGGGCAGAAGACCTAAATAGACATTTTTCCAAAGAAGACATACAAGTGGCCAAAAAATCACATAAAAAGATGCTCAACATCACTAATTATTAAAGAAATGCAAATCAAAACTACAATGAGGTAGCACATCACACCAGTCAGAATGGCCATCATTAAAAAATCTACAAATAATAAATGTTGGAGAGGGTGTGGAGAAAAGGGAACACTCCTACACTGTTAGTGGGAATGTAAATTGGTGTAGCCACTATGAAGACCAGTATGGAGGTTCCTTAAAAAAACTAAAACTAGGGCTTCCCTGGTGGCACAGTGGTTGAGAGTCCTCCTGCCAATGCAGGGGACACGGGTTCGTGCCCCGGTCCGGGAGGATCCCACATGCCACAGAGCGGCTGGGCCCGTGAGCCATGGCCGCTGAGCCTGCATGTCCGGAGCCTGTGCTCTGCAACGGGAGAGGCCACAGCAGTGAGAGGCCCGCATACAGCAAAATAAAAAAACAAAACCTAAAACTAGAGCTATCATGATCCAGCAATCCCACTCCTGGGCATATATCCAAAGAAAACCATAATTTGAAAAGATACATGTGCCCCAATGTTCACTGCAGCACTATTTACAATAGCCAGGACATGGAAGCAACCTAAATGTTCATCAACAGAGGAATGAATAAAGATGCGGTACATATATACAATGGAATATTACTCAGCCATTAAAAAGAATGAAATAATGCCATTTGCAGCAACATGGATGGACCTAGAGATTGTCATACTGAGTGAAGTAAGTCAGAGAAGGACAAATATCATATGATATTACTTATATGTGGAGTCTATAAAAATGGTACAGATGAACTTATTTACAAGACAGAAATAGAGTCACAGATGTAGAAAACAAACTTAACTGGGTTTATTTCTGTTACCAGGGGGGAAATGTTGGGGGGCAGGATAAATTGGGAGATTGGGATTGACATATACACACTAGTGTATATAAAATAGATAACTAATAAGACCTACTGTATAGTACAGGGAACTCTACTAACTACTCTGTAATGACCTATATGGGAATAGAATCTAAAAACGCGTGGATATATGTATAACAGATTCACTTTGCTGTACACCTGAAACTAATACAACATTGTAAATCAACTGTGCTCCAATAAAAATTTTTAAAAAGAGGAACTCATTAATGTAACAATGAAAACAAGTTTGCCTTTTTATACCTAGAGAGTATGAAAATCCTATTTGGACGAGCCATGAACTCTAGCAGTGGAGTATTTATCTCTCCCGAAATTTCTCCACAAGGGAAATTCAGTTGTGATAACTGATATGTGAGAGTTAGGCCTTTATGATAGCAAAGTCGGACCAGGAAGAGTCCTTCAGAAAGAGCTCAGGATAGATCAGCACAGCTGATGGACCTAGGGAGGGTGGCATGAGCCGCCAGGCTGGCCCCCTGTCTGTCTGGGCCAGGACTGACCCATGCATTCAACCTACACGCTTTTCTTGCTTACAGATTAGCACTCAGCCACCATCCCTACCCTGATATCTGACACTTGGATGCCTTCTACCAAAGCTGCAATATTCTCACCCAAGCTTCCTTGGCCGTTGGACCCTCTAACTTCCATTTCTGCTACGCCAGCCATTTTCCACCTCCTTATCCCACACTAGGGTTGAGAGTTTTTACTAGCCACCTGCTGCCACTGGGCCCCGGACAGGAAAGAAGCTGTCTATGGAACATAATTCTAGCCAATGTTTTAAACACTCTAAGTTAATTCATTCTTTCAACAAGCAATTTACTGAGTCTACTGTGGGCCAGGCACTATAAGTGAACAAAGAAACAGTAGGTAGAAGCAGGTGCTAAGATGAAAATGATACAGAGTGATATTACAGGAATGTTAGACTATTGCAGGTTGGGTGGTCAGGGACAGTCTCACTGAGGTGGGAACATTTAAGCTACGTCCTGAATAACGGGAAAGGGGCAGCCACATAAAGAACTGGGGAAAGGAGAGGGACGTCCACAGCAAAGGCAACCGCTGTGGCAAAGGCCTTAAGACAGACATGAGCTTGGTGGAAAGAGCAGCGTGGCCAGAACGCAGGGAGCTGTTTGGAGAGAAGACAAAATGCAACTGGATTTGTTATACAGCAGAAACTAACACACGATAGTAAAGCAATTATACTCCAATAAAGATGTAAAAAAAAAAAGATTAAAGGCAAAAAAAAAAAAAAGAAAATATATAAATCAATACAAAAAAAAAGGCAAGGAAGGGAGGGTGTTACAGGCTGGAGTTAATGGAGTTAAGGAGTTAAGGCTTTTACTCTAAAGGTACTGGAGAATTTTAAGATGTGAAGTGGCATGATATGACCTATATTTTAAAAGATGGTAGGGGGCCTACAGCAGAGTGCAGGGGGTCCATGACAAGCCCACTGCAATGGTTCAGGCAAGATGTAGTGGTAGCTTTGAGTGATAACATGGAGATAGAAAAAGATTTATATGATCTGGAGGTAGAGGTTGCAGGACTAGATAACTGATTAGATATTGGCTGATTAGATATACAAAGATGACTCCTAAGTATTTAGCAACTAGGTGTATGACCATACCATTTACTAAGGCAGATGAGTCTGTGAAAGCAGTGGTATACTGGTAAATGTGTAACAACCAACTCTTTAGAGGTAAAAGTCCTTTGGAAGAAAACTTCGTGTTTGATTTCAGGATGTGGATACTCCCACCATTGCCCAACTCACTCTGTAGACATGACATCAGTGAATGAGAGATGGTCCCAAGTCAGCTTTCAGGACCTGGGAGAAGTCTGCTCCAGGCACATCATTGTTGGAACAAGTTTTGAAGAAGGAATAAAATCAAGAATTCTAACGTAGTCTGGACTAAAATTAAAAACCCTGTTAGATACCCAAGAGTCAAGAAATTAATTGCATTTATATATGAGATCTAAGTGCTATTTTTGGCAATCAAGGTACCTAAACTGCATTATCTTCATTTCCTATAGAAATATCTTCACTGATCCCTTTTTTCTTTCTTCTCTCTCTTTTTCTGCTCTTCTCCTTGTTTTAGCTGTGTCTGTGTAAATTTTTCTGTGTGTGTGCATTAGTTTTCTACTGCCCCTGAAATAAATGACTACAAAGTTAGTGGCTTAACATAAACTCATTATCTTTTATTTGTGTAGGTCAGAAGTCTGCCATAGGTCTCCTGGGGCTAAGATCAAGGTGTTGGCAGGGCTGTGTTTCTTTCTGGAAACTCTACAGGAGGATCCATGCCCTTGTCTTCTTCAGTTCCTAGATACCATCTGTATTCCTTGGCTTACCTCTCCCTCCATCTTTAAAACCACAACAGCACATTCAGTCCTTCTCATATGGTATCACTCTGACGCCTCTTCTACTTCCTTCTTCTACTTTTAAGGGCCCTTGTGATTATATTTAGCCAACACAGAAACTCCAGTATAATCTCCTTAAACTAAAGTCATATGATTAGCAACCTTAATTTCACATGCAACCTAATTACCCTAATCTCACATATTCACAAATTCCAGGGAATAGGATGTGGACAGCTTTGGGTGGCCATTTGTCTGCCCACCACAATATGCACGTATGTATGCAGGTATGTCGGTGTGTATTCACACACAGGGACTAATACACGTGTTTATGTTTGCATATCTGTACCTATATATCTATATGTTTTAAGGGCAAAGTTGTATCTATACCTTCCTATGTTTCTATAACACATAAGCTTACACATTTCGTCTACTAGAATTTTGGTGCCAGAAGAATTCGCTTCGATGAGAACAACTTCCTTTTTTCAGTTCAAAGACACTGTTAAATCCATTATGTCATCCTTATCTTGATTTACAAGAAGCTCCAAGTTAAATTTAAACCTCCGATGTAGTAAGTTACTCATCCCTGATAATCACTACGTCTATTTATCACCCTGTATTTAACTTCAGATCTGTATTTGAATGTTAGTTTATAATTGTACTGTATTATATTTGTTTCATATTGGAAGCCACCTCAAAGGCATTTTTGGAAATAAAGTGAGTTTAAAGTTATAAACAATAAGAGCTCTGAAGGAAATCTCAGGAAAGCAAAATGATAGCATTACACATTCCTTAGCTCTATGTAGACCACAGCATTAAAAAACAAATCATGGAAAGCTAAAACCATACAGTAATAAGACTCCAAATCCCTGAGAAGGGAAAGAACGTTCACACCAGCTTTCCATTTTCCACCAAGCTCTGAGGCATTCCAAGAAAATCAAAATGTGATAATCCCAGTCAGATAGAGTATCCAAAAGAAAAAAGAAAGAAAACTTTCCAGGAAGAAATGGAGCCTGACTGCCTGGAAGCTCTCACTCCATGAAAAGCTTAGAATTGCCCCAGGCCTTGCTACTCCCTGGACATTCCTCCTTTCCTAATGCTTCACCTCAGAGGCCCACAGGCATGTTTAAAGATGTTAGGTGGGCCATTGATCATGAAATACTTCACATCCATTGAAAGCCCCCAGCCCGCCTGCAGCAGGCCTACCTCTGTCTCCCACCCATGGGTCATCCAGCCCTTCTGCATGCCCTGGACGTGTGCCAAGAAAAGGCTCCTAACCAGGGGATCAGAAAAGAGGCCACAGATGCATGTGCCAGGAGGAGCGGTTCTGACTGCCACACTGCCCACCCCAGGGACCAGTTCCCCCACCTTGAAAAGGGCTCCTTTCAAGCATAGGAGGCAGAACTGAACTCAAAACCTGACACCAAAATCTACCAGTATGTGGCACTGGGCAAGTCACTTAGGTCTCAGAACCTTAGCATCCCCGTCACTTAAATAGGGTTAATAAGAGTGTCCACCTCACAGATTTGCTGTGAAGATGGAATGCCACGGTGTTTGCAAACTCCCTAGCATACCGGCTGACGTGGTAAGTGGTCCATAAACATCAGCTATAGGTATTGATGAAAATAATAATAAAAGTTAATAATACCCCATCTAGTATGCCAAAAACACACTGCACATTGGGTTGTCCGAGAGGATCTATTTGTGTACGTTCTCAAAAACAAAGCCTCAGAAAGAAATTCGATTCATAGAAAACAACACAGGAAGCGTTTAACCTGCAAACAACCTGTAATAATAATACCCATCATTTATTGCAGGTATACTCTGCATCTGTTACTGAACTAAGCAATTTTTATAAATCATATAATCTTTATAACTACCCTAGACCTACTCATCTGAAACCTGAAATTGCTCGTCTTATACATTAGTAAACTGAGGCACAGAAAAGTTAAGCACTTAGCCAAAGCCACACAGCTTGTGAGTTGCATCTTTATGCCAGGACTGTTTGAGGCCAGAGCTGATGCTATTGGCCGTATGCTTGCTGGATTTATCACATCTCAGAGAGAAATTGAGAAGTCTACTAAACGCCAGTCTTTTAAATGATCGTTCACACAGTGGGCACAGGGTCTCTCCCCAGACTAGGCCTCCTCACTGAGGTCCATGCCCCCTACCCTGCTTCTCAAGTTAGCGGCCAAGCTGCCTGTTTGTTTTCTAGCCTCTTCCAGAGCATCAGCTGAGTGCTCCGGAACCCAGCCCCAAAGGGTCTTCCTCTGTACATTCTGTTCTCTTGATTCCCTGAGGTCAGCCCAACTTCTGAATGGTAGGGGCAGAATCTTTTCAGTTCCTTTCCATGATGGCATCCTTTCCTGTTCTCTGTCTTCTCCCTCCCTTCTAGAAAGCAACAGTACTTTAACACTGGCTAAGAACTTTAGGTCAAAAGTTAGATAAACTTTGTTTTAAATCCTGGCTCCAATGTGTGACCCTGGGTAAGTTATTATGTAACACCCAGCTTCTCCACTGGTATAATGGAGATAATAATGGTATTTATCATACTGGTTTCTTGAAAATAGTAGACAATTAAGTGACGGTTAAATGTACAGTTTTTAGCACAATACCTGGCACAAAGTTAGCATTCAATATATGTAAGATATCATGATAGCACTCATCACAATTTTAATGTTTGATATCTCCTTTCCTGACGGACTGTAAGTGTCAAATTCGCTATAGCATCTCTAGGCCCTACCACAGTGCCCAGCCTCTAGTTGGGGCTTAATGAACACTTGTTGACTGAGTGAATGAAAGAATGCTAGGAATGACCCCTCTACAAGGCATATCACAAACTACTCTCACACTCCCTCTCCCTCCCCCTAGTGGTGACCTAATGAATTCCCCTACTTGGGGATTCCTCACAATTGTCTCATGGGATACTTTGAGGGAGAGAGAGAGAGATGTAGAAATATTTTTAGGAAGCTTTCTACATAAAGTGTTGTATGAAACCTGTGCACTGGGCTCTTTCAAAACACTTAAAGATCAACACTATTTGTCTTGGCTTCTAGAGTCAGGCTGCTGTTTCTCTGACAGTGATATGACCCAGACACTGGGCCACATGGGACCCCAATTATATTCTGATTATGTAAGATTCACAGAGCCTTCCTTCCAAAGAGGGTTCCCTTCCAAGGAGATTTCAGTACATGCTTCCCTAGCCGTTTGGTGTGTCGTGGCTGAGTAACCTCTGCAGAGGAAGAAAATAAAGCAGAAAGATAGAAGAGGGTGAAAAGAAGAGCCAGTGTGAGTTGAGATTGGAAAGTGAATGCTAGGGAGCTTTGACAAAATATTATGAGAGGCTAAAGTCACTGCCAAACAGTAGTGAGATATAGTGAGACTGATGGAGGAAGTATTTTAAGATATTTTTCTGTGTGATAAATGCAATACACCCTAAAATCTTTTCACTAGTCTTTAGTACACACTTAAATAGCTTTTCAGAGATTTTTGAGATCTCTAAGTGGTGTTTCTTTTGAATATGACACCTTGCTAAGACTGACCAAAGGGGTTCCTGACTTTTTAGCTTTCATACACTTTTGTAAATGAATATCCAGTACTGTACACTGGGCTGTGTAGCCTGCATGATTTCTCCTTTTTCACCCCCCTTAGCTGTATACATCATTATATGGAGCCCTGTATAATTACTTTCTTTTTCAAAGCTACCCATTATATCCATATTTATTTATTTTAGCTGCATTAAAATGCCTACTTGAAGAAGCCAGCAGATCACCCAGCATAACTCCCCAAGGATCAATTCCCTTTTAAGGACAGATTTCCAATCAAATTGTGGTCCATGCCTCCTTTCCTGTTCTGTTGGGTGAATAAGCCGTTGCTGACCTGCCCCAATGTCCACAGAACAGTAAGGAGCATGAAGTTTGTAAGACTGGCGCTCCAGGCCTGAGGACTGCCTCACTCTCTCAGCTACTATTAGTGGGACCTTTGTAAAATCGCAGAAACTCTCTGGGCCTTAGAGTCTTCACGGTCTCTGTCTTCACATACTCTGTCCTTCAATCAACATGTACCACCTGCTATTCTGCAAATCCACTGTGCACTTTCCCAAATAGTGGCCACAAATATTGCTCTCTTTAAACTAAAGCTATAACTCTAACAACAGAAGCAGCGTATATTTTCTAGCTATTAAAAGTAAAAATGTAAGGAGCGGCAAATATGGCAGAGTAGGAAGGCGCTGAGCTCACCTACTCCCAGGGGCACACCAAAATTACAGCTATTGGGAGTTGAGGAAGATGGCGGAAGAGTAAGACGCGGAGATCACCTTCCTCCCCACAGATACACCAGAAATACATCTACACGGGGAACAACTCCTACAGAACCACCACTGAACGTTGGCAGAAGACCTCAGACCTCCCAAAAGGCAAGAACTCCCCATGTACCTGGGTAGGGCAAAAGAAAAAACAGAGACAAAAGAATAGGGACGGGACCTGCACCAGTGGGAGGGAGCCGTGAAGGAGGAAAGGTTCCCACACACTAGGAAGCCCCTTCGCGGGCGGAGACAGCGGATGGTGGAGTGGGGGAGCTTAGGAGCCGCGGAGTAGAGCGCAGCAACAGGGGTGTGGAGGGCAAAGCGGAGAGATTCCCGCACAGAGGATCAGGGCCGACCAGCACTCACCAGGCGGAGAGGCTTGTCTGCTCACCCGCCGGGGCGGGCGGGGCTGGGAGCTGAGGCTCGGGCTTCTGTCAGAGCGCAGGGAGAGGACTGGGTTTGGCGGCGTGAACACAGCCTGCAGGGGGTTAGTGCGCCACGGCTAGCCGGGAGGGAGTCCGGGGGAAAGTCTGGACCTGCCGAAGAGGCAAGAGACCATTGTTTCCTGGTGCGCAAGGAGAGGGGATTCAGAGCACCACCTAAACGAGCTCCAGAGACGGGCGCAAGCCTCGGCGATTAGCACGGACCCCAGAAACGGGCATGAGACGCTAAGGCTGCTGCTGCCGCCACCAAGAAGCCTGTGTGCGAGCACAGGTCACTCTCCACACCGCCCCTCCCAGGAGCCTGTGCACCCCGCTACCGCCAGGGCCCAGTGATCCAGGGACAACTTACCCGGGAGAACGCACAGCGCGCCTCAGGCTGCTGCAACGTCACGCCGGCCTCTGCCGCCGCAGGCCCGCCCCTCACGCCGTGCCCCTCCCTCCCTCCAGCCTGAGTGAGCTGGAGCCCCCGAAACAGCGGCTCCTTTAACCCTGTCCTGTCTGAGCGAAGAACAGATGCCCTCCAGTGACCTACACGCAGAGGCGGGGCCAAATCCAAAGCTGAGCCCCGGGAGCTGTGCGAACAAAGAAGAGAAAGGGAAATCTCTCCCAGCAGCCTCAGGAGCAGTGGATGAAATCTCCACAATCAACTTGATGTACCTGCATCTGTGGAATACCTGAAGAGACAACGAATCATCCCAACTTGAGGATGTGAACTTTGGAAGCAAGATATATTATATTTTCCCCATTTCCTCTTTTTGTGAGTGTGTATGTGTATGCTTCTGTGTGAGATTTTGTCTGTATAGCTTTGCTTTCACCATTTGTCCCAGGGTTCTGTTCGTCCGTTTTTTTTTTTTTGTTTTTTTTTTACTTTTTTTAAAAAAATAGTTTTCTTAATAATTTTTTTATTTTAATTATTTTATTTTATCTTATTTTATTTTATTTTATCCTGTTTCTTTCTTTCTTTCTACTTTTTCCTCCCTTTTATTCTGAGCCGTGTGGATGAAAGGCTCTTGGTGCTCCAGCCAGGAGTCAGTGCTGTGCCTCTGAGGTGGGAGAGCCAACGTCAGGACACTGGTCCACAAGAGACCTCCCAGCTCCACGTAATACCAAATGGTGAAAATCTCCCAAAGATCTCCATCTCAACACCAGCACCCAGCTTCACTCAACGACCAGCAAGCTACAGTGCTGGACACCCTATGCCAAACAACCACCAAGACAGGAACACAGCCCTATCCATTAGCAGAGAGGCTGCCCAAAATCATAATAAGGCCACAGACACCCCCAAACACATCACCAGATGTGGACCTGCCCACCAGAAAGACAAGATCCAGCCTCATCCACCAGAACACAGGCACTAGTCCCCTCCACCAGGGAGCCTACACAACCCACTGAACCAAGCTTAGCCACTGGGGGCAGACACCAAAAACAATGGGAACTACAAACCTGCAGCCTGCAAAAAGGAGACCCCAAACACAGTAAGATAAGCAAAATGAGAAGACAGAGAAACACACAGCAGATGAAGGAGAAGATAAAAACCCACCAGACCGAACAAATGAAGAGGAAATAGGCAGTCTACCCGAAAAAGAATTCAGAATAATGATAGTAAATATGATCCAAAATCTTGGAAATAGAACAGAGAAAATGCAAGAAACATTTAACAAGGACCTAGAAGAACTAAAGAGGAAACAAGCAGCAATGAACAACACAATAAATGAAATTAAGAATACTTAGATGGGATCAATAGCAGAATAACTGAGGCAGAAGAACGGATAAGTGACCTGGAAGATAAAAGAGTGGAAATAGCTACTGCAGAGCAGAATAAAGAAAAAAGAATGAAAAGAACTGAGGACAGTCTCAGAGACCTCTGTGACAACATTAAATGCACCAACATTCGAATTATAGGGGTCCCAGAAGGAGAAGAGAAAAAGAAAGGGACAGAGAAAATATTTGCAGAGATTATAGATGAAAACTTCTCTGATATGGGAAAGGAAATAGTTAATCAAGTCCAGGAAGCACAGAAAGTCCCATATAGGATAAATCCAAGAAGAAACACGCCAAGACACATATTAATCAAACTATCAAAAATTAAATACAAAGAAAACATATTAAAAGCAGCAAAGGAAAAACAACAAGTAACACACAAGGGAATCCCCATAAGGTTAACAGCTGATCTTTCAGCAGAAACTCTGCAAGCCAGAAGGGAGTGTCAGGACATTTAAAGTGATGAAGGAGAAAAACCTGCAGCCAAGACTACTCTACCCAGCAAGGATCTCATTCAGATTTGAGGGAGAAATTAAAACCTTTACAGACAAGCAAAAGCTGATAGAGTTCATTACCACCAAACCAGCTTTACAACAAATGCTAAAGGAACTTCTCTAGGCAAGAAACACAAGAGAAGGAAAAGACCTACAATAACAAACCCAAAACAATTAAGAAAATGGGAATAGGAACACATATCGATAATTACCTTAAATGTAAATGGATTAAATGCTCCCACCAAAAGACACAGATTGGCTGAATGGATACAAAAACAAGACCCATATATATGCTGTCAAAAGAGACCCACTTCAGACCTAGGGACACATACAGACTGAAAGTGAGGGGATGGAAAAAGATATTCCATGCAAATGGAAATCAAAAGAAAGCTGGAGTAGCAATTCTCATATCAGACAAAATAGATTTTAAACTAAACACTATTACAGGAGACAAAGAAGGACACTACATAATGATCAAGGGATCGATCCAAGAAGAAGATATAACAATTGTAAATATTTATGCACCCAACATAGGAGCACCTCAATACATAAGGCAAATACTAACAGCCATAAAAGGGGAAATCAATAGTAACACAATCATAGTAGGGGACTTTAACACCCCACTTTCACCAATGGACAGATCATCCAAAATGAAAATAAATAAGGAAACACAGCTTTAAATGATACATTAAACAAGATGGAGTTAATTGATATTTATAGGACATTCCATCCAAAAACAACAGACTGTACATTTTTCTCAAGTGCTCATGGAACATTCTCCAGGATAGAACATATTTTGGGTCACAATCAAGCCTTGGTAAATTTAAGAAAATTGAAATTGTATCAAGTACCTTTTCCGACCACAACGCTATAAGACAAGATATCAATTACAGTAAAAGATCTGTAAAAAATACAAACACATGGAGGCTAAACAATACACTACTTAATAACCAAGTGATCACTGAAGAAATCAGAGAGGAAATCAAAAAATACCTAGAAACAAATAACAATGGAGACACGATGACCCAAAACCCATGGGATGCAGCAAAAGCAGTTCTAAGAGGGAAGTTTATAGCAATACAATCCTACCTTAAGAACCCGGAAACATCTCCAATAAACAACCTAACCTTGCACCTAAAGCAATTAGAGAAAGAAGAACAAAAAAACCCCAAAGTTAGCAGAAGGAAAGAAATCATAAAGATCAGATCAGAAATAAATGAAAAATAAAGGAAGGAAACGATAGCAAAGATCAATAAAACTAAAAGCTGGTTCTTTGGGAAGATAAACAAAATTGATAAACCATTAGCCAGACTCATCAAGAAAAAAAGGGAGAAGACTCAAATCAATAGAATTAGAAATGAAAAAGGAGAAGTAAAAACTTACACTGCAGAAATACAAAAGATCATGAGAGATTACTACAAGCAACTCTATGCCAATAAAATGGACAACCTGGGAGAAATGGACAAACTCTTAGAAATGCACAACTGCCAGGACTGAACCAGGAAGAAATAGAAAATATGAACAGACCAATCACAAGCACTGAAATTGAAACTGTGATTAAAAACCTTCCAACAAACAAAAGCCCAGGACCAGATGGCTTCACAGGCGAATTCTATCAAACATTTAGAGAAGAGCTAACACCTATCCTCAAACTCTTCCAAAATATAGCAGAGGAAGGAACACTCCCAAACTCATTCTACAAGGCCACCATCACCCTGATACCAAAACCAGACAAAGATGTCACAAAGAAAGTAAACTACAGGCCAATATCACTGATGAACATAGATGCAAAAATCCTCAACAAAATACTAGCAAACAGAATCCAACAGCACATTAAAAGGATCATACACCATGATCAAGTGGGGTTTATTCCAGGAATGCAAGGATTCTTCAATATATGCAAATCAATCAACGTGATACACCATATTAACAAATTGAAGGAGAAAAACCATATGATCATCTCAATAGATGCAGAGGAAGCTTTCAACAAAATTCAACACCCATTTATGATAAAAACCCTGCAGAAAGTAGGCATAGAGGGAACTTTCCTCAACATAATAAAGACCATATATGACAAACCCACAGCCAATCTCGTCCTCAATGGTGAAAAACTGAAAGCATTTCCACTAAGATCAGGAACAAGACAAGGTTGCCCACTCTCACCACTCTTATTCAACATGGTTTTGGAAGTTTTAGCCAAAGCAATCAGCAAAGAAAAAGAAATAAAAGGAACCCAAATCGGAAAAGAAGAAGTAAAGCTGTCACTGTTTGCAGATGACATGATAGTCTACATAGAGAATCCTAAAGATGCTACCAGAAAACTACTAGAGCTAATCAATGAATTTGGTAAAGTAGCAGGATACAAAACTAATGCACAGAAATCTGTTGCATTCCTATACACTAATGATGAAAAATCTGGAAGTGAAATTAAGAAAACACTCCCACTTACCATTGCAACAAAAAGAATAAAATATCTAGGAATAAACCTACCCAAGGAGACAAAAGACCTGTATGCAGAAAATTATAAGACACTGATGAAAGAAATTAAAGATGATACAAATAGATGGAGAGATATACCGTGTTCTTGGATTGGAAGAATCAACATTGTGAAAATGACTCTACTACCCAAAGCAATCTACAGATTCAATGCAATCCCTATTAAACTACCACTGGCATTTTTCACAGAACTAAAACAAAAAATTTCACAATTTGTGTGGAAACACAAAAGACCCCAAATAGCCAAGGCAATCTTGAGAACAAAAAATGGAGCTGGAGGAATCAGGCTCCCTGACTTCAGACTATACTACAAAGCTACAGTAATCAAGACAGTATGGTACTGTCACAAAAACGGAAATATAGATCAATGGAACAGGATAGGAAGCTCGGAGATAAACCCACGCACATATGGTCACCTTATCTTTGATAAAGGAGGCAAGAATATACAGTGGAGGGCTTCCCTGGTGGCACAGTAGTTGAGAGTCCACCTGCCAATGCAGGGGACACGGGTTCATGGCCCGGTCTGAGAAGATCCCACATGTTGCGGAGTGGCTGGGCCCTTGAGCCATGGCCACTGAGCCTGCACGTCCGGAGCCTGTGCTCCACAATGGGAGAGGCCACAACAGTGAGAGGCCTGCGTACCACAAAAAAAAAGAATATACAGTGCAGAAAAGACAGCCTCTTCAATAAGTGGTGCTGGGAAAACTGGACAGGTACATGTAAAAGTATGAAATTAGAACACTCCCTAACACCATACACAAAAATAAACTCAAAATGGATTAAAGACCTAAAGGTAAGACCAGACACTATCAAACTCTTAGAGGAAAACATAGGCAGAACACTCTACGACAGAAATCACAGCAAGATCCTTTTTGACCCACCTCCTAGAGAAATGGAAATAAAAACAAAAATAAACAAATGGGACCTAATGAAACTTCAAAGATTTTGCACAGCAAAGGAAACCATAAACAAGACCAAAAGACCACCCTCAGAATGGGAGAAAATATTTGCAAATGAAGCAACTAACAAAGGATTAATCTCCAATATTTACAAGCAGCTCATGCAGCTCAATAACAAACAAACAAACAAAAATCCCAATCCAAAAATGGGCAGAAGACCTAAATAGACATTTCTCCAAAGAAGATATACAGATTGCCAACAAATACATGAAAGAATGCTCAACATCATTAATCATTAGAGCAATGCAAATCAAAACTACAATGAGATATAATCTCACACCAGTCAGAATGGCCATCATCAAAAAATCTAGAAACAATAAATGCTGGAGAGGGTGTGGAGAAAAGGGAACACTCTTGCACTGTCGGTGGGAATGTAAATTGATACAGCCACTATGGAGAACAGTATGGAGCTTCCTTAAAAAACTAAAAATAGAACTACCATATGACCCAGCAATCCCACTACTGGGCATATACCCTGAGAAAACCATAATTCAAAAAGAGTCATGTACCAAAATGTTCATTGCAGCTCTATTTACAATAGCCATGACATGGAAACAACCTAAGTTTCCGTCATCAGATGAATGGATAAAGAAGATATGGCACATATATACAATGGAATTTCTCAGCCATAAAAAGATGAAATTGAGATATTTGTAGTGAGGTGGATGGACATAGAGTCTGTCATACAGAGTGAAGTAAGTCAGAAAGAGAAAAACAAATACCGTATGCTAACACATATATATGGAATCTAAGAAAAAAAAAAGGTCATGAAGAACCTAGGGGTAAGAAGGGAATAAAGACAGAGACCTACTAGACAATGGACTTGAGCATATGGGGAGGGAGAAGGGTAAGCTGTGACAAAGTGAGTGGCATGGACATATATACACTACCAAACCTAAAATAGATAGCTAGTGGGAAGCAGCTGCATAGCCCAGGGAGATCAGCTCGGTGGTTTGTGACCACCTAGAGGGGTGGGATAGGGAGGGTGGGAGGGAGGGAGGGAGACAGAAGAGGGAAGAGATATGGGAACATATGTATATGTATAACTGATTCACTTGGTTATAAAGAAGAAGCTAACACACCATTGTAAAGCAATTATACTCCAATAAAGATGTTTTAAAAAATTACAACTATTTACAGAACAACTATTGACTGGAACAACCTGAAGACTAGCAGAAAAGATCTTATGCAACTAAATATATAAAGACGGAATCAGAACAAGATGGGTAGGAGGGGTGGGGATGGGGTATAGTCAACAGCCACATCCTTAGGTGGGCAACACACAAATCAGAGAATAATTACAATTTCAGAGCTTCTCCCCAAGGAGCAAGGGGTCTAAGGACCACATCAGGTGCCCCTGCCCAGGGATCCTTCACTGGGGAGACAAGATCCAAGAATGTTTGGTTTTGAAGGCCAACAGGGCTTACTTTCAGGAGAGCCAGAGAACTGTGGGATACAGATACTCCACTCTTAAAGGGTACACACAAAATCTCACACTCCAGAACCCAAGGCAGAAGCAATAATTTGAAAGGAGCCTGTGTCAGATCTACCTGCTGATCTTAGATACCCTCTCTGAGAGGCCATGGGCAACTGGGACTTACCAAGAGAAAAAGGACTCTGACAGCAGCAATTTGGGGAAGTTCATTCTACCACGAAGATATGGGTGCTGGTAAGCACCATTTTGGAATGTTCCTCCTGCTTATTAGCATCAAGGCCCAGACCCACCCACCAGTGGGCTGGCTGGCAATAGCCCCAGGACACCTAGAGACCCATAGCCAGCCTTTGGGACCCTACAGCTCCAGGAAACCCAGGACCCAACAGCTAGAGTTATCAGGAGCTGGCTCTGCCCAATAGTAGGCTGGCAATAGACCTGGGACCTAACCTCAACCACCAGTGGGCAAATACCAATACAAGGACCAACACAGTCCCCCAGTCAGCTGTGTCAGGACCCTGCCCACAACAAGAAGGCTGACACCACCTCTAGGACATATTGGGCCCCTCACCTAGCCACCCGGAATCTAGCCCCACCCACCAGCAAACCAACACCAGCTCTAAAATACCCTATACACTGCAGCCAGCCATCTCAGAAACTAACCCTGCACATCAGCAGGCTGTCACAACCCCATAACCATCAGGCCACAACCCAGCCAACCAGCAGGCTGGCACTAGCTCCAAGACAACAACCCACAGCCCAACAACCCCACAGCCAGCCACCCTGGGACATGGTTCCACCCATCAGTGGGCCAGCAACAGCACCATGACACCCCAGGCTGTGAAGCCAGCCATGCCAGGACCCAGACCTAACCACCAGCAGTTAGCAGTCTGCACACTAGGTAGAGCATGGCAACCAACCAGACTAGTGGCCAGACACACCTACAAGCATGCCTACAGTAGTCACCCCACCACAACAGAAGGGCTTAAGCAGCCAAAGTAGAGAGCACCCCAGAGCTCTGGTGACCAGAGGGGAGTGCACCGCAGGACCCCTTAGGATGTCTCCAACATGTGACCACTTTACCAAGATTGATATAAGGACATTATATAATGATAAAGGGACAAATCCAAGAAGATTCAGCAATTGTAAATAATTATGCACCCAACATAGGAGCACCTGAATATATAAAGCAAATATTAACAAACATAAAGGGAGAAATTGACAGTAACACAATAATAGCCGGGGACTCTAACACCCCACTTACATCAACAGATAGATCATCCAGGCAGGATGTCAATAAGGAAACACTGGCCTTAAGTGACACATTAGAGCAGACAAAATTAATAGAACATTAGGAGAACCAAAAAGAGCCATGCACATGGAACATCTTTTCAAGTGCACATGGAACATTCATTCTCCAGGAAAGAGCATATGCTAGGCTACAAAATAAGTCTCAGTAAATTTAAGAAGATTGGAATCTTATCAAACATATTTTCTAACCACAAATATATGATACTAGAATCAACTACAAGAAAAAACTACAAAAAAATACAAACATGTGGAAGCTAACCAATATGCTACTAACCAACCGGTGGGTCACTGAAGAAATCAAAAAGGAAATTTTAAAAACTCGGAAACAAAAATGGATAATACAAACATACAAAAACCTATAGAATGCAGGAAAAGCAGTTCTAGAGGGAAGTTTATAGTGATACAAGCCTACCTCAGCAAACAAGAAAAATCTCAAATAAACAACCTAAACTTACATATAAAGGAGCTAGAAAAAGAGTAACAAACAAAATTCAATATTAGTATAAGGAGAGAAAAAATAAAGATCAGAACAGAAATAAATGAAATAGAGACTAATAAACAATATCAAAGAACAATGAAAATAAGAGCTGGTTCTTTGAAAAGATAAATAAAATTGATAAAACTTTAGCCAAAATCATTAAAAAAGAGATAAATATAAGTAAAATCAGAAATGAAAAAGGAGTTACAACACCACAAAAATACAAAGGATCATAAAAGGTTACTACAGTTATATGCTAATAAAACAGACAACTGGGCTTCCCTGGTGGCGCAGTGGTTGAGAGTCCACCTGCCAATGCAGGGGACATGGGTTCGTGCCCCAGTCCGGGAAGATCCCACATGCCGCAGAGCGGCTAGGCCCGTGAGCCATAGCCGCTGAGACTGTGCATCTGGAGCCTGTGCTCCTCAACGGGACAGGCCACAACAGTGAGAGGCCTGCATATGGCAAAAAAAAACAAAAACAAAAAAACGGACAACCTATAAGAGATGGGTAAATTCCTAGAAATGTAGAATCTCTTAAGACTAAATCAGGAAGAGATAGAAAATAGAAAACAGACCAATTACCAGTAATGAAGTTGAATTAATAATTTAAGAAACTCCCAATAATAAAAGTCCAAGACTACACAGGTGAATTCTACCAAACATTTAGAGAAGAGTTTACACCTATCATTCTCAAACTATTCCAAAAAACTGAAGAGTAAGGAAAACCTCTGAACTCCTTCTATGAAGCCAGCATCACCCTGATACCGAAACCAGACAAAGACCCCACACAAAAAAAGAAAATTACAGACCAAATCACGGATGAACTTTGATGCAAAAATCCTCAACAAAATATTAGCAAACCAGATTCAACAATACTTTGAAAGGATCATAAAACATGACCAAGTGGTTCATCCCAAGGATGCAAGGGTGGTTCAATATCTGCAAATCAATCATTGTGATACACCACATTAACAAATTGAAGAATAAAAATCATGTGATCATCTCAATAGATGCAGAAGAAGCTTTTGACAAAATCCAACATCCATTCATAATGAAAACTCCCAACAAAGTGGGTATAAAGTGGGTATGTTTAATCCTCAACATAATAAAGTCCATATATAACATACCTACAGCCAACATCATACTCCATGGTGAAAAGCTGAAAGCGTTTCCTCTAAGATCAGGAACGTGACAAAAATGCCCATTCTCACTACCTTTATTCAACATAGTGTTGGAAGTACTAACAACAGCAATCAGGCAAGAAGAAGAATTAAAATGAATCCAAACTGGAAAGGAAGAAGTAAAACTGTCACTGTTTGCAGATGACATAATACTACATATAGAAAATCTTAAATATGCCACCAAAAAACTATTAAAACTAATAAACAAATTCAGTGTAGTTGTAAGATACAAAATTAATATACCAAAATCTGTTGTGCTTCTATAGACTAACAGCAAACTATCAAAAAGAGAAATTAAGAAAACAACCCTATTTACAATTCCATCAAAAAAAAAAAAAACTCAGAATAAATCTAACCAAGAAAGTAAAAGACCTGTACTCAGGAAATTCTAAGACACTGATGAAAGAAACTGAAAACAACACAAGCAAATGGAAAGATATACCATGTTCATGGATTAGAATAATTAACATTGTGAAAATGACCATACTACCCAAGGTAAACTACAGATTTAATGCAATCCCTATTAAAATATCAATGCAATTTATCACAGAACTAGAACAAATAATTCTAAAATTTGTATGGAAACAAAAACGACCCTGAATAGCCAAAGCAATCTTGAGAAAGAATAACAAAGCTGAAGCTATCACACTCCCTGTTTTCAAACTGTATTATATAGCTACAGTAATTAAAACAGTATGGTACTTGCACAAAAACAGATACATAGATTGATGTAACAGAATAGAGAACAGAAATGAACAGACAGTTGTACAGTGGGCTACTTGGTACAGGTACACACTGTCAAGGCATTAGAATAGCCAATTCTTTATTCAGTTATGAAAAGGAGGAGAGGGATTGCATATTTTTTAATCCCCCTTCTTGACGGATGATGATCAAAACAAGATTGCTTTCTACCCTTCCAAGATTTTCTTCTTGGTTTTGTCCTCTAATGGAAATACTCAGAGCACTGAAGGAAGAAGAGGGAAATCTGCAGGGTAGAAAGAAAGGGTGGGGTGGAATATGAGAGATCATGATAATGCAAATTCTGCATAATCTATTTCTGGATGGATATGAGTATTTGCCCAAATAATGGCTGGATATTCAACAGGCAGAATATCCAAGTCCACTAGTGCTGTGTTAGGGAAGCATATTTTTTTAAATGAAAAATGATTATAAGATTCAAATAACACTCTAGCCATAAGTGAGTTATGACTAGAAAGTTGATCAAAATGTAGTCTTTTCCAAAATTATTTTCTTGCTTTTAAAAATGGGAAATAGAAAAAAAAAAGGGAAATTGTTTACACTATTATGTTGCCTCCTACTTCACTCTAAAATTTTTAATAGCTGTACACATTTGCTGTTTTCTTGGATATTTCAAACTTAATAGGAATATTTCTGTCCTTCCATGTGAGCCCAAAGTGCCAGATTTCTGGGCTTTGTAAATTGTGAATGAGAACTTGATGTCACGTTTTTGAAAGACCAGGATAACAGATTGCTTTTTTTTTCTTTAACGTCTCATATATCATATTATATTCAAGTTCTCTTGGCAATTTCTAGATCTTGATATTATAAAGACACTGTGTATCTAAGACTTTTCCATTATAAAATGAACATTTGGCTCATATGCTATAAATGAAGAGAAATGAAGGAAGTCTGAAAAATAAGGTACATTTATAAGAAAATATATGCAAAACATCATCAATGAAGCAATTTAACCTTCTATGCTAAAGCACCTTGACAAAAATGCTCTACCTAATAATGTCATGAATACACACTTTTCAGGTTATTGGTACTTTCATATGTGTGAAAGCACATGAAATTAGGGAAGTAATATAGACTAGTCATTAAGGATAAGGACCAGGAGAGGGAAAGACTTGTTCATTTACCCATCATGATCTTGGACAAACTACTTAATCTCTCCGGGCCCATCTGTCAAATGAAAGAATAAAGCTACACAATTCATTATGAAGATTAAATTAAAATAATGTATATAAAGAGCTTAGTATGGTGCCTTTGCATAAGAAAAATTAATATATGGTTATTATTTTTTAATGGAGAAGTTGAAAATGAGACTTTACACATATTAAACCAACTGTGTCTTTTAGGGCAAATTTTAAAGCAAGCTGCCTAGGTTAGGACAAAACTAATAGGCATTAAGAATGATCCAGACCCCAAAAGTAATTTTTTCAAATGAAAAAGCTAGAGGACTTAAAACCACAATTCAGGACTTCCCTGGTGGCTCAGTGGTTAAGAATCCGCCTGCCAATGCAAGGTACACCGGTTCGAGCCCTGGTCCAGGAAGATCCCACATGCGCAGAGCAACTAAGCCCATGCACCACAACTACTAAGCCTGCACTATAGAGCCTGCAAATTGCAACTACTGAGCCACATGCTGCAACTGCTGAAGCCTGTGCGTCTAGAGCCCGTGCTCCACATAAGAGAAGCCACCGCAGTGAGAAACCCGCGCACTACAACTAAAAGTAGCCCCTGCTCGCCACAACTAGAGAATCCAAACCCTGCGCTCAGCAACAAAGACCCAACCCAACCAAAAATAAGTAATAAATTAATTAATTGTTTTAAAAATCACATGTACACCGTAATTATTTTAAAAAAAGAAAACACACAATTCAGTGGTCTTTTCCCCATTCTCCCATTCTCATCTGTTGATCACATTCCTTTTGGTTGCTCTTCCCTTGGCTTCCAGTGAGAGACTGTTCTCTGGGTCTCCTCACACATGTCATCATTTCTCTCTTCTTTCCTACTTCAGCTCCTGGAATGTAGGTCTTTATGATCCAAGTTTCATTGCATTTTCACTTCTTTTTCTCAACTGTCTTCCCCTTGAGCAATGTATTCAATCCCCTATCCTTAGTCAACACTTCTATGAAGATGATCTCCAAATCTGAAATACAAGTCATGTTCTCTCTCCCAAGTTTCAGTTCTGTATTTCCAGCTGCCTCCTAGAGGGCTCCACCTGTCCCATCTTTACCTCCTACTCAGTATATTAGCCCCATTTCCACCCAACTAGATCATTCTCTTGACTTCTCTGCTCCTACTAATAGTGTGGTCATCTTTCCATGCATCAAGATTTACAATTTTGGCATCACCTCTCACTCTTTTTTCTCTTATCCTCCATAATACTTAAGTTTTAGCTAAATTCTATAAATTCTACTCCTGTGATATCTTTTAGAATAATTTTCTCATCTCAGCCCTCTCTCTCTCTCTTAATTTAGTCCTTATCCTTTATTGTCTATGATATTGGAAAGGTCTCCTATAAGTTTTTCTGCTCTCAGAATCTCCCCCAATCCTAATCCATTTTACAGTATACTCTTCTTTTTTTTTTTTAATATTCATTTATTTATTTTTAGCTGTGTTGGGTCTTCGTTTCTGTGTGAGGGCTTTCTCTAGTTGCAGCGAGCGGGGGCCACTTTTCATCGCTGTGCACGGGCCTCTCACTATCGCGTCCTCTCTTGCTGTGGAGCACAGGCTCCAGACGCGCAGGCTCAGTAGTTGTGGCTCACAGGCCTAGTTGCTCTGCGGCATGTGGGATCCTCCCAGACCAGGGCTCAAACCCGTGTCCCCTGCATCGGCAGGCAGATTCTCAACCACTGCGCCACCAGGGAAGCCCCTACAGTATACTCTTCTTAATCACAATTCTCATTAAATGACTTACCTGTTCAGAAACCCTCAGTGATTCTCCATTACCTAGACAGTCCCTTTTCCCTGGCATTCTCAGGTCCCTATGATATGGCCCATATCCTGTGTTTCCAACATTGTTTCCCACCCGCTCTTCTTAATGACTCCTTTACTCCAGCCCATTTGAATCACTTGCTCCTTCTGATATACATTGAAATTGCATCATCTCTATTTGTTCATGCTTTCTCTCTCCTAGAATACTTTCCCCTATCTCTAATGAGATCCTCACTTCCACCACACATGCAAGTAATTTCTCACCTCCTCTGAATTTCCCAAACCATCCATAATATTTTTGCAATATGTTTTATTTTATACTTTCTAATCTAATCATCTGGGTACTTGTCCTATCTTCCATATGAACTGCAAGTGAACAAGGCCAGGATCTATAAAGGATGCAATTTTTGTATCCACTACTATATCCAGCACAGGGTTTTACATATACTATATCAGCAAATTGTCAAAATAGTTATGAAATGCACTTCTTGGCTTTGATCCTGTAAACATAAATTCAATTGCCAGTTTAGGATTTTATTCACCTAGATGAATACATAGCACCATTGAAGTATTATGTGGTCTTTGCAAAGTCTACTGGAAATTCCTTAAAAATAAGTAGAGAGATATTGCCACAAAAATGCAGTCAACAAAGCCAGTGGACACCAGCACAAACTCAATTGCAGGATAGCATAAAAATCAAAGGAATACCACAATCATCTTTGCAAAAACTCTCTTTCTTCACAGCTCTCAGCTCTAGATGAAGCTTTATTAATGGGTAGCATGGGCAGAAAGAGTTTGACAAATCCCTCCAAAACTTGTTGATTTAAGTTTATTGTGATGCTGTTACGATCTAGTATCCTTAATTAAATTTATGTGCTATGTGTTAAGTCATTTTCATTTCTGTTTAACCTCCTGTTTGAGGAGGTTTTGTTCCACTATCACATCAAAATCTAGCTGGATCGCAAAGCAGAGTATAAAGAAGGTTGTCCTTTCTCGGCCTTTCCAATTGCACTTGTAGAATCAGAGTCTGAAGTCTATTTAAGTACTCCCAAATGAAGAAGTTAAAACGCAGTCCTTCCTAAGCATCTCCCCATGCCTGTAGAGCTGAACTCCCAGTTCCCGTGTTCTGATAAATTACCTTACAAATTAGTCCAATCATCTTATCATCATATTTGCAGGTTTTATTCCTTCTTTGGAACTTACAGAGATTAAAAATAAATTTTAGTTTCTTCCAACATAGCTTCCAAATTTACTGCTCCTCTTTCCTTCACATCTGACTCTAAATCAAGCCAAAGGCAGAGTACTCCCTCCCTGGTGATGTCCTCCCTATCATCCATCACGCCTCACTGATGCAATCCAATGCCATAAACTGTCTTCAGGGAGCATGGGTGGCCAACAGATGTGAGCCCATGAGTGAATGGAAGAATTGTGTAAGACTGCGTCTAGTGTAAGGAACGTGCAAGGGCATATTTGCCAGATCTCCTGGATGCTTTATGGGGATGGTTTTAGTCTCCCCTTAAGGAAAAAAGAATTCTAATCCTGTTTTCATCCCTCCTTTCCACATTTATTTTGAGGGTTTTCTTTTTTTCACATAAGTTTAATTTACATGTCCTTTTTAAGTTCACGGTTAAAGATTCCCCCCAAAAGATCTGATCTATACTAGGGAGAGAAATGAGAAATTACCCAGATAACTTGACTGACCTCTCTTCTCCCAATTGTCCTTAGCAGAAAACTAAGTCAGAGTCAAATAAACTTTTGTTTAATTTGTCATTGAAGCAATTAAATTTCCATTTTAACTTTCCCAATAAAAATTTCGCTTTCCAATTATATATTTCAATAATGAAAATTAAATGTAACTTATAAAGGTTATTTTATAATATAAGGTTATATTTGCACATTTGGTTTGTGTTAATTTTATTATTATGTGGGTTTTCTTATTAAACACTGTTATATGCAGCTGGGAACACTATCATAGCCATATTTCACCTTTATGAAACAAAATGGTTAGATACTCTATGCAGGCTTTCAAAATGTGATCCAATGCATGTGATCTCTATTTGTTTTGCAGGTTTTTGTCACACTGAACCTCACCCTTGGAAATAAGGAATGGGGGGCTTTTGTTATATTTATTAAAGCAGTTCTTTCTCTATTAGCTCTTGGAAGTTGTGGGCCAATTTGCATAAGGAGCCAATGATTTTCTGGAACAGAAAGGACCACAGTACTTTTCCCTGCCCCCAACTTCCTCTCCATAAAAGTCAAGTTAGATTTGGGTGGCCTCAAGAAGCACTGAAGAACAAGACTGGAATGGGGTTAGAACAAGAGTGGAGAGCAAAGGGACAGTGATGGAGGCCAGGGACGAATCAGGTGCCATAGACACGCCTGTGTCTCAAGGTGCGGCAGCTATGAAAATGAGACTGGTGGACCTCCGCCTACAGGAGCATCATCAACTGAGGCCCCAGTGGCCGCACTCTGAAAACCATCCCTGCATTTGTGCCAAGGTCACACCTCCCATGGGTGACCTTCTGCCAATGACCTGTTTTGGGGAGATGTGGGACTCCTTTTTTGGCTGGCTTTGACTTAAGAACTCCCCAAAGACCTTGCCAAATCTTCCTTATACCACACAGCAGTCTAGGAGGCTGGCACCCAACCTGCTCTCCCTCACTCACTCACTTGGGATCAGACTGGTATCTTCCATCTCTCTCCTTTCATACAGGCACTTCCCCCCCCAATAAAATTTTTGTATGTTTAATTCCATCTTGGCATCTACTTCTTGAGGGACACAGACTAACATACAAGGTACAAGCCTGAACCTGTCTGGACCTACACTTCTTGAAGCCACTGTGTCCCAAGAACTATTAGATTAAAACTTATAAAATTGCCAATAGCCAACCATTTGTGACCTATAAAAATGACAGTCTTGGGGGCTTCCCTGGTGGTGCAGTGGTTGGGAGTCCACCTGCCGATGCAGGGGACATGGGTTCGTGCCCCAGTCTGGGAGGATCCCACATGCCGCGCAGCAGCTGGCCCCATGAGCCATGTCCACTGAGCCTGCGCGTCCGGAGCCTGTGCTCTGCAATGGGAGAGGCCAAAACGGTGAAAGGCCAGCGTACAGCAAAAAAAAAAAAAAAAAAATGACAGTCTTATACAGTCCAACCTAACAGCAGTACAGAATGTTGACAGAGCCGAAACACTGGAGGCTTAGTCTTCCAAGGCATAGCGTTTCCTTGAGCTTGAAATAGGACTCTGCACTCCCATTCTTGGGAGGGCTGGAGCTGGGGGATTGAGCCCAATCCCTGACCTCAGGACAACTTTGCGTCTTCCTGTGACCCATGTTTCCCTCAGGAGACAGTGTGGCAACTCCTAATCAGTCTTACCCACTGGCCTGTTTCCTTTGGGGCCCAGCTCTCCATCGTTGCTCACCTGTAAGATGATGAGCATCAAAATGTTTCCTGATTCTTCTCCCTGGTGCAGCCCATGGAAATGCCTTGGCTCAGGAATTGATAGAACTTTGACCCTGAAGGCACCAGTCAATTTGTGAGGAACTCTTTTAAATCAGAGGTACCTTAGAAATTGGGCGAGTCTGCCTTTCCAGGGTAGGCAGGACACCATTCCAGAACACAGGGCGCCCTCCCCCATCTTGTATTTCCAGCACAGCCTACTAAGGCGGCTTCTACTCAGGAAGCAGGCCCTCTAAGAGAGTCAGCCTACTGAGTTAGGACCGAATCTGAGACCTTTCTTCTGTTCCTCAGACCATTGAAATAGAGATAGGGACCCATAGACATATAAAAGAGGAATAATGGGATCTTGGAGGGATGTCTTCCTCCTATTGGCAATGGTAGAAGACCACTCTGGCCTAATTAGGACATGCAATTTGCCCCTCAAATTCAATACCCCATTTATACACAGTAAAAGTGTAAATGACAAAAATTTACCTTCAGTGGAAAAACTAGGTTTTTTGTTTGTTTGTTTTGCCTGTGTTGGGTCTTCGTTGCTACACAGGTTTTCTCCAGTTGCAGCGAGTGACAGCTACTCTTCGTTGCAGTGCACGGGCTTCTCATTGCGGTGGCTTCTCTTGTTGCGGAGCACAGACGCTAGGCATGCTGGCTTCAGTAGTCGTGGCATGTGGGCTCAGTAGTTGCGGCTCATGAGCTTAGTTGCTCTGTGGCATGTGGAATCTTCCTGGATCAGGGCTCAAACCCGTGTCCCCTGCATTGGCAGGCAGATTCTTAACCACTGAGCCACCAGGGAAGCCTAAAAAATTGTTTTCATGATGATTAAACCTAACTCAAATTGTAATTTAAACTAGGAAGACTTCTCAAAAATCTTTATTTTTCTCTAAAACTAATTAACAAGATAACTTTTATTCTCAAATACAAGAAGCCTTGCTTTTTCCCCTAATGATTTCCTTTTTCTTATTAAAGAAAAACAATTAACTTTGCATGCAATTAATTTGAAAGCTTTAACATGAAAAATAGTATCCACTTATTGAGTGCTAACAGTATGCAAATATAAAGTTAGGAGCTGTAGAGTACTTAAGTTCTGCCCCTTCCATTAACCCAAAGCTATGGGGTGGATAGAGTAAGATCAGGAACTTTCGTATACTATATTTTTTCCATACAATTTTAAAAGTTGATATTATAAAATTTTGTATTTCACTTTACATAACATTTCTCTAACTTATCATAAATATTTCATCAACATCATTTTTAACATCACACAACTTTCCATTGTATAGACATTATAATATGTTTAATTCTTCCTTGTTTTTGGACACTTAGATTGTTTTACACTTTTTGCCTCAAACATATGAATGTGTGTGTATGGGTGTGTGTTTAGATTTATTCTTAAGAGTAGAGTTGGGCTTCCCTGGTGGTGCAGTGGTTGAGAGTCCGCCTGCCAATGCAGGGGACACGGGTTCGTGCCCCGGTCCAGGAAGATCCCACTAATGCCGCGGAGCGGCTGGGCCCGTGAGCCATGGCCACTGAGCCTGCGTGTCCAGAGCCTGTGCCCCGCAACAGTAGAGGCCACAATAGTGAGAGGCCCGTGTACTGCAAAAAAAAAAGAGTAGAGTTACTGGGTTTAAAGATTATTACCTTTTTACTTTGCATCTTCAAATTTATTTTACTTTTCTATCAGCAGTACATGAACATTTCTATTGGAGACCTTGAATAATACTGAAGAAAGATATGGAAGATCATAGGATATTCTTAGCTTAAATATCTTTTCTGATATGAAATGGAAAATGGTTATCTCATTCAAATTTGCATTCCCATACTAATAATATTTAACATTTTTCACCAAGTTTATTAAAGAGTCTGTATCTTTAGTCTTTAGTATAATGTCAGAGTTCTTATTTTCAAACCAGCAAAAGTCATCTCTGTAATCTTCCTGAAAATTCTCTTCAGTTATTTAGATGGACAGATTTTAAATAGGGCTTTTAACCATTCCTTATATTATGCAATTCATTTGCCTCAGCATAAGTGCTGTAGTGGATTTTTCACTAATATATGAACAGGTATATTTATAGAGCTGTGTGTGTGTGCACATTTATCATCAATGAACATCAACAAGCTAATCTTCGACCTCTGAAATTATTGGAATAACTAACATATCACAGTTATAAGCTAATACATGACTAAATTCATTTCCTTTCTCAAATTACTATTATCTTGTTACTTCTTACATTTTCCAATTTGCCCTAAGAGTTTCTTATGTAGTTATGGCCAACTATATGGTAAAAAAATCCCCAATATTAAGAGTTAATAGACCATTTGATTCAAGTTGGTTTCTTAATATTTTCTCCATAATGCTACATGTCTTAGCATAGAGAACTTGATACAGCATTTTTTTTAGATTAACTAACCCAATTCATTCTCTCCAGATCATGGATTGGAAGTTGGATGGAAAAGTATAAATTAGTGTGGAAAAATAATTTTGCCAAATTTCATTTCCAATCATTCTCCATCGAAACTTTATCCTTTTGCTATTTCAATATATTTATGTGACATTTTTTCAAGTTGTTAAAAATTTATTTATTTTAAAGGCTCAATGGGCTTCTTGGTTGCCAAATCGCTTTTTTTTATTTTGATGATATGAACTAGAATGAATTAATAACACATGGAATCAATGTTCTCTAAAATATATGTTTGTTTTTTTTTTAAGTTTGGAGAAAGGGGGTGAGAAGAGGTGCTTGGCAGAATGTTTGGGTTTTAGTAAATCCAGAATTTTTGAAAAATTGTTCCAGATGTTTGATGAACCCACTGGTGCCCCAAAGTTTCACCCAAACCTGCCATAAATAAAGATAATTATAAACAGCAAAAGCTGACATTAAGGCAGCATGTAATGGATGCCGTAGGAATCAGAATTAACTCTAAACTGAATTCACCACAGTTAATAGTGGATATGGATGTGTTGTAAATACTATGGAGAAAAGTATAGTTTTACAGTGTGACTTCCTAAAGGAAATAGAAAAATAAAAACAGAAGTAGTTCATACATGAAAATCTGATGGCATCCTGGCCTTTCATCCTGGCATTCAGAAGCGCTCATTATCTTGCCCAATGGTTCTTAAGGCAGAATAATAAATCTCCCATCAAGGATGTTTGGAAACTTGTGGGACATTTTTGGTTGTCACAATGACTGGGAAGAGCTATTGGCATTTATTACCCAGCTGCCAAAAGGATGATTAATATCCTGCAAGTCCCATAAAACAAAGGACTGTTCACACAACTAACCGTGGTGTCCTATCAGCTCCCACAAATCATAGCCATCTTGCCTTTGTTTTTCTCATACCGTTTCTTCACTTGTAATTCTTTACCTGTCTTCTTCAGTCATCCACATTTGCGATTTTCTTCCAGAAAGATTCTTGTCTACCTCAGGTCTTTCCTCAAAGACCAACCTCCATAGCGAATCTTTATCTTCCCTTTAAGTCTTTTGATAGCTTCATTATTTCATATTTATTTCCCTGATTACATCTACTACAGGGTAATTTGTGTAAACAGAGCAGGTTAATTAACCACTGCTGCTCTTTTTTTATCAAGATGTTTGTGGTCTTGTAGACTCAGCCATAATTGAACTTCCTCACTTGGCTTTATTGAGAGAATTTTGTCATATGTGTGTACATTCATGTGGATATAAATATAGGTATAGACATATGTATTACACGTGTTTCTATAAACACACAAAACACTGTCTTCTCATTTAAGGATGACACTGTTTGGGTCTTTTGACTGAAAGATTGGGTGAGAATTTGACCTATTGGTTCTACTCCTTAGATAATCCTTCACCTCTGATTCTGGTAGTTTCACCTCCTACTATCTGCATTTAGAAGCACAAAGAAGTACTGTTTACTATACTAAGGAATAGCACTAAGGAATCATTAGAGGCTTAAAGTGCAGCCAGGAAGAGTCAACTCAGGAAAATATAATCTTATACTTCTGGGAGGAAGTAATTTCCTCAGACATTTCCTGGAAGATATAAACTATACATCTGGACTGTGGTAATGCCTCAGGATGACTAAGGAGAGTTTCATCTTTCAAGCCAGTAAGAACGGTATTCTGTGCTTCAGAATAGCCCTTCTCTGGCTTCATGTAAAAAGAGTTAGGGGCTCTGATGCAAAATGAATAGCTTCTACTTTAATTTAGGGTTGGTATCACTTTGGTAATGTTTAATACAAGCAGGCTTTATCTTATGAACTTCTGAATGCCCTGTCGCCATCACTGGAGGCTTCCTGCCCCTCTGGATGCCTGCCAAATTGTCCCTTGGCCATTGCAGTGCTTGTCACCCAAAAAAGCCCACCCAGTCCCTTGCAGCTTCAACCCACCTGTAGCCCTATAACAGGCACAGGATTAAAAGCTCAAAAGATCCAAAGTTTAATTTTACTATGTAAAGGGGAGGAAGTATATACACTCTGTAGACAAAAAGAAGTTTTACCGCTAACACTCTACATTCTCTGTGTGAAATAATCAATTATGAAAACTGCTTAGTAATATAACAATATTTTGTTAACCCAAATACCAAAAATAATACTATTGTCTTTTTCTGACTATGAAAGCAACACATTCATTTTTTAAATAAGAAATACATAAAGATAACAAAATAATTAGAAAATTATCTCTAATTCTACCACATAGAAATCATCAGTTAATACTTTGGTGAACATCTGTCCAGATTTTATATTTGTATATATACACGTACCTGTTCTAAGTGGGATTATAAAGCATAAATACTGTCTTTAATATTGTTACTTAATATATTACAGGCATGTTTCCATGCCAAACACAAATAAAGAAGATGTAACTATATTACCATTTTTAAAGCTACTTAGAATCCACTGCATGAATGGACATGATTAATAAATTGCCCTATTGTCCGACTTGTAGATTGTTCTCTGTATTTCACTATTACATGCAACATTGTGATTAACATAATTACATATACATTTTGGAAATTTTTGATCATTTATTCACAAGGGTTAAATTCTAGGAGTGGAATTACTGAATCTTCTTAGAGTAGAAAACTAATTTTAATTTACATTGCTAAATTTTCCTCTTCCCCGAAATACCATACCAATTTACTCTCCAATCTGAAACACCTTAAATTCTGGGTTTAAAGCAATTAATTTACATTCTTTTGGAATATAACCCACTCCCGATTTTGAAGCTGCCCATGTGAATTGTTGTTTAAAATTGTGATGTTTAAACTGTGTTCTGATTTATTCTCTCAGGGATCAAGGACCCAGAGGAGGAAGCGGCTGGTGTTGGGGGCAGGGGGTTCACTTTTCCTTTTTTAAGATTTAAACTAAAAAGAAACTTCAGTTTTTATGGATTTGTACAAGATTGCTTCTGGGCAAGATTTAATAAAAGAGCTCAGGAAACATTGGTTAAAAATATCTTTTCTCACAGTGCCAAGGAGAAAAAGTAGTTATTGTTCTATATCACTATCTGACAAGTAGCTCTCAAAAGAATAACACTTTACCATGATTTTAGGGTAAGAGAAAAATTGCTCTAAAATCGTCTGTCTGTACATATGATCTGTCAGTCTTTATTAGGCTGCCATTTTTAGAGGTAGTTGGAAACATTTAACTAAAGACAAAATCAAAAATTTAATCCACAATTAAATTGAATAAGGATATTAAGCCAAAACAACAACAACCACCCTGGGTTGATACACTAAGCAAATGAGATTGTTTTAGTATTTTATCAGTGCTCCTTAATAGTTTTGATAATATTAACAAGATAAAGGGGAAATGTGACATTCAATTGTTTCATTGCAAAGACATGAAAAATTGTATCATGGTGAAGCATTTTAAAGTATAAGTTTAAAAAAAACTTCCCTGGTGGCGCAGTGGTTGAGAGTCCGCCTGCCGATGCAGGGGACACGGGTTCGTGCCCCGGTCTGGGAGGATCCCACATGCTGCGGAGCGGCTGGGCCCGTGAGCCATGGCCGCTGAGCCTGCGCATCCGGAGCCTGTGCTCCGCAACGGGAGAGGCCAAAACGGTGAGAGGCCAGTGTACCGCAAAAAAAAAAAAAAAAAAGTTAAAAAAAACAGTACGAGTTTTCACAGAGATCAAGTCAACAGCAAGACAATGAGAGAAGGATAAGCTTGCTTTCTCGGTACAGGAGTAGGGACGAGAAGACTGAGTGTCAAGGGCCCTGAGACAACAGAGAGATCAGGATAAGCGAGTAGAACTAAGCACACAGGAACCCAGGCCGCAGAACATGAGGTCATACCTCAAGGTCTAATAGCAAACCAGAGGCTCAGAGTATCTGATGCAACACCAGGAGCTGAGAGAGAAAAATCTCACCACCACTCAATCTTACATTTGCACAAGAGTCCAGCGGGGGACAGTCTCAGGAAGACCGAAGTGGGCGTTCTGGGGCTGGGGAGAACCATCTTTTTAAGGACCATGACAAACACTGCTTGCTGTTCAAGCTCTATTTAACGTTTAGGGCCATGAGGAATTTGTTTGGAAAAGGGAAGAAAGAAAGTAGCCCCACTGCTGGAAAAGGGGGTACAAAACAAACAGTTCTGTGGATCTGGACTGTGAAAATAGCACTAGAAATGAAATTTTATTTGGTTTCAACAATGGAACATTCAACATAGCATAAAACATAATGTGATCATGTAACTTAACATAACACAACATAGAACCAAAATTCCTATGTTTGCCAAACTGAGACTCTCATTTAGTAAAACTATTCAAAATTCAACAGGGAAGAAATCATCAGCCCCTACACAAATCTGGCCCCTCATTCTGGCAATCCCTTACCCTCTCTGGATCTTAATTTTCTCATCTATAAAACTAGGCAGTTGGACGTCTAAGGAATCTTCCAACTCCATGATTGTCTAATGCAGTAATTCTTAGAATTATTCAAATAAATTAAAATTAGAAACTGTTTTTCCTCACAGAATGACTTTAAGTCCCATGAAAGGAAACGTGTTTCCCCTATAGCTTCTGGAACTAGAATTTGTCCCAACTCCTTCCTCCAACTTCAGACTCAGCTACCAGCAGCCGCCAAACCTGCAGAAAGTGGCCCCGTTCCAAGGGGCTCTTTTCCTTCTAGCCCAGGGGTAAGAATATTCAAGAGCATCTGGAAAGTCTCGTTAATGTTGCAGTCACTTCCCAGGGTCTCACAAGGCTTCCTCACAGCAGCTAATGATAGCAACAGAATGAGCGTCCAGGGAATTTCCCCTGTCACATCCCGGGCTTCACCTACGCTGATGGTGTGACTGGGAAATGTTTGCTTCAGGGTTTAAGTGGCAGGTGACAGGTGGTGATGCTGTTTACCACATATACATCTTTTAACAGCCAAAAAATATTTTTTCAGTGTTTAAGCCTAATCTAGGAAGAAATGTTCAACACTAGTACTTCCTTTAAGAAATCAGCACGTTTTTGGTCGGCAGTCAAATTGTAAGCGTGCCACCCAGTCTGCAAGCATTTGCTTGGTGACGTGTAACATGTAGTCGAGCCAGTCTCTTATAATCTTTGTGTAGACTACTGAAGAGCTCCATGTGGGTGAAAATTAATAGTCATTGACTTCAAAATTATTCAGTCATTGTGTAGTTAAAGAAATCCAAAAGCAAGACATTGGTGTGTTTGAGAAATACATTTTACTGGTTTGGAAAGAAGTTAGATCAACACTGCCCCAAAAGTGATTTAAAGGGACTTTAAATCTACCCAGGAAAATGAAGGCGAGGCCTTGGTTAGATCCAGAAAGTGCTTTCTAGTGACTTTCTCATTATTTCTGCAAAGCTGGCTGTTAACATATAAAATCATTTCTCAGCAAAGTTGGGAAGTAGGTGACATTTATATTAAAATGCCTTTCTCTATCCTCTTTCACTGGGTTCCTTTTGCTTTCTTCTCCAGACTCCACCCATGACATATCTTATGTCCTCTCATTTGTATAAAACAAAAGAAAGAATTTTATCAACTCACTAACAGAGAGGTAGAAACGACAAATGAGATGCAAGTGTTTCTCTCTCTGCTTCTTGTCTCTCAGTAGAAACAAAACCATAACCAAAGGGATACAGATGGTAGAATGGTAGCCATCAGTCAATCAAAAACAGAGATCCGGGGAGAAGTGGACACTCTCAAGAGTCTACAAATAATAATCATGTAAGTAATAGCCTACCTCTCTTAAGTATAAAATGCTCTCGTTTATTGCCTCAATAATGTTTTCTTTTCACCACCGTACTAGAAATACAGGTGATAGTGACGGAACTAACTTTGAAGCCTAAAAGTAATGGGAGAAAATATTTGCAAATGATATGACTGATAAGGGGTTAATGTACAAAATATCTAAACAATTTATACAATTTAACATCAAAAAATAAACAACCCAATTAAAAATGGGCAGAAGACCTAATAAACATGTTTCCAAAGAAGACATACAGATGACCCACAGGCACATGAAAAGATGCTCAACAACCTTAATCATCAGAGAAATACAAATTAAAACCACAAAGAGATACCACCTCACACTGGTCAGAATGGCCATCATCAAAAAACACAAATAACAAATGCTGGAGAGGGTGTGGAGAAAAGGGAACCCTCTTGCACTGTTGGTGGGAGTGTAAATTGATACAGCCACTATGGAGAACAGTATGGAGGTTCCTTAAAAAACTAAAAATAGAACTACCATATGATCCAGCAATCCCACTCGTGGGTATATGTCCAAAAAAAAAGAAAACACTAATTTGAAAACATACATGCACCCAGTGTTCATAGCAGCATTATTTACAATTGCCAAGATGTGGAAGCAGCCTAAGTGTCTAACAGATGGATAAAGAAGATGTGAGATAGATAGATAGATGATAGATAGATAGATAGATATAATGGAATACTACTCAGCCATAAAAAAGAATAAAATTTTGCCATTTGCAACAATATGGATGGACTTGCAGGGTATTATTCTTAGTGAGATAAGTCAGACAGAGAAAGACAAATACTGTATGAGGTCATTTATATGTGGAATCTAAAAAATACAGCAAAGTAGTGTGAAAAAACTCTCACAAAGTATGAGCAAAAACTACAAGTGAACAGAGGCTGGGTGCTCCTTAGAAGGGAGTGTAGAGCCCACCTAGCCTGTGCCGGCTCAGAGACAGCAATCCTCCACGTTCCCCGCACCCAGAGAGACACGTTGCGCACCAACGGAGCGGATATGGGCAGTGATGGTGGCCAGGCTCGGACTGGGGCTGCTGCTTCTGGCACTGCTCTTACCTACTCAGATTTATTCAAATCGAACAAATGCTGTAACACCTTCAGGTAACTCCTCCCAGCATACCTCAGCTGCCCCCAATCCAGCGAATTCACCAAGGCAAGTGACGGTGCTCTGCAGTCAACAGTCAGTCTCTTGGTGACCTCGGTCTCCATTCCACATCTCTACTGTTAAGAGACTCAGGCCAGGAAACATCTATACTTCCCCATCCTGTAAACCCAAATCAGATGGCATCCAGACATCCAGTGTGACAAGGGAAAAAAAACAAAAAAACAGGTCTTCATTGAACAAATCTGCTAGTTCCACACCTTATTTTAGGGACAGAAACTGTTGAGGATCCCAAATTTGATTGGTTTGAAGAGCATGTGAAGGGTTTGACTAGATGATGAATGCCAATATTAAATCTGCTGGCGTGTCTTTTACAAGATGGAGAGACAACAACCAAAATTAGTTAAGAGATGATTTCCTTAAATGTGGCTTAAGAAGTAGGGACACATAAAACTCTACTTTGAAAGTGAGAATAGATTTTATCTTACTTAGAGATAAAGAATGGGATGCGGAAAAGAGGTTCAGTTTTCATTTGGTTCATTAAATTTATAAGGCCATAAAACAATGAGGTTAAAACAGAAAGCTTCTGTGATTCTATTTATATGTACATTAGAAGGAACTTCCAGGTGTTACCGTAAATCCTCAATGTGTTGTTTCAGCAGTACTAATTTAATGCTGATGTACTCTAGAGAAAATTTTATGTTAAGCTATCATTGTTCTCTTGGGAACCAAACTCTTTCCCTTGGGGTTTGGGTTTGACGTCACATTTGAATTTTTATATAGTCATTGATATGTACCAGGGCAATGATGGATTGGAATCCACCCCAAGTCCTAGCATAATGAGTACATTTTGCTTATATACTTATCAACTATTCTTATTCAAAAAGAGCACTAGGTTCATTTAGCTAAACAGATAACAAAGAGTAGAATTAATTGATCTCAACTAATTTCAAAATGCTTTTTATTTCTGCATATGTCAAATAATTTTTACAGTTTAAAAAATGATCTGTTTTGAAGGTGAGATTGACAAATCTTGAAATTAAAAAGGCAAATACGTGAAGGAGCTAAACTATAAATCAAATATATTTGGCAAGGGAAGGACCAGAAGCTTGCTTACATTAAATTCAGAAAAACTTTCATACTCTTTTATGTAAATACTTCTTTTGAAACTGAATCAGAATAGCCATACTTGGAACATTTTCTGTTATAATTCAATATTTTTAGATAGTTAAAACCTGGTCCTAAGCCTAAAGCGGGCTTGATTTTGGAAAGTAACCCTTTTCACAACTGCCGTGATGCACAGAAACCTGTTTAAAAATAGACACTCCCTAAAGTCTTTTCTTCGCATGGTCACACACTGATGCTTAGATGTTCCAAAATCTAATATGGCCACAGTAGTCTTGATAACCAAAGTCATTTTTTTTCCATCTTTAGAAATCTACACTGGAACAACCATATCCAACAGATCTCAAGCTACTGTGTGTGTGAATGAACATTCTCTTTTGTTTCATACTTGAATGCTGTACATCTATTTTGGATCGTATGTTGTGTTTGTGTATTTATGCTTTGATTCATAGTAACTTCTCATGTTATGGAATTGATTTGCATTAAACACAAACTGTAAATAAAAAGAAATGGCTGAAAGAGCAAAAGAAAAAAGAATGGAATGTAAAATAGGCTCTGGCCACAGGGAAAGCCCTTGGTCAACATATGCTCAGAGTTGTGAGTACTAATTCCATCTATTGCTTTCATTTATGTGGCTTTCATTTATAGCTGGATCTGCCTTACTGTTGCCCTGTGTTCCAGAGAGTGAAGATCAAAAGAATTCATAGGAAGCCACTTCTTAGGATTTCAGAAATGTACAGACCAGAGATGAAATGCTCCTTTGGTCTTGTTTTATTGTTTTTTGGGTTTTTTTTTAATATGAACGAGGTACCTAGTTTTCTCAACCTAACATTTACCTTCGAGTTGTCAATATTCCTAACATGCTGTTTTCCATAATCATTGCAGAGCACTTGAATTATAAGTAATCCAAGAGACAAACTCAGCATTGCTTTGCTTTGCCAAGAACTTTCCATTGGTGATTACTCATGTATATTTCACATAGTAATTAGCTTAATTCTTGTTCTGGTCGAGCAGTCACCACAGGACAGAAACTCCTCAGAGACAGCAGGAGGCGACTGGGAATGTGCAAGGGTGTCCTGACATGGCCACAGTGACCTGGCAGGAGAAGGGGAAATGGACATTTTTTCCACCCACTGTGTATAGTGTCCTATCATATACTGTCTGGGACATAGAATCATTTTGGCTTCTAAAGCTGGTGTTTCATCTGGAAACCAACCAACCACTTCTGTTAGGATTCACGTGAGGAGTCATCTGGGATCCTACTTTATTGACCTGGATAAACTAGGTCCATCCTAACGTGTGTTGCTACCACCTATTTTTGTTTTTCCATCAAGTATTGGCATTACGTTTGGGAATTAGAAAAATGTTATCTTGTTCTAGGAACAAAGCTTTACGAGTGCTGTGTATGAAAAAATGCATCTGTATGACTGTTTTTCGAATGGTGCCCTTTGAGTTCCAGGCATTTTCTGAGGGTATGCCTGGCAACAGGTCATCTCTTAACATGTAAATCTGGGCTTCCTGGGGCCTCTTAGGCCGACTGCGCAATATTTCATTCTAGTATTTGTCATTCTCCTCCTGCAGTGTTCTGAAACATCAGATCCAAATCCATCCATTGTTTTTTGTTTGTTTGTTTCTAGGTGTCATGAAATGCAGTGTTAGGACTGATAGTTTTTTTAAAAAAGCCGTAAGTAATTCTGGCACAATAGTGATTAGAAAAGAATACAGTCAGCTCCAAATAAATTAGCTGTGAAGTGGGACAAATAACCATGGGTCCCTGGGATGCTCACTGGCCCCCAAACTTTATTTTGGTACCATCTGCTTTGATGACCATGTCTTGTGGTGGGATGTATATTGGATTAAGAGGTAGGATGCTTTGTTTCCAGTCCTGTCTGTGACTGACAGGCTGTGTGAACTTGAGTGAGACAATTCCCTCTCTGTGCTTCAGTTTCCTCATTTGGTTGGGACTCGATTCTTAAAACCCTTCAGTTTAAAAGTCTAAGAATCTTACTAGGGCTATTGATGGTTGTTAATAATGAGTTTCATTTCCACGTTGCTCTGTCCTTCTCCACTTGAGCTCCTCACCGGCCTCAACAGAAGACCTTGACGGAGGGAGAAGGCAGATTGGAGGTTAGAGAGGAAGGCGGGACCTGCTGGTATGTTACTGACAAGTAGAGTGAGTTCCTGCCTCTGCCCTGACACCACCTTGGGTCTTACTGTCAAGAGGCTAATTTTTTAGCATCATCTCTGTGGAGTTCTTGAAATGGGGAGAGCCAAACCAGATAGCCATCAAGAGGTCCATCCTTGGATTTCCCTGGTGGAGCAGTGGTTGAGAGTCCACCTGCCGATGCAGGGGACGCAGGTTCGTGCCCCGGTCCGGGAGGATCCCACATGCTGCGGAGCGGCTGCGCCCGTGAGCCATGGCCGCTGAGCCTGCGCGTCCGGAGCCTGTGCTCCGCAACGGGAGAGGCCACAGCAGTGAGAGGCCCGCGTACCGCAAAAAGAAAAAAAAAAAAAAAAAGAGTTCCGTCCTTTACAAAACAGAAGTAGAGCCACAGTCGTAGAAAACAAACTTATGGTTACCAGGGAATGGCAGAGGCAGGGAGGATAAACTGGGGGATTGGGACTGACATATACACACTACTCTATATAAAATAGATAACTAATAAGGACCTCCTGTAAAGCACAGGGAACTCTACTCAGTACTCTGTAATGGCCTATATGAGAAAAGAATCTAAAAAATGAGTGGATATATGTAATATGTATAAATGATTCACTCTGCTGTACACCTGAAACTAACACAACATTTAAAATCAACTCTACTCCAATAAAAATTAAAAAAAAAACAGCTCCATCCCTACTATCCTGGGGGTTAGGGGGGCTGTTTACATGGGTGAGAGATGTCTGAATTATACTTCCTAATTCCAGAATTTGCTGGTCCTGTGGAAGGCTCTGGGTTTACTGAGATATAGTTCTAAATTCCTAGACTTCTTTGATTCTTGGAGACGTCCTGGTTTTCTACTCTGGAATGAGAAGACCTCGACCTTCTACCCAGCTACTGTAAGCTTCCCGCTTTTCTCTTTACCACAGATGCGGGATTCTGGTCCTCAGATCCCCAGTCACTGTCTGACATCTGACTTCACAGGGAATGGGCCTCAATGGACCATGATGTTTTCACCCACCAGACTCAATGTATAGATGCACCTCACATGCTTCTGCTATTGCTTCTCTCCATTACATTGATCCTTAGGATTTAGACATAAGTCTTGATTGAACACAAGATTTACAAGTCCTCTTTGTTGCAGTTTGGACTTCAGGTCACCCTGGATTCATAGCTCAATTGGGCCCCTAGCCCCATCCTTCAGCCTGGTTTTTCCTATGGACTACCATTGAAATCTTACATTTTCTGCCGGGTGAACTGTAAGCAACTGTCATGTGGCAAATAGGAAAAGGAGCTCTCATGTTACTTTTGGGTTGTGCAGTGGAGTCGCTAAAGGATTTTAGTTGTTTGGTATGTATTTCCTCCGGAAATCTGAGACTAGAAGCATTCTAGAAGCAAAACCAAAGAACTGAAGTTGACCACATCAACGGAAATGCTTACACATTTTTCTGGTCTTTAATAGGTAATAAGGGGATAGCAAATTGCCCTGCCAGAGCTAATGGGGAAGTTAATTCATTGCCTGTTTGTAGCGGCCTCAATTCATTTGTCCAAAAATAATTCCAAAGATGAATTGCACCTTACATTTACTGTCTATAATTTTGTAGCTTGTAAATGCTATGATGGGAAGAAGTCACTTATTTAATACTGTAAATTTGGGAACGGTTGAGTGGAAATAAAGGTATTTGGCCTCTGATTTATGAACTCAAATTTGGGGGAAAGTATTTATGAGTTTGACCAGGAGCTTTTGAGTCCATGAGTGGTCACAGCTGCTCACTATAAAGGTGACAAGTTTGCTACATTGAAATGTTCCTGCTGTTCTAACAGCTTATTTGTCAGGTCACAAGGTATGAGGCAAGATCACAAGATGTTTCTGAGTGTTTGCAAATTCTTGGGGAAAGTAGTATTATTCCAAATTGTATTAAAAAAAGGGTTTTGATATTTGAAGCAAGTATTAAACATCATCACCTGTGACTGCTTAGCTTTTAGGCCTGTTGCCAAGGCCACCCCATTCATCACACAGGCCCCTTTTTTGATGTACACATATTTACAAATAGGAATGTTCCGTGCCAAGGAGGTTTGCTGGACTTTAGAATTTAGTACCCAGCAGAATTGACTTCAAGGACTTATAGAAGGTAATGCTGCAAATGTCATTTGAGATCATTTAAACCAGCTCCTTGTTTTAAAGTTGAGGCAATTAAAACTTAGGAGGTTAAAGAAGTCGATCAAGGTCACACATCTTTGGAGCAGAAGAAATCCAGGACTCCTGGTTCCCAGTTTTTTCCTTCTACCACGTATTGAAAAGGGTTAGAACTAAATGAGAAAAACAAGAGTTAAAACACTGCTTTCTTAGATGCTTTTATGTGGCTTCCTGGTGATGAAGCTGAGAAATGTAACATTTAAAGGGGGTTTTACTCAGCTGCCTTTCAGTTTACTACCATTCCCTGAGAGTTTCTACAGCAACCTGTTTTCTGTGCTCCCAGTTTGACCTCCTTTTAATTTTGTGCATAATTAAAATAGGTGTTTCCTTTGGATCTAGGGTTTGGCTTTTGTTTTCTATCAGCTTATTGAACAGACATAAATGAGCTCAAATGAATTATGCCCTATGCTAAAAAAAATGTGCTTTGCCTTCTTGTCTGGTGGCGATGTGTATTTAATTATGCATAGAATGCGCTGCTGGGAGAAACTTGGACTGGATACAATCCCCTCAGGAAAGGCCCGTTGGCGACAGGGATCCTGGGTGTGAATGCCAGGACCTTCTTTTCTGCCCCATTCCCTAGACCCTACTCGATATTCAATTTCACCCCAGGGTTTACCTCTGATTTTTAAACAGGTATCAGGATGTCTTCTGTGTAGATACATCTCCCGCTCTGTCCTGGCTACCAGCTCAGGCTTCTCTTCTAGGAATGCTTCTTGCACCATCACTCGTCCAAAGGAGCCACCGTGGTCTATCAAAATAACTTGTTAGCAGAAATGCTTAGTGACACTGTTATGGGTGGAATTGCCCCCTTCCCCCCAATTAATACATTGAAGTCCTAACCCCAAAGCCTCAGTATGTTACCTTATTTGGAAATATGGCTGTTGCCGATGTAATTAGTTAAGTTAGGACGAGGTCATACTGGAGTAGAGTGGACTCCTAATCCAGTATGACAGCTTTCCTTAAAAAGGGGAAATTTGAACACAGACATGCATAAAGGGAGAATGCCATGTGAAGCAGTTATGCTGCCACAAGACGAGAAACTACCATAAGTTAAGAGAGAAGCCTGGAACAAATCTTTCTCTAGAGCCTTCAGAGGAGCATGGTCCTGTTCTTACCTTGATCTTGGACTTCCAGCCTCAGAACTCTGAGACAGTAAATTCATGCTGTCTAAGCTATTCCGTTCGTGGTACCTTGTTATGGCAGCTCTAGCAAACTAATACAACTCTAATGGGAATTTGGTAAGTCATTGGAAAATGTGTTGAATATGACTTTTCCTGGATAGCTAGGAAATCACAATGACTCGGTCCTGCCGCCTGCAATGCACTGTATCCATCAAGGTCAATATTACTGGGTTGTTCAAAATAACAGCAACTTTTGTACAACTTAGGACATGATACATTTGGTAGGAAGAATGTAGCCATCCAAGGGTAATACAATTTATCCTTCTTTAATATTTGATAACCCTATGCTCCTCCAACTTAAACTAGCCTCAGGAGCAAATAAAAAATGCTGGCAGTTCAGTGATTCAAAGCTATCTTCAACTTTAAATAGTATTTGAAATGCAGGAATTCTCATTCTCCAAATCAGTAAGAGCAAAAGTTTGATCTTAAACTGTTCCTAGTAAAATAGTTCAATTCACAGCTCTAGCTTTTGATCATAGCAATGAAAAGGGGAAATTAACTCTGGTCACTTATGGTTTCTAAGACCTGTCATCTAAGACTCTCCAAGGATACCCCAAAGCCAATATATATTGAGAAAACTAAAAGTTGAATGTCAGGGAGTGGGAGATGGGGGTGTGGATAGAAAAACCTCCACGAAAGGCACGTTTTTGTCAGCATCTATACCTCAGCTGAAACCTAACTAACACTTATTAAAAAGAGTCACCTAGGGCTTCCCTGGTGGCGCAGTGGTTGAGGGTCCGCCTGCCAATGCAGGGGACACGGGTTCGTGCCCCGGTCCGGGAAGATCCCACAATGCCGCGGAACGGCTGGGCCCGTGAGCCATGGCTGCTGAGCCTGCGCGTCCGGAGCCTGTGCTCCGCAACGGGAGAGGTCACAACAGTGAGAGGCCCACGTACCGAAAAAAAAAAAAAAAAAAGAGTCACCTCCAGATATTCCCTACTTCCTAAATGGTGGAATATTTCCTGTATAGCTACATATGCTGCCCAAAAAAACCCAGAAATTTTAGGTATTTTGGCAATAATTGATAAATTCTATGTCTTTAGTTTACATCGTTTAGTGTTCTGTGATACTCCCTGAAGCAGAGATTCACTCTCCACGTTGTCAATTACTGGTTTCTCTACCATTTGGGCCCTACGTACATCACAGGATGTTGGCCAATGCCCAGATAACTTTAGTCTGGGAGACTAAATTTGGCGTGGAAGCAGATTCCAGTCCCAGGGACAGGTATGGTCAATATTATTTTTTATTGATTCCTCAACTTTGGTTTTGAGATACTTTTTTAAGCAAGTTCCTTTACCTTACAAGTAGGGAACAAAAGATTAATGCTATTTCTTTTTGGTACTGAAAAGGAAATATATTTGTTTCAAAAATATTTTTATAATTATCAGAGGAAGTAGGGAAGGAAAACAATGTTTTCATGCCCGCTTGCTAAAACCAGCTGGGTGGTTTAAAAGTGTATGTCTTTAGCCCAAGACAGGGTATAGATCATCTACTGCTTATTTGGACATGTTAAGTTTTATTATTTTTCCATACTAACTAAGCTTAACTCTAAGTTTCCTAGCAGTAAAGTCAAATGAAAATATGATTATGAGCTTCCATTTTTCAGTAGAAGGAAGCATGCCATCTCATCCAGAGAGGATTAAATAACAGGCTTTGGTTTTTTGGAAAGGTCCTGGCTTCTTGACATATATTAGGTTGGCAGAAGTCTTGGCAAAAGTTTTACAGAGGGGTCTATTCTAAGTAAAAGGAGACTCTATAGATACTGTTCTACAAAGTAGGCAGAGAAGTTTACCAAGTATAAAATAAGTCGATGGGAATAAATTTCTTTTGAGAAAAGCAGTGTAGCCCATTTAGAGTCTGTTTCCATCTCATAGAACTGTGGGCTTTTGTCCTTCTATGGAGCATAAGCTCTCAATCAGAATCACTGGAACACTTTCAACGGATCATAAGCCATCAATAGCAAACCTGAAATCTCTTTAATTGCTCATAATTATATTCCATGAACACAGCTAATACGGATTGCATTTGTTAACTAGAGCTGTGTTGTAAATTACTCCAAAACTTCATAGCTTAAACTAACAAACTCATATTATCTTTCAGCTTTGGTGGGTCAAAAATCTGGGTGCAACTCAGGGTCTTGCACTCAAGGTGTTGGCTGGGGAAGGATCCATTTCCAAGCTCCCCCATGTGTTTGTTGGCAGGATTCAATTCCTTGCTGGCTGTTGGCTAGAGACCTCCCTCAGTTCCCTTGCATGTGGAGCTCTCCACAGGGCAGCGTACAACCTGACAGCTGGCCTCCATCAGAGTGAGTACTCAAGAGAGAGCAAACAGGATAGAAAATAGTCCTTCTGTAACCTAAGCTTGAAAGTCGCATCCTGTCACTTTTGCCACATTTTATTTGCTAAATTGAATGACTAGGTCCAGCTACATATAAGGGGAAGGGTCTACACAAGGGCGTGAATATCAGGTGTCGGGCATCATTAAGAGCCATGTTAGGGGCTGCTTACCACATGGATAATAGGTTTTGCTGCATTAACTATAGTTGTTTTAATTAAGTAATTTGAACTGTTGTGTTATTACCTTTCTGTATTAAAAGGTAAGTTTATCCCACAGGAGCCATACAGAAAATTCCATACTTATTGAAAGATTTTCCTTTACTGTCTCATAACATAATATTAAGAATGATATTGTATAGTAATCTATTAGTTTCAGCATAGAAATATTAATGATGTCAAAAACTCTGTGAAGGGGGAATTAATAAAGTAATTTCACAAGTGAGAGAGGTGTCATTCAGAAAAATAAATGGACTTTTGCAGTACCATACAGCTGGATATATGCCTTTCATGATTATTTTAAAGGCATAATTTATGAGGACTTTTTTGTCAAAAGCTTCTGCACAGGTCTAGGAAAAAAAGTGCTTACATTATTTCTTTTAACTATCTTTTGGTCATCATCTTTATGGGCAGCCAACAACGTGTATATGAAAAAACTAAAAAATGAGACAGAATTGTGTTATTTGCAATTCCTTCAGTCTTTCCTAATGATACCAGTTCTAGAGTTGAGTTGCAGTAGATTGGGGAATATTTCTGCTGTGAAAGTTGAGGGAATAACCAAGCACATGGATCTGCTGAAGCTTGGATCTACTTGCAGATGACTGAAAAAATTTTATGATCTTTTTTCCCCGTTGGCATGATTCTTTGATTCACTCAGAAAGGAATCTTCTGTGTTCTTTTCCTACTCAATATAGAAACTTAGAGAATAGAGGCCAGAGTTTGAAGATGGACAGAAAAAAAGGAAGGAAGTAGAAGGGAAGGATGAAAAAATTCAGGACACTTGCTGATTTCTAGCTATGAACTCGAGATTTAATTACTCTGGAAAAGCCACTGCATCAATCCTGGTGAGCTGGATGAGGGGTGAGTCTCTGTTCACCTTTCACACGGATCAGGCTAATGAATATGTACCACTATGGTTAGGTCAGCTATAAAAATGGGGCAGAGCAGATTGCAGACAAGGGGTTGTTTGACAGACAGCTGGTTTCATAGGGATTTTGACCACCATAAATGCTAAGTCACCTGGGTATGTAGAAACTGTCATGTTTATGCTTCACTTGGTGAAAAACAGTAGCATATGGCACAAAAATTGTGAAAAAAATATCTAAACTTTAGTCTCCCAGAGGTCGTGTAATCAGAAACATTTAAAAAATGTTGGCTAGTGTTCTCATTTAGTGTTCTCCAATAAAGATGTTAAAAAGATAAAAATAAATAAAATAAAATATACCATGCATATATAGACATTGAATGAATATTTTTTTTCAGTAAGTATTTTTTTTACATCTTTATTGGAGTATAATTGCTTTACAATGGTGTGTTAGTTTCTGCTTTATAACAAAGTGAATCAGTTATACATATACATATATCCCCATAACTCTTCCCTCTTGTGTCTCCCTCCCTCCCACCCTCCCTATCCCACCCCTCCAGGCAGTCACAAAGCACCAAGCTGATCTCCCTGTGCTATGCGGCTGAATATTTATTGATTAATTCATTTTCATTCTTACACCTAAGCATAGTTTTATGAATCAATTTATAAATTTGAAAGAATTCTTGCTCTTGGTGACTGCTAACATTTTCATTTAAAATGGCTCTATTTTAAGGATGTATCTGAGAAACTAACTTCGAAATAAGTGGTACCAACTGGAAACTTTAACAATGAGTTGCTGGTTTCTGCTACTCCTCCCATTTGTATAGGTGGATGTGAGTTTAGAGGATTGAGGTAGACACAATAAAGCTTAAAGAATACTTGCAGAACAACTAAACGGTTCATGAACAGGCAAGAAACTTAAGAGAGATACACTTTGTAAAGAAGAAATCCTTATTAGAACTTAAACTTTACTTCATAGGAAAATCAAGTACCCAGTCTTATAGAAAGATCAGTGTCAAAAGAAATGTTATCTTTGACCAATCAAAGTTCATTCTTACCATTCCAGAACTTGCCAACTTGTTATATTCTTCTATTCATCCTCCCTCTCTTCTCCTAGGAAATAACATTAAATAAAATCAAGCATTGCAACTATAAACTTCTCAATTTTCTACTTTTCACTTATAATGTTATCTAAGCACTCATTCTTCCTTATCTAATTCCCTTCTCTTCCAAAGGTAGCCGTATCCCTGATTTCAAAGACAATCTACCAATTTATCAAATAACTGTTGATCCCACTCTTCCCCAACTTGTCCAGGACTTGATCTATAATTACTTTTTCTCCATATTTAACATCTAACTGGGGCTTCCCTAGTGGCGCAGTGGTTGAGAGTCCGCCTGCCAATGCAGGGGACGTGGGTTCGTGCCCCGGTCCGGGAAGATCCCACATGACGCGGAGCGGCTGGGCCCGTGAGCCATGGCCGCTGAGCCTGCACGTCCGGAGCCTGTGCTCCGCAACGGGAGAGGCCACAACAGTGAGAGGCCCGCGTACAGCAAAAAAAAAAAAAAAAAAAATCTAACTGAACTGCCTCTTCTTTCAACATATAGATATGCTAACCAGATGGATAAGTCTTGGCCCTCATTTTCCATTTGACTACCATGCTATCTTGTCTTCCCTTCATATCAGCTTATAAGAAATTATATTTCATATCAGCTTATAAGAAAGACTATTTCACACACACTTCTCCATCATCACATTCAAACCTTATTCTACTAAGACACTGAGCTCTCACCATTTCCACATTTAGATTGTATTGTAATAAACAAACAGATGAAGGGTTTAAAGCAAAATTTCTAGTACATTTGATTCTATTTACTTGCAGTAGTTATATTCTATAAAATCACCACAGAATTAGCAAATACTGAGTCATTGCTCCTGGGGGAAATACAGGGTTAGGTTCCTGTGAGCTTCTAGTCATATTTTCATCACCTGCTCTATACGTAACCTTGTTTTTTTGTGTTGCTGTCTAAATGCACCTTATTTAATGTGTATTTTTGATTTATTAGCAATCCTAATCTTGAAAGTACCATCTCATCACTTTCATCTTACTCTAGTCATTGGAGGCATGTCAGCAGATCCAGCTCACACACAAGGAGAGGGGATTACAGAAAATGTGGATACCGGTTGGGGGCGGGGGAGGGAGGGGGTGGAGATAACTGGAAGCCATTTTAGAAGCTATCTTTGTCCCAACGCTTTGCCCCTTTTGTCCTGCTATAAAATATTTACTGAGCTACTGTTTTGTACTAAGTACTATAGAATGTACTCTAGACAAGTATAATCAAATCTTGTTAATTACTAAAATTACCCGAGGAACTACTTATAAATATAGACTCTTGGATCTCACTTCTAGATAATCTGATGCAGTAAATCAAGATAATGTCTGGGAATGTGTACTTTAAAAGCACCTTTGGTAATTCTGATAACTTATCAGGCTGGAATCCAATTCTGTGGTATTCTTTCCGTCTGGAACTCACAGTCTAATGCAGAAGATCGATGGGTAAGCCAGGAATTACGTTGAGTTAGATAAATGCTGTTAGAGGCATGCTCAGGAAAATTTGACATATAGAAGAACGTTTAAACTGGGGAGTTTGCAGGTAGAAAAGAGCCAATAGCTGCTTCTCAGAGGTTATATTCATAAGCAAGTCCTTTGCAAATAGGATTAGCAAAGAATTAGGGGAAGAGAAATGGGTTTCAGGTAGGAGGAATAATATGTAGAGATCTGAGCTACCATGACAAGGAGTTATAAATAGTCTGGTAGGAATGGGAAATAGTACCATTCTCTGGAAGTACTCAGTGGCCCGTGTGTGGGTACAGTGAAAGTGGCCAGTTGGGTTACCCAGGGTTGGTGTTTTGCAGTGAGGTTGGTGCAGGAGATGGAGGGGGTTACGGAGAGGGGCAAGGGAGCAATTGAAAGAATGGGTCTAGCAAGTAAGGCCATGAAGTGAAGCAGGAAGGCAGGTGAAGCTGGGGAGAAAAACATGGTGAAGACCCCTGTGGGTTCTGGATGCATGTTTGGAGGTCGGGAAGAGTGGCACTGACACATTCAGGGGGCGGGGGCTTCAGACCCGCAAGCGCTAGACATGGAATATTCACAGTGTAACTCTGGGAGGACAAGAAATGGGAGACTGGCTGTCATCTGGACTGACAAAGAGAAGGGGAAGAAGTGGACAACGGTTCTATCATACTAGAATCAGCAAAGCTTGGCTAGTTAAGCCCAGGACTGGAAACAAATGATTTGTTTTTGATAGGCACCAACTAGAAGGTAGGCTTCATTTTCAGTGGAAGAAAGATCTTCCAGGAAGTCACATACAAGTGAAAGGCTCCTTTTTATCCTAGAAAGGTGAGTAGATCCAATGGATTCTGTAATTAAATAAAACATAAGTTTTATAATATACATTGATTTGACTACTTAGAATTATGATTGAAAAAGTCATGAGAATGAAAACCTTTTCTTCCTGTTGATTATCAAAAGTTTCCTTATTTCTCCTGAGGGAAAAATATCAAATTATTAGTGGGTAGAAGCCTGCCATTTGGATATGACTCTACCCCATTGCAATGAACCTCTGGGGAGAGTCTTGTGCAGACCTGGGCAACCCTCACACCCACGTGGGGACTCTCCTCAGTACTGGAGAGGATTCAGATGCCAGGCTTCACCCAGTGAGACACACATTATTAATGTTTCTGAAAACACTTCTTGAAATATGTTGAAACCATCTCTAATGGTTCCCAATTGCAAATGCTTAACTTTGTTTGGGCAGAGCTTGGATTCCCCAGTTAATCATAATTAGAGACCATATTAATAAAATATATGAAATGGTTCTGTAAAGAATTGATGACAAATTCCACTCCAGGTGGTTGGGAAGGTAAGCAGTAACGTTGTCATTTACAGTCTTTTGAGAGGTTTTGTTCTTGCACAGAGTTGCCGGTGCTTATGTTTCTATATTATCTAACATCTTCTAAATCAACGAGGATGTGCTGTGGTGGGTATTCAGTATACAAACCTAAAAGAGAGATGCAGTTCTCAAACCATCACACACGAAAAATGATGCCTGTTATTTCAGTCTTCCCTCATGAATCCAGTTGCATGTGTGTTTTAAACAGTCCAGAGAACACTTTCTTCATTTTCTGTTCCTGAGACTGTGGTTTCTGGTGCAAAGAGCAAAGCAGAACTGAACAAAATTTGTACTGCCTGAGGGTCTTCAAAGGAGTTTTCCAAATGACTCATGAATCAATAACTGATAGACTCAGCCATGCAGGGCATTTGTTTGTTGCCCCTGATGGTTTGGATACCTTCTCTTATAAACAAATTCCTTTTGAATAATAATGAACATCAAATAAAACCTCGTGGTAATGCCCCTGAAGCTGGTATTCTCTTGGCAGTTAAGCTCTGTTCTCAAGATTTATGGGGACCTGCTAGTTGTAATTAACTAAAAACACTCACAGGTCTAGTTTTAAATAAAACTCTCACACCAGAGAGCATATCCTCAGAGTATTTACTTATTTATTACTGTGGTTATGGGGAGATTTCAAACAAATAAATCTAGCACCAGTCTTAGGGAACAAAGGAGTCCTAGTGGTTTAAGTAAGTATTTAAAATATTTGGCTTGATAAATCTGCCTTTGCTCTAAGGATAAATACTGAACCCTTTTGATTTATCTTTGAAGATTGAAAATGTATTTCCTCTTAACATGTATCTATCTTCACTGGCCTGGATTCTTATGACAAGAGTGAGATACATAACCCCAATCCCCCTTTTTTGCAAGAAAATCCTTTTATAAAAAAATTATTTAAAAACTTACATGCCCATTACAGAAAACCCAGAAAACAAATCAAAAACAGCCTAAAACAACACTCAAATTCTAATCCCCACAGCAATGATTATATATTCCATTCAGTTTGGCCCCTATTCTTCTTGACTTATACGTGTTATATCTTATAGCTTTCTATCTTGTCTGACTACAAGCTATCGCTGTCCGTACCCACAGCCTGAAAACAGCCGAAGGGCATACATGTACCCTCAAGTATTCACTATGGACCTGTCTGGGGTTTTTTGTTTTTCTGGTTTTTGGTCTGTGCTGGATTTTCGTTGCTGCGTGCAGGCTTTCTCTAGCTGTGGCGAGCAGGGGCTACTCTTCGTTGCAGTGTGCGGGCTTCTCATTGCGGTGGCTTCTCTTTGTTGCAGAGCACGGGATCTAGGCACACAGGCTTCAGTAGTTGCAGTACACAGGCTCAGTCGTTGCGGCACTAGGGCCCTAGAGTGCATGGGCTTCAGTAGTTGTGGCTCGCGGGCTCCAGAGCGCAGGGTCAGTAGTTGTGGCGTACAGGCTTAGTTGCTCCATGGCATGTGGGATCTTCCTGGACCAGGGATCGAACCCGTGTCCCCTGCATTGGCAGGTGGATTCTTAACCACTGCGCCACCAGGGAAGCCCCCTGTCTGGGCTTTATAGTTTCCTCCTTATGTGCCCTTTCCTGCTTCCTTCTTTCTCTCCATTTTCTTTTGCTCTTCCTTACTGTGTTATTGTGGGCAAGTTACTTAGCCTCTCTCTGTCTCACTTATTAAAAATATTTATAAATAAGAGTGGCTGTGAGGAAACCATAGGGGAAGTAATGTAAGTCACTTGGCATAGTGACTCGGCAAAGTAAAAGCCAACAAATGGTCGCCTCTTAGCTGAATGTCCCTTTGGAGGGGGAGACTCGCATTCTTAGAGCTGAGATACTTGGGGCAATGAGTAGACACTGTGGAGAAGTTACAATGGTCACCAATGGCAATTAGCATGAAATAATCTATTTGGAAGATGGCATAATTGTTTACAAACCTTTAAAAAATTCTAAACAGGTTTGGTACATATTTATCATGATTTTCCTGCAGTGTAATCTCCTTTCTACCAAACCTGTTTATTGTTTATATCTCTTTACCTTTTCTCTGTGATTAATAAAAATTGTATGTTTTCTATTCTGGTTAGAATATCTTTTGTTTTAAGTTGTAGAGGGTTTTCTGAATGTGTCTAATAATGGTCATTGGATTAAGGGCTCATCTCACACAGCCATTGGAAACTAAACTGACCCAAGACAATGACAGCAGTTTTTTTCAATAACCACTGGTTCTCATGCTGCAGTGTCACCCTCTCCAGGGGCTCACCATGGGTGTGCAGAGGTCAGTGTGGACCTCTTTTCAGAAGTGGGCATGATGCTGAAAACTCAGCCTCTGTGCCCTGGTGCCAAACGGAATCTCGGAGACAGAGTTTTGGGTGAAGTAGAAAAGAATAGCTTTATTGCTTTCACAGGCACAGGGGGACAGAGTGGGCTCCTGCCCCAGAAACTGTGTGTCCCCACCTGAGAGGATTTGATGAGGCTTTTTATAGTAACAGTTCAAGGGTGGAGTTGCTGATAAGATCAGGATGTATGCAGGGCCTGCACTCCTCTAATCTGGTCTCAGGTAACTTTCTGGATGTGCTTCTTTGGTTCTTTTAATCTGGCCTCAGGTGGTCTTCTCTGGTATAAAGAATGCTGACATCTTCCATTTGTTGGGTTTTAATTATATAAAGAGCTTAAAGACATTGTTATGCATATGCCTTGAGGTAGACCCTGCCCCAAGGCTGCACTGTTGTTTCTTGGCTACTCCTCCCTTGACTCTGCATCCCCTCCCTTCCTGGTTTAGCAACTGTTTGAATCTGCCCTTTGGAACTCAGGGAAGGTCATGGAGGCTAGAGTCTGTTCCCTACAAGAAATGAAGGGCACACAAAGCTTCTGTGGCGAGGAGCCCTACAGGCTCCTGCTGGGTTTCAGGAAGTTCTGACAGAGCCAAGAACCTTGAGTTCATTTTGATTCAGCTTTTGATGTCAGGGTTAAGAACATTCAAATGACACAAGAACACAGGACCTCCGTGGCTCTATAGATTATGGACACTAAGAAGATCTGCTCAATTCACTTTGTTTCAAGAAATTTAAGTGCTTCAGAAGGCAAACTCATGATGTTAACACATTTAATTAATTAAAGAAAGTTGAGGGGGGCTTCCCTGGTGGCACAGTGGTTGAGAGTCCGCTTGCCGATGCAGGGGACACAAGTTCGTGCCCCGGTCCGGGAAAATCCCACATGCCGCGGAACGGCTGGGCCTGTGAGCCATGGCCGCTGAGCCTGCGCGTCCGGAGCCTGTGCTCCGCAATGGGAGAGGCCACAACAGTGAGAGGCCCGTGTACCGCAAAAAAAAAAAAAAAAAAAAGACAGCTGAGGATTCAAAAGAGAAGACAAAGGGGAAAATGACACAAGGCTTCCCCCCCAACCCATACTTCTTAATCTCATCTTAAATTAAGTAAATTGAATAGATTGTGCTAAAAGTAGTCACTGCCGGTATGGCTAAGTTACAACTGACATGTGAGCCTTCTCTCCTAGGAAACAATGTGTTGCTTAATCCTGGAGTGACCCTGAAAGTCAGCAGCAGAACAGTTGCCTGATTGGCAAAAGTTCCAAATGATTGAGATGGTTTCAGTGAAAAATGTCAACCCCTCCCCTGGGAGTGTCTGTGATGCAGTTGCGTGGACAGCAGCAGGCTTGGGTTGGGCCAGCAGGGGGTCAGGAGAAAGCCAGACAGCTGTCAGGGTCTGAGTTAAGCCAGTGATTTGGGAGTCAGGAAATGAAGACCTGGGAGTCAGTAGTTCAATGTGGCCAAGAACAAGATGGAGGTCAGGAAGCCAGGACATGAGAGTCAGGGAAGAGCAATTAGGTCTGGGAGTAAGAAATGGAAGAATCAGAGATTCAGAAGTTCAGATCACTTGCAGATCTGGTATAGCATAAGCAAGCAAAACACAATTAAGAGTCGAACCAGCAAATGTATAAGACCATTTATGCTTCTTTGTACTTCTTTGTCTGGCAGGGTTGGACTTGCGGTATTCTACTGGGTAAGCCCACCCCTTGATTGATGTGGTCTGTTCCAAATTCCTGCACCCACCAGCTGTGTGTCTAAGTCAAATAATATCTCTAAGCTTTCATTTCTTCACCCATTAATGAGGATACCATTGTTCACATTCCACAGGTCTTCTGACAGTGTGTTCATCTTGTGATAATTCACAATTTGTATACATTTCTGGTTATATGGTATGTATCAATAAAATATTTAATTAAAAATGTTTATATATACATACTTATGAGTGGCAGATAGTAGAAACCATTTGGTGGTTTGAAAAATGAAATATGATATAGAGAGCAGCACTTATAAATGGATTCTTGATAAAGTCACAAGTCACATTGGAACAATTCTTTAAACTTGGTTGTACTTAACCAAGTTTGTTTGGCATATGGTCATTTTTTTTTTTTCTAAACACAGGCCAATGCCGCTTTCTTTGCCAAGGTAATGGGATTACAGTTGGGCCTACATAACCTCAAAGAGTGAAACATTCAGGCAGGTAAATGAATATCTAAGCTGTTACAATGTATCAAACACCCGATAGGCAAACATAATACTTCTGTTTAGAAAATTGTTAAATTTAAATTCTTCTGCTTGGAATTATATAATTACCATTTCCCAAATTATGGGGAATTCTGGATTGCTAATAGGTGTTAAGGTACAAAAAATTTCTATGTCCAATTTAGTTTGGGAAACAACTAGCCAGAATTTTTTTTTTTTTAATCTGGGACTTAGAGTTTTTCACTTCTAATGTGCTTTGGGATTCTTTAGAAGTAAGTGGAAGTTTGCATGTTTTTTGAAATAGAACCATATTCTCATGAAACAGGTTGGGACATACTGATGTAGACATTTTATGATTCACAGTTTAGGTTGAAAGAGAAGATTTAATTGGTTAATTGATACTGGTACTCCTACAAAGTAAAAAATTAGTATAGTCTCCTTAATTCTTAGGCCACGGTTACTACTTTACTTGGAAACTGGGAAATTTACTTGTGACTCAAAACGCCCCAACTTCTTCAAGGACAGGAACTGTCTTATGTATATAATTTGTGTTCCAGCTTCTGCACTTGGTAAATGTAAGCCTAACTATAAGTACTTGAAAGAAGTTTGGGGATTTTTTAATGAAATTGTATGAAACATTGGCGTTTTGATGAAGTTTTAATTATTCTAGTAGACTAAGGAGTGTGGAATTTGGGAAGATAACTTATAAGTAGTGATTCAGAATTCTTCCAGCCCTGGATTTTACAAGGTACTGGCAGTGTTCAGTAAGAATGCAGATTCTCAGTCTCAGAGAAGTCTTCCCCACCTTTCATTCACTGGAAATGCTGAGAACATTCACAAGTGATGAACCTTGTAAGTTGTCTCCTTGCCCTCTGCCTAATCTTTTCTGCCACCAGAATTCTTTCTAAAACATTAGGTTTTCTGTAAAGGGTCAGATAGTAAGTATTTTAGATTTTATGGGTCATACAGTCTTGGTACCTATTGCAACTACTCAACTCTCCCATTGTAGAGCAAAAGCAGCCATAGATAATACATAAGGACTGGGTGTGGCTATGTTCCCATAACATTTTATTTAGAAGAACAGACAGTGAGCCAGGTTTGGGCCTTGGGCAGCTTGCTGATTCCTGGTCGAAATCATGTCACTGTATTACTTAAAATCTCTTGACGTTTTCCCATTGCTACAGAATGAAATTTAACGTATCTAGTCTGGTATACATTACACTTTACAATCTGGCCCCAGCCTATCATTCTACCGTTATTTTTAACTACACGCATGCCAAATAATCCTCTAATACCTTGTGCTGATTACATCCTGGGTGGTTCACACCAATAGGGGCTTCTGGTTTTTAGCAACCCTGGTATCCTGTCCCTCCAACTAAACAAACATCTTTGCTACAGCTGACACTGACCCAGGATCAGATCTTTGATTCTACAGGCACTGCCGTGAAATTTGAATACTAATAACCAGAGATGCCTATGTTTAACCAGTTGAGTTGGCATCAGAAAACAGACACATTGAGACGTATCCATTTGTGTGGGTTATGTAAAAGATCCAGACTGATATGTTTTCTTTTTTGATCAAAATGTTCAGCATCTTTACTATGGTGGTGGATACACAAATCTACATATGTGATAAAATTGTACCAAATAAACATGCAGTTCAAACATATACACGTACAAATGAGTACAAGTAAAACTGGAGGAATCTGAATAAGATTGGTGGACTTTTTTCAATGTTAATAATCTGGTTATGATATTATACTATACTTTGTGAGCTGCTACCATTAAGGGAAACTGGGTAAAGGGTACATGAGATCTCCCTGTCTTATTTATTACAGCTGTAGATGAGTTTACAATGATCTCAATATGAATTTCAGTTAAAAAAATATCCACCAGGATTTATATAGGTCTTGGTTCCTTTACATAGACATTTCCCTTTTACCACTATGAATCACTTTCATTTTCAAACTCTAACCTTTCCTGATCATATGTGTTTGAAATTGCTGCTTCAGTTCCACTAGTTCCAGTCTTTTATCATGTCTGTATTTCCAGATCTCTCTTCTTTACCCTCCACAACCATCATTCTCTTTTCTAGCATGTTCTTTTTCCTCTGTATCCTGGAAGAGTCTTGACATTGGTTCTCCAGGGTCTACAGCATAGATGTGATTTTGTATAGTGTTAATTCTGATTATTTATTATTTTATGCTTACATTTCTACTTACATTTCTACTTCCTTTAGACATTTTTTATCTGAGTTCTTTTCTGATATTTTAAATATACATTTTCAATTCTGAGTTATTAAAGATATTCATTAAATTCTTTAACAAATTCAAAATAGCAGCAACAGTCTCTTAAATATATATTTGATGGAGAAGAAGTGGGGTGATATAGCACGTGTATATTATTATCTGTTATATTACCAGGAAACATTTTCAGTTCTGAAGATGATCAAAGCCACAATATAATTAAGAGAGATACAATAAAAGAATGAGATAATTGAATAAAAATGGTAATAAACAGGGTTCACAGAATAGAAAAAATATTCTTTTGGTTTAAGACTTCTTAACTTTTGAGCGTTCATTCATTCCTCCTACGAATATTTATTGGTGGCCTACTATGTTCTAGGCACTATTTGAAATTCTGGAATATATGGATGTTAAAGATGTTATGAATAAATACCTTTGACCAGTATTTCAGATGTTAGACCAACAAACATTTGAAACATCTGCCGTAGCCTGCACATCTGACTCTATTTTGGGTGTTGTTTTTTTTTTCTTCTTTGGGGAGAGATAATGTTTGGGATTGAGCATTAAAGTGCTATCTCATGTGGAAAAACACTTAAAGATGATGTTGTTATTTCAAAGAAGTAGTCCTTAGAGTTCCATTTGATTTGATGCTTTTTGTCAGTTGGCTTCTCAACGTTCATGTCTTTAGAATACTAGCCAAATCTAATTCAAATTAATTCTGAAATGAAAGATGACACATTTAATCAAGGTAAATCCACTGGTGACCATTTGAAAATACATTTTAAAAAGTGACTTTGCCAACCAGATGGTGTCTCCACACAAATAGCTGGATCTTGAAGAAATACTCTTTGCAAAGTAGGTTTACTTTGTTGGGGTTATCTCCCAGCAGGAGTGGGTCATCTTCCTTATTCATTCTTTGACCAAGGATGGTTCAGGACAATGCACTTGACCACACCCCAAAGTGGAGGTTCCTGTACAGGGTCAATGATGGTGCCTGGGGCAACAGTTCTGGGTATGGTCTGCCTCTGTCCTGAGGTCCAACTGTCCTGTGAGCCTCCCGCTGATGCCACCCAGTTGATAGCCTGTTTCCCAAGGGTAATCTGGGCTCAGATCTGTAGATCAGCTTTCACTGCCTGGGGCATAGGCAAATGCCCTATTGCCTGGACTGTTTTTCTTTCTGGTGTGTTCTGTATCAGCCTTCTGTGCTTTGGAGTGGGAGAACCTCATATTTGGTTGAAGGCATGGAAAGAAAAGGGGAAAAAGAGACCATTTGTGTTGTTTTGATTCTGGGTTACATAGGCTCACCTAACCTAGGCAAAAGGAGTCTCCTGGTGGTCTAGACTGGCTTAGTGTGCAGGGCCACAGACTCAGAGCAATAAAGTGTTTACTTGGTGCCATTCCCGTCTGCGTGTATATTGCCTTCTGTGTATACATATTTCTCAGGACTCTGCAGGGAGAGAAGACAGTTTAAGGACAGGATTTTGAATTAATTTCCCATGCCTGAGCCACATTTTATTTTTGTAAGCATAAATCTGTGTCCCTTGTTGACATAACTTGCATAAGTTTTGAAGGGACATAAACTTTCAAACATATTAAAGAACTAAATTTTCTTTATTTTCATATTATGAAATGATGAACACACGACAAAAAAATCAAACAAAAAAAGGTATATCCAGTTAAAAGTGATCATTTGACACTTAACCCACAGTTTCACTCACCAGAGGTAATTCCTTCCAGAAATTTTTCATGCATAAATGTCAGTGAAGGGACTTCCCTGGTGGTGCAGTGGTTAAGAATCCACCTTCCAATGCTGAGGACATGTGTTCGAACCCTGGTCCAGGAAGATCCCACATGCCACGGAGCAACTAACCCCGTGCACCGCAACTATTGAGCCTGCACTCTAGAGCCCATGAGTCACAACTACTGAGCCCTCGTGCCACAACTACTGAAGCCCGCATGCCCAGAGCCCATGCTCTGCAACAAGAGAAGCCACTGGAAAGAGAAGCTCACACACCACAAGGAAGAGTAGCCCCCGCTCACAACAACTAGAGAAAGCCTGCACACAGCAACAAAGACCCAATGCAGTCAAAAATGAATAAATTTATTTTTTAAAAGTCAATGAATAATTTTAAAACATGCTAAAAAATTTAAATCGCATTATCTTAAAAACACATATGCACAAGAATAAATCATTTTATAATTTGCTTTTCTAACTTTAACAATGTCTTAAAGATTGTTTTATAGCAGCACATAGAGATCTACCTCATTCTTTTAATGGCTGCATCATTTTCACTGCTGGGATGTGGAATAATTTATTCAGTGAGGAATTTATTGCTTTAAAGATAATAAATGTCCCATTCAATGGATAGTGTTGGGTTGAAAATACTTCTCCCAAGGTAAAGATATAATCTAAACTTACCTCCCTCTTTTTTTTTCCTGGAAAATAAAAATTCAACTCTACATATGTTGTTGGAAGGATGAGTTTTGGAAATGCTAATGTTAATTTAACATCAGTTAGAATAACAACAACAAAAAGAATAACAAAAACCAAAATTGTGACTGGATAATATTCTAGGGTATTAATTTATATCTCAAATATTTCTCCTTTCACAGGGCCCTGATAATGCCTCCTTTCCCAGTCCATTTCTTTTGACAATAGTCACCTGCATCTGAAGTAGCCCCAGTGACTAGGAAATTTATAGAGAAAGGCCAGTGGCTGAAATGTCAGGTTGGGAGAGTCAGAGGCTCTTTGAATTCTCAGAAACGTGGGCTGGATAAGAGGGAAAGGAAGGCAAAGGAATTACTCACAGGAGAGGAAGGAATGTGGAAAAAGCCTGGGAGGGGTAGGAGTGGAGAAGAGGCACCAGGGAGCTGAGGAATGGGGATTCTACTCTGAGTGGACATCCTGTTCCCTGGTGTCTCAAGCTCCCTCTCCCCACTCCTTCCCTAGCTCATCACCCATGGGCAGTCTTGGAAAGAAAAGCTGTTGATGGTGGGAAGCTGGGACACTCCAGGAAGTGGGAAAGGTGGTAATTACAATACCAGTCATAATACAGACATTTATATCTTTTGAAGGCTCACTATGTGCAGATACTATGTGCGAGTTCTTCCCAGGCATTATCTCAACAACCATAGGGGATATATATATCCTCCAATATATATGACATGTGATATATGTATCATATGTGTAACATGTAATATGCAATCTCTTACCTGTCTATCCAGCTAAGGAAGATGGAATTTTCCTGATTTTACAGATGAAGTTGAATTATGAATTTGTTACTTATCTTTTGGGAAAAGCAACTTGTGCATATGAATGCACTGTCTGAAGCATCACAGGGAACCCCGGGTTGGAGTTGTGGTTGTTGATTGTTTGCCACTCAGCACCTCTGCTTCCTTCTGCCAATAGCCCCAACTTTCATCTGGGTGCCTATCCCCAAACCTCAATCCAGGCCTCAGCCAATTATTTTCTTATATTTCTGTGGGTACAATGATTGGTTCCGCCATGCCCATGTGACCTAAGCCAGTCCAATAAAAATATACTACAGTTTTTCTAGAAATAAAGAGCATTGGTGTCATTTTATCCCTTTATTTCTTTTATCAAGCCATGCCTGAGGCAAGTTCTCCCATGGACTTTCCAGTTAGAGGAGACAAAAATTTATCTTTTTACTTAACTCATTTGTGATTGGGTTTATATCATTTGCAATGAAAAGAATTCTAATCAATAAATAAAGAAGGAAAAGAAATGATAAAGTATCTTTAGGGGACTCCCCTGGCTGTCCAGTTGTTAAGACTCCATGCTTTCACTGCAGGGGGCATGGCTTCCATACCTGGTTGGGGAACTAAGATCCCACATGCCGCATGGTGTGGCTGAAAACTAAATAAAGAAAGAAAGAAAAATAATTCTCCCTTATCCATTGGGCAGGGGAGCAGAAAAGATCAGTGATGAATTGCAGGTGACTTCTTTTTGGGAGTACTCTACAAGTATCAAAATTTGTAATAGTAGCATTAAAAAAATTAGTACAAAAATACTTTTAAGAATTCCAAATGGTTAACCCACAAATTTCTTATGAGTGAATAACAAATAGGATACACTACTGTAAATACTTCGTTAAATTCAAGATAAATCCTTGAAAAATAACATGGAGAATTCATGATCTATAAGTAACACTGAGCTATAAATCACCCCATAGAACAACTTTAGCATTCTTATTTTCAGGGCAATATTTATGTTCTGTGAATTATTTAAAGAAATATATAGACATGGAGACAAGAGGGTGGAGTAGAAGGATGTGAGCTCACAGCTTCCTATGAAAACACCAAAATCACAACTAACTGCTAAAGAACAATTTACAGAGAAATGCTGGAACCTACCAAAAAAGGTAACCTACATCCAAAGACAAAGAAGAAGCTACAACAAGATGGTAGGAGGGGCATAATCACAATAAAATCAAATCCTATACACACTGGGTGGGCAACCCACAAACTGGAAAATAATTATACCACAGAAGTTCTCCCACAGGAGTGAAGGTTCTGAGTCCCACGTCAGTCTCCCCAGCCTGGGGGTCTGGCAATGGCAAGAGGAGGCCCCAGAGAACCTGGCTTTGAAGCCCAGTGAGGTTTGATTGCAGGAATTCCACAGGACTGGGGGAAACAGAAACTCCACTCTTGGAGGGCACACACAAGGTCTTGTGTGCACTAGGACCCAGGGAAAAAAGCAGTGACCCCACAAGAGACTGGGCCAGACCTACCTGCTAGTATTGGAGGGTCTCCTGCAGAGGTGGGGGGCAGCTGTGGCTCACTGCAGAGACAAAGGGTGGCAGTTCCGGAGAGTACTCACTGGTGTGAGCCCTCCTGGAGGCTCTCATTTTCTTACCAAGACCTGGCCCCACCCAACAGCCTGTAGTCTCCAGTGCTGGATCACCTCAGGCCAAACAACTAACAGAGAGGGAAAACAGCCCCACCCATCAGCAGACGGGACACTTGAAGTCTTCTGAGCCCACAGCCCTTTGGACATGCCCCTTGTCACGGCCCTGCATGCCACAGGGGCAAGACCCAGCTCCACCCACCAGTGGGCAGGTACCAGACCCTCCCAACAGGAAGCCTGCACAAGCCTCTTAGACAGCCTCATAAACCAGGGAGCAGACAGCAGAAGGAAGAAGAACTACAACCCTGTAGCCTGCAGAATGAAAACCGCAATCACAAAAAATTAGACAAAATGAGACAGCAGATGAATAAGCCCCAGATGAAAGAACAAGATAAAACTAAGATAGAATCATGTTTTGATACTGTGAGAGAATCATACTTTGAAATTGGTGAATTCCTAAAATCATTATTTCTCTCCTTGGAAAATTTAACAGTTGCCAGAACATCATGCCTAGAAAAGCATGATGAATAGAATATAATCAAGAAAAATTGATAATTATAGTCATGTTAATTATTTTGTATGTAGGCAAAAAAATTTATTAAACTTGCATAAGTACTTGACGGATAGTCTGCTTGGAGAATAGAATCTTAAACTTCTTAATTTCTCATGATGATTTGGAGTCATCAACTAAGGAAGTATTACCTTAAGACAGTCCAGCCTAGATTTGTTATTGGAAGAAAGGAAAAATGAGCATGTTTTAACTGTTATGGGTACATCTTATTAAAGTGATATACCTTTTATAAATTACATTAGTAAACATTTTTCCTCACAGTAATATCTCTACGTACACTTTACTTTCTAAAAAAAAGGAGATATTTAATTTTTAGTAGAAAAACCAGCTCTAAGCAAAGACTGCCTGAAAGCCCTAAAGATATCTCCTTTTGGATCCTTATATTCCTGATTTTTTTCCTTTTTGGATGAATGACTTCCTTTTATAGCCTAGTTAAGAGCATATATTTTCAGAAAACCAAATCTTCTTTCTTCCATTGTGTCTTTCCAAAAACACTAGTATAGAAGGGAATGACCTTTGCAAAATGTCTCTTTGCCTTGGGGTACAAATTTTATATCCTTTTACATTTTAGAAGGTAGGAACTTTAAGTGGGGTACAAATTTTATATCTTTTTACATTTTAGAAGGTAGGAACTTTAAGTGGGGTACAAATTTTATATCTTTTTACATTTTAGAAGGTAGGAACTTTAAATGTGAATTTTTCTGTGTGGACTGAAATCATTATATGGTGAGAATGTTAAGAATATAATTTTATTTAGAGCAGACATCTGTTCCTCTAGATTTTAGTGAACATATTTTTATAGGAGACATCCACTTATCTAGAATCTAAGTATCTGCAAATCTGAAATAAGCAAATTACCCCCCCCCCCTTTACAATGGAATCAGGGCTAGTCAGTGGTCAAGCAAGATGAATGGCAGTAGACTGAAGATGGGGACTCCAAGGTCCATTTCATTTAGGTGAGATAGCTGGTCTGATTTTTTGGATATGGGGAAGGAAGATCTGAAAGTGATTAGACCAGCCCATCTAAGGGTCCAAGTTGCACTGGTCTGTGCCACTATTATTCCCACTGTGAGCATGTAGTGTCATCTAGGTATTTTCTGTTAGTGGAAGTGAGAGTGCAGGTAATATGTACCCAGAGGGCCCAAGAGCAGCAAGCGTTGGGAACTCGGTGATGTGGAGATGAGGGTAAGGAAGGGAGATCTAGTTATTGTGAGGACCAGCATATTGTCGTTAGTGTGAGGACTGCGAACCCCTTGAAAGCAAGGGGGCAGGTTTCAGTTGTTTCTGTGGTTTCCCTAACACACTCTTCAGTGCATCATAGGTACTCAATACATTGCTGTTAAATGAGAAAAGAAGGTAGAGACCTAAGTTTCTCTTGGGATACATGAGACATAACTAGTTTATTCAGAGACTGGGTGTGAAGGGAGGACTTGATATAAGGTGAAAAGAAGAAAATTGGCCTCTGGTCGATGAGGGAATTCAAGCATCAAGATACAAGGGGTACCATTAATTCATTCATCTGACACGTATTTATTGAACATCCGCTCTGTAGCATGTGTTGCACTAGTGTTTACAGAGTAGTGAACAATACAGATAAGGTTTCCCCAGACTGACCTTAAATTTCTGGCTTGTGACAGATTGACCTAATGCTAAGAGGGAGAGCTACATTCTCTTTTGAATCTACTCCAACTAGAGTTTTGTTCCCACCATTTCAGCCAAACTGTCCTTATCAAGGTCACTGGTGATTTCTAATTAGTCAGTGGTTAATTCTAACCTCTCATTTTACCTTCCTGTTAGAAGTGTTGGACAGAGCTGGTGATTCTTTTCTTGACTGACTTTCCTGACTTTTGCAACTTTTAGAGTGTGACTACCAATCTGTGCTTGCCTATGTTAAAATTTTTAAAGGCTGGAGTATACACAAAAATTCCAAGAAGGTCATATCTATTTTTAATACAACCTGAGTATGTTGCTGATCAGAAAGTATTTCATATAGTTCATGTTTGCTTGAAATAGTCTCTGATGGTACCGCTGAAATTTGTATTCACTGGATTCACTGATGTGAGTTAGACATGTTAATAGCAGTGTTCAGAAGAAGGGGTATGGGGAAAGCCAGGGAGATTTAGAGCTGTTGATGGAATCTCTCAGTCTATGTTTCTTTCTTCACGTTTAGATTAGTTAGTTTTAGTATTAATGACATTAAAATTTCTTAATAATACTTTCAAACATCCCTTAACTTACCTTTTGCGATTTATTCTTTTTCTTCTACTTTGCATTTTTCCTTCAGATGTAATGTTTCCTTACTTGCTAATATATTGGAGTTCTGCCATTTGCATGACATCGTTTTCTCTAAATACTCGTTCCATAAACCCCTTTGCACAACCAAATTTACTCATGAGCTCATGTGTGGGTTACAAGAACCTAGATTAATGTGTAGTTGAAACATTGACAATTTTGTGTCCCTTATGGGTCAAATTTTTTAAAAAAAGCAACAACCAAAAACTCAAGTCTCTTTTTTCCCCATTTGATGTTTCCACTGTTACAGGGTGAGAGTAAATGCCTTTCAGCCTTAGAAAAGGACACCCATTTCCTTCAGAGTCTGGAGTGTAGGAGTAAAACTGTGAAGTTGCATTAACTTACTTCATCAGCAAACATTTTTGTGCACCTTTCTCAAGTGCTGGCTTCTTTCATGAGTTGGGTCCAGGGAACACAGAGCTCTGCATCTGAAGTCCCAAACCCTGTCCTTCCTGCTGGACTTCTGCCCCGAGGACACCACAGGGGAAGTGCTTGGACTAGACTGGTCTGTTTTGACTAGTTTGGACTGTGTAGACCCTGATCACTATGGCAGAGGCTTGAAGAATACCAAGGTCGAACTGTGAATGCAATTCACATGTTAACTCTTTAGAAATATTGGGGTTGTACTTCAGGTTGAAGTACACTATTGATTACATAGTTTTTGATTTATTTTATTGGAGAAAAGTTTTGAGGTTCAGATATGATAGTGTGTGACATTGGAGCAAATGTGAAGGCGAAGCTAGAAGAAGGATTCCAGGGAAAGATAGGAACACTGGGAGATTGGGAAAGTAAGATCACATTTTTATGTAGGGAGATTCCTCAAAACAAAACAAATCACAATAAAACAAAGTAATGGAAGACATGAGCTGTCTTCTAATTGCCCAGCGCAGACTCAGCCTGACTCACACTCAGCCTTTTGACTTCTAAAACATGTCTGTTGACCAGTGGCCACTCACTTAAGAGATAAAGCAGCTGGGTCTTGTGGTTGAAAGTTTGGTGACCTGGGAATCTTAAATGATAAACAGCTAAATCAAGCTTACCATAAACTAAACAAAATGTATCTTAATTTAGCCTAGAAATATTTAAGTGAATAGAGTTCTCTGATGAAGCTTGATAAGGTCTTGGGTAACTGGTGTCAGTCCAGCAGAGAAAAGTACTACAAGATTGGGTCATTCAAGACTATGGTTTATTGGTCTTCATAATTAGAAAACTTTATAGAAGATGAATTTTGTGGGGTGACGTAGTTGAATGGTTTATGAGACAATGATGTCAGTAATTGCCTATATGTGCAAAAATGCTGTAAGAGCAAATGGAGAAAAAAACTTAATATTCAATATATAATTTTCTTCTTTCTAGGTAAATATGGGGATGCAGGGTTTCTAAAATCACTATCCTGGCACTGTGTTTAATGTGTACAACATAAATACTTCTGGGTGTGACAAAGATCCAACAAAGTATTGATTGTAATTCATGATGTTTTCTTTACAATGAAAGAAGATGAAAATTTTTTGAAGTATGTGGTGGTTCAGCTTCCCTTATTTGCTTGAAATATTATTGTTTCGTTTCTGCCTTCTCTCCCCTTGCATCTAACTAGTTAACAATTTCTGGCAGTTCTTTTACATGCTCTCTCACACACATTCCTTTTCCTCCATCTCCACTGCTGTTGCCTGTTTCAGCCAGCTGCTCCTTAGTATTTCTTCTGGGGATTGTTGCAACTGCATCGCCCTGCATCCAAGCCCTCCTCATGTTTCATATCTTAGTTAAAATGTGACATTTTCATTCACTTTATTTTAGCCATTCTGGTAGATGTGAAGTGGTATCTCATTGTGGTTTTAACTTGTGTCTCTTGAGTGAGTAGTGAGTTTGAACACCCTTTTTGTGTTTATCGGGCATTTGGATATCTTGTTTGTGAAATGCCTTTGAAATTTCTTGCCAATTTTTCTATTAGGTTGTCTGTCTTATTCTAATTAATTTACAGAAACTTTTTGTATATTGTGGTAATAAGCCCTGTGTGAATTGTATGTGTGGTGAGGGTTTTCTACCGGTCTGCAGCTTGCTTTTTCACTGTCTTCATGGCATCTTTGATAAACAAAATGTACTAATTTTAATATTGTCCAATTAATCAATCTTTTCCTTCATAATTATGACATTTTATTTCTTATTTAGGAAATAATTACTGACACAAAAGTCATAAAATAATCTCACGTGTTGTATCTTAGAAATTTTATTGTTATTTTTCACATTTAGATGCATAATCCGTCTGGAATTGATTATTGCATAGGGTGGAGGTAGGAGTTAAGTTTCATTTTTTTCCATGTGGATATCAGATTGTCACTATACCATTCATTAAATAAAGGCTTTATGTACTGCTCTATATTGCCACCTTTATCATAAACCGTGTTTCCATATATGAGGGAGTCTTTTTCATGACTCTCTATTCTATTCCATTTGTCTACTTATCAAAACTTTGTCAAATCCATGCTGTGCTTGTTGATTTTCTTGGAGAGAAAAAGTACTCTTCTGGATTCATCTCAAAAAAACACAAGGGTAGTAAGATATATTAACATTTTATATAATTACATATGTTGTTTATTGAGGTATAATTTATATACAGTAAAATTCACTCTTAGCTGTATAACTTTGGACAAATGCATACAGGCATATATACACCAGCATAATCAAGATATAGAAGATTTCCAACACCCCCCAAATTACCTCAGGCCCCTTGTGGCCATCACTTTCCTCTACTCTCAGCCCTTGGCAATCTCTGATCTATTTTCTGTTCGTACAGTGTGTTTTGCAGAGCAGATATTTTTAATCTGGATGAAGTCCAATTTATGATCTTTTCTTTACAGATCATGCTTTTGGTGTTGTATCTAAGTGATCTTTCCTGATATCACAAAATTTTTCTGCTATTGTTTTACATTTAAGTTTATTATCTGTTTTGAATTTTTTTTTAAGATGTGAAATGTGAGTCAAAGTTTTGTTTGTTTTTGCATATGGATATTCAATTGCTCAAGTACCACTTGTTGAAAAGACTTTCTTTTCTCCACTGAATTGCCTTTACACCTATGTCAAAACTCAATTGACTATATATGTAGGTCTTTCCTATATCTATTGGCCTTTCCATATACATTTTAAATTCATCTTGTAAATTTGTATAAAAATATCCTTCTAGGATTTGATTAGAATTGTATTGAATGTATAGGTCAGTTTAAGGACAACTGACACCTTCACAATACTAAGTCATCCAAACCATGAACACAGTATATCTTCACTCACTTAGATTTTTAAAATTTTATCAATGTTTTGTAGTTTTCAACACCTAGATCTTGCAAAATACAATTTTGTTAGGTTTATACCTGAATAATTCAGGGTTTTTGATGCTATGATATACTTTTTTTAAAGTTTAATTTCCAATTGTTCTTTCCTAGCATATAGAAATACATTTGAATTTTTGTATACTTGCCTCATATCTTATAAACTTTCTAAACTCACATTACTTTTAGTTTTTGTAGATTTGGGGGGGGGGATTTTATATGTAAATAATTGCTTTAGTTTGAATGGTTGTGTCCCCTAAAAATTCATATGCTGTAATCTTAACTCCCAAAGGTGGTGATAATAGGAGCTGGGGCTTTTGGGAAGTGATTAAGTTACGAAGGTGGAACCCACATGAGTGAGATTAGTGCTCTTGTAAAAGAGGCTCTAGAGAGATCCTTAGCCCCTTCCACCCTGTAAGGATACAATGAGAAGTCTGTTCCTGGAAGAGGGCCCTCACCCAATCATGCCAGCAGCCCTCATCTTGGAATTCCAGCCCCCAGAACTATGGGAAAAAAATTTGTATTGTCCATAAGCCACCCAGTCTGTGGTATTTTGTTACTACAGTACAAATGGACTAAAATAATAATAATGTGGCCTATGAATAGAGATGGTTTTATTTCTTCTTTACCAATTTATTGGATTTTTATTTCTTTTTCTTGCCTTATTTGCATTGGCTTGTACCTCTAGTATGATGTTAAATATCATTGGTGAGAACAGATATGCTTGTCTTGTTCCTGATCTTAGGAAGAAAGCATTGTCTTTAACCATTAACTATGATGTTAGAGTAGGTATCTTTGTAGATGTTCCTTATCGTGCTAAGGAAGTTTCATTTGGTACTTAGTTTGCTGGGACTTTTTTTTTTTAAATCAGGACAATATGTTGGATTTTGTTTAAATGCTTCTTTCTGCAACAATTGCGATGACCATACAGTTTTTCTTCTTAATCTGTTGATATGGTGAGTTATGTTGGCTGATTAGATTTTTTTTTTGAATGTCAAATCAGTCTTACAATACCTAGATAAACCTCACTTGATCATGAAGTTTGTTCGTTTTTAAAATATTGCTGGACTTGATTTGCTTGTGTTTTGTTGAGAGTCCTTTTATTTATGTTCATGACAGGTAGACATCTATCGTTATCTTTTCTTGTAATATTTATTTCTGGTGCTGTTGTCAGGGTAATGCTATCCTCATAAAATGAGTTGAGAAGTGTTCCTTCCTCCTCTGTAATCTGGAAGATTTTTTTTTTTAATTGTATTTCTTCCTTAAATGTTTGATAGCACTTGCCAGAGAAGTTATCTGGACCAGGAGTTTTCTTTGTTTGTAGATTTTTATGTATGAATTCAAATTCTTTAGTAGGTATAGGACTAATCAGGCTATCGAGTCCTTTTGGAGTGAACTTGGGAAGTTTGTGTCTTTCAAGGACTTTGTCCATTTCATCTAAGTTGTTAAGACTGTGGGCATAGAGTTTTTTTTTTTAACTTATTTATCCATTTATTTATTTTTGGCTGCGTTGGGTCTTTGTTGCTGTGCACAGGGTTTCTCTAGTTGCGGCGAGCAGGGGCTACTCTTCCCTGTGGTGCACGAGCTTCTCATTGCGGTGGCTTCCCTTGTTGCAGAGCACAGGCTGTAGGTGCATGGGCTTCAGTAGTTGTGGATGCGGGCTCTGTAGTTGTGGCTCATGGGCTCTAGAGCACAGGCTCAGTAGTTGTGGCGCATGGGCTTAGTTGCTCCGAGGCATGTGGGATCTTCCCGGACCAGGGCTTGAACCTGTGTCCCGTGCCACCAGGGAAGTCCCAGAGTTCTTTTGGTAATATTCCTTATTATCTTTTGAATGCTTGTGGGGTCTGTAGTAATGTGTCCTCTTTCATTCATGATATTTGTTATTTATCTTTTCTCTTTTTAACCTGGTCATTCTGGTGAGAAATTTATAAATTTTATTGATCTTTTCAAGAAATCAGTTTTTGGTTTCATTGATTTTTTCCCTATAGTTTTTCTGTTCTTAATTTCATTAATCTCTATTATTTTCTTCCTATGATGGCTCTTGGTTAAATTTTTTCTTCAAATTTTTTTTATGCTGGGAGCTTGGATATTGATTTAGCAACTGGATGCTGTTTTGGCAGCATCTCACAAATTTTGATGTGTTGTATTTACATTTTCATTCAATACAAAGTATTCTCTAATTTTCCTTGCAACTCCTTTTCTGATTTATTTATTCAGAAATTTGTTGTTTGAATTTCATGTCTTCACAGATCTTCCACATATATTTGTTATTGGTATCTAATTTAATTTCATTATAGGAGTTAATGTAGAGAAACTGGGTTTGGGTTTTGTAGTTGCTGTGGTTATCTCCAGCATGCCAAATTACTCGAATGATGTCTTGTTCGTAGAATGAAGATCTGGTGCCTGAAGTTTTATCTCAATGTTTGCCTTCAACACTTAACTTTTAGCTGCACCGTTGTCCTGCCCCTGCCCAAATGGTAGGCGGATGTGGCTTGTTACTCAGTGTTTCCTAGACTGGTGGAGAGCAGGGCAGGGGGGTCTTCTATTTTTCTGGTGCACACTTGGGCTCAAGTAGACCGCTGTGACTGGACTTCTGGGAGCGGAATTTTCTTAGCGACCCTCCTCCTCACAACAAGCAGCCAATTTTCTTCCTGTATCTGTGCCAGGTGTTGTGCAGATTTTCTTGCCCTAGTCCAGCGGCAGGAGCCCTCTAATAGTGCTGGTACAGGATCCTGACTCAGGACTATTTCCTGCCCTCCAACCACGCCCCACGCCCCACGCCCCCAGGGATAGAGGTATTTTCTTCTAGCCTTTCAGGAAGCAGGGTCTGTCCTGCTGGAGGTGACAGTGTTTACTGCCCCTCCACCAGAAGTTTGAGTCTTTTGAGAGAAGGGTCCACCAGAGGAGCAGGGCTCCATGCCTTCCAACAGCAGTGGCTCATTCTTTCTCCCAGAGGGAGTCTTCCTGCCGTGCCGCCAGTATTTCTTGGGAGTCTCAGTTGAACATCTGTCAAATAAAGCCTGAAAGTATGTGGGAACTCCCTGTGTGTGCAGCTCCCTCTGCTCTCAAGGAAGCACGCACGAATGCTGGTTGATTTCTTTTTACCCACTTGAATGGAAGCCTCATCTTCCCCCCAAGTTCTGCCACAGCTGGGACCATCTTTGCTCCAGCTCTCCTTGGTGAAGCCTCCTGGGATTTCAGGTTGCTTGGTTGTCCTGCAGTGCCAACTCTCTGATGGGTTCAAGAAAAGTGATTTTATAGTTTTACGCGGCTTTCTCTCATTGTTAGGTAACACGTGACACTCTTTTTACAGGTTTTTACACCCTAGGTAGAAGCAAAACAAAATTATGTTTCAGCGCTTAATCAGAATACATTATTACTCTTCCTGAGGTAATATGACAAATTCTTATTTATCAGAGATCTAAATTAGCATTTTGAACATAAATGTTAATGACATCACAGTGTTTTCTAGAGTACTGTACAATGATAATCAATGTTCACAGTGATGGCACTGAAGCATGAACTGACCCAAGTTGCCATTAGAATCATCAGAAAATATTAAATTAAATATAGTTTTAGGATTGTATTTATTTGAGGACTATTCTTTGAACAATAGGAGCCTAGGTATAGTATCTGTGATTATATTCTATTAATTTTGTCACTAACTGAATTTGAATTTATAAGGTTGTATTTTGTTTTCAGGTAGTTGAAGGCAATAAATACTTAAAATGTTCAGGCAACTGGAGATACTGCCAAGTTTTGTGTAACGTCTGCACAGTCTTTTATATGCAGTTCATACACCTTCACCTCACACTGCATGTTAATTATACTATTGGATACCTTACAGAGAGGAGAAGTCTATTAGTACAAATGAAAGAAAAATTTTAATTTTTTATCTATCTTTTAGGCAAAACTCTCTTCGAATGGAGGTCAAGTTTAGCAGGCTAGATAAAAAACTAAGCTACAATATTACAAATTACCCAGTTTAATGCTATTTTATTCTTATTAAGATTCATGCCTCTTGTCCTTGTAGAAATTATAAGAAACCTGGATTACATCTCGTGAAGTAGAGACAATGTCTAATTTTACAATCTACACTGTATCTAGAAATTTCAGAATGAAACTTAATGCATTGTTGGAACTCATGAAACATAAATAACTATACTTCATTGGGCAAATGGTGATAGTTCAGCATACATGTGTGATTAAGTGTAGTGCTGGACATTCTGTACTTTAAAAATTCCCATAGCTATCAAATACTATAGAGGAAAATCCCTGATATCTATTAATCTTGAAAGAGCATATTCAACATCTGTTCTTTTGTGTGTATGCAGAACATGCTTTAAATGATTACATCAGATGCCTTTAAGAAAAACAAGAGATGATTAATCTTTTTCTTACTGTGAAATGAGTCCTAGCATGAATTTCAAGTCTGATCGAGGGGGGGAAAAGCCTTGGCTACCATGGTTCAATTTTGAGTTCTATGGGGTGAAGTATGCTTGTAATACTGTCAACTTTGACTCCTTGATATTATAAGCCTAGGGAGAAATTCAGCTACTTAGGAAAATCAGAGAGAAAAGGCAGCGGGGCAGGATGCAGCTTGACTTTTCTCCTTTCTTCTGCCACAGTGAGACTTCTGCTACTGGGACTAAGGTGAGAACAGGACTCATTTGGATGTCCAGCTGGGCGACAAAGCTAGGGGTGAGGATTTGACCTAGGATACAAATATTAAGTTAAATGATTCCTGGTTGGCCAGTACTGACAGGGTCCATATAACATTGATCATGAAGAAGTTAATCCGTAAAACCTTGGTACCACTGCTCCCAGGCAATGTTCCCCGTGGTTATACAGAAAGTCTTGTAGCAGTAGGGTGTGACGGGAATCCAGTTTTAGTTTACTGTTGATACCGACTAGGGTTCTTGGCCTTCCCCAGTCAACAGAAAGTGACCAGAGGCCAGACAAGAAATTCAGGCCAGGCTGTATTGAGGCCCCTCCTGCAGCAGCGGGTGGGAGAACAAACAACGGGTTCCCTTGCTTGATTGCTCCCTGAGCTGGTTCCTTATATGGGGTGAGGGTAAGGGTGTGTCCAGGAGTCAGGCTGGAGGGGTGACCTAGGTGTTTTGCCCACCCTGAGGTGGCGTTGTGTGCAGGGGGCATGCGCAGGACCCTGCTTTTTCTCCTGACACCCTGCTTTTGCTCCAGACTCTTCAGAAGTGGTAGTTGGTTTCTTTTTTTTTGGTCTTTTGTATCTTTTTGTCTGTAAGTTGCCCCAACTGTGCCTACATGCAGTTATTTTTAGTCCCATATAGTTTCTTTGAATTTTGTTGCTTGAGGAGAGGTGTGTCTAGGTGCAGCCCTGCAGCAAAGGGTCCCAGGTCCCAGCCTGTCTCACTATCAATAACTGACTGCTCGCATCACAAGTGGACTTTATAACTCTTTCCATTACTGAAACTCAAAGCAAGTGATCACAGATGCAGAGGTAAAGAGGATGGGGGGAGAAAGAGGGAGTGGCAGAGATACACAGAGACTATTCACAAAGTTACAAAGAAAAGCAGTGTCTAGCATGGTGTAGATGACACTCAAGGAAATGATTACTTGATAAAGACTTGATATTTAAAGTGAAGGTTAAGAATTTGTGATGCACACTGAGGACTGTGCAAAGAGTAATCAAGGCAGTGAAGAAAAAGGCCTGATCAGTGCAGGCCACATGGGATGAGAACAAAGCAAATTTGGAGGGGCAGCTCAATAGGGCATGAAAGAGGAATCTAGTTGGACCAGAAGAGAAATCACACCCTTCACACTGGTGAGGAACTGCTTCTGCTTCCTCAGAAAGGGGAGCTTGATGTGGGTATCAGAGTCTCCTGTATACTGTCTTTTTTTTCGGCGGTATGCGGGCCTCTCACTGCTGTGGCCCCTCCCGTTGTGGAGCACAGGCTCCGGATGCGCAGGCTCAGAGGCCATGGCTCACGGGCCCAGCCGCTCCGCGGCACGTGGGATCCTCCCGGACCGGGGCACGAACCCGCGTCCCCTGCATTGGCAGGTGGACTCCCAACCACTGCGCCATCAGGGAAGCTCCTCCTGTATACTCTCTTAATCAGGAATCAACTACTCAATAATACAATGTACACAGGCCACATCGTGTAGAGTGGCTCTGGCTGCCCTCAAGTCCTTTCTTCTTTTGCCATTTTCTTAAAGTCTTGGGCTCTGTGAACCAGGCTGATCACTGTAGTAAAAAGTACATATTTAGACTGATGTTAAATGGCATCTCTCTGAGGATATTGTTTTAAAATACTCACTTCGTTTGAGTGTTCTGTACTTTACCCTGGATACATAGCCTACTGCCTCCAAGTCTTTGGGTGATGATCAAATGAGATCATCCCACTCATTCATTTCAAAGCTAGACTGTTTAGGGTACCTGCCTCAATTACAGAAGAAACAGAACCGTTCAAGTTCACACAGCTACTAAGAGGCTGAGCTGGATGAAAGCCCAGGTTTCTTGACTTCCTATCTCACTGTATTTGCTATAACATTCTATAAATACAATAATAACATTCAACAACTCTTTACAAAACCTTGTTAAAAATTTAAAGTAAATTGAGTTGTTATTACTCAGGAATACATATTAACAAATGTGTTTACACCCCCCAAAGAATTTTTGTAGGAATGAAGACATTGTGCCTTGTTCTTTGGCTGGATACTCTATCTTCTGAGAATTGTATTAGTCGGGGGTAGTTTCAGCTGTGTGTATCATAGATTACAAAATGACATGGTCTTGAACACAAGAAAATCAAATCCAGGGGCAGCAGGCTGGCCATAGCTGCTATCACAGCTCCACCACGTTCGGAGCTCTGAAATCCAGGCTCATTTCAGTCCTTGGGTTGGCTGTCCCTGGTGTGGCTCTCATCTGCATGGTCCAAGAGGCTGCAAGAGCTCTTGCGATCCATACAGCACAATGACAGATACATATTTGTAAAACCATCCGTTCTACCTCAAGGTAACTGACTCTTTCTATTTTATTGGTTTCATACTTCTACTCTAATTTACTTATTTCTGGAAGTAGGAGGGCAGACGCAAAACTGAAGAGGGCAATAAAACCACTTGCCTGGGAACAGTCGGGGTGACTTGATCTCTGAACAAATTTTGGATGGGGAGAGTTGTTACTTGGAAACACCTTGATCCTTCTGAGTCTTGTTTGTAAGGCTTTGTTAGGCACGACCAGTGCAGCCCTTGGTCCAGGGCCAATTGTGCTCCACTTCTGAGGAGACACTCAATACTATGTTACCATGTTTTCTGCTCTGCCTGGTGGCAGCACGGACTTCTTCAGACGGGGGATTGTTCTCTCTGCTGCTTTTGGATGGCATTTTATCCATCTCTGGGTAGTTTCCACACACATACACATGCCCACATGCACACACACTGATCAGCACTTGTCTGAGCCCTTGAGGACCTCCGTGGGGCTGTCTCCCCTCCCACACCCTGCCCTTCAACCCTAGTGACCTGGGCCTCGCAGATGTCCCCTCTATCTTCTCAGCTTTGGGGACCTGCCAGGCTCGGCCTGGGTCTTCCTCCCTGCACTGTGGCCTGTCTCCGGGCGGCAAGATGTAGCAAACGTGGGGTACCACTTCACTCTTCTCTCGGGGATTACTGTCCTGTGCAGGCCAAAGTCCAATCTAACTAGTGTTTCCCTCACTGTTTGCTCATGCAGTTTCTCTCTTCCCCGGTTTGCCACGCAGTCTGCGGCTCATCCTGGGCTGAGCTGGAAGGGTGGGGGGCAAGCGAGGTAAAGGGCTGAGAGGTCTTCCTGGAGGGCGCAGCTGTAATCTGACGCTGGGCATCTCCAGCCAGCAGCTCCCTGACAGGGCGAGCGTGCCTCATTTTTCTTCTGCTTACAGCTCTCCCTTAGCTTCTGGCTTCTGGGGCTCCGCCCCCCATGGACTCCTCTGGGGGTCACCTTACCTTTCCAGCTGGCTCTTTTGTGCAGTGTCCCTTTCAAGGAGAACCAATTTGCTCCAGCCAGTTTCTCACTTGAGTTTTCAGGAGTATGTCACACGCTAGTCTCTGTAACTGAAACTCTTGAGGTCAAGTTTTTTGAGGGATTCTCTGATCCTGTTCGTCACTTGGTTTACAGAAATGGGAAAATAAGATGAAGGGAAAAAATCATAACACACTAACAACTTTCTTTAAGAAAGTTAATACTACCAAACTCTCCATCAACATTTAAGAGTCTCCTTATATATGCTTGGTATGGGTGTTTAACTAAGGATCTACATTTGGGGTGGGGCAGAGTCGGGAGGTGTCATTAGCTGCAAGTTCTGCATAGGTGGTCTCGCTCATTTTTCTAGAAGGTACAGGACTTTTAACGTCCTTTTTTTTTCAGTTTGGGGTTTTCTACAGAAGTTGAGAAAAGGAAGACTTCAAATTTAACCTCTTATTGTATGTATGATGCATTTTATTAACTAAATAATAAAATAACATTGTTTCTATGTTTGTAATGTCCTTTGACCTTCTTTCCATGTTTTCCCAAGTATATGAATTTGTCCTGGGAAGAAAACCTATAGATATTATGAATCAAATAACTATAGACATTTAGTCTGTTTCTCAGCAGGTGGTTCCCAAACCTTCAGAAAACAAAGCATCCTTCTCCTCACAGCTGTTGCTTCTTCTAACAGTCACACACAAATGCTCACACATGCACACATTTATTAGCCTTGACACTAAAGTCTTTGCCAGAAAAAAAAAAAAGGAAATGGAGTTTGGGAACTCCTCATCTGTTCTCTTATTGGTATCGATAACTATTGGCCTGGCATGGTCAAATTGCTTTGTCCTTCTTATAAAATTCTTTCAAGACTCAATCTCCGTTTTGAATTTGTTCCTTGTCCTCTACCCACTTTGTGGCATTCTGAAGGCAGCCTGCCCTCACATCTTTGCTTTTGCATATGCTGTTCCTACCGGGAAACCCCTTTCCTTCATTCTTTGGCAAATTCCTGCTCATCTTCTGAGATGTGGCTTGGGTGTCTGGGAAGCAATCCCAGACCACTGCCTGCACTGAGTTGGGTTTCTGTTTGATGTTCTCCTAGGGTATCTTGCATCTGCCTCTACATAGTACTTGGCAAGCTGCATTGCTGCATCATCCGTCTCTCCCAGCAGACTGTGAGCTCCTTGAGCACAGGAATTTGTCTTCCTTAGTTTGTGTCCTCAGCGCTTAGCTGGTAAGCTAAACAGTCATGAAAGCTAACATTTCTTAAGTACTTGCTTTATCTTAAGCATGTTCTGAGCATTCTACCTAATAACTCTATAAAGTAAGTACTATTAGCATATTTTACAGATGGGGATACCAGGGACAGAGAAGGTAGGTAGTGGTGCAGCCCAGTTAAGCCTAGATAGTCTGGCCTTAAAGACCATATTTAATTACTTTATTGCCCTCGTAAGGAAAATAATTAACAAATGCGAGTACTTAATAAATTCCTATAGAATTCACTCTGCAGTTCTTATCTGCTCAACAGAGTAAAGAATCCATTAAGATATGTTTGTAGGAGGGACCTTCAAGATGGCAGAGGAGTAAGACGTGGAGATCACCTTCCTCCCCACAGATACATCAGAAATACCTCTACACGTGGAACAACTCCTACAGAACACCTACTGAACGCTGGCAGAAGACCTCAGACCTCCCAAAAGGCAAGAAAGTCCCCACGTACCTGGGTAGGGCAAAAGAAAAAAAGAATAAACAGAGACAAAAGGATAGGGACAGTACCTGCACCAGTGGGAGGGAGCCGTGAAGGAGGAAAGGTTTCCACACACTAGGAAGCCCCTTCGCGGGCGGAGACTGCGGGTGGCGGAGGCGGAAAGCTTCAGAGCCGCGGGGGAGAGCACAGCAACAGGGGTGCGGGGGGCAAAGTGGAGAGATTCCCGCACAGAGGATCGGTGCCGACAGGCACTCACTAGCCCGAGAGGCTTGTCTGCTCACCCGCCGGGGTGGGTGGGGCTGGGAGCTGAGGCTCGGGCTTCTGTCAGAGGGCAGGGAGAGGACTGGGATTGGCGGCGTGAACACAGCCTGCAGGGGGCTAGTGCTCCACGGCTAGCCGGGAGCAAGTCCGGGGAAAAGTCTGTACCTGCCGAAGAGGCAAAAGGCTTTTTCTTACCTCTTTATTTCCCGGTGCGCGAGGAGAGGGGATTAATAGCGCTGCTTAAAGGAGCTCCAGAGACGGACGAGAGCCGCGGCTAAAAGTGCGGACCCCAGAGACGGGCATGAGACGCTAAGGCTGCTGTTGCCGCCACCAAGAAGCCTGTGTGCGAGCACAGGTCACTGTCCACACCCCCCCTCCCGGGAGTCTGTGCAGCCCGCCACTGCCAGGGTCCCGGGATCCAGGGACAACATCCCCGGGAGAACACACGGCGCGCCTCAGGCTGGTGCAACGTCACGCTGGCCTCTGCCGCCGCAGGCCCGCCCCGCACGCCGTGCCCCTCCCTCCCCCACACCCCCGGGCCTGAATGAGCCAGAGCCCCCGAGTCAGCAGCTCCTTTAACCCCGTCCTGTTTGAGCGAAGAACAGACGCCCTCAGGCGGCCTACATGCAGAGGCGGGGCCAAATCCAAAGCTGAACCCCGGGAGCTGTGAGAACAAAGAAGAGAAAGGGAAATCCCTCCCAGCAGCCTCAGGAGCAGCGGATTAAATCTCCACAATCAACTTGATGTACCTGCATCTGTGGAATAAATGAATAGACAACGAATCATCCCAAATTGAGGAGGTGGACTTTGGGAACAACTGTAGACTTGGGGTTTGCTGTCTACATCTCATTTGTTTCTGATTTTTAGGTTTATCTTAGTACAGATTTTAGCACTTTCTATCATTGGTGGATTTGTTTACTGGTTTGGTTTCTCTCTTTTTTTGTTAAATTATTATTACACTTTTTTTAATAATTTTTTTATTTTAATCATTTTATTTATTTATTTTTCTTTCTTATTTTCTCCCTTTTCTTCTGAGCTGTGTGACTGACAGCGTCTTGGTGCTCTGGCCTGGTGTCAGGCCTGAGCCTCTGAGGTGGGAAAGCCGAGTTCAGGATACTGGATCAATATCAATCAGCAAGAGCCCTCCCAGGGATCTCCATCTCAACGCTAAGACCCAGGTCCACCCAACGTCCAGCAAGATCCATTGCTTCATGCCCCATGACAAACAACTAGCAAGAAAGGAACACAACGCCACCCATTACCAGAGACGCTGGCTAAAATCATAATAAGGTCACAGACACCCCAAAACACACCACTGGACATGACGCTGCCCACCAGAAAGACAAGATCCAGGCCCACCCACCAGAACACAGGCACAAGTCCCCTCCACTAGGAAACCTACACAACCCACTGAGCCAAACTTACCCTCTGGGGGCAGACACTAAAAACAATGGGAACTATGAACCTGCAACCTGCAAAAAGGAGACCCCAAACACACTAAGTTAAGCAAAATGAAGCAGATGAAGGAGCAAGATAAAAATCCACCAGACATAACAAATGAAGAGGAACTAGGCAGTCTACCTGAAAAAGAATTCAGAGTAATGATAGTAAAGATGATCCAAAATCTTGGAAATAGAATGGAGAAAATACAAGAAACGCTTAACAAGGACCTAAAAGAACTAAAGAGCGAACAAACAATGATGAACAGCACAATAAATGAAATTAAAAATTCTCTAGAAGGAATCAATAGCAGAATAACTGAGGCAGAAGAACGGATAAGTGACCTGGAAGATAAAATAGTGGAAATAACTACCACAGAACAGAATAAAGAAAAAAGAATGAAAAGAATTGAGGACAGTCTCAGAGACCTCTGTGACAACATTAAATGTGCCAACATTTGAATTATAGGGGTGCCAGAAGAAGAAGAAGAGAAAAAGAAAGGGACTGAAAAAATATCTGAAGAGATTATAGTTGGAAACTTCCCTATTATGGGAAAGGAAATAGGCAATCAAGTCCAAAAATCGCAGAGGGGCCCATATAAGATAAATTCAAGGAGAAACACGGCAAGACACTTATTAATCAAATAATCAAAAATTAAATACAAAAAAAATATTAAAAGCAGCAAGGGAAAAGCAAGAAATAACATACAAGGGAATCCCCATATGGTTAAGAGCTGATCTTTCAGCAGAAACTCTGCAAGCCAGAAGGGTGTGGCACGACATATTTTAAGTGATGTAGGGGAAAAACCTACAACCAACATTATTCTACCCAGCAAGGATCTCACTAAGGTTCAATAGAGAAATTAAAATCTCTGCAGACAAGCAAAAGCTAACAGAATTCAGGACCACCAAACCAGCTTTACAACAAATGCTAAAGGAGCTTCTCTAGGCAGGAAACACAAGAGAAGGAAAAGACCTACAATAACAAACCCAAAACAATTAAGAAAATGATAATAGGATTATACATATCGATAATTACCTTAAATGTAAATGGATTAAAAGCTCCAACCAAAAGACATAGACTGGTTCAATGCATACAACAACAAGACCCGTATATATGCTGTCTACAAGAGACCCACTTCAGACCTAGGGACACAAACAGACTGAAAGCGAGGAGATGGAAAGTGATATTGCATGCAAATGGAAATCAAAAGAAAGCTGAAGAAGCAATTCTCATATCAGACAAAATAGACTTTAAAATAAAGACTATTACAAGAGACAAAGAAGGACACTACATAATGATAAAGGGATCAACCCAAGAAGATAATAACAATTGTAAATATTTACGCACCCAACATAGGAGCACCTCAATACACAAGGTAAATGCTAACAGCCATAAAAGGAGAAATCGACAGTAACACAATCACAGTAGGGGACTTTAACACCCCATTTTCACAAATGGACAGATCATCCAAAATGAAAATAAATAAGAAAACACAAGCTTTAAATGACACATTCAATAAGATGGACTTAATTGATATTTATAAGACATTCCATCCAAAAAAAACAGAATACACTTTCTTCTCAAGTGCTCATGGAACATTCTCCAGGATAGATCATATCTTTGGTCACAAATCAAGCCTTGGTAAATTTAAGAAAATTGAAATCATATTAAGTATCTTTTCTGACCACAACGCTATGAGACTAGATAGCAATTACAGAAAAAAACTGTAAAAAATAAAAACATATAGAGGCTAAACAATACACTACTAAATAATCAAGAGATCACTGAAGAAATCAAAGAGGAAATCAAAATATACCTAGAAACAAATGACAACAAAAACACAATGACCCAAGACCTATGGGATGCAGCAAAAGCAGTTCTGAGAGGGAAGTTTATAGCAATACAATCCTACCCCAAGAAACAAGAAAAATCTCAAATAAACAACCTAACCCTACACCTAAAGCAAAATCCCCAAAGTTAGCAGAAGGAAAGAAATCATAAAGATTAGATAAGAAATTAAGAAAACAGTAGCAAAGATCAATAAAACTAAAAGCTGGTTCTTTGAGAAGATAAACAAAATTGATAAACCATTAACTGAACTCATCAAGAAGAAAAAGGGAGAAGACTCAAATCAACAGAATTAGAAATGAAAAAGGAGAAATAACAACTGACACTGTAGAAATACAAAGGATCATGAAAGATTACTACAAGCAACTATATGCCAATAAAATGGACAACCTGGAAGAAATGGACAAATTCTTAGAAAAGCACAACCTTCCAAGACTGAACCAGGAAAAAGTAGAAAGTATAAACAGACCAATCGCAAGCACTGAAATTGAAACTGTGATTAAAACTTTTCCAACAAACAAAAGCCCAGGACCAGATGGCTTCACAGGCAAATTCTATCAAACGTTTAGAGTAGAGTTAACACCTATCTTACTCAAACACTTCCAAAATACAGCAGAGGGAGGAACACTCCCAAACTCATTCTACAAGGCCACCATCACCCTGAAACCAAAACCAGACAAAGATGTCACAAAAACAGAAAACACAGGCCAATATCACTGATGAATATAGATGCAAAAATCCTCGACAAAATACTAGCAAACAGAATCCAACAGCACATTAGAAGGATCATACACCATGATCAAGTGGGGTTTATCCCAGGAATGCAAGGATTCTTCGACATACACAAAGCAATCAATGTGATACAGCATATTAACAAGTTGAAGAATAAAAACCATATGTTAATCTCAATAGATGCAGAAAAAGCTTTCAAAATAATTCAACACCCATTTATGATAAAAACTCTCCAATAAGTTGGCATAGAGGGAACTTACCTCAACATAATAAAGACCATATGTGACAAACCAACAGACAACATTATTCTCAATGGTGAAAAACTGAAAGCATTTCCTCTAAGATCAGGAACAAGGCAAGGTTACCCACTCTCACCACTATTATTCAACATCATTTTGGAACTTTTAGCCACAGCAGTCAGAGAAGAAAAAGAAATAAAAGAATCCAAAGCAGAAAATAAGAAGTAAAACTGTCACTGTTTGCAGATGAGGAGATACTATACATAGAGAATCCTAAAGATGCTACCAGAAAATTACTAGAGCTAACCAATGAATCTGGTAAAGTAGCAGGATACAAAATTAATGCACAGAAATCTCTTGCATTCCTATACACTTACAATGAAATATCTGAAAGAGAAATTAAGGAAACACTCCCACTTACCACTGCAAAAAAGAATAAAATATCTAGGAATAGACCTACCTAGGGAGACAAAAGACCTGTATGCAGAAAACTATAAGACACTAATGAGAGAAATTAAAGATGACACAAAGAGATGGAGAGATATACTGTGTTCCTGGATTGGAAGAATCAATATTGTGAAAATGACTATACTACCCAAAGCAATCTACAGATTCAGTGCAATCCCTATCAAACTACCAATGGCATTTTTCACAGAATTAGAACAAAAAATTTCACAATTTGTATGGAAACACAAAAGACCCTGAATAGCTAAAGCATCTTGAGAAAGAAAAACGGAGCTGGAAGAATCAGTCTCCCTGTTTCAGACTATATTACAAAGCTACAGTAATCAAGACAGTATGGTACTGGCACATAAACAGAAATATAGATCAATGGAACAGGATAGAAAGCTCAGAGATAAACCCATGCACATATGGTCACCTTATCTTTGATAAAGGAGGCAAGAATATACAATGGAGAAAACACAGCCTCTTCAATAAGTGATGCTGAGAGAACTGGACAACTACATGTAAAAGAGTGAAATTAGAACACTCCCTAACACCATACACGAAAATAAACTCAAAATGGATTAAAGACCTAAATGTAAGGCCAGACAGCATAAAACTCTTAGAGGAAAACATAGGAAGAACACTCTTTGACATAGATCACAGCAAGATCTTTTTTGACCCACGTCCTGGCAATGGAAATAAAAACAAAAATAAACAAATGGGACCTAATGAAACTTAAAAGTTTTTTCACAGCAAAGGAAACCTTAAACAAGACAAAAAGACAACCTTTAGAATGGGAGAAAATATTTACAAATGAAGCAACTGGTAAAGGATTAATCTCCAAAATATACAAGCAGCTCATGCAGCTCAATATCAAAAAAACAAACAACGCAATCCAAAAATGGGTGGATGACCTAAATAGACATTTCTCCAAAGATGATATACAGATTTCCAATACACACATGAAGGGATGCTCAACATCAATAATCATTAGAGAAATGCAAACCAAAACTACCATGAGGTATCACCTCACACCGGTCAGAATGGCCATCATGAAAAAGTCTACAAACAACAAATGCTGGAGAGGGTTTGGAGAAAAGGGAACCCTCTTGCACTGTTGGTGGGAATGTAAATTGGTACAGCCACTATGGAGAACAGTATGGAGGTTCCTTAAAAAACTAAAAACAGAACTACCATATGACCAAGCAATCCCACTACTGGGCATATACTTGGAGAAACCATAATTCCAAAAGAGTCATGTACCACAAGGTTCATTGCAGTACTATTTACAATGGACTTAAGGACACGGGGAGGGGGAAGGGTAAGCTGGGACCATACCAACTGAGAGAGTGGCATGGACTTATATATACTACCAAATGTAAAATAGATAGCTAGTGGGAATCTGCTGTATAGCACAGGGAGATCAGCTCTGTGCTTTGTGACCACCTAGAGGGGTGGGATAGGGAGGGTGGGAGGGAGACACAAGAGGAAGGGTATACGGGGATATGTGTATACGTATGGCTGATTCACTTTCTTATACAGCAGAAGCTAACGCATCATTGTAGAGCAATTATACCCCAATAAAGATGTTGGAAAAACAAAAACAAAACAGTTTGAGACTGCAAGTCATAACTGGAGATTAACCAAGTACAGATTAAGATAACTTCAAAAAGCTATCTTAAACTAAGGCCAGTAGTTGATCATTGTGAGTGTGCCACTAGCTGTTCAGGTTTTGAAATATCAGTACTATGTGGCTAAAACGCTTCATATTTGGAAAACCAGTCAACTATCATAGGACTGCTGGGGGCAGAGCTTAGGAGGTGGGCGTGTTGTAAAGCTTGGGTTAATTCTAAGAAATGTCTTGATGCAATAATATCAGCCATGATTCTGGGCTGTGCAGTTGGGTTCTTTCATCCAGTCCAAACTCATTGCCAGCCAAAGCATTCTTTCTGTTTGTTATCATTTAATTTTATTCTAGCAGCACTTTCTACTATGATGAGTTTTCTCACTTTTGGCTACTGAAATGGGGAAAAGAAACTGAGCTCTAAATTTCTTTTCATAGCTGTGGAATCCAATTTGAAAACACCAGTGCATTTAAAATTTATAGAATTATATTGTATAAGTCTTAAGGCTTAAATCAAGTGGGAATGATTGAGATTAAGGTCAAAAATGAACTAAGTTAAACATGTATGGGAACACCATGGAAATATTATTTAATGAGCACACAGTTTCTAAGTTTACAAATGCCACAAATTATGTTTAAATATTTGACATTTAATAAAGTCCAAGCTCAGTGTAACCAGTATTTTCCCCCCTTATTTATTTTTAAACCATATGTAAAATTTAATGTTTTGAACTCATTTGGCCATGTCATCAAAATTCCGTTTTGTAAGAATTACATTGCATCCAAGTAGTGTATTTGAAAATAATTTTTTCAAATTATATCTCTTTTTCCCTTGTTAAATGGGACCATATTTTTCCTCTGGCAGATGAATTCCAACACAAAAAGATTTGTTTTATTGATAATTCTATAACTATGGATTCCACATTATTTTATTATACTAAAAAATAAATTTCTTCTTATTATAAAAATAATTTTGCTAACTATCTGCATTTAGAGAACATTTCACTAGTGGTAATAATAGGTAGGACTTGGTGCTTGTGAATATAATCATAAAGATTGACAGAATTATTGTGTAAATTATAAACTGAAAGTGTCAAGATAAATCCTACTTTTGACACATGAAATAGGATCTAAATAATATTATTAAGAGCATACTATATGTTAGGCAGTGGGCTCAAACTTTACATGTAATTTTAAAGCATTTTATTTTTAGATTCTTCTGAGATGAGCATTCATAAAAGAGACAGCCAAGATTCAGTCTGGTTAGGTAATTGCCAAGGCCATGCACAGAGTAAGTGGTAAAATCAGGATTTGGACTATGGTACTCCACTTCTAAAACTCTGATTCTTTGTTGCAAAAAATAATTCCCATCTGCTTTCATTATTGTAGCTAAAATAGAAATGTATTATTGATTTTCTTAGAGATTAAATCAATTTGAATACAAGTTATACTCCATATATATTATAATTAAAGACTTAGTATACCCATTAACCTGGGCATATTTGCCAAGATAAATATCACTATTCTATAGTTAGGTAACTTCTTTTTTTTTTTTTTTTTTTTTTTTTTTTTTTGCGGTACACGGGCCTCTCACTGTTGTGGCCTCTCCCGTTGCGGATCACAGGCTCCGGACGCGCAGGCCCAGCGGCCATGCCTCACGGGCCCAGCCGCTCCGCGGCATGTGGGATCCTCCTAGACCGGGGCACGAACCCGTGTCCCCTGCATCGGCAGGTGGACTCTCAGCCACTGCGCCACCAGGCAAGCCCTAGGTAACTTCTTAAATTTACTTATTACATATTTATTAAGTGCCTACTCTATGCAAGTAAATTATTATTAAAAATAATATTGATTCCTGAATAGTCCTGAATTCCGCTCATGGGAAATTCCTGAATTTCCCATGGACAGAATCAATCCCATGGGAAAGAACCATACAACTGAGGCAAGATGTCCCCAAACACCCAGGCTCCAGCTCCCAGGTTGGACTGTAGACAGAGGCCAAGAGGAGCTGGGGGCAGCATGGGCATCCCTGAGAAACTCAGTCTAAAGGGCCTATGTCACGAGGCTTTGGGAAGGGGGTTGCAGGGCAGGAAGGTTGGGGAGAAAAAGCAAGTTAAGGAGGAATAAATTAAAGGTGAGAAAGTCTATCACAAAACTTTTCACAGAGAGTACCAATTAGCTTTAGCAAAGAATTAGTCTTAGCAGATAACAACAGCCAAAAAACAACAATTACTGCTACCACTACACTACGGGAGGCATAGCTAATGTTACGCTACAGAGAAAATTTTCTTATCTAATTTTATTTTTCTGTAGTAGTCGGTAGAGGTCAAATCATGCTATGGTAAAAAACAGCCCTCAAATGTCAGTAGCTTAAAACAACCAAAGTTTATTTCTTGCTCATGCTACATGTTCAATGCAGGTTGCGGGAGGGAGGGCTTATTTTAGTTACTCAGGAACCCATATGCTAGCAGGTTCATCTTTACATGTGGGAAAAGCTGGAGAGTTACTTCTATTAACATCAATTTTCCAAGTTGATCACGTGGCCGGCTAATTTCAAAGAGGCAGGAAGCACAACCACGGAAGCAGAAGGGCACCAGAAATCCACCAGCAGTATAATATCTGCTACAGCACCTAACTTGTGTTTGTTTTTTGGTTTTTGTTTCTTTGAATTGTTGGGGGGTTTTTTTAATTAAATTTTTAAAAATTCAAGTATAGCTGAAGTATAATATCATATGTTACAAGAGTACTATATAGTGATTCACAATTTTTAAAGGTTATACTCCATTTATAATTATTATAAAATATTGGCTATATTTCCCATGTTTTACAGTATATCCTTGTAGCTTATTTTATACCTAATAGTTTGTACCTCTTAATCCTCTACCACTATCTTGCCCCTCCTCCCTTCCCTCTCTTCACTGGTAACCACCAGTTTGTTCTCTATATCTGTGAGTCTGCTTCTTTTTTATATATACACTATTTTGTTGAATTTCTTAGATTCCACATATAAGTGATATCATACAGTATTTGTCTTTCTCTGTCTGACTTATTTCACTTAGCATAATGCCCTCCAAGTCCATCCATGTTGCTGCAAATGGCAAAATTTCATTCTTTTTTATGCCTGAGTAGTGTTCCATTGCATGTATGTATGTGTGTGTGTGTGTGTGTGTGTGTGTGTGTGTGTGTGTGTGTATACACCACATCTTCTTTATCCATTCATCTGTTAATGGACACTAAGGTTGATTTCATATCTTGGCAATTGTGAATAATGCTGCTATGAACATTGGTGTGCGTGTATCTTTTCAAATTACTGTTCTTGTTTTTAATTAATGAACTAATTCATCCAGAATTTGTGATAATTTAGAATTGATTTGGAATGAAAAATAATTAGAATAATCATGTATAGATCAAATTCAGTTAATAAGTAAGTGAATTTCTTCATGTTAAATATGCACTTCTTAGTGTTAAAATTGCAATCTGAGATGTGATTTATATTGTACATTAAATGATTCAATATGTACACTTAAAATAGCTTCTGCCAGGATCACTGTATTATTTTAGTAATCTTCTGGTAGTAGTGCTAGCTAGATGTTACATGTGTTAGTTGGTAGTTAGATGGTTCTCATTTCCACCAGCCATGCTGATTCCATCTTTCTCTCTATTAATTTTATCTCTTCTCCAGTCTATTACATGGATTTAAAAACCTCTGTTTTTTTCCTCTCTTTGTTCTTATAAATTAACTTACAGGGTCCAGACAAGACCACTTTTGGTAATGTAGCAGAAGAAACAGAGAATTTTAACCTGGGTATGTCTCTTTTGCAAATGAAAACCAAAACCTTGTGTTTTCCCTGTGGCCTCACCATCTGTAGTAAAGCTGTATGGAAGGAGGCCAGAAAGTAAAACAAAGATAGGTGTTGGAAACTCTATGAGAAGATTTTTTTTAACCCTAGAGATTACTCTATTTTGTTTAAACAAAGACTTTCTTTTCCCAAACATCCTTGGCAAGCATTAAAATTTCCAGTATTTGAGCTGAATTGCTGAGAGCATTTGAATTAAAATGTTAATAGCTGAGAAAAATTATTGTTTTCCTATAAAATAATAATAGTTTGTCACATTCTTAAAAGTGTTTCTTGATCTAAAATATTTCACATCTTGGGTCAAAGGTTCTTTCTGTCCCCCTGGGGGAAAGCACTTCTAATATGATGGTGGGAGTCGATGAGAAAACACTACTAATTTAAAACATTGTTGGTAAGTTTTAATAATATTTTTTGAAAAGGAAAATCAAAGCAAAATACCTCTACAATAGCCACATTATTGTACAGATTGTAAGTGGTAAAAGCATTGTTTGAAAAGAATATATTCAGGTGTGCTGGCAAAGGGGCAAATGTTTGTATAAATGGAAATAAGGTAAAACACTTGGATAAAACACATGGAGCAAAATTATGGCATTTGGTATTTTCTGTGTTTGTTTATTAAGTAGTTATTATTTTATTTTCCTCCAACTTCAATGCTTTAAAATCATTAAGAGCTCCCTAAGAGATTTAAGAATAATTACAAAAAACAATGACTCAGAGAAAACTATAAATAACAAAAACTGAATTCTACTCCTTAAGACTATGCAGTATAATTAACTATTTTCCTTGGAGAATAAACTCTAACAAGTGCCTTGGCAGTTGTGTTCACTTGTATTATTTATTTGTTGCTCTGTGGCAACCAGACTTCACACCAGTTCAATAGTGAGGTACTTGGCAATTGTTTCCTTGAAAGAGTCATTCTGAAAATTCTTCTACTAAAATAACTTTTTGGACACTACATTCAATTAAAATTTTTGAGAAAAACAAATTCTTGTATGAGTCATATAGATGACTAATGAAATTTAATTATATCTACATTCTTCATATTTTATCATTATTTTGGAGTTTTCAGGAAATTTACTAAACTCAGTAGATTTACCAGTAACCCTAGAGGGTAGGGATAGTGGGTGAACTCAAATTTCTCTTTTTCCTCTTAACATTTTTGTTCCAAGGTCTACTACAGTCAAAACTATTTGAACATTAGCAGTGAAACTTGCTGGAAGAGGTAAAGTTTTACTAGTTGCTATTTAATGTTCTACCCATTACCAAAGCACTTGATAGTTGAATACAATCAACTCTATATATATTATTCTGGAATGGAGATGATTCCCCTAAAACAGCAGTTCTCAAATTTGAAAGTGTTTCAGACTCACCTGAAGAGCTTGCTAAAAATGGATTTCTGGGTCTTACCTCCAGCATTCTGATTCAGGAGGTCTGGGCAGAGATCTAGAATTTGCATTTGTAACAAGTTCCCAGGTGATGCTGCTGCTGCTGGTCCAGGGGCCACACTCAGAGACCTGTTCTAGAATATCCTACCAGTCTCTGCAGGTCATACAAACATATCCAAAGGAATTTAAGTCTAGATATTGGATCATGTGCAATGATTAGTTTCACTCTTGTTTTGTGCAAGTCATGATTATGGTATAACAAGGATATTACATTTTTTAAGTGCAATGGGTAATTCAGTCAGGGTTTCTGTTCTGAATATTGTATGTATGTATGCACATAGGTATGTATGTTAAGGGACTCACCTGATGAGATTATACCCCAGATTTCAGAGGAGAGCAGAACTAAAACCTTGAATTGAGAAAGTTGGAATCATCCAGTGGTGCCTCAAAGTGTCATTTGTTAGTGATCTACAGCTCTGTTGTGGGTTTCATCTCATACCAGCAACCACATCTAAGAGGAAGATCCTCAGCAAGAAAAGCTGAATAAGGAAAAAGACTCAGCTTAAAGAAGTTGATACTTGCCCTTAAATTATATAAGCTGTCCAAAATGAATATTTTCCAGATGCGAAGGAAATAAGGCATACTCTTTCAGCTGAGTGTAATAAAAGCAAAAAATACTTTTTCACATTTATGACAGAGAAAAACTTGAACCTTGAGGGTCAAGAAGTGCAAGTGCAAGGGAATTGAAGTGATAGATGCCACAAGGAAAGGCAAGAACTCAGGGAGAATGTTGTAGAACAATTAAAGCTCAAACTCAGACATTTCCCATCAGAGAGTTCCTTTACACAATCTTCAGAGGGTTTTTGTATTTTTATATGAGGAATCCATTTATTTATACCATACTGGGAGATCTAGGGTCCCCTGTTCCTGGTCAGGCTTTTCCAGGTTCTTCCAGTAGGGAAGAGTGCATTCTATTGCCTCTAAGTCATAATATACAAAGGTTGTGGTCAGCAAATATTTGTTTAACAGCAACTTGTTCTACATGCTGGGTATATTAGAGAAGGAGACACACAATCCCCCTGTCCTGAAAGAGCTTACATTTTAGTGGGGTAGACAGACAAGTGAACAAACTATTACAATGGTCTATTAAATGCTATGATTAGGGAAAAAAAGGAGGACTAAAATAAACACATGGAATATCAGGTAAGGCTTTATAGAACAAGTTCAATGAAGACTGACACCTGAGGATAAAAGGGAGAAATAGGAACTGGACAGCCAAAAGTGTAAGGCAGAAATAAGACAGTGCCTAAAACGCCAGCAGTGAATGTTATCACAATGAATAAAGGGAAGAAAACGGTAGAAAAAATCAATAAAACTACAACCTGCTTCTTTGAGAAGATAAACAAAATTGATAAACATTTAGCCAGAACCATCTAGAAAAAAAGGGAGAGGACACAAATCAATAAAATTAGACATGAAAGAGGAGAAGTAACAGCTGACGCCAGAGAAATAACAAAGGATCATACGAGACTACTACAAGCAACTCACTGCCAATAAAATGGAAACCCTGGAAGAAATGGACAAATTCTTAGAAAGGTACAACCTTCCAAGACTGAATCAGGAAGAAATAGAAAATATGAACAGACCAATCACAGGTAATGAAATTGAAACTGTGATTTAAAATCTCCCAACAAACAAAAGTCCAGGACCAAATGGCTTCACAGGTGAATTCTACCAAATATTTAGAGAAGAGCTAACACCCATCCTTCTCAAACTCTTCCAAAAAATTCCCAAGTTCATTCTACAAGCCTACCATCATCCTGATACCAAAACCAGACAAAGATAGTACAAAGAAAGAAAATTACAGACCAATATCACTGATGAACTTAAATCCTCAACAAAATACTAGCAAACAGAATCCAACAACACATTAAAAGGATTGTACACCATGATCAAGTGGGATTCATCCCAGGAATGCAAAGATTCTTTAACATACACAAATCAATCAACATGATACACCACATCAGCAAATTGAAAATAAAAACCATATGACTGATTCACTTTGTTATAAAGCAGAAACTAACACACCATTGTAAAGCAATTATACCCCAATAAAGATGTTAAATAAATAAATAAATAATCATCAATTAAAAAATAAACCGTATGATCATCTCAATAGATGCAGAAAAAGCTTTTGACAAAATTTAAAACCCATTTATGATAAAAAACTCTCCAGAAAGTGGGCATAGAGGAAACATACCTCAACATAATAAAGGCCATATACAACAAACCTACAGCTAGCATCACACTCAACAGTGAAAAGCTGAAAGCATTTCCTCTAAGATCAGGAAGAAGACAAGGATGTCCATTCTCACTGCTTTTATTCAACATAGTTTTGGAAGTCCTAGCTACAGCAATCAAAGAAAAAGAAATAAAAGGAATACAAGTTGGAAAAGAAGAAGTAAAATTGTCACTGTTTGCAGACAACATGATACTATACATAGAAAATCCTAACGATGCCACCAGAAAACTACTAGAGCTGATCAATGAATTTGGTAAAGTTGAAGGATACAAAATTAATGCGCAGAAATCTCTTGCACTCTTATACACTAACAACGAAGATCAGAAAGAGAGATTAAGGAAATAATCTCATTTACCATTGCAACAAAAAGAATAAAATGTCTGGGAATAAACCTACCTAAACAGGCAAAATACCTGTACTCAGAAAACTATAAAATACTGATGAAAGAAATCAAAGATGACATAAACAGATGGAGAGATATTTCATGTTCCTGAATTAGAAGAACCAATATTGTGAAAATGGCTGTACTACCCAAAGCAATCTACAGATTCAATGCAATCCCTATCAAATTACCAATGGCATTTTTCACAGAATTAAAACAAAAAATTGTACAATTTGTATGGAAACACTAAAGACCCCGAATAGCCAAAGTAATCTTGAGAAAGAAAAACGGAGCTGGAGGAAGGAAGTTGCATTTCCCTAACAACTAATAATGTTGAACATCCTTTCAGGTTCTTCTTTATCATTCATAGATCATCTTTGGTGATGTGTCTGTTCAAGTATTTTTGTCTTTCATTGGATTGTTTTCTTATTATTGTTTCAATAGTTTTAAAAAAAATATGTATTTGGAACATAAGTCTTTCATAAGATATGTAATATGAAAACATTTCTCCTAGTCTGTGGCTTTTCTTGTTATTTGCTTCACAATGTCTTTTGGGGTGGGGGAGAGGTAAGAAGGAGGGTTCTTTTGGGGAGCAATGGATATGTTCACTATCTTGATTATTGTGATAGTCTCACAGGAGTATAATACATCAAACCTTATCAAATTGTATACTTTAAATGTGCAATTTTATCTGTAAATTCTACCTCAATAAAGTCATTAGAAATAAAAAGAAGAAAAAACTCAGTCGCCCACTGTGCTAAGACTTTCTGATAAGCTGACAAGAAAAGTCAGAAAGTCTTATGAGATCATCACCTACATTGGAACTGGTCATCTAAATAAATTGACCCCCCAAATATGAGCAGAAAGGGCAAGAACAAGCCAGGCTAAAAAGGCGGTTTTAAGTAGAGTGATCATATATCCCAGTTTGCCAAGGACAGTTCCAATTTTCACCTATTGTCTGGCATAATTATTAATTAAATGCCCTTTCATTCTCAAAAGTGTCCTGATTTGGAAACAAGCAATTATAAAGTCACTCTACTCTCAGGCAATCTAGGAAGTTATGATCACCAGGTAGTTAAGGCAGAAAACCAAACTGAAAATCACCCAGGTAACTATTTCAAAAAGAATTTCAAATTTGGTTTCAGAGCATCTAGGAAGATCTGTTAACCAAAATAAAATTTGATTTCCAAAATACAAATAAAATTTTAAAAGCCAGACAGTTAGACTTTAAATGAAAAATCAAAATATGAACAAAAGGCTCAACATCCATTTCAAGGACCCATAGCATGTACAATCAGTCATTTAGCAACCACAACCTGTCAGAGACTGAGCTGGCCGCTGGGAATACATATGAATGAGGAGCGTGGGCACATAGGATGGCTGTAAAGCAGACAATCTTTATTTCTGTTTTTTTAAATTGTATTTTATTGGAGTATAGTTGATTTACAATGTTGTGTTAGCTTCAGGTGTGCAGCAAAGTGAATGTTATACATATCCATATATCCACTCTTTTTTAGATTATTTTCCCATATAGATCATTACAAAGTACTTAGTAGAATTCCCTGTGCTGTACATTATGTCATTATTAGTTACCTATTTTATATATAGTAGTGTGTATATGTCAATCCTAATCTTCCAATTTATCCCTCCTCCCCCCCTTACCTCCTGGTAGCCATAAGTTTGTTTTCTACATCTGTAACTCTATTTCTGTTTGGTAGATAAGTTCATTTGTACCTTTTTTTTTTTAGATTCCACATGTAAGTGATATCACATGCTATTTGCTGTTCTCTGTCTGATTTCACTCAGTCTGACAATCTCTAAGTCCATCCATGTTGCTGCAAATGACATTATTTTGTTCTTTTTTATGGCTGAGTAATATTCCATTATATATATGTATCACATCTTCTTTATCCATTCCTCTGTTGATGGATATTTAGGTTGCTTCCTTGTCCTGGCTATTGTAAATGGTGCTGCAATGAACATTGGGGTGCATAGTGGCTGTACCAATTTACAGCTAAATGTAAAGGAATGAAATCAGAACACTCCCTAGCACCATAGACATCTTTAAAAGACATGCAGAGACTGGGCCAGCTAGATCTAATGGTGAGATTATTTTTTTCCATTTTTAAAATTAGGTTGCCCATCTGTTTCACATTGATTGTAGCTTTTGTTATTGAAGCATACATACAATATTGGTTTCAGGTGTACAACATAGTGGTTCAACATTTATATACATTATGAAATGATCTCCACAATAAGTCTAGTTACCAACTGTCACCATACAGAGTAATTATTCCCTATGCTGTACATTACATCCCCATGGCTTATTTATTGTATGACTGGAAGGTTGTACTTCATAATCCCCTTCATCTATTAATATTTTGTCCATTCTCCCATCCCCCTTCCCTCTGGCAACCATCAGGTTGTTCTCTGTATCTATTTGTCTGTTTCTGTTTGAGTTTTTAGTTTCTACATATAAGTGAAATCATATGGCATTTGTCTTCCTTTGACTTCTTTCCCTTAGCATAATACCCTCAAGGTCCATCCATGTTATCACAAATGCAATCTTTTTTATGGCTGAGTAATATTCCATTATATGTATACCAGATCTTCTTTATCCATTCATCTTTTGATGGACACTTAGGTTGCTTCCATATCTTGGCTACCATAAATAATGCTGTGATGAACATAGGAGTGCATATATCTCTTCAAATACATGTTTTTGTTTTCTTCAGAAAAATACCCAGAAGAGGAATTGCTGGGTCATATAGTAATTCTATTTTTAATTATTGAGAAATTTCCATACCATTTTCCATAATGGTTGTACCAATTTACTAAGAGTGCATGAGGATTTCCTTTTTTCTACAACCTCACCAACACTTATTATTTGTTGTCTTTTTGATAACAGCCATTCTGACAGGTGTGAAATAATATCTCATTGTGCTTTTATTTTCCCCTGATAATTAGTGATATTGAGTATATTTTTTCTTTTTTCTTTTTTGACTTATAACAACAAAAATTTATTTATTCTCTCACAGTTCTGGAGGCCAGAAGACTGAAATCAAGACATTGGCAGGGTCATACTCCCTCTGGATGTTCTGGGAGAGACTCCATTCCTTGCCTCTCCCACCTTCTGGTGGTTGCTGGCTTCCGTGCCTTGTGGTCACATCACTCCAATCTCTTCTTCCATCTTCTACCACTTTAAAGGAACTTTCATTGAATTTAGGGCCCACCTGAATAACCCAGCCTGATATCATCTCAAGATACTTAAATCAATTACATCAGTAAATAAGGTAACATTTACAGATTCCAAGGGGTAGGATGCAAACATACCTCTTGGTGGGGGGCAATCATTCAACCCATTACAGAGAGCATTCCATTCAGAGGATCTGTGGAAGAAAACACAACTTTTTAAATTAAAGTATAATTGACCTACAACACTGTTTTAGATCCAGGTGTACAGCACAGTGATTCAATATGTCTGTACATTACAAAATGATCACCATGATAAGTCTAGTTACCATCTGTCACCAAACAAAGATGTTAAAATAATATTGACTGTATTCCCCATGCTATACACTTCATCTGTGTGACATTTATTTTATAATTGAACACTGTACCTCTTAATCTCCCTCACCTATTTCACTGATCCCAACATCCCCCTCCCCTCTGGCAACTATGTGTTTGTTTTCTGTATCTATAAATCTGTTTCTGTCTTGTTATATTTGTTCATGTGTTTTGTTTATTAGTTTCCACATATAAGTGAAATCTTATAGTGTTTTTTTTCTCTGTCTGACATTTCATTTAGCATAATACCCTCTAGGATTTTATTCTTTTTATGGCTGAATAATATTCCATTTATATTTGTATAAAGAGTGGTATCTATCTATCTATCTATCTATATCTATATCTATCTATATCTATCTATATCTATATCTATATCTATATCTATATCTATATATATATATATATATATATATATACCACTATTTTTTATCCATTCATCTAACAAGGAACATAGGTTACTTCCATTTCTTGGCTATTGTAAATAATGTTGCAAAGAATATAGGGGTACACATATAAAAACATAAATTTAGTGTTTTTATTTCCTTTGGAAAAATCCCCAGAAGTAGAATTGCTGCTTCATATGGTAGTTCTGTTTTTAATTATCTGAGGAACCTCCATACAGTTTTCCATAGTGGCTGCACCAATTAACATTTCCACCAAATGTGTACTAGTGAACCCTTTTCTCCACATCCTCACCAACACTTGTCACTTGTAGTTTTTTTGATAATAGCCATCTGACAGCTATGAGGTGATATTTCATTGTGCTTTTGATTTGCATTTCCCAGATGATTAGTGACATTGAGCATTTTTTCATGTGCCTGTTTGCCATTTGTAAGTTTTTTTTTTGGAAATATGTCTATTCAGGTCCTCTGCTCATTTTTTAATCAAGTTGTTTGTTTTTTTTGATACTGAGTTGTATGAGTTCTTCATATAATTGGGATATTAACCCCTTACCTGATATATCATTTGCAAATTTCTTCTCCCATTCAGTAGGCTGTCTTTTCATTATGTTGATAGTTTCCTTCACTATTCAAAAGCTTTTTAGTTTGATGTACTCTCATTTGTTTATTTTTGGTTTTGTTTCTCTTGCCTGAGGAGATAGATCCAAAGAAAGTATTGCTAAGAACAAAATCAAAGAGCACACTGCCCATGTTTCATTCTGGGAGTTTTGTGGATTCAGGTCTTACATTTAATTCTTTAATGTATTTTGAGTTTATTTTTGTATATGGTGTGGTAAAGAAGTTAGATTATTTTGCATGTAGCTGTCCAGTTTTCCCAACACCATTTGTTGAAGATGTTTTCTTTTCCCCCTTGTATACTCTTGCCTCCTTTGCCATAGATTAATTGACCATATCAGTATGGGTTTATTTCTGGGCTCTCTATTTTGATCCACTGTTCTATGTGTCTGTTTTTGTGCCAGTACCATATCATTTTGATTACTGTCACTTTGTAGCATAGTCTGAAGTCAGGAGGCATGATATTTCCAGCTTTCTTCTTCTTTTTCAAGATCATTTTGGCAATTTGGGGTCTTTTGTGCTTCCCTACATATATGAGAATTATTTGTTCTAGTTCTTTGAAAAATACCACTGCAATTTTATAGGGATTGCATTGAATCTATAGATTGCCTTGGCTAGTGTGGTGATATTAACAGTATTAATTCTTTCAATCCATGAGAATAATATATCTTTCTATTTCTGTCATCTTCAATTTCTTTCATCAATGTCCTGTAGCTTTCTAAGTACAGGTATTTCACCTCCTTGGTTCGATTTATTCCTAGGTATTTTAAACTTTTTGATGCCATTATAAATGAGATTGTTTTCTTAATTTTTCTTTCTGATAGTTTGTTGTTACTGTATAGAAATGCAACAGATTTCTGTATATTAATTTTGTATCCCACAGCTATACTAATACCTTAGTTCTAATAGCTTTTGTGTGGAGACTTTAGGGTTTTCTATATAGAATATCATGTCATCTGCAAAGAGTTTTACTTCTTCATTTTCAATTTGGATTCCTTTTATTTCTTTTCCTTGTGTGATTGCTGGGCTAAGACTTCCAATACTACATTGAATAAAAGTGGTGAGAGTGATCATCCCTGTCTTGTTCCTGACCTTAGAGGAAATGCTTTCAGCTTTTCACTATTGAGTCTGATGCTAGCTATGGGCTTGTCATATATGGCCTTTGTTATGTTGAGATATGTTCCCTCTATACCCATTTCCTGGAGGGTTTTTATAATAAATGGATGTTGAATTTTGTCACAGGCTTTTTCTGCATGTATTGAGATGATTATATGATTTTTATTTTTCAATTTGTTAATGTGGTGCATCACATGGGTTTATTTGTGGATACTAAACCATCTTTGCATCACTGGGATAAATCCCACTTAATCATGGTGTATCATCTTTTTCATTTATTGTTGACTTTGGTTTGGTAATATTTTGCTGAGTATTTTTGCATCTGTGTTCATTAGTCACATTGGCCTGCATTTTTCTTTTTTTGTGGTGTCTTTGTCTGGTTTTGGTATCAGGGTGTTGTTGGCCTTGTAGAATGAGTTCAGAAGTGTTTCTTTCTCTTTAATTTTTGGAATAGTCTGAGAGAGATACATGTTAACTCTTCTTTAAATGTATGGTAGAATTTACCTGTGAAGCCATCTGGTCCTAGACTTTTGTTTTCTAGGAGGATTTTTTAATTATTGATTCAATTTAATTACTGGTAATTGGTCTGCTCATATTTTTTATTTCTTCCTGATTCAGTCTTGGGAGTTTGTACATTTCTAGGAATTTATCTATTTCTTCTAGGTTGTTCATTTTATTGGAGTATAATTGTTTGTAGTAATGTCTTATGGTGCTTTTGTATTTCTGTGGTGTCAGTTGTAACTTCTCTTTTTTCATTTCTGATTTTTTTTATTTGGGCCCTTTTTTTTTCTTTTATGACTCTGGCTAAAGGTTTATCAATTTTGTTTATCTTCTAAAAGAACCAGCTTAGTTTCATTGATCTTTTCTACTGATTCTTTTAGTCTCTATTTCATTTATTTCTGCTCTGATCTTTATTACTTCTTTCCTTCTACTAACTTTGAGTTTTGTTTGTTCTTCTTCTAGTTCTTTTAGATTTAAGGTTAGGTTGTTTATTTGAGATTTTCCTTGGTTTCTGAAGTATGCTTGTATTGCTATAAAATTCCCTCCTAGAACTGCTTTTGCTGTGTTCTATAAATTTTGGATCATTGTGTTTCTGATTTCATTTGTCTCCAGAAAATTTTTGATTCCCTCTTTGATTTCTTTTTGATTTCTTCAGTGATCCATTTGTTGTTTAGTAGCATATTGTTTAACATCCACATGTTTGTTTGGTTTTAGGCTTTCTCTTTCTGCAGTTTTTTCTTGTAGTTGATTCTAGTCTCACAGTGTTGTGGTCAGAAAAGATGTTTGATATAATTTCAATCTTCTTAAATTTATTGAGCTTTGTTTTGTGGCTTAGCATGGGATCTATCCTGGAGTATGTTCCATATGTACTTGAATAATGTGTATTCTCCTGTTTGGGGTTGGAACGTTCTATTTATATCTAACATGTCATTTAAAAATGGTGTTTCCTTATTGATTTTCTGCCTGAATGATCTGTCCATTGATGTATGTGGGTTGGTAAAGTCCCTACTTTGTTACTGTCAGTTTCTCCCTTTATATCAGTTAATATTTGTTTAGGTGCTCCTATATTGGGTGCATATATATTTACAACTGTTATATCTTCTTCTTGGATTACTCTTTTTTTCATTATGTAATGTCCTTGTTTGTCTCTTTTTACAGTCTTTGTTTTAAAATCTATTTTGTCTGATGTAAGTATTGATTTCCCAACTTTCTTTTCATTTCCGTTTGCATGGGCTATCTTTTTTCTGTCTCCTCATTTTCAGTTTGTGTGTGTCTTTCGATCAGAAGTGAATCTCTTGTAGCATCATATATATGGGTCTTGTTTTTTCATCCATTCAGCCGTCCTATGTCTTTTGATTAAAGTATTTAGTCCATTTACACTTAAAGTAATTATTGATAGGTATGTACTTATTGCCATTTTGTTGTTTTCTGGTTGTTTCTGTAGTTCTTCTCTGTTTCTTTCTTCTTCTCTTGCTCTTTTCCCTTGTGATCTGATGACTGTTTTTAGTGCTATGTTTGGATCCTTTCTCTTTTATTTTTTATGTATTTATGAAAAGGTTTTGTTTGTGGTTACCATGAGGTTCATATATACCAACCTATGTATATAGCTGTCTATTTTGATGATCCTTAAGTTTGAACACATTCTAAAAGTCCTAAATTTTTATTCCGCCTGCCACATTTTATGTTCTTGATGTCATATTTTATATCTTTTTATTTTGTGTATCGCTTATCCCTTAACTACTTATTGTAGATATAGATGATTTTACTACTTTTTACTTTTAACCTTCCTTCTAGCTTTATAAGTGGTTAATCCACTACATTTGTTATATGTTTGCCATTACCAGTGAGACCTTTTCTCTCATCTTTTCTCTCATAATTTTCTTATTTCTAGTTGTGGCCTTTTTTTCACTTGGAGAGGTCTCTTTAACATTTCTTGAAAGGCTGGTTTAATGATGATGAATTCCTTCAGCTTTTGACTTGTATATAAAATCCTTTATCTCTTCTTTAAATCTGAATGATAACCTTGCCAGGTATTCTTGGTTGTGGGTTTTTTTTTTCCCTTTCATCACTTTGAATGTATCGTGCCACTCCCTTCTGTCCTGCAGTGTTTCTGCTGAAGAGTCTTATGGGACTTCCCTTGTATGTAACTGGTTGTTTTTTTCTTGCTGCTAGTAAGATTTTCTCTTTGTCTTTAATTTTTGACATTTTAATTATAATAGGTCTTGATGTGGATCTCTTTGGGTTCAATCTGTTTGGGAATCTCTGTGCTTCCTGGACCTGGACGTCTGTTTCCTTCCCCAGGTTAGGGAAGTTTTCAGCTATTATTTCTTCAAATAAATTCTCTGCCTCTTTCTCTCTCTCTTTTTTTTCTGGGACCCCTATAAAGCAAATGTCAGTATACTTGATGCTGTCCAAGATGTTCCTTAAACTATCCTCATTTTTCTTAATTCTTTTTTCTTTTGTCTGTTCAGCTTGGATGATTTTCACTCCTCTGTCTTCCAGATCACTGTTCGGTTCTTCTATATCATCTAATCTACTGTTGGTTCCCTCTAGTGTATTTTTCATTTAAATTATTGTATTATTCAACTCTGATTTGATCTTTTTTTATATGTTTCTAGTTCTTTGTTGAAGTTCTCACTGTGTTCATCCAGAGTTATGTGAGAGTCTTTATGATCATTACTGTGAATTCTTTATTGGGTAGATTGCTTATCTCTATTTCATTTAGTTATTTTTCTGAGGATTTGTCTTGTTCTTTCATTTGGAACAGATTCTTCTGTTTCCTCATTTTGCCTAATTCTCTGTGGGTTTTTTGTTTGTTTGTTTGTATTAAATATGTTCATTACATCTCCCCATCTTGGAGAAGTGGCGTTATAGAGAAATGTCCTATGGGGCCCAGAAGCACACTCCCTTCTGGCCACCAGAGGAAGATGTTTCAGGGGTCTTTCTGTGTGGGCTGCATGCACCTTTCTGTTGTGGAGGTCCTGACTGCTGTCAGCATGTTGGAATGCGGGGCTGGCCCCTGGCCTGGCTGATTGCAATGTCTGGCTTTGTGCTCTTGCTGCAGGTGTGCTGCAGGGACAGGGCAAGCCCCTGGCACAGCTGGTTTTGAATCCCAGTGGCATGTGACTACTGGGGGCTAACTGGTTGGCAAGCAGAGCCCCAGCACAGCTGGCTGAGAGTCCCATTGTCACATGACCACTGGTGAGTGGTATAGGCCCCCAGCCTGACTGACTAGCCCAATGGCATGCAACTGCTACAGGTGTACTGGTAAGTGGGGTAAGCCCTGGCATGGCTGGGTATGAGGCCTGATGTTCTGCAAGTGCTGCCAGCATGCTGGTAGATGGGACAAGCCCCCAGCACTAATACACTAGAGGGAGCATTCCAAAATAACACTCACCAGCACCTGTGTGAGCATGGTAGAATGAGATCACAAAAGTGGCTGTCTCCAGTGTCTCAGTCACTATAAGGAGTCCCAACTGCCCCCTGCCCCTCCAGGAGGCTGTCCAAGGTCAACAAATAGGTCTATGTCAGTGCCTTTCAAACTGCTGGCTCTGCACTGGAACTCAGAGCAAGTGAGTTTTTGCCCTTTAGGAGTGGAACCTCAGTTTCCTACAGCCATTCGGCTCTCCCAAGTGTAAGCCCTTCCAGTGTTCAAAGTCAGATGTTTTGAGGGCTTCTCTTCCTGGTACAGGAGCCCCAGGCTGAAGAACACAATATGGGGATTGGACTCCTCACCCTTAGGAGGACCTCAGTGGTTATTATTTCCTCCTGTCACTACCACCAGGGTGTGGGTCCTGATTAGACCATGTCTGTGCCCCTCATTTCATTGTGACTCCTCTTTTATATCTTTAGTTAGGGGAAATCTTTTCTGCTAGTCATCAGGTTGTTCTCAGAGATAGTTGCTCTGTAAGTAGCTGTGGTTTGCCTGTGAGAGGAGGTGAGCTCAGGATCTTCCTACTCTGCCATCTTGATCTAATTGTGAGATTCTTTCCAGTGGTTTCCAAAGGTCTTGAGGACCAGGGTGGAAACTGTTGCAAGAATTTTGAGTTCATTGCCTTCCATTTCTTTCAAGGATCTATTTTGTTTTGGCAATATCGGACACTAAGTAAATATTTACTAAAGAACAAACTGCTTAATTAATTTTCACTCAATGTATTTTCCTCCAATGACTCCTTAGGCTAAATTAACAGGTTTTTGCCAAAGGCCAGCTTTGGTTGCTGCCAGAACAAAACCTCTTTAGTAGGTCTATGTACCAATGCAGTAATAATTACAATCACATGTTTGTTTTATTCTACTAAATTAATATCCTCAGATTTGGGGAAAATTTTTAAATACATTATACATTGAAAAGGTAGAAATTAAATGCATAAAATATAACCAATTATTGTGGTTAATTTACTGGATGGGATTGGGGGAGGCCAAATCAATAATCCTGGGCTTTGGTCTCTTAATATCCATCAAAAATTCCTAACAGCTGAGGATGGTAGAATACAGATGCTGCACTTGGGTAAACAGCACCTTCATCCCCAGGCACGTCACTTCTCATTTGTTACTCAACACTCTGCCAGGAAAGAACCTTGGATCACAAAGTTGTGCAACGCATGTGTTGTTCATTTCTGTTCTTACGATAGTCAGAATTTGTCTGATGGGGAGAGTTTAGTCATTATGTCAAATTTTCTTAATTTCAAAATTAATTTTCTAAAATTTCAGTTTTCTAAAATTGCAAAAGGCTTATTTATCCAGGTATTGTTAGAGACTTTCATTTTCAGCTAACTAGACAAGACATGGTTGCTAACGTTGGTGACAACAAATATAAACCTTGTAATCAGCCCATTTATAGTAATATCTGTTCAGTAGCTTTTTAAATATAACACATAAATTCTAAGGGATAGTCTGAATGCCATAAATTAATTGGTGAATTAGTTAATTCACCATAAGTGTCATTCATAGTGATGGGGAATTCCGTGACTCTATGGAAACAATGGGAGCCAGCACAGTTGAATTGGTCTCATTTATTTCACTTAATTTCGAGGTGCAGGTAGAGCTTTCAGAGCTTTCTCTGAATCTTATTAACATCCCTAGAAGACTGACACATGAAAACTATAGCCAAGAAAGATGAAAATACACATCACTAAGGTACAGGGAATCTCACCAGGCTTGTCAAGGTATGCAAACACCCGCACACTTTTCTGACGTCTTTAGGAGGTGAGCATACAGGTGGAATGGAGAGTTCTCTGACAGGGTTCATGATCATCTCAAACAGCCCTGAGACGCTTAGAGACAAAACTGTATTTCACTCTATTGTTTTGAAAAGTAATAACTCAAAATAAAATTTAACCTGAAGGTTTCTTATGAGAATTTATGTAATTTCTCCATTTCTCTGAATAATGCATTTCTGTTCACTATAAATTAGTTGAATTCCCATGGCAGATCAGGACACCCTTTACGGTTTTAGAAAATTAGGGGGAATAAAAGGTCAGACTAGAGTTAAATGTGGTAGTGGAAAAATATCTGGCTGGTATATTTCATGGAATGTTTTGCAATCGCTTTTAAAATCTCTGGAAAGCTAATGCTGAAGAACTTTATAGAAATTATGGAGTTATTGGCAAGGCCTGTTGACTGAGACAGCTCAGTGGAAATATACCAATCCCCAAAAATAATAATTCAGGTTCTCTCTCTTCTTTCTCTAACAGTCGCCTGCCATCTAGTGGATGTATTACAGTGTCGTCATGAATTGCTTTCTTTGAAAAGAATGAACAGTACTCACTGGAATAAAGTAATAATTTTTTAAAAATAAGAACAGGGGCAGGAGCTTGTATTACTACCCACCCCCCCAGAATAAACCATATATGAAGGAAAGACTTAAAAGATCCATGGTGGAGTCCTTTCTTACCAAGACTTTTGAAAAACAGATTATTTTTGTGCTGGACTAGTCAAAAACCAATCCCACTAAATCAAGGCAAAACCAAAGTAAGTGAAAAGAGAATTGCTCTTTTTCATACTTTCTTTGCATGTTATTTTTGTGCTAATTCAATAAATAAATGTATTTTTCTTCAGCATACTATAATATTAACATTTGTGCCAAAAATCATGTAATCAATAATTATTTATAGAGCACCTCCAAAGATCTACACCATGGGAAGCACAAAAAAAGGAAGAGATGTAAGCCCAGCCCTTACATTTACAATCCAGTCAGGGAGAGAAAAATAACCCAAATGCAACAGTTAACAACCGTGCTAACTTACGTGATCCAAAGGAAGGAGAGATCAGTGAGAACAGGAGAAACTGGGGAAAGTTTGTAGTGAGACTTTAGGTGTATTTTGAATATAATTTGGAAACAAGTGATCAAATCCCTGGGGCTGGAGACAGTGAAGACTTTTTTTTTTGTAGGAATAGGGATTTACGTCTTAAAATAAGGGGAAGGAAAATGGATCTTAATGATATAGACTCATGGAAGTGACCCACCGATCTGGGCCGTTTTGTTCGCTGATCAAATATCACCTGAGCAAAATTTGCAACATCGTGAAGATCTTTATGAAAAAGTTAAATTATATTGCTACTACCATCTGAGTCATTAGACCCTTCCTTATTTGCCCTCAGTTTAGCAACAACTAATCGTAAATGGAACTAAATTCCTGTAATTGGACTCTAAGAGCACTCCTGCAAGCCTTCCTATCAACCAAAGAGAGGTTCCTGATTGTCAGACTCTTGAAACGTCTGGGAAGGGAAACACAAGTTTATAGAGCCAGGTGCATTCATGAACTCCCTACTCATCCCTCCCGGGGTTCCCTCTGCCAAAGGGTGGGGCTAAGCTGCCCTTTGGAGACTCAGGCTGCTCCCTGGAAAGCACCCTAACCAAGGGCCACCAACTATTCTTTCATTCCCCACAAAATGGATTTTGTTACTATAAACTACTGTTCATTGCATTTTAACATGAATTTTAGCGTGCCTTATATTTTAAAGGAATTCTTCATCCTAGAGTTTAATTTTTCTGTTCTCATCCACCTATTCTTTGATTTTGGGGTCCCTTCTTATTTATAGGACCTAAATAATAATAATTAAAATTACCATTTTTGTCCACTATATACCTCTTACTTATGTCCTTTTAATTATGAAATAAATTTTCCTAAATGCAAATTAGGACTTTTATTAGTGAAAACCCTATAAGATTATTGTTGTCTCACTTTTGTAGATAAGAAAACTGATGTTCAGAGAGACTATGGAAATTGCACAAAATTACACAGAGAGAAACGAGGTAGGGATTTTATTTTAGATCTTTCTGATTTCAAATCTTGCATGTGTGTGTTGTTTATTTTATGGACTCAACTGCTTCCTACTAAGGAATATATTTTAAAATAATATTTGGTCTTTTGACCTTCCTCTGTTGGAGCTGTAGTCTCTAGATACATTTCCTCACAAGTCACAAGCCTTGATTTAATCAGATGTATTAGATAAGGAAAAAGACCTTTTAGGTCAGGGAGTACAACTTCCTGCAAAGAATAGGACTTTTCCCTATAAAGCATTTATTGCTCCAAACACATTTATAATAAATATCACATTTTCCTATTGCATACCCCCCATGAAGTCATCTTACCAGTATCCAAGATTGCCTCATAAAGACTATCAAATATTTCCCATCTCCCATCTCAAGCCTCTTGCCGCTGTAGTTTCCCATCCTCCAACTTCTCTACTTACCAGACGGAAATGTTCTGTCATTTCTACTCAGGAGAATCATTTCTTCAGTGGTTAAGCTGTCACTTGACTCCAGAGGAGGGACAAAGTTAACAGAGACTCTGTCACCAGTGAAGACTTTGACAAAGAACAAAGTGACCTGAACCCAAACCTGAGGAGAGGCTTGGTATCCTCAGGAGCTCTGTTAGCACTCACGTTTCTGGCAAGCACTTGCTCCTAGAGATTTTTAAGAAAAAGGAGTAGGGAAGGGTCCATGTGAGTGCTGTGGTCCTCAAGAAATTACTGGCTGGCCCATTGAAATAGTGTAACTCATTCCTAAGGAAAGAAGGAATTCCTAAGGAGAAGGATTCTTAAGGAGAAGAAAGTTCTGGTTCCCTTTGGGTGTCTCCCAAACATTAAAAGAACATTTCACTGGGCCACAGACACAAGAATTACCCTGAAAGTCAACTTGTACCATGTCCCAAGCAACTTCTTCCAGATCGAGGGTAGTTCAAGGTTCTTCTAGGAAGTGAACCCAAAAGTCAGAGAAGCAGACTCTACCACTGGCTTCTCCTAATTAAGCAAAAGATTTACAAAAAGATATTGGAGATTTAGAAGACTTAATTAAAACATGCAATCATGTTAAATACACACTTCAATTTGAGAGGGATACTAGGTCAGCTTGGGGGGGGTTGATGGCTTTGGTGATACTGGTCTGTATGGAGACAAACTGGAGCACAGAAGGCTCCCAGGTGCTGCTACCTCTGCCATGGTGCAGGGAACATCCAGGGAAAGCAGGTACCCTGTCTACTAATGATCTAGTTTGCAATTAAGAAAAGTTAAAATGTTTTTTTGAAATACAACTCTGGCAGGAGTTAGGGGGTAAGGTAGGGAGAACCCACAATTGAAACCTGCCGTACTGGGTGCTCCTGAAAATCTGTAAAGCAACAGCTCAACAGTAGCTAAGAGTGCAGAGTCACACAGCCCCTAATTTCAAATACTAGCTCTGGTACTTATGACCCAGGAGAAGTCACTTAACCTTTCAGAACCTCAGCTTCCCTGTCTGAAAACTGGAATTTTGTGAAGATATCCCAGAAATAATGTCTGGAAGGACCTAGCACACTACCCAGTGCATTCTACTTGCTCAATCAATGGAATTTACAGAAAGAGAGGGGGCTGTTAGATTTATGGCCATAACTAATTGTCCATTGACCAAAACAGAAGCAGTATCTAAAAGTGTGAAGCTAGTAAAGCAGAGCCTTTCTGCTCCATCTTCACCAACCAAACCTCACTTCCGACACTCCAGAAGGCTGCTTGCTATCTCACTCATCTATTGACCGCAGAATCACATCAAATAGGGCATTCCAATCTTCTCATGCACAAAGTCAGCTTCAAATCCCTAAAAGGTACCACAGATGCCCCCAGACCGCCTATTGTACAAGTTGTTAAAGCCTCAGCAGGCAAAGACCACCAAGGACAAGACTGTGGTCTGACAAACTCAGATTTATTTAATAGATGCAGCAAGGGAGTGCACTCCAGAGCTACCAGGGAACAACAGCATTGCTCAGCAAGATGGAGGGAAGAGAGAAGGCTTTTGTAAAGCTTGACTTCTGTGAAAAGAGAACCGAAGGGAAGTAGGGACCAGCTCTGGGTTGGTTGCTGTTTCTGGGACAAGATTAGGGAAAATGGGTAACTAAGGACCGGATGCTGTCATGAAGCAAGGTCGGCTTAGCAATTAAATATCCCCAGCAATAGATGGGTATAGAAAGCAGATCTGGGGTCATCATTCATAAAAGGCACTCAAAGTCACTCAAAGACAGGGTCACGACAGCACATGACAGCTGTCGTAAGACCTTGGGAGCTGATTTATCTGGGTCTGTCTTCCCAGCCTAATGAATGACAGGGCTGCTTTTCCCTTTTTCACTCTGAGACAGTTTTCACTCTTTCAGTCCTGGATAGATCTTTCCTCTTTTGAAGTTGTCTCTAGAAATTGTGAGTGGGCTTGCTGAGAATCCTCTACTATTTCTGCAGCTTTTCGGTAAAGTCTAAAACTATTCTAAAATAAAGTTTATTGAAAAAAACAAAAAGTGGCCCCTACACAAGCCCTGATAATGCTTATTCATCTTCCCTCAAGCACTGCGTCACAGGGACGTAACTCCAAGTCATGTTTTAATGCCTAAAATTCTTGGTTCTTCCTCATTTTCAGCCAAAATCTGCTTTGTTCCAAAGTTTCCTTTCCAAGGTCCCAGACAGATCTCTGTGAAGCTACAAGTTTACCTTTTTTTCCCAGGATAGTTTTTTTTTTAATATTATGGTTTTATCCCTAAGACTCTTCTCCAAAGTAAATCTCTGCCTCAACCCCCTCCCCCCCCACTCTCTGGTTTCACATCAAGTGCCCAGCGACCCTCTTGGAAGAGACACCCTTTGGACAGAGCCCTCCGGCTTGGCCAGACCCTGTCAGTCTGGGCGTCCCTGGCGGTAGTAAGGGCCGTGCCCATATCACCCGTCGCAGAAATGGCTCGTGCTGTTGACTCATATTACACTTGTGGAACTAAAATCCCCTACGTCTTTCCCATAGGAACTGTGGTCAAGCCAGCTGTCTTCTCCACCTTTCTAAAGTCACATAGTTTAAGCCAACATAGAACTTTACCGGTAATATTCATCTTGTAAGTTTCTCCTATCTGTCAACACTGCGACAAAAGAGAAGACGACTGAGAATGAGAAATTCTGGGCGCAGATTCTAGTTCTCTAACTACCTGCATAACATTAAGCAAGTCATTCTATTCCTCGGGGTCTTGTTTCTTTGCTTGTAGAACACATGCTTTGCCGTCAGACAATCTCTTCATGTCTCCTTAAGCCCCTATATATTAGGATCAGTCTATTTTACTATGTTTCATTTTACTGATGAAGAAACTGACTCAGGGGATCGATTAACTTGCCCAAAATGGTATAGTTCCAGGATTCTAGCAAGAACTGTCAGAGTCTAAATCCTGTGCCCTTTCCCCTACTCAAAACAGCCTCCCCTTGACCTTGTTCAGTTCTCCTGCATTGTTGATCTCTCCTCTGCTTCAGCACACAAGGCTACCAAGAACCTTCTTAGTCTGGGGAAAAACTGTTTGCCCCTTGGTAACCTGTCCTGGCTCTCCCATCCTGTTTCTCCCCTTCACCACCCACCTGCCTAAGAAGCCATCTGTACCCCTGTTTGCATCTCCCCATTCACTTGTTTCTTCATCCCTTGAAAATCAGGCTCTTTTTTCTTACACACACTGAAACTGGTCTCTTAGCAGGAGACCCAGTAGCCAGTCATTATCACCATTGACCTCTCTGGCCCCATTTCCTTCTCTCCAGAGTTTCTTAAGGTTTTTGTTTAAACTCTTCCTTTTAGAAATCTTCAACTATCATCTCTACACCAATGGCTCCCAAATCTGTACAACTAGCTCAGACCTTCAGACATATATGACAGGATCATTTATTGTGATACGAACACCCTGTGTTTTCCTCCTTCTGCTACTCCAAATGGGCAGTACGGCCCTTAGAGATCCCACAGAGGATTTGGCTGTGTGGAAATCTGAAGGCCCTACTCAGTCCAAATTCTGCCCAATGACTGTAGGCAGCCCTGGGGTAGCATTTGTCCAAAGCACTATTAATAGCTAAAAAGCCATAAAACAGGTAAAAGTCCACAGTGATATTTAGCAGGAAGTCAGAGAGTTAGCAGGTATTTTGCCAATCTCTCATAAAAGTACAAACATATTCTCTTTTCAGCTAGAAGAAGAACAAGTGATAAAGTTTAAGAGGAGGTCTGGTTACCTAGATGTGTAAATAAATATGGTTTCTTTTAGGGCCAAGAACATTTTTTTAAAATCCTTGTTCATTTGCATGTCATGGAAACAGTCAAAACAATCCATATGACAACTTTTTACTGCAAACAAGAATGTGCTGTACACATTGCTGAAACAAAACAGAAACAGCAAGACTAAAGTGAGAAGAGAGCTCAACAAAGGATTCAAAACGTGTAAAAGAAGAAGAAAAATCCTCTTCATTCAAAGACCTATTTGTGAATGCTATTTAAATGCCTTTCAATGTTTTGTGAAACAGATGGGAACTTTACTTGGCGTGAGGATTTAGATATAATATGAAACTGAAGGACCAAGCTTAGAAACCCAGAAATCCCATCACAACAATTTACTCCACCCCTCAAAATTGATAGTCAATAAAAAACTAAATTTAGACTTTTTAAGAGACCACATCAATTTAATTTTATAGTACTATAAAAGCTAAATATTAAAATATTCTATAAATTCTCACATAAGGCTTAGAACATTTTAAAGATCTTCTCTTTTATATTTTCTAGAATATCCATGCCTGTGGAAGACAAAAGTTTAGTTTAAAATCTGTACCACATGCAGCAATATAATAGCTTTATTTTTAGTTAGGTCATGTACGGATTATTTAAGGACAGTTTCATATTTCATTTCACTTGAATTCAATTTTTCACTGGGAAAGCACGTTCGTGGTAACAGTCACATCATCAGTGAAGCACTTCCAGTGTCTCCCTGCTGGTGCAACACTTCCTGCCTGAAGTGGGCCTTGTTTTCCAGTCATGGGAGTGCATTTCAGGATGTCAGATTGAAGGGAGTGTGGTGTGAATATGAAAATATTTTTTAACAAACCAAATTACATCAGACCAGTAGAAATTACAAAATATGACTCTGACCATCCTGGGGAGAGAAAAAGTTGTGAGAGGTGGCAAATTCAGGTTAGGAAAGTATGAAAGAATTTGTGATGTATGTATTCAAGCAGAGAGCAGGTGGAAACATTCAGAAACTACAAGTGGTCCCTAATATCCATTTTTCCCCTTCTTCCAAGTAACCTATTTTTAGCTATGCACGTGGCCACAGTGAATAAACACTACATTTCAAGGAAGCTGTAGGTGGATGTGTGACCCTTAAGCTCTACCCAATGAGACTGGTGTAGAAGTTCCTGTGACAGCTTTCAGGAATGTTAGTTAAGTAACAACTGGTATTAGCCCAATTCTGCTGTTGGAATGCAGGGTTTTGGTGTCAGATCTCCATCTAGACTATGAGCACACCCTCCAGCTGGAAGAACAAAAACCTAGAGGTCTCAGGCTTGAGGACTTTGTGGAACAGAGCTGCCATACCTGCCCTCGAAGGATGGGTTCGTTTCCTAGGGCTGCCGTAACACATTAGCACAAACTGGGTGGCTTAAAACAGCAGACATTTATGCTTTCACAGTGCTTGAGGCTAGAAGATGGAATTCTATGTGTCACCGGAGCCGTGCTCCCTCCAGAGGCTCTAGGAGAGAATCCTCCCTTACCTCTTCCTAGCTTCTGGTGGTCACTGGTGTCGGGAAAATGTAATTAAAAACAAAATCTCCTCCCAACCCAGAAAATGCCTCTATAAAGCAGAAGAGAAAGAAACAATTTTATTATTAATTAAGCATTAAGCCAGAATGTGAGGCCCATTACAGGCAATCCACTAAGAAACTGCAGAGACAGACACAAATCTCACCCTTTACAGAGCCAAGCAGATACAACCCATTCCATACATGTTCTCAAGAAAAACAATGACTAGCCCTCAACTAAAAGGACTTAACAACTCCACCTGTCACACACAGTTCATCCTAGGTTGACCTAGTAACTGGGGTGGCCATCTCTGTTTGTTAATTGACTTTATCTGAGGGAAAATGAAACCTCTCGTGTCTTTATGGCAGGAGTGAAGGGCCTGCAGAAGTTAGGCTCCCAAGGAAACTGGGAGGCAGGGATATTATCTTCCTTAATGATTGTATTTCAAGTCCTTGAGAAAGACATTCCTGGGGGCAGAAGGAGGGGGACTTATTTAGCTTTTAAGGAGATTTACATACATTTGGAAGAGATAGAAGAAGAATTTATACTTAATAGCTTTCTGTAGTAAGGGAGAAAAGGGAAGAATGAGTGTCTTTCCTTAGTTTCAAATGAAGCTTTGTTTCTAATCTGTGTTTCCCTTACACTGGGCAGTCCTTGGCTTTCCTTGTCCTGTAGATGCATCCCTCACATCTCTGTCTCCATCATCTCATGGCATTCTCCTTGTGTGTCTTTGTGTCCAAAATTCCCAGTTAGGATACACGCTAATCCAGGATGACCTCATCTTAACTTGGTTATGTATGCAAAGACCCTATTTCCAAACAATGTTGTATTCAAAGGGGTCAGGGCAAAGGGGTTAGGACTTCAACATATCTTTGGGGGGAGGGGATTTATACAATTTGAGTCAGAGAAATGGCCTACCTGAAAAATTGTATGTTGGAGAAACATTTCTGACTTGGGGTTTTTGTTACTCACAGCCAAGTAGCTCTCAGTTCTGAAAGAATCTGGTGACAAATTAAAGACTCGCAACACCCTCCAGTGAATCAGTGACCTCTCCCACGGGGGTGTAGGGAGCATTGTGGAAGATGCCCTGGCTGCCTCCTGTGTCACTTATCCTTTATCATCTCCACCTTCACCCAGTTGCCCTGCAAACACCAGATCCATTGTAACCTTGAGGTGGTGTCTACATTTTATCTCCTCATCTAGCTGATACCTCAAACTGTTTAAGAGGAAAGATAAAACCTTTTAATGTTTTAATTAAAGTGAAAGTCCTAACAGACATCTGCCAGTTTCGGTAATGCTTTAAAGCAAATGAGTTTCAGTCAAAATGCAATCAAACTACCAATCAACAGATAAAAATTACTGATGTTAAATCCTTGGCTCCTTTTTCTAGGGAGAAGCAAATGTTGAGAGCAGGAAAGCTTTTTATAGGTCCTATCTGGAATAATATGATTAAGTAATTTTTGAAAAGATAAAATGGAAAATTGATTTAAACTTCTAAAATATTTAAATATTTAGAATTTATTACTAGACCAACTAGTGAAATCCTGAACATGCCATGACAACAAAACAAAAAGCCCTTTTGTTTTGGCCTTGTGGTAATTCCAAACTGCTCGAGGCAGAATTATTCTTCTCTGTTGCAGTAAGATGACAGAACAAAATGCATGCCAGGGCAGAAACGTAAAAACTCAGAATGAAAGCACATCTGCAGAAGTAAAATGTGTGGCTAAGTTGGCCACAAGGAGGTCGTCTACAGCAAGAACTGGAAGAGGGACCGTGTGAGCTGAGCTCAGTTGATTAAGGAAATCCTTTCTAAAGGCCCAAAGTTTTCAAGAAAAAGAATCTCAGAGGGCTTCCCTGGTGGCGCAGTGGTTGGGGGTCCACCTGCCGATGCAGGGGACACGGGTTCGTGCCCCGGTCCGGGAAGATCCCACATGCCGTGGAGTGGCTGGGCCTGTGAGCCATGGCTGCCGAGCCTGTGCGTCCGGAGCCTGTGCTCTGCAACGGGAGAGGCCACAACAGTGAGAGGCCCGCGTACCGCAAAAAAAAAAAAAAAAAAAAAAAGGAATCTCAGAAATCTAGATTTGCACTGAGTTGAACACCAGCCATGTAAGGTCCAAAGGGGTACAAGTAATAAAATCTGACAGTTCTTCTCTATCCCAAATGCACAGGGATTGTTAGCAAGCAGGTGGCTTGTTAAAGATCCCTGAGCAGTAACACACAACAAACGCTGTGGCAGAGATTCTGAAACTAGATGCACCCCAGGCAATGTTAACAAATCTGCCGAACGCATTGTGAATGCTTTCCAAATATTTGATATTTAAGCCAATAATACAAAAGCAGCCCTATTTATATACAGCTATGTAAGTCTGGTATTACTACCAATTCTTTATAACTGGAATATCAATGAGATCCTCATAATAAAGTGAGTAAAATAGCTCCTGGACCTGTTCAGATCCTCCTCTCACCTTTTCCATGCCATTACCATCCCCAAAGGATAGGTCATCGGAAATAAATTTGCCAGAAAGAATGAGCCAAATATCAAAAAACTGAAAAAGGAGCCAAAGAGATTACTAGCTAGAAGAGCTAAGCCAAGGCAAGAAAAAGTAGCACCAGGAGGTCAAGTGTCAAAGGAAGTAAAGTCAAGACTGGAGATGAAGCCTGGGGGGTGGCGACTCTGTGAATGCCGCTGGGCAGATGGAACGCATGGGCCAGCATCCTGCACTGCAGTCAAGCTTGACTTGGCAAGGAGCTCAACGTGCCCAAACGCCCTCCTTGCCCACGGGCTTCCTACCACCATCCAAGCTGCCATACACACCACAGGGAAAGGCTGATGTTTTCTCAGCTTCATCTTTGGAAAAGCTGCCCTTATAGCCCAGGGATCATTGAAGTTCAACCAGAGGCTCTGGATATGCTTCTTCAGTCTGTAACTCTGGCTTGTTACAGCCAAGTAGTTGGCCCACCTGTCCACCTGGACCAGTTCTCTTTAAACGACTGCTCCCAGCTCATCTCCTCTATCCCTGTGGAATCTCATAGCCAACAGGCCACTCATGGAAATTCCTGTTCTAGCTTCGCCACCCTGATAACTAGGAGTAGACAGGAGATGGGACAGGAACCTGCTCATCGGCCCTGCTGAAAGCAGTGGACAGGGAAGCTGAAGATGAGAAGGTGCAGCGACTGACTCCTTTCTCCGTGGAACCAAATGCAGGAATGGTCCTCTCAACCACACAGGGCTGGGAGACACAGCTGTGACACAGAAAAGACCCTAACCTCACTCTGTACCCCATTACTGCCCTGTGTTTCCAGATCTTGATGGCCAAGGCCACAAAAGCATTTCATGGAAAATATGAATTTTACACAAGTTGACCTGCTTCACTGTTTTTTAATTCTAAGTTCAGGTACAGAAGTCCATAATGGTGACATACTTAAGCCAAGATCACTCACACCTTCTGCAAATTCTAAGCATCACTTACTTTTAATCCTTTCTTGGGTGAAAAACAAAGGAATATCATTTGCTTTGTCTCATGTGAGAAGTAAGTGCATCGGAAGAACATAAACTTTCCTATCACCTGTAGGTCATTTATTCATTCAACAAAGACTTATTGAGCACTAACAATGTCCCAGGCAATGTGCTGTGCAACATGAATAAGAGACAAACTTATTCTTTGCTTGGGTAATATTTCAGGAACATCCATCTTCATTTCTTGGTCGGGAAACAAGGCTATGTGGCATCCTGGTGGTCATTATCCTGAAGGAATTCAGTACTTAGAGGGCCCTCCCAACCTCTCTGTTCCCTGACCACTTCCTTTTTTCATAACTTTCGTTTCCACCCTGCTTCCCCCATTTCTTCCCATGGCCCTGCCTGGCACCCTGTCTTCACCTAGCCCTTCCCCAGCCCTAAGATGTTACATTTCAGAGCACTGCTCTCTTGTCCACCTTGCTCTGTCATTCCCTTTTTCCTGCTGAGTTTATTCTTCAGCCTAAATGAGTCTTCCAATGTGGCTGATTCCTTCACTTTCTATTTTTCTTCCCTGTTTATCATAACCATCACTTAAAACATGCTTTTACTAATAAGCCAAACTCTCTTCCCATTTTGCCTTTCTAAAATTACTCCAACTCCGGGGCCAATCCAGCTGTTCCTCCTCTTGGCTCCATATACAAGTTGCTAAGTGCCATTAGATAAAAAGCTTTCACAAACCATGAGATGAAAAAATTTGAACACTTATTTATGGCCTAGAACCCCAGTTGGATTTTCAGTGCTGACAGATAATTCTCCATCCGTGAGAGGCTTCTTCCCATATTCCATTCTAAGGCTCGTCCATATCGTCATCAGTTTTTTCAAGTATTCAGTCCTGCTGCCTCTCCCTACTTTCTTGGGTTGATGGCCTTAACTACATTACCAGAAAAATAAGTCACTGACACAAGCTGCTCTGAGTGGGTTTTCTGACTCTCTCTGAGTTGATACTTATACATAGGCAGGAGCAGATTGGAAGAATGTCCTATAGTCCCTAACCTTGCTCTGCCTGGCCAGTGTTCAGGGTAAGAAATTTATCTCTCTACATTGATCTTCCCATTTCTCCCTCTCATTTCCATACAATTGTCTTTCCTCCTCTTTGCAGTGAATCTCTCTATTCTATTCTGCACCCCAACCTCTTACCCCTCTTTAAGAACCCTATGACATTTAGACAATCTTATACTTCTTCCTCACTGCTGCATTCTTTTTCTCAGCCTGTACCCACAACCAAGCTTATTCCATGTTAAAGACCATCCCCTTGATCCCAAATCTTCCTCTAACTACAGCCCATTTGTTCCTTCTCTTTCTTAGACAATTTTTTAAAAAGAGCAACCAGGAAACACACACACATAAACACACACCTACACACACAAACATGTACACACACACACAAACATATATCTCCATGAGACAGCAAGCAAGAAAGAACAGCCTAATAGACCTGGTGAACTGAAATGTAACTAAGAAGATAATCCTGAATTTCAGCAAAAAATCACTGAATTGAACTGGGTTTTCTTGGAAGAGTCTGAATAAGTTTTCCGCAATTAGTGGAAATTTATCTCAGCAGCTAGTTAATTGCATTCTGCAATTTTTGTGCTCAAGTGTAACATGGTACATAGCTAAATTTATATCCAATAAATAAGAAAAGCATGTGTCAAATTAAAAGTTCCTTACAGAGGAAACTGAAGAGATAAATCGAAACCTGTGGCTCTACCAGATGGGATTCCAAACCATGGAGTCACAATGCCTCAAGTATTTTACTATAAATCTGAGTATATTAAATTAGATGAACAATCAGATTATTAAAGTTTTTTAAGCCCGAATCATAAAGAAGTGATCAAATTATAAGAAAAAAACATAAGAAAATAGAATTTTAAAATTCACCCCCCTACCTAGCAGCACATGTATTATGTCAGCTTACTCTCAGTGACAGAGGTGGACGAGACCAAGTTCCTAAATTACAGTGGGTTATCTTCCACTTTATAGCACAAGCATGCATGGAAACTGAATAACGACATGAATCTGCCAAAGTCAGGAACGATGTCAGAAATGCAGACAAAGGAGAGAGTAATAAGGTCTGATTAGCAAGGGAAAGCTTCGTAAAGGACACAGAAACCAGGCTGAATCCTGAAGGAGAGGCTTAGGATAGTTCTGAAACAGCCAACACACCACACAGAAAGAATTAAAATCAAAGGATGTCATCAAACCGTAGGGCAATATTCATGTAAATAAGTGAAAAATAATAAATAATATTGGATATCATCGACATTTTAGTACCTACCTTGGTTCTACAGATGTTAAATTAAAAAATTTAAAAAGCAAAGAGAGAGAAAAACAGGGTAGCTGCATGCAATGCAGAAAAGCTTTAATTCTAATAGAATTTATAGAAGGGAGTTTATTCAATTAAAAGTCCTAGAGTATGAAAATCTTAAAATAGGAACCAAGTCAAAATATTACTCCTATATCTATTCTTAAATATTTTATATGGGGGTAAAGTATGTCTATAATGGGAAAAGAAGAAAATTTTCCTATGTGAGGCCTCTTACTTTGTGTATCATACCCCAAGGGAATATTGCAAATGCTAGTACTTAAAACTTTTTAAATGAACCAAGATTATTGCTTGCAAATGCATTATGGAGACAGCTCTGGCACTAGGTGGGAAGATGAAACCAGATAATCTAATGTGGGTCTTTTCCTTTTCCAAAAACGATGGGTCTCTAAAGTAGGTGGATCATTTTTAAATATACTTTTTTTTTAAATAGTGGAAATGAGAAGAATGAAAGTAGATGTTATGCTATGAGAGTGCAGCTGAATTTGAGAGGTACACAAGGGACAATTACACTCAAATAAAAGCCAAGAGGCCATAACTATTTCTTTCCTTTTTGCTTGGGAAAGAAAAAATGAAGATATCTAAAGGCATTTCTGGTTTACATGCTGTCTGCTAACATCTCAGCTGGGGTGGAGACAGGAATGATGCAGGTTTGGGGGAAGATAAAACCACGAAGAGCATAGGAAACAAAAGAAAAATTCAGAGATGTTTCTATTGTCAATAACTGCTTAGATAAGTGGATTTAACAGAAAGTAAATGTTCTAAAGCTTGTGTTGAAAATGAATACAGTACAATAAATGTAAGTTAGCCTTTTGTATTTGAACTTGGTCCATGTGGGTATTCGTGGTTGAACCATTTTAAAGCTGGCATTCTAACAACAGAAGTCCCAAGACCAAATGGAAGGATGCTGCAGCCCTTATCCTCTTGAAATGACTCTAAGACCAAGGTGTTTTGTTTGTTTGTTTGGGTGTGATTTTCCACTACTTGCCTCTTCCTCAGAAAGATGGTATAAATTATGTGCAGCAACACAACTTTTGAAGAATGATTTGCTGGAAACTATACTGTATCACAGAAGATAGCCGATTATTTTATTGTGTAACCCTGAATCAGCTTCAACTCTAATGGCTCCCTTACTTGAGTATTTAACACCCAGGCAGGGCTAGCTGCCAGCGGAAGTAGCTTGCCCTCCCAGGTCTAAGGTGACTAACCATTCCTTGCTTGAAGCTCAAGTAATGCCTCCCCTAGGGCAGATGTCTTGCAAAGGGGTGTCCTTTCTTAACAAGACCCACCGTAACTATCTCTTGTTCCCATTAGACCTATAAGTAGGGTCATAACTCACCATGTTCCAGAGAGGGAAAGACAAAGTTTGACCCTAGAAGGAAATAGCTTACATACCAAAAGATTGCAAATTTTTACTAATATATACATAAATATGAACCTGAGACCAAAGAGAAGAGACTATAATCTTGAATCAGGCTAAATTTATTGATACAAGTACACTTACCTGAGATTTGGTGTTCAGTGCTGTAACTTATGCTGGAAGTGACTCCAACTGTATACTTGGTTCTTGGCTATATCCTTTTTTTCCAGCTACCACAATCACAATGTCAATCATCACAGTTAAGGTCTGAGTCAAAGGCTTCTTCATGGACAGTGTCCAATGATTCTTCTGAATTTCTTCTGACCATCACAGTTGGTCAACCCAGAGAAGGCTCCTGGTTGATTCCTCCTGACTTTGTCAAGGTAACATCCTGCCACTCCCTTAATACATTATTTTACCAATTGATGAGCAAAAGAGTTTAAGAATAAATCATGGGTGGCATATTATACCATTCTTTTTTATATATAAATTTATTTATTTATTTTTGACTGAGTTGGGTTTTCATTGCTGCATGCGGACTTTCTCTAGTTGCAGTGAGTGAGGGCTACATTTCATTGCAGTGCGCAGGCTTCTCATTGTTGTGGCTTCTCTTGTTGAGGAGGATGGGCTCTAGGTAACTAGGGGAAAATAGATGCTTCACAGAAGAGTAAGGGATAAAATATGAACAAGAACATAGCAGAGGGAGTAACTCTATCTTTTCACTTATAAATGTCTCACAATTATTGAGAACCTCATCAAAATTTGAATGCCTAAATACAAATAAATGTTATTTTTTTAAGTCATTCATCTAATGCTAGATGGTTCATTTGAATTGGACTGAAAGAGTATTACAAACCTAACTTCCACTAAAAGTTGTATGATTTTATTAGTAAAGTCATTCCACTTCTTACAGACTCAGTTTCCTCCACCTCTAAATGAGGAAAGTTAGGCTAGATCAGTGGCTCTTAAACTTTTGGGGGACATCAACTTATCTGAGAATCTGATGAAATCTATGGACTCTTATGGACTCCCAGAAAAATGGACTTAGAAAATTTGCATACCACTTCAGGGATTCTCAGACTGTTTGAAACTCATCCATTGTCCTTCAAATGGTCCGTGGACTGATGGTTTTAAGCCCATGGACTAGATCCTAGACCTCTCCAAAGGTCCATATAATCCTTAAGTTTTATGGGTTTTTCTATATCAGGTCAGGAAGATAAGACAGAAGAAAAATGATTTGAGAAGACTGCCATGGTTATCTTTGATGTTTCCCAATAGACTGAGCTGACAAAGATTTTCCCAGTCCTAGGACACATACTCTTTCCCAAGTGCCTAAGATGAGATCAGCTTCTTGGAGTTATCAACTTGCTGGCAGGGACACAGAACACGAGGGCTGGAGATGCAGGCTCGCTGGGACTGACAGTGGAACAAGGCTGCTTGCCATTGCCTCCCTTGTCTGTGAAAAAGCTGGGGTGAACCCCAAGGGGAAAGCAGAATGCTAATATTTCCAAATTTCAGGACAGAAACAGGAAACTTTAATAAAGCTCAGGTTTGACTCAGCTCTTCCTACATCATTCATTTGGAAGGCTCTTTCTCCATCTCCACTCTCTGACTCTCCTGACTCCCATTTGTAGACCTCCTGGTCCCCATCTGTTTCTGAATTGCCTTCTGCATGGACAGACAATGCCAAAATATAATGGTAACAGTTTCCTCCCATGAAAAACAGGCATAGTTCTGATCAAAAAGAAATGCTAACAACTCTAGAGAGTGTTATTCAGATAACAGAAAGAGCATCAGTTGTTTTTTTTTTTACTATGTAATCAGTATTTTATTAAATACAATAGCATTAATAACACTTGAAAATAACAGTATACAAAGGAGTTGGGAATGTAATTTAATCAGGCTGCAGAAAATGCTTGGGCACATGTGAATTAAAAATTGGGCTCCTCATGAGATGGTACTGATGAGAATTTGACCCATCAGTTAGGGACTAGAAGAGTATCAGTTTTATATTTAATTTAAACTAGAAAATTACAGAAAAGCAACTTATCATCAACATCAAGATAAGTTCATGTCCCCCAAAAGTTAAAGAGCCACTGATCTAGCACGTCTATAAAGTGTTAGATGCTCTTGTTGACTTCCAGCAAATGGGATGGGGCAAATATAGCAGTTCTTGGTAAATTCCTTTATAATAATGCTTTGATCTTTTTATTTTGCTTTGCCACAATACATGTATGTAATTTTAGGAGCTCTGTTTTTAAGTGTAAGTTGTACAAAATTATTTAATTTTGTACAACTTACACTTAATTATTTTGCTTTGCCACAATACATGTACGTAATTTTGGGAGCTCTGTTTTTAAGTGTAAGTTGTACAAAATATTTGACATTGACAATGTTGGGCTTCAGAACACCTGAGTTTTAAGTCGTGCCATTAATTATTTGTGACTTTATAACTTAAGGTCTCAAGATTGGGATAAATTTCCTCCGAATTGTTTTCCACCTCTAAAAATCCTATGATTTGGTCAGCATTTCTCAAAGTATAGTTTGAGAAACACTGGTCCTCAAGATGTTTCTTCAAAATAAAAAATGTAGTATCTAAATAACTTTGGGAGATCCTGTAAAACTCTCCCCATCTTCATCTTATCCCTTAAAGATTCCTTATAGATGTGAACATATTAAAAGCCATGAGAAATTTTATAAAGAAGGAAGAGAGGAAAAGCATGCTTAGCTTTGCTTGGTTCACCATTTCCTAAATGAATTTGGCCTAAGAAGTCTTTCACTAAACTCTACCTTTTGATTGTCCATGAAACATACATTGAGAAACATTGTTCAATATATTAGCAAATATATTGATAGTAGAAAATTATTCTCAAGGAAGTGAAGTTGTTAAAAGTTGGAAGGAGGTAGACATTTATAGGTAATGTGTAAATAAATGGGGAAAGATCTAGCATTTTTTGAACCAAAGTCAGTGTGAATCAAGTTAAAGTGTCTCAAGTGGATACCTTGATGAAGTATTAAACTATTAATTGGGATCACACACACCTGAAACTGGAAGGACTGGCTGGGAAGGGAGGAGAATTTCTATGAGATAACCCAGCCACTTTCTACTCTGCAGTTAGCAGTTAGCTAAGCTCTGTGGTTTGACTGACCCCTTGTACATAATACCTTCAGACCATATAAAGCCAGATGCAAGTCAGACTTTCTAAACTCAGTAAAAGCCTTAGCAGATATTAGTTTCCTAGGGCTACTGCAACAAAATGCCACAAACTGGGTGAATTAAAACAACAGAAATTTATTGTCACAATTCTGGATGCTAGAAGTCTAAATCAAGGTGTTGATAGGGCCATGCTCCCTCTGAAACCAGTAGGGGAATATTAAATGCCTCCCCCTAGCTTCTGGTGGTTCGACAGCAATCTTTGAGGTTTCTTGGCTTGTAGTTCCATTACTCTAGTCCTCCATCTTCAAATGGTGATCTCTCTGTGTCTCTTTCTTCACAAGGCTGTAAGGACATATTGAATAAGGGACCCATCTTACTCCCATATGACCTCATCTTTAATTATATTTACAACAATTCTATTACCAAATGGGTTTACATTCTAAGACCTGGGGGTTTAGACTTCAATATATCTTTTGGGGGAACACAACTCAATCTATAACAAGACTCTAGGACTTGCTCATAAAGGTCTTAGATCTTCTTATGAAAGGTTTTCCCAAGACCTCTAGTATTTTACTTATGGTATTTATTGTCTTCTAAGCCTATTTATATATAATTATATGGCAAGTTATTGACTTAGACTCTCATCTAGATTATGATGCACCTCAAATTCTACTGATTGTGAGAGCAACTAAGTTTATCACCTTTTTGTTCACTAAGCAATAAAGCACCTTATATTTTCCATATTGACTTTCTACACCTAGAAATTAGAAGAGACTTGAAGGGAGTAGCAAGAAAGGGCATGGAATGCCTTTGCTTTTGCTATGCACTTAAGTAACCATCTTCTGAATTATATTAAACTGGGAATATTCGGATAAGAGATAAAGCTTGTGCTGCAAAGCCTCAATAAGGACCCAAAGAGAAGAGAAAAATTCAAAAATCTTTCTAAACCTGTGATTTTATGCTTAGTCACAGGATGTAAACATCTAGTCTATGATAGCCAACATTACTGAAATGAACAATTGAGCACAGAGCATCAGGACAGGAACGATTACCCCAGAACAAATGCAGAACTGTCACCGCCCTTTTGCTCTGAATGCACTTTTGCCATTTGTTTTAGTCTTGTATTGCTGCATAACAAATCACCAAAAACTTTGTGGCTAAAAGCAACACAAACATCTTATCTCACAGTTTCTGTTGGTCAGGAATCCAGGAAAGGCATAGCTGTATTCTTTGCTCAGGATTTCACTAGGTTGAAATCCAGATGTCAGCCAGGGCTACAGTCCTCACCTACAGGATCCTCTTCTAAACTCATTAGTTGTTGGCAGAATTCATTTCCTTATAGTTGTAGGGTTGATAGCCCAATTTCCTGATAGCTGTTAGCTAGGGATGATTCCCACCTCCCAGAGGTCACCCCTGTTCCTTATCATGTGGCCACCATTGGCACTTCACAACATAGGTGTTTACTTTCTTCCAAGCCATTCAGAGCACTTCTCTCTGACTCCCTACTCTTTAGCCAGTCAACGAAAACCCTCTGCTTTTACTGGGCTCACATGATTAGGTCAGGCCCGCTCAGCATAGTCTTCCTTTTGCCATATAACATAACCTAATCTTGAGTGTGATATCTCATAACACTCAGAGGCTCCACCCACACTCAGAGGTGAGGGGGCACACCTCTTTTAATTATACTTTGCAGATGCTGTATTTTTTACAAACTGAGGATTTGTGGCCATCCTGCATCAAGCAAGTCTATTGGCACCATTTTTCCAACAGCATTTGCTCACTTTGTGTCTCTGTGTCACATTTTGGTAATTCTCACAGTATTTCAAACTTTTTCAATATTATTTTATTTGTTATGGTATCTGTGGTCAGTGATTTTTGGTGTTACTATTGTTATAAGTTTTGGGGTACCATGAACAACAACCATATAAAATGGTGAACTTAATTGATAAATGTTGTGTGTTCTGACTGCTTCACCAACTGTCCATTCCTTCATCTCTCTCCCTCTCCTCAGGCCTCTTTCTTCCCTAAGCCACAGTAAAATTGAAATTAAGTTAATTAATAACACTACAATAGCCTCTAAGTGTTCAAGTGAAAGAAAAATCCCACATTTCTTACTTTAAATCAAAACCTAGAGAAGATTAAGCTTAGTGAGGAAGGCAGGTCAAAAACTGAGACGGGCAGAAACCTAGGCCTCTCATGCCAAACAGACAACTTGTGAATACACAGGAAAAGTTCTTGAAGGAAATTAAAAGCTCTACTCCAGTGAACTCATGAATGATAAGAAAGCAAAACAGCCTTCTTGCTGATATGGAGAAAGTTTTAGTGGTCTGGATAGAAGATCAAACCAGCCACAACATTCCCTTAAGCTGAAGCCAAAACTAGTGCAATGCCCTAATTCTCTCCTGAGAGAGAGATTAGGAAGCTGCAGAAGAAAAGTCTGAAGCCAGCAGAGGCTGGTCCATGAGGTTTAAGGAAAGAAGCCATCTCCATCACACAAAAATGCAAGGTGAAGCAGCAAGTGTTCATGTAGAAGTTACAGCAAATTATCCAGAAGATCTAGCTAAGATTATTAATGGTGGCTACATGAAGCAACAGATTTTCAATGTAAATGAAACAGCCTTCTATTGGAAGAAGATGCCATCTAGGACTCTCATAGCTAGAGAGGAGAAGTTAATGCCTGGCTTCAAAACTTCAAAGGACAGGCTGACTCTCTGATTAAGGGTTAATGCAGCTGGTGAGTTTAAGTTGAAGCCAATGCTCATTTACCATTCCAAAAATCCTAGGGCCCTCAATTATGCTAAATCTACTCTGCCTATGCTCTATAAATGAACAACAAAGCCTGAATGACAGCACATCTGTTTACAACATGGTTTACTGAATATTTTAGCTCACTGTTGAAACCTACTGCTCACAGAAAGAGATTTCTTTCAAAATATTACTGCTCATTGACAATGCACTTGGCCCCAAGAATTCTGAGAGATATACAGTGAGATTAATGTTGTTACCAGGCCTGTGAACTCAAATCCATTCTGCATCCCATGAATCAGGGAGTAATTTCCTAGATAGCCTCATCCAGCAGAAGGCAGACAGCAGAAGCAAGAACTACAATCCTGCAGCCCATGGAACAAAAGCCACATACACATAAAGATAGACAAGATGAAAAGGCAGAGGGCTATGTACCAGATTAAGGAAAAAGATAACACCCCAGAAAAACAACTAAATGAAGTCAAGATAGGCAACCTTCCAGAAAATGAATTTAGAATAATGATAGTGAAGATGATCCAGGACCTGAGAAAAAGAATGGCGTCAAAGATCAAGAAGATGCAAGAAATGTATAACAAAGACTTAGAAGAATTGAAGAACAAACAAACAGAGATGAACCATACAATAACTGAAATGAAAACTACATTAGAAGGAATCAATAGCAGACTAACTGAGGCACAAGAACAGATAAGTGACCTGGAAGACAGAATGGAGGAATTCACTGCTGCGGAACAGAATAAAGAAAAAAGAATGAAAATAAATGAAGACAGACTAAGAGACCTCTGGGACAACATTAAATGCAACAACATTCGCGTTATAGGGGTACCAGAAGGACAAGAGAGAGAGAAAGGACCCAAGAAAATATTTGAAGACATTATAGTCGAAAATTTCCCTAACATGGGAAAGGAAATAGCCACCCAACTCCAGGAACTGGAGAGAGTCCCATACAGGATAAACCCAAGGAGAAATATGCAGAGACACATAATAATCAAATTGGCAAAAGTTAAAGACAAAGAAAAATTATCGAAAGAAGCAAGGGGAAAATGATAAATAACATACAAGGGAATTTCCATAAGGTTAACAGCTGATTTCTCAACAGAAACTCTACAAGCCAGAAGGAAGTGGCATGATATACTTAAAGTGATGAAAGGGAAGAACGTACAACAAAGATTACTCTACCCGGCAAGGATCTCATTCAGATTTGATGGAGAAATCAAAAGCTTTACAGACAAGCAAAAGCTAAGAGAATTCAGCACCACCAAACCAGCTGTACAACAAATGCTAAAGGAACTTCTCTAAGTGGGAAACACAAGAGAAGAAAAGGACCTACATAAACAAACCCCAAACAATTAAGAAAATGGTCATAGGAACATACATATCGATAATTACCTTAAATGTGAATGGATTAAATGCTCCAACCAAAAGACACAGGCTTGCTGAATGGATACAAAAACAAGACTCATCTATATGCTGTCTACAAGAGACCCACTTCAGATTTAGGGACACATACAGACTGAAAGTGAGGGGATGGAAAAAGATATTCCATGCAAATGGAAATCAAAAGAAAGCTGGAGTAGCAATACTCATATCAGATAAAATAGACTTTAAAATAAAGAATGTCACAGGAGACAAAGAAGGACTCTACATAATGATCAAGGGATCAATCCAAGAAGAAGATATAATAATTATAAATATATATGCACCCAACATAGGAGCACCTCAATACATAAGGCAACTGCTAACAGCTATAAAAGAGGAAATTGGCAGTAATACAATAATAATGGGGGGCTTTAACACCTCATTTACACCAATGGACAGATCACCCATAATGAAAATAAATAAGGAAACACTAGCTCTAAATGACACAATAGACCAGATAGATTTAATTGATATTTATAGAGCATTCCATCCAAAAACAGCAGATTACACTTTCTTCTCGAGTGCTCATGGAACATTCTTCAGGATAGATCACATCTTGGTTCACAAATCAAGCCTCAGTAAATTTAAGAAAATTGAAATCATATCAAGGATCTTTTCTGACCACAATGCTATGAGATTAGAAATGAATTACAGGGGAAAAGATGTAAAAAAACACAAACACATGGAGGCTAAATATTACCTTACTAAATAACCAAGAGAACACTGAAGAAATCAAAGAGGAAATCAAAAAATACCTAGAGACAAATGACAATGAAAACACGATGATCCAAAACCTATGGGATGCAGCAAAAGCAGTTCTAAGAGGGAAGTTTATAGCTATACAAGACTACCTCAAGAAACAAGAAAAATTGCAAATAAACAATCTAATCTTACACCTAAAGGAACTAGAGAAAGAAGAGCAAACAAAACCCAAAGTTAGCAGAAGGAAAGAAATCATAAAGATCAGAGCAGAAATAAATGAAATAGAAACAAAGAAAACAATAGCAAACATCAATAAAACTAAAAGCTGTTTCTATGAGAAGATAAAATTGATAAACCATTAGCCAGACTCATTAAGAAAAAGAGGGAGAGGACTCAAATAAATAAAATTAGAAATGAAAAAGGAGTAGTTACAACAGACACTGCAGAAATACAAAGCATTCTAAGAGACTACTACAAACAACTCTATGCCAATAAAATGGACAACCTGGAAGAAATGGACAAATTCTTACAAAGGTACAACCTTCCAAGACTGAACCAGGAAGAAATAGAAAATATGAACAGACAAATCACAAGTAATTAAATTGAAACTGTGATTAAACATCTTCCAACAAACAAAAGTCGAGGACCAGATGGCTTCACATGTGAATTCTATCAAACATTTATAGAAGAGCTAACACCCATCCTTCTCAAACTCTTCCAAAAAATTGCAGAGTAAGGAACACTCCCACACTCATTCTATGCTGCCACCATCACCCTGATACCAAAACCAAACAAAGATACTACAAGAAAAGAAAATTACAGACCAATATCACTGAGGAATATAGTTGCAAAAATCCTCAACAAAATACTAGCAAACAGAATCCAACAACACATTAAAAGGATCATACACCATGGTCAAGTGAGATTTACCCCAGGGATGCAAGGATTTTTCAATATATGCAAATAAATCAATGTGATACACCATAAAATGACAGGAAACAATATTTTATGCATGTACACATTATCTATGATAAACTTCTTATATCTAGGAATAAATATTTGTTATTTACAGTGTGCTTCTATACTATCTCCTGATCCATGAAATCCCACCACCAAAGTTCTCAGCTAAATGGACTTTACATTCTGCTAGTTCAAAATTCCATCTTCCAGACTCTAGACCCCTTCCTCCCACCCAAGGCCCTGACATTCACAAAAGTTGAAAGTAGAAGTTTACCAGTCCTAGGACTCAAAACCAATGAGCACAAGCCCTGTAATTTGGACTTTGAAAAAAAATATCACATCAGAGTCAGAAAAAGTATTAGGTGCTACAAAAGACAAATGTTGGCAAGGATGTGGAGAAAAGGGAACTCTGTACACTGTTGGTGGGAATGTAAATTGGTGTAACCACTGTGGAAAACAGTATGGAGTTTTCTTAAAAAACTAAAAATAGAACTACCATATGACCCAGCAATTCCACTCTTGGGTATTTATCCAAAAAAAAAGGAAAACACTAATTCGAAAAGATACATGCACCTCAATATTCATAGCAGCACTATTACAATACACAAAATATGGAAGCAATCTAAGTGTCCATTGACATACAAATGAATAAATAAAATATGGTATATTACACAATAAAATATTACTGAGCCGTAAAAAGAATGAAATTTTGCCAGTTGCACAAACATGAATGGATTTGGAGGGCATTATGCTAAGAGAAATGAGTCAGGCAGAGAAATATATATAATGTATAATATAATTTATATGTGGAATCTAAAATATACAACAAACTAGTGAATATAACAAAACAGAAACAGACTCACAGATATAGAGAACAAACTAGTGGTTATCAGTGGGGAGAGGGAAGGAGGAGGGGCAAAATAGGGAGAGGGGATTAAGAGGCACAAGCTATTATGTATAAAGTAAATAAGCAACAAGGATATATAGTACAACACAGGGAATATACTCAATATTGTATAACTATTAAAGGAATATAACCTTTAAAAATTTTAATCACTCTGTTGTACACCAGAAATTTATATAATATTGTACATCAACAATACCATACCATAAAAAAAAAAGCATTAGGTGTTGCATACCAAGTTCTGAAAACATATCAGAAGAAAATACAATTCTTCCTATTAATAAAGATAGTGATACAAATAAATATGCTTTATTATGTATTTTAACATTACATTTTGTTTATGTCAGCAGTTGCTATGTGATTAAAACAAGGTTTTGGAACACCATTCTGATTTGCATTATTCTGAGACAGAGGTTCTAGAATACTACCCAAAACATTTTCCCACAAAACCAGTCTTACCTACAAGCACAGTGGGGTATCCAAAGGAGAAGTGAAAATATGGTGAAAAGGTAAAAGTTCATGTATTTGGACTTGTGTTGGCTAGCTGACATTTTATTTGTGGTAAAAACTTACTAAGCATATTAAATCAAGATGGAGATTGAAGGAAACATGCTTTAATTTACTTATTAGATAGACTTGGTTTCATTTGGAATCTATTTGGCTGCAGTTAATAGAATACACAATTCATGGTGGCTTAAACTGTAAGGATATTTACTATTTACCCTACACCTCTTTGGCCAAAAGTCGCTCCCATTCCAACCAAGCTGCTTACATTTCATCCAATTTTAAATGTATTTCCTAGATGTTATTTTGGAAAAATTAAAAAGGGTGGAGGTTTTGCTACTAAATGTCACTGTCAAATTGAGGCTTCTTGTTCATACTAAAAGAATGAATAGGGGTCCCCACCTGCCTGAATGATTTACTTTTCACAGATTGAAAAGAGGTTGGCTTCTTGAATTTGCTCCCAAACATTTGTTCCCTACACTCTGAACAGCTTTTAATGGAGGCAGGGCTATGGGAAAAGAAACTGCAAGATAGCCCTTGTTCCTGCCAAGAGTTAATTTAGGACAAGCTTCTGGCTCCATCCTCCAAATCAACTCTGGAGAAATTATAAATGCTTGAGGGGAACACAGATTGCACCAATTAATAACAAATAAAAAGATAAGAAAACCCAGAGACTGAAGCCCAACATAAACTGACTTGTGTGAGAGTTGGGTAGCTGAAGCCCAGGGGCCAGTAGTGAAAGAATAGGCAGGAGGAAAGCCTTTTAAATTCTGCTCTTGCCTTACCCCAATTTGTCTTGAGAGACTCTGAGCAATCGCTGAGGCCATTTGTGATCACCAAGAGGAAATATCAGAGCAGCACACAAACCCAGATGGGGTAAAGAAGTTTGAAAAAAACATAGCACCACACATCCTAAATTCTTCAAAGCCCAGGTCTGTGGATTATAATCCAGGAGGCTGTCTCCTCTGATGCTGCTTCTCCCCATGGGCTTCAAGATAAGATCCTGACTAGACAGTGGGTAAGAGGATGGAGCAAGCAAGAATTATCAGCTAGGGCTCTGTAGTTCCTGGCCTCCTCCCCTCCCCTCTCCCTAGTCTGCTGCTACTGGCACTGACTAGGGACTTACCCTCATCCCCTCCCCAACATTCATTACCATAAAGAACAGCTGGTAGTCCCAGAGGAGCAAGGACACACAGGCTCAAATGGAAAACAAGGCATCTGAGGAGTATAACATCTATTTTTTTAAGTGAACAAACTGGAAAGAGATCTTCCTCTACCACTCGAAGAAGAATTACTGGAACAAACAAATCAAGATTTTAAATTAGGCATGATAGATATTCTTTAGGAGATAAAGGAAGAGTAAAATGAAACATGGACAGAAAAAAAATTTTAAACAGCCCAATGGAAATATTACACATGAAGATAAAGTAGTCAAAATAAAGAATGTAGTGGATTGGGGTAATAGGAGGCAAATATTTTAAAGATGAATTATAAGAAAACTTAGTTAAGGCAATCCCCCAAAAGGGATAAAATGAGAAAAACTGAGACATGAAAGGCTAAAGTAGAAGTAGCAATATCCACATAGCCTTAAAAGGAAATTTTAAAATGAAAAGATTAGAACTTCCAATTTTTAACTGGAAGAAATAATGGAGATAAATGTCTTAGTATCAAAGAAAGATGAAAGACCTCATATTGAAAGGGGCAATTCTGTGCAAACAGAAGAAACCAGAAAACCACACATTGATATGCAAATGAAATTAGGATATTAAAAACAGATAAAACTTTTAGAGATTCCAGTAAGAGCAGATCACCTACAAAGGAGCAAGATTCATATTGACACCAAATTTCTCAATAGAAGTGAATAGTAATGTCATTTCTTAAAGTATTGGAGCAAAAGATTTGAACCTGGAATTTTATATTGTCAAAATGTCATTCAAAATATTTTAGTGTTGGTGTTCCTGTTTCAATGTCAGCATCTTGGTGGCATAATACATCCCTCTTTTTGTCCCCCTTCTTAACAACTAATTCTGCATCCATCCATGAATAAAAGTACATCTGTGGTAGTTGTAGGATACAGCGCCTTGTGGCAAGAGACCCAGGAGGAGTCTTACTCACCTGTGTATCAGGCAATAAACAGACTGACCCCAGTCGGGACTGCATGTGGAACCAGCAGGAGCTTGCAAACTAACCAGAGCCTCTCTTAGTCATGGCCAGGAAAAATGAGAAGAGTGGTGATTTGGGTAGACACCCCTAGATGAAAGAGCTTTTGTAGAAGTCCAGCCTTCCAGAGGGGAGATACCACCATTCCATTGGAGAAAAATATATATATGTGAGTTTGGATGCATTGGAGAGAGAAAAAGGAACTTAGCCAAAGGCAGTGCAGTGTGGGGCTGAACCAGCCAGAGGAACCCCATCCTACAGGAGAAAGGGAGAGTGGTGACTGAGTATGCAGCTACCCAGCTGTGCAGGACAATGCTGGAGAAACCTATTTCTCTCTCCCAGCAGCACCCAGAGAGTTGAGGTGGGAACTCCATAATGAAGGGGAGGGAGGAGATCAGGAAAGGGGCAGATAAGAATGTCAAAAGACATTAAAAGGACACGGTTTCTGCTAACTCCAGTGGGAAGCCCACCCACAAGCCACTGAGCAAATCTCACACAAGGCTCCCCCTACCTAACCTGTGGGCATCCCGGATGACCCAAGTGCTAAAACCACATCTCCTTCCCCACTGTTCTGCCAGCTCCTTGTGCAGCTCCTGAGTACAAAGGCCATAGTGAGTTCCAGTAAACAGGGAGTCCTTTCTGGAAACAGGCCAAGATCTGTGGACAAGGGAGAATCCAGAAGCTTTGAGATATAGTGCCCTGTTCTAGAATACAAAAGAGAGGTTTACAGCACCAGACAGGAAAGTTGTAAGAACCAGAGAAAACATACATGCCTAAGAATTCTGCCACAGGAGAGAGAAGACATACAAAGCAAATATATCCATGCAACGTTGGAGAAAGTCCCAGGTACAAGAAGGACGAATGAAAAATATTTTCCACCCAAAGACAGCAAGTAAAGATTTGAGGAGGTATCTGCTGCTTCAAATGAGAAGACACCCGTGCAAAACTCCAAGGAACATGAAGAAACGAGGAAACATATCATCACCAAAAGATAACAATAATCCTCTAATAACTGAATTCAGAGCTGTGGAGTTTTGAGATTTAGTTGATAAAGAATCAAAATAGGGCTTCCCTGGTGGCGCAGTGGTTGAGAGTCCACCTGCCGATGCAGGGGACATGGGTTCGTGCCCCGATCTGGGAAGATCCCACATGCCACGGAGCGGCTGGGCCCATGAGCCATGGCCGCTGAGTCTGCACGTCTGGAGCCTGTGCTCCACAGGGGGAGAGGCCACAACAGTGAGAGTCCCACGTACCACAAAAAAAAAAAAAGAAAAAAAGAATCAAAAGAGCTGTTTTAAGGAAACTCAAAGAGCTATAAGAAAAGGCAAAGAAATCAGAGAAGCAATTCATGAACAAAATGAGAAATTTCACAAAGAGATAGAAATCATTTTTAAAAAGAAACAAACAAATTTTGGAGCTTAAAAATTCAGTGAATAAAATTTTTAAATGCAACAGAAATAATCTATAGCAGAATCAACCAAACAGAAGGTAGAATCACTGAGCTGGAGGATAGAAACTTTGAAATAACCCAGGCAGAGAAGAACAAAGAAAAAAGAATGAAAAAGAGCAAAGAAAGTCAATATGATCCCATAAAAGGTACAAATATTTGAATAGTTGGAATTCCACAAAAAGAAGAGGGGGAGAAGGGCACAGTGAGTCTATTTAATGAAATAATACCTGGGAACTTCCCAAACCTGGGGAGAGTTATGGATGTCAGTGTTCATGAAGCTAATAGATCATTCCATTATTTCAATGAAAAGCTACTTTCTTGGGTTTCCCTGGTGGCGCAGTGGTTAAGAATCCACCTACCAATGCAGGGAATATGGGTTTGAGCCCTGGTCTGGGAAGATCCCACATGCCACGGAGCACCTAAGCCCATGCACCACAACTACTGAGGCTGTGCTCTAGAGCCTGCGAGCCACAACTACTGAGCCCATGTGCCACAACTACTAAAGTCTGCCCACCTAGAGCCCATGCTCTGCAATAGAGAAACCGCCACAATGAGAAGACTGAGCACCTCAACAAAGAGTAGCCCGCATTCGCCGCAACTAGAGAAAGCCCACACGCAGCAACAAAGACACAACGCAGCCAAAAATAAATAAATAAAATAAATTAATTTTTTTAAAAAACTACCTTTTCCAGTAAATATGATAATGAAACTGTTAAAATCAAAAACAAAGAGAGAATCCTAAAAGAAGCAAGAGAATAAAAGACTGTAAACTACCAAGGAACTCCCATTAGGCTATCAGCAGATTTCTCAGCAGAAAACCTACAAGCCAGGAAAGAGTAAAATAATATATTCAAAGCATTGAAAGAAAAAATTGCCAACCAAGAATACTCTATCTGGCAAAGTTATCCTTTAGATATGAAGGAGAAATAAAGACTTTCTCAGACAAACAAAAGTTGAGCGAGTTCATCACCACAAGACATGCCTTGAAAGAAATGCCAAAAGGAATTCTTCCAGCAGAAATGAAAATATGTTAATTAGTAACATGAAAACATACAAAAATGTACCACAAACTTGTGAAGGTAAATACACAGTCAGATTCACAAAATTCTAATTCTGTAATTTGTTGGTGTGTTAACGTTAAACTATAGTGTAAAGGTTAAAGGAAAAGGGTATTAAAAATAACTATAACTACTATAAGTTGTTACCAAATAAACAATATAAAAAGACAAATTGTGACATCAGAAACATAAAAGGGGAGAAGTAAAAAGGTAGAGCTTTTGTATGTGATCAAAGTTAAGTTGCTTTTATCTTAAAAGGGACTGTTTTATCTATGTTTCATGTAAGCCTCATCGTAACCACAAATTTAAAATCTATAGTAGATTCACAAAAGATAAAGAGAGGAATCAGAGCATATCACCATGGAGAATCACCAAATTACAAAGGTAGGGAGAAGCAGAGGAAACAAAAAACAATGGAAATACAAAACAGCCAGAAAGCAATGAATAAGTTGGCATTAGTAAGTTCTTACATATCAATAATTACTCTAAATGTAAATGAATTGGATTCACCAATCAAAGGGCAGGGGGTGGTTGGGTGGATAAAAAGCAAGATCCAACTTATATGCTGCCTAAAAGAGACTCACTTCAGTTTTAAGGTCAACAAAGTCTTAAAGTTAAAGGATGGAAAAATATATTCCATGCAAGTGGAAACAAAAAGAAAGCGGGGGTAGCTATAATTAAATCAGACAAAATATATGTTAAACAAAAAATAGGAACAAGAGACAAAGAAGATCATTATCTAATAAATAATTCATCAATAAGATAAAACAATAGTAAATATATATGCACCTAACTTGGAGAACCTTAATGTATTGTATATTAAGCAAAATACTAACAGACCTGAAGGGAGAAATAAACAATAATACAATAACAGTAGGGAACTTCAATACCTCACTTTTCTTCAATAGATAGATCATCTAGACAGAAAATCAACAAGGAAACATTGGACTTAAACTATACCTTAGACCAAATGGACATAACAGACATGTACAGAACATTCCATCCAACAGAAAAATATACATTCTTCTTAAATGAGCCAGGGACATTCTCCAGGATGTATCATATGATAGGCTACAAAACAAGTTTTAGCAAATTCAAGAAAGTTGAAATCATACCAAGTATATTTTCCAACCACAATGGTATGAACCTAGAGATCAACAAGACGAAAACTGGACATTTTTCAAGCATGTGGAAACTAAACAACACACTCCTGAACAACCAGTGGATGAAAGAAGATATCTAAAAGGAAATCGAAAATATATCAAAACAAATGAAAATGGAAACAACACACAAAAGCCTATGGAATGTTTAAAAAGGAGTTCTTAGAATCTCATAAGATAAATACATATATTAAGAAAATAGAAATATCTCAAATAAACAACCTAACTTTGCACTCAAAGAACTAGGAAAAGGAGAAGAAAATGAAGATCAAAGTTAGCAGAGAGAAGGAGTTAACAAAGATGAGAGAGGAAATTAATAAAATAGAGACCAGAAAAACAATAGATAAGATCAACTAAACTAAGAGCTGGGTTTTTGTAAAAGATAAAATTGACAAAACTTTAGTTAGAATAGCTAATAAATAATGAGAGAAGGCTCAAATAAATAAAATCAGAAATGAAAGATACCATAGACATATATAGGATCATAGGTGTCTACTATAAATAATTTATTCCAATAAGTCGGATAACCTGAAAGAAATGGATAAATTCCTAGAAACATACAACCTAACAAGACTGAATCGTGAAGAAATAAAAAATCTAGACAGACCAATAACAAGTAAGGAGATTGAATCAGTAATCATTTATCTCCAAACACAGAAAATCCCAGGACAAGACGGCTTCACTGGTGAATTCTACAAAACATTTAAAGACGAATTAACACCAATCCTTCTCAAAGTCTTCCAAAATTTGAACCAATCTCAATTTGAACCAAAATTTGAACCAATCTCAGTTTGAACCAATCTCACTCCCAAACTCATTTTATGAAGTCAGCATTACCCTATTATCAAAGCCAGTTAAAGAAACTACAAGACAAAAAACTACAGACCAGTAAACCCTGATTAATATAGACGCAAAAATTCGTAACAAGATATTGACAAACAGAATTCAACAGCACATTACAGGGATTATACACCATGATCAAGAGAAATTCATTCCTGAGATGCAAGGATTGTTCAACATAAGCAAATCAATAAGTGTGATATACCACATTAACAAAATGAAGGATAAAAATCACATAATCATCTCAATAAATGCAGAAAAAGCATCTGACAAAATTCAACATCCTTTCATGATAAAAACCCTCAACAAATTGGGTATAGAAGGAACATACCTTCGCATAATAAAAGCCATATATGATAAACACACAGCTAACATTATATTCAACATTGAAAGTTTGAAAGCTTTTCCTCTGAGATCAAGAACAACTCGAGGTGGCCTATTCTCACAACTCTTATTCAACATTGGACTGAAAGTCCTGGGCAGAGCAATCAGGCAAGGAAAAGGAATAAAATACATCCAAATCAGAAAGAAAGAAGTGAAGTTGCCTTTGTTTGCAGATGACATAATCTTATTTATAGAAAACCCTAAAAATCAACCCCAAAAAAGTATTAGAACTAAAAAACAAATTCAGTAAGTTGCATAATACAAAATCAACATACAAAACTCAGTTGCATTTCTACACACTAACAAACTATCTGAAAAAGAAACCAAGAAAACATCCCACTTACAACAACATCAAAAACAATATAATTCTAAGAATAAAATTAAAAACACTAATTTGAAAAGATACATACACCCCAGTCTTCATAGCAGCATTATTTGCAATAGCCAAGATATGGAAACAACCTAAGTGTCCACTTACAGAAGAAAGGATAAAGAAAATTGGAGATACGTATATATGTGAAATATTATTTAGCCATAAAAAAGAAGAAAATCTTGCCATTTATGACAATATGGATGAACCTTGAGGGCATTATGCTCAGTGAAATGTCAGACAGAAAGAAAAATACTGTATGCTCTCACTTATATGTGAAATCTTAAAAAGTTGAACTCACAGACAAAATAGATTGGTGGTTGTCAGAGGGCTGGAGTTGGGAGAAATGGAGAGTTGTTGATCAAACTTTCACTTATAAGATGAATAAGTTCTGAGAATCTATCATTGGTACAGCATGGTGACTATCATTAACAATACTGTACTGTATGCTTGAAAGTTGCCAAGAGTAAATCTTAAATGTTCTCACCACACAACAAACAAAAAGGTAACTATGTGAGGTGATGGATGTAAAAGTATCCTTCTGGTAATCATTTCAAAAAATAAATGTGTCAAATCATCATGTTGTATATTTAAACAATAATATTTATCAATTATATCTCAATAAAGTTGGAAAAACAAAACAAGACAAAATCATTCAATATAAGTTTTCCTGGGGCCTTTAAATTTTCTAGGTCAGTGTTTTATCCCCCTAGATTGTCTTAGTTACTTCCATTCGTTGTAGCTGTGTTTTAGTAACATGAAGCTATATATTTCTTTTTTTGCAATGTTTTAGTTTTGAATTTTAAAATAATTGTTTACACTCTTTTATTAATTTCTGGAACAACTTGTATTAATGCAGAATTTAATAATTCACTGAAAGTTTGGTATAACTCACATACTCTATTTGGGCTTGTTTTTTCTTTCCCCTTTTTTTTTTTTTTTTTTTTTGAGGTGTGGAGGAGTGGGGCAGAAGGAACATCTTTGACTTTATTTTCAGATTCTTTAACTTAATGCTCTTTGGTTTATTCCAGTTTTCTATTTCTTCTTGCAGCTATTTTGACATCTTAAATTTTTCTAGCAATTTAACATTTTTATCTAGGTTCTCAAGTATATTAATATATAATTGTTCATAAAATTTTTTACTTCCAAAGTTTCTATAGTCTCCATTTTTCATTCTGGATTTTATTTGCATAACTTTTTTTTCTTAAGTCTTGCTAGAAGTTTGTCAATCTTACTAATCTGCTTAAAGAATCAGCTTTTGGTTTTATTACTTTTCTCATTATTTAATATTTGTTCTCTATTTTACTGATTTTTATTGCAGTCTTTATTATTTCTTTCTTTCTTTCTCCTTTAAGTTTACTCTGTGGCTCATTCCTCAATGTCTTGAGTCAAATTGTTCACTAATTTATTTTTAATCTTTTTTTGTTTCCTAATAAATGTAAAGTTAAATCTCCTTTTAACTGTTTTAATTATATCTCACAGAGTTTGAAAACAGGGTTTTCATTATCAATCAATTCTAAATATTTCTTGATTTTCTCTTTAACACAAGGATAATGTGGTAACATATATTTCCAAACAGATGAGATTTTAAAATAGCTATTTGTTTGTTATTAGTCTCTAATTTTATGTTATTACACTAGAAGACTCAGTATGTAGAATATTGTACTGTGGAAGGTGTTCAATATTCCATTATGGCTGAATATAAGATTTAACTTTTTAAATGTTTATTGTATACTTGTAAATGTTGAATATTCTCTGTTAGGTGAAAAGTTCTCTATGTATCTAACAGCTGGAGCTTATTATTTATATTGTTTAGGTCATAGATATTACTGCATATTTTTTCCCTGCTTGACATGTAAACTTCTGAGAAGGTCTGTTAAAATCTACAGTTAAAATTGCTGATTACTCAATTTCTCCTTATAGTACATTCATTTGTTGATTGATATATTTCTCAATTATTCTAGGGGTCTTTTACAAGTAACATTCTTCTTTGTCCCTTGGGATAGTTTTATCTTACATTTTAATTTTTTAGATATTATGTTTACCATCCCATCTTTCTTATGTCATACTTATCTGTATATCTATCTCATCCTTTCCTTTTCAACTTTTCTGTACCTTATTGTTCTTCATACATTTCTTATAGACAAAAATAAAGTATTTTTTTACTAACATTTTTAGCATCATATTTTATTTTCTTTAGATAGTTTGCCTTTTGTTGCAATCTGTTGCATATTGGCTAAGTGAAGCTTTTTCCATAAATTTTGCACATGCATATGCACTAAATTGATTGGCTGTCTATCAGTGACAGGCGAGAAGATGTTCCACTGAATGTTCAGTTGTTCCCAGGGGCTTCCTGGGCTGTTGCCAGGATTCTGTAGTCTGTAATCTTGTTGGTTATCTCTTTGTAAATGTACATATAACTCAATCACAATAAATATATAGTATTTTTAAAATTCAACCTAGGAGTCCTGCCTTTTTATTTGGTAACTTTAACCATTTCCATTTATTGTAATTATTGTTATATTAGGTCTTTATTCTATTATCTTGTCTCATATTTTCTGTTTACTTTTCTTTCACAGCGTTCTCTCTCTCTCTTTTTTTTTTCTTTTTTCCTGCTTTCCTGTTTTTAATCAGATTGGTCAAGCCTTCTTCTTCCGGTTAAAAAAATTATATATTTTATTTTTATTCTGACATTGATTTTCCTTAACATAAGGCTCATCCTCATATTTATTAATTCCTATTAAACTTAAACTTACCACTACATTATCTTCCCCTGTTGGTGCTTGTTAAGTACCCATGAACTCAGATCTATTTGATTTTCAATCTCTTTTCTTCTGTATCTTTCTCCAGATGTAAATATTTTCTAGAATTTTAATTTTTTATATTTTTTATTTTTGGCTGCTTTGGGTCTTCGTTGCTGCACACGGGCTTTCTCTACTTTGAGCAAAAAGGGGCTCCTCTTCGTTGCAGTACACAGACTACTCATTGCCGTGGCTTCTCTTGTTGCAGCGCACAGGTTCTAGGTACATGGGTTTCAGTAGTAACAGCATGTGGGCTCAGTAGTTTTGGCACGTGGGCCCTCGAGCATGCAGGCTTCAGTAGTTGCGATGCATGGGCTCAGTAGTTGTGACACGTGGGCTTAGTTGCTCCGTGACATGTGGGATCTTCCAGGACCAGGGATCAAACCTGTGTCCCCTGCATTGGCAGGTGGATTCTTAACCACTGCACCACCAGAGAAGTCCCTAGAATTTTAGTTCTTTGTTTTAATGATTATCTTTTCTCTTTTTCTTTTCTTGGTTTTAGGGTTTTTTTATTAGATGACTCTTACTTCCCTTATTTCTTGTAGCAACTCCTGTATTTTTTTTCTCTTTCATTTGAGAACTTCTTAAAATGTTTGCAGTGGAAATCTTTAGATGGAAAATTTTTTCAGACTTTTGTGACAGAGCTTTTTTAAGATACAAAATATTTTGATTGAGATGTAACTGACATATAATGTTGTGTGAGTTAAAGGTGTACATGTGTTGATTTTATATATTACATTTTGAGATTAGATTATCACCATAGTAGCATTAGCTAACACCTCTATCATATCACATAATTATGATTTCTTTTTTTGTGGTGATAAAAATTAAGATCTAGTCTCCTAGCTACTTTGAAGTTTATAATGTAATAATGTTGGCTATAATCACTACACTGAGCATTAGGTTTTCAGAACTTAGTTATCTACTAATTGTTAAGTTTATACCCTTAAACAACATCACCCCAATTCCCCCAACCTCAACCTCTGGCAATCATCATCCTACTCTGTTTCTATTAAGTCATTTTTTTTGACTCCACATATCATACAGTATTTGTTTTTCTCTAACTCACTTATTTCACTTAGCATAATGCCCTCAAGGTCCATCCATGTTGTCACAAGTGGCAAGATTTCCTTCGTTTTCAAGGTTGAATAATATTCCATTGTGTATATATATACCACTTCTCCTCCATCCATTCATCCACTGTTGGATGCTTAGCTTGTTTCTGTGTATTGGCTATTGTGAATAATGCTGCAATAAACAAGGGAGTGAAAGTATCTTTTCAATTTTTCATTTCCTTTGGATATATACCCAGAAGTGGGATTGCTGGATCATGTGGTAGTTTATTTTTAATTTTTTTTTTTTGAGGAAACTCCAACTGTTTTCCATAGTGGCTCAATCAATTCACATTCCCACCAACAGTGTACAAGTTTTACCTTTTCTCCACATTTTTGCCAACACTTGTTGTCTCTTGTCTTTTTGATGATAGCCATTCTAACAGGTGTGAGGTTATATCTCTTTGTGGTTTTATTTACATTTACCTGATGATTAGTGATGCTGAGCACCTTTTCATGCACCTGTTGGCTATTTGTTCATCTTCTTTGGAAAAATGACTATTCAGATTCTTTGCCCATTTTTTAACTGAATTGTTTGGGGATTTTTCCTATTGATCTGTAGTTCTTCATATACTTTGTGTATTAACCCCTATCACATATATGGTTTGCAAATATTTTCACCTTTTTATTTTTTTAATTTTTTCTTCTGCTGTGCAGGAACATTTTAGATTGATGTAATTCCATTTGTTTATTTTTGCTTTTGTTGCTCGTGCTGTTGGTGGCATATCCCAAAAACCATCACCAAGACCAAATTCAAGTAGCTTTTTCCCTATTTTCCTCTAGGAGTTTTTATGGTATCAAGACTTATGTTTAAGTCTCTAATCCATTTGATTAATTTTTGTGAGCAGTGTAAGACAGGGGTCTGATTTCATTTTATTGCATGTAGCTGTCCAATTTTCCCAACCCAATTTATTGAAGAGACTGTCCTTTCACCAGTGAGTATTCTTGGTTCCCTTGTCAAATATTTATGAACTGTATATGTAGGGGTTATTTCTGGGCTCTCTATTCTATTTCATTGATGTATGTGTCTGTTATTATGGCAGGACCATACTGTTTTAATTACTATAGCTTTGTAATATAGCTTGAAATCAGCCACTGGCTGTGCTCCATTTTGGTGAGGTTTTTGTCCAGGCTCCCTGGTCAGGCAAGGCCTCCAGGTATACCCCATGGTTGGATGGGGCTGGAGGCTGTGCTTCATGTTTGGGTGGGGTTGCTCTTCAGGCTCCCTGGTCAGATAGGGGCACAGGCTGTGCCCTGGAATTGGCCATTGTCACGGGCTGGGCTACATCTCTGGGTGTGCTCAGCAATCAAGTAGGGCTGTAGGCTGGGCTCTACAGCTGGGCAATACTACAGACTTTGTTCCAAGGCTACTCAGTCACTATTCAGTTTCCCTGGTCAGGCATGGCCAGAGTTTATGCTCCACAGTTGGGCAGAGTTGATGACTAGGTTTTCTGCCTAAGTGGTGTTGTAGGATAGGCTCCATGGCTGCCAGAATCTCTGGCCAGCCTTTCTGGTCAGATGGGAGTGGGGACTATGCTCAGCAGTTGGGTGGGGCTGCTAATTACTACCCTGTACAAATGGGGTCATAGAATGGGCTCCACAGCCAGTATGACCCATTGGCTGAGAGCCCAAACAGGCAGAAATGCTGAATCAAGCTCCTTGAATCAAACTCCTTGGACAGACGGGGCCACTATCTCAGCTCTGCAGATGGGCAGAGCCACTGACAGGAATCTATGCTCAGGCACCACTGCCAGCAGGAACGTAATCTACCAAGATCGGTAGGCTGATTGCTATAGGCTCCTCCTCACTTCTTTACCTCTGTCTAATCTCCAGTGGTCCAGCCCAACCACTTCCCTCAGTGGTCCCTGTGAGGCCAGACCCAAGTGAGTTTCCCAGAAAGCATGCAGGGGAAACTGAATGTCCACTTTAGGATCCTTTTACCCTCAGAGAAACCACAAGTTCAGGGAGGGCTTCTCCATGTGGAGCTGTTCCATCCTGCAGGAGGAACAATGCAGTCAAAGTGAAAATGCTCTTATTACCCTTCCTAATGCAGGCCTTGGTCTCTGTGGTCCATGGTACTTCAGTCTCATCCCCAGGCTCTGGAATTTGCACAAAGGTGTCGGGCATGGACAGTTGCTAATTCATCTTTCTGTGAAGGAGACTGAAGTTGAAAACCACCTGTTCTACCATTTTGCTGAAGTCCTATGCTTTGCTAATTTAAGAATAACATAAAATTATTGAAAATACCAGTAGCCATTCATATCTGTAGGCAAATCATACAGCTATATTGTTTTGATTTGATGGACATTGAAATGACATTATATAAGAAATATCACCTCAACAACTGTGTATTTCTAGGTAAGTGGAATAACTAATTTTAAGCATTTTGTTACACAGAAGGATAGCATACAGCTAACATATATAAGTGAAAGGATTGGTTTGTTATACTCATTCCACTTATTCCAACACCATCCATTTTCCATGGGGTAAAATCCAAGGAAAAGAAATGTGGAAGGGTAACTGAGAGGTATAGGCTTTGTTCCCAGCAAGACTGGATGCTACAGCAAGGTCAGCAGTCCTGACTAGGTCCCTGGAGTGACAATCCTGCTGACTTTGCTGTAGACTGACCCTGCTCATGTTCCAGAAATATTAATCCACTAAAACGCATTCATCACCTTCTACCAAAATAGCTACTGGGGGCCAAGATGTGCTTAATGTCAGGACTTTTTTTTTATCCTACTCAGTCTGAGTAATTCTGGTTTTTAAGGAAAAAAGAAGGCAGTTTTCTAAGAAGTCATTCTATGACAAAGAAGCTTTATAAGTCCCTTCACTCTATCCAGAAAAAAAAGTGGAGCCTGTACTTAGATTAAGTATCAGACCACATCCTGTATCACATGGAGTGGTATGGTGTAATGCTTGATCACTGGCACTGAATGGTAACTCTTTGGAAAAGAGTCTTATTCATTTGTCCTTTTGGGAGGGAGTAATTAAAAATCTAATGAAGGTAATTCTTCAAGAAAGAAGGCCAAAACCAATCTATCCTGCCAGGCACACAAAGATGAATTTCTCATCCACCCTCTACCCACCCTCTAGACACACACACACACACACACACACACACACACACACACACACACACACTAGACCACAGAGGCTGTACCAGAGCACGCTGCTGGCACAGTTCCAAAGCCACACAGCACAGAGCCTAGAAGGCACCAAGGTTTGGGACTGCTAAACCACATCTCAGGATTTTCTAGTTTATTCTCCAGTTTCTTTCTGCCTTTCAGGTGGAGGCCAAGGGAAGAGCACTCTTTAGTTGGATGATGTTTCTCACTAGGAGCACCATTGTCAGGACAAATCAACTCTACCCCTCACCTGGGTAGGAAAAAAATATATTTTTCCCTAAAGTTTATAAGGAGTTTGTGTTCCCTTGTAAAAAGATGAGGCAAGAATTAGAAAATCCTAATAAAATGAATCAATGGCAATCTTAAACCATTGTAAACCGATTTCATTCTCATTTCCTCAAATTTGTTTTTACAAAGATCAATACAATTTTTACATAAATCTTAAAATCCATACATTTATATGGCAGGAAGAAGTCCAAATCAGGATATTTTATAAATAAGTAAGCTGCAGGAAGACTCATAACAAGTTCCCGTTTTGGGGGGCAGAGCCAGGACTTGAACCCACATGTTCTAACCACCAGTCCAGAATTTTTCCCACTCAGCTACTTTGCTTTTCTGATAATGATGCATATGCATATTCTGAAGATAAGTTTTTAAAGGAAATCTCATTAAAGTCATCATGTTTTAATTCACAAACAAATAATTTTGTTGAGCAATCAGAACACATCTGTGTCTCCCTATAAAACCATCTATGGTGTTTACAGATTTACTTAAATAAACACAGAGGAATAAATGAAGTTAACTAATCAGAATTTCCTGCCTGGGATTTGTACTGTATAAGCCAATTTTTTTTCTTTTATTTAGAGAAAATTCAATTTAATGCTTATTAAGATTTAGAAGCATAAGAAAGATGAAAATTTATTTTCTTATACGGTAAAGGTAATATGTTATAGAGAAAGTAGAAAAGACCTGTTATCTAATCAAATTGATTACCTATGTCCAGAGACCTTCCATCTAAGTTAGACATCATATAACATCTTCATTTTTCATGTTGCTATCACAATCCACAATGATGCCACTGTAAATGTTTCTTCAACTACTCTGTTCACTAAGCATTGTCATTGTTTTGTTTATTCATTGTGGTGGATTTAAAAAGAGGAGGGGTAAAATATCTGCATCTATAAATGAAGCATTAGCCTTCCACTGTCTTCTACTTCAAATTCTTCTGTTAGCACACTTACCAGACCTAGTGTCAGTGCCAAGATAATAAACAGATAAAAGAAAAGCAATGGCTTGTGCCTGGAAAGGAGAGCAGAAACAATGTATTCTTTGACTTAGAGGCATGAGTTCTGATTAAAACAAATGATTTTTTTTTAAATCTTCTAGTTTAGCACAAATTTCCCATTATGCTTCGATTAGCCAACTTATGTCATCAACTAGAATCTAAGTTAAAGGAAAATTCCTGCATTGACTAGACAGCTGTCTATTCAATAATGAAAGCTGTTGGAAATTGTCTCCTATCTCATATTCCCTGTAAGCTCTTCCTATAAATAACTGAGCTATAATCAACTCATCAATTGACATGCTTCACAATGGCTTAAAAGGATGTCTTATTTTTTCTAAAGAAATGTTTTAACATGTCTGTTTATATGTATGTACCATACTCTCTCTGCTCTTTCTTGTTTCCTCTTACAAAGAGCTCACAAAATTAGAGAAACCCCTTGAGACCATCAGTCCTCCAACTATGCCACTTGACTGTTGAGAAAACTGAGATAAAGGAGTCTTAAACCTGGTCCTTTTTTTGTTCCCTGATGTTATATTGCTTTTACCCATTCTCATAACCACAATAATTTGTGGTCATCCAGCAGTAACGTAATAGGAATCATAATAAAAATATAGCTCAAGTTTCATTACCCTACAAAAAAATATACTTAAGCAGTTCCAGCTCTTAACCAAATGCTCCAATTCTAAATAAATATTTAATAATAAAATTTTAAATACACAAAATATTTGGATGTCTCCTTATAGCTAATTGATATTGCATGTAATTCATTTGTTTATTTATTCAACCACCACTTTTTGAGTACCAGGTATTGTTCTAGAGTTGGCAACCGTACTATGAACAAGAAAGTAGAACACTAAGGTAAGTAAATTAATAAAGGAATTTGTATCATTTCATCTAATGACAAAGACCACATAGAAATAAAGTAACAATGCAACAGAAAGGGATTGCTTCAGAGATGTGGAGGAGAGAAGTAGCTGTGGGGGGCAGGGAAGGGCTGGGCAGTGCAGGCTGATTGAGGGTAGGAGCCGGGCCAGACCCAGAGCCAGGGCTGGAGTCGTGGTCATGGCCAGAGCAGGTTGCACAGCATGTCAGGAGGTGAGCACTCCCAAGCTTGCAGCATGCGGGAACTTTCCTGACCAGGGATCGAACCTGTGGACCCTAGTGGAAGTGCGGAGTCTTAATCACTGGACCACCAGGAAAGCCCCTTAAAACACTTTTTAATCAGGTATAAATATATATACATAAAAGTGCACAGACCAGTCCTTCCCATCAGGAAGCTTGGACAACCCTCTTAGATAGCCTCAGCCACCAGAGGACACACAGCAGAAGCAAGAAAATCTACAATCCTGCAGCCTGTGGAATGAAAACCACATTCACAGAAAGACAGACAAAATGAAAAGGCAGAGGGCTATGTACCAGATGAAGGAACAAGATAAAACCCCAGAAAAACAACTAAATGAAGTGGAGATAGGCAACCTTCCAGAAGAAGAATTCAGAATAATGATAGTGAAGATGATCTAGTACCTCAGAAAAAAGAATGGAGGCAAAGATCAAGAAGATGCAAGAAATGTTTAACAAAGACCTACAAGAACTAAAGAACAAACAAACAGAGATGAACAATACAATAACTGAAATGAAAAATACACTAGAAGGAATCAATAGCAGAATAACTGAGACAGAAGAACAGATAAGGGACCTGGAAGACAGAATGGTGGAATTCACTGCCACAGTACAGAATAAAGAGAAAAGAATGAAAAGAAATGAACACAGCCTAAGAGACCTCTGGGACAACATTAAACACACCAGCATTCGCATTAAAGGGTCCCAGAAGGAGAAAAGAGAGAGAAAGGACCTGAGAATATATTTGAAGAGATTATAGTCGAAAACTTCCCTAACGTGGGAAAGGAAATAGCCACCCAAGTCCAGGAACCTAAGAGAGTCCCAGGCAGGATAAACCCAAGGAGAAACAGGCAGAGACACATAGTAATCAAACTGACAAAAATCAAAGAAAAGTTATTAAAAGCAATAAGGGAAAAATGACAAATAACATACAAGGGAACTCCCATAAGGTTAACAGCTGATTTCTCAGCAGAAACTCTACAATCCAGGAGGGAGTGGCACGATATATTTAAAGTGATGAAAGGGAAGAACCTACAACCAAGATTACTCTACCCAGCAAGGATCTCATTCAGATTCGACAGAGAAATCAAAAGCTTTACAGACAAGAAAAAGCTAAGAGAATTCAGCACCACCAAAACAGCTCTACAACAAATGTTAAAGGAACTTCTCTAAGTGGCAAACACAAGAGAAGAAAAGGACCTACAAAAACAAACCCAAAACAATTAAGAAAATGGTAATAGGCCTCAACTTAATAAAGGCCATATATGACAAGCCCACAGCAAGCATCATACTCAATGGTGAAAAACTGAAAGCATTTCCACTAAGATCAGAAACAAGACAAGGATGTCCACTCTAGCCACATTTATTCAACATAGTTTTAGAAGTCCTACCCACAGCAATCAGAGAAGAAAAAGAAATAAAAATTGGAAGAGAAGAAGTAAAACTGTCACTGTTTTCTGATGACATGATACTATACATAGAAAATCCTAAAGATGTCACCAGAAAACTACTAGAACTAATCAATGAATTTGGTAAGGTTGCAGGATACAAAATTAATGCACAGAAATTCTGGCTTTCCTATACACCAACAATGAAAAATCAGAAAGAGAAATTAAAGAAACATTCTCTTTTACCATTGCAACAAAAAGAATAAAATACCTAGGAATAAACCTGCCTAAGGAGGTAAAAGACTTATACTCAGAAAACTATAAAACACTTATGAAAGAAATCAAAGATGACACAAACAGATGGAGAGACATACCAAGTTCTTGGATTGGAAGAATCAGTATTGTGAAAATGACTATACTACCCAAAACAATCTACAGATTCAATGCAATCCCTATCAAATTACCAATGGCATTTTTTACAGAACTAGAACAAAAAATCTTAAAATTTGTATGGAGACACAAAAGACCCTGAATAGCCAAAGCAATCTTGAAAAAGAAAAACGGAGCTGGATGAATCAGACTCCCTGACTTCAGACTATACTACAAAGCTACAGTAATCAAGACAATATGATACTGGAACAAAAACAGAAATATAGATCAATGGAACAAGACAGAATGCCCAAAGATAAACCCACACACCTATGGTCAACTAATCTATGACAAAGGAGGCAAGGATATACAATGGAGAAAACACAGTCTCTTCAATAAGTGGTGCTTGGAAAACTGGACAGCTACATGTAAAAGAATGAAATTAGAACACTCCCTAACACCATACACAAAAATAAAGTCAAAATGGATTAGAGGCCTAAATATAAGACTGGACACTATAAAATTCTTAGAGGAAAACATAGGAAGAACATATGTTTGACATAAATCACAGCAAGATCTTTTGTGACCCACCTCCTAGAGTAATGGAAATAAAAATAAACAAATGGGACCTAATGAAACTTCAAAGCTTTTGCACAGAAAAGGAAACTATAAACAAGGCAGAAAGACAACCCTCAGAATGGGAGAAAATATTTGCAAATGAATCAACAGACAAAGGATTAATCTCCAAAATATATTAACAGCTCATGCAGCTCAATATTAAAAAAACAAACAACCCAATCCAAAACTGGGCAGAAGACCTAAATAGACATTTCTCCAAAGAAGACATACAGATGGTCAAGAAGCACATGAAAAGCTGCTCAACATCACTAATTATTAAAGAAATGCAAATCAAAATTACAATGAGGTATCACCTCACACCAGTTAAAATGGGCATCATCAGAAAATCTACAAACAACAAATGCTGGAGAGGGTGTGGAGAAAAGGGAACCTCTTGCACTGTTGGTGGGAATGTAAATTGGTGCAGCCACTGTGAAGAACAGTATGGAGGTTCCTTAAAAAACTAAAAATAGAGCCATCATATGATCCAGCAATCCTACTCCTGGGCATATACCCAAGGAAAACCATAATTCAAAAACACACATGCACCCCAATGTTCATTGCAGCGCTATTTACAATAACCAGGTCATGGAAGCAACCTAAATGCCCATCGACAGACGAATGGATAAAGAAGATGTGGCACATATATACAATGGAATATTACTCAGCCACAAAAAGGAACGAAACTGAGTTATTTATAGAGACGTGGATGGATCTAGAGACTGTCATACAGAGTGAAGTAAGTCCAAAAGAGAAAAACAAATATCGTATATTACCGTATATATGTGGAATCTAGAAAAACGGTACAGATGAACCAGTTTGCAGGACAGAGATAGAGACGCAGATGTAGAGGACAAACATATGGACACCAAGGGAGAAAGTGGGGGTGGGAGGGTGGTGGTGTGATGAATTGGGAGATTGAGCTTGACATGTATACACTAACATGTATGAAAAAGACAACTAATAAGAACCTGCTGTATAAATAAATTAATTAAGAAAATAAAACTCAAAAAAAAAAAAAGAGTTGTAGAGGATGGGACAACCTTAGATTGAATGGACAGGGAAAGCCTTTCACAGAAATGACATTGAGCCCAGACCTGAATGACAAAATGCAGGCAAGATGAGCATTCCAGAAGAGGCAGCAGGGCAGAGTGACCTGTGAGACGGTACACATGCCCTTCTCTCTAAGAAGCTCTTCTCCAAACAGCTGAATGTGAGGCAAACTCTCTACCTCCAGGCCTGCTTCTGGGCAAAATTAGATGTAGGCAAAATTTGTCTTGGGAGTCTGAAGTCCTTCTACCCATCCTTCTGTTCCCTCTTTACCCTTTATTGATGCCTAAGGTTGTATCCCCAAATCACTCATGGTCACCATCCTCTTCCCACCACCCAGCAAGCTCTGCAGGTAAAGTTATATTACTATGCAGGGCTTTGCAAACTACTCCACTGAAAACAGCACTGCAGAGGGGCGCGAACTCATGCACATGGGGCTCTGCATGTGCCTGATCTGTGCTGTATCCATCACGGCATATATGGAAAACATAATTAACAGATCAGGCTCTCCAGAAATGTAGAGTCTGACTAGGAAGACTCAGTGCACAAATAGCCAGCAGAGAATCCTCAAGAAGATGTGCCTCAATCATGTGGTTAGAGACCAACGACATGGTGAAGTCACATTAATGGGATCTCCTAAAAAGGAAACATCACCACGGATACACAGTGGCTGTATTAACTTAAACACACTAATTTGACCATGTGTTTTTCAGCTGTGCCTTCCTTCCTCAAAGATGAGAATCACATCTAATATGTCTAACTTATCACATCTAATAAGTTACATAATAACTTTAAGCTCCTCTTAGCATTTTAAACATCCCGGAGGCTCTTATTTCTTACTAGCTAAATAATTTTGAGAAAAATTCTAACTTGCCATCATAAAGGTTATCCAAGAACTTCATTAGTTTCATATAAGAGCCATAATTGATCTTATTATCTCATTATCATTATTATCCCATTTTACAGAGATGGGAACTAAGACTTAGAGAAATCTGGTGATGGCCCAAGATAAAGGGCAGACACAGATTTTGTTCTGAGCTTGTTTTTCATACCAAACTGAAGCATGGCTTATTGCAACTTCTCTTTCTAGGTATAATATATGCAGTGTTAGTTAACATAACATCAGATAACCTCTAAAAGCAGTTGCTAAGGGTGAGTTGGGGAAAACACATTATAAGATTGAACCAAGAAGAATTAGGATGAGACCTCAGAGGCAGAGAGTCAGAGCTACAAAGACTTGCAGACAGCATACACAGCTCATAACGCAGCCTGAAGAGGCCGATTTTATAATTTTCCAACTTACTTTAAAGCATTATTGAAATTATCAACCATACCAACTGAAGGGTTACCAAACAAGGTTACAATGGGTTGTGTAACCACTAACAAGACACTTAATTGCCTCCAGAGTTTCATTATAGAATGCACAAGGTGGACTGATCGATCACCGAATTCAATTTTAGCTCCATAATTGTATGATCAATCAATTTAGCACAACTGAATGCAATAATGTTCCCCTTGAAAAAAAAAAGGTAGAAAATAAGTGGGAACTGCGTTTTTCAAATGCATTAAATGTACCAGAAGTTGATAAACCAATAAGTGAGCCATAAATACTTGTGATGCTAGGATTACGCAAGATCTACTTTTCCTTCTCTTTCTTCTTATTCTTTTTCCTCATAATTTTCTTTGTTTTCTATATTTTAATAATAGACACATTACTTTTATAATACTAACATGTTTTTAAAAATACAGGCTTTGTTGATGAGTATGTGTGGCAATAAGGGTAAGACCCCACCCCCCCCAAGATCCATTGTTCTTTGAGCCTCATGAAAGACCAGAGTTACGGGAGGTGCCCACTTTTACTAGGAAGGCTGTTCACCTCAAGTCCAATTTCCTCTCTGGCTTTTTAAAACAAGCTCGCTAGTTGCACAATTTCAAAGCTATCTGAGTTATTCCTGCTTAAAAAAAAAACATACTGGAAAACGCAATAATTAATAAACATGGGGTAAAATGTTTACACAGAAAGCATTAAGTGAAACTATCAAAACCGGCTGTTTGGGGAGGGGGTTGAGGAGGAAGAGAAGCTGATGGTGTCATTGCTTTCCCTGCAAGAGGTCAAGGGCTCCGAACAGCGCAGTGTGAACCGTGTGAACTGCGCACTCCAAGCAGAGCATTTAAACTTGTTTACAAGTGCCTGGTAAGGAACTGGACTTTGAAGGAGCCTTTGATGAAACTTGGCTTGCCTTTCTCAGGTCTGAGAGAGTGGCATCTGGGGCTTGTTTACACGGATTGGGAAAAGGAGCTATTTACATTTCAAATACATATTTGCTTTCGAGAGAATCAACTTCAGATGGTTTGGAGGTTTCATTTGGAGACCCAGCCAAAGAAGCACTCCCGTCCCTCAGTTTTGACTGGCACAAGACAGTGGTGTTTCCATAGGTGTCCCAGGGTCCTAATGTCCCAGGGTCACACAAGGCACCAAATATCATGCAAGGGACAACTGCACACAACCAAGAATTGTTCCACCCAAAATGCCAATGTCCTGAGTAAAATAAACCAGTCACAAGAAGACAAATACTTATGATTCCACTTATATGAGATGCCTAGAGTAGTTAAATCCATAGAGACAGAAAGCAGAATGGTGGTTGCCAGATGGTAAGAATACAGAAGAATAAGGAATTATCGTATAATAGATACAGAGTTTAAGTTTTGCAGAATGAAGAGTTCTGGAGGTGGACAGTGGTGACAGTTGTACAGCCATGTAAATGTACTCAATACCACTGAGCTGTACACTTAGGAATGGTTAAGATGGTAAATGTATGCTACATATATTTTACCGCAATTAAAAATAATTGTTAAAAATGCAGTGGCACCTCCAACTGAGATACATTAAATCCCAGCCCAATCCTGAATCTGTCAAATTGAACGTCAAAGCCAAAGAAGAGGCTCCGTTCTCTTGATCACTCAGCACTGACCAGGGGTAGAGTTCTAGCAGCTCACCCCATGCAGGACCCAGGGCTAAGGAGGCTAACATCCCATGAAATACAAACAATAACGCTCCAGTGCAACTCACATCCTGTGAGATATATGAAGAGACTTCATTCCATTTGGTTTAAGAACTCAGAGAACACCTCATTTGGTTCCAAATGTGACAGCCTGTATAAAACTTCTTTTTAAATTGTAAAACAGTATATAAATAAGGTATTGTACTTCTTATTCAGTACAGACTCTCTATCCTGTTCCTCAGAATTAAGACATTCTACCATGAACAGAATTGGAAGGGCTTTATCTAGAAGGGCCTAAGTTTCTCAGGACACAGTAGTTACTGTACATTAAAGAGGAGGAAACACATTCACTTTGCATGATAGCATGCACTATCAAAAATGTAGACCAGGCTTTCCTGGTGGCGCAGCGGTTGAGAGTCCGCCTGCCAACGCAGGGGACACGGGTTCGTGCCCCGGTCCGGAAAGATCCCACATGCTGCAGAGCGGCTGGGCCCGTGAGCCATGGCCGCTGAGCCTGCGCGTCCGGAGCCTGTGCTCTGCCACGGGAGAGGCCACAACAGTGAGAGGCCCGCGTACCGCAAAAAAAAAAAAAAAAAAAATGTAGACCTTTACACATTAGTAAGGAAAATATGACATGTCTACAGGAAAATAGGAAGGTACTTGAACAAGCAATTTCTAAAGATATACAACTGGGCAGACAAATGTATGGAAATGTGTTCAATTTCATTAGTAATCCAAAAAGTGCTAATTAAATAATTAAGATATTTAGGTTTACTGACAAGATTAGAAATGATGTGACTGGACTAGTGACCCTCTTCTTCAGATGAAAACAGAGAATAAACTCGTTGACTAAGAAAAGTCTTTGTTGAAACTGTCGTCTCACAGATTACCTTTGTATCCGCAAAAAAAGAGACAGAAAAGAGCATGTAGATACTTTCTTACTCCTGCAGTCCCTAAAGTATGTTGCTCTGGAGACAGGAATAAATATAACACTATTCTGCACACAAAGACAAACAGCCTGCAAATTATAAGACAAAAAAATAATTTTATCTTCTTTAGGAGTTTAGACTATCCAGTGCTTGAGAATTAAAGCTTAACATTTGGGAGGTATGCGAGTACTTGCTGGGTTTCACAGGAGTAATGGAGAGACAATCAGGCCATGCCCACCCACCGTCCATCACAAAGGACGCAAGGCTGGAGAAAAGGTCTCCCCACCCACCCTTGACCCACTGAGAGAGACTTGTGCTCCAGACCTTCTCAGGAAGAAGGCCTTAACCTCTTTCTAACTACTTACACTTTGAACTTTAGAGAAAGTCTTACAAAGTACATTATTTTACTTTCCCCTTCCTTTGATTAAATTCCCTTTTTCAAATTGCCTGGGCCCTTTAATAAAGTTGCAAATAGCTAGTTCGGTAGGGTTTGTGGAGACTGAGGCACAGGATATACAAAAACGGTCTCCACTGAAGGCTTTGGGGGTTAGGTATGGGGGTCAGCAGCCTGTCAAGGGGATCGTGTCCTAAAGGTCCAGCCAATGGCAGACAGTAGGGAGGCCCCACTGACATTGCAAATTTCCTCTTGGCAGGGACTAGATCCTCTTCATTCCTGTACCTTCCTCAGTGTTAGACCCAAAGCCTTATCTGTAAGCATGGCTCAGTTCTTCCTCAGGCCCACTTTGGTGGTAACTATGAAGTGACATTTTCCTTTAAATAACGTAAAAAACGAATCTTGTTTTCCTCCGGATGTTTCCCTTCTAACTAGGACTTTAGTAAATCACTTTATTAACTAAAATACTCAGTGATGGAGGCAGAGTCAAGATGATGGTGTGGGAAGATGCAGAGTTAGCATCTCCCCACAACTAGGGTGTCTGGCAGCCACTGATGGGGGACTCTAATGCCCAAGGAGATGGTAGGAACCCCAAAGTGAACTGGTAGGACATAGGGGGATGGAGAGGGAGGAGAAATGGAGGTCAGACAGGATCGGCATCCCGAGGCCAGGGGGATCAGGAGAGGCTGGTGGGAGGGACTCTCTGGGAAGAGCAGGAGAAAAGCAGAGGGTGATCGCCTGCCCCACTCGGGCCGGGGAGCCTGCTGAGCTCCCAAGCTGGTACCCACCCCCGCCCCAAAGCCCCATCCAGGCTGTGTAGGTACTGGGGGCATAGGAGGGAGGCGGGGGAGATCAGGAGAGGCAGGCGGAGGGACCCTCCAGGAGGAGTGGGAGAGGAGTGGAGGGTGATTGTCCCACCCACTCTGGCCCAGGGAACCTGCTGAGTTCCCAGGCTGATCCCCTGCCCTCCAAAGACACCTCCAGGCTGCATATGTCCTTGGGGGCATAGGTGGGAGGCTGGGGAGATCAGGAGAGGAAGGAGGGAGGGGCCCTCCCAGACCCGAGGAGCAGAAGAGGAGAGGAAGGCATTTGCCCCACCCACTCGAGCCCAGGAAGCCTGCTGGGCTCCCAGGTGAGGTCCCCTGCCCTCGGAGACTTGAGGCGGAAGGCACACCTGGGCCCCTTCTGTTCCTTGAGCCTAAGCCTCACCCTCCACAGCCCCCAGGGCCTTTTCCAGCCCTGTGGGTCATGAGCATTGGCCCCACCCACTGCCCAAATCTTGCCCTCGCTTAGGCCCTGCCCTCCATAGCCAAGGCCTTCCTCCCCCTTTTATTCTTTTCTTTTCCCTCCTCCTCTCTTTTTTACTATTGTACTCATGTACCTTCTGGTTGTTGATTCATCTATATTTTTATTTTTATATTCTTCCTAACATGTCTGTTAGTTTCCTAGTCTAATTTTATTTTTTTACTTTGTTATTGTTCTCCTTTTTTTTTTCTTTTTTTTTTTGGCCGCCCCAGGCAGCTTGTGGGATCTTGGTTCACAAGCCCGGGATTGAGCCAAAGCTCCTGCAGTGGGAACTCCGAGTCTGAACCACTGGACTAATAGAGAACCTCAGACCCCAGGGAATATTCATCAGAGTGAGGTCTCACAGACTTCCTCATCTCAGCACCAAGACCCAGCTCTACCTAATAGTCTACAAATGCCAGTGTTGGAAGCCTCAGGCCAAAGAACCAGTAAGACAGGAACACAATCCTCCTCATAAAAAAAATAATAATAATGAGACAGCAAAAATATATATCACAGATGAAGGAACAAGGTAAAATTCTACAAGACCAAATAAATGAAGAGGGAATAGGCAATCTACCTGAAAAAGAATTCAGAGTAATGATAGTAAAGCTGAACCAGAATCTCAGAAATAGAATGGAGGCACGGATTGAGAAAATACAAGAAATGTTTAAGAACTATCTAGAGGAACTAAAGAACAAACAAACAGAGATGAACAACACAATAACTGAAACGAAAAATATGCTACAAGGAATCAGTAACAGAATAACTGAGGCAGAGGAACAGATAAGTGACCTGGAAGACAAAATGGTGGAAATAACAGCTAAGGAGCAGTATAAAGAAAAAAGAATCATAAGAATTGAAGACAATCTCAGAGACTTCTGGGACAACACTTAATGCACCAACATTCGACTTATAGGGGTCCCAGAAGAAGAAGAGAAAAAGAAAGGGTCTGAGGAAATATTTGAAGAGATTATAGTGGAAAACTTCCCTAACATGGGAAAGGAAATAGTCACCCAAGTCCAGGAAGCACACAGAGCCCCATACGGGAAAAACCTTAGGAAAAACACACCAAGACACATATTAATCAAACTAATAAAAATTAAATTCAAAGAAAAAAATATTAAAAGCAGCAAGGGAAAAACAAAAAATAACATACAAAGGAATCTCCATAAGGTTATCAGCTGATTTTTCAGCAGAAACTCTGAAGGCCAGAAGGGAGTGGAAGGATATACTTAAAGTGATGAAAGAGAAAAACCTACAACCAAGATTACTCTATCCAGCAAGGATCTCATTCAGATTTGATGGAGAAGTCAAATGCTTTTCAGACAAGCAAAAGCTAACAGAATTCAACACCACCAAACCAGCTTTACAGCAAATGCTAAAGAAACTTCTCTAAGCAGGAAACACAAGAAAAGAAAAAGATCCACAAAAACAAACCCAAAACATTAAGAAAATGGTAATAAGAACATACATGTCAATAATAACCTTGAATGTAAATGGATTAAATGCCCCAACCAAAAGACACAGATTGGCTGACTGGATACAAAAACAAGAACCATATATATGCTGTCTACAAAAGACCCACTTCAGACCTAGGGACACACACAGACTGACAATGAGGGGATAGAAAAAGATATTCCATGCAAATGAAAATCAGTAGAAAGCTGGAGTAGCAATACTCATAACAGATAAAATAGATTTTAAAATAAAGACTGTTACAAGAGATAAGGAGGGACACTACATAATGATCAAAGGATCAATCCAAGAAGATATAACAACTATAAATGATTATGCACCCAAACAGAGGAGCACCTCAATACATAATGCAAATTCTAACAACCATGAAAGGAGAAATCAACAGTAATATAATAATAGTAGGGGATTTTAACACCCCACTTACACCAATGGACAGATCATCCAAACAGAAAATAAATAAGGGAACACAAGCTTTAAATGGCACAATAGTCCAGAGAGACCTAATTGATATTTATAGAACATTCCAACCAAAAGTGGCAGAATACACTTTCTCCTCAAGTGCACATGGAATATTCTCCAGGATAGATCACATCCTGGGTCACAAATCAAGTCTTGGAAAATTTAAGAAACTTGAAATCATACCAAGCATCTTTTCTGACCACAATCCTATGAAACTGGAAATCAATAACAGGAAAAAAAACTGTAAAAAACACAAATACATGGAGGTGAAACAGTGCACTAATAAATAACCAATAGATCACTGAAGAAATCAAAGAACAAATAAAAAAAACATAGAAACAAATGACAATGAAAACACGACAACCCAAAACCTATGGGATGCAGCAAAAGCAGTTCTAAGAGGGAAGTTTACAGCAATCCAATCTCACCTCAAGAAACAAAAAAATGTCTCAAATAAACAATCTAACCCTACACTTAAAACAGCTAGAGAAACAAGAACAAAGAAAACCCAGTCAGTAGAAAGAAAGAAATCACAAAGATCACAGCAGAAATAAATGAAATATAAACAAAGAAAACAATAGCAAGGATCAGTAAAGCTAAAAGCTGGTTCTTTGAGAAGATAAACAAAATTGATAAACCTTTAGCCAGACTCATTAAGAAAAAAAGGGATAGGATGCAAATCAATAAAATTAGAAATGAAAAACAGGAAATCACAACTGACACTGCAGAAATACAAAGGATTATAAGAGACTACTACAAACAACTATATGCCAATAAAATGGACAACCACAAAGAAATAGACAAATTCTTGGAAAGGTACAATTTTCCAAGACTGAACAAACCTATCACAAGTAATTAATTTAAACCATAATTAAAAATCTTCCAACAAACAAAAGTACAGGACCAGATGGCTTCACAGGTGACTTTTATCAAATATTTAGAGTAGAGCAAACACCCATCTTTCTCAAACTCTTCAAAAAAATTGCAGAGGGAGAAACACTCCCAAATTCATTCTACAAAACCAACATCACCCTGATACCAAAACCAGAAAAAGATATCACAAAAAAAGAAAATTATAGATCAATATCACTGATGAATATAGATGCAAAAATCCTCAGCAATATACTAGCAAACAGAATCCAACAGCACATTAAAATAGTAATACACCATGATCAACTGGGATTTATCCCAGAGATGCAAGGATTCTTCAACATATGCAAGTCACTCAAGGTAATACACCACATTAACAAATTAAGGAATAAAAACCACATGATCATTTCAATAGATGCAGAAAAAGCTTTTGACGAAATTCAACACCATTTATGATAAATCTCTCTAGAAAGTGGGCAAAAAGGGAAACTACCTCAACGTAATAAAGGCCGTATATGACAAATCCACAGCAAACATCATTGTCAATGGTGAAAAACTGAAAGCATTTCCTCTAAGATCAGGAGAAAGACAAGGATATTCACTCTTGCCACTCTTAATCAACATAGTTTTGGAAGTCCTAGTCACAGCCATCAGAGAAGAAAAAGAAATAAAAGGAATCGAAATTGGAAAAGAAGAAGTAAAACTGTCACTGTTTGCAGATGACATGATACTATACATAGATAATCCTAAAGATGCCACCAGAAAACTACTAGAGCTCATCAATGAATTTGATAAAGTTGCAGGTTTCAAATTAATGCACAGAATTCGCTAGCATTCCTATACACTAACAATGAAAGATCAGAAAGAGAAATTAAGGAAATAATCCCATTCACCATTGCAACAAAAAGAATAAAATACCTAGGAATAAACCTACCTGAGGAGGTAAAAGACCTGTACTCAGAAAACTATAAGACATTGATTAAAGAAATCAAAGATGACACAAAGAGATGGAGAGATATACCATGTTCTTGGATTGGAAGAATCAATATTGTGAAAATGACTACACTACCCAAAACAATCTACAGATTCGATGCAAGCCCTATCAAATTACCAATGGCATTTTTTACAGAACTAGAACAAAAAAATCTTAAAATTTGTATGGATACAAAAAGACCCCAGATAGCCAAAGCAATTTTGAGGGAGAAAAATGGAGCTGGAGGAATCAGACTCCCTGACTTCAGACTATACTACAAAGTACAGTAATCAAGACAATATGGTACTGGCTCAAAAACAGAAATATAGATCAATGGAACAGGATAGACAACCCAGAGATAAACCCACACACCTATGGTCAACTAATCTATGACAAAGGAGGCAAAGATATACAATGGAGAAAACACAGTCTCTTCGATAAGTCGTGCTGGGAAAACTGGGCAGCTACATGTAAAAGAATGAAATTAGAACAGTCCTTAACACCACACACAAAAATAAACTCCAAATGGATTAAAGACCTAAATGTAAGACCGGACACTATAAAACTCTTAGAGGAAAAACACTCTTTGACATAAATCACAGCAAGATCTTTTGTGACCCACCTCCTAGAGTAATGGAAATAAAAATAAACAAATGGGACTTAATTAAACTTAAAAGCTTTTGCACTGCAAAGGAAACCATAAACAAGACAAAAAGGCAACCGTTAGAATGGGAGAAAATATTTGCAAATGAAACAACAGACAAAGGATTAATCTCCAAATGTACAAACAGCTCATGGAGCTCAGTATCAAAAAAACAAAAATTCCAGTTAAGAAATGGGCAGCAGACCTAAATACACATTTCACCAAGGAAGACATACAGATGGCCAAGAGGCACATGAAAAGATGCTCAGCAACACTAATTGTTAGAGAAATGCAAATCAAAACTACAATGAGGTATCATCTCACGTCGGTCAGAATGGCCATTATCAAAAAATCTAGAAACAATAAATGCTGGAAAGGGTGTGGTGAAAAGGGAACCATCCTGCACTGTTGGTGGGAAGGTAAATTGATACAAACAGTATGGAGGTTCCTTAAGCAACTAAAAATTGAACTACCATATGACCCAGCAATCCCACTACTGGGCATATACCCTGAGAAAAACATAATTCAAAAAGAGTCATGTACCACAATGTTCATTCAGCACTATTTACAATAGCCAGGACATGAAACCAACCTAAATGTCCATCAACAAATGTACGGATAAAGAAGATGTGGCACATATATACAATGGAATATTACTCAGCCGCAAAAAGAAACGAAATTGAGTTATTTGTAGTGAGGTGGATGGACCTAGTGTCTGTCATACAGAGTGAAGTAAGTCAGAAAGAGAAAGACAAACACTGTATGCTAATGCATATATATGGAATCTTAAAAAAAAAATGGTACTGATGAACCTAGTTGCAGGGCAGGAATAAAGAGGCAGACATAGAAAATGGACTTGAGGACATGGGGTGGGAGAATGAAGCTGGGGCGAAGTGAGAGTTACATCATCATATATACACTACCAAATGTAAAATAGTTGGCTGGTGGGAAGCAGCTGAATAGCACAGGGAGGTCGGCTCAGTGCTTTGCGATGACCTAGAGAGGTGGGATAGGGAGGGTGGGAGGGAGACGCAAGAGGGAGGGGATATGGGGACATGTGTATGCATATGGCTGATTCACTTTGTTGTGAAACAGAATCTAACACAGTATTGTGAAGCAATTATACTCCAATAAAGATCTACTTTTTAAAAAAAATACTCAGTGATGAGTTACAAATGGCCCTGTGTACAGAAGTGGGAAAATCCCTTGAGACAAAAACATCCCATCCCCATTTCTTCTGGAGTGAATTGCATGCTGCCCAGTTTCGGCCAAGATACTTCACAGCACTTATGGATTGTAAGGCTGCAATTCATTAGGAGATGGCTGGGAATTTATGTCTATCTGGATTCTGGTCAGGTTCTAAAAGCCAAGTGCTGACAGTGGGTGAGACACTTCATGCCCAGCTCTCCTGGAATGAAAGAAAACAGCTGTGTCTAAAGAAAACAGGTGGACATCATTAACATGATAGCCAAATATTCATTGGATAAAAAGTAACTTCTCTCCTTTCACAGGAGGCAGGAGATGAGTCTGTCAGGGAATGCTCTTTAAATTAGGGCTTAGAAATTTGGAGAAATTGCAAAATTCTCTTCATTACTACAACCTCTCTAGATTCCACAAGACCATTTAACAATGACACATCTAGTGGCTTCGGTGTCATCTGGTTTTGAGAAATACATGGAATCCCCTGATGTAATACTTTCCTTTATTTAAAATGTTAGCTATTTGTCAAGAGCGCTGTCTTAGCACCAGATGTCTAGAATTACCTTCAGGATGGATCATATCTCAGGCCAGGAGGGCATCATTCAACTACTGAGAGGGAAAACAGACACGCATTCCAATTGTACATCAGAAGAGCTCAGGCATGCTAACAATCTTCCATGACATCTGTTATAACCACTCCACTGTCACCTCATAAATGTTTCTCCTTTGACCCCCTAGGCGATGTGCCCTAACCCCATCGACAGCCTTAGGGCAGAGAGAAGGGGATGAAGAGTGTTCCTAAGTCTACAATCGCAACTGCTCTGCAGGATTTGGGGGTCTCACTGAGCCTGGCACCTATCCATTCTCATTACTGAAAATGTCTCAAAGATATGTCCTTTGTCCCTGCCACCTCCCTGGCCAGCATTATTGGAATAGCCTCCAAAAAGTTCTGATCCACTCTAAATCGACCCACATACCGCCTTTGCCCATATTTGTAAAAAGAAAAAAATGTACACAGTTCATTTTGACACTCTCCAGCTCAATAATAAATAATGTATTAACCGATTAATTCAATAGACAACAACAATAAAAACACTACTTATAAAGTCCAAGTGCCTCACCACAATACCCAGTTGAGCCCCAGCCTTTGTTTCCTAAAAGCCTGCCCACAAGATACTAGGGTTAGATCACCGCACGGAACTCATTTCAATGCAGCTGAGCACAGACACAGTTTGGCCTGGACAGCGTGAAGTGGGATTGGGTCTCTTTAGGCACTGGTGGGCTATTGCCTCAGTAAAGGTGAGGGTCTTCAGCAAACCCGGCCTTGAGCAAAATGAGGGGCGAATAAGAAGCAACATGAGTAAGGCTGTGAGCCACTTGGGCAAGAATGTGGGGCTTCCAGTTTGAAATCAAACTGGGGATGGGCTGAGACAAATGAGAGGTGAGCCCTCAGAGGCAGCCTCAAGAACAACTGCCGAACTTGACCTTAAACTTGTGCGTCTGAGGGAACCTGCAGTGGGACGAGGGGGGTGTGCCATCGGTGTGTCAGCAGAAGCCAGTGAGCCTCAAAGGCAGGATGCGGTGAGGATTCAGTTATAGGTTAGAATCGATTCTCACCCAGTCCTTTAGCCTGTTGTGTATCTCAGCCAGGTCTGCAAGGCAGCAGGGTTCTACGTGTGCTGCTGAGAACCCTCATGTTCTAGATCTAAGTCTTTAGTGCCAGAACTAAGTCAGCAGCCCTGGACTGGCTGCACAGAATGTCATTTTGCATTTTGAAGAAGGGAGCTGTAGCATGACCAACCACAGTTTGTCAATATGTCTGCAGTCACCCACTAGCAAGGGCTAGCAAGTGGATTTTGAACGTAATTACACATGAGAAAGAAGCCTTCCCCAGGAGGCAGATTTTACAGGCCTAAGTAATTCCGCATGAAGAGGCAGTGGAAACAGCCCCTGGAGCACAGGACCAAGATGTCTGCACACAAGAGAAGGTGCCGGGGCTGCCACCACTGCAAATTTCTAAACTTTGCTAGAAGACAGCAATATCTTAGGTACCACTTTCTACGAGTGGAAATAAGATGGATTTTTTTTCCCTCAAACAAACCTGGTGAGAAATTTCTCCCAGTTGACCTTAGGTTCATTCATTGTTGTTTCTGGACAGCTGGTATTAATTGATATCCTGGAGAAACTAAAACCAAGTTTTTGTTACTGTTGTTTGGTTGGTTGGTTAGTTGGTATTGTTTTCTTTTGTTTCATCTATACTCCTTGCATCAGACACTATTGGGTTTCTTCCACGACCTTTGCCCACACTACCCACTGGGTTCTGAGAACAAAATTTTGCCTAGGTTACTTGCTAAAGTTGTTAGGGGCAGGGCTATAAGGCTGTGTTGACCCGTTGGACTCGTTTTGAAAGGAAAGTTTGTCAGAGACTTGGCATCGGATTTTCCGAAGCCCTGAACCAACTGTACTCATTCATGTGAGTGACACGTAAGGTCTAGGTGTCTACGCGGGGGCCAAGAACCTCTGAGAAGGAGTCAGATGAGAAATGGGAAGGACAGTCGTTTCTTTATACTTTTAACTCACAAAGCCAGGAGAATCTAATTTTGGACTTTCATGTCTTTTGATATGGGTCTTTAATTTCAGGGAATTTTATAATTGCAGGAGTTTAAATTCAGATTTTGGACATCTCTATATGGTTGTGGAAAGAACAAAATTAATACCTGCTTTAGGGGCAAAGGATTTATGTTGGGCTTTATTATTGGATTTATTTAAAAGTCTTATTTAATCCCCCTGAAAGCTCGATAGATGATGATGGACCACACAGCTGGTTATAGGTTAAAATGGGAATAAGAAGAGGAAATGATTTTCACCCTTGGACACAAAGTTGTCTGTTTATTTAGTTAATATATTTTTAACCCACTTCTGTACCTTCTGGGTCAAAATTTTATATTGCCCACCAGTGGTCCCAGAATAAAACTTAAAAGAACAGCAGTTGGTCCTAAGGGGTGGCTATGTGAAGGTGGAATCAGGACTGCCCTCAAAGACAGCAGACTGTCTCAGTTAAGGGGGATAGCTATGCCCCCAGTGGACCCTGAGCTCAATGGCTAAGCCCACTAATGAAGAGAACACAAAGCAAAGGGATGCTAGAAGGAGCATTTCCTCCATACTCTTGTTTCCTCCCAGGTGGAGGCAGCACCACTGGGGGGACACTTCTGACCCCTCGCTGCCCCTTCCATCTCTCAAAGCAAGGGAGATGCAGTGACTTACAGCAGCTTGGGGGAGCATGCCCAGCTCAGTCCTTTCCTCCTCCTAAAACATAAGCCATCTGTGGACATCATCCATTGTGCTGGTCCTACAGGAATCAGTTAGCAGAGCTTTTGGCTCTCACAGTAGACTAGAATCTGGAATGTAGTCATTATCGGAAATGAAGATGCAATCTTGGTTCGTCCTCTGTTTATTTCTGTTTGTTCACCACTGAGACAGGGAGGAGGCAGCACTATTTACTGAGATTCCCACAACCTCTCTAACACAGCCTGCCTGCTAGAGCCACGCTTGTTGTTGATTCCACTCTCAGTTTCCAGTTCTTCAAGATACAACAGCACCATAAGTCCCTCCCTAAATATCCCTACCCCCAGTACCCTGCCTAACTGCCACTCCAGCATTCGTATCAATGCAGATCTATTTCACATGGCTTTATCTTATTTTCCCAGGATGTCTAGTTCCTGAGCAACTGAAATCCTGCTTACATTTATTTGTAATTCCTCTCTCTTTGTGGCACCCAACATAATGGATGCATGTTGAAAGTACGTGATCAATTATTTTTAAATAAATGAGTACTGTCTTTGCAATTCTCTGACATCTAAACCATGCTGAGAGGTTTCCTTTCTATTTGAACAGAGTACAGTAATTTCGGAAATCTGAATGTTTGGGCTACAAAAGGCAGAACTTCTTAGGAGTGTATTGCTCTTTGTAACATGTATAAATTGTGTGTGGAAAATCAAAGCCATTATATATTTCTACAAACTGAACCTCAGAAAAATGTTGGTGTTCATTAAGTACTTGTCAACTGAGCACCTACTCTATGCCTAGCCCCATTCTAAGTAAAGGGGACACAAAGAAGGCGATTCGAGCCTGACTCTCAGGGAGATCACCCTTGAGATGAAGGAGCTCTCAAAGTATGGCCCAAAGAGGTCTCATCAGAATCCCCTGCCGTTGAGCACTGAGACTCCCAGGTCTCAGGCCCTACTGGATCAGGATTTCTGTGAGCAGGCCCAGTAATCTCTTACTAACCGAGTTCCCCGGAGTTCTCAGGCACACAGAGAACCCCTGCCAAAGCCCGAGACAGGGACAAGTAAGTGCTGTGACTGAGTGATGAGCCCAGTACTGATCTGGATGGCGCTTGAGGGGAGGCAGAGGATCTTCTGGAGGAAAGTGATGTCTGAGCAGAGGTTGATAATGCCCGATGAGTTAACTGAACGACAAAAGGGGGAAAGTAGTTCCAGCAATCAGTAGAGTTTGTGTGTTTGTTTTTTTAATTTTAGTCTGCAATGGTTCCTACTCAGAATGAATTCACCCAGCAGGACATTGTTGCTGGGATTGTTGTGACAGTTCCATTTAATTCTCACAACAACCCCTCAAAACAAGCAGAGCTAATATTTTAAAACCTATTTTATACATAAAGAAACAGAAGTGAATAGTTTGTGTACTATCATACACCTGAAAAAATGCCAAAGCTGGGATGGGAACAGAGCTACCCCTGTTCTGATTTCAATACCTGTGACTTGTATTTCTCCATGGCATGCTATCCCTTACGGAATGTATACCAACTTCAAAATACACGTTACCATCCAGTCTCCCCCTCCCATTAAGGATTCAAAGGGATTTATACATGCTAGGTTATCTTTGATGTCCACCCAAGCACTAAAACTCCACAGATCTGTGAAAAAGTTTAAACCTTGTTAAAGTAAGAATTAAGGTCATCACTAACAGATTCATTCATGCGACACTGCCCTTAGTTTTCAAGCATGTGTTTATTTTCAGGCGAAAGCCATGGTCGTATTGGGAAACACCAGCTGGAAAAAACATCAAAAATTAATGTTATGATTCAAATAAGAATGCAAAGATAAAAGGAAAAGGCCACCATGACTGAATATTGTGACGTGACAGGATGTCATATGAATATTATTCAAATACCTGTAAATTTTTAAAAGGAAACTTGTAGAATTGGTTCTGATTTTGGAATCATTTGCTGGAATTAAGACACAGCCTTTATTATTTTGACCTTTTTCAATCTGACAAATGAATAGTGTAGAAGACACACCCAGGTCTGTCTTTCAAAGAGCATTGGTATTTGCATCAGGTGTGAATATTTTTAATTTGTGTCCACTTTTAATTTTTAATAATTTTATTTGTTTCAATAAAGTGATCTTAAGATTGGGCGTGGGAGGAAGAAAGCAGGATAAGGCATATCATTCAGCATGCTTTCAACTAAAGTATCCTCCTCCTAACTTTGAAAATCACCAGCATTGACCCCTGGGCTGGATACGCGTCCTGCCCCTTCCGAGGTGCATAGTCCTGTGGTGGATGGATCCTGGAAGGAAATCAGTGTTCTGCTGGGTAGGCAGCACAGTTCGTTCTTGTTTTGCAGTGAGACCATTAAGAGAAGGAGAATACTGGAAGCAATTCAAGATATACTTTCTTCCTGAGCTCTTAGATTCACACATCATGTCTCACACAGTTTTTACGTGACTTCATAACCATCGGCACTTCAGACGTGGTACAATGTTCTAATCAAATGAAATGATGGAAGGAAGATAATTTCGGCATCTTCAGTATTTCGGCATAATCAGTATCAGACTATTTCATGCACTGCAGGCCATTTAACATCCCTGATCTTCCTTGTTTAAATTCCAGAGCATCTCCCATCCCAATGACAGCTTAAAAATGCTTCTTCACACTTAGTCCCTCCTGTTTTGTCAAGAATGATAATTACCAGTGCCCTGCTTAGTTGTGAAACAGAAAGTTATGCTCATCCCTGAATTGCTACAAGAGAAGTATATATTTATCCATGAGTGCCAACTTTTTTCCATTAAAACCAACAAAGCACTGTGAGAGTTGGCTATGGAATTTGGAATACACCTGACTGACAATAGGGGCTGGGCTGAACAGAAGCAGTAGGATGGGGAAGCTACACACCTGGCTGGCAGAACTAACAAATCTTGTTCTGGTTTATGGCGTGGGAGAACAGGTCCTGAACTCTGCCAGTTCTCTTTGTTTTCCTTTTCTGCAACTGTTCTGTCTCTTGAATTGAGCCCTGGGTTATACTGATGAAAGATTCCACTTTATGAAAATGAAATCGTATTGTCTTTAAATATTTGAAATCCGGTCATGATTAGAGAGAGATAAGACATTTCTCTATGGCTCCAATGAATTGGACCAGGATAAGTGGGTAAAAGCTATAAGGAGATCATTTTCTAGCAGTCAGAGTTTTCTAAAGATGGAATGATAAGCCTTAGGTAAGAATGAGGATGTAGGTTTGGCAACCTCTGTAAGACAGAGTTAAAGAATTTTGGACTAGATGATCTTTAAGGTGCTAGGGGCCTTCTGGCCCAGTGATTAAGTGGCTTAATGAAAAACTTGCTTTGGGGAACCAGTTCTCACTTCCCACTGCCTGGTCCCATACTTCACAGTGGATTTCATCAGAGTTCTTCAGTCCGAATCCAAAAGATAATGCTAATTTATATCACCTTAAAGAACTAGTACAAAGATAGAAATAGACCCACAGACATAGAAAGCAAACTTAATGGTTACCAAAGGGGAAGGGGGGGGGGATAAATTAGGAGTTTGGGATAAACATATACACACTACTATATATAAAATAGATAACCAACAAAGGCCTACTGTATAGCACAGGGAACTCTACTCAATATTTTGTAATAACCTATAAGGGAAAAGAATCTGAAAAAGAATATATATATGTGTATATATGTGTGTGTGTGTGTATATATATATATATATATATATATATATATATATATATATATAAAAACTGAATCACGGTGCTGCACACCTGAAACTAACACAACATTATAAATCAACTATACTTCAATAAGATAGTAAAATAAAGAACAAGGACATTGTAGTTGTCTACAAATTTTTTAGCTGTATAAAGAGAAAGGGGTGCTTAGAATGTCTTGCTCGTATTTAACTAGTGCTCAAGCAACTTTCACTACTACATGATAAATACATAACTGAATAATATGTTAAGAAAACTTTTCACAAATCAAATCCAAATTTGTTCAAATACTCTGTCTAGTGCAGATTTTGGGAACCCATCCAAAAGTCTTCTGAATCACATGCAGTTCCAAAGTGCCTGTCTTTTACAGTCTTCAGTAATTTTTGGCATCTCTGGTCAATTATTAAAAGCATCACTTCATATATTTGGAACACTCCAGTAAAAAGTTAGATATTTCACATTTCAATATATCTTTCTGTCCTACACACACATAGATGCGTAGATATATGTGATATTTCTTCTAAAATGATTAAGTGACTTTTTAGTGCTCCAGTTAGAAAAATATGACATAAAAATCATGCTTCTCTGGGATAGTTTTACTAACTACTTACAAATTGATTTATCCCTTTTCTGTTTAAGAGGAATAGATCTTAAATAATATTCTCTTTCCTAAGTACTCACACATCACAGAAGAAAAAAATAATAAGTGTCTTCAGGAAAAGTAGATGAGATTCATGTTACCAAGGCCAAGTATTTATTATTTAGTGAAACTGACAAATATTTTTAGATACCAATTTACTTGATCAACACTTCAACTATAAAAAAATATATCTGGAAGTTTCATCTATTTCAAAAAATGGCATTTGTCAAAAAAAGTTTCACCTTTAATAAAAATCTATTACATAATGCTTCAAAAATACTCCTACTGAATTCATGATTTAAAAAGAAATCAAAAATAAACCAGTCACAAAAAGACAACTTACATGAGGTACCAAGAGCAGTCATATTCATAGAGACAGAGACTAGAATGGTGGTTTCCAGGGGCTGGAGGAATAGGGGAATGAGGAGTTCTTGTTTAATGGATAGTTTCAATCTCGCAAAATGAAAAGAGTTCTGGAGATTGGTTGCACAACAATGTGAATGTACTCAACACTACTCAACTGTACACTTAAAAATGTTTAAAATGGTAAATATTATGTGTATTTTACCACAATTAATAATCTATAAATTTAAAAAAAGAAAGAAATCCATGTCTAACCCTGTCTGCTGAAAAGGTCTAGAAGCCAAGCCATCCCCAGTCAGGGCACACCTGACACCCAGATCTTGTTTTCTAAATGCCATTTCCAACTAAAAGGAGAGAGGCTGAATCCAGGGAAAGTGATAAGTTGAATCTGAAATATATTATTAAGCAAGGTAGGGCTCAAAAACTGATGAGAACATATCAGAAGGACATAGGAGCCAGCCTAACAGGGTTCCCAGTGCCCAAACTTTCAATAATTTTTTAGCACCAACATGAATCATGAAAGCCATGGATTATAGCACATTAAATAAAAACAATCCATGACTTCATACCAATACGAAAACAAACAACAAATTAATGAAGAGACTATGTTCTTTAAAGTAGAAAGCCAACTAACAAATGTACAGGGAATAATAGAGCTAGAATGTTACTTTTTTCGCAATCTTTAAACCAACAACTGGTTCAGGCAAGAACCATCACTGGATGCTAAAATCATTGGTTGCAACTTTGTGTGGAACAGATTATTTGCACAATCTTAAAATATCTCCCGACGGACAGTTTATTAAGTGCAAAGGGAGCAAATTATAATTTCATAATGGAAAAATCTGGAAGATACCACCCTAACCTAATGATCATATATCATTAATAATAAACCATAATGGAAAAGAATCTGAAAAAGAATATATATATATTGTATACATGTAAAACTGAATCACTTTGCTGTACACCAGAAACTAACACATTTTTTTCATAATGACGAGCATACAGTTTTATTTCATTTTGTTTTACTTAAGAACAACTGTTCCCATCACCAGAATAATTTTTTATTATGATTTTTAATAGGTATTTATAAATCAACAATACTTCAATAAAAATTAATAAATAAAATAAATCTGGAACAAATAATAATATGACAAGCTGACATTAGGTACTTCCTGTATAACGCAGTGAGGACACAGCACCATTTACATAGTAGTACTCCTGCAAAGGATGCATAACCTGAATAAAAATGCAGGTCAGTCAAACCCAAATTGAGGGATATTCTGCAAAAGCACTGGCCTGTCTTCTCCTGAAATGTCAGTCATAAATGACCAAAAGAAAAAAAAAAAAAGCAGAAAATATTCCACATTAAAGGAGATATGGCATGCTATAAATGATAACACTGGCACCGTGGCAAATTTTGAATAAGGCTATATTTAGATAATATAATGATTTTAACTTTTCTTAATTTGATTATACTTATTTTTTTAGAACTATCTTTGACTTTAGGAGGAAGTACAGAATGAAGACTGAGCTTTAAAAGATTGATAAAGCTTCAAATTGTTTTCATTTAATTCAATGCACAAGTTCTATTTTGAATAATTGTAGGGAAATGACTTTTGTTCTGAAAATTTTCCCCAGCTTTACTGAGATATGATTGACAAATAAAAATTATATAGATTTAAAATGAAATGATTATATACATATATATATACATTGTGAAGTAATTATATAATCAAGATAATTAACATATCCATCACCTCACATAGTTACCGTTATTTTTTGTGGTGAGAACATTTGAGACATACTCTCAGCAAATTTCAAGTCAGAACAATACATTCCATTTTGAAATTTTTTTAAAAATTAAGATATGTAACAGGAAAAAAAACAAGAAAATAACAGAATTAAACATTCTCTTTCTCTCTTTCTTTCTCACTTTCTCTCTTTCTTTCTTTCGTCAGTTTACATAATTGTTTCTCAAATGGCGATTATGGTTATGTAAAGAATTCCTTGTTCTGGGAATTTCCTGGTGGTCCAGTGGTTAGGACTCCACGCTCTCACTGTTGAGGGCCTGGCTGCGCACAGCGCGGCCAAAAAAAAAAAAAGAACTCCTTGTTCTTAGGAGGCCAAGAAAATAAGTAAACATAAAACATATACATACATACATATTGAGAGAAGAGAGAAAGAAAATGGGCGAAATGTTAACAAATGGTGAATTCACAATGAAGGGTATGCACGAATTCATTGTTCTATTCTTGCAAGGTTTGAAATTTTTTCAAAATAAGAAGTTTAAAAGTCTAAAATCTGATAACAAAGTCACAAGGCTTGATACAAGGCTCAAGATGCTCATTTCTAAAACATGACTTCAAAATCAGTACAAATTTAGGTGGAGTTTCTAAGAGCACTTTAAGAATATGATCACCGCTTCTTGTTACTTTTTAATTATTAAAAGTTTATCTTGGGCTTCCCTGGTGGAGCAGTGGTTGAGAGTCCGCCTGCCGATGCAGGGGACACAGGTTCGTGCCCTGGTCTGGGAAGATCCCATGTGCCGCGGAGCGGCTGGGCCCGTGAGCCGTGGCTGCTGAGCCTGCACGTCCGGAGCCTGTGCTCTGCAACGGGAGAGGCCACAACGGTGAGAGGCCCGCGTACCATCAAAAAAAAAAAAAAAAAAAAGTTTATCTTGAAAGACTAACTAGAACATTATTATTTAGAGCAAATACTATATAATCGTTAGGCTGTCCTTCCATATAAAATTCAAATTTTATAGTTCCGGTTTTGTGGAACCCCAGTTATACCTGTAACGTGAGCTAACTAACTAATGGTTTTCGACTATATTCGTGTTGTTATATTTCAGGAAATATGACAGAAACAAAAGTATATCTAAATAAAGATAAAGAGATACTACAGATTCCATAATGTTCTGAAAACTTAACTCCAAAGGGCATTCTATATAATAACTACATGTGATGTTATACGTGCCAAAAGAAAATTCAAATAATCACCCAACTCTTTCAAAAAGACCAAGCACTGGGAATCACAAACTTAGTTCAGTGTTCTGCCCAGGGTATGCCCTCCACATGTGTGCACCAGGGCTTCACCACCTCAGTGCTGTGGACGTTTTGGGCCAGATAATTCTTTGCTGTGGAGGACTGTTTTATATGCCATAAGATGTTTAGCTGCATCCCTGTCCTCCATCCACTAGATGCCAGTAGCACATACCCTCCACCCTTCCTAGTTATGACAACCAAACACATCTCCAGGCATTGCCAAGTGTCCTCTGGGAAGGAAGACAAAAAAAATCACTCTATTTGAGAGCTAATGATATAGACTGACTACAAGAAAAGAAAGACAAGTGTTTGTTTGCTAATTCTCGACGATTTTCTTGGTTTTACCTAGAAAAATCCTGATTTTTTTAAAATTTCAAGACACAATGTACTGCAGACTTGAAATTTGCCAAGAGAGTATATCTCAAGTGTTCTCACCACAAAAGAAAAAAAAAGTAGTAACTATGTGAGGCGATGGTATGTTTTGTTTTGTTTTGTTTACGGTTCTTTTTTTTAACATCTTTATTGGAGTATAATTACTTTACAATGTTGTGTTAGTTTCTGCTGTACAACAAAGTGAATCAGCTATATGAATACATATATCCCCATATCCCCTCCCTCTTGCATCTCCCTCCCACCCTCCCTATCGCACCCCTCTAGGTGGTCACAAAGCACCGAGCTGATCTCCCTGCTATGCGGCTGCTTCCCACTAGCTAGAGGTGATGGTATGTTAATTAGCTTGACTGTGTAATCATTTCATAATGTGTATGCATATCAAAACATCACCTTAAATATGTATCATTGTACACCTTTAAATATATACATTTATCACTTTAAATGTATATATATTTGTCACAGTTTTTGTTTATCAACCATACCTCAATAAATCTGGGGGAAATTTTTCAGAACAAAAGTCAGATTTCTACAATTATTCAAAGTAGAATTTGTACATTGAAGTAAATGAAAACAATTTGAAGCTTTACAATCTTCCTAAAGCCTAGCCCTCATTCCATACTTCCCCCAATCAAAATTCAACAATAATTTCTACCAAAATAAGTTTAAAAGCCTAGTCTTGTATTTGAGACTCAACACAATTTCACACCAACCTATCTCTCTAGGCTTATCCTGAAAAGCACCTGCATGATCAAATCATCCTAGAAGGGACGCTCAGGTGCTATATTCAATCCCAAATCCCCAAACCAGTAACTTTGCGGCCTGAAATGGTACTTCTTCTCCTCTGGGTTGTGTAGGTAGCCCTGCAATTCCAGCAAAGGATAAAAATAATTACAGAGATGGTGAAGAAATTAATCACATAGTATTAATTTGGAGAGGTGGATTAAGTACTGGTATTCATAAGTTTTGTAACCATTGTATTACTTTGTGTATATCTCATTATTTAAAGATTTTTTTTAAATACCAAACATGATCTGATACACCTAGTATGTGAAAATTTTAAGTTTGGTTTACAATATTTATTAGATACTTATAAACCTACTGTAAATTTATATTTATAAGATAGCTTGTGCTTTTTAAATGTATATTTTGCACATGGAAATTGTAGCATGTGCTATTTAGAAAGGGATATCTCATTTGGGAAATGGGACTGAAAGATTCCCTTTCCTAGATAATAGAAATGGAAATATTTGCTCTAAAGTGGAAGACATTCTTTAATTTAGGCTTATTCTACTGTAGAGTTTCTCATAATTGAAATGTATATAGCAAACTCTATTCCTTACTTTTTCAACATAAAAAGTAAAGAAACTTCATAAAGTAGATGGGTAATAAAATTAGAATTAATGCACTCCGAGCAAAACATTTTATTTTACTTGCACTGGAGTACTAATTTCATTTCCAAAGTTCCAATTATTGAGAATAATTCACAATATTTCCCTCTCTGATATCATTCACAAGCTCTGGGAACTAAAGAAGACAAATATAAATCTGACAAAGACTCTTTCCTAGAACTTGAAAAGCATACATTCAGTACAATAAAAAGAGACATAAGGGACTTTCCTGGTGGCGCAGTAGTTAAGAATCCGCCTGCCAATGCAAGGGACACAGGTTCAAGCCCTGGTCCGGGAAGATCCCACATGCCACGGAGAACTAAGCCCTTGTGCCACAACTACTGAGCCCACGAGCCACAACCACTGAAGTCCACGTGCCTAGAGCCCGTGCTCCGCAACTAGAAAAGCCACGGTAATGATAAGCCTGTGAACCACAACGAAGAGCAACCCCCACTCACCGCAACTAGAGAAAGCCCGAGCACAGCAACGAAAACCCAATGCAGCAAAAAATAAATAAATAAATTTATTAAAAAAAAAAAAAAAACAGAATCATGTTATTAAAAAAAAAGAGACACAGCTGGAGAAGAATGAGATCAATTCAAGAGCTACAACGTGTGAGAGAATTTAGATAAGTTTAAAAGAATGTGACACCATATTATTTCATTTAAAAAACATGTATATGATTTCTTCCTTAATTATTCTGATATAACTGACTTTCCTCATTTGGAAAGTGCATAATGGTCAGTACTCTAATGTACAATGTCAGTACTCTAATGTACAATTTCCATATTATGGAAATTGCTCTTCATAAAAAATTTAAATAATCAAATATAGAATTTGGAAAATATGCACTTGATTATGTTTGCCTTGATAACAACAGCCTATGCACCTTTTTTCTCCTTAATACATGGAACTAGGAGGCACATTATTTGTCTCCAGAAGCAACATCTAGAAGCAGTATGATTTACCATAATTACTATAGGATTGTAACCATGCTTTAATAGGCAAGTATTCTATTTCCAGTATTTCAAAGGCTCATCTTATGACCCTGGTTGAATAGTTCTATATTCAGTTGTAATATTAGGGAGTCTACATGGCATAAGAAGGGCCATCTCTGCAGGTGTGAGCTCGCTAACCTCTTCAGTCATCTACAACATCTCACAATCCTATACAAGGCAAAATGAACACTTAGGGCAAACTTGAAGGAGAAAATGAATGACAAGGAGAAGCATAAGAGAAGGGCAGAGTCGGAAAAGGAAAGGGGAAGTCCCACGCATGTTTTGTGGATTATTTTATGGTAACACCTGGAAGAATCCACTGCTTCAGGGCATCTCTGCCCAGCCACTGTGCCCACCCACCACATCACCTTGATACTACCCATTAATGCATTTCATTGAGCACTTCGTTTTAGATAATATTCCTGCAGGTACCAACTATAAAGGAAACAAACCCTCATCTAAGCCTCTCTGTCACACCACCTCCCTTAGGATGTCACTCCTTGGTGCGCCAAACACTATCGTTATCTAAACATTTCCAATCTTCTATGGAAAACATAACCTCCCTTATTCATACCTGATTCCAACTTCTGCTCATATCCTGAACGTAAGGTACATTCATAGATTTCCAATATCCTCTTTATAATTCCAGCTTACAGAAGCCTTAATGGAAATGAAGACTAACTGTTGCCCTGTCACATTCCTATTACCTTAAAAACCCAGAAACCCACCTAGTCTGCTAAGTAGACACTAGCTGATTGGTGGTAGGTAGAAGGAAAAAAGCATAGTAGAGTCAGCGGATTGGCAAGTCCAAATAAAAGTCACAGGGAAGAACATGGAAAGCATTTGAGGCAAGAATTTTAGAGATGGAAACACCAAATGACAATACTAGATTCAAAACCAAAATCAGAAATACACATAAGACTACAGCAGAGGTCTTCAGAGCACCCTAAGGTTGACTGTGAAAGGCAATGGCAGCTAACTCACATCAGTTCTGCGCGCCATGTGTTGTCATTCATGCAGATCTCACAGGTGTCTTTACTTAGCTAGAATTCACCATAAGAATTTGTTTGGTATTCTGATATTATTCATTCTCCTCACATTTCTTGCTCATGAAAGTCAACCTTCTATGATTGTTATTTCAAAAAGCTAAAGTTTTTGCCTCCCAGATTCATTGCTGGAAATTGTAAGGCTAGTCTCTTCTCCTTCAGCATATCACCCAAAACCAACTAGGAGAATGAAGAACAGAGAGTTAAGCTCCACTTTTAATAAAATTCAGAGACTTTTGTAATTCCAAAACAGCGCATGAGAATGGGCTGCCAAATACATTGAAAGTCAGAGGTATGGGAAGACACCCAGCTAAAGATCTCAAACAAGGCTGTCAGAGCACAGGTCTCCGGGGCCAGTAGGACAACCTGAGACAGTGTGAAACCTGTGTCCAAGAGAAACAGGGAAGGTAGGGGTAAACCAGGAATTAGTCACATTTTTAGGAAACTTTCAAAAAGCAAGGCAGAGTAGAGTACATTATGGACAGTGTTGTCCATAAGAAATGGATTAGACAAAACTGTGACTAGAACACTGGAGAGAACCAAGAAATCCATTCTCTAGCATCTCCCTCATTCTTCCTCTTTAGTGAAGTCCTGGTTTATATCTCCTCTGTTTGGGAGAACAGCCAACTGTCTAGAATCTCTTGGTCTCAGAGATTTGAGAAGGGACCTATTGGCCCATGTTTACCCAATCAGCTGTGAAAGCAAAGACATGTTGTGTGAACTGGGCTGTTCCCACTATCACTTGAATGGGGGCTGGGTGTTGGCAGGGAGAAGGGGGCCAGGGCAAGGGTTACCAAAGAAAAGGAAGTACTGTGAGCTGGGCAGTCGACCACGGGGATGTGCACCACAAGTCCACACACATATGTAGCTTTTTCTGCTTCTCCAACTTCCTCGTTTTCTCTCCCCACCCCTTGGTTCTACTGACACCCACTTACTTCAAGACTCTCATACTTGCCACGCTCTCTGACCCATCATACACGCCTTAAGTATAATGCTTTATGTTGGGGATGAATTTGCCTGTCTCAGACCTCCTTTACCAAGGGTCCTGCCTCACTCTCTGCAACTAGAAGCAACTTGTTTGGCTATAACAACACAGTAAGTTAATACACGGTCCTTCTGGGATGACCTTTCAGAGGACTTTCTGGATATAATACTTTATTTCTCTATTCCATTAACAAGTATTTAAGGTAGACAGTTTTCTACACCCCTCAAATCGTGCCATGTGGAAAAAGTGACATCAGCAAGCGAGTTTGACAAAGAATTCATAAGGATACTTGTAGGGCCAAAATGTTATAAATTTAAAATTATATATGTATAAATAATTTTTACTGAAAATATCTATCATAGTGCTATATAAATTCCATTATTAAAGTGAAAGAATAAGACTTCAAAGTAGTAAAACATGTATTATTAAGTTAACTACAGAAAAAATGGTTTCCATAGAAAAAGAAACTAAAACAATACAAATCGCACAGAGGAAAGAGTTTGAGCAAATCAAAGCCAGATGACGAGAGCTAAATACTGAAGAAAGAAGGAATGGCACACAGATGGTTCAGAGCAGAACAGAATTAGCAAAACAAAATTCAGGAACACAGAGACCAAATTTATCCTGCTCCCAAATTTTCAGGAAAGCTAACTAGTTGGAAAGATGTCCATCCTGAACTGCAAACCAGCCAACTAGGGCACTGATATAACTCAGTGGCGAAGAATGTGGGCACTGGAGTCGTAGTGTTGGCTTTGAAGAAGCTGTATAACATCGGGAAATTACACAGTAACCCTAAATTCATCTTTAAACCCAGGACAATAGTAGTACGTTTGATTGCTGTGTGGATTAAGAGGTAATACGTGTAAAGCACTTGCTTTACCTTTAGTTAAGTACTAAATAATATTTCAATAAACATTAGCTGTATTACTTGAAAATAGTATTAATTAGTCAAATTTCGGAAATGACACTCCAGTTCACATTATTCTTGAGTACATACCAGAGTGATCTTTTCATTAAACTCCAGTTTTTACTGTGGATTGCTCTCCCAAACAAGAGTAGCTTCCATGTATGTGATCACACCAGAACCTAAGGGATTGTGAATAAAATCTGCAGGATCTAATCTGGGTCCGTAGGGCTCTGTGGAAGTCAGGTGAATGCTAGCAGGGGGCAGGGTGGTGCAGAAGTTAGGAGCCCACGCTCTGGAACCAGCTTGCTAGAATGTGAGCTAGGCTCCCCACCTACTATCGTGTGATGTATACTTAACCTCATTTTGTCAGGGTCTTCATCCGTAGATTGCGCCTATTTTACAAGGCATATGGAAGGATTACCTGCCGTAAAACACGGTAGGCGAGTGATCGATGTTAACTGCTGCTCGGGGACACGGGCTGCCCCAGGCAGCTCCCTGCTGGAGCAAGGCCAGGAGCATGGACAGTGCCACACAATGGTTTGTCTTTTCATAGGAACACGTGACGTCAATAATCTGTGATTACTAAGTAATCGTCATCAACATCTTGGCGTCTCTTTCCCAGGAGATAAAGTGCACTGGGGAGGAGAAAATGGAATGTCTAGATATTTCTGTTCAATGCCTCTTTGTTTGGAACTGAGATGACATCCTTTGTTCACGTCTGACTAACAATAAAAAGGACTTTGTCCTTCAGTGTACCATACAAAGAGAAAGGGTAACGATTTGACGTCTCTCTCTCTCTCTCTCTCTCTCTCTCTCTCTCTCTCTCTCACACACACACACACACACACACACACACACACACACACACACACTCACACACACTCTGAAGCACTCACCTTGTCACACCCTCGGGCTTGGCTGTGGTGCTAGCAGGAGAATCTTTCTATGTCTGGTCCTTCACCCAATGACCCACACAGCTCAGGGTCCCAGAGTCCTTGAAAATGTTCCTCTTTCCACACAGGGCTGCAGACTATGCAGTTACTGTCTTATACTGTTTAGCACTGTCTTGGGTAGAAAATAAAGAGCTAGTAGAAACCTTTAGTGACTGGTCTCTGTTTCCCAGTATCTTGCAACTTCTGTCTCATTGAAGAGGAACACTTGGCCAAGAAAATGGGATCCTCCCTACTTGGGTCGGTGTCAAAACAACTTGGACTCAGGAAACTGTAGTTTTAGCCCTCACACCGACTTCAATGCTGTGACTTTGGGGGCATCATTTAATCTCTCAGAACCAATTTTTGGTTTCCTAACCTGAAACCAGTTGGGTGAGGCAGTCAATTCTGAGTTGATAATAAATAAAGATAAATCACCTACACGACCTTCTCGGCCTCATAATTGAGAGAACTTTGTCAAGGGCGAAGCTCTGAGGGTAGCTCTCTGCAGCATTTTGTGTGGGAAGAAAACCCCACCGTCCCCTCTTTCCTCATGTCCTATTCTGAGTGAGAGAACTCCATCAGCCTTCTCAGTGGCAACGAACAAGGACTCTGGTGCGGAGGGAGGGCTAGTCCTATGACCCTGACATTCAAATTCCTGCTTTCAGTGTCTCATCTATGAAGGTTACCACTTCCACACGGCCTCACAGGGAGGCATGGCTCTCACCTGAAGGTTTAACTCTTCCTTAAATTCCCTTCAACTGAAATAAGGCCAAAATGTTTATAAACCACTAACATCTAAGAGAGAACAGGAGGAGAATAAATGGGCAACTAGATACTCCAGTTTATGTGGTATAATTCACGCATCTTCAGCCCCCTCCCTGCCTCCCAGCCTTCCCCTCAAGCATGTCCAAACACCCCCAAGTCCAGGCCAGGAGAACACTTCCCAAAGAAAGGCAGGACCTCCCTCTTGCACCTCCTGATTTCTGTCTTGCTGTCTGAGGACCCACAACTTGCCCAGATTACGGCCCAGGGGATGACTGCCACCTTTGAGGAGACGCAACCCTCCTCTAGGACTTTCCTCACCAGGAAAATTGTCTCAGAGACAAGCATGCCCTTTAGGGAAAGGAAGAAGAGAGGGGGTGGTCCCCGTAGAGGGAAGGTCCCTCCATTACCATACCAGACCCAGTAATGCACTTCCCTATTAGACAATCCTCCCAGACAAGGATTCTCATAAGACATTTTTATACAGATAAGCTAGTCCAGAACAAAGAAGAGCATGGTGGGGTCTGGTGCTCTAAGCAAAGACAGGCTTTGAGAAGCCCACCAGGCAACCAAACCTCCACTAGCAAGTCCATTTTGCTGTCTTTTCAGTTATATTTGTTCTTCTCCAACGGTGATTATAAAAGAAGAAACATTGAAAGGAAAAAATAGACTTCAAGCACAAAGCAAAACTAGGCAGGAAAAGATCGTAATAAATATACGTTAGAGGATTAATGGAGACCCTTTCATTCCATTAGGAGATTAAAATTCCACAGATTCTAGGTCAAGCTTTACTTATGGTAACAGTATCTCTTTCTGAACTGTCAAAAGGCTAATGAGCTCTCAGCTTTTGAAAATCAGGATTTACTTTTATAAAATCAAAAAGGAGCTCCCAGTCTGGATATGCTTTTTACTCTAAAAACAAAAAATTTTTTCTGCATAAATTATGTACATACCAAAGTAAGCATCCTTCTATGGTAATAGAAGTAAGAAGAATATTTTAATACCTTTATTATCTGTTTGCACTGAAAGGAGAAAAATCTTTCAGATCTCATTTCATTTTCAGTACATAAAAAGAATTTTTTAATTGGGCAGCAATTTGGGGGAGGTTTCCCCTTTGCTCCGATCCTCCTCTGCCCCCTAGTGGCAGCATATTTTATGTAAATTTTTTCCAGCTTTATGGAGGCACTGATAAATACAAACTGCATGTATCTGAGGCAGCGGTCCCCAAACTTTTGGGCACCAGGGACAGGTTTCGTGGAAGACAATTTTTCCGTGGATGGGATGGTCCAGGGGGAGCGGCGGATGAAGCTTCACTCCCTCACCTGCTGTTCATCTCCCGCTGTGTGGCCCGGTTCCTAACAGGTCACGGACCAGTACCGGTCCTCAGCCCCAGGGGTTGGGGACCCCTGATTTAAGGTGTGCATTCTGATGATTTGATATATGTATACATTGTGAAGTAATTACCATAGCCAACTTATTATAGTTACCTTCTTTTTTGGGGGGTGGTGGGAACACAAGATTTACTGTCTTAGCAAACATCAAGTATACAGTACAATATTAACTATAGTCACCATGCTGTATATTAGATTCCCAGAAATTATTTATCTTACAACTGAAAGGTTGTACCCTTTGACTAACATCTCCCATTTTCCCAACCCCCAGCCCCTGGAAACCACTGTTCCACTCTCTGGTGCTATGAGTTTTGGGGGATTTTTTGTTTTTGTTTTGTTTTTTGCCTTTAGGAATATTTGGTGGTTATATTTCCACCATTAGAGTCACTCTATTGTATTTTATGCCTATTATAAACCTTACCATCAACTTGACAAACACATGTGACTGTGTGATAAACTGCATGGTTATTTCAGAATTTAAATACTGTGTTTTAACCTACAACAGCTCTACCCAAAATACGTTCCCTGGAAAACCACCAGAGAGAAATATTCTATGAAAAGGACATTAATGTGCTGGTCTAAAAGTTTAGAAAGTAAAGAATATCATGTCCTTCTTCTAGCATTCAAAATATGCATTACCATGTTAAAGATCCATTCCACAGTAGTGACAGCTTTTGTGATTTTCTAAACTTTGCCGTTGAACACTTTTCTCACATTAGACCTGCTGGCATTCTGTAAACTCACCTTGGGAAGTGTTGTCATGTAGGCATTGTTCCCAACCCATTGTTTTCTCCTGAGAATGGCTAAAAATTTCCTTCCTTGTTGTTCTTCTTCCTGTATCACACTTATTATTCCCCATCATACTGACTTCAGTTATTTCATCTGATTATATCAGGTTGGCAAGGCGATGTACCCTCCAACCTAAGACTCCAGCAGGCTCTCAAGACCAAATCTTGGAACACTGTTCAGCAGTAAGAGGGAATGAACATTGATACACATGACAACTTGGATGGTCTTAAGGGCATTATGCTGAATGGAAAAAAGAAACCTCAAGAGGCCACACACGGTATGATTCCATTTGTATTACACTCTCAAGATGCCAATTATAGAGATAGTTGCCAGGAATTAAGGGAGGAGAAAAAGGCTGTCACAGTAAAGCAGTGGGGAGAGTTCCTTCGTGGTGATGAAAGGGACTTGTATTTTGATTATAATAATGGTTATTCAGTTCTACATGTCTTAGTCCCTTTGGGCTGCTCTAACGAAATACCACTGATGGCTTATATAGCAGCAAACATTTATTTTTCATAGTTCTGGAGGCTGGGAAGTCCGAGATCAAGGCACCCGTAGATTTGGTGGCTGGTAAGAGCCTGCTTCCTGGTTCACAGATGGCAGGTTTTTCTCTGTAACTTCACAGGGGGGTTGAGGGTAAGGGAGCTCTCTCGGACTTCTGAGATAAGGGCACTAATCCCATTCATAAGGGCTCTGTCCTCCAGTCTAATCACCTCCCACAGGTCCCACCTCCAAATACCTTGGGGGTTAGGTTTCATCACAGGAATCCTGTGGGGACAAATTCAGACCATATACGTGCGATAAAATGTCCTAGAATTATACACAAAGACATATAACAAAATGAATGCATGTGAAACGATCATGAAAACAAAGTCTAGTACCCTAGTTGACTGTGTCGTGCCCATCAGCATTCTGGCTTCCAAAGTGCACTACAGTCACTTAAGATGTTACTGCAGGGGAAGCAAGGGGAGGGGCATATAGGACCTCTGTGTACTATTTTACAACTTCTTGAGAGTCTATCATTATTTCAAAATTAAAAGGTTTTTTTCATCAAATCCTATGGTCCACACCAAGGAGTTTGCTATATGAATTCTGTAGGAGAGCAGAATATGACACCCCAAAATATGTCTCTTTGGCATATTAATTATTTTAAGCTGGTTATTTTCTAAGAAACAATAAACATGGAGAAGACCCTGATAATGGAGTATAAGTTACCCTTTTGTAAGAAACGTTTACATTTATTTGTAAGGGTATCATCCTCTATACCAGAAAGAGGTGGATGACCAAATCTCTAGAAACGTTTATCAATGGAGAAAGCAACTGACTTAAATCTGCATAACAACTTTACCCTTGTTTACTGTGCTTTTCCTGGTCACCTCCCATAGCTGTCCCCACCCTCAACATCCTTTTTTTTTTTTTTTTTGCGGTACACGGGCCTCTCACTGTTGTGGCCTCTCCCGTTGCGGAGCACAGGCTCCGGATGCGCAGGCTCAGCGGCCATGGCTCACGGGCCCAGCCGCTCCGCGGCATGTGGGATCTTCCCGGACCGGGGCACGAACCCACTTCCCCTGCATCGGAAGGCGGACTCTCAACCACTGCGCCACCAGGGAAGCCCTCAACATCCTCTTTTGTCTCTAGCTGAGGTTGGTATTTAAGGTGAGGGCTTCAGCAATTTTGGTGAGTGAGTGAGTTTTCCTGGGTCTCTCCCATGTACACATGCCATTAAGCTTTTGTTTCACTTTCTCCTATTAATCTGTTTCATGTCAATATAATTCTTAGACCAGACAGAAGAACCTAGAATGGTAGAGGGAAATTTCTTCCTCTCCAGCAATTCCTTTGGAGTTTTCTAAGTTTCTCTAGATTACAAACAAAAGCAAAAGCAAGAGCAGAGCATTGTATAGGAAAAATTAGGTAATGTTTTGTTATTCTTTGCATTGGCAGATTAGTTGAGGGTCATAACTATATGTTGTTTCTCTTCACTGAGAATTCAATGAGATAAAATGACCCAAGTGGAATACTTGACAAACACACACACACACACACACACTTTCTCTTTCTCCAGTCTTTCTTCTTTGTTTCAATAAATGCCTCTGCTTCATCACCCAGATTGTTTTAATTTTTATTTTTTTATTGAAGTACAGTTGATTTACAATGTTTCAGGTGTACAGATATGTACACCTGAAAAGTGATTCAGATATATATATATATATGTAATATATTTTTTTTTCAGATTCTTTTCTGTTGTAGGTTATTACAAGATATTGAATAAATTTCCGTGTGCTATACAGTAGCTCCTTGCTGTTTATCTATTTTGTATATAGTCGTGTGCATCTGTTAATCCCAAACTCCTAACTTACCTCCTCCATCCTAGTTTTTGACTCATCTTTTCCTCACTTCCCACATTTAATCTATTCTGAAGTCTTCCTGATAATGTCTCCAAAATACCTCAAGTCTGCATTTTAAAAATATACAGAGGGAGGGCTTCCCTGGTGACGCAGTGGTTGAGAGTCCACCTGCCGATGCAGGGAACACGGGTTCGTTCCCCCGTCCGGGAAGATCCCACATGCCGCGGAGCGGCTGGGCCCGTGAGCCATGGCCGCTGAGCCTGCGCGTCCAGAGCCTGTGCTCCGCAGCAGGAGAGGCCACAACAGTGAGCCATCAGGTCTTTTTCACGTGTTCTGCCAGTTAATGTCTCCCTCATCCTAAACTCATGCCGTTGTCTAAACTTCGAGAAGATTGAGATAACAAAAGGGAATAAAAGCCAACTACCAATCAGAGCAGAGAATCTTCCAAAGTCCTCTCATCACTCCTCCACCCTGGGGACGTGACCTCTGAGCAGAACAGACGGAAGAGAGAAAGCTCTGACTGCCAGCTCGTGGGAGACAAAGAGGAAGCTGAATGCAAAAGGAGAGATATAGTACTTGCTAATTCCTGAGGGGGAGTCACTGACAGACAAAGTGGAGGTGGTGGGAACGTCAGAATGGAGAACGGAGATGAAAGGCTGCAGAAGAAGAGGGAGAGGCCCTAAAGAGAGCCTCGGGGATCCAGCCACGAGTTGCTCCGCCAGCACGGGAAGTGTCCTCATGGGGACGATGCAAAGTCTGGGAGGTGGTGCCTCTCCTTCCTGTACAGCCTGATGGGACAACGTAACTAGATCAAGGGGCACAATTCCCCCATATCTGAATCTCCATAATCTGGATTTGACACTGGTAATCTTGAATACATTGTTACTTGAACCTTCTTCGGGCCCCATTTTGAATCGCCTTAGAAGAAATGATGACCAAGCAGGAGCAGAAAGGAGAAGAGAACCCATCCATCCCAGCCAAGCACTCCCTCCGGTCCACTGTGAGCATCAGAAGTGATATCGGAGCAGGCTGTGGGCTTCAGAGGGACCCACCCAGAGGCAACAACTCGGCTGCAGAATCCTCTTCCTTCCTACCCAAAGTTATGCACGTAAATACAGCCAAAGCTATCCACTGACACATACAGACGTAGAGTCACAACCATAACTTATTAAGCACCTCATACATACCAGATATTGCAAAACCTGCCCGAGATCACACTCTCGGTACAGGTGCTGGGGTCTCTGGGAATGCAATACATAGCCTCCTTCATCGTCATCTGGTGGGGACAAAAGTCAGCCGATGAAGGAACCAAAATATCCACTCTATCCCTGATGAAGTTCAAGTTGGAGGACACAGCTTGGTGCAAGAATCGAGTGGACTTGCCCAAGGAAGACCATTTCTGGCTGGACTTCCTGCCCCATCCCAGGCAGGACTGGGCCCTGCAAGACGTGGTCAGCGCAAGGGAACCAAGCAGGGTGTCCGTGTGGGACCCCAGATGGAGAAGCGGTGGGCGGGCTGCATCCACTGTGGCCGGTGCACTCTTCCTAACATGACAGATCAGAAAGATCTCTGTCTCCTTTGGGGTGGAGTGAGTTTAGGGAAAGAGAGAACCTGAGAACATCTAGGGAAAATTCCACCCCACAAACACCAGAGGGGAAGAGAGTCTCCCCTCTGACAAGAGGCAAAGCCAAGCCTGGAGCCCAGGTCTGCCTGGCACCAAAGCCCATGCTCTTAACCACTGTGTATCTATATCTGAATGTGTCTAACAAACTACTTCAGGGAGGGCTACCAGGAGTCCATTTGCTTGAAGATTTTGGGGAGATGAGAGAAAGAGATTGTGTATGATTGGGAGGAGAGTATGGTGTCTGTACCTCACGGCGTGCAGCCCAGCCGCCTGGGTTTACGTTTGAGCCAGAGAGTGAGAAAGACAGGCAGCTACAAGCAGACATTGAAAGGACAGCTTCTACTGAACACTCTGTGAGCTCAGCGCCACAAGCAGACCCTCTCTGTCCAAGGGACAAAGTATAGCACAGAGTCAGGGAGAAAAACTCCCCACTTCAGTGTGGAAATGAGTGTAGCTTTGGAGCAATGAGGACTCCAGAGAACGCAGCTCCTCTTTGGTTCAGTGACAGAAGTGGCAGGGGCAATGGAGGTGTGCGGGGCACCAGGGCCGACACCACCATGCTCACAGTCCCTGAAGTGCAGAGAAGATGGCGACACCAGGTGTACCAGTTAGGAAGAAGTTGGCTGAACATAATAGAATTAACTTACTTTAAAACTTGTGTATTCGTTTTCTATTGCTGTGCAGCCAATTACCATAAACTTAGTGGCTTCCGACAGCACACATTTGTTCTCAGCTTCTGGGGGTCAAGAGTCTGGGCACTTAGCAGGACTCACTGTCTAGTCTCACATGGCTATAATCAAAGCATCAGCTGGGGCTGCAATCTCTACTAAGGCTCAACTGGAGAAGGATCCACTTCTGTGTGCAGAACTCAGGTCCTTACAGCTCTAGGGGCTTCATTCTCTTGCTGGCTGGAGGCTGGAGGCTGCCCTCAGCTCCTAAAAGCTGCTCTCAGTTCCTTGGTGTCTGCCTCCCACCATCACAGCCCACAACATGGCCGCTCACATCTTCAGAAAAGGCAGGAGAGACTCCAGCTAAAGGGGCACTACCGTCTCATAGACATCCTGTCGCCTTTGCCGTATTCTGTTGGCTTGAAGCAAGTCACAAGTCACATTCACACTCAAGGGCAGAAGATCCTCAGTGGCATGAAAACCACTACATCTTCCGGTGGTTCCCAGCCTGAAATGATCATCAATCAGAGGGAGTTCAACAATCCGATTCAGAGCCTAATCCTACACCTACTGAATTAGGATTTCCTAGAAGACGAAGGTTTTTTGGTTAAACCAAGTCTTTTAGGGGAGTCTGATAATCATTCGAGTTTGGAAAGTACTGGTATAGACATTTTCAAAAAAATAGTTACTACATCTTTCCCCAGTCTCCAACCTAAGTTTCCTAGGGTTGAGATAACAGATTTATTTGTTAATCTCAATATCTGCCCAGTGATTCCAATGACTTTTTGTTTAAGGATGTCATTAGATTAATCATATTAAATTAATTGACATTACCAGGTGATGTAGAGGTGCCCAGCATCATTTAGCCAAGGAGTTTCACAACCTCGGAACTATTGATATGTTGCCCCTGTTGATACTTGGCCTTTGCTGTGGGTGTGCACCGTAGGATGTCTAGCAGAATCCTTGGTCTGTACCCACTAGATGCCAGTAGCACTACCTCCAGTTGTGACAACGAGAGCTACCTCCAATCACTGCCAAGTGCCACCAGCGGTCAAAATCAACCCCAACTGAGAACCACCATACTATCCTTAACATTTCACAGAAGCTCAGAAAGTTCATGGCAGGAAAAGTGTTAACACTTAGTAGAAAATCAAGAAAATATACCTGAAAGGTTAGGCTGTGGTTACAAGAGTCCATGCCTCCATTCTCCTGGGTACACAAACTGTGCATTCTATATTTCTGTACAATTTCCAGAAGTTGAGTGGGCCCCTCACCTTACATTTTTCATTTGTGTATCATTTACCTCTCCACCAAACCCACTCCAACACCAAACACAAAGAATGAGGAAGGAGGGACTTCCCTGGTGGTCCAGTGGTTAAGACTCTGCACTGCCAATGCAGGGGGCGCAGGTTCAATCCCTGGTCAGGGAACTAAGATCCCACATGCCACGTGGCCAAAAGATAAAAATAATAATAATAATAGGGGAAATAATAGGTGTGGCGTATACGGAAACTCTGTAGTGTTTTCACAACATTTCTGTAAATCTAAATCTATTCTGAAATTTAAAGCTTCTTTAAAAACCACAAAAGTGAGGCAGCGGCTGGTGGTCAAGCTTCTCTCCTCTCACTCATGTCAAACTTTTTAACACAATAATCCCCCTCAAACCTACCGTCAGACATCCCATGCCTCACCATTAAATAGGTTTAGGTAAAGGAGATGTGCTACAGATGTGATTTAAGCTAAAATAAAAACAACACTGGTAGTAATAGATGGAAATTTTCATTTTTATTGATAAACCATGATTTCCTATTGAATAGATCATCAAGTACAATTAACAACAACACTTTAACATTTAAAATTTAAACATTCAGAATCACCCTGGTTCAATATACAAAGCTTTAGTTTCTGGGAAAATGATGTTTTATTTCAACAGTATCCTTCTTATATGCAAAACAGCTTCTCAAAATAGAAGATTTGTGAATAAAATCTTATAAAGCTTCCTGTATACAAAAGAAATCAACTCTACTGTATCAACTGCACCTTAGTAAAAGTCCAAAACATAAAGGCTTGAAGGACCAGAACAGAGCCACATTCTATTAAATCTATCAAAGACAAATCTTAATGATCTATAAATGGAACATGGAACTATCCTATACCACGGATTCAATACCCTGGCAGAAGAGTGGTAAACCGTGGCCTCGTGACAACATGGACAGAATTATTCTTAAATATGTAGTAACATATATATCAGTATCATCCCTATTACAAAGACACACACATACCAATGTGTAAGTGTCCTGTGAAGTGCGAAACTCGGAAATAATCTAGGAAATATGTTTTCCTGTATTACAACCACTGAAATGAAATGGCAACATTTTAGTGAATGATGCAATGTGGCACTGTCTTTTGATGAGGCACATGAAAACACAACTCAGTGGCTAGAAATAGTTTCGAAACAAGCCTACTCACAACCGATATATACTTAATTAAAAATGTATATTTACTGTTTAGTTTCCTAAAGAAAGTAGTATAACGGTTCTTTATTCAAAGTAGTGATAAAAAAAAACTGTACCTCAAATTACTCCCAATGCAACTTAGGACATTTAACATTAACACGAATATCATTTGAATAGATGATAGGAAATTTTTAAGTTCTTAAAGGTGCTATGCTTTACTGGAACTTGAAAAAAAAATCAGAATATTCTTCTGTCTTACAGAAGCCTCTACTGAGAGCGCATAAAGTCCTGAATCTTATCCAAGAGTGAGTCCACGTACTGTGTCTCAGATTTTAAAAGTGCAAGTAAATGATGCAGCCAAGAAGATGTAACGGCACCTGGACCCACGGGAGCCACTGGATGAACACCAACTTAAGTACTGTCCTTATGTTAAGGAACCTTGTCCAGGAGGTATTTACAACGTATTTTTATAGAAAACAGTATTAAACTTCAATCAAGCAAATTAGAAAAAGTGAGGCTGTTAAAAAGAACTCCAGATTACATGCTGGAGGGCTAATAATGGCTCCTTTAAAGAATGACGAAGAAACATCATAGCTCCAATTGTCATAGGACAGCCAGAAATGCTGAATGATATCAAATTGAATTATATCAAAATAATTGAATTGTATCAAAATAAAGATAACTAGCATTATATTGCCAGAATATTTATAACTAAATTTAACATAAAAAGAAATTACAGTTAAATACAACTTTGAAAAAAACTAATGACACCCAGACCCAAAAAAAAATGGGAGCAGGGAGAATTACGCTATGTACAATTCTGAAAATTCCCACGTGTGGAATACAGCATTGCATATATAAGGAACAAACTGTTAGGCAATAAGCATATATCTGGATTTTATATTAACACAATGCTCCACAGATTAGAATATAGCCAAAAATACTAGACCAAAGATGTTATTGTTAGAATATTTTAAAAAACATAAAGCATAATAGGACCACACAATAAAAGGAAGCATTTCATTGACCCAGTGTATTTTAATGGGCTTTAACTTCTTTTTTAGAATTATAACTGAAGGCAATAAGATGGTGAAACCAAATATAATAGCGTTGCTCTGTCCTTGAATGACGTGGCTACTAGTTATTCCTGAAGTTCCGTGTCTGGAATCCTTGGCCAGTCAAAACTAGAAGTCACACATGCTGGTGTCTTAATGAGGTTCCCACTCAGTGGAAAAGAAGTGGGGACTTTAAATTAGTTCATATCAGAAAGTGAAATTGATGGCATTCTAAAGGGAAAGTTTCAACATCAGCAAACTTAAAGGTAAAAAGAGATTTTTAGTATTATTACTCGTAGCATGTGAAGAAAAAAAGTCGATACTGTCAATTATTACTACTATGTGTCCTCCTTTCCCCCTAATGCCTGTGGCTTTTTGGTCCCTTTTAATCCAAGCGCACTGCTGCAGCAGAGCCAGCGCTCTGAGAGGCGTGACAGAGGAAGACGCCCGCGTCCGCAATGCCCCATGCACCTCCAGCTGCGCTGACCCTCTCCCCCATCCTTCTTCTCTTCTTCCTCAATCCCTTCCTTCTCCTCTCTTTTAATACATTTATAATAAAAAGAGATGCATTACAATATGAGTTACAAGGTGAATTTTTCATCTGAAATAATTCACAAAAACTATTAGAGTTCTAGTTTTTAAATGAGGAAATATGTTTAAAAAAGCTACAAACATGGTTTAAAAAAGCTACAAACTGTCTTCCAATGGCTTTCCATTCTGGTGTTTCCTAAAATACTACACTAGAAGTCCGGTATGAACAGAATATAAGCTACGGAATATAAACTATTTATGGTTAGTCTGAGGCTCTCTGGGCAGCGAGGGGGTATCCTTTGCCAACACACTCCTCCAACTTTGTTCTCAGATACTTTCATCTCCAAACAAGTCCTAAGCATATAAAAGCCGAAACCCCGCACAGGAAAGCCCAAACCCAAGTGCCTTTTTCAGATCGGATTGTTTCAAAGGTGTAACACAACGAAAAACTTTTCCCCACTTGAAAGTAAATACAAGAAAATTATGTGCTTGATATTCAACTGCTCTCTCTCCATAGACCACCCTCTGAGGATCTATTTTCTACATGTAGGTTTCAAGCTTTAAAAACCTGAATGTTAGTCATTCCTACCTTTGTGTCCAAGATGTCCATAAGCATTCCATGAACATCCACTCCACTGTAATTTAAGTTTACTAAAATAAAAACATTCTTTTTAAAATTTACTTTAAAATATATTATTTGCATATTTTATTTTTGGATTTATTTTTAAACAGTTGAAAATACTGCAATGCAGCTTCTTTGGAGCCCATGACGATTACGTTTCTACATCCCCTTGAGAGAAATGCCGAGTTCAGGAGTGAAATTAAACCAATTTTTAGATTTAGTAAAAAAAAATCTTTAAATTTTTTGGATATATCTAAAATATTTCAATGTATTTCAAATGAAAAGAAGAAAGGAAGAAGGGAAGGGAAGGCAGGATGAAACAAAGGTGAGAAAAGAGGAAAAACAGGGAAGGGGGAAGAAAGGAATCTTTCCTTAAAATTTCACCCAGATAAATGAATATTATCCTTCCGAATATAGGGTAACCCATGACACAGGGGCTCAAAATTCAAGAATCTTCTGTAAGATTCAGAGCAAGCGTTAGATGTCACTGGACAGCTGGTGGTCTGACACTCAGACACCTGAATCTAGAAGGTTCCACAGGACCCTGGCCAACACCGTACAGTACTTCACATCTCTCTGATCCCCGTCAAACCCCAGCTTCTTTCCCAGACCATGGGGAGGTCCAGTCTGCTACATCTCATACAGGATTTTGTTGTGCCCCTGGCTTAGCATCCCCCATGACTCACATGTGCCTCCTGGTCTAGGATCTTCTGGTCCAAGTCACGTAAGGCACGTGCTGCAATGCCCTCTGACCCCCAGCCTGAACAGAGCCCACATGTGGGGCTGAGGACGCAGAGGAGGGCACCTGGGGCCCCTCTGGGTACTTCCCAGCAATCTCAACCTCTGAGCCACCGGAAGCACAGCGAAGCCAGTCTCTCTCTGCTTCTCTCCAGAGGGAAAACAGAGGAAGAGTAAGGGCTGGGGTGTGTGAGTACATCTGGAGTGGAACAACATCATTTCCCTTTAAAAGAAAAAAAATCACCACCTCCATCCTAAAGAAAGAAGTTATATCTGATGAAGAAGGATGTACTGAGACCACTGGGATGGGTGGTGTAGGCGGAGGGTTAGGGTGGAAACAGAAGGGACAGAACAAGCTCCTCCCACAGGTTTGTTTCCTCCCAGTTCCCAGGAAATCCGTCGTTAATACTAAAGCAGACACTGATGTATAGCAGTGCTTAAGAACCCAGGCTCATTTCCTCTAGAAAATGAAAAGAATCATCTAAAATAACACATTTATTCTGGAGAAAATAACACCTCCCAAAGAATCCTAAAAGATTTTAAGAGGGGGAAATAAAAGAATACAGCTGCAATAATTCTGATTTTTTGTTCCACACAGAAGTCAGGGGAAGAACTCTATGCAGCTACACATACAAGGACCAGTTGTACACCCCCATCCCATCTCATAGAAAGAAAAACATCGATTTTCAAAATAGAGGCGATATTTGCTTATGAAAACAAGACAATCACATGTGACTTCTAGAAATGAAAGTGTTACGCGGAGTCTTTAAAGAAATAAATCATAGCCAACACTGCAAAGAGAACAGAAGCATGAAGCAGACAAGGAGGCAGGCATTAGGGTGAGAAAGGGAGGCCGAGGCCACGCTGTCACAGGGGCCGCAGGCATGTGCGTCCCCACAGAGGTCACAGGAGGACAGCTGTGCTCTGGAGTTGTAGCTTCTCACCGCTTGCCGCCCTGTTCAAAGAAGCAGATGTTGGTTTACATGCCTCCTTTGTTTAGAAGCATTTACTTTGCCAAAACTTAAGAGCATTTCGATACACTTTTCTGAGTTTTCCGTTCTTCACGTAATTTTATTTTTCTTTACAAGAAACAACTGAAATACTCAAGAGGGGCCCAAACTACCAAGTCCAAGAGAGAAACAATGCTTTGAGTCCAGTTTCTGTACCTCCAGCAGCTGGCCAGCATTAAAAGAGAGAAAATAGACCACAGCTGCATGCCGCAGTTCAACCGCAACCTGAAACTCTTCCTGGAACAGGAAAGACTGTAAATTGAGGATGTTTTAACCTCCTTGAGAGTTTATTTTAGGGTGACATTTTCTATGCATTCAAGTAAGGTTCTACTCATTGGAACTACTGAAGAGAAATATTTACCATGGACTTCATTTAAAAATGCAAAAGTATGAAGAGAACTCTACCTGTGTGATGCCTTGTTTCAGTGTTTTAAAACGTTAAGCACATAGTCTCTAAAGCTATTCAACTTGGGTAAATTTTATAGTACAAGCTAATATTTTTAAAAAACTATATAAAGCACCAACAGCACTACAGTAACCTTACTATAAAGCATAAATGATTTTTATTTTTACAATTTTTAAAAATTGTAAAAAATTTGTAAAAAATACAATTGTATTTTTTTACAAAAAATTGTCAAAAATACAATTTCTATTTTCAAATTTCTTCACAATTTTTCATTGACTTTTTTAATATTTTAAGTACGTTTTCTAACTCTAGGGTTCTTCAAAATGGGTTGGTTGGTTTATTCTGACCTTTCCCATGTTTTCATTTTAAATGCATCCCCTCATACATAAGTTGTCTTCCGCAAAAAAATCTCAGAGACTGAATCTTTTTTGCTTTTCAAATGTTTAAAATGTTCTCCATACACCTAAGAAACATCAATTGGAGAATGTTTCAACAACCATGTAACGAAGTTGGATAACTAGGTACTGTCACTGAGTCTCCACAGTGGATCTTATCCTTCCACCAGAAAAAAAGGGCTGCATCAGTGTGTCCCCAAAATGTCCCACAAGAGCTGGGGGTGAACTCCAACAGGAGGCAAAAGATAAGAGGAACTGGCTTGTTGACTTAGAAGGAGAGAGAGCTGGTGCTACCCTCGTCTTGCATGAATACTCCACCAAACACTCCCAACCACGAGGACACGTTCCGCATACTTTAAGGTGTAATTATCTACAACTACCTACGACATGAAAATGTTCATGATTCTCATGTGTTCTAATGATTCTGAGCCCCAGGAGTGCTTATTCAGGATGGATGTGATGACAAGCAGAAACATTAGCCTGAAGATCACACACCGACCAAAAGTCACTCTGTGATTGAACAGAGATTCGTCCTGATCAACTTAGATGATCTCCAGACTAGATCTCTACTTTCACATCCTAAATTTCTAACATTTTATAAAGTAAAAAATTACCAGTAAAGTCAAAGAAGCTCAAGTTATTTTCCAAACAGACTATAGTTTTCTTGAAATGATAAAAAAATCTGTTACAATAAATAAATTTTAGCAAAACAAGACTCCCTCAGTGAAGAAACAGCTAAACCCGACAGGCTCATCCACTGCAGACGCTGTGCATGTTCTCTCCTGAAGAAGCCCTGTTTTAAAACCGGAACCCGATAGAGTGGGTGCTTGGAATAGGAGCAGAACCTTGGAAATTGAACATAAATGGACTCTCTGTGCCACTTTTTCTTTGTAAAGTTTGTAGCTGGGAGTTAAAAACCTAAAACATTATGAGCAAAACCATCACTTTTTAATATATGCTAAATGCTATCATGTGATTATTCTTTTGTAAATTATCAATTGTCTTCGTTTAAACGTAAAGCTCACCTTCTGCCCTGCCACCTCTTTCACTACCCCAAACAACACCCGCCCCCCACAAAGCCAATCCAGCAGACAACCGCTCTGAATGAAGGAGTGAATGAATGAATGAATGCCTGGCGTAACTCCCAAAGTCTCACGAACCTCAGGACACACTTACTTGGTTCATAGTAATCCATTATGGACACTGAAGCATCTTGTGTATTTGACACTCTAAAGTTTCTCACAGAAGGAATATCAACACAGAACTGGGTTTCATTTACCTTGAGAAATACAAAAGACTTTTAAAGGTGTGGCAAATTATGTGTTCAAGAGAAAGTAAAAGACATTTCTATCTCTCATCCTTTTATCAAACAGCTATAGAAATGAACACTTAGGGAGCATTTCTACACACCCGGTACTGGGGTAAGCACTGTATAGAAATTACATCATTTATCTTGTAAAACAGTCCCTGCATGATCGGTATTGTTCTTACTTCCATTTTACTGAAATGGATACTGAGAATTAGAGTGGTTAAGTAAGCAGGAGCCCAGAAGTGCATGTCCCTGGCCCTGGTGCTTCACCAAAATCCCCCGTCTCAGCTTTGCACCCCATCCTGGTTGCTGTTACTGACTCACACCAGCCCCCTTCTCTGGAGAATCACCCTCAGCTCACGGGAGTCACCTCATCCAGTAAGTGAGGTAACCTCAGAGTGGGAGGTGTGGCCCACAACCAATAACTGACTGATATGGGCACACAAGGCCAGCCTCCTCGCCTCCAGGGGTACAAAAGGCCAGCCTCCTTGCCTCCAGGAAGGACACTTAATGCCAATTTGGCAAATAATACTGGTTAAGGAATCTGAAATTGATAAATTCCTTTAAACATTCCATTACATACCAATTAGCAGTAAGTGAAAAGACAAATTAGCCAGTCAAAATGTAATGGACACTCCAAACCTAATTACGTTATTTTAAAAAACCTTAAATGTATTTTTCAAACCCCAAATTAGGCCCATGGCTATCAAACAGTATTTAATATATGAAAATCACTGAACAGCAAAAGAATCCAGAAACTTTGAATTAGTTTTAACAGCTTTTTAACCAAAGTGGTTTTTGAAGGCTTAAAACAAAAAGAACATTAAGGAACTAGATTTTTCAAAGTAGGTTCACTGCTGAAACAGTATGATTGATTCACACTTGGCAAAACTGGAATAAGAAACATACATATTCCCCCCATGTAACATGAAATCCTAAGAACACTTAGAATTCAATTTTGATTCCACATATGAATTTCATATAGATGTCAGAAGAATAAACTTACGTGCCAGCAGTTTTGAGACATAACAAGTAGAGTCGTAAATTCCACACTAACCTTCCTCTCACATATTTTATGCACCTTATTCTTGGATCGATAGCTTTCACACAGTAATGGGAAGAGTACATGAAAATTACATAATAATTTTGTGTAAGGACCAAACCTCTGAGAATATTCTATGATTTAAGCACCTAACTTTTCAATGCAGGAATATTAACCCCTTTGGGATCTATTAAAAGCCTTTTTTTTATGAAAGCATTTTAAAACATGTAATTAAAGCTTTCACCGTCAGCATTTTTTTTTCATCAGCAGCATTTACACAAATATGTTTAGCAATTCCCTGAAGCAAAGTTGTTCCCCAGTTGGCATCTGGACTGCATTTTGGAAATTATATCATAGCAATTGCTCTTTGTTGAACATCTGGTATGAAATAATAATTTTGTTATCAAGACTTTCATCAGGCTCACCATTAATAGTAATTCTCCTGAAACTAATTTTATAATAATGTCTTTTTAGTGAGGACAGCAGATAGTTGCCATGTGAAAGTTGTTCAGGGACACAAAAAGCCAAAATAATGACATAAAGAAAACGTTTAAAGGAAAGGTAATTTTGAACACAATAAATAGTGGCTTTGTCAATGGTTACCAATGTGAAACTTAGGTTTTACTACTTACAGAGTCTAAGTAGAGGTTGAGTTTTCCATGGTCGTGTTCTACTTTTTTCACGGTCTCACTCAGGGAAATGGCATCTGAGGACACGGTAAACCCACTGAGGAGGTTAATTTCCATAAGGGCCATGCCACTTCTACCTGGGCCCAGAAACCTAAATCAGAGAGGAGCGGATAGAAGAGAACCCTTTAGGAAAAACCTGAAGCTGTTGGCAAACTATCTTCATATAAATATTAAAACCGCCAAGTGTTATTCCAAATATTTACCGTTTCCTTGAAATAAAAAATGACTACAGAAAACAGTAAAAAGGTAATCCTTTCCTTACAGGTCTGAAATTCTTATAACTTTCAACCACATGAGGAATAGAACAACGGGTCCATTTGTCAGTCAGCATGTGATGCCTGCAGTGCAGCAGACTTGGGCCCTGGGCTTAAGGAAGGCAAACGTTGCCCCTTCGGTGGGCAAATCTGTTTTCTGGCGGCTGATACCAAACGACATTGCATTTTTCATTTTCCCAAAAGCTGATGGCACTAAGCTCTCCAACTCAAAGCTAGGAACCGAAAAAGAGGCATCACTTGACCACTTAGCAGGAGACAGCGGCCAAGTCATCGACAGCCTCTTCTTCATCGGGTTTTAGAACAAAGAAGACCCGTAGGCAAGGTCCTTCCCTTTCTTCTCCCGCATACTTGGAGCACGTTTTGTGTTTGCTTTAGCCTCCTCGGGAGAATGACAGGCCTTGGAAAGCTTTATCACGCTGCTCGTGCTTTAACCCTGTTGTACACGTCGTGACTATCAAAGCATCTGGGCACCAACAACATTTTGCCTCCTTTAAAATAATTATTTTTCTAAAATAAATAGATGGCAAGAGCTTTTTGTTTGGCTCTGAAACAGCCCAATGTCATTATGGAAAGGAGTGTGTCTCCAACATGAAAGTCTCTTAGCATCGTCCAGTTGGTTCCTGTTGTCCTTTAAATGGCAAAAGCAAGAAGGGCGCGTAGAAAATCTTGCTTTTTTTGGGGGGGGGGGCGGGGTTACGCGGGCCTCTCACTGTTGTGGCCTCTCCCGCTGCGGAGCACAGGCTCCGGACGCGCAGGCTCAGCGGCCATGGTTCACGGGCCCAGCCGCTCCGCGGCACGTGGGATCTTCGCGGACCGGGGCACGAACCGGCGTCCCCTGCATCGGCAGGCGGACTCTCAACCACTGCGCCACCAGGGAAGCCCAAAATCTTGCTTTTTAAAGTAGCAAACTGATGCCTGCCAAATGCGATTGAAAAGCCACACGGTACAAGTGCTGACTGCAGTGGGCTCGGTGATCCCAGGCAGCTGAAACCATCTGCTGGTGAGGCACTCAGCCAGAAGAGATGCTATTGAAAACCAATATGGGCATTAAAACTAGAGGGGTTTTAGAGATGAGAAAAACAGCCCACCTGCTTAGATATGATGACTTTAGTGCCTCATCAGAAGTGCTTTGGTTGACCTGGTCTTTCCACCAGCCAGGGGCAGAATTTGTTAAATTACTAGGCCACAGAGAAACCTTTTCTGAGGTGAGTAAGGGCTTGGACCCTACTGATGAGAATAGAGTACCTGAAACACCAGCTATTCTTTTTATAAAGTGCCACTGAAAGAATTCATTTAAAATGTAGTTTGTATTTCATAGCAGATTCTTCTCAGAAAACTAGTAGCAACATCGAAATCCTTTTTATATAATGCCCCCAACCCTGACATTAAAACACTTCCCTTCTCCAGGTCCTTCAAAAAAAGAAAGAAAGAAAAAGATATAGATGTCCTCTACCTAGCAAAGTCTATTGCCTGTCTGATTCCCTGATGCTGGATTAAGATTTGGAATCCTGCATCTTTACATGAGCCCCTATAAACAGTGAAACCGCATTATGGTCTGAATCTCAGTTTCACCTCATTTTCCTCCTCTGTGTCTTTACCTGACCTCCCTAAGAGGTAAAATCCTTCTCATTGCTCCATAAGGCTATTCTTCTTTGCCCTTTTCAAAAGTAGAATTTTAGACTCGCTATAAGCAGCTCTTTGCAGGAAACCACCCTCACAAGGAAACCCCTTTTCCTGCCACATTAGCAAAGCTATATTGTAACTAACCTTAAACCAGGCGCCCCCGTGCTCTACTCATCTCCAGCCCAAGCACACTTTTCAAATCTTTTGATCACATAATATACCTTGCCTAACCTGTTGGTTCTTTCTGTAGGTCAAAAAAGTAGAAATGAAGAATAAGTAATTAACAGATGACCAGATCTCTTCCCCAGCTTCCCCTTTAGTAATCTTATACACAAACTGTGTGAACAAGATAACATCTAAAGAAAGATCACAAGAAGTCCACAAGCCTGCAAACGGGGGCGGGGGGTGGGGGTGGGGGAATGGCAATGGCTCTGACTCCCCATCTCGATGATTAACTGAGATTACTCCCTTTTTTCCCTTTAAAAACTGTCACAGCTGGACTGAATCTTCAGAGTTGTTCTCAGGACATGAGTCCACCTTCTCCCCAGATTGCTGGCTTTTCTGATTAAAGCATCTTTCCTTTCTACCAACAACTGCCTCTCAGCTATTGACTTTCGAGCGGCAAGCAGCCAGACCTCAGTTCGGTAACAGTGTTTTCAGGATTTATTTTTATTAATTTCTGTCTCCTCTTCCAAATAGTAAGTTCTGTGAAGACAAGGTTGTGTCTTTCTGGCTAACCATTATATTCCAGATCCTGACACTGTGTCTGGCACATAATGGAGACTAAACCAATATTTACTGAGCGAATGAATGACTGAAGGAGTAAATGAGAAAAGCAGGGATAATGATAGCACTTACTTTATAGAGTAATTCTAAGGCTTAAATGAGACATGTGTGCAAGTCATTGATACAATGCCTGGTATGTAAGTTTGTGATAAATGTAGGTGGTGGTTGTTTAAATAATAATAACTTGATGTTGTTATTCTGGAGCAGAGCCCAGTTGCAATCTTAGTAAAGTATAACGGGAGTCCTACTTTCTTCTCAGCTGAAAAGGAAGCTACTGCAGAGATTCTGATATCCCCAAGCTGCTGGTTCAAAATGCCCAAACAGGTGAGGAAAGGGGCAAACACATTGACAATTTATACCAAAATCAGGAACAGGAAGGCCCTGGGACTTCCCTGGTGGTCCAGCAGGTAAGACTCCACACTCCCAATGCAGGGGGCCCAGGTTCAATCCCTGGTCGGGGAACTAGATCCCACATGCATGCCACGACTAAGAGTCTGCATGCCGCAACTAAGAAGTTCACATGCTGCAACCAAGAAGTCCGCATGCTGCAACTAAGAGCCCACATGCCTCAGAGAAGATCCCACATGCCGCAACTAAGACCTGGCGTGGCCAAAATAAATAAATAAATAATATTCTTAAAAATACTTTCCAAAAAACAAAAGGAACAAAAAGGCCCAAGATAGTAGGGATGGTAGCAGCAATGGAGGAGACTGGGTTCAGGCAATGGCTAAGAAGGTTGACCATCTGGAGAAACACCTACAGAGGACCTTGAGAGGATCTGGCAGCTCAGGGCCACATCAGTGACCTCCAGCCCAACAACAGCCCAAGGTCAACCAGACGCTACGGGATATTTAAAAAGGGCAGGCAGCAGCTCCCCGATATCAGTGCCTCTTGCAGTAACACCCTGCTGAACACCAAATCATGCAGAGCTAAGAGGGGAGATTGACAAGGAAGAAATTTTAGTCTCTTGATTCAAGAACTTTCTGAAGGACTTGCTCTCAAACTTATGTGTGCATTAGAATAAGCAAGAAAGCTGAAGGCGGCTTCACAGACCCTGAATCTATGAAGTCAGTAGTCTTGAAACGGATACCTTTTTCTTATGACTTAACAAGATCCTCAGATGCTCTGGACACAGAGCAAATTTAATAGTCACCTTATTAAGTACTCCCAGAAGCTGTTAAGTGCCTAATTATCCAATGCAAGGATCTTCTAAACTGGAATATTTTCACTGTGTCTAAGAAAAAAAACTATGCTCTTCATTGAACTTGCACACTCTTATGAAGTTTTGAGTTAAGTGCACAAAACTACTAAACGTTAAATATGAACCTGGAATAATTACTTAACAGAAAAATGACCAACAAAAAGAAATAATCAATTTTGCAGTGTTAAACATGATTCGTTAAAGTTTTTCTAAATTAAACCTGAGTTTTATTAAACTTTTATATTCAAACTTGTTATAAATACAAGGAAAACTTGTAAGTAATTTGGGCATGTTGAGAAATGCTTAAATACAACTAGCAGTATTTCTAGTTTGTAATCTGAAGTGTAATGCATAACTGAAATCTTTGTTAAATGTAACTCCTTACATTGATATAGTTCAATAACTATACAGAGTTATATTGAATATAGTTAAATATATAAACAACCACATATATTTAATTAAATCTTCAAATCTATTTTTTTAAGGAGAAGGAGAAAAAGGAGGGACTTAGAGACCAACCTTGTGCACACATTCAAATTCAAGTGATTGGTATCATCTTTATCATCTTTTACAGCAATGTCTAAATCAAAGGCTTCTTGATCTTGGATAGATCTTTGGATTCTGGAAGATCTGGACTCTTTCACATTATAAATAACATTAAGCTGTAATAAATAACAAATAAGCATAAATAATAAGTTACTAGCAATAATTTGCCTTCATTATGTATCCTAAATATTAGGTAATGATTCTCTTTGGGATAAACCCAATTAGATTGGTAATCTTCAACTTAAAAAAAAATTAGTTTTACTAGCTAATGAAGTATCATTAACAAATATAATTATAAGAGTTTATAAACGATGATGTTTAAAATTGAGAAAATTGTTAGGTAATATTCCAAGTATCAGAGACCATCGTGGACAATATTCATGTGCATTTTTTTTTCAAATAATATAAAACATTCCCCTGAGGGAAAAAGTTAAACTATCGCCAAGTTTCCTGAAAGCATCCACTAATTTCTAAGCTCTGCTGCCCAACTGGAGTTATTTTTCACCAACTGGAACTATCAGTAAGATAAATCAAAATGTTTTCACCCAAGAGCCTTGGTGGAACAAAAACCTATTCAACTGCTAAGGCTTCTTTTTCGATCACACAATGTTTTTCAAAGAGGATGAAATAAATGATGGATTTCAAGTCAACTGGGTCTTTTTCAGCATATACTCTGTGCCCACCACCAATGTGAATGGAGCTGTGGGGACCCTGAGGAGGTGTGAGGACCAGTGTTTTCCTCAAAGGGACCCTAAGATCAGAAGCTTGGGAATGTCCTCTAAATTTCCTAGGCTTGCCTCGTGTCAAGTCGAATCGGGATCTATTTAAATTCTTCACCCCTTCCGCTTTTTTGATACTAAGGTTCATAAACCTTACTATTATATGTAATACTGTATTTTTTTTTTTTTGCTAATACTTAAATCTCACACACACACACACATGCCCCTCCGACCTAAACGTGTAGTGTCCACTGTGGATTTACATACTTTAAAAAAAAATCCTCTCTCTAAGCCTTCATCTTTCAAATAATCTTTCAAACCTAAGAGTTCCAACTTTTTATTCTGCCACACCTACATCATATAATCCTTCCTCCCCTTGATCATTCTGGAATATCTCAGTCTGGACATTCTCCAACTTTTCCTTAAACTACAATTAAAAGTGTAGAGTGTTCTTGGCGCAGTTGAAGAATGGCTCCATCAATTGGAGAGATAGTCTCCGTGATTTTCTTTACCCCCTTTCCCGTGGCACGTATTTTCCTTTAGAGACCAATCTCATCACAGAACAAACACGACTACTAGATTTGTCCCCTGGGTCATAATTAATATTCATCTATAACTAAGTGTTAGCATTTATATTTGGTCCACAACAGAGCTGAACTGCTCACTCAGAGAACGTCAAGAAATCTTGCAGTTTATTTCCAACAGCTTTGCTTTTTATCATTTATTGCAAACCTGAGAGTTTTCCTTGCCCTCCTTTTTCCAGAGCACTTACAAAAATATCAACTAAAGGAAATGTCAATACCTATTTCTGGGTGACCAGCTTTTTTGCAACTTTTTTCTCCATTACAAGAAGTACCTATTGGTCCCTACGTTTCATTTTCTGCATGTTAATGCAACATAGGACTGGTGAACATTCTGACCACTAGGTACCATGTTTACTGCTGTGTCCTTCAAATCTCAAATAAAAGTCATCTGACTTCAGTAACTTATCTACATTTGGTTTATCAAGAATGAGTTCCAACCAATTTGGTGGTTTAAGTACATAAAATTTTTCAATCGTATCTAAAATATCTTATGTATTTACTTTTGGATTTACTCTTCACATGAAAAGACAGCTTGAGAGTGAGAATTTTCACATGGTCTTTGTTAGTAAAGACCAATACAAAGGGACTTCCCTGGCGGTCCAGTAGTTAAGGCTTCGCCTTCCAACACAGGGGGTACGGGTTCGAGCCCTGGTTGGGGAGTTAAGAGCCCACGTGCCTCATGGTCAAAAAACCAAAACATAAAATAGAAGCAATATTGTAACAAATTCAACAAAGACTTTAAAAAAAAAAAAAAAAGACCAGTACAAATTATTCACTCTTTTCTCTTTCTATCCTTTTCATTGAATACTGTTCTTTATAACTGTGATTTTTCCTTGATTTTAAAAAACATTTACTGTGTTTTGAGTATCGTACAAAATAATCTTCACATCATTTCTAAGTTTCCAAATTATACCTGACCATGTACCCTTCACATTGTGCCTTAGAAAGTACATCTGTTCTCTCAACAAGAATAGTTGTACTGGTTTTTGAAAAAGTACTTTTTCTCTATAATAGCCTTTTTTTTTAACTTTCTCAGTAAATCTTTCAGGGTTTGTTTGGTTTGTTTTTTATAACCAAGCACATGATCTTTTTTAGTACTATCACATATTATTTTGCATCCCAATAACATGGTTTTAGGTCCCCATGATTTTCATGTATTATTAAGCATAATAACTTCCATTCAGTATTTTACATACTACTTCCATTTTATTGTATCCAATTACACCATAAAGGGTAGATTTCTTTAGATTTTCTTCCTAGAGCAGAGCACTGAACATCTCATGCTCTAATTGTTTTATTTACTATAATATAAAATTTTACAGCAAAGGGACACATTTCCTATCTTCAAGTCAATTACTTATAATACCATGTGGACCTTTATATTGTTAAATGAATATTAAGAAATGGTAAGTAAAATGCTATATGGTTATCAAGTCATAGTAGAAACTCTACCCAGCATTACAATTTCTAAGCTGTATTTTTACAAAAGAAGGTGGGAGTTCCCAACAATTCACATGAATCATATTGGAGGATTTTAATCCTTACTTCAAAAAGCATATAATACTCAAGAAATATTATCAAACTATAGATTATCAAACTATATAGTTGCTGTCTACTCACCAGCTAGTAACATCTCCAACACTTTTTGTTAAAGATAGTGATTTATCTTGCCTAAGTCACAGAAATAAATCATTAAGAATTTTATATCATCTAAGTTAAAGATTTAGCAGTGCCCCAAACCAAAGAATTAGTATAGCAAGTCCTATCTAACAAAACAAAAATAAACATTATTACATACCTGACAAATAGCAAATCCAAAACCGCTTGCAGAAATATTGACTTCAGTTGGCTGTACCACAGCAAGCTGAATAAAGGTGGAAAAAGGTGAATAAGGCTAATTGTCCATATCTACGTCCTTCCAACCGGCACAAGAGACCGCTGTTATCCCTCGCTGGGAGTGTAAGCTGTGTGCGCTGTGAAGTTCTAAGAACTTTACACACCTCACATGTCAAAAGTTATGGGTCAACCAGATAAGGGGGGGTGAAGGCTGAGGAAGTACACGTTAGTGCTGTGGACAGGTCTGCCCTTCTGTAGGGGCTGTAGCATGGAAGACAAGAAATGCAAGTCATTCCTCCCTCCTCAAGCCTCGCTCAGCATCGAGTCGCTGGCCTTCCCGAGAACACAATGGCACACCATCACTGACTGGAACCAACACTCCTTCCTTTTCCTTTGCCATCACCCTTCTCCCTCAGGTTCTAGCCTTAAAGTTACCGCTTTCACCCATTACCCTCAACTTCCTACAAGGCTAACCAAGGGAAAAAAGTTAGGGTTTAGCATAGCCCTTCATTCCATTTTAAAGAAAGATTTCTACTACTGGTTCTATCAATTCACCTAAGAGGACATGTGGTGCAGCCTAAAGGAACATGGTCTTCGAAATCATGGGTTCAAATCCTAGCTCTACTGTTACTAGCACCATGATCTTGGGAGAGTTAGCTAAACTCTCTTAGCCTCCGTTTTATAATATGTACAGTGGGGATAAAGGTACTTGGTCTGAGAAGTAAATGCAATAAATAGCACAGGTAAAGAAATCTGGCACAGGGCCTGCAAAGAATAGGAGCTCAACGGGTATTCATTCCTCTCCCAGTAAGACAGGGCCCACGTTTCCTCCTTTTCCAAATCTGTCCAAAGTTCTCCACCCCTCCTCCCTTCCCCAGCTCGGCAAATTCAACCAAAGGAGGGTACTCCTTCCTGCCAGCACAGAGCTCTGGGAACAAGTCTTTGTTGAAGTCAACAGAAAGGAAATAAAGCGGCACTCCGGCAGAAGGAAGCGTCTACACAGACATCTGGAGAGGCACGCCCTTGTCCACACCTCAGCCGTCTGGAGGAGAAAGCGGTTCTGTGTGCTAATCACAAACTTCACAGGACTCAGTGAACCGGACCCCACCGTGGTCACTTGGATATTTGTCTCTTCTGTGTTCATTAGGGCTGCAAACTCAGACAGGGCCTTCAAGGCCACAATGGTGTCCTGTTGGGAAAAGAAAAAGATGTGCGCACATAAGGCTATATTAAGGCCGCCAAAGAGTAAATTTCAGTCACGTTTAGGATGCCACTGCACACTCATCCGCCTTCCTTGGGAGTGGAACCCTCCTCGATTCACCTTTGAACCTGCTTGACCTGGAGTCCAGGGAAGACTCAGAAAACATCCGCTGACTAGAACTGAGCTCCTATTGTACCGGGTACCAGAGACGACAAATGGCTAGTGAGACAGGGAACTCATTTATCCCATAGGGGTATCAGATACGATGTTTATATCAAAGATGAGAAAAAATTAAAATTAGTAACTTAAACCTTTGAGTTAAGTTACTAAACTTTTTATCTGCCATGTAATTCTATGAAGTCATGAAATAAAGCAACCACATATATAGAGAGAGATTTAATTTTATAAATGGTTTATATATATATATGTATATATATATAATTATTTTTATAAAGAAATTTAAAGTGATCATCACTCACCTGGGTAGATGCAAAACCTCCCAAGCTATTTCTCTGCCTGCTTAGCCACCTCATAATCGGGATTCCCTCAGAAATCTGATGCTGCAGGAAGTGTGAGAGCAGTGCATAGGCCGCAACTTCAATATCCAGGGAGCTTGGTTGCCAGGATTCAGAAAGTCTGGACACTGGTGACACCCAGAATTGCATGTCTCCTGCGGGAGAAAAGTAGTAATGGTCTGGCCAAATACAGAAAAATTACACTTGATACCATTAAACATTCCTACACTGGTCCCAGTTCTCCCTGACTAGCATAAAAGTATACATATTTCTATACATGTGTATATTGATGCCAAGCAAATATACGCATATTCACACACACACACACACGTACTTACATGTCACTTCTTAAACTATTAAAACTTATAAAATTTCATCCTTGTCCTTTTACTTATATTTGAGGACATTTTGATAAAAATATTTTCCCAAGAGAAATTCCATATGTTTGGCTCAAGACCAAAAGGCTATAAATTATTTTTTTAAAAAACCATACTCTGGGGCTTCCCTGGTGGCGCAGTGGTTGGGAGTCCGCCTGCCGATGCAGGGGACACGAGTTCGTGCCCCGGTCTGGGAAGATCCCACATGCCGCGGAGCGGCTGGGCCCGTGAGCCATGGCCGCTGGGCCTGCGTGTCCGGAGCCTGTGCTCCGCGACGGGAGAGGCCACAACAGTGAGAGGCCCGCATACCACAAAAAAAAAAAAAAAAAAAAACCATACTCTATTCCAGACCATCCCAAAATATATTAGGACACATTGGAAAGAACCCTGTTCTGGGAATCTGCCATTAACCAGCCCTAATGGGAAAGACTCCTTTTTTCATTATCTGAGAGGTGGTGTTATAAGTTCAAAACTCCAAGACTCCAAGAAAAAATGAGGGACCCTGGCCACCCTAACAACCTTCCTAGAGATATTCCTGCTAGCCCCCAGATGAACATGCTATGTGGTACCCCCTCCCCGTTCTCTCAAATATTACTATGTAGATGATGACTGCACTTCGGTGGAATGTGAAATAACTACCACTTAGCCAAGCAGAGAAGCAGAAATGTCAAGGACTACTTCAGCCTCCATGCAATAATCTTCTAGTCCCCAGCACTGCAACAGGTGACAAGGATGTAATCTAACTTACTGCTAATAATAACACACTCTTTTTTACAGTCTCAGAAGTCTCTAAGCACTTTCCATAATCACCCCTTCTTGAATGAACAGAGCTTTAAATAAACTGACATGACCCAAAACTCTTTCTGCCCACCCAGCCCTTCTGCCACACAGAGGCCATTTGGAAAGTAATAACACCTGTACTTTTTGTCCTGTTGTAGCTCATAAGCAGCTGTATGATTAAAAACTCACAGTGCCCATTCCAAAACTGTAAAAACAATCATACAGCTCACTAACAGCATTTTTTGACATTTGCATTTCTGTTAGCATTTTAATTCACATTTTCGAACACCTACAACGTGGTAAGCCCTGCACCTTATCTCATTTAATCCTCACAGCAACCCTAAAGCAGCTGTTACTCCCATTTTAAGACGGGGAAACTGAAGCTCCTAAAGGTAACTAACGGAACCAGAATTTGAGCCCAATTCTCTCCAAAAACCAAGGACTTCATGATCACTCAAGGCCACCAAACCAGAAATGGCAGCAGACGATTCAAAGGGTAACTGACACGTGGCAGAACATATCTAAAAGAAGGAAAAACCCAAGGCCCCACGTTCTCTAGAAAACTCTTGGGGAGAGTAGCAGCAGAATGGCCATGTCAACCCTTCCTGATCTTACTTGCATCTCATTTTCATCCCATTCAGAAGACATAAATGTAATCAACTTCGCACCTGGTGTACAAAACTTTCTCACATCGTTTACACATTTCATAACGCAGAACGGGTTGCACACGTTACCTTCTTGTTCTGCTCTCCAAGTCAGCATATTCAAAGCGTCCTTGGCTTTAGGGCTTCTCACAGATGACAGCGCATAAGTTACAAGAGCCAGGGTGTAATTGTCTGAAATTCCTCTATCGAATTCAGACTCCAAAAAGTTGATAGACTCCTGCACATCACTATTAGGCTGGAAAGAAAAACTATATATTTTACTATTCAGAATAACCTGTCACCAACATATTTAAATAAAAAGTATTTTCAAACATGCATTCAAAAACCATTTCAGTGTCTATTAAGCACCCGCCCTTGTCCTAGGCAATGGGAATCACCCCTGATCACTGACATTTAATGATCTGCCATGTATTTTAAAAATAACATTGCTTTCCAGGTTCTACAAGCAAATAGGCACCATTCCGTAGAGGGAATAAAAAATAAGAAGTGCAGCTTTTGCTAGTGTTTTTCCCATTGACTATCACGAACTAAGAGGAGGGCATAAAATATAGCCTGAGAAAGATACCTCTCTTATATGACCTCAGGTGTTGAAGTTCTAAATTGAGGGGAAAGTATATATTCTCAGCTTTTGGGATGTGGCCACAAATGCAAAGCAGAAGAATACTCCAATCCGAGGCTTCAGATGTGATGGAATATGGCAAAATCCTGTAATTTTCCAGACATGTATTTGACCCATCAAGACCTCCCTTCCTTGTGATTTTCCACCCACTATTTATTAAAGATTAAATACCTGATACTTTTTATATCCCAGGAGAGAAGTCACAATATAAGCCGTAAGGGTTACTGGACTTTTATTGCCACCTTGAAGCTCGCTGTGGATCACTCTTCCTGGCTCCCAAAATTCACCACTGGATTTTTGATGTCCTTTGAGCCAAGCATATGCTCTGTGTAACACATTCTGGTCAATATCTATGTAAGGATCAGCTTCGAGGAAACATCTTAAAACAAAAGCTGACAACCTTGGTGAAAAGGGGGGAAAAATTACATAAAATACACTTTATACAGTCCTCCAAATTATACTGAGCAATAAAACACCAGCAATAACAACCCTTTTCCCCCATCAGAAGATTCACCAAAGGGCCAATCACTGAAGATAGAACAAAAGGAAGAAAGACGACAAAGAGACAACAAAGTGAACAGCTCAGCTGGGCCAGTGGGCACGGCTTCCCCTTGGGTGTGGCTGGGAAATTCCAGGTCAACTCACAAAAGAGCAGAGTTGGTAAGAACTTGGAAATCATCTAATCCCGCCTCTTGATTTTAAAGGTTGAGAATTCGAAACTCAGAGAGAGTTAAATAAACTGTCCAAGGTTATTCACCTTTGGACTGTTCCGGGTGTTTACCAAGGAAGATCTCATCACACACTTAGCTCAACCTTAAAGCAGTGGATGAAGTATGTTTAGTTCACAATCAAACTGTCGTGCTTTTGAGTAGAAGAAATGGATATTTTCTCTCCTATAGGACAGGAATCAGCAAATTACAGCCTGTAGGCCAAATCTGTCTGCGCCAAACACAGCCCACAGTCTGTTTATATGTGCCTCTCCCCACTGCACAGCCCCCAACCTCCACCTAAGAACAGTTTTTAAATGGAGAAAAATAGTGAGGATGGGGACTTCCCTGGTGGTGCAGTGGTTAAGAATCTGCTTGCCAATGCAAGGGACATGGATTCGATCCCTGGCCCAGGAAGATCCCACATGCCGCGGAGCAACTAAGCCTGTGAGCCACAGCTACTGAGCCCATGTGCCACAACTACTGAAGCCCGCATGCCTAGAGCCCATGCTCCACAAGAGAAGCCACCGCAATGAGAAGCCCACGCACCGCAACAAAGAGTAGCCCCAGTTCGCCACAACTAGAGAAAGCCCGCGTGCAGCAACGAAGACCCAACGCAGCCAAAAATAAATAAATACATTTATTTTTTTAAAAAAAAGAAAGAAAGAAAGAGGGTGGAGGGAAAAAGGGAAAATATGCAACAGAGGCTCTATGGGGCCTGCAATGCCTAACATATTTACTATCTGACCCTTTAAAGAAAAAGTATGTCAGTGTCTGCTACAGAACATTAAATACTGAGGTGAAAAGAACATCAGGCAATAAAACACTGAAACCTTTCTATTTATGGATCTACATCCTGACTCGCGCCAAAAGAAAATATGAAGCAGATCTGTTTCACCCTATAAAAGATTTAGTGTGGCAAACATTACTAATATCCAATATGATGCAGTTCTCTTTCACTTTGGGTACGCAGAAGAATTCACTTCTTTGCCCACTTGAAGTTAGGCATGGCCATGGGGCCAGCTCCGCTCATGGTAAAGTGATAAGGAATCTTACACCGCGCTGAAGCTTCTAACTGCCACTGCTGGATACTCCAGCCCTCTGTCCCCGGGCTGCAGCAAGCCTAGAGGCTCAGGGTGAGTTCACAGTGGAAATGCAGCGTGAGCACAACCTTTGTTAATAAACCACTGAGATTTAGAGGGTTGTTACCACGGCACACCTTATCTAACCCTACTGACAGAATTAGCCAATCTTTTTCTGAGTGAAAAATGAACTGAAGACAGTAGAAGGAGAGAGTAATCATCCAAAGTCAGCCATGTGGAGATTTCATTCTGGAGGAAACTCTGGAGGTTCATTACTTAACCTCATCACTGTTTTTTCACAAAAAATAAACTTAAAGAAACTACATTGGGGCTTCCCTGCTGGCGCAGTGGTTGAGAATCTGCCTGCTAATGCAGGGGACACGGGTTCGAGTCCTGGTCTGGGAGGATCCCATATGCCACGGAGCAACTGGGCCCGTGAGCCACAGCTACTGAGCCTGCGCGTCTGGAGCCTGTGCTCCGCAACAAGAGAGGCCGTGATAATGAGAGGGCCGCGCACCGCGATGAAGAGTGGCCCCCGCTTGCCGCAACTAGAGAAAGCCCTCGCACAGAAATGAAGACCCAACACAGCAAAAATAAATAAATAAACTCCTACCCCCAACATCTTCCAAAAAGAAAAAAGAAACTACATTGACCGTATTAATACAGAATTAGTGTTGATTGTGTCCGATTAAAAAAAGACCTATGTCGGGCTTCCCTGGCGGCGCAGTGGTTCAGAGTCCGCCTGCCAATGCAGGCGACGCGGGTTCGTGCCCCGGTCCGGGAAGATCCCACATGCCGCGGAGCGGCTGGGCCCATGAGCCATGGCCACTGAGCCTGCGCGTCCGGAGCCTGTGCTCCGCAACGGGAGAGGCCACAACAGTAAGAGGCCCGTGTACGGCAAAAAAAAAAAAAAAAAAAAAAAAAAAAAAACCTATGTCACAATACTCCATATTTCTAACCAATTTTTCTTACCAGCTGCACCATCATCATATTTTATTGCTGCTTTTCCCACCAAAAAAGAGGGGGATTTATGACTTATCTTTTCTAAATAAAAACGTCTGATGTACTAGTGTTTTAAAACCATATTTAAAAAGGAGAATCTCTTTTAAAGCCAGGCTATGGAAAAGCAGCCTCCAAGCTGATACAGAGACACATCTGTCAATTTCATGGCCATCGTGACCTAGTGAGAGCCCATTCGGTGACATGGATTTGTTCCATTGGCAAAAACACTTACCAAGTGCTCCCAGAAGGGTCATCATTCCCAAAAGCACTGAAAGAGCCATCTTCCCTCTGATAGAGAAGTTCTCTCTGGTAACCTGAAGACACCAAAATAGACAGATAATCAACGTAATCAAGTTGCAATGAAGGGAAGTTTCTAATCATGACTTCATATTGAGGAAACATGGGCAGCGAATGGGAAAGAAGACATGAAATCAACTAACGTTGAATATTTTCTATATCATGTGCTGTGGGAGATTAAGAACATCAGGACTTTTCAAGTAGAATGTATAAAATAAGAACCGTGATAGCCCCAAACTGGAATAAAGTCAGAAGAATACCATCACACAGACAACAGTTCTATCCATTCAAAAGCAAGTAAATTAAAAAGCGGAGTATTTAACTCTGTAGTGTAAACTACAATGGTTTCAATGCTTAGTCATCTAAAATTGTTTGCTACCTAAGAAAAATACTAGCTACAGTATCATAACTAAAATTTAAAGCTAAAACGAGAAGTAAAAATACTTTCTACTCTTAGACCACCAGCAGAAGGGAGAAAATTGCTAAATAATCTAACACAGTGGCTCTAGAATTTTTTGGTCATGACCAACTGAGGTAAGCCCCCAAACTGACCTGTGCGCCCAAACGTCAACTCTAAGTTCTCACTAAATAAAAAGAACATGGTGGTGGTAATGAAGTCTCAGTATAGAACTAAATTGGGAAGGGCTTATGGCTCACAGATCTGCTTTAATAAAAGCAGATGTTTCATATTTGCAAATAAGTGGTTGCAAATAGAGACAGATGTTTCATATTTGCAAAGCAATGCGTGCAGGTCTCAAAGTCCAGTGACTGAGAAATCACAGGCCAAACACTGAAAGAGTCACCGGACAAGCCCAACAAACCAACTCGCTAAAAATGATATTAGCCATAATTTATCAATAAAAAGTAAGCAGAAGCCAGAAACATTTCCAACGCAAGGCTTTATCAGTGATCCTCTGATAACCAAGAATTCTTCCCGAAAACTACAGGATTCTACTACAGGAGGGGAGGGCACACAGAATGAACCCAGCAGCATGGCCATGCAGTGCCTGGCAAACATACTCACTGGTGAAACGTTGAATTCAATCCCCAATAAACTCTAGTAACAAAAACATTTTACTTTATGAATACCACATTTTAGAAGCATCAATACCTATAATTAATTCTTCATATTTGACTAACAAAATATGAGTGTTAGTCATTTAAAATTCGTGAATTTGCTCTTGCCAGGTCCCCAACTTTTCTCATTGAGCCTTTCCACAAGAAACCCCAGCTAGATCTGAGTATCTGATTTAAGCTACAGTAAGACAAAATGCATAAAAAAACAAGACACTGTTTCACGGTGATCTTTAAGACCTATGGTAAAAGAGATGGAAACAGCATTTAAGTGATGAGAGAGTTTTCTTAATTTGAAGAAGGGAGCGTTAGGTTATACTCTTTATGTTTAAAACTGAAATATTACAGCATGGTAACTAACCAGGCAACTTTTATCCAACTGTGACTAGGTGTCAGGAACTGGTCAAAGCCCTTTTCAGGTATTAACTCAGGTAATGCCACAACTCTACGATGTAGAGGCTATCTGCTTTTTAGAGATGAAGAGATCTGAACTTAGAATATATCATGTGCGAGGTCACACAGCTCATAGGAACTGAAATTAGGCATTAGCCAAGGTCCATCTGTCTCCAAAGCTGCTGCTTCCTACTAATTCATAGAGCTCTTTCAATGATTAATATATGAAAAGCTCTTCGCACAGTACCTTTTACATTCTCTCGGTAAACAACAGATATCACTCCGTAACATAGGTGTAGAAAAAGACTTTCTAACCACCAAACTTTTAAGAAAAAATAACTGACTACAAAAAAATTGTTTCAAACTTTTCCATGGCAAAACACTATAAACAAAGTTGAAAAACAGATGACAAATTAAAGGAAAATATTTGCAACATATAAGATGGATAAATGGCTAATCTTCCTAACATTAATACTATACAAGTCTATGTATATGTTTTTATATATTAGTACTATATATCTTCACATATAGATTATATAAAGAATTTTTTTAATTTAGAGGAAAAGATAAAAACTCCTATAGAGAAAAAATGGACAAAAGACAAGTACAGACATTTCACAAAAAATAAAGAGAGACAGACCTTAAGACAGGAAGAAATGTTCAACTTCATAATAGGTAAAATGCAAATGAAAACTACATATGGAGATACCATTTCTTACCCATCACTTTAGCAAAGATTCAAAAGCTTGACCATTCATCCTGTTGGGGAGACTGTAAGGAAACCAGTACTCATCCGTTGCTAGAGGGAATTCCAAATGGTACAACGCCTGTGCAGTAGAATGTCTATACCTTTTGACCCAGTAATCCTACTTCTAAGGATATATCTGAAGATATACCTCCAACAACACAAAAATATATATGCAGACGACTATTGATTGCAGCGTTATTTGTAATTGCAAAAACATTGGAAACTACCTAAATGCCACCAAATTGGAGACGGGTTGAATAAACTGTGGTACATGTGTACAACAGAGTACTATGCAGCTGTGGAAAAGAATGAGGACTCTCTCTGAGCTGATGAAGAGCAATTTCCTGAATATACTGTTAAGTGAAAAAGGCAAAGTCTAAAATAGCACACATAGTGTACTACCTTTTGTGTAAGAAAAAGAGAAAATAAAAAAACATACGTTAATTTCTGCTAAGAGAGAAAAAGAAAGAGAGAGAGAGAGAGAAGCTAAACAAGAACGTTACCCCCAGAGAGTAGGGAGAAGGGATCCGAGAGGGAAAGATACCCCTTTGCATACACCTTTTAGAATAAGTTTGACTTTTGGAAGCACGTTAATGTTTTACATATTCAAAAAGCAAAATAAACAAGAATGGAAAAAATTCAATGACAGGCACTATTAACACAACCTTAGTTCACTCTAACATGTTTTAATTAACCTTGAAGAAAATGCAACATATAATCTCTTCCTTTGTCAGAGCTGGTCAAGGATCACAGAAAAGCAGAGTAATTTTCTAATGTTCACAAAGGAAGTGAGCAAAAGAGGCCAAGACATTCTCCCTCAATTTCCAATTCAGGAGTAAATCTACCAGGTAGAAGAGTTTACGTGTGAACTCAATCTGATATAGGAGGAAGGGGAGGGGAGGGGAGGGGAGGGGAGGGGAGGGGAGGGGAGGGGAGGGAAGGGAAGGGAAGGGAAGGGAAGGGAAGGGAAGGGAAGGGAAGGGAAGGGAAGGGAAGGGAAGGGAAGGGAAGGGAAAGGAAGGGAAGCTCCAGGTCCCTCCATCACTAGAGGAGGTACTTCTGTGGGAAGATGGACCAACCTCAGGTGAGGACCAAGTGCCTCCAAGGCCCTGAATCACATCAACAATGGCAGTTCCAAGTATGAGTTATTGTAAAACCTTCAGAGAGATGAGATCATGGAGATGAGATCAGTGTTTATGGAAATTACCCTTCAGGTGGCTGCCCGCCAAGAGTTGCCATTAATATCAACAATTAGCACAGTTCTTCCACCAGGAGCAACGAGCCCAGAGAAGGGGACTTGCAGACACAGTCTACAGGTATGGAGTACATTTCCTGAGCTGGTTTAGATGAAACTGAAAATCCAAACCTCCAGCTCTGCTCCCTGGGCAAAACAGGAGGGAACCCAAACCAAGTAGGTCTCGTGTGAGGAGTCCTTCCTTGTCTTAAGCCAGACATGCATCATTAGAGAACCCTCAGCTGCATCGTGATAGATGAGATAGGCAAAAAGATGGTTTTCTCCAAAAGTTTATGAGGAAATTAGAGTACTGCCTTCAAGTTCATAGTCTTATGAATAGCTCCTGAGTTACAAAGTAACAGCATAATCAGAATTAACAGACACTTCTAAAATTTAAAATAATGATTCATGAAATGTTGTTTATAAAGGGTCAGACAAGATACATACTTAGTGGGTGGTGAATTTTCTTTGAAATAGCCATGAATGGAAAATATTTACAATTTATCATAATAAAGAGGCAACTAGCACTCATAGAAACACACAGAAAACTAACATTCTAAACATAATTTGACTTAGTTTACCACAAGTGTCAAAATTGTATACAAATAAATTAAGTAAAATTGGCTGCCCAATCACTTTCTCTGGTTAAAAGCTGATAAAAATATCCCTGTGCTAAAAGAAGAGTATTTGTTATCAACTTCCTTACTCTCTCTGACATGAATGGAAAGTGAGAACTTCACCAACGTTTTCTTTTTTAGCATCTTCACTATTGCCTCTAGCCATTCTTGTGATGGCCAAATGCAGCATCAGAATTCTGAAACCTACTTTTTTCCTGTTTTTATTCCAATAGAGAAAATATTTTTATTCCAATAGAGAAAATATGCAGAGACTGTGTTGAAGGAGGGTGAGTATATTGGCAAAGGGTCTATTCAGGAAGCTGCTGGAGTAGCCAGGTCAGCAATGGCAAGTCAGAGTAGATCAATCAGCCTGGGATGGAGAGAGTGGGGAAATTTCACACTTGTTTTTAGAGGTAGAATGGACAGAATTTACTTGCTGACTTTAGACCCTATCTCCCTAGTTAGATGCCACTAACTATATTATAGCTGACAGTTCCTGGGCATTTACTATGTGTTAAAATACCTCATTTAGTCTTCAAAACAGCCCTAAGAAGTGGCTACTTATTTACCCATGTCTTATAGGTGGAAAGAAGAAGCTGGGGAAACCAGCCCAGAGCAGGAGGCAGGGTTCAGAGCCCAGGCCTCATGGTCTCCACCGCCGGTGCTGTAACCACGGCTCTACCTCTCCCCTGGTGGGAATCGCCCACCTCACGGCTGCAGTGCTCTTCATTCTGCCACAAAGCTTTTTCTGCCCTCTGGCTGCTCTGCGCCTTCTAACAACCAGCAAATGTGACGAAGCCTCCCAAGCAATGCAGGGCTGCTTTGCAATTGCACGGTGGCACCTACCTTGCCGGGATGGGCCTGGGGACCAGCGCTCCTTTTAAAGAAAACAGATACCGAGGATTTGGACTGTTCATTTTTTAGGGCATCTACTAACCCAGAGCAAAGTGTCTAGGACAGAAACTCAAATTATTTTTAAGGCATGAATTATTGTTCCTTAAATGGTTCAAACTATAAAATTTATTCTGTCTCTTTAAAGCATTGATATTTGATTAGCCAACCTTATAGTTCATAAAGCATATAAGATATGCAATCAATGGCATTTTCTAAAATATTTTACTTTATTTTACTAAAATATCCCAAAGGATGTGTATCAAGTTATAAAGCACCAGTCTAGGTCCTACATACTCCCTACCTGAAACTAGCCAACCTAAATTTCAAATACAAGTCAGAATCTTGTCTTAAAAAGGTGCTGAATTAAACTGTGAAAATATTTTTTACTCATCTCTTTAAATATATGGCAGTGTGCAGAGATCTCACCTGAATTTAGCGTGGCACACACCACACCAAACAGAGCCCCTGGTACCACTGCTTAAACTTAATTAGAACCAAACCTGGAAAAAGCAGCTCTTGTATTTACATACTTAAAATATGACTGATTCACTTTAATAATTAGTAGATTTTATCAAGCAAACATAGTTCACAGTTCATGAAGACCATTCCAGGTAGAGGACATGCAAAGATGCATTATATGAAGACATGAGTACCTGGAAATCACAGGGCAAATATCTTAGTATATAAGTACCATTTTTCTTGAAAAATTAATAATGTATGTTTTCTACGAATATGATAAAACATCTGATTTTTTACCATTCTCTTTAAATAAATTAATAGCTAAACTGAAAAAAAAATGACTGATTCACAAACATACGCAGAAAGGAGAATACTTTTTAATGGGCAGCTCAGTATAGAAAGTACCGATTGCTAGATCTTGGAGAATTTCCTAGAGGACTTAAGGACCTGGGCCTGAGATGTCATAGATGCCTGCAGGGCCTGGCTCTAATCTGAGGGAAGCTATACCACTATCTACTACACAGCAGAACTCGGGTCACACCCAGCCCTGATCCCAACGCTGGCCTCCCACACAGCAGGCGACTGGCAGCTCCCTTACTTGCACTCAGCCCTTGTCTGCCAGCCTAGCCCAGGGGGCACTCAGGACACTGACTGCAGCTCAGCCCCTTGGACCCAACATCTTACAGCTCCCTCTGGTCTAACCTGACACCCAGATTCTAACGTCTGGTTTCTCCTTCCCTACAGAACCCATGGTCCTCTCTTACTATTTTATCAGAACACCCATTGAGACCTCTTACACCTTGGTCACACTGAAGCATCTTGGCCCAATTCCGACTCCTCCTACATCCTCCCCTATTGCTTCCAACAACCTAAGAACGTTGCAAAGTAACACTATCTCATGGCGTTCTGAGCATGGACTACAGAGTCAGACCACCAGGGGAACCATGGGTAAGTTATTTAGCCTCCCTGTGCCTCGGTTTCCTCATCTGCAAAAGGGAAATAATAACAGTACCCCTACCTCCAAGGGTTTTTGTGAGAATTAAATGAAAACATTTATACAACAAATAGGGTTCATTATTATCATTATTACATAGAATTTAGTTTAAGATAATGAGCGAACCTAGAAAAAAAGCCCACGTTAAAATAATGTCTTTACTAAGTTTTCTCATTCTTAACTGTGGAAAAGTTAGCCAAACCACTAACAGCTTGCCTCTATGGGCATTTAACCCATTCATTGTAAAAATAAATAAATAAAACAAAATTAAAAGTCAGGGTGGAAAGTGTTGATTCAATTTGTAGATTATACTGAACAAGCATTTTCCTATTGTATTGCCTGAACCATTCTAATCTTTATCAGTTTGATGGACAGCAGGTACCCCAGACTGTGCAGAATGAGAAACTCAGCCACACAGAGATCTTGCTAGAGGTCCCCTAATGGAAGCACAAAGCTTCCAAACTGTGACTTTGGGTGGCTGGCTTTTGGAATATTCGAGGAAATCAAGTCTACATTATTATTATTAAAAATGCCTCACAATTGTCCATTTTCTCCTAAGTATGGACACAGATAGAGCATGGACTCTGGGGCCAGAGAGCGAGTTCAAATCCCAGCTCTGCCATCACTTGCTCTGTGACCCTAGCAAGTTAGGTAACTTTTCTGTGCCTGAGTTGCTTCGTCTGTAAAAATAGGAGGATGATAAGCGTATACTGATGGCGACCAGTAAGTGAGATATTATGGAAGGTGCTTAGAACACTGCCTGCCTCACAGTAAGCATCCGCCGATGTTATCTGTTGTTATTAGCAACTTGTAGACACAGGGCCTGGCGTCTGCAAACAGTATCAGCCTCTCCAGGAGCCAGGGCAGAGTCCTCACCGGTGTGGCGTTTCCTGAGTGGCCAGCAGGGGCCCCCATACACACCCTTCTCTCCTAACCCCCCAACTACTTGAAATGTTAAATGCGCTGAGAAGGTCCCCACCACAGGAAGCCTCGTGTGTTTACCGGCGGACTTTCTCCACTGAACAGGGACTCCCCTGGGAGGAAAGGCCTGACCTCCTGCTTCCTCAGCACTGGAAGTGACCCTGGCCCTAAGTGATGCTCTAGAAATGTGGAATGAATACTCATTCCTTCAGATCTTTAAGTGGCTTTAAATGTCCAATCCCTTATGAAAATACAAACCCCTCCAGGAACAAAATCCTTAACCAACATCTTAGCAGCAACCAGTGAGCCCTGAGCTGAGGACGAGTGGCGGCAGCGTCCCACTGCTCACACTTCTAGCACATTCCACACCATCTAGTGCCACAATCACAGAGCAAAGACAAAATCTGTCTATGTTGAAATATGGTCAGAGTCAACTCTGACCGAAAAGAAAAGAAGAGATGTATTTTTACAAATAAAAGTATGTTTCTAAAATGCTTACCTTGCCTCATAAATGAAAGGGCTTTTTCTTTTAAATTCTCAGTCAGCTGTTTCTTTTTAGTCAGGTAATCCAAAACGTAAATATTTGGAGCAAAATTTATCATGTTCTGTTCGCCACAGCCATAAGGCATTCGAATGAGTGAGGCTAAGCCACTGATGGAAGAACCAAGAATATCTCCTGAAAGCACAAGATATTCATTACATTCAGCAAATCCTCGGTAACTGTACCGCCTGGTGGCAGAGAGGTGTCCACTGAGGGCAGAACGCATCTGAAGCCATATTACTATTCCACTGCGTGGAGCACAGTATTTATAGAAACTTTACATCAAGCTTTTAGGAAGACGGGTCAAATAAATGACAATACAGTGGTACTGAACTTGTAGATTATGTGACAAATTAGGAGACTCTTATAGCTCAAAGATACAGTACACCTAAGCAAAAACCAAGTTTAAAATAAAATTTCTGAACAAAAATGTCAGGAATTGCATTAGGAAACCATCATTCTTACATAGGAAAGAAATGTTTTATTATTAATATTCTTCACATAAGTAGAATTTATTTTGATGTCCTTACTAATACAGTACAAATTCTTGAGAAACGATGTTTTTCAGGGCAGGGTGGTGGTATTTTTCAATGTGCTCTATGTATCAACAACAAAGTAGAACTAACAAGTATAAGCGTTTCAATAAATCTCAGGATCAAAAGGGTTAAAAATATGCTTCAAAGTTAGTAATATAAAGTGAAACAAAACACACGCTTACCCACATTCCTCTAACCACAGTCTAACACCATAACTCAAGAAAATAAGTAAGAATTTAGAAATGTAAAGGCTGAGTTCTAATTCTGACCTCACAAGGGTTGAACTGTATAGAGAAGAATATTCGTCAATGTGGTTTATTTTAGAAACTTACCAAGTCCAAATACCTAGTAAAAATCTGCTCCAGAAAAAATGAATCCAAAAAAGAGAGGAAGATCTTCAGGTGGGTAGGCTGCCGCCATGCTCGCATATAATGTCTCAAACTTTAGATATTAACACAGAGAAATAAATACCACTGTAGCTTATGTTTTTTATTTTTATTACTACTGTAGGTTATGTTTTTAATATTCAAAGTGAACATAAACTTAGACTCTCAAAATCCGAAGAAGCAAGCTAATATTCACACATCTGGGCTACCAAATAGGTTTTTTTTTTAATATATAAATACCATATAAAAATAACACTTGAAAAACCATTATCTAAATCAAGCTTTAAAATTAAACCTCAGAGCACTTCAGTCACAATAGCAGACTCATTCCAACATAAGGAGTGATGGTACACACTTCCCTCCATGTGTGCGCGTGTGTACCACATCATCTCCCAGCATCCTGGCACTGTGGGAGGTTCTTAGGCAGAATGTATTCCCCTAAGTAGAAAGCTTATTTAATTCTTTTTAAGCATTATATCTAAGTCTCCCAAAAAAGTCCTCTCTAGAGGAACCGGTTGTTTGAGGTTATAATAAAAAGCATTACACTTGCAGGGGAGACTTAAAAGAACCTCTGAAAACGTGCCTTAGGTCCTGACACCTCAAAGATCTAAATATTGGGTGGGCCAAAAAGTTTTGTAACATCTTATAGAAAAACCCTAACGACCCTTTTGGCCAACCCGATATTTAGATGTCATTCATCTAAATATTTCTTTCAGTTATTTGCAAAGCACGACCACATAAATAAACCATGTGTGTGGAAGCTCTGTCTAATAGTTGAAAGGACTTTGGGGTTACCAGAAGGTGACTAGGAGAGGGTGACTTAGTCAGTGGGTAGCTTCAAACTGGAAAGGGTACTTGTGTCTGCACAGGGAACTGCTAGAGGCAGTGGTCCTCCACCTCTGGTTACCAGAAGCAGTCATGGAACCTTTTCAAAACATGCATGCCCTAGCCACAGCCCAAGAGATGCTGACTGAGCAGCTCGAGAGTGGATCCCAGATATTTGTGTATTCCGAAGCTCCACAGAAGGGATATTCACCAGTGGCCGAGAGCCACAGAGGCAGAACCACCATACGATAGGCGTGGTCTGGCTACTCAAAAGAGTGGTCTGCACACCAGCAGCATCGTCATCACCTGGGAGCTTGTTAGAGTTGCAGAATCCAAGGCCCCACCCCAGGCCTACCAAGCCAGAATCTGCCTTCACACAAGCTCCCCAGGTGATTCACATGCACCTTGAAGACAGAAGAACTGGTCCAGGACACACCTCTCACTTGCCTTCCTACTGTAATCCATGGTTGGCACCAACTAAAAACTTTTTGCAACTTCTTCTCATTAGGGTTAAATAAGAAAATACACCTAAATAAGGACCTACTTATAGCACAGGGAACTATATTCAATATCTTGTAATAAACTATAAACTATTTTGTAATAAACTACTCTCTTTCAGAAAAGAATCTGAAAGAGAATATATACACATATATGTATAACTGAATCACTTTGCTATATACCTGAAACAATGTAAACCAACTATACTTCAACTTTAAAAAGTAATTAAAAAAAGAAAATATACCTACAAATAAATGAAAAATATATAGTATCATATACAAATAAACCAGTAGCGATGGTGATATCTGTTCTTACCAATTGCAGTGATCTGAACTCTCTCACTACCACTCACTATATGAGGAGGAAAGGAGAAACTCAAAGTTTTCAGGGTAGTTTGTAGCTTGCTGTCGGTCAGGTCTAATAAGATGGATTGTGAATATGATTTTTCTATTCCTTCAGCCTGTTGATAAAAAGGAACACAATTATCATGGTCCCTACTCATCTGTTTACAGAGAACTGCATGCAGATAATAAGTCAATCATCTGGCCTGTATATGGTTAGGTAAGTACCTACAGTGTCTTGATTATTGCTTCAAATCTGTTAACAAATGTTTCCCTTCTCATTAAATTAGTCAAAACATTTCATAGAATGGCAATGGAAATGATAAAGGAGAAGATGAAAAGGTGTTGAGAAACCCTCGGAGGTAGGTCCTTTTATTATCCAAAGACAGAGGTTAAGTACCTTGTGCAAAGGCACCCTTGACAAAGGTGGGATGAAACCCAGAGCTGTCTTACTCCGGAACACAAGCGCTTATCTACTGTCCTGAGTTGTCTTTTTGTGCATACTGTCTTCTCTGTAAAAACCTACCAAAACCTCTTCTACCTGTACTGAGGAATTCCAAAATTCAAAATCTATGTATCAACTTGGCATGACTTAATAGGATCCCAATGTCACACAGACTGTAAATGTAACTTGCCTTATAGTCGTACTATAAATTTAAAGAAGACGTTGACAATTACCTTTAAAAACACACGTGATATATTTTTACATTCAGATGAGAAAACCATTAGGCATTACCAGGAGGGTGGAAAAGATGACCCAGTCAGTCTTGAAAACAAATCTAACCAAGAGAAAAACCACCTTCTGTTGCCTTTTCAATTATGTATTTCCATTCTATTTATTTAGACTTCAAGTATTCACCTTCACTAAAATCCTCTGGGTGACAGCATCGGAAGCAGCAGGTGAAACAGCTGTGACTGTGATGGGCATTTCCCCCAGATGTGTTGGCCTGACCGGGAAAAGAACAGTTGCCCCATCCTCACTGGGAACCAGAACTGTCTGCTGGTGTCCTGTGACATTTATTTCATTCGAAGCCATTAGAATATCAAACGTGTCACTTTTCTCAATGATTACCTTAACCTGGAAGAAAAAATCATCAAAGGTCTTGTATAATAAATTGCTCCCCAGTAAAATGTTGCTCTAAGTGCAGATAAATCTATGAGGCCTGAAACTAGAGAAAAATAAGACAGAAAGATTCAGGCAAGGAGAGGGTGAAAGGGTGTCAGGAAAAACCTAGTTTCTTTCCTATGCTTTCTCCATCTGCCTCAAGACATGTGGGGAAATGGCATTCTTCAGTTCCATTTCTAACATTAAACTCCCACTAACATTAAATTCTCTCATTTTTCAAAGCCTGAGTGGTAAGGGTGTATCCAAAAAGGTTATTTCATGTCATGGTACTGCCACCAGCCTGACTCATCTGAGTCATCCTGGGACACTAGTCCCATCAGAAAAGCCTGAGGCAAACAGGATGAAATGTTATTACATTCATTGAGAGCCTCTGCTAAAATTATTCCAAGAAAAGTATGACTCAGACACTAGTCCTGAAACATATGTCGGTTGCAAACTTTCATAAAATATGTCAAAGTTGCCAGGCTCATCAAGAATCCCATTTCTCTGGGTCTTAGATTTTATGAATTGTTTTCCCATTTATTTTCTCATCTGTTTCTCAAAATATTTCCTACCTGACAGATGAGTAAACTGCAATTAAGTTATTTGCTGGTAAGTGGAGGACCTGGACCTTGAATGTGGGCCTCCTGACTTTTGCTCTTTACACTGGACCATGTTAAAAAGATTAAAAAGTAAAATTAGGGCTTCCCTGGTGGCGCAGTGGTTGAGAGTCCATCTGCCGATGCAGGGGACACGGGTTCGTGCCCCGGTCCAGGAAGATCCCACATGCCGCGGAGCGGCTGGGCCCGTGAGCCATGGCCGCTGGGCCTGCGCATCCGGAGCCTGTGCTCCGCAACGGGAGAGGCCACAACAGTGAGAGGCCCGCATACCCCAAAAAAAATAAAAATAAAAGGAAAGTTAGAAAATAAGAAAGTTTACTCTCTAGACATAGTGCTTAAAGAGATTATGGCATTTTCAGGTAATAAGGTTAATTACAATCCCTCCCTACTCCGGGAGGAAAAATCATTTTGTTAACACTACTGCAGGCACAGTACAAACAGTGGGCCTACCCCTGCCTTACAGGGAACTGACTTGGCTAAGGAGACACCGGGCCGTGACTCAAAAGACAAAGCCTTGAAAACAGAATATAAACACAGGGATAAGCACAACAGCATGGGTGAGATTCCTCAGGAAAGACACCTCAGTTTCAAACCGGGTCTTGAAAGGAATCAATTCTTGCCACCTGCAGTGAGCACAGAACAGCAGTGAGAAGCGGCAACACATTGTAGATGTGGGAGGAGAGTAGGGGAAAAATGCAGGGGTGGGCAGGAAAGAGAAAGACATGCCAAAGAGATGAAGGTGCATGACTAAAGCAGAGAACCTCTGCTAGAAATTAGGGCGAGGATGCCTGGGCAGGCTAGCAACATCCTTCGACATTAACAAGCAGAAGAGATGGTGGGCAAAGTATGGCTCTTTTCAATCTCCCAGTAATGTATAGAATGCTTAGATGCCCAAACACTACATAACCCAATCCCCGCATGTTTTCTTCATTTTTTCCTGAAGTGTAAATGATGATTAGTATATTACCTCAGTGGCATCTTTTAAATAATTGAATATGGTTACTTCCAAAGCAAATTCTTCACCTCTGATAACAGAGTAGGGAAGATTCAAAAAAATGAAAAACGGTTGGAAGGACTGGAGCTGAAAAGAACACAATGAATACAGATTTGATTCAAGTCCAAGTGCTTCACGCTTTACGCAATTAAAAGCGAATCTCACAAAACCTGTGACGCTTATAACTAACTTCACATAGAAATGTCCACTTGCCTACCAACAGAAAGCAAACAGCAACCTACCCCTAATGAACGCGGGCACATTGATTTATTTTACTTAACACAGTAACCACTACATTTTATGAAATGGCTACTAGGAACCAGGGACTTTACACAAATTATTTCATGTAGTCATTACACCTATGTAGGCAGGTGTTATGATCCTATTTTACAGAAAAGAAATCTGAAGCTCAGACATCTCTGTAACCGGTACAAGTTCACACTGCTGCAAAGTGTAGGAGCCAGAACTGGATCCCAGCATGTCTGAGGCCACAGCTAAGTCTCTCTTCCTCTACTCTGCCAAGTTGATTCTACCATTCTTCTTCTAAAGCCACTGGCCAAATGAAACAGCATCTGTTTTAGACTCATGTGAAAAGTCTAAATGATGGTTTGCCTGCTACCCTGTAATATACAGATACACATACTCGTGCTTCCTCATTGGTCACCCAACTCTGACAGCATCGGCGGAGCTTCTCACTGGCAGCAGCTAATCCCCGCTTAGAGGTTTATCTGGACATTTGTGGAAGTGTCAGACTGTCACCATAGGGTGCTCTTGGCACTTAGTGGGTGAAGGTCTGCATGCTCAGGACAGTCCCAGAAAAGGAAGAATTGTTCCGTGTCCCTCATGATTCTTGAATGTTCCTTCATGTAGATAAAGTACCTGCTGATAATGACCTGGGCTTACAACTAATTCCAACATATATATAAACCCAAAACATCTGTCAATATACAACTATTTTGTAAATCAAGAGGAAACTATACTTTGTTTTGTAACTTTATCAAAACTTGTTCACTATGTCAAAAGTTTACATCACCTCAGGCAGCACCACTCAAGGTTTTTGAGTTGCGAAAACAATACACGTATATCAAACTGGATGTGCAGCTGTACACACAGGGTGATTCTAAGCACGGTGTAAATATTCACATATGTTACTATGCCTTCTAGTGCAACTAGGCCTGGTCGCTTACATACTGAAGAGTATATTATTTTATTATACATTACTTTCCTTTTATTTCTCCTCACTATTTCACTTAGGGCACCTTATTGATTTTTTTAAAATTGAGTGTGCAGTTATATTATATTTTCTATGCATTTCATTTTGCATAGACGGTAGAGGGATGAAAAGCATAGCTGTTATAAAAAGCTGGCTTCAGGTATGACAGAGGTGAAGGCTACTGGTCTAAGACCAGTCATGGTCATTACATTCCTCTTGTCAGTGACGGGTTTAGGAAGCGACATGAGATGTAATTTGACCAAAGAGATGTGAAGAAATGTTTGCTAGGGGACATTTTGAGAAGTTCTGCTTGCCCTTAAAGAGGGATGCACGGAAATGTTCTCTCTCTTCTTGGCCTCTGGAAGGGGTTGGACTCAGTCAATAATAAACTTTGTATCCAAATCTTAATACAGAGCTAGCACGTTTAGCAGTTTAATACAGCTCACATTCCAAAGTGTAAAGCAGATGAAAAACAAGAAGGAAACGCCAAGGAATCTCTAAACTGTGATCTACGTCATCAGCAATCACTTTTTTTAAATCCATCGAGGAGCTGACACTTTCTTTGCTTCGTGGCACTGTACCATTTATCAGCAGCCCTTTAATATACTACCTCCACTGGAGTAGTTGTTAGTCCAAGACCTAAATCCTCAGAGATCACAAAAGCAGTTGCAACCCAAGAAGTGATAGAATCAGGTACAGTAACTTCGAATTCTTGGTAAGTCCTGGAACTGAAGCCAAGATAAACATAAAAGTCACAAAACCGAGAACTGACACATTTCAAAATTGGCCAACATAACCTAAAACCATGTTTCGGAAGAATTTTAAGTTTCCAAATCATTTACATATCTAAATTTTTTTAAAGATTTAAGCCGAAAACAGTAGACCCCAAGTTCTCAAGGAATAAGTCATAATAAGGTCATAACACTGCAGACTGATCCATATTCCAATAAAATCTTTCTACAATGTTTATATCTTCAGAATAAACATTTTTCATAAATTTTGTATAGATAATATACTTTTTCAAACTTAACTCCAATTTGTTTCTCTCAATATGCATAAAAGTTTCCCTCTGTATCCTAGTCTACCCTGTTATTTGTTTTCTGAGGTTTGACTTGTGTCTTATTTCAAGTTTCTGTAAATAGTGGACTCGCGATATGTGTAGATTTCATGATTCACCTGCTCAGTCATCACGCCAGGTAGCACAGAGTTTGTCAGCTAAGCTGAATTCCTTTCAGCATCCACACCCCTACTTCCTGTGGCTCACAGGGATGTTTTATGAGGAGCCACAAGGCAGGGGGAATAATCATGAGCGCTTCCCATCCCAAGGCAACAAAGGAATTCTCAGCAATCTTTCCCCAATGAGAGCCACAAGACTTCAGGGAAGTTAAAATCACCCTTCCTTAGCAAAAGGCCGGTCTTCTCCATGATGCTACTCTCACTGCCACAATTCACATGAAGCTTTATTAAGTACTATATTTAAATACAATAAATATCGTTCTAAAAAAAACTCTTGGTCCATTCAGTTCTTTATCACTCTATGTTTGTATTTAAGCATCAGAAACAGGGCAACACTTACTTAAAACTAAGGCCAAACAAAATATATATGGGCAAAGAACTTTATAAACTTTTACCCCATGCTGGTGTCTAGCCAAATCCAAGTCTCTGGAAAATGCTTTCTGACACGTGGACTGCTACCCGAAGAAAAGTCATGAAAATCTACCAAGTATCCTTCATATTCCTCCAAAAACGCTATACGGTCATCTAAAAATAAACACAGACAACTGTTAGGAAAAAGTCACTGTAGACAATGTTCATAAACCCAGTCCACAGAATCACAGCACCTCTCAGCTGACGGGGCCTTTAGAGTTTGTCTTGTCCAATCTTCTCGTTTTACAGAGGCACCTGAGACCCACAGAAGTCACGTGACTTACCCTAGTCACGTGGCCACTATGAAAGAGCCAGGAAAAAAAAAAAAAAAGTTTGATGGCCCTACAACCAATACCTGAAAAACTACTTACAGTTCAGCTGCTAAAAAATAACTTAAATCACATTTTTAAAGTTATCTCCAATTCTGCTACTCTCCTCTTCTTAGATCCCCAGTGCTGATCGCCTTTGGCTACACCATCCACAAGACGCTAAAATCATCCAGTTTATCAGCTTCTTTCTTATAAAAGAGGCAGGCTGACATATAGACATACCTATCTCTATTCTTTCAACTTTTCTATAAGCCTAAAATTATTTCAAAATGAAGTGTAAAAAGAAAATTATACTGTAGAAGGTACCAAAGATACCAAGATGAATGTGATGAGCTCCACCCATTGTCTATAGAGGAGGCGGACAAATACATGCTAAGAGTGATAGCGCACATAGGCCAAGGGTCCACCGTGCAGAGAACAGGTGACTTCACAGCCTCTGCACAGTGGACAGGGTATGGCTAGGGGAGAAAACCCATTCTGCGCTGTCTTCTGCATTCCATTTCCTTACGCCTCCGGATAAAGAGTATCTCATACAAGAGAAAAAAAATAAGCTAAGTACAAAGGCATGTCCGGACTATGACAATGTGTGTTAGGGAAGAGCGGCATAAAATGAGAACAGAACAAATGCTTGGGTCCAGATTTTTAAATATCAGTTATCCCGCGCTGAAGGATTTGGACTTGATCGTTTAAGTAATCATGGCCTTACTGAAGGTTTTGAAACAAATCAGAAGCACGATCTAACCCATGTTTTATAATGGTAACTCTGGTCTCGGTGCGAACAATGGTTTAGAGCTGGGGGAATGAGGCAGGAGAAACAGGGGGCTCCCGCGGCACCCAAGGAGGCATGCTGATGAGCGAGAGGAGAGGAAGGACAGCCTTGAGAAACGACCCTGCTCTGCCTCTCAGCTGGATGGCCTCTGTGTGCACCCGCGGGCAGGCTGTACCTCAGCATACTCCTCTGTGTGCTGGCTTGCCCCACTAGACCAAGCTGGAATCTCCATTGCCTCCTACACGTCAGGCATGCAATTAATATCATCTACTGAATAATGAATGAACAAACTGGATCTGAGGGATAAGACAATAGGTAATTGCAGACCTGTGAGTGCCAAACACGTGCCACGCATCTTACATCCTTTTGGAGGTACCCTCCTAGCAGCCCTGTAATATAGGTAATATTATTATTCCTCTAATTCAGGGAGAAACCTGAGGCTTAGGGACCTTAATGAATTTTCTCAGGATCATAAAGCCAGAATTCAAAGTCAGAAGTATTTCATGGCAAGTTCCTTTCTTAACCACTCTGCTGTTCCACATCCGACAGAGAGAGGAAAGAATTAAAGATGATTTCCAGGTTTCTGATGCAGACATATGGGTAGATGATAATTTCATTAACAGAGATGTGGAATCATATCAACTCAAGAGCTCATATATCAGCCAAATCATATTAGGGAAAAGTGATGCTTTGGGACACATCAAAGTTAAGGTTATTTTGGGGGCATCAGGGTGCAGAAACAGGGGTAAGGTAAACAGTCAGGGTGTTCCAGAGTTGAGTTTAATGGGAAAGGTGTCATGCAAGGACAAGGGACTAGGGAAGAATTCAATCACTTGAAGGTTTCTAGCAACATAATATGCTGGTAAGAGTATCAGGCTTCTTCTGTTACAGTGAAAAGGTAGAAGGGTCTCAGAAAAGGTAAAGATTACAATAAGTATTACTAACAATAGAATGAGTATTACAGTGTGCACCAGGATTCGATAAGTAAACATCAACAAAGATGGGTAAAAGGTGAGAGTGCCAGAGAGAGAATGGAAAAGCACAGATTGGTCTGGAAGGCCGCCTAGGGTAGATGATTATATGAAGAAAGCTAAATGTGCCACGTGTCTTTAATACATAGAGATCATAATGATTTCATAAAATCTTTAAGACTATAAAATTATTCTCATAACTTCAGAACAGAGGGTCAGGTGTCCTGTGGTGTCAATCAACAACCCCAAGCTGGAGAGCCTGGGGCTTAGTGTGGACTAACTGGGAACATGTGACAGGAACGGGGAATTCATGGATAGAGACTATGATAGTTCTGTGGCCTTTCAAGATGATTTCGTATGATTTTACCTGAAAGAAAAGAGAACAACTTCTAGAATTAATCATCCTCATTTACACATTTCCTTCAGTCAAAATGTTTTACGACTCCTTCCTAAAAGCACACTTCTTTTAATTAGTTGGGTGGTCAACTCTATTTAGCAATCCAGGGAACTAGGATGTACAGATGTGACTGCCCGCAAAGAACTCAGATTGAGGAGACAAGTGCGTGCGTGCGTGCGTGCGTGTGTGTGTGTGTGTGTGTGTTGACAGCACACTTTATGACATCTGGGCTATTTTCTAGGTGAACAATAAAAAGGTAGAGAACAAAAATGTTTCAAAAATACATTGCCCCTTTTAACTGATTCCAAAATAACACCACAGTTTACAACACAAATTGGAGGCATAAGATCTTCCAATATGTCCAAAAATATAACCATGTCAAAAAATTACAGAGAGCAAATGGAAAGCATTCATTACAAATATCTAGACAGGAGGTGAAAAACACTCCATGTCATGGTCCAGATGTACTTTCAAGTACATTAAACTGCAAACACTGTAGGATAAGAGAACAGAAAATGAAAATTACAATATTCATGTTCAGCCAGAAAGTAGTCATACTTACATAAGTAACTATAAACACTTGAGATGAAAGACTTAATTACTTTAAAAGCACTTTGTCAGATTTCACTTACAAACATCAATGAAATCCTTCACAAGGTTTGCATCTGTCAACACCCAGAGGCCACACTCCTAGAAAGAATAATTTTAATTTTCTTTTAAAATAAAAGTTTAAATGTCCTCTAAATTGTCAGACTCCCATACTCCTAACTCACCCTTGCTCATTTGTTTTTGTGTAGCATGTGAAAGTAGTTCCCTTTTTTTTTTAACTCCTGCTCATTTTTGAGAGTTTAGGTACATACATGAGTATACATTCTCTCTCTCATACCCAGACACAGACATATAAACACACACACACACACACACACACACACACACTCTCTCTCACATGAAGAAACAGACATTTCCAGGTCAAGGAAAGTGATATAAAAGAAAGAAATTATAATGACAAATTCCATTATTTCTCTAATGGTGAATTTATTCATTTGCTTTTAAAACTAGAAGGGTGACTATCTTTCCATTTCAAATTACACTTATATAACACACTTAATAAAAGGTTAAATTAAATAAATGTAATAAGAGGCTAACATTTCAAAATTTAGATAATTAATTCTGAAATTAACTTTGCAGCAGTAAAATATATTAATATCTTTTCAAATTATAGCAAACTAAACATACCTGAAAGACTGCAAAAGAATTCATGAACATGCCTAAATAATATCCTGTGTTATAAAGTTCCAGTTCATGGACCACCTAAGGAAAGATAAAATATACGGAATGAATGCATTCGTATCAACGTGTTCTGCCCTCTCAACGGGTCTGATATATACCTTAGGTAAGAGACAGCCCATATGCTTATCAAATTTGAAAATGACACAAATGGAGGAATAATGAATATGTAAATGCCATGTTCATAATTCAAACAGCCAAAATTACACTTCTTTTTTAAACTTATTTTTATTCTGTTCAGCAATCCAGAATGCCTAAGAAGTGTGGGCTTGTTGACAAGACCAACACGTAGAGATCAGCATTAAAAATGACTCATACTTTTGACAAAGATAAATGGGTTCAATTGGATAGCTAACATAAGTTCTAAAAAAATGTCAGTTAGGGACTTCCCTAGTGGCACAGTGGTTAAGAATCCGCCTGCCAATGCAGGGGACACAGGTTCGAGCCTTGGTCCAGGAAGATCCCACATGCCATGGAGCACCTAAGCCAGTGTGCCACAGCTACTGAGCCTGCACTCTAGAGCCCACGAGCCACAACTACTGAGCCTGCATGCCACAACTACTGAAGCCGGCGCACCTAGAGCCCGTGCTCCACCACAAGAGAAGCCACCGCAATGAGAAGTCCACATACCACAACGAAATGTAGCCCCCGCTCGCTGCAACTAGAGAAACCCCGCACACAGCAATGAAGACCCAATGCACCCAAAAATAAATAAATAAATTTATTTTTTTAAAAAAGTCAGTTACCTAAATTCTTTAAAATAACTCAAAGAGACAACTCACAAAAGAGGAAACGCAAATTATGAATAAGCAGAAAAATATTCAACCTTATTGATAATCAAAGTGATGCAAATTACATCAATGAGATAGTTCTTCAATAACGAGATATTTGCATGTATCTGATTAGCAATGCTACTTTTTAAGAACAGTACTCATTGCTAGCAAGAGTGAGTAAAATAGGCTAAAAGAGTGAGTAAAATTGGTACATATAAACACAGAATTAGAATATGACCCAGCAATTCCAATCCTACATATATACCCAAAAGAACTGAAAACAGGGACTCAAAGAGATATCTGTACACCAGTGTCCATTGCAGCATTCGTTACAATAGCCAAAAGGTAGAAACAACCTAAGCATCATCAATAGAAGAATAAACAAAATGTGGCATATATACACAATGGAATATTATTCAGCCATAAGAAGAAATAAAGTTCTGATACATGCTACAACATGGATGCACCTTGAACACACTGTGCTCAGTGAAACAAGGCAAACACAAAAGGACAAATATTGTGTGATTCCACTTATATGAAATATCTAGAATAAGCAAATTCAGAAAATCAGAAGTAGATTAGAGGTTACCAGGGTTGCTAATGGAAGGGGGTAATGGAAAGTTATTGCTTCACGGTCACAGAGTCTCTGTTTAGAGTGATGAAAGTTTTGGAAATAGTTATGATGGTTGTACAATATTATGAATGTAATTAATGCCACTGAACGGTACTTCTGAAAATGGTTAAAGAGGCAAATTTTATGTTATATATATTTTACTATGGTAAAAAAAAGTTAAGATATTATACGCTTTTTGGTAACTATTTTGATACATTTCCCTTATTTACATTAGCATGAAGACTGACAGACTAAGACAAAGACAGGGGGAAAATCACTAAAGGTTCTAAGTGTAAGTTTAAAAACACACCAAGTTTAAAATTAAACACCCAAACCACTGCTTCTGCTATACCAACAACACCACTGCTCCATCCATGTTAAGTAAACATGGTGCTAGAACAGGTACCAAGTAGAAAACAACGGAATGAGAAAACAGAAAATTTCATAATATCTCAACAAGCTAGCCAATATAGTTAGCTCAACTATAGACAAGGGAGCCAGAGCCAGATAGGATGGAGAGAAAAGGTTTTCGTTCCATAACTCCAACTCTGCCACAGAACACCAATATGTGCAAGGTGTCCTGCTGAGATTCAGGTGCAAATCAATGGAATTATCTAGGAAGAAGCATCTCTTGCATAAAGAAGTCCTCCTTTTCTCACTGGCTCAGTGAAAGGCACTGTCAAAGCTGCAGCAAGGGAAGTCTGGTATCTGAAAATTAGTCCTGGAAGATCTAGGACACTTAAATTATTCCAAGGCATTCAAGAGTCTCTGGGCATCACCTATAAACTTAACAAGAATGAAAGAAACCAAAACAGTCTATTATCATAGGCTCTTGACTCCCTCCACCAGAGCCAACTCTGGAGAAACAATAAAAGCAAGCAAGAAACTTGGACGAGTAGAACAAGAAAGCCCGCAGAAGAGGGAAGGGTATCTCGCTTTGGAGCGCTGGAGGAAGCAGATGGCAGAAAGCTGCTAAAAATAGCAGTCAGACAACGGTTGGAGGGAGGTTTTTAAATTCTGCTCGTGCTTCTCTTCAGAAGGTAGCCTCAGGACAATCATTCCTTGCAATTTCACCGCCAAAACCAGCAGCCAGCAGGCAGGCAGTGTGGCCAGGATAATACCAGGTGAGCACCTCTGCCCTTCCGGTGTGAGAGGGTGAGGAAACGTGAACAGACCCCTGGCCTTCAAGCACTCACTCTTCCTCCTCTACTCCTCCAAACCCTCAGGGCTGGGGTCATCACCTCGGGGGACCGCGGCTTCCTGGGCTGCTTTTCCCTAAGAGCTTAAAAGTGAACCGCTGAGTGGAAGGGGACAGCCCACTGGGAGGATCAAGAGTAGTTCTCGAGTCCCTGAAGCTCAACCTCTCGCCTCTCTCTAAATTCACAAGACATACACAGATTGGAACCTGGTGTTCAGCCTTCCCCAACAGACATTATCAGAGTAGCAGCCAAACCAGCTAGCCATCCAACGAGTATAATTTCCGTAAAAGACATACATCTGGACAACATACAACGTGTGAAGCAGAATACTGAAAAGTCAGCTCAAGAGTTTAAAATAAACATAGTAAATATAGGTAAGATAAAATATTAGCAATATAAAACAAGAAAAAATATAAGAACCAAATGAAAATAATACACATTAAAAGTATAACAGCTGATATAAAAGTAGGATATCCATCAAAGTAGGATAGATACAGCTGATGAATAATCAGTGAGCAGAAAGAGTCAATTGAGGAACTCTCCCAAAGAAATAAATAAAAGACAAAAGAGACAAAAAACATAAAACAAAAAGCTAAGAGAGGGGCCTCCCTGGTGGCACAGTGGTTGGGAGTCCGCCTGCCGATGCAGGGGACACGGGTTCATGCCCCGGTCCGGGAAGATCCCACATGCCGCGGAGCGGCTGGGCCCGTGAGCCATGGCCGCTGAGCCTGCGCGTCCGGAGCCTGTGCTCCACAACGGGAGAGGCCACAACAGTGAGAGGCCTGCGTACAGCAAAAAAAATAAATAAATAAAATAAGGGAGAGTATATATTGAAAGGGCAAAAATTCTGTACAACAGCAACATGATCTGGCCAGGGTTGGGGAAGGAGGTGCAGTCAGGGAGACACAAAAAGAATGCATAAGAATATGAGAGCACACTAAAATGCTTGCCTTCTCAGATGAAGATACAAATATTGATAATCTTAAGAAATCAATAAGGATAAATAAATATAAGCACAATTCATGAGTTAAGGGCATCTATCATGGAAATAAAAATAGAATGTGTAACTTCCAAAACCACAGAAAGAATAAAAAGAAACAAAAAAGGAAGTAGTCTAAATTTTAAAATATGAAATAAAAAAGCAGAAATAAGTCTTAATTAGAGCAAGGACTAATTTGTAAATGGGTTAAATAAGCTTATTAAAAGACACTATCAGATTAGATTTAAAAAAAAAGCAAAATATAATAATATGCTATCTACAAGATATAGGTAAAACAAAAACTTACAAAAGGTTGAAAATAAAAAGATGGAAAAATATACCAGCCAAGTATATTTGAATCAAAAGAAAGCTGGGATAGCAATCTTAATATCTGACAAAATTTAATGTAAACGTACAGCGAGATATAGAGACAGAGACAAAGAGAGCGTGTGTGTGTGTGTATTTGTGTGTGTACACATATATATGGAAGGAAAAATGAAATAATATATTTATTAAGATATTTAGCAAGCTGTAAAATGAAGGATGCTATATTCACTTAAATCAAATGCAAAATGCTACAGACTTTTTAGAATATAATGTGAATTTAAGTGAAGGCAAGAGAAAAAAAGTGACCAATTGCTTTTAAAGGAGTTTATTTAAAAAAGGAATGAGAAAAATTTGCTCCATAGACTGAAGAAAAATGTATAATTTTTCTCAAATGGATTGATTTTACAACAAGATGACCAAATTAACCTATACATATATATCTTTCTTTCTGACGTGTTGTTAATCACTGTAGTTAATCAATCAGTGGATGTGGGTTATACAGTCTAGATTTCACTGACAAGTACATATAAAGAGCTTACAGAGATTGGTTAAAAATGGCAGAGTAGAAAGACGTGCGCTCACCCCCTCTTGTGAGAGCACCAGAATCACAAGTAACTGCTGAACAATCATTGACAGGAAGACACTGGAACTCACCAAGAAAGATACCCCACATCCAAAGACAAAGGAGAAGCCACAATGAGATGGTAGGAGGGGCACAATCAAAATAAAATCAAATCCCATAACTGCTGGGTGGGTGACTCACAAACTGGAGAACAGTTATATCACAGAAGTCCACCCACTGGAGTGAAGGTTCTGAGCCACACATTGGGCTTCGCAACCTGGGGATCCAGCACTGGGAGGAGGAATTCCCAGAGAGTCAGACTTTGAAGGCTAGCAGGATTTGATTGCAGGAATTCAACAGGACTGGGGGAAACAGAGACTCCACTCTTGGAGGGCACACACAAAGTAGTGTGCACATCAGGACCCAGGGGGAAGGAACAGTGACCCCATAGGAGACTGAATGAGACCTACCTGCAAACGTTGGAGGGTCTCCTGCAAAGGCGGGGGATGGCTGTGGCTCACCGCTGGGACAAGGACACTGGCAGCAGAAGTTCTGGGAAGTACTCCTTGGCAAGAGTCCTCCCAGAGTCCACCATTAACCCCACCAAAGAGCCTGTAGCCTCCAGTGCTGGGTCACCCAGACCAAACAACCAATGGTGAGGAAACTCAGCCCCACCCATCAGCAGACAAGCAGGTTAAAGTTTTATTGAGCTCTGCCCAACAGAGCAACACCAAGCTCTAGCTACCACCAGATGCTCCCATCAGGAAACCTGCACAACCCTCTTAGATAGCCTCATCCACCAGACAGCAGACAGCAGAAGCAAGAATAACTACAATCTTGCAGCCTGTCAGGAGGAACTACAGTCCTGCAGCCTGTGGAATGAAAACGATATTCACAGAAAGACAGACAAAATGAAAAGAAAGAGGACAGTGTACCAGATGAAGGAACAAGATAAAACCCCAGAAAAACAACAAAATGAAGTGGAGATAGGCAACCTTCCAGAAAGAATTCAGAATAATGATAGTGAAGATGATCCAGGATCTCAGAAAAAGAATGGAGGCAAAAACTGAGAAGATGCAAGAAATGTTTAACAAAGACCTAGAAGAATTAAAGAACAAACACCTAGAAGAATTAAAGAACAAACAAACAGAGATGAACAATACAATAACTGAATTGAAAAATGCACTAGAAGGAATCAATAGCAGAATAACTGCGGCAGAAGAACGGATAAGTGACCTGGAAGACAGAATGGTGGAAATCACTGGAGCAGAACAGAATAAAGAAAAAGAATGAAAAGAAATGAAGACAGACTAAGAGACAACATTAGACGCACCAACATTTGCATTATATGGGTCCCAGAAGGAGAATAGAGAGAGAAAGGACCCAAGAAAATATCTGAAGAGATTATAGTCAAAAACTTCCCTAACATGGGAAAGGAAGTAGTCACCCAAGTCCAGGAAGCACAGAGAGTCCCAGGCAGGGTAAACCTAAGAAGAAACATGCCAAGACACAGGGTAATCAAACTGACAAAAATCAAAGACAAAGAAAAGTTATTAAAAGCAACAAGGGAAAAATGACAAATAACATACAAGAGAACTCCCATAAGGTTAACAGCCGATTTCTCCACAGAAACTCTACAAGCCAGAAGGGCGTGGCATGATATATTTAAAGTGATGAAAGGGAAGAACCTACAACCAAGACTACTCTACCCAGCAAAGATCTCATTCAGATTCAACAGAGAAATCAAAAGCTTTACAGACAAGCAAAAGCTAAGAGAATTCAGCACCACCAAACCAGCTCAAAAAATGCTAAAGGAACAACAAATGCTTAAGGAACTTCTCTATGTGGGAAACACAAGAGAAGGAAAGGACCTACAAAAACAAACCCAAAACAATTAAGAAAACGGTAATAGGAACATACATATCAATAATTACCTTAAATGTGAATGGATTACATGTTCCAGCCAAAAGACACAGGCTCCTAAATGGATACAAAAACAAGACCCTTATATATGCTGTCTACAAGAGACCCACTTCAAACCTAGGGACAAATACAGACTGAAAGTGAGGGGATGGAAAAAGATATTCCATGCAAATGGAAATCACAAGAAAGCTGGAGTACCAATACTCATACCAGACAAAATAGACTTTAAAATAAAGAATGTTACAAGAGACAAGGAAGGACACTACATAATGATCAAGGGATCAATCCAAGAAGAAGATATAACAATTATAAATATATATACACCCAACATAGGAACACCTCAATACATAAGGCAAATGCTAACAGCTATAAAAGAGGAAATCAACAGTAACATAGTAATACTGGGGGATTTTAACACCTCACTTACACCAATGGACAGATCATCTAGACAGAAAATTAATAAGGAAACACAAGCTCTAAATGACACAACAGACCAGATAGATTTAGTTGATATTTATAGGACATTCAATCTGAAAACAGCAGATTACACTTTCTTCTCAAGTGCACACAGAACATTCTCCAGGATAGATCACACCTTGGGTCACAAATCAAGCCTCAGTAAATTTAAGAAAATTGAAATCATATAAAGCATCTTTTCCAACCACAACGCTATGAGATTAGAAATAAATTACAGGGAAAAAAATGTAAAAAACACAAACACATGAAAGCTAAACAATACGTAACTAAATAAGCAAGAGATCACTGAAGAAATCAAAGAGGAAATTAAAAAATACCTAGAAACAAATAACAATGAAAACACTATGGTCCAAAAGCTATGGGAGGCAGCAAAAGCAGTTCTAAAAGGGAAGATTACAGCAATACAATCCTACCTCAAGAAACAAGAAAAATCTCCAATAAACAATCTAACCTTACACCTAAAGGAACTAGAGAAAGAAGAACAAACAAAACCCAAATTTAGTAGAAGGAAAGAAATCATAAAGATCAGAGCAGAAATAAGTGAAATAGAAACAAAGAAAACAATAGCAAAGATCAATAACACTAAAAGATTGTTCTTTGAGAAGATAAACAAAATATATAAACCTTTAGCCAGACTCATCAGAAAAAGAGGGAGAGGATTCAAATCAAAAAATCAGAAATGAAAAAGGAGAAGTTACAACAGACACCACAGAAATACAAAGCATCATAAGAGACGACTACAAGCAACTCTATGCCAATAAAATGGACAACCTGGAAGAAATGGACAAATTCTTAGAAAGGTATAACCTTCCAAGACTGAGCCAGGAAGAAATAGAAAATATGAACAGACCAATCACAAGTAATGAAATTGACACTGTGATTAAAAATCTTCCAGCAAACAAAAGTCCAGGACCAGATGGCTTCACAGGTGAATTCTATCAAACATTTAGAGAAGAGCTAACACCCATCTTTCTCAAACTCTTCCAAAAACTTGCAGAGGAAAAAAACAGAAGAAAAAAAATTGCAGAGGAAGGAACACTCCCAAACTCATTCTACGAGGCCACCATCACCTTGATACTAAACCAGACAAAGATACCACAAAAAAAGAAAATTACAGACCAATATTGCTGATGAATATAGATGCAAAAATCCTCAACAAAATACTAGGAAACAGAATCCAACAACACATTAAAAGGATCATACATCATGATCAAGTGGGATTTTTCCCAGGGATGCAAGGATTCTTCCATATATGCCAATCAATCAATGTGATACACCATTTCAATTAACAAATTGAAAAATAAAAACCATATGATCATCTCAATAGATGCAGAAAAGCTTTTAACAAAATTCAACACCCATTTATGATAAAAACTCTCCAGGAAGTGGGCAAAGAGGGAAGCTACCTCAACATAATAAAGCCCATATATGACAGACCCACAGCAAACATCATTCTCAATGGTGAAGAACTGAAAGCATTTCATCTAAGATCAGGAACAAGACAAGGATGTCCACTCTCACCACTATTACTCAACATAGTTTTGGAAGTCCTAGCCACGGCAATCAGAGAAGAAAAAGAAATAAAAGGAATCCAAACTGGAAAAGAAGAAGTAAAACTGTCCCTGTTTGCAGATGACATGATACTATACATAGAGAATCCTAAAGATGCCACCAGAAAACTACTAGAGCCTATCAATGAATGTGGTAAAGTTGCAGCATACAAAATTAATGCACAGAAATCTCTTGCATTCCTATACACTAAAAACGAAAGATCAGAAAGAGAAATTAAGGAAACAATCCCATTCACCATTGCAACAAAAAGAATAAAATACCTAGAAATAAACCTACCTGAGGAGGTAAAAGACCTGTACTCAGAAAACCATAAGACACTGATGAAAGAAATCAAAGATGACACAAACAGATGGAGAGATACACCATGTTGCTGGACTGGAAGAATAAATGTTGTGAAAATGACTATACTACCCAAAGCAATCTACAGATTCAATGCAATCCCTATCAAATTACCAATGGCATTTTTTGCAGAACTAGAACAAAAAATCTTAAAATTTGTATGGAGACACAAAAGACCCCAAATAGCCAAAGCAATCTTGAGGGGAAAAAAATGGAGCTGGATGAATCAGACTCCCTGAGTTCAGAATATACTATAAAGCTACACTAATGAACGCAATATGGTACTGGCACAAAAACGGAAATATAGATCAATGGAACAGCATAGAAAAGTCCAGAGGTAAACCCACGCACCTATGGTCAACTAATCTATGACAAAGGAGGTAAGGATATACAATGGAGAAAAGACAGTCTCTTCAATAAGTCGTGCTGGGAAAACTGGACAGCTACATGTAAAAGCATGAAATTAGAGCACTCCCTGACACCATACACAAAAAATATACTCAAAATAGATTAAAGCCCTAAATGTAAGACCAGACACTATAAGACTCTTAGAGGAAAACATAGGAAGAACACTCTTTGACATAAGTCACAGCAAGACCTTTTTTGACCTACCTCCTAGAGTAACGGAAATATAAAATAAACAAATGGGACCTAATGAAACTTAAAAGATTTTGCACGGCAAAGGAAACTATAAACAAGATGAAAAGACAACCCTCAGAATGGGAGAAAATATTTGCAAATGAATCAGTGGACAAAGGATTAATCTCCAAAATATATAAACAGCTCATGTAGCTACATATTAAAAAAACAAACAACCCAATCAAAAAATGGGCAGAAGACCTAAATAGACAATTCTCCGAAGACGACATACAGATGGCCAAGAAGCACATGAAAAGCTGCTCAACATCACTAATCATTAGAGAATGCAAATCAAAACTACAATGAGGTATCACCTCACACCAGTTAGAATGGGCATCATCAGAAAATCTACAAACAACAAATGCTGGAGAGGATGTGGAGAAAAGGGAACCCTCCCACAGTTGGTGGGAATGTAAATTGATATAGCCACTATGGAGAACAGTATGGAGGTTCCTAATAAACTGAAAATAGAATTACCATATGACCCAGCAATCCCACTCCTGGGCATATACCCAGAGAAAACAGTAATTCAAAAAGACACATGCTGGGAGGGAGACGCAAGAGGGAGGAGATATAGGGACATATGTATACATATAGCTGATTCACTTTGTAATACAGCAGAAACTAATACAACATTGTAAAGAAATTATACTCCAATAAAGATGTTAAAAAAAAAAGACACATGCACCCCAATGTTCATTGCAGCACTATTTATAATAGCCAGGTCACAGAAGCAACGTAAATGCCCATCGACAGACGAATGGATAAAGAAGATGTGGTACATGTATACAATGGAATATTAGCCACAAAAAGGAACAAAATTGGATCATTTGTAGAGACATGGATGGACCTAGAGACTGTCATACAGAGTTAAGTTAGTCAGAAGGAGAAAAACAAATGTCACATATTAACGCATATACGTGGAATCTAGAAAAATGGTACAGATGAACCGGTTTGCAAGGCAGAAATAGAGACACAGATGTAGAGAACAAACATGTGGACACCAAGGGGGGAAAGCGGGGGGTTGGGAGGGAGGGATGAATTGGGAGATTAGGATTGACATATATACACTAATATGTATAAAATAGATAACTAATAAGGACCTGTTGTATAAAAATAAAATGAAATTCAAAACAAAAGAGCTTACAAATAAAAATGAAATGACTAAGGAATAGGTGATTAGTTTATATAACACTAGATGTTCATATATTTCTTGGTTTGTACGTTTTCTGCAGGTTAACATGATTTTCCACTCCCTCAATATACTGCAAATTCCTGATTCAATGGGGACTGTAATTATTTATAACCACTATGTACAACCAAAATAGAAAGTACTTCATAATTACCTAAAGCTCTCTCCAATGTCATTCAGAATTGTGCAAGTCCATCTCCTAGTACTTTCTCAAGAGTCTTCAGTTAAAATACAGTATGAAAATGAGGGAAGACTCTAAGTGGCATTTCTCATGTAAGACAGCAAAGACACTTGACCACAATAGCCTCTTTCCAACATCAACAACTGGAATGCAGATCCTTTTCATTCAGAAGCTTTACTGATTACTGACTTATACTTGAAAAGGAACTAATGAAATTTCCTTTAGATACCTGAAGTAACACAAAGTTTCTTTTTTTTTTTGCGGTATGCGAGCCTTTCACTGTTGTGGCCTCTCCCATTGTGGAGCACAGGCTCCGGACGCGCAGGCTCAGCGGCCATGGCTCACGGGCCCAGCCACTCCGCGGCATGTGGGATCTTCCTGGACCGGGGCACGAACCCGTGTCCCCTGCATCGGCAGGCGGACTCTCAACCACTGCGCCACCAGGGAAGCCCCCACTTTTTTTCTCTTTTAATGTGTATTTTTGTAATGAAAAAATAGCTAAACTCACATTTTCCATTGTAATGTCGTTTGAGACATTCATCAGATTCACACTTTTGTCGACAGCTACAACCCCAACAATTGAGTTTGGCTGCGTCACAGTGATCCTAAGAGAGACTCTCTCAGATGGTTCAGCGCTGGCTTTACTCCAAAACAGCTGTATCTAAGAAAGGGAGAAAACAGGATTGATACATTACACTTTTTCAAAGCATTTCTTACGTCTTACCAATAGCAGATCAATGACAAAATCTAGCAGATTCTACATGTGCCTTGGCCCGGGGACCATTCTAAAACCATACACGAGCCTTCTCCAGGGAAAGGAGTGAAAAGAAACCTCGGCCCCACAGTGTCCGCCAGTCATGGAACCTCTCACTGTGGCACAAATCAGAGTTTTCCTTCACTTCTCTACCCTTTCTCCACCTCCCACCCCACAGCCGCCAGCCAGTGCTGAAGTGAAGACACTGTCTGGCGTACGTGAAGAGGGCCAGTATCCAAGAGGGGGGACAGGAAAGAGGAGAGAAACTGCCAGTGCCTGCACACTGGCCTCCTGGACTCAGAAGTGAGTGTGTGCAAGTAAGAGCCCCGGGGACTCCCAGAACTGGCTGGGCTGGGCAGGGGTGTCTTTCCCCAGGACGAGGCCATCAGACCAACACCAGTCAGGCCCCATGCTCTGTGCCTCCGTGGCTGCCTGAACTTCCTCTGTCATTACACTCAGCAAAGCACAGTCCTACCTGTACTTCTTAAAGAGCAACCATCCTCTCATCCCGGCTGAACCCAATGGCTTTGTTATAAGGCCTCTTCCTACTAGGAATGTTCATCTTGCCCAGCTCTGTTTCAACAATCCCTCGCCCCAGTGACTGTACCACCTGATCAAGATGGCCTTCATGTCCCCCTCAGCTTGCCTGAACTTTAGAAACAGGCTTCTTCCTGACATTAAGCACCTAATTTCCCTTTTCTTAAAAAATTTGCAATTGTTAATGTTTTCTCTGTCCCTTTGAGATGTAAATCTTCTCCCGGCTTCCAGGCAGTTTTACTAGCCGGAATGTCTCTCTCAAAGACCTGGGAGCCATCCTTTTGAAGTGTAATCATCAAGAAAGAGCCCTGATTGATCTCCCAGTCTCTGTAGATGAATAGAAGCCTAACTTATAAAGTCCAGTTACCAAACCAGATGGCCTAATCACGCTGACCAACCCCTCCCCCAGGGTCTTCCAGTACTTTTCCATTAACTCACACCAGTGCTTAAAAACCCTCCTGCCTTTTGTTTCAGTGGAGTTGAGTTCAGTCTCTCTCCCCTATTGCAAATGTCTTGAACAAAGTCTTCCTTGCCTGTTTAACTTGTCCGATGCCATCTTTCTTTCACGTGCCTCTTGAGCCATTGTATCTAGTTTACTCTTCTCCACTTATACCTTAAACAAGTTAAACAGAAAGAATACCTTTCCTTAGCCCTTGTTTAAGGCAACTCACAGTTTGCATCATATGCAAACTTTGCACTTCTCATTCTTTTTTCTGCACGTCAGTGACCCCCTGGCTCCAACCTGCACTTCTTTGTGGATGATTTCTAAAACTACATCTCTTGCCCCTTCCACATCTCATTCATTTATTCCACAGTCATTACTGAACATCAACGAAGATTCATTAATGTTCTTGTGTTGAAACATATTTTATTTCCAAATATGCAGTTTCTTTCAGAGTAAATGTGGTAAACATTATCATATAAAAATGGAAGACTTATCTTTGCAAACACAACTGAAACTAATTTCTTATCTCTCATATCTAAGAAATTTCTTGGAAGTGATTTATACAGTCTGCTTCCTCAAAGCCTTTACACAGCAACTTTTTTTAGAACCTGCTCTCACTTTCAGAGATGTGTGCCTCTATGTTTAAGCCTTACTCCTACTTTAAAATTCACCTTTCTCAGACAAATACTGTATGCTAACATATATATATGGAATTTAAGGAAAAAAATGTCATGAAGAACCTAGGGGTAAGACAGGAATAAAGACACAGACCTACTAGAGAATGGACTTGAGGATATGGGGAGGGGGAAGGGTGAGCTGTGACAAAGTGAGAGAGAGGCATGGACATATATACACTACCAAACGTAAGGTAGATAGCTAGTGGGAAGCAGCCGCATAGCACAGGGAGATCAGCTTGGTGCTTTGTGACCGCCTGGAGGGGTGGGATAGGGAGGGTGGGAGGGAGGGAGACGCAAGAGGGAAGAGATATGGGAACATATGTATATGTATAACTGATTCACTTTGGTATAAAGCAGAAACTAACACACCATTGTAAAGCAATTATACTCCAATAAAGATGTTAAAAAAAAAAATTCACCTTCCTCAGGGAATTAATGGAGTCACTAGAAGTCAAAAATTGTGCTCTGAAACTGACAGAATACAGCACTGTCTTTTAAAAAATTCTTTTTATAAGACAGAAAATAGAAGTTTGTATTATATTTTGACAGTCAAAGTTAGAGTTAACAGTTCTCTATAAAAAAGGCATGGATGACAACTGTTACTTCTTAAAATTTTAACAAATTCAGGGGGAAAATGCTACCAGAAGAACTGTATTCTGCAAATCACTACTTTAAAATAATGATTATTGGGGACTTCCCTGGTGGTGCAGTGGATAAGACTCTGCGTTCCCAATGCAGGGGGCGCGGGTTCGATCCCTGGTCAGGGAACTAGACCCCACATGCATGCTGCAACTAAGAGTTTGCATGCCACAACTAAAGAGCCCATGTGCTGCAACTAAGAAGCCAGTGAGTCACAACTAACGAGCCCTGGAGCTGCAACCAAGGAGCCCACCTGCCACAACTAAGACCCGGCGCAACCAAATAAATATTAAAAACAATAGTAATAATAATAATGATTATTTTGCTTCAGAGGTCCTGAGACGGCAGCAGCCTTTGGTGAGAACAATGGCTCATTTTAATATGTATGAGATAATTGAACTCCACCTGTCAATCTTGCAATCTGGTTACTTCTCAGAGTTGGGGCCAGGAGTGTTTCCTACACAAGCTACACACCTTAGGTTATAAAAATCACTGCTGTGTGTGGAGACAAAACTCCACAGAGATCTCCACACGCAAAGCAGCCAAGCTCATTGTAAATTTGTCCTGGGTTAGTTTCCAGACTGATGAAATGGATAAACCAAAGCCCAGCTCTCCTTCCACACATCAGTGCAGATGCTTCACTCCCTCCTACAACCCTCACTTCTCTCCCACACAAATAGCAACACCACATATATATTGCCATTGGAATTCCATGCCAGAGCAATATTGACTCCACCATTTGGGAAATCCTGAAAGAGTTTGGATTTGAATTAAAGTCTTAAAGCCAAGAACCATGACTTACAAAGAAGACGCACAGTGTCCAATAATTCCACAGGTGAAAACAGATACACAGTAATTAAATATGAAGAGGTTTAGCCACAGTTCTAGAAATGAATATAAATTTCTAACCAATTTGGTTTCATGACACTTTTCTAAAGAAATATTACATTTCTCAGACTTTACTAATATGAAGTTTTCTTTTAAACATCATTACCTTAAATCTTACCTTATTTTTAAAAACAAGCTGAACAGGAACTTTCAGAACATCATTTATAATTTCCCCATCATCTTCAATATAATACACAATGATACAGGCTTTTGGAGCCCAAGAATTTTCTGGTGTTAAGGAAAACGTTGTTGAATTTTGCTTGCCTACAGCCACTAACTGTCCCCTGGACACTACCTGAAAAGAAGAGTACATGAGTTTTATTTGATGCTAAAGCTAGTGAGAACCTCAATGACAGCTATGTTTATCATAATTTTAAGCATACATGCAAATTCTTGACTTAAAGCAACTTCAAATCCTTTTTGAACACACACACACAAAAGTAAACCTCCCTGACCACCACAGAGAGTACACGCTGGTAATTAGAAAAGGATAAGATAAAGCAACCGTGATTGAGCCAACAGCAGCCTGATGGTCAAGAATCTATTTCTGAGTGGAAGGACTGCAGAGCACCACTGAGAGAGCTAGATTAGCAAAACTACAATTTATGCGGAGCATTTTTATGTGTTTTTGTTTTCCTTATGTTTTATAATTTTCTATAATGAACATACGTGGCTTATCTCATAGAATTGTAAATTTTAAACATAATGCAAGATTTCATTATTCATCTTAAACTGGAAATGCAAATATGGGTGAAGAAAGAAAAAAAGAGTTTGATTTCAATATAAAAAGGACAGCTTAAAAAGGTGTGAGGCTGATTTGTAGCAACATGGATGGACCTAGTATGATAATATACTAAGTGAAGTAAGTCAGAAAGAGAAATTCAAATACCATGTGATATCACTTATATGTGGAATCTAAAATACGACACGAACTTATCTACAAAACAGAAACAGACTCACAGACACAGAGAACAGACTTGTGGTTGTCAGTGGGGAAGGTAGAGGAGGGATGAATTGGGATTAGCAGATGCAAACTATATATATATAGGATGGATAAACAACAATGTCCTACTATATATAGCACAGGGAACTATATTCAATGTCCTATAATAATCCATGTGGTAAAGGAAAAAAATGTAAAATTTTGCAAAGTAAATTTATATATAACTTAGATATAAAAAACTCTGTAAGAGGGACTTCCCTGGTGGCACAGTGGTTAAGAATCCGCCTGCCAATCCAGGGGACACGGGTTCAAGCCCTTGTCCGGGAAGATCTCACATGCTGCGGAGCTACTAAGCCCGTGCGCCACAACCACTGAGCCTGCGCTCTACAGCCTGTGAGCCACAACTACTGAGCCTGTGTGCCACAACTACTGAAGCCTGCGCACCTAGAGCCCATGCTCCACAACAAGAGAAGCCACCGCAATGAGAAGCCCACGCACCGCAACGAAGTGTAGCCCTTAGCTCGCTGCAACTAGAGAAAGCCCACGCACAGCAACGAAGACCCAACGCAGCCAAAAATAAATAAATTTATAAAAGAAAAAAAAGAAAACTCTGTAAGAACGTATGTAAATATTACATATTGTGCATGTATAACATACAATACATTAAAATATAATAGTTTCTTTTAAGTGTGAGGCTGAATTTTAAAAATCAGTAAGTTCAGTTTCAAATTAAGGTAGACATTATTTCAGACAATTCTACAATAGATCATAAATTCAGATTCTGTAAGAGATTACCATATAGCTAAACTCCTTCAACTGCTTGTTGCCACTAAGCACCAACTCAAAAGGTGATCCCACCTAGAAAAAAAATATTTTAATTAATATATACATATCAGTGGCAAGACAGTCCAATTATAATTAACAAGTGATTGTAATCATTACCTTTATATTTTCATCTCTTGTTTTTAGCTGGATGTACGTTTTACTAGGAGACTTAAACATATCATGAACAGCCATGCTACTCACAGCATCAAGAAAAGAGGCCTAAAACAAAAGAAAAGGCAACCATAAAGTTTCATCTTTAGAAACACCTTGATAAAGGATGTTACCTGCTGGACAATCAGTGAAAGGCAAATTCACTTTCACTTTTCTTCACACAGGAAACAATACATTCCCCAGACATTGCATCTTCATCATTTTACAGCTTATACTATAAAGAAGGTGATAGCTGTGAACGTGTAAAATGGTCTTCATCGTCATAATCTAAGAGGAAAAAAGTACGGACGGTCCTAACTTATTTCCAAAACAAAGGTGTATTATCAGGAAACACTGTGAGAAGAAAGAAGGAAATGGAAAAGGAATCCTTTCCCCCACAATACAGAACTCAACTATAAGCAAGAAATCATATCAGCTCACTCAGTCTACCACTGGTGAGAGAAAAACTCAGAGGCCACACTGACAGGGCTGAGTGACCACGAGAAAGGGAGCGGGAATGGTTGGGGGTCTCAGTCCAGCAAAGGAGTGTAAATGTAAAAAACATATTCCCCTTTGATCTCAGCTCCTGCCAAAACACCATTTCAAATGACTGAAAATCACCTAGACTGGGAGTTTGGGGGCTTCTCCGTCATATCTTCGGATCACTATTTTACTTTGCTCTTCAAAATGAATTTACAAGGAAGCATTCAGTCTAATTCTCAGCTACTGTCATTAAATCACTTTTTAACCCTTTCCCCCATTCTTTTAAAATAAAAATGTGTCCACTTCCCGTGTACCAAAGTGACCTCCCAACAGGCTGAGTGCCTACCACAAGATGACAATTTTAAGGTTGCTGAGGTAACATAATGATGGGAAACAGATGGTACCTTCAACTGTAGCTCGCTGGAATCATCCAGGATTGGGAATTCAATCTTGAAGATTCCATTTGGGGGGACAGTATGATTTACGATCTGGACAGCCCCTATTTCCTGATTTCTACCATCCCATCTGTTCCAGTACTCGGTATAGTTTCTCTGCGTCACCATCACGACTACATTATTTCTTCTTTCTTCAGGAGTCAGTTGATTGCCATCAGAACGGGTTACCTTCACCTAATTGTCAAAAGAAAACATTTTGAAATCAGGTAAACAAGAGAAGCAAAGGATTCAAGTTTAGTTGAATCCAGTTTCCATCTGTGCTGTTCCCATGAAACCGAACTCTCAAAAATCATCGGCAGCCCCCTAACTTCCAGGTTCAGTGGTCTCTCTGGGCGGCCTCCCCTCCCGTCTGGCTGTTATGCCTCCTTTGCCTTCCACGGCTCCACAATCACCTCTTTCACTGCATACCCCTCTTCCTACATCCTCTCGGTGTCCTTTTTTATCCCCCTTCCCTCTCCCTAAATGTGGGAATTTGTCAAAACCTCATTATCATTTACCCTCAAAGGTCTCAGCACTCCTGCTGCCATCCTGATCTGGCTCTGGAGCTCATACTCAACACCTCCAACCCCCTGCAGGAAATTTCTACTTGTACATCCCTGTCATCTCAAATTCAGTACATCTAAAGGTGAGAAACCGTCTCGCCTTTCCTATTTTTGCTAATCCCACAATTCCGTCAGACTTAACATCTCTGAATTTCCCTTCCCTCTTCCCACCTTCCAAATCCAACGCACACCAAGTCTTACATCTCTTACATGCTCTCCACCCAGAGTCAGCAGCGCAAGCCTCCTGCTGGCCTCGTGCCCGGGCTGCTGCCCCACTCCTGCACACAGACCCCACCAGTCCCCCTGGAACGCTGCTTTCGCCACACCTCTCCCACGTTCATAAGGTCCCAAGATCTTCACTGCTTAGAGCATGTGAGACACGGCGGACCCTCTGCAATCCCCAAGCTTCGCCTCCTGCTTTCTCTCTGACCTCTCCTGGACACAAGCTCTCTGCTGTCACTGCCCCGGTCCAGTCACTGTCACCTGAAGGCACCCTGGCTTGCCAGCCAAAGCTCTCACCTTGTGTAGACGTCTCAGCTCATCTCGTTCCCCACCCACACTCCCAACACTGAAAATGCTGCAGATCTTGTAACAAATAACCTAAATCTTCTGCTTCTCCATAAAGCATCCCTGAGTGACCCCCATCCCTGTCCTACAGCCAGTTCCTCCTCCCGGAACTCTCTTTGTTTCCCTCTATTCATTTGCAAGTTACCATTTGCAGATTCCTGGGGGTTTTCTTAACTACCTTTTCAAACTGTCTAAATTATAAGATTATTAAAATCAGAAGCTATCTAAAACTTTTTTTTCTCACTAGATCACTGGTTTATTGTAAAAAGATATTGAGCGAGATGGAAGAGATGTTTAGGGCAAGGTATCAGGACAGGACCCTCTCTGAGCGCATCCCTGCCCCCCCAAATCTCCACATAGCCACCAACCTAGAAACTCTAAAACTTCTCTTGATCTATTCAACAAGAAGTGACCCTCCTTTCTTTAAAGCAGGGGCCAGAGACTATGACAGGCAGGGAGGCCAAATCCAGTCTCTTTGGAAGGAAGTTTTTATTGGAACGTGACCACCCTGGCTTGGTTACCAAGGGGCTGTGGCCGCTTTCATGCTACAACGTCAGAGTCACACAGTTGTGACTGAGACCATATGGCCCTCAAAGCTAAAAATATATACTATCTAGCCCTTTGCAGACAAAGTTTGCCAACACCTGTTTTAAATCCCTACAGGAATGTGTTCATGACACTGATTTATCCTGCCTTGAATTACAGTTATGTGTATATTTTCTTGTCACCATCACAAACACTGTGACTCCAGGGTAGAGACTGGGTCCTTCTTAGGTCTGTAAGCCCCATTTATTGACTCAGTCAATAAATGTTAATTCAGTATTCTCTCAAAAAATTGAGTAGATTAGTTGATACTTTTTAATGCTACATCTTTGCTAGGATTAAAATCAGTCATTATAAAAATCAAATTGAAATTGAAATTTTTTGACTACCATCTAATTCCTTCAATTAATTTATAAAAACTTCAATGTTGCAATTCAAATCTAACTTGAATTACTTATTAAATATATTTTGAGGAAAAATTTTTTGGAAACTACTTTTTTAAATAAATTAGATAAAGGTCATTTGGAAACAATTCTGTGTGCCTCATATATCTAAAGGGGAAAAGTAATCTACCTACCTTGGGCTTAAATTTTTTGAAAAGCATTGAAAGTACTATTTCCCATTCTGTTTCACTAAACTGAACTTACTGCTTTAGACAATTAATAAATATGCCAACTTACAGTGGCTGTGAAGTTGAGAGATGGCTTTAAGACAGTAGCATAATCAAAAAATTCAATGATGTAATCGTGTTGCTTGAAAAATACATTGGAGCTTGCATTTCTTGAGATACCTGTTTTGGAAATTGCACCATTTAGAAAGTAAAAGTAATATATTACCAACAGCTTCTATCCACCAAATCTCTCCACCTGAGCTACTTCCCAAAGGGGTTAGGATATCAGGACACAGAAGGCTCTTTGGCTTGGCCACAAAGAGGACCGTACATGTCCTCTGTGGATCCCTTCTGAGCACCATTAGTGTCCCCCAATCAACGACATGTGCACCAGAGATCAGGCCACTGACACAATAGTCTTTTTGCACTTTCGGGGACTGGTGAAAGCCATTAAAAAGTAGCAACCGAAAGATCCAAGTAATTAACCTTTATTTTATTATTAAAAGAGAAAACTGTCTAGGAGCAGGTGAGATTTCAGAAGATGTTATTTTAAAAAAAAAAAAAAGGAGGATGGTTAGTCAGCTGAAAAGGTAGGCCTTCCATGTAGTTTTCAGTTTGAAAAAAAAAATAGAGATGGAAAAAATTATAAATACCTATCACAGGTGGTTGAGGTACATCCTTTCAAAGAAAATAAGGTTCCCCTTCATTACGAAAACATTCTGCAAGTTAGACTAATAGTCATGACAATCTCAGCATTAACTAGCATCCTTAGGCAACAGTGCCCTCAAATGAACGTACCGATTATAATAAGAGATGACAGAGCAGCGCAACAGAAATAGCTTTACCTTCACTTCAAAGTCTACAAACCTGTAAGTGATTCTGTCACTGTGGCTAAAATTTCTACCGGCCCAGGAGAAGACAGATTCATGTGTTCAGAAAGGCCATCCGAAAAATCCATTACCTTTTTCATCTCTTCATCGTTAAAAGAGAAGTTTGCAGATCCATTTATCTGTTTTGTTAAAAAATGTTTCAATGTCATTCTTCACTTTAGCACTTCAAATTTTAGAAATAAAACCCAAACTAAGTCACAACGATACAATGGTTCTATTTCTACTTTAATCATTTTTTTAAAAAAGGGTAAATTCTCATTTGTTCAATGATAGAAAGCTCTTGATTTTCTTATGCTCAACTTTTGGTTAATTCAGTATAAAATCTGATTTCTAGAGAAAGTACACTTACAGTTTTTCCCCATTACAAGTTATAAGATATCTGCAAAAGTTACCTTAAATGTTTTTGTAATATTTTTCTTCACGCCCCAAAAGGATAAAGGTAAAAATGTAAGTGTTAGGTCTCCTTTCACTGGCTTCCCATATGTATACCTGAAAAATAATACACGAGGCCTAACTTAAAAGAATTATATTAAAAACATACTCTTACTACAAATTTCTAAAACTAAAACATAGTTAGGAATGTGCTTAATAAATGGTGATCCTTGATATTAAGTCTCCAAAATGAGAAGACTTTTAACTACAATACCTCAAAAACAGTTCATAATACCCACTTTACCCAGCCTCTGGAGACTCCAGAGAAAATCTGATCGTAATTGGAAGTGACAGTTTCCCATCAAAAGATTTTTAAAAGATTATGAAAATCTTTTATTCTTAGAAATCTGGACTGGCCCATTAACTGCATGCCCAGGAGACACTGTAGCTTTTGAATATTTTTAAATGTTAGTTGAAATTGCATTCGCCGTGGCGAATTTTATTTATTTTAATGAGGTGGGAATAGTGAGCAGACGTTCACATCAAAGCTAATAAACAAATGCAGATTTTTATTCATCTCAGTTAAAGATTTCAAAACTAAAATGAGCGTGTTAACCTTGTTCTCCAGGAAATTTCCAGTAATCTTCTGCACATTAACTAGGCCTTCATGGGACAGATGGCTACTAGCAAAAGTAACCAAAATCGTTATCATCTACTCACAGAGATGACCATAATAGCTAATACAAATAAATATTTAAAATCATATCTATAACTTAACAACAACCATCCAAGTGATAAGACAACAGAATTCATCTCTCAAAGTACACCCAAAGAAAAACTGGATTTCAAGTCCTACTCTTTACCCCCAATTCCATGACAAGACCAAAACTATTGCCCATACACCTTAATTTGATTGTGTATGGAGGACTCTGCTTTGCTACACACAGCTTGAAACTGAAATCTTAGGAGTTACGTTGCTTATCCATTTGTTCTTTCAATAAGCATTTTTTGGAAGCCCACTCCATGACTGGCACTGTGCTAGGCACCCAGGTGCGGTAGTAACCACGACACAGACACAACCTCAAAAGGGTGGAATAGCCATGTTTTTAGTGCTTTGAGAGCTATAAGGATAGAGGGTTAGGGGCAAGCAGCCACGCCTTGAAATTGCCTATGTAAAGGTCTCTTCATCAGAAAAAGCATTCTGCATTCTTGGAAGCACAGGTAAGATCTGGGAGGAGACTTTGGGAGGGTAGATGAGGGGCTGGGTGAGGTGTTTCAAAAGACATGAAGCTAGAAAAGAACTCTGTAAGATACACTAACAATTTTGAACTTCACCCTCAAGGCAATGGTCTGAAAGAAGAAGGCAGAAGGGGGTGTGGGGGGGGGCGGTTAGGATGAGGTGAAGAAAGAGAGAAGGCGGAGAAGGCCAACAAGAAGAGGAAACAACAAGACGTCTGGATCCAAAGTAGAGGGAAGATTGGATGTGGTAAAAATAGAGGCAGGAAAAAGTTTTAAGAAACTACAACCGTAGCTGAAGAGGTGACATTCCTGAATCAAGGAGGTGGCGGTGGAGAAAGGTAGATGGATTATTTGAGAGATATTAAGGAGAGAGACCCAACAGCACTGGAGGTTGACCGGCTATGGGGATTGAGGGAGTCAGACAAGCACAGCTGACTTCAGCTAAAGAGAGGGTGCTGCAGTCCACCCAAGAGAGGGATGCAGAGAACCAGGTTTGGGGAAGACGACTGATTAAAATATCTGTGGGATATCCAGTGGGCAGCGAGACATGGAGATCTGACTGTCAAGCTAGAAATGTGGGCTGGCGATACGGATTTAGGTTTCATCAAATTATAAACAGCAGAAGCCCTGGCCATGGAGAAGAAAACTCCGAGTAAATGTGTAAAAAGAGAAAAGAGAGCCAAAGATGGAACTCTAAGGAGCAAGAACGTTTACAATGTGATCAGAAGAGAGTTGTCTGCAAAGAGTCTCAAAGGAGCAGACTAAGGGAAAGGAGAAAAACCAGAAAGGAAATGGGAGAGGACAGCAATGTCCGATGCTGCAAAGGGAGAAAAAAGTTGTAAAAGCCTAAGAAAGTACACACAAGGTGACGCAAGAAGGAGGTCTTTGTGCCGTGGTGAAAGCAGTTTCCATATCACGGTGAGCGAGAAAGAAGAACGCAGGGGGCTAAAGAACGAACAGGATGTGAAGAAGTGTTTCAAGGCAGCTCCAGCTCTTCAAAGAGGTGAGAGACAGGGCAGCAGCTAGGAGGAGGCATGAAGGTCAGGGAGGGCTCGTTTCCTTTAATGACAGAAACGTTTGAATGCAGAGATAAACAGCAAAAGGTTAAAGATACCAAATGGAAGAAATCAAGACCCAGGTGAGAGGGGAAGTGGGCCTGGGATTCTCCCGACAGAAGAGTGAATCCAAGGCCCAACTGGAAGGATCAGCCTGAAGGGAGGAGAGACACAGACAGACCCTCACCATCATCACTTCTATCTTTTCCAGGACACGGTATTTATAGAATAGGTCTCTACAGATCTTTAGAGACTGATAAAAGACCTTGCTAGTCAAAAGATTTCCTGAATCTGTTGCAAAGTTGTAAATTATATCCACAATCTGAATAAAAAAAGACCCTCCTGGGACTTCCCTGGTGGCGCAGTGGTTGAGAGTCCGCCTGCCGATGCAGGGGACACGGGTTCGTGCCCCGGTCCGGGAGGATCCCACATGCCGCGGAGCGGCTGGGCCCGTGAGCCATGGCCGCTGCGCCTGCGCGTCCGGAGCCTGTGCTCCGCAATGGGAGAGGCCACACCGGTGAGAGGCCCGCGTACCGCAAAAAAAAAAAAAGACCCTCCTGAAATGCACTGATAGGCCCAGAACTCATGAACGCTGGGGTGGAGGAGGCCTCTGGGGAAAGGGCCTCGGCCCTGTCGGGTTCTGCTCATCTGAATTCACACACAAGATCTGCGCTGCCCTGGGACAGAACCGCCTTACTTTGCTCCCAAAGCAGACATCATCCCTAGGCAACTGAAACCTGAAGGAAGAAGATTTAATAGGAAGGAAATACTCGGAACGGACTACAGGCAGACCTCGTTTTATTGTGCTTTGCACAGTAAACACACAGATACTGTGTTTTTTACAAATTGAAGGTTTGTGGCAATCTTGCAATGAGCAAGTCTATTGATGCCCTTTTTCCAAGAGCATTTGCTCACTTCATGTCTCTGTAACCCATTTTGGTAATTCTCACAATATTTCAAGTTTTTTCATTACTATTATATTTGCTGTGGTGATCTGTGATCAGCAATCTTTGAGTTTACTATTGCAAAAAAAATTACAGTTCACTAAAGGCTCAGATGGTGGTGAGCCTTTTTTAGGAATAAAGTATTTTCTAATCATTGTAGGTACATTGGTTTTTTTAGACATAACGCTATTGAAGCCGAGCAGGACCCTGTGGGATTCCTGGGCACAAAAGCCTTTCTGTGTTGCCTTCACTGAGTTCCAAAGGACAGGTTCAAACAGTCGCTAATCAGGGAAGGGAGGGGATGCAGAGACAAGGGAGGAGCGGTCAGGAAACAGTAGTGCAGCCTTGGGGCAGGGTCCTGGTTCCCCAGCAAAGGATACACATAACAGTATCTTTGAGCTCTTCTGCAGAACTCAAACCCCCAGCAAATGGAAGATGTTAAGTCCTCGATGAAGCACGCTTCATTCCAGAGAAGGTCACGGTTCGTCCATCATCACCTGATGCCAGATGATCCCTGCATTGAAGGAAGGCAAGCCCTGCATGCCCCCTGGTCCTTTTCAGCAACCCCGCCCCTTGACTATAAAACTCCTCACCAACGCCCCTGGGTTCGGACACACAGTTCTGAGGGCCCACTGTGACCCCCTTTGCCTGGCAAAGGAATAAAGCTATCCTTTTTTACTTCACCCATAACTCTGTCTCCGAGAATTAATTCGGTGTCGGGGCCCAGAGGCCGGATTCGGCCTTACTATTGCACACTTAATAGACTACAATCTAGAATAAAATAACTTCTATACACATCGGGAAACCGAAAAAACTTCACGTGACTCTCTTTACTGCAATATTTTCTTTATGGCGGTGGCCTGGGACTGAACCCACAATCTCCAAGGTGTGCCCGTACTATGAGAACTAGCCATGTCTGAGAACTTTAATTGGCAACAATTGTCTCACTACCTAGAACAGACAAACCAAACGCTAAGATGGGCTTTCTGATGTGTCTAGGCTAACGTCCCCAGTCACTTAATCAAACACTCTAGGTGTCAAGGTGAAGGTATTTCATAGGCGTGATTAAAGTCTATAGTCGGTTGATTTTAAGTAGAGGAGATTATCCTAGATCATCTGATCAGCCTGATCTAATCAGTTGAAAAGCCTTAATGCAGAGCTGAGAATTCCCTAAAGAGGAAGAAATTCTGCCTGTGAACAGAAACGTCAGCCCGTACCTGAGAGCTCTAGCTGCCCTTCCTGACAACCTGCCTAACAGATTTTGGATTTCCCTAGTTAGTCCCCCCAGTCAAATAAGCCAACTCCTTGCAGTAAATCTCTTAATATATGCCTCCTGCTGCTTCTACTTCTCTGGCTATAGCTCGACTGATACACATACTAAAGAAAATGATGAGAACACAACCTGTTGAGCCCTAAAGAACTGCCTGGGGACCGTCACAATTGCCATGTCATCCTCAGCCATTAGCATCTCAAAGGGGCTCCACAAATGAGAATCAGGATGAAACTGCCGGGTTGGTGGGAAGAGGCTGTCAATGTTGTTGCTTCAGGGGATCCACACCCCCTGAAAATGGACAATAAATTTCCTAGAGAGTTACCAGAGTTTAAGAACCACTGTTTTAACTGATTGTGCTAAATCCCTGGCACACCCCTGAAAACTAAAAACAGAAAAAAGAAGGTATCCACTTTCAACCTAATCCATGTGGACATTGATGGTTTATGCGGATTTGAAGTCACTAAGTTTTATAAGCGTTAGTCAAAGACCTCAAAATAAAACGCAGACAGAATGCTTGACCTTCAGCTAAGATCAAGGGCAGGAAAATAATTATGACAAAGCGGGCATTTATGTCTTTTCCAAACCATAAATTCAGCCACAGAACTCAAATTCACATTGTAAGCTGAACTAACTTGGTGTACAAATGGTAGACACATTTTTGCCTTTATGTCACATGGGTGTCACATGATTTGTTTGCCAAAAGAATCTAAAGCAGGAGTCCTCAGACGTTTTGGTGCGTGGACTCACTGCCCATCGACCGCCACTGCCACAAACCCTCACCAGGAGAGGAATATTGCGATGAGTGGTGAGATGGGGTCCAGTGTTTACCAGCTATTACAAATAAATTCTGAAGCTAAATACATTTCACAAACCAAAGTACAGATATTGACACATCAAAAATAAATGCTACAGGGCTTCCCTGGTGGCGCAGTGGTTGAGAGGCCGCCTGCCGATGCAGGGGACACGGGTTCGTGCCCCGGGCCGGGAGGATCCCACATGCCGCGGAGCGGCTGGGCCCGTGTGCTATGGCCGCTGAGCCTGCGCGTCCGGAGCCTGTGCTCCGCGACGGGAGAGGCCACGACAGTCAGAGGCCCGCGTACCACAAAAAAAAATAAATAAATAGATTTTAAAAAATAAATGCTACAAGACACACCCATCCTGGGGAAGGAAAGGCAAGCACCTCTCCATAAGGGCTGCGGAGGTCACGGGGAGTGTGCTGAGGTTTACTGGGGCCCACAGCAAGACATTCTCTGGTTGGAAGAGGCGCAAGTGACACCAAGGAGGGACAGCTGAGCAGGGAAAGGGCACCGCGATGCTCCATCACGTCCTGTCCCCTTAGAGGATTAAGTCAGCACCCAGCCGCAGGCTGCTCTCCTGAGGAGGCCTACTCCAGGCCAACTCCAACCCACTGACAGGTCCCGGCCAAGGAGGGACGTGCGTCACAGGTGTCACCACATCCAAGTCCTCGCAAACCCCGGGGGATGGGGAGGGACAAAATATTTTTTTAAAAATTTAAAATGCTACAAGAAATCGGTCCTGGAATTACTTGAGGGCACTCCCAGCCTGTACGTTTGAGAGCCAGTGGTCTGGGACTCTGAAGACGCTTTTTGCCTCAGCAAAACAAAATGCTGTGATGCTCGAGCCATTGGATCAAAATCATGAAAGCCACTAGACGGCAGTTACACGGGGCGGGGCTGGAAGTCCCCTGTGTCCAAATGCTGAAACGGATGATGAAGGTGGATCACTGACTCATCTGTGAATTGCAATAAGGCAACCAAAGCCCTCCCCCAAGTCTCAACCTCCATTAGAGACAGCTGAATGAGGACTAAATAAAGCTTTTCTTCAATCTGGCACATGTATCAGGTAAATCCCTTGACTAGCCTTAGAAAGACACTAGCCTGTGGGGAATATTTTAGGACTGGATCAGCCTGGAAGCAGAGACATGGGTGCAGAGACCTGGGCAGACATGTTCCGTGCTTAATTATTTATTATAAACATTTGTTTCCTGCCCATTGGGGTATTTTAATAAGCAACACATTGTGCTAATGTTCTGGAGTATATAATGAGCTCTTTGTCATACAGTTTCAGAACAGTTTAAGGTCATAGAAAGCAATATGATACTTACTTTGCTGTGACGGTACCATTTAAACTCACAGAATTTAAAGAACAGTATAATGGTGTCTGCAAAGTGACTTCAAATTTTGGTAATACTGGAAAAGAAAAGCAAGGATATTTTAAACAATCCACTTACCTCTCATTTTACAACTTAACAAACTAGAGAACAGAACTGCTCTAAAGGAGTTGATAAATGGTATCATTTGCACTTAGATTCGCTCGGCTCTGAGTACACATTAACACAGAGATAAAAGTACTTCATTCCACTCAAAATCAGAAGCCCTACAAGGCTGGTAACTGGACAGCGATGGGGACGGGGGAATTGCTATGGACACTCGGGCCTGTGAAACCTCCCACCGGTAGAATCTAAACTGTATCCACATGCAAAGCCATCTGAGTGCTAGCAGGCCAGGGTTTTCACTCACCTGTCACCCACCAGTGTGCACTTACTGCTTGTTAAAATACTTCCATATCACTCGGTAAATAGCTACTTCTGAGCAGCCCCTTCCCTAGGACTTTTTTCCAATTTGGTTACGAAAAGCACATCCCGAGACCCTAAGACTCTCCTTTTTCTTCAGGGTGACACACATGCAGTCACAGAGAATCCACGTCCTTTGAGACCATCAAAGGTAAATGTGGTGACAGTCTAACGCGATGGATTACTACGAAGTTGTGTCCTAGGATTTCTAGTTAATAACTAAGATAGGGCTACAAAGTAATGATGTTTTTCTTGTGCAACAGGTACTGGTTCCTGAAGGTAACCCTAAAATTAGAAACCCCTACTTTGGTTGGCTTTATACAATGAGGCTATGAAATATTTTATAAATAGTAATATTATTTAATATAAAGCACCTCACTGGAGTAAAAAAAAATTTCATTTCCTTCCAATCTATAGAAATATTCCTCTTCTCTAACTTCGCTGACCCATGAAATAGATCCATCTCATAACAGCGCATCTCACCATTCAATTGACGCAAGAGAAGAATCAAGACGACCAATAAGTCAGCAGAACAGGACAGACCTCCAGCTCCAGGCGAAAGACCCTTGGAGTGCCAAGATGCTCTGAGGCCCGAGACCACTCCAGGACTCTGACCCTCCTCCAAGGTCCTGGCCACTCAGAGGTAGAATTTTCTTAGACCAAGGAAATTAAAATGTCCCCTCCTCAAACATCACAGGTTGGCAATCAATTGCCCCTCCACTACATACCCCCTTCAGCAACATACAGCCACCCAGCACCGCCTCTGCATGAAACAAAAACAGCCTATAGAAGCCTCGGCCACCTCTGATGTATTCCTCTAGATCGGGGCTGTCCAAAAGAAACAAGATCTGAGCCACATGGTGTAGTTTGAAATTTCTAGTAGCCACATTTAAAAAGGAAAAAGAAGCAGGTGAGATTAATTTTTGTAGTATTTTTACCTAAAGCCATATATCTAAAAGATTATCATTTCAATATGTAATCAATATAAATAATTATTATTAATGAGCTATTTTTCTTTCTTTTTTTATACCGTCTTCAAAATTTGGCATTCTACATGCTTAGAGCACATCTCCATTTAGACCAGCCACGTTTCAAGCGTTCAGCAGCCAACATGGTGAGTGACCCCTGAACCGGACAACACAGCTCCAGATCGGGAGTCAGTAAACAATGACCAGCACGAGCTAAGAACGGGTTTTGCATTTCCAATTGGTTGGAAACAATCAAAAGAAGACTGTTTCACGACATGGGAAAATTATATGAAATCCAAATTTCCACGTCCATAAATAAAACTGCATTGGATCACAACCACTTTCACTTACATACTGTCTATGGTTGCTTCGTGCTACAACCGCAAAGGTCAGTAGTTAAGACAGAGCCGTGTGGCCCACAGAGCATAAAGTTTTACTATCTGGCAATTAACAGGAAAAAGCTTTGCTGCTCCCCGTTCTAGGTGATCATGAGGCTGAGCTGTGACAGTGCTGTATGGGATTCATGGACCAGAGCCACAAAGGGGCAAGCAAACGACTTTCCAGAATTTCTACTGCCTGAATGAGACACAATCTCAAAAAGTAACACAAATCAGATGAAGAAGCTTGTGTGCAACCTCAAAACAGCTGTTCAAAGTACAACTAATTGTGGGGTCCTATGCCTTCACTCTCCGGTTTCCTTCCTCTCCATCCACCAACAAAACACTTGGGTCGCACGTTGCTTACATCTACGTGTTTCCAAATGCGATATTACAAATGGGGCACCTGCAGGAAGAGGATTTACCCAAGTTAAACCCTGTCTTCACCAGTGCTGACCAAGTGAAAGATATGGGAAATGACTGTGGTTACGCTTTAAAAGAAAACACCGTACAAAATTTTAAATATGTTATGATCACAACAAAGTAGAAAAACAGAATAACTATACATACAAAGAGCAGGATAATGGGACTACGGCCAATCTTATTCCTACTTTACTCTTTATAAAGAAAAATGCTCAGACCTATAGGAAATACTAGGATTTTACCTGGTAAAAATCCACTGGGATTTTTACTTTAAATAATACATCTCTTAGAAATTTCTCTTATCTATCTCTGTGGAAAGTAATAAATGTGTTTTCCATCAAAATAAGTTGAAGAACTCTTACCATATTCTGAAACCTGAAATGACTGATAATATGTCTGGTCCTATTGGGAAGAAGAAGAAAAAGACAAGAAAGTATATGAGTTCTTATTTAATTACTTTGCTTGCTTGTTTACCTCACAAAAACATTTAGAAAACATTTTTAATTACATTTATAATTATTTAACGAACGACACAATTTATTTTAACTTTGTAGAAGTTTATTTTCAGTTATCTGCAACATGCAGTCTGTGAATTTCACGAGTTTTTCTTAACAATCCACTAACATAACAAGGTGACCTGTCTCTTTAATTCACTGCAGGTCATTGAAACAAACCGCTTAACCTGACTTCCCTCATTTGTGAAATGAGAACAAGATTAAATTAGATAATTTAGGAATTTATCAAGCAAGGGGAGCACATGTCAAACTAACAGGAAATGACTTCAAATTTGGTTTGTCTATCCCTATCAAAGCAAACCAATGAAGAATATATAAAATAGTCAAGAATGCAAAATCATCATGGACCAACACCCTTTATCTTCCTAATTCCTTGAAGTATTTTCTACTGTAACCCTTAAATCAGTACGCTTTACCCTATTTTTTTTTTTTTTTTTTTTTTTTTGTAGTACGCGGGCCTCTCACTGTCGTGGCCTCTCCCGTCGCGGAGCACAGGCTCCGGACGCGCAGGCTCAGCGGCCATGGCTCACGGGCCCAGCCGCTCTGCGGCATGTGGGATCCTCCCGGACCGGGGCACGAACCCGCGCCCCCCACATTGGCAGGCGGACTCTCAACCAGTGCGCCACCAGGGAAGCCCACTCTACCCTATTTTAACAGATACTGTTAATTATTTGCTTTTCCAGTGTCAACAAGAAAACGTGTGGCCTAGAATATCTTTTTTTCTCCAACTCCTCATATTTCTAATTCTCCATTCCTAATCATACGTAACACATTAAATAGAACCACTTCAAGATAGCTAAGAAATTCCACCAATGAAATGTGTATTCCAATTCTGATTCCCTAAGTTTATCAAAGCAAATACACAGATGCAGCTACAAGATACTGGCTTTTTTAAAAAAATCATATTTGTTTAACCTAAAGTAACTGTACATCACCTAAACTAACATGATAGTATAAATCAACTATACCTCAATAAAAAGTAAATAAAATTTTAATAAATAAACTGTACACCAGCAAACTATTTTTTAATCCTAAAAGAAGGATACAGTTCATTTCAAAGTATAAGACAAATATAACTACTTATATGCCAACAAAATAATTGTCTAAAACCTGGCTTCAGTGTTGGCATTTAAAGTAGTTCCCAAAGTATTGGCCCAAACCATCAAGCGCCTCCTTGGGACTTCCCTGGTGGCCCGGGTTCGATCCCTGGTCAGGGAACTAGATCCCACATGAATGCCACAACTAAGGAGCCCACCTGCCACAACTAAGACCCGGTGCAACCAAGTAAATAAATAATAATTATAAAAATAAAAAATAAAATAAATAAAGTAGATCCCAAAGAAACTGTGTTGATCAGTCTTTAAGAATCTCCACATTTGTCACTTCTATCTTAAAGTGTTTTCATGTCATATAAAGGAATGTTATAAATTACATGTCTTTGATTCATTTATAAGTTCTGATTTGTCACCCTCAAAAATTAAATCAAGAAGGCAATCTACCTTTAATACCTGTTTTACTGATAACATAAGAATTCTAGTCGTGGGACTTCCCTGGTGGTCCAGTGGTTAAGAATCTGCCTTCCAATGCAGGGGACGCAGGTTCAATCCCTGGTCGGGGAGCTAAGATCCCACATGCCACAGTGCAAGTAAGCCCATGCACCACAACTACTGAGCCTGCGTGCTCTGGAGCCCACGCATGACAACAAAAAGATGCCGCAACTAAGACCCGACGCAACCCACTGAATAAATACATAAAAATAAAATAAATATTAAAAAAAGAATTCTAGTCTTTAAATTACTTTTTTGCTTTACAAGTGAGGTAAAGCACAGGTAAGGCTGTGGAATAAGCAATTTAACAACGATGATGTCTGTTCCTCAAGTTAAGTTCATATAGCAAACACCAAGTGAGTACTACATGTAAAACAACACATGAGGCTCTGCAAAGGTTAATTACAGTTCTCAGCATCAGAAGTTCAGTCTAGAGAGGGAGCAGACACAGTCCGGTGCAAACCTGCAAGGCTGACAGTGCCCTGGAGTGTCATGCACTGTGCTCCTTCTCTCACTCTCCCCTATACTTGACTTACACACACTTCCACCTCTGCCCATCTTCCAAGACTTGGCTCAAATATTACTGCTTCTCTGGATCCCCAATTTAAAAGTAATCTCTATGCCTCCATGCACTTTCGTCCTCCTTTCTTTGTCACTTTTCACCCTGTATCCTGAATATTTAGGTACATGGCTTATCTTGCTGCAAGTTCTTTGAGAGCCAGGTCCATGTTACACCGCGGTTTTATCCTTCATAGTTTATCCCTTGAGTTGCCAACCTAACAGACTGCCTGATACCAAAAAAGTTCTCAAATAACATGTACTAGACTGAATAAAAAGTGCTAGCTTTGGCAAACGTGGAAAATCAACTAATTTGTTTGGGCCTCCTTTCAACAGCCTTGAAACCAACTTTTAGGCAATTATTTAACAAACAAGTAGTTACATTAGTTTACATTTGAAATAAAATTCTCCCTTCCTGCCTCCTACATTACCAGTCATCCCTGACAATTCCTGGATTTTCCATCTCTCTGGTTAGTCTCCTCCCCTTCATTCAGTCTGTAAACACTGTCACATCTTCTGTTCTCCTGGTACTCTTATCTTTCTGACTTGTTGCGTTAACGGTCCTTTCTTTTCTGATCTTGAAATGTTGGCCCTTCGCATCCTGAACCCAATGCTCTTGATAAGTGAGCTCATCAACGCTCATGGTGTTAACTGTCATCTCCACGCTAAACACTCCTAAACCTTTATCTCTGGCCATCCCTCAAGCTGCAGATTCAGACTCAAATCCACCTTCGGGACACCTCCACCTGAATGTTCTACAGAACATCCTGGACTCCTTTATCTGGGTTCAGCCTCCACCAGGGACCTTTTCTTGATCGCCTCTCCCCGTGCTGGGTTAGAGCCCCTTCTCTCCCATAATACCCTGTGTATCACTCTATCACTTTACTTAACACAGTATACTACAATTATCTGCTTTGTGCCCATCACCGGAAACAGACTATGAAGTCACTGGGGGCACAGCACCTAATTCAACATGCTTTCAAGGTTTGTTGAATGAATGTATGTATTAATGAATGAACGCATTGAATTTTGTCCCCGGGCTGGTTCTGATACCGGAGGCTCATCACATTAGCCTCAGTTATTGTACAGCATCTCCTGCAAGAAACTGAAATAACCTTCATACTATCCTGCGGAGGTACAGCCATTTGTCAAGTGACCCATGGTTTAAGTTAATTAAGTAAGGAGGCCATTGGACTGATGGGGCTCTCATGCTGTGGGTGCCCTACGTAAACAAACCAGGATCTAAGCCTGTGGATGCCTCACGGTTATGAAATCAAAATGCTAAGGACAACCAGTCAGAAACAGTCACCTAGGCTTTAAGCTATGGTCGATCTATGATGTCCTTTCTTTGCTTCCACCTTTTCTCTATAAAGTCTCTCCACCTCTTGTCTGAGGGGACTCTCCAACCACTTCCAGTCTGGCACTGCCAATTCCAATCGATTTCTCCTCAAATAAACTCAAATTTTTTTAATATGCTTCAGTATATCTTTTGAGATTTTGAGGTTTCCAGCGTGGTCTTTGGGAGACTGTAAGGTTTTTGAGAAAGCAGGATAAAAAAGCCCGTGAAGAGATCAAGGGTTTGGTCTTAGATATGAAGAATTATATCTTTTCTGTAAAAGAAAAGGATAAGCATGAGATGGGTGCAGACAAGATAGATCTGTAAATGTGGCAGAGAAATTTAAAGAAACTCCTATCTGATGACATGTGTTTTCTTTACAAAGTAGAAAGGGAGATTATCTACTGAGAGTGAGGATGGAGAAACCAGAATCTCCCCAGAAGATAGCATTTTCCTGAATCCCTTCCCTCATTAGAAAGAATCACAAATATTCTGGTACCCATCAAGACTGGAGCTAAACATCCAAAGAGCTGAAGTTGTTCTGTACCCGATAATTACTCATAGTGAGAGGACTTGGGAAGAATGGATCTAACCAACAACCAAGACACAGACTATATTGTCTGTGACACAGGGCTCCAGGCGGAAGGAGCCTGGTGCAGGCATCCTATGCCACAAGCACATTCACACCCTAAGAAGTTTCACCATCTGCAGCACCAAATACATTATGCTGTACAAGGGACAAACTGGTTTCCTTAGTAGAAAAGTACGAACGAGAAGCATGCTCTCTTTAAAAACAAACAAAAATCGCTCATTTAACCCTCTCTGTTGCTACTGAAAGGGCAAAGAGTTGAGGTCTTCAAAGACATGCAACATGACCAGCTTTCTTAGGCACCAAATTCAAGCAAGAGGAAAAAGCAGAAGTGTAGCTATAGCTTTGTACTGAATGGGAAAGGCACCCTTGAGGCAAACTAATTCTATGTGCTGCTCATTTCTCCTTTTCTTACTCCACCCAGCGCCTCAGTACTCATTTCAGGCTCCACCTTGGTACCCAGTGTGCTGCCGCCAGCAGTTGGAGTCCAGTGAGTTACAGATCTCCTCTGTGTCACTGACAAGGAAGCATCATACAGGACTACACACACATCACATGAGTATCAAGTTGCTGCCTTTGAGGTTGTACAATAATAAGATAAAATAATTGGATCCACTGCACAAAGGGTGTCCAGGACATCCCTGTACTTTCTGTGAACCTACTCAAACAAAAAGTTCTTTTAAAAAGTAATCTTCTTACAGATTCACAGACATAGAAAGTAAACTTATTGTTACCAAAGGGGAAAATGGGGGGGATAAATTAGGAGTTCATGATTAACAGATACACACTACTATATAGAAAATAGATAAACAACAAGGACCTACTATATAGCACAGGGAAATATATTCAATATTTTGTCATAGCCTATAATGGAAAAGAATCTGCAAAAATGGATATATATGTATACATAACTGAATCACTGTGCTGGCACCTGAAACAAGCACAGCGTTGTAAATCAACTCTACTTCAATTTAAAAACAGAGATGCAACTCTAAAAGGAAAAAATTAAAGTCATAGAACTAAAACAAAAAATTAATCTTATGGCTCATAATACCAAGATTATACAGTCTGCCAGGTGACAGCGAGCTAATCCTTAGTAAATACACTAATGGATACTACATAGTTCCCTACCAGGCAACGCATATGCTGTAACATGAGTCTCCTAGGCTCAAACCCTCAATTCAAAGTCCTGGCTGTTGTGTTCAGAATCTGAGACATTTTGAAAACAATGCAATGTATGAGGGAGCGACGCGTGTGGCAACCGAAAATCATGTGACAGAGGTGGGCACCCTCCCCACCAATGCATCCAGACAGCCCTGTTGACATCTATGTTCAACCAAAAAAGTGACTGTCTTGAAAGAGCAATTGCAGCACATATTAAATAATTTAACGTTCTAGAGCTGAAAAGTATCAGGAAATCTAGCTTCTAGCCCTGACCCTACCATAACACCACCTGAGCCCAACCAGGTCACTAAGATTCTTCCTCCATCAAAGGAGGAGATGAGTCTGGGTTACCTCTAAGATCCTCTCCAGCACCAAAACCCTGTGAGATGCGCTGATGGACTTCTCAGACTCCCCATTTCACCGATGATCAGGACACGCTAAAATCCGATACCAAAGTTTTCTGACTGAAGAGAGGGGTCGGTAAGGGACATGTGAAAGGAAGGGCAGCCCTAGGGTAGCTTCTGGAGGGAAAGAACAAGACAAGGAACTCCTGACATATATTAGCTTGGAGCCAGAATTTAATTAAATGCGTGCCCCCAGGGACTGACAATTAGCAGATCCAACGACCCAATAAAGTCACAGGAATAATACGGCACAAAACTTGCGCGTGCATCTTGAATTTCACAAGAGACCAGGATATTCAGTTCTTGACTGAAATCTTTTTTAATCTTCAAAGTCAGAAAGTCCAGAATATTAATCCAAAAGACCTGTTTCCTACTGGCTCACAGGTGCCCCAAGTACACAGCTATATACTGCACGTAACCTCAGAATGAAAATATATGAACATATCTCTACTAAGTTGTAGTCTCATATAGAAGACTGGGACTATAGGTCATAGAGCGTCACAAAGGATACAATGACCAGTAGCAACAGTCTAGGAGAAACTGTTCAATCACTCCATTCACTCATTCTTTCATCCCACAAGCATAACTGAGTTCCTACAACAGGACAGAATAAATGTGGAAATTAATCACACAGAACTCTTGTCTTACAGATGCACCCCAAGTGCCCATCAACAGATGACTGGCTTAAGAAGATGTGATGTGTGTGTGTGTGTGTGTGTGTGTGTGTGTGTGTGTGTGTATAAAACGGAATACTACTTAGCTGTAAAAAAGAACGAAATTCCATTTTCAGTAACGTGGATGGACCTAGAGAATATTATGCTTAGTGAACTAGGTCAGAGAAAGATAAATACTATGATATCACTCGTATGTGGAATCTGAAAAATGATACAAATGAATCTGTATACAAAACAGAAACACACTCACAGACATAGAAAACAAACTTATGGCTACCAAAGGGGAAAGGTGGAGGGGGGAGGGATAAATTAGGAGTATGGGATTAACAGACACAAACTACTATACACAAAATAGACAAGCAGGGCTTCCCTGGTGGCGCAGTGGTTGAGAGTCCGCTTCCCAATGCAGGGGACACGGGTTCGTGCCCCGGTCCAGGAGGATCCCACATGCCGCGGAGTGGCTGGGCCTGTGAGCCGTGGCCGCTGAGCCTGCGCGTCCGGAGCCTGTGCTCCGCAGCGGGAGAGGCCACAGCAGTGAGAGGCCCACGTACCGCACAAAAAAAAAAAAAAAAAAATAGACAAGCAACAAGGATTTACTGTATATCACAGGAAATTTTACCCAATATCTTGAAATAACCTATAATGGAATATAATCTGAAAAAAAGACAAATCACTATGCTGCACACCCTAAATTAACACAGTATTATAAATCAACTATACTTCAATTAAAAAGAAAGAACTTGAGTCTTCCGGGAACTCACAGTCTAATAAGTAAGGCAGTCATATTCTGTTAAGCTACACTAATCACGGTTTGGAAAGATGAAACGAATTCTGGAAGTTGATGGTGGTGATGTTTGTACAACAATGTGAATGTATTTGATGCTACTGAACTACACACTTAAAAACGGCTAAGACGGTAAATTTCATGTATACCTTAACACACCGAAAAAGGAAAGAAAAGCCTACACGGATCAGTAAGTGCTGTAGAGGTGCTGGGTAGAAGGACCTATGGAAGAACGGAGAATGAAGTGCTAGCCTCCACCAGCTGACATGCTCTAAAAAATCCAAATTCTAAAACTAACTCCTCCTTCCTTTCTTCACTGCACATGCAAGCAAGAACTTACGGTCTTTCCCCCCAAAAGCAGCCTTCTTTCAAGCAGAGGCTAGCAAAAGGATTTTGGAAGCCACATCCACGTTCCAGAGAAGATGCACTGTTTGCTGACCTGTCACAGGCGGCTCCATGCTCTGTTCAGCCGTCATCACCTGCCAGGGGATCACCAGATGCCACTTGTGGAGCGTTCCAAGCTCAAGAACTGTCCAAACGAATGTGTGCTCTTTTGCAAAGGACGATGGCTTCAGAAAAACCCTGACAGCAGAAGCAAACTGACCAGGGAACAGCTGAGCAGAAAGATAGATAAGGAGCATCTGAAAGGCTACAAAAAGCCACGCAGTGCCCCTCTACCTGACGTTCCACAACAACTAGCTCAGGAGAAAGGAGACGTCATCGTTACAAACAAAGGAACAATTCAGTGCAGACTGCCTCTGAACTACACAACAATTTTACACCCACAAACTAGCACACAGGGCTCCGAAAAAGTCATCTCAGGCCTCGGGGCTATCACGCTTTCTACCTTCTATTTCTCGTCTGCCAGCCCAACACTGGCCTAAGATCAAAACAAGGGCTGAGAAACTGCGGTCAGCTGCAGCCAGAAGAGACTGAGAGGTCGTCTGGTTCAGGGGTTCCTACGCAGGCTGTGTACCCAGATCTCCAGAAGGGCTGCTGTAAAAATTGAGACCGTGACCCCAAATCTGCTTTAGAAAGTCTAGGCTGCCAGGGGGCCGTGCGGAGCTACTCACCTAGAGGGGTCAAGTAAGCAGCTCCGTCTCACCACCAGGGAGTTCCAAGAACGAATCAGGGGCGTGCCTTTTCCACTACCCACCACCGCCTCTCACTGGAAGAGACAGAACCCGAAGATGCCTAGCTGTGGGCACACAGCAGCACTTCTCAAATCGTGGTCCTGAAAACAAATAGGATTTCCTAGAGTGCTAATGTAAAATGCAAACTCCTGGGTCGCTGCCTGCGATACTGACTTGCCGTCTGGGGGCGGGGCGCTGGGCTGCGCAACTTGAACGAGAGCTGCCATCGGCGGGTTCCCAGGCACACGGCTGCGTGGGAACCACGGCTAAGTCCCAGCAGCGGGAGCCGTACCAGCCACTCTGGGAGGAAAGACACGCTGTCTGCTCCCAAGGAAGGAAGGTGCAGGGCTGCGATATCCAGAAGCAGGGCTCTCTCAGTGCTCTTCCTTCGGGTCCTCAGAGGAATGTGACACCGATGCTTGAGTCGCCCAGAGACCTGAAACTCTGGGCCAGCCAAGGCTGCCCAAGGGAGAGGGCAGTGTGGTAAGATCCCTCCTGCCTCCTGGGAGCCTGGTGCTCAGACACCGGCGCCAGCCTCTCTTTTAAAGAACCTCTAAAACTGCCTTCTAGTAACCTGGAATACAATTTATAATCAAAGACGCCAGAAAATTTGCAACTAAATCCGGAATATACACACAACAGAAGATGCGTCAGCCTTAAAAAGGGAAGGAAATTCTGACGCGTGCTATAACCTGGATGAGCCTTAAAGACGTTAAACTAAGTGGAATAAAGTCACAAAAAGACATACACTCTATGAGTCCACTTCTTTGAGGTACTTAGAGTCGTCAAAATCATACAGACAGAAAGTAGAACGATGGGCGCCGGGGACGTGAGGGCAGGGCTGGAAGGAGGGAAACGCGCAGTTATTGCTTCATAGGTACAGAGTTTCCGTTTTGCAAGATGAAAAGAGCTCTGGAGATGGATGGTGCACAACACTGTTGCAAAACATTGTGAATGTATTTAATACCACTGAACTGTACACTTTAAAATAGTTAAGACAGTAAATCTCCTGTTATGTATATTTTACCACAATTTAAAAAATAGGGAGGAAAAAAAAACATTTGCAACTATTTGGGAGAACCAAGGATACCAGTCAAGAGATAAGGCAACTAGAGAAATACTACAAAAAACGAAAATACAAGCGATGCCTGACTTTTAAAACAAATCATCTTCCCAAGGTGTATTTGTAAGATGATTATCAACTTAGAGCCCATTTCCCCGCTTGACCTATAACAACTCTGTAAAACACGTGTCTGTGGAGGGGTATTATGGCTAAAATAAACCCCTCCCCTCTGCAGGGAGGGTCTGCTGCTCCAGAAAGTTAAGGGAGAACTGATGGAAAAGGGCCTGGAGATGTGGAAGGGACCAAAGTGTGGGAAAGCCGGCAGGGACGGTAATTGTCCCCAAAGCAGCAAAGAATAAGTCCCATCCGATGCAATCATATAGATTAAGTATATGCATAAATAGCACACAAAAAAGTCAGAGTTCTTACTAAATTTTACTAACTGTAAGAGGGCTTAAAAATAATAATCATCAAGACTTGCTTTATAACAATGCCACTGATTACCTGCGTGTCACTACAAATCAAAGCTCTGGTAAGTCCTGTATACATTGTCCTCCAGTAGTAATACTAAAATCAGGCCATATTTTTTCTAGAGACAAAATGGGATTTCAAAACAGTCTCCTGAAAATAATTATTTTCCCCTCCCTAAAATTTATACTAAGCATGGTCACTGCCTTGGGAAAATAAAAATATGGTCCATAATGGTGGACTGTTTAAATGATAAATATATTTCCTCCATAATAATTATTCACAGCTAAAAGGAAAAGAGTTTAATAATAAGCAATATAGAGTCCCTGAATGCTGTGCAGGAGTCAAGGAAAGATAAACCAGAGACCAAGGCTGGATCCAGTCTGCTTGTCATAACATTTCTTTGACTATACTGACCTCTGGTGGCCATTGGAGGAGTCTTTTTTTTTTTTAATAACGGGGCTTATTTTCCCTTAGTTGTGTCCCTTCACATTGTATCACATAGGGGGGCTCCTTTTACAATGTATATGTATATTAAATCATCACATTGCACACTTTAAATATCTTACAATTTTATTTGTCAATTATATCTCAGTAAAGCTGGAAGGAAAAAACATGATATCACCACTAATAAGTTCCTGATCAGTATGCCTGTCTTCAAAAAGATAAAGATGTTTGGGGCTTCCCTAGTGGCGCAGTGGTTGAGAGTCCGCCTGCCGATGCAGGGGACACGAGTTCGTGCCCCGGTCCGGGAAGATCCCACATGCCGCAGAGCGGCTGCGCCCGTGAGCCATGGCCGCTGAGCCTGCGCGTCCGGAGCCTGTGCTCCGCAACGGGAGAGGCCACAACAGTGAGAGGCCCGCGTACCGCAAAAAAAAAAAAAAAGTGATCAAGAGACTGGCACAACATTGTAAATCAACTATACTTCAATAAAAATATATATATTTTAAAAAAAGATAAAGAAGTTTATAGAATGTGGAAAAGGGGACATTATATTTAGTTCAAGACCAATGACTATGGTAAAGCTTTCACGCATTCATTTAACAAGTACTGACTTCTACCTTGTGCAAAGAACCGCGCTAAGTCTCCAAGACACAGGGGAACAAAACTCTGCCTACCGACCTCATACGGCCTCTGCGTATCAGGTCCTGCCAATCAAGCGACAGGAATGGACTAAGAGAAGCACAGCGTGCTACGCAAACGTCCAGAGGCGCTAGGCCATCAAAGATAATGCCTGAGGACAAAAGCAAGGAGCTAGAAAAACAGCAGAAAAACAGGGTTCCAGGCAGAGGAAGCAGCCTGCGTGGAAGGCTCTGGGACAGGACGGACTGGCGAGTTTAAGAAACTTAAGGAATAATACATCTAAAGCATAGAGTTCAAGGGTAAGGGTGGCCCTTAACAAGGCCAGAGAGGTGGGCAAGGACCAGATTTTGTGAATTTTTTTAAATTTTTCAAGCACTTGAATTTCCTTAAGAGCATTTATCTTTTTTTCCTATTAAAGCAATAGGACAGGTCAAGTCCACAAACTACTGAATGAGAAATCCGGTAATTCTTTCACCCTGCAGTCTCACATCTCCCAGCCTTTCTCCACTATTCTAGTCTCCTCTCTCCCCTGGTACATATTCTGTGTACCACTCACTGAACAAAGGAATCCCAGAGAGGCTGCTACCCACAAGGCTGAGACCTGGTCACTGTGCAGAGGTGGCCTCAGAATGGGCCAGCAATGGACATCTGACCCAGTGACCCATCTGCGGGCTGCCAGCCACCCATGCAGAGGCTTGCTTGTAGTACTCTGAGGACATGGTTATTAGGCTAAGCCAGTGCGCTCAGTCCAGATCTGGACCAGAGAACACCCTAGAGGCTGGAGAGAAGTGAGGGGAATGGGGCCGACCACAGGGACAGAGGAAGCCGCTGGCCCCAAAGCACAGGCGCTCATGCTGACAACAGACCATCTTTATCCCCAGGCGGCCTGAGTGAGACTCGCTCCTTGGAGGCACCTGACGGGCCTCACTGACTGAGCGCCTCACAAGTCCTCTGCTATTGCACCACCTCGTGTTCTTCTGTCACCCTTGTGTCACTTAACTTTGTCATAACTGTCACCTCCCCACAATAGTCTTTGAAGACAGAGATCAGATGTTAGGCTTCCTGGTATCCTATCACCGCACTGTAAGCCCTCAACACATATTTGATGGAGGATGGTAGATGGATAGATGGACGGGGGGATGGATGAATGGATAGATGGATGGATGGATGGACAAACAGCTGATTCCTGGGGAAATGATAATGAAATCAAAACGTGGGAACAGAGAATAGTCCTAACTCCTTAAAACTCACAACATGCCTCCTAATCTGTAGCTCCCAGCATCCTCGACGCGCTCCAATCCCTCCGTTCTCCCCAGTCCCCAGACCCCGGGGCTCTCCTCCACCTTCCCTGCCTCGACACAAACCCTCCTCTCTCCTACGTCTCACAAACACCTACTCGGTCCGCCTTTTCTACAAGCTCCAATGTCTGGTCCCCCCGGCGTTCATCACCCCCGCTCTCAGCCCCCATAACTCCTTGTACGCTTTCTCACTTCCTCTGTGGCACAAACTCTCCACGAGGCCAGCGTGATCCTCGTCTTCATGCAGACGCTCAAAAAACATGTGCTAAGGGGACCTAGTTCTGCTTTTAAAATGTGGCCCCCGAAAATGCTAACTAAAGGAAAATTTTTTAAGTTTTAATTTATTAGGTACTTGGTACTTTTATCTTACCTCAGGCCACCCGCTAATGAATGACTAAGTGGCTCTCGAAGGAGGAGGGAGAGGACATTTTTCGAAGGGGACACTTGGTGACATCTGGAGACATCTCTGGTTGTCACGACTTGGAGGGAGGGGACAGCTGCTACTGGCATTTAGTGGGTTATGGTCAGAGATGCTGCTAAACATCCCACACTGCACAGGACATCCCCGCAGCAAAGAATTTTTTACCGTAATGTCAAAAGTGAGAAGCCCTGTTCTAATAGAATTTTTAAAGCTCTCATGTATATACATTTTAATAAATTCCAAAAAAAATTTAGAAATATTCAATGAATCTTCAAACACCACAGAGTGATGCACCAGAGAAAACCCGAGGCGGAGACACGGAGGGCGTTCTAGTGCCCCTGCGCTGTTAGACCTCGGAGCCATGGGAGTTGGCAGCAAATCCAGGAAGTAAGCGGGGGAGCTGGGCAGAACGAAGCATAGGGGAGCAGAAGACTGATGTAGCTGTTACGGTCACTAGAGTTTTGTTGTTGTTTTTGCTTTTGCTTTTAACATCTTTATTGGACTATAATTGCTTTACAATGGTGTGTTAGTTTCTGCTGTATAACACAGTGAATCAGCTATATGTATACATATATCCCCATATCTCTTTGCTCTTGCGTCTCCCTCCCACCCTCCCTATCCCACCCCTCCAGGTGGTCACAAAGCACCGAGCTGATCTCCCTGTGCTATGCGGCTGCTTCCCACTAGCTATCTATTTTACATTTGGTAGTGTATATATGTCCATGCCACTCTGCCACTTTGTCCCAGCTTACCCTTACCCCTCCCCGTGTCCTCAAGTCCATTCTCTACGTCTGTGTCTTTATTCCTGTCCCGCCCCTAGGTTCGTCAGAACCTTTTCTTTTTTTTAGATTCCATATATATGTGTTAGCATATGGTATTTGGTTTTCTCTTTCTGACTTACTTCACTCTGTATGACAGACACTAGGTCCATCCACCTCACTACAAATAACTCAGTTTCATTTCTTTTTATGGCTGAGTAATATTCCGTTATATATATGTGCCACATCTTCTTTATCCATTCTTCTGTCAATGGACACTTAGGTTGCTTCCATGTCCTGGCTATTGTAAATAGTGCTGCAATGAACATTGTGGTACATGACTCTTTTTGAATTATGGTTTTCTCAGGGTATATGCCCAGTACTGGGATTGCTGGATCATATGGTAATTCTATTTTTAGTTTTTTAAGGAACCTCCATACTGTTCTCCATAGTGGCTGTATCAATTTACATTCCCACCAACAGTGCAAGAGGTTTCCCTTTTCTCCACACCCTCTCCAGCATTTACTGTTTGTAGATTTTTTGATGATGGCCATTCTGACCAGTATGAGGTGATACCTCATTGTGGTTTTGATTTGCATTTCTCTAATGATTAGCGATGTTGAGCATCCTTTCATGTGTTTGTTGGCTGCATGAGCTGCTTGTATATTTGGGAGATTAATCCTCTGTCCGTTGATTTGTTTGCAAGTATTTTCTCCCATTTTGAGGGCTGTGTCTTCATCTTGTTTATGGTTTCCTTTGCTGTGCAAAAGCTTTTAAGTGTCATTAGGTCCCATTTGTTTATTTTTGGTTTTATTTCCATTACTCTAGGAGGTGGGTCAAAAAGCATCTTGCTGTGATTTATGTCATAGAGTGTTCTGCCTATGTTTTCCTCTAAGAGTTTTATAGTGTCTGGCCTTATGAAATTAGAACACTCCCTAACACCATATACAAAAGTAAACTCAAAATAGATTAAAGAGTTTTTAAACAAAGATAAAGTAGGTTAGACCAATCTCTCATCAGAAGTCATTACTCTGAGATATAAGATTTGCCAAATAATTGCTATGTACTCATTACTTAGTTTTAAAATACTCAATGTGTGCAGTAACTAAATACAATAAATATTTAATCAGCTTTATACTAAAATGTGAAATGTCTTAACCTTCAAACGTTGCATTATATAAAAAGACAACAATGATTGAAACTCTAATATGTTATAACACAGGCTAACCCATTGCTAATAGAAGTAAATTAAAAATAAAACCACTTAAATTATCTAGATACTCAGATTAATGTTTTTCTGTTCACTAAATAAATGACTTCAGAGATATTTTCCCCACTGGACCTATTTAAAACATTTTAACATTCCCCCTCAAAATGTATTTATACTCACATTCACTTGAACTTGGATGGACCAGTCACCAAGCATTGGATGGGAAGATAACTGGAAAGTTTTGGAAACGACTCCAAGATCACTTTGTTCTGACAGCCACTGTTGGATCAAATTTGACTTGGGATCCTACAACGAAAACCATGCATGTTAACGACATAAAACCCCCCGTCTGATGTATCCAACCTAGTTACGAATACGGCCCTGCAGTCCTCCCAGGCACATGCAAAGTGTGGGACAGAGGGAGTTCTTGGAAAATGTCAGCTCTATGCTACCAAAGACGATGAATAAAAATTACTTCTTTTCTCATATTCTCCTGAGAGCATCTTTACTCTGCTCCACCTTTTAAATCTTGGCACGTACTTCCTTCTACATGAAACACTACAACGTGTACCTCACCAGACCTATGCTGCTGCTGGTGGTGTCGCTGAGAGAAAACCCCGCTGTAGGGATAGCAGGCCCCTGTATCAAAGGCACTCTGCCTTATCACCACCACTCACACATCATTCAGTCACTAGGATTCCCCTACAGCACAGGATTATCCTCCCATTACAGCTGAGAAAACGGGTGCCCAGAGGGGTTAGGTAAGCCCTCGACCACAAACAGCTGGTCCAATATCACAGCACCAACACATGATGGAACTCAGGATTCAAACCCATGTGTCTTTTGACTCAACAAAAGTTGTGTCATGGGGGTGCTTAACCAAGGGGATGCATGAAGAACACCTGAGTCTTCCCAGGGTCTCCCAGAGCACGCTGCCTCCATCCAATCCCATCCCAGCCCCGTCAACTCTGTCCCTTTAACATCTCACGTCCAGCCACCATTTTCTAACTATCGCAACTAACCTCTCTCCTCCAGTCTTGCCCCTCCAATACATCTTCCCCACTGCCAAACACAAACCTGTGGCTGGGGCAAAGTGGCTGAAACACCAGACACCGTTCCTGGCAGATTACAAGCGATGAGCAAACACTCGCTATGACCAGTGTATCAGACCACCAGGTGACGATGGCTTCTGTTTGCCGGCAGAATGAGATCTACACTCGTCTGCGTAGTTTACAAGACTTAGTCAGCTGACCCCATCTACATTTCTACGCACATCTTCCTCCAAACATACAGACTTGTTTGCAGTTCGCCCCAAACGCCCATGCACCCAGGCCTCTACCATTGCTGCATTGAAGGCCCTTCCTTCCTTGTCCAGATGGTGAAATAAGCTCCAACTTCCTGCCCTCTACACATGCCTCCAAGAGGCAGAAGTGGCCACTCCCTGGAGAAACCCCAATGCGCCCGGAGTTTACCCCCCTAACACGTACTACTGTTTAAGGTTATCATTTGTTATCTGGGTTTTTTGGTGTTTTTTGTCATTGTTACTTTTTTTTTTTTTTTTTTTTTTTGCAGTACGCGGGCCTCTCACCGCTGTGGCCTCTCCCGTTGCGGAGCACAGGCTCCGGACGCGCAGGCTCAGCGGCCATGGCTCACGGGCCCAGCCGCTCCGCGGCATGTGGGATCTTCCCGGACCGGGACACGAACCCGCGTCCCCTGCATCGGCAGGTGGACTCTCAACCACTGCACCACCAGGGAAGCCCCATTGTTACTTTTTGGTTTTGGTGTTTCTTTGTTCCCTGGATTATGAACTCTGGGATCAAATTTTTTCCCTGATTCTTTTTTTTTTTTTTGAATTTTATTTATTTTTTTATACAGCAGGTTCTTATTAGTTATCCATTTTATACATATTAGTGTATATATGTCAATCCCAGTCTCCCAATTCATCCCATCACCATCCCTGATTCCTAATCTCTATCCTCTGACTCAAGGTAGCGAGTTGGCCTGGTTATTAGAAGCCAGAGGAAACCTCCCTCCGCAAGCAGGGGAGACTGTGTAAGTCGGGGTAAGTACAATGCTGAGAACTGAGTAGGAAGTGGTCTAGGAAGGCAGAAACTAATTGTTAAAACCAAAGATCAGGGGGCTACCCTGGTGGCGCAGTGGTTAAGAATCCGCCTGCCAATGCAGGGCACACGGGTTCGATCCCTGGTCCGGGAAGATCCCACATGCCGCGGAGCAACTAAGCCCGTGCACCACAACTACTGAACCTGCGCTCTAGAGCCCGTGAGCCACAACTACTGAACCTGAAAGCCACAACTACTGAGCCCATGCACCTAGAGCCCGTGCTCCGCAACAAGAGAAGCCACCGCAATGAGAAGCCTGCGCACCGCAACAAAGAGTAGCCCCCGCTCGCCTCAACTAGAGAAAGCCCGCGTGCAGCAACTAAGACCCAACGCAGCCAAAAATAAATAAATATATTTTTAAAAAAACCAAAGACCACAGGCGGGTCAAGAATAAGCAGGTCACCATCCTTGGCAAGCCCTGGGGCAGGCAGTGCAGTCAGAGCTGGCTCTCCTGCCCCTGTCAAGACTGGGATGGCTACGGAGCTCAAAGGATCAAAAATAAATGAAGAAATACAAAGAGCTAATAAATATATGCTGTCTAAGAATTAAGGGAATGCAAATGAAAACAATGAAAGGCCATTTTTCTTCCATCACACTGACAAAAATAAAAAATGATAATAATAATTCCCAGTGTCACTTAAAATGTAGGGAGAGAAATGTACGTAGTCCGCCGATGTATTATTTTGGTGAAGGTACACATTTCTCCCACAACCCTACAAACAAAGGAAATCCAAACTGAAGTCTTCGATGACCTGGAGGATATGCAGGGCTGGGAGTGAATGAGATAAATCCCTCGTTTCCCAAGCCTGTCTTGGACCTGGGCATATCACCCACAAGGAAGAGACAGAGAATGTAGAAATGCCAGAAATCCTTACAGAGCGCATGAGGATTTGAACAGGCGACGCATGGCGGCATCACAGCAGAGCCCAGCATTTGCATGTGGTCACCTGCTACTGGGATGCACACAGGACAGCCAAGTAGGATATGAACAGTGCCCCTGTCACAGCCTGAATAGCCACGTGGCTGGAGACACTGGGAAAGGGGCCCCTCCTTGAGGTGGCCTGTGTCAGCCACCTCAAGCAATAAACTCCCTGGCTGGAGAAGGCAAATATTTCCGCCAGTCCCCAGAGTCCTGGATTACGCACAAGGTGTGTGCCTAGCATGCAGAATTAAAGACATCAAATCACTTAAATAAGGTGCCACCACTGCTCCAGGCCAAAGTGTCAGAGCACAGGCACAGGGCAGACCCCAAGCTAGCAGCTGTGCCCACAAGATCACTCACCTATACCAGGAGCAACAACTTCTCAGGAAGGGCAGCCAGGGTAGAAAACAGCGTGCCAGCTGACATCACACGTTGGAGACACTTATTTCCGTAGTGTAAGGACAGACTGGCTGCAGAAAGCCAGAATTAGGGGAAGAGGTTTATTCCACCATAAAGAGGTCCCTGAAGCCCCTTTGCTTCCTGAGAAGGTCAGTTACTGGGTCAGGGAAAACACCCAATGATCCCAAAAGAACACTGAACATGCCTGAACATGCTATGATGGTCAATATTTTAGCCACATCCTACAGTCAGTCATTCTTGGCTGGGCAAGATGGGCCCCAAAAAGCGGGCCTCCTGTAGTTCCCAGATGCCTTCTCCACACTTGCCTGCAGGTGGTGCTGTGCTAGCGAGTACAATTTCATCCAAGTCAGGGGCTCTCGTTACACTACAGTCCCACTTTGCTCCGGGAAGTTTTTCTAAGAAACCACCTGTCCCATACTGAAAGATGTAGAAAAAGAAAACATCCCAGTCTGGTGAACCCTGGCCCAAAGGGCTCTTTTCAGATGGAGGAGCGCAGGGTGTGGGCATTCACATCACTGCTCTGACCCATGAGTACTGTGGTGAGCACGGCACCCACATGTGCATTCCCTCACTGGTCCCAAACACAGTGGGTTCCAGGTAGAACTGTCCTGCCCTGGCCAAGGGGACCACCCAGCCGCCATGCCAGCGGGATCCCTCAGGACCAGAAATAGCAAGGGGAAGGGCTCTCTGTGCACTTCTGGGAAAGCCAAATGTGACAGGCCAAGTCCAAAATCGGAGAGAGGAACCCAAAGAATCCACAAATCACAATCAGCAGGGTTCGTTCTGGGTTAACGCTTACAACAGACAATTGATCCAGGGCTGATTTTTATTCGCCTGAGACAGAAAGAGGCAGATCGACTGTTAACAACCAGACAGGCAGACAGTCACTTCTAAATCCTCCATTTACACAGAGCGTCTAGTAAGTGCTCAGTATTTGTGGATAAATGTTGAAGGACCGTATGAATGGCATCCCTAAACTGCTCAGAGAGTTCCATGAATTTAGAAATGCTATTCGCTACGGCGACCTGCTTTATTCCAACACAGCAAAGGCAGACGTTCACAGAGCTGCTGACTCTGAAATAATACCAGTTCCATTCAAGAAACATGCCAACCAATGTGATATTTGCTATAAACACATCTTGGCTTCAAGTTATATGTACACATGTTTGCTTGATTTTTGTTTGTGTGTTTGTTTAGCTCATAACAACAACAAAAACTAAGAATAGGAAGATACTGAACTAAAAAGCCTAAATTTGCCTTCCATTCTGTTATTCCTCAGAACATTTTTTTTCCTGTGCCACGTCTTCTTTTTTGTTTTTAACATCTTGATTGCAGTATAATTGCTTTACAATGCTGTGTTAGTTTCTGCTGTATAACAAAGTGAATCAACTATACATATACATACATCCCCATATCTCCTCCCTCTTGCGTCTCCCTCCCACCCTCCCTATCCCACCCCTCTAGGTGGTCACAAAGCACCGAGCTGATCTCCCTGTGCTGTGTGGCTACTTCCCACCAGCTATCTATTTTACATTTGGTAGTGTATGTATGTCCATGCCAGCCAATGTCCTGGGACTGAGGGGATTTTCCAGTACTAAAATCAAGAGAGTCCCAGCAAACTGGTCACCCTATTTCTATGTCATTGGTCAAAGGTCTAATACTCTCCTCAGCTTAAACGTAGAAAACCAGGTCCAGCCGGACGTCAGTTGCCTCCAGCTTGGCCCTCACTGGAAGCACTCAGTTTGCCAACCATGCTGCCTCCAGAGCCCAGAGTACTCAGGCAGAGGAGGCCAAAAGATTTCCTGCCAGAGGGGCTCTTAGTACAACAATAGCTAATGTTTAGTGAGTATGTTCTATGTGCCAGGCACAGTTCTAAAGGCTTTACTTGAATCATATCACATAATCCTCACAAAAACCTTTACAAGGTGTTATTTTTACACATTTTACAAATAAGGAAACCGAGGCTCAGAGAGGTTGATTAATTTCCTCAAGGTCACAGAGCTAGCACCTCTTCTTCTTAGAGCAGAGAGTGATCCTTTTAAAATGTTAACTCAGATCACATCATGCCTCTCCTCAGAATTCTCCAGTGAATTTTCATTTCACTCACAGTAAAATCCAAAGTCCATATCAGAGCCGAGAAAATCCTGTATAGCCCCTCATCCAGCTGACCTACCTGTACCTGATCTTATCTCCCTAATATCTGTCCCCTCACTTCCTGGGCAACAGTGCACTGCAAGCTTGTTCCCCCAATGCACCTAACAAGTTTCCACCTCAGGGCCTTTGCATATGCTATTCCCTCTGTTTGTGGAGGCTCATTCTTTTATTTCCTATAGGTCTCTGTTCAAATAGGACTTCTCTAACAACCCTATAGAAAACAGCAAGTACAAACACTCTCTCTCTCTCTCTCTCTCTCTCTCTCTCTCTCTCTCTCTCTCTCTCTCACACACACACACACACACACACACACACACACACTCTTTTTGTATATATCTGTATGTTTATTTATTGTCTGTCCACTACCCACTGGAATGAAAAGTCGATTTAAGCAGGGACTCACCTTCTGTATCGAGGACACAGAAGTTTAATAAATGTTTGACAAATGAATTAATCAATGAAGAAGCCAGGACCGGAACCCAAGCAGGCTTGACTCTGGAGCCTAAGCCCTTAACCCAGTGCTGTACCATCCCCCTTCCTAGAGAAACCATCCCACTTTGGGAGGGAAGCTTAGCCACGTGAATCCTAAGACATCCCAGTACCAACCATGTGAGCAGAACTTCCAAGAGAGCTTCAGTGAGACGGCTTTGAACCCCCAGCTTTATTTCTGTCTGGCACTCACCTTAATTAGAATGTTTAAAGAGGTTTTGTACGGCTTAAAATCTGAGAAGAGTGTAACAACACGAAACTTCACTTCTTGCTTTGGTTTATACAGGGGCTTGTCTGTTTGAATGAAGACAGTCATTCTCTTGGTCTCAAATGATAAGCGCGTACTATTCGAGAATAAAATCTCATCCTGGGCACGTCCAGTGACATGGAGCTCATAAATCTCATCACCACTGTTCATAGGCAGCTGGGGGGAAAAAAGACATCAGATGTATCAAAGTCTCATTGTTTTACCTCAAAAATGTTTTTAACTGTAAGTGAGAATTGAAACTTTAAATACATAGTATTATCAAAAGTAATCACGACGTTGAAAAATGCATCCCTCCTCCTAACCACCAAAATTAAACAATTTGTTTTCTCTCTTTCGACATCCTAGAGTTTGCTCTCCAGTTAAACCACAGGGTTCCTGGACTGCAGGAACCACGTCCCACAGCTCTGTCAGCAGTCACCTTGTCACTTCCTATCCCAAGCACAAACTCTTCCGCACTGACAGTCACTGTGGGTCACAATACCCTTCTCCTCCGTGCCTCGGGTGAAAGGCACATTTGCACAGGCTTTGCTTTCTTGCCATACCCTCTCCAGGACCTCTCACCTGTCCTAGGATGCACTCTCCTCCTGCATCTTGTGCATCGTGTCACAGTCCTGGTAAGTTTGATGGTACCGTCGTTTCACTGTTTCTGTCACTAGTGGAAATCCTCCCTTCTAGCATGAACAGACCAGAAGCCACACTCAGCCTACGCGCACCGTGTCATTCTACCCCACGACAATCCTTCCGGTGGGTGCTCTAACTAATACCAGCTTACACAGCAGGGACCTGGGGCTTGGAAGAGTAAAGGAAGTTGCTCCAGGTCACTGGCTGAGATTCAAACCTGGGATGAACTATATACTACTCTAACAAGAGCCTTCATGTGATGGTTTTAAAATATGTCCAAAATTTCTCTGACCCTCCTCCCTTCAAAAGTCAGAGCCCCTCTCCTGGGCATATACCCAGAGAAAACCACGATTCACAAAGACACACGCACCCCAATGTTCACTGCAGCACTATTTACTATAGCCAGGTCATAGAAGCAACCTAAATGCCCATCGACAGACGAATGGATAAAGAAGATGTGGCACGTATATACAATGGAATATTACTCAGCCGTAAAAAGTAAAAAAAAATTGGGTCATTTGTAGAGAGATGTGCATGGACCTAGAGACTGTCATAAAAAGTGAAATAAGTCAGAAAGAGAAAAACAAATATCATACCTTAACACATACATGTGAAATCTGAAAAAACTGGTATAGACGATCCTATTTACAAAGCAGAAAGAGACAGACGTAGAGAACAAATGTACGGATACCAAGGGGGAAAGGGGGGAGGTGGGATGAATTGGGAGATGGGGATGGACATATATACACTATTGATACTATGTATAAAATAGATAACCAATGAGAACCTACTGTGCAGCACAGGAGACCCTACTCAGTGCTCTATGGTGACCTAAATGGGAAGGAAATCTAAAAAAGAGGATATATGTATATGTACAGCTGAGTCACTTTGCTGTACAGTAGAAACTAACACAACATTGTAAAGCAACTATACTCCAATAAAAATTAATTTAAAAAGAAAAAAAAGGTAGAGCATAATTTCCCAGGGACTCGCCTCTCAAGAGGAGAATGAGGCTGTGTCATTAACAGGACAGCTTCTGCCTGGGTCTCTCTTTCTTGGATTCCTCGCTCTGGGGGAGGTCAGCGGCCATGTGATAAGGACACTCAAGAGGCCTGTGAGAGGCCCACAGTGGGAGGAACAGAAGCCAATAGCCACCACCCACCTGCCAGCCACGTGAAGAGCAACCTTACTGAGGACCCCCAGGCCTGGTGAAGCCTTCAGATGACATCGGCAGCTCAGAACTGCTCGACGACATGGCTCGCAAATTCCTGACCCACAGAAACTGCGGGAAATAATAAAAGTTTACGGCTGTGTCACACCAAAGTTTGGGGACAACAGGTTCCACAAGAATCGATCACTAGCGCACCTGAATTTTAGTTCATTTTCATAGTCATAAACCTGAGATTCTGAAACTAACGTTCTGCCTCCGTTTTGCACATAAGAGTTGTCCACAGAGAGCTCCAAGGAGATTTTCCAGAAATAGCAGCCACCAAAAAGCCAGCAACATGGATAAGAATATGAAGGAAACGTAACAAACCACCAATACAGTGGTCAGCAGGAAATAGGGAGAAGAATACTGGTGTTTGCAATTTACTTGGAAATACATTTTAAAAATAAGATCAATTAATGGACGGAGAGATGAGGAGATGCATAAATATGTGATTGAGCAAGTGTGGTAAAATGTTAACAGTAGATTCTCAGTGGTGGTTATAGGAGTGTTCCCTATGAAACTCTTTCAGGTTTTTTGGATATTTGATACTTTCATAGTAAACTGTTAGGAGAAACAATCAGGAACATCACCTTCAAATGACCTCTAGTACTGATGTTTGCTTTCCTTTAATAAATAAACATTCACTGAGCGCCTTTGAGCTCCAGGTTGCTCTACATGCTTGGGATTCAACATGAACCAAAGATGTACGCCCTAGAGGGCTGAGAATCTAGCCTGGAACTTGCATCCTTATGTTCTATTCTCTCAAATGATGCTCCAGTCCTCAGATTCTTTTAAACAGAGTCCTTAACACCGCAAGCAGGAAAATATATATGCCAGGAACCAGCACATCATTTGCTTGTATACAGCACAGATTTATAAATAGTTCATGCTTAAAAAATATATTAGATGGAATTTCTCTGTATGATTTGGATATCGTTGGATCATTTTTAGTGGCACAGAGGCCCCAGAACAGACAGTAGATTGAAGACTGACGTCAAATTAATGATGCAGAGGTCTGAAACTAAAGAGACCTATTAACCACGAGGAGGTCAAAGAGTTAGAAAATTAGAATTAACACAAAAGTGTCCAAACCATTTTACTCTGTCCCCCACTCCATCCTCCTTCAGGGAGTTGACACAAGAGGAGATGGTACTGACTATCTTCCTGCTCCTTTCACTTACCCTAATTCTCATTTTCAACACTCCCCTGTTAGAAACCCCACCTCTCCCGATGTAAAATTTAGGTGATTTGGGAATCCTCAGAGCCTCAGTGCTAATCCTAGAGCTGGAAAGTCTAGGGTGACGATATGGACTTGTCAGAGTGGACCTGGTGCGCCCCCATGAACGATGAGGCATCGCCGCACAGCTTAGCGTGTCACCATGGACTCCGGCTGTCAGTAGAGACCTTGGTCATCCATTGGGAACAGTAGAGGGACATAATGAGAAGGAGACTGGAGAAAATACTGGGGATGTTAAGCAACCTTTATGAAAGATTCTCTCTGTGCCAGACCTGCAGTGGGTTGTAACCTGCTTCCCACAGTGGAGAGGACCCAGAAGGTAATATAAGCTCTGCTGGTAAATTGCTTCCCACCTTCTTGGGGGACACAATTACCAAAAAGGATTCCCAGAATTGGAAATAAAGGAGTTCCCTAACGAGAGACTTCCTTATCTCTTACACAAGGACCAATTATTTAGCCACAGAGGTTTTGGATCCTACGTGTTGAACTGAGGTCACGGGGCTGGGAAAAGATGTAGTTCCCATATACAGACACTGTCCGGCAGCAGAATAAGCATCTGGGGGTATACAATACCCAGGGCTTAGATCAACAAAATATCAACGAGCATCTGAGTTGAGCACGGTTGATTCTCAGTTAGGCTAAGTCTATTTTGTGTATACATAAACGCAAACTCTGCGGGTAGATGATAGAGGCATGTTCAGAAAGGTTCTTCATGGACAATAAATGGATTCCTTATTCTAATCCGGGCCGTCTGAAACCATCTTCTCTGAAAGATCAACTGTCTTAAGGAAACAAACAACACAATAGTATTTATCCTACTTTATTTCACTAATAACTCCAGTTACCAAAAGTAATGGTAATTTCAAATAACTTTCAAAATAAAACTGAGAAATTTAACATGATAGTTTCTATTTTAAAATATGTTAGTAATTAAACTTTAAAAGCATTCTAATTTTATTAGGAGGTTTGGATTAACAGATATACACTACTATACACAAAATGGACAATCAACAAGGACCTACTGTATAGGACAGGGAACTATACTCAATATTCTGTAATAACCTATATGGGAAAAGAATCTAAAATAGAATAGATATATGTATATGTATAACTGATTCACTTTGTTGTACACCTAAAACTAACACAGCATTGTAAATCAACTATATTCCAATATAAAATTTAAAAAAAGTTTTTAGGCATGTTAATTTTAAAAACCACTCCCTCGTTTTAAGTTGGATTTACTTACAAAGAGAATAAAAAGAAACTTTTTCTAGCACGTTTTGTACAAACAATAATCTTTATGTTAAGTGTAAATTCTGTTTTTTTTACTCCTTATTGAAGGCTGACTTTACTGTATCAAAAACAGAAACAATGAGCCAGTTAGATATTAAAAACATATTTGTTTTAATGCAGCCAATATATTCATATTTTATAGCAAAACTTCAGGAGGACATTAAAAAATAATTTAAAATATTACATCTACAAGCATCAGAATGCAAGAGCACTTGGAAAGATGGGTCTATTTTAATTGAACACTCATAAAAATGCAGAACCTTCTATTTTTGCCAAGAGTTATTAAATTTTCCCAGACACTTTATGACTAAACCTTTAAAATTTTGTTTTACTAAAAAGGGATCTAGTCCTAAATATAACTCCTGGTAAATCTTTCAATAAATAATTGCTATATCTACATACAATAGAAATGGCATAATATTAAAGACAAATATAAGACGTTGGGATCAGTATTCCTCATGGTTAAGACTTTAAGGCTAATAGTAGCCAAATTTGTAGCTAATTGGGACAAGTACAGCTTATAGGCACATTATGGGAATCAGCCAGAGTGCCCTCGTCCGCCCACATGCCTGCCCCTTCCAGACTTGCTACACTCCAGGCCATGCCACTGCAGACGTCTCTGAGGAAAGCAGACAGTTATTATGCGTTGAGCTGTGATTCCTGAACTGAAATCTCAACCCCTTCTGCTACCAGACAATTATATTACACAGGATTTATTTTAATCTTCTCACTGTAATACTTTTTCAACAGAGTTATGGACACAGACACCGGTGGGCCAGCACCTAATGTCTGAGGTCACATTAATGCAGCCTAACATCTTATTGTCACTAAGATTGGGTTTTTTTCCCCACGTCTGCCTGCTCAGGGCTTCCCTCCCCCCAACTCCACTTTCTATTATTACAACAGTATATTTGTTAGTAAGGTAAGTACAAACATAATAATAAGTAAGAAACAGGGACTTCCCTGGTGGTCCAGTGGCTAAGACTCCGCGCTCCCAATGCAAAGGGACCGGGTTTGATCCCTGGTCACGGAACTAGATCCCACATGCCACAACTAAAGATCCCACATGCCACAACTAAAAGATCCCACGCTGGGACTTCCCTGGTGGTCCAGTGGTAAAGAATCCGCCTTCCAATGAAGGGGATGCAGGTTCAATCCCTGGTCAGGGATCCCACATGCCATGGGGCAACTAAGCCCATGTGCCACAACTAGAGAGAGAAAACCCACATACCACAACTAGAGAGAAGCCTGTGCACCACAACAAAAGATCCTGCATGCCACAGTGAAGATCCCGCGTGCCTCAACTAAGACCCAATGCAGCCGAAAATTTTTTAAAGATTAAATAAAATAAATATCAAAAAATAAAATAAAAAGACACTGGAAGAACACAGTTAATTTTTTAAAAAATAAATAAGAGATCCCACATGCTGCAGCTAGGACCCGATGCAGCCAAGTAAATAAATCAATATTTTTTTAAAATAGGTGAGAAACATAATAGTTATAGAATGTAAGTAATTTTTATAAAGGACAGTTTGGGAGCACTATATTCTCTAAGAACCCCAAAATGAATGTGGTTTCTGAAGGTGCTTGATAAGTAACCTTCAAGAGTTAACGGGGAACCTGGCTCATCGGGAGATGTCAACCTTACGTAAGTGTCAGGGTCAAAGTCATCAGTCATCTAGTCCCAGAAAAGTACACCAAATTGTCCTCTTGGTGGATGCTCTGTTCTATTCGACTGTACATTAAATGTGTGAAGCTCCAAAACAAAACAGTAATAAAAGCACAAACTTCCAAATTAAAGCCATGAGACACAGGACTAGTTCACAAACAATATTTAATAAACAGGTTTTATGACTCTCTCAACAAAATAATAACCCTTTCCACTTCTGTAGCAGATGCTACAGCGTGTTCACATCTCATTTCACCTCCAAGGTAACCCCTATGAAATAGACTATACCTTTATCCCCCTCCTCCAGGACCGGGACCATGGTGAGGTGAGCCAGGCACTTGCCTCAACTGCAAAATTTAAGAGCGTGCCCAAAAAACTCAGTAATCAACAGTTAAAGTTTTTGAATATTTTCAAGAGTTTTAAATAGCAAAGGTGATGCAAAAATTAAATTACGAAACAAAAGATCAAAATTTCAAACAAAGACAGGGTTGGTATCAATTACTGTTGTTTTATTTTGCCTCGGGGTACAGTTCAGCTCAGTGAAGCACTGCCCTTTTCCAGGACAAAGAAACTGGGATGGAGCATTGAGTACACACCCAAGACTGGAAGGCTTGTTAAGGCAGAAGCGGGACCAAACCCGCCCAGGTACCTATGCTAACAGTCCAGGCCAGTCCCCCTCAGTGAAGTTCTCCATTTTACGAGAGGAAAATCTCCACTGTGAGTTTGAAGAGGCTAATATCCAAGCTCCCTGAAGTAATATTATTCTTAAACAATCTGAAGGTGGAACTGAACTCCATCAAACTCACAAGGAATGTAAATTAATATAAAAGCCAATAAAATACTAACTCATTTATTTCACGGACGTAATGTATATTTCTGAAACCAAATTTTTTAATAAATACTTACGGGTGGAAGAGTAAGTGTCTTGAAAGAGCCTGAAAGGAAAACGGGGAAGAAAACAGTCATAATTTAAATACAGTGATATAATACAAAACTTGTAAGACTCCCTTAATACTCTTTCAGATGTAGAGGGAATCAGACTTACAGAATCACAAACTTATTTAGCCAAACCTAAACAATTTTATTAAATCCCAGAACACCTGAGAGATTATTACATATCCCTGTGCCAAAGAATTAAGACTTAAAAGGCGATCAGTGGGTAAACCTCTCCCCAGAAATTAGTTACGTTCTGCTTCTCTTTTCCATGTGTAAGTTGCCACTGCTCTTGTTACCCTTTTAAGGCTGTACATGTTTGAGGGACACTCCATACAGTGTACAGAGGGAAGCTGAGGTTCATTTCTAATGTTCATTTCTCATACACTCATGATAAAGGGGAAAAAGGAAGGCATTAGTCACATCAGGGGTGAGCTGGGACTCATAACTGACCATTAGTATTAAAATGATGCAGACATTTTTCATGTAAGTTCCTAAAAAAGACTGCTAATTTAACCCATGCCAATTTCTCATCAACTCTATTTATTGCAAGGGAAAAAATGTTTCAAGTTAAAAATAAAAGAGTACTTATTCAAAGTTCCCATTTAAGGGACATGAATTCAGAGGCGGTGACAGGCCCTCGGTTCCTTCATTCATTGAAGAAACACTTATAAGGGTACCACAGTGAACAAGACAGACATGGTCCCTCTCCTCCCGGAGGCCACATGTGCCCACCCCATGGGAACAGACAGGTACAGCATGGAGCGGGGGAGAAGCGAGTGGCCTCTGCAATCAGACCACATAGGTTCTATCCCAAATCAGCCACATACTAGTCCTGTCCTTGAACATGTTACCTGATTCTCCAGGTTCAATTTTTTCACCCACAAAATGAAGGCAATCACACAAAGTGGCTGTAAGGAATAAGTAAGCCAGTCCCTGTAAACGGTACAGAACAGTGGCTGGCATGTAGGAAACACTTGATAAATGTGTCATTACACTGCCAAAAAGCTTGAAGCGTCACCCACTGGCATGTCAGTGTCCCTCTACGGCAGTGGGCCTCAGATGTTTATGATGGAGTACTCAATCGATACGAATATTTGGTGCACGGTACCACGTCAAGTTAGATGTATAAAGTTATATACCTGCACTTTCTCAACCAAAATATAAATATTAGAAAACCTGACTTTCTTAGTTTTTCTCAATAAAATAATGGAAATAAAAGTTAGTATATTTTCTACCTACTCCCTTATAAATGGTCTTGCGACTCCCAGATGTGTGCACCCCACTTTGACCACTGCCCCAAGGGGCCTCGGTGAACTACAAGTATGTTCTCAGAAGCAGATAAGCAACTCATCGAGTCACTGATCACACAGCACAGATCAGTTGATCTAATAGCTGTCACCCTAGGAAGCGAGGAGCAGCGCTCTTCAATAATTAGGACACAGGACAAAGAATGTCTTGAAAAGGTGAAGGAGGCAGAACAATTGAACAGATATAGGTCCACACGGAACGGCTGCAATAGGGGCGGGGGAGGGCACTTCAGAGGGGCCACGGGAGGCGCCTAGAGGAAATGATGCAGTCTAGGGCTGTAGGATAAGGAAAAACGAGCCAGGTGAGAATGGAGGGGACCAGTTCCCAGGCAGAGCAGCAACAAGTGCAAAGGCATGGAGTCTACTGAAGAGAAGAGCTGTGTGAGACACGACCAGAGGCAGGAGAGGCAGTAGAGATGAGGCTGGACCAGACCACAAAAGGCCTTTTAGACAGGCGAGCCCTCACCAGAATGGTCTGGGTCACACTGTTATCCCCGCATTCTGATTGAGTATTTGTCCCGGATCTTTTTGTGGTTTAGCAAAATATTAATATGAGATGGGTTTAACCTGCACAAGATTTAACTTTGAAATTGTATAATCATGCTTTGAGAACATCTCCATTTGTGGGAAGAAACTTCTGTTCATTAAGTTCTTGCTTTTAATGGGAGAGGCATACTCTATACTGAATTGAAGGGAAATTGAGAAGCCCCATAATGATGCAGCAACTAAACTTGATGAAACACTCAAAAGAACCATAAGTAGAGACAACTAACAAGTTCTGTCTTGTAAAAATATTTGTTGAGAAGAGGCATAGGCAGACCCTGCAAAATACCTGGGCTGAAACACATAAACAGTTCAATATGGGAAAAAATTGAAATTGAGAATACCCTCCACACATCAGAATTTTCTCTGATTTTACCAGGTAGCTCAGCACTTGTGGACAGAGTGTCTTCTCAACTAAAAATATTATGGTCACTGTATACCAACAATGAACAAGTGGAACCTGAAGTTAAATTACAAGGTCCACTTACATTAGCACCAAAAAAAAAGAAACAGGCATAAATCTAACAAAACGTGTACAAGATCTAGATGAGGAAAACTACGAAACTCTGACAAGTGAAATCAAAGAGCTACATAAATGGAGAGACATTCAATATTCATAAATAGAGAAACTTAGTTGTCAAGACATCAGTTCTTTGCAACTTGATCTTTAGATTCAATGCAATCCTAAATCCTAATCAAAATCCCAGCAAGTTATTTCATGGATGTCAACAAACTGATTCTAAAGTTTACCTGGAGAAGCAAAAGACCCAGAATAGCTAACGTAATACTGAAGGAGAACAAAGTTGGAAGAATAATGCTACCTGACTTCAAGACTTACTATAAAGCTACAGTAATCAAGACCATGTGATACTGGCAAAAGAATAGACAAATATATCTATGGAACAGAATAGACAGCCCAGAAATAGACCCTATAAATACTGTCAACGGACCTCTGACAGGCAGAACATAGGGTAATTTTAGGGCAGTGAAAATACTCTGTATGATATTATGATGACGGACATATGTCATGACACATTCATCAGAACCCACAGAATTCACAACACCTAGAGTGAACCCTCACATGAACTATGAACTTTGGGTGATTATGATGCAACATTGCAGGTTCATCCTTGGTTAAAAAAAAAAAAATGTGCCATTCTTGTGGGTGATGTTGATAATAGGGAAGGCTATCCATGCATGTGGACAGGGAAAATATGGGAAATCTGAAAAAAATATTTTTAATTATTTGAACGTTCAAGTTGAACATTATTATGATAACGGTCAGATAACTTGAACATTCAAATAAATAATGGATTATAACCTACTGAATAAAATAAGAGTATGAGTGTGTGCTGATATATAATTTAATAGATGACTAAATGAAGGAGAAGAAAAAGGGTTTTTTTTTTACAATTTTTAATTTATTTTATTGAAGTATAGTTTATTTACAATGTTGTGTTAGTTTCTGCTGTACAGCAAACAGATTCATTTCTACATATATATTCAGAAAAAGTTATTCTTTACCATAGAATTCCAATAAATAAATGTATAAGGAATCATGGAATTAGAAAATTCCACAACAATAATGGTAATAACTGATTCAGGCGAATAATCATCAAACTTGTGTGCACAAGTGGACTGAGTGAGACCCGTAAGAAATAATAAACCATTGCTGTTTGAAGCTACTAAGTGTTGGGAGGTTCGTTCACAGCAAAAGATAACTGGAACACGTTTGAAATAAAAAAGATTAACTAGCAATATTAAGTATTATTATCCTTATTTTACAAATGAGAACCTGAATCACAGAGATATTAAGTGACTTCCCCAGGGTCACACAGGAAAGAAGTAACGGAGCTAAGATTCTAAGCCACTGCCTCTCAGTAGAAGAACGGCAGCTGTACTTTTGTTCTTGCATTCTTCCCACCTTTGATTATTATAAAAGTTGCACAGCCTGTGTAGCCTCTTTGTGTATGTTGACACCCTTATTGCCTCAGTCACACAGGTTCAACGTCGCAATCCCCTTGGACTCCGGGCTCTCCTCAGCTCTATGTTAGTCATCACCAGAACCTAGATCCTTCTTCCACAATGTTTCTCCCAGCCCTCAGTTACACTACAGGCGCTGCAATGGTGGAGCTCATTGAAACAATTCGTGTTATATAAGAACTTCTGGAAAGGATATAAAAGCTAGAAAATTTCTTAACTCTTTTTATCAGTTCTTCACACTACACCGTTTTCACAGGTTTGAAGCTAATTTCAAGATCAGAAAAACCCATCTTCAAAGGAAACAAGAACCACACGTGTCTAAGGTCGGGTTCCCTGGGAAGCCGACTCGGACACGGTGATTCAAGCACAGGGCGAGAGCCTGGGACCAGCACCTAGAGAAGGGGAGGGATGCAGAGGCGGGACTGGGGATGAGGGGAGGGCAAGAGCCTCAACACAGGCTCGAGCCGTGTCCACGGGGCGCCCTCAGAAGCAGCGCTGACCCCTGAGACTTGTCCTGACTGGTGGGGAGGGGCTGGACCTCCACCCAAGGAGGAGTTCCCCTGGGGCAGGGTGAGTCTCCCTAGCGGTGCAGCCCCCAGGAAGCTGGCTTGGAGGGCGGTGGGCTGCAACCTTCCCAGCAGCTTCAGGGAATGAGTCTTCATCCCCGACAGGCTGGTTCCGGGTGGTACAGCATCGTACCCACCACAACGTCCCACAGTGGAATAAAATCAGAAATACTAAACTGCAGGGAGCTGGGCCCCAGCAAAACAGCGCCCTCGATTATTCAGAGTCACTGATTTTTCGTGACTTTAGGATAAACCATCGGGCTTGACTATTTTCTCAGCCCAGTGACTGGAGGAAACAATGTGCTTCCTTTGGGCCTGACACACTGGCTACCTCCCATCACCGGCAATCTCACAGACTAAAGGCTGCGTGTGTGTGTGTGTGCGTGTGGGTCTGTGTGTCTCTGTGTGTGTGTCTGTCTGTGAGTCTGTGTGTGTGTTGTGGAAGGGGGCGTAATTTATTTTTATCTAAGTGACACTAAGCAAGGAGAAAGTAAAAAACAGCTTCGAGTCTCCAATCCAAATAAACCTAGTAGGTTGATCAACTGAAGGGCGAGCATTTCAGCGGTTCAAAGCCAGCTACCCAGATGTGAGGTGCAGGAAATCCCATTCACAGAACTTCTGTTTTTAATGGGACTCTTCATAGAGTCAAAGCTTTGAGGGGTTTTCTTATTAAAGAGAAATTGGAAGAGGGGGTAGACTGCATGCCTGGGTCTCACTGCTCTGACATGTGACCGTGTCCATCACAGACCCAAGAAACACACAGCTGCCCCCAGAAGCTAGGGTGCAGGAGCACAGAGGCTCCCACAAACCCCTAATTCTTGCTGGATTCAGGAGTGACTCAAAGGATGTGCAGAGAGATCCAATTTAAAGTCCGCTCACTTGTCTCATGCGTCCTTATTAAAAGGTTGACTTGAAGTACTTGAGATTTTTTTGCAACTTGTCTTCCCTCTAAATTGACAAGGGCAGCTTGGAATTTCCTAGGCACTTAGTAAAGTCTTATTTGAACGTCCTAACATTCTAGCAGTAATTTACGGCACCAAAATATAAAATCGGGGGCAGGGTGGTAGGAGTGCAGATGAGAAATAGTCATCTCTTTCTCTGTGGTTGCTAGGTTGAGGATGAAATAGATTGTATTTGCAAATTGTTGTGAACATTGTTTTCTCCCTTTTGCCGGAGCTCCGGGCTCTACGCAGACAAGGGAAATAGTCACCACCTCTTAAAATGCTGCACGGCATTCTCAATCACTGACTAAAGATGCGCCCTGTTCTGTGAAGTCCTTCTCAATGTTCACTGCAGATAATCTCTGTAAAACTCAGATCATTTTTGTGTATAACCAGAGAAAGTAGATCTTAAAATTCCTGCAGTGCTTTCTCCTTCCCAATGCCACCAAAGCCACTCAAAAGAAACCTTGTTTTAAAGCTTCACACTTGGCACAGGCCTGAGAGCTGGCCGTCATTTGATTTACAAATAGAGTCAAAGCTATTTTTAAATTGTGTAATAAGCATACACAAAAACTAACCTTTCCTTAACTTTTGAAACACACTCCATAATGCCATATGCTGCCTCTTCTGACATCTGTGCTCACCAGACAGCTCTGCAGAAAATCCCTGAAGGGACGGAGAGTGTGTAATTGGAAATCCAACTAGGTCCAGAAGTACTCTCTATTGGGAAAAAAAAGGATTTTCCACCATATACGTACCTGGCTTAGTATTTACTGGTTAATTACTTTTGGCAGCTCTCTGCTGTTCAGTAATGTACAATAATGAACTTAAGGACATCACTTTTGCAACTAAAAGTTTTGACCTCTTTACCAAGTTATTAAATATTCTTTCATCAATACCCTCATTATTCAGCATTTTCTTTGATCACAGATGGAGAAAGTGGGAAACGGGGTTTCCACCACAGATCCATGGAAGATAAAACCTTAAAATATGTTTCTGCTTCGTGGTTTAATGTCATTTTTAAGCCAAGGAACTCTTCAGTGAATTCAATCCATACAGAAAACACAAGTATTTCAAACAAAACAAAACAAAAAAGTTTCCTTTGGTCCCTACACACTCCTTTAAGTTTTTTCTCTCCTGCTTCCCCTTGCTTACAAATATCTCAATAAATAACAGTTTCATAAAAAATGTTTTGTTCCATTTAGACCACTGAGTATAAAATAGGTCAAATGAAAACCCACTAAAAGTAAAATAAATAAAATGGTACAATATAAACTAAATGTTAGGGCTTCCCTGGCGGCGCAGTGGTTGGGAGTCCGCCTGCCGATGCGGGGGACACGGGTTCGTGCCCACATGCCGCGAAGCGGCTGGGCCCGTGAGCCATGGTCGCTGAGCCTGCGCGTCTGGAGCCTGTGCTCCGCAACGGGAGAGGCCACAGCAGTGAGAGGCCCACGTACAGCAAAAAAAAATTTTTTTAAAATAAACTAAATGTTAGGTTCTATACATATGAAAAACCAATCAAGCCAGGCTCTGGGCCGCTAAATGTACATGGCATTTATTATGGCAGGGTCAGGAATCTGCAGCCCACAGGCCAAGTCTGGCCCATGCCTGTTTTCGTACAGTTCATGAACTAAAAATGGTTTTAAATAGCTGGGAAAACTAAAAAGAATAATATTTTGTGACACGTGGAAATTATACGAACTCCAAATTCAGGGTCCATAGGTAAATTTCTGTCGGTGCACGAGCACGCTCCTTTGTTACGCACCATCTATGGCTGCTTTCACGCTACAATGGCCGAGTGGCTGCAACCAACACCACAGGCCAGCAAAACCTACCGTGTCGACCATCTGGCCCTTTACGGAAACAGTTTACTGACCCCTATGGTGTGGGGCTCTTTTGGGGAAGACATCCTCCTTCCTCAAGGTATGAGGAGTAAGGTTGAAGGCCCACTCCAGTCAGAATCAAAGAGCCATCAATAGAGACACACGGCATTAAAAAAAAAAAAGCTAAAACACAGACACCTGGCCTCATGCCACAGGCTTGCGCTCAAGAGGGAGGCATCAGGGCTAGGTGTGATGCCGGGAGACGCGCGGTATAACATAGCTGACATTCCCAAGTGTTTACTGTGTGCTAGGCACCATGGTAAACGTCCTAAAGCAGTACATTACAAAAGGAAAAAGAATAAAACATTTAAAAAAAAAAAGGAAAAAGAAATGGGTGAAATTAATTTTAATAACATTTTATTGAATCCCATGTATCTAAAATATTACCATAAGATTTGTAATCAATATGAAACAATTATTGAGTTTTGCCGCAGTTTTTGGCAGTAAAAGTATTCAAAATCCAGTGTGTATTTTATACTCACGGCCCATCTTAAGATGTACGAGCCACATGTCAAGTGCTCAAAAACCACATGTGGTTACCATACTGGACGGTGCAGCTCTAAAGCACTGTCTCGTTTAATCCTCACAACAGTGTTCTGAGGTCCGTACTATTATTGTTGCTTTTATGCAGATGAAGACACTGAGACTAGATGAGATGAATGACCTGCCCAAGGCCACATAGGTAGTAAGAAGTAGTGCTAAGGGCCCAGTTCCAATGCGGCTTCAGAGTCTCCCAAACTGTACAGGACAGACCCAGCTAATTCCTTCTAAAATACCAGTCCCAAAAAACCTCATACTCCCTCCTGTCTCGCTTCTGTAGCTTACTGCACCCTCACGCTGGTATCTGGACACACCCACTCTTCCATATTTTCTCTTATCCATGTTGTTATTGCCTCAAGCACCTACGTAGCCCTCCAGGGGACCATCCGTCTTCAACGCAATAGGCTCCTTTGCAGCATTCATTCCACACTCCCCGTTCCCATGCATGGCAGACACAGCTAATCCAACCACTATTTCAGTAAACCCACGCTTGACCTGAAACCGTCAACACAGCACTCCGAGCAGCCTCTACAATCAAGTTGAGCTGGCACATGAAATGAAATCTGCTTTGCTTCCTCGTAAAGAACAGAAGGACAGGAACTCTGTGTGGTCACCAAACATTTACGCCACCAGTATTGTGTCATATACAATTTGGTGCCTCTCTTCCTTAGGAGATGTAACACGTATTTCAGTGAAATTTAAATTTATAATACTAAATCGTTTCTGCCAGCTACATTTTCATAAATGTAAACTCCTAACGTTGTCCTGCCAAAAGAAGCTACCAGGTGCTCTTGGTACGCGGGCCTCTCACCGCTGTGGCCTCTCCCGTGGCGGAGCACAGGCTCCGGACGCGCAGGCTCAGCAGCTATGGCTCACGGGCCCAGCCGCTCCGCGGCATGTGGGATCCTCCCGGACCGGGGCACGAACCCATGTCCCCTGCATTGGCAGGCAGACTCTCAACCACTGCGCCACCAGGGAAGCCCTGCCAGGTGCTCTTAAAACACCTTCCTCCCTGTTTATTTCCAAGCGCTTTACCACTCTGGTTTTCAGATTTTAATTCATGAATCACTTCTTCAGAACTAAAGACCCACAGACCTGCCCACCACCTCCCTACTCCGCAGCCTCCACCAAATCTTCTTTGATCAGTTTCACCCTCACTCTTGCAAAGGAAGAAAGTCAGGTCATGGGGTTTTCCTAAGGGAAGTGAAGACTAGAAGGGACAGAGGACCCCCATAATTTCCACTCCTCCAGTTCTGTCACTGTACCTTTGGTATGAGGTCCTATTAGCCCAGACCAAGATGTGATGAGTTACAACTCCACTTCTTATTCACACTTACAACCACAGTGATAATAAAATGCCTCTACCCCATCCCCTCAAGCTTCAAGTGAGGCACACGTCCACCATGAAAAGCCCCTTTCTCTTCCCCGTTCTCCTGTGTGCCCTCCCCTGATGCCAGTACGGGTGTCAGCCCTTGCATCTCAATAGCCCACAATCCAGCAGGGACCCAGGTTAGCGCAGCACCAGGGAATATCTCCAATTCTGTTTCTTTCCCCAGTGAGCCACTGCTTTTAACGTTTATCCCCACTTCCTACAAAGAGATGACAGATCTGCACAATTTAGAGGAAACTATAGCAAGGTTTTCTAAAATCATATTTCAATTTTATTCATCTCAAGTTCAGACTTCAAAATATTTCTTTCTCTTCTGTTTCTTCTTACATCAGAGGAAAAAGTACTTTTTAACGCTAATCCACTCACCCGTGCTCTCGAACCTGATCTCTTCTTACCCTGAATTATCCACCCCTCCCCTCTGCATCAACCCTTTTACCTCTCTACTGTGTTTTGTTTTTCGTTTTTTGTTTTTTTGCCATACGCAGGCCTCTCACCGCTGCGGCCTCTCCCGTTGCGGAGCACAGGCTCCGGACGCGCAGGCTCAGCGGCCATGGCTCACAGGCCCAGCCGCTCCGCGGCATGTGGGATCTTCCCGGACCGGGGCACGAACCCGTGTCCCCTGCGTCGGTAGGCGGACTCTCAACCACTGCGCCACCAGGGAAGCCCTCTACTGTGTTTTTTAAGAGACAATCCACCTCTCTCCTTTCAACCGTGAAACTTCTACAGAGTGGTCTACTGCAAAGGTGATATTTGAATCAAAACCTAAGCAGCTGAGTCGTGAAGACACCTGGCAGAGTGCATTAGAGGTAGAGAGATGAGGAAATGCAAAGGCCCTGAGATGGGAGCGTGCTTGGTGTGTCGTAGGACCTGCATGAAGTCCAGAGAGGCTGCGGAGTGAGGTGGGAGTCGTGTGAAACGAGATCAAAGGGAGCTAGATCGCGTAGGGGTCACAGGTCATCGGAAGGCCATTGGCTGATACTGAGATGGGGAGTGACAAAATCTGGCCTATGTTTTCTGGCCATTGGATTGAGCATAGACTATAAAGCCGTAAGTGTAGGGAGAAAAAAAAAAAAAGATAACCTAGGAGGCTACTGCAGTAATTTTTTTTAAAAAAAGAGTGGTCGCGCTTCCCTGGTGGTGCAGTGGTTGAGAGTCCGCCTGCCGATGCAGGGGACACGGGTTCGTGTCCCGGTCCGGGAGGATCCCACATGCCGCGGAGCGGCTGGGCCCGTGAGCCATGGCCGCTGAGCATGCGCGTCCGGAGCCTGTGCTCCGCAACGGGAGAGGCCACAGCAGTGAGAGGCCCACGTACCGCAAAAATAAAATAAAATAAATACAATAAAATAAAAAGAAATAAAAATTTGAAAAGAGTGGTCTACACTTTCTGATTATATTTCCTCACCACCTATTTATTACTGAAAACTTGGCTCCCAACAATCGACTGAAAACCATTCAGTTGAGGATCTCTAGTGCCCTTTTTCCTGTCCTCTTCTCTTCTCTGACCTTCTGGGACACTACATACTGTTAAGACCTAACTTCTTGGTCTTCTTCCTTCCCTTGGCTTCTGAGACGTCTCAGCGTCTCCAATCCATCCCTGCTTCGGTTGCTCACGGGCCAGGAGCTTCACTGACTTCTTTCCCTCCTCACAAGCGCCTGTCATCAGGCTTGTTCTTTCCATAAGCGCTGCCTCCTGTACATCCCACGCCTTCCCACCAAGACTTCAAATACTGTCTGCCTCTCTGAAAACAACGCCTTCAACTCTACCCCTAGTTACAATTTCAAACTTATCTGCTGCGTATCTCCACCTGGGTGTCTCCCCACACTTACATCTAAAGCAGAATGTAACATCTTTTCAGAAAACACACACACACACACACACACACACACACACACACACACACACACACACACACGAAGCTCTGTCTCCTTCTCATGTCTGCCACTCCCAGCCCTGGGCTCTTTTCCTCTGACACACCCTTCCCTTCTCTCGTATGTGAAGTAACTGTTCCCACAAAATGCCAAATACATCAGCAGAGGTGGACCACTCATGAATGGACATCTGTACAGCTCTGGGTGTAAAAGGTAACAGTACCAGGCACAGGCTCACACAAAAGAAGCACTATTTACCAACCACACTGAATTTTCGACACAAACAAGAAATAAAAACTCTCCAGCCTCTGCACTTTTAACATTATACTTATCCTTCTGAAACCTCTGAACCTTCTCTAATGCCTTCCTTCCTCTTCTGTCACACCCCCCATTCATTCACGCAAATAATCAATAAATAAAAAATTAATGGGGGGAAATGTCATCCAGGAAACAAGGCGTTCCAGCATTGTAAATCCTTCTTAACAGCATAATGGATCAAACAGCAACCCCGCCCAGATTCTTACAGGATCTGATTTCTGCTCCCACCACAAGCCCTCAGTGACTCATTCCCCTTTAGAAGAGCAGTGGTACGTGTTTAGCTTGGAGTTTAAAGAATCAGTCTGTTCACTTTCAACTTCACTCCATCACTGATTGATAGTCAAGCCCCAAGACCTGTTTCTCCACTGCTTTACATTAACACCAACGTTTAGAGCTAGGGGCCACTTGAAAGGCAAATACAGAAATCTGGGCGGGACCTTCAGCTGCCTTGAATCATCACAGAACTTGCCAAGGCTTGCCTCTCACCCTCAGGTTTTCCGGTACTTGGTCGGAACAATCCATGAGAATCCTTCTAACCGAAGGGCAGTTGTTCTCACTTTAACACAGCTGAGAATCACTTGTGATGACTGCTTAAAATAAAGTTTAGATTCCCAGACCTCACCCATGTCTTGATAGGGTGACCATGAATCTGCATTTTGAATAAATATGACTCACATTTTGAGAAACACAGCAGCAGAATTTAGTTTTAGAAAAGATCTGAGGTGCCTAGCCACCCACTCCCACCCCTTGCAGAACCATTAGTCCATAAAGAGCAACTCCACCTTGAGCTGAAACAAGAAACTGGCACAAAAACGCAGGTAAGCATTTCTAAACTCCTTAGTTAGCCTTATTTTCTTCCGTATCAGATAAAGCAACATTCGCAAATATACCCTAAGTCTCACACAGAGTTCCCCATATGTTCGGAGCGTTTCCTAGAGTATCACGGAAGTAGCTTCGGCTGCAAATGTGGGCGCCTGTGATCTGTTTCCAGCTCTACCACCAAAAGGCGTTTCACCCTGGGCAAGTCACCAGACACCACCCCCCAGTCTCCTCAGCCATAAACTAGCTGATTGATTTGGCTTATCTCTGAGACCCCGACCAGCTCCAAAATTCTACGAAGCCCAAACTAAATTAGGAGGAGAGTTGGCATTGCAACTTGCAACTCTCAGATCCAGGTTAGATTTCATGAGATCCAGCTCTGAACTACCACAAGCAAACGAGAAAATGATTTTCAAGGAAGACTGATACCACACTGCATCAATATCGCAAACAAAAAGTATTTCATGCTCTTTCAGGCAGTGGAAAGCCTTCAACTTCAGAACCATCAGTACCAACAGAACCGACTTCACATTCAGGCTATACCATTTAATGTGTTATCCCAGGAAAACTATTCTCTCTTAGCCTCAGTTTTCTTATCTCTAAAATGAAGATAATAGTGCATTCCTCCAAGGGTTATTGAAGTTAAAAATTGTGCATAAAGTCCCTGGCACTATAAGGAAACTCAATATTTAATATGTTACGTTCCTTCCCATCCCCTCCTAGTGAGGTGCCTTTTATAGAGTCCCCAGTTCAAGATCATCCCAACAGGTGACTAAGAATTGCCTCTGACATAACTGTTGCCATCATCTTCTAATGACAATAGGTACCAATTTCTTGAGTAAGTCCTATGTGTTTAAGTGCTTTAAACGTTACCTCATTTCACCCTCACGTTAACCGTATAATTGTACAAGGCGGAAACCACTGCTCTTCAGATGATTAAACTGAAGCCTGGTGAGAAGGTGACAGCCCACAGACACACAACCACTGATGGAAGGGCATCAGGTAGCCCGGCTTCAGAGCCCACGTTCATCGTGACTACACTCTGGTCCTTTATCCTCAGGTCCCACCTTCTTACTAATATATACTACACACAATACCAAAGACATGTGAAAGAAGAACCCACACCCTTTAAAAATAATTCTCATGTCACTGCAGGTTCCAAATGAGCTCTACTGGCACAGCTGCCCGTGCAAACCTTCCCTGGGAGGCCTGCACACAGAGCATACTAATTCATCTACGCTCATAAAAACCAGTTACTGATTTTGATCTACAAGCCATGAAATGTATGTCAGGAGCTTTGTTTCCACTAGAAAGCCATCCAAACAGAATTGGATGAGTTTTTTAAGTTCTTCAGCTAATATTTCCAATTATAAAATACTGACTTCCCATCCTTACTGAATCGAGATAGAAAATAAAGCACCCCATAGTCAATGGGAGAGAGCTAAAAAGACAATAAAGACAAAGAAGAATGTTTCATTCTTAAAGAATAGAAGGTAAACACCCCATTAGCTCTCCCAGATTTTAGGGCAAGAAGAAAAGGCAAGTTATTAAAGGATACAGACATACACATAGAGTTCACCTCACCCAGACCCTTCAGTGGGAAGATGGAAGCAGGCTCGACGCCATGAATAAATAAGAAGAGCCTCCAGGCCAGGAGACGCCCTGCCTTGCACCCAAGTTTGCAGCTGAGATTTTCTGTTTAGGTTTTTTTCTTTTGTTCTTTTTGCCGGGGGTGGGGGGTAGAAATTTTATTTTTTTTATATTATATGGAAATGCAAATCAAAACTACAATGAGCTATCACCTCACAGCAGTCAGAATGGCCATCATCAAAAAATATATTGAAGTATTGTTGATTAACAATGTTGTGTTAGTTTCAGGTGTACAGCCAAGTGACCCAGTTATACATATACAGGTATCTATTCTTTTTCAAATTCTTTCCCCACTTAAGTTATTACAGAATGTTGAGCAGAGTTCCCTGTGCTATCAAAAAGTCTACAAGCAATAAATGCTGGAGAGGGTGTGGAGAAAAGGAAACCTTCCTGCACTGCTGGTGGGAATGTAAATTGATACAGCCACTATGGAGAACAGTATGGTGGTTCCTTAGGTTTTTATCTTATATCAGGTATATGTGAAACCAGCGACAAAGAATTCATCAGTGGAGGAAAGGGGTGTATTCTTTATTATTTGAAGTACATTTCATTCAGGAAAAACAATGAAAGTTTACAAATGAACATTTCAATTTGTAAAAAGAGATCGGGAAATAAAGCAGAAACTATGGTTTCCAGGATATCAGAAATGATTCAATTCCTTCACACGCTTTAAAAGGTGAGAAGAGGGCTTCCCTGGTGGCGCAGTAGTTGAGAGTCTGCCTGCCGATGCAGGGGACATGGGTTCATGCCCCGGTCCGGGAAGATCCCACATGCCGCGGAGCGGCTGGGCCCGTGAGCCATGGCCACTGAGCCTGCGCGTCCGGAGCCTGTGCTCCGCAGTGGGAGAGGCCCGCGTACCGCAAAAAAAAAAAAAGATGAGAAGATAGCTCTCATTTATGACCTGTGAATTCCAATGTTCTTCACTTTTTTTCTTGATTTGGCATGGAACTCCAGGGCACCATCACAGTAAAGGAAGAGGTAAACGCCAGGAAGCTAAGAAATAAGGGGACAGACTCATTCTCCAACCAACAGACAGTCTGACTTGATTTCAAACGCCAATAGATGCTCCATCTTCTCTGGTAATTACTACCTGCTGAATTTTATCGATTACATTTACTTAACTAACTCTTCTGTACAACAGAAGATAAGATTAGGAACCTAGTTCTATTCACCATAGAGGAGGATGAGAGTGGTGTTCGTAACAATGACAAGTACACTTCAATATCTGAATGTCACCACTAAAAACGCATTAATATACCCTTAGGGAACTCCTCAAAGTTTATTAGAAACACTTTTCCTCAAGGGCTATTGTTCACCCAAAAATAAATAAATAAAAATTAATTGATCCCCAATAAATATAAAATTAATATATTTAAACATGAATAAACTAACTGTCATGCAATCCATGCTACTGGCCTCAAGGATGGGAATGTAAACAAAATTTTTCCCACATCTGCCAAACAAATAAATGAACTTTTCCTTGAGGACAAGCCATACTTTTCTGCCTTTATTAAGGAAGGTATACGCTGCAATTCTAATGCTTTAGCTATTACTATTTCTGACACAAATTAAGCTAGAAATGCATTCTGGTTATGGTGAAACACCGCCCTGCCCCAGGAATTTCTAAGAACAGCAGGACTGCTAGAAACAGCCACTCAGAAACAATCCCCCTCCTTACCCAGCTCTGCTAGCAGGCAGACCTTTATTAAAACCAATCTTTCCTTGGCAGGACCTCTTGGAGTCCATCATAAGAAAATGATGAAATAATCAGACCTAAAATGTATTTCTTTGCTTGTGTTTATGTGGCAAGGAAAAAGTGAATCCTAGGAAGATCCAGACCCCACTAATTTAGAAAGTCCTCCTTTATCTACATATTGTTACACCTGGAGAAATCAGATAAAGCAAAGGATGTAAGGACAGGGAGGGAGAAATGTCTTGGTCCTTAAGTCCTAATTTTACAGGAAGCATCTGCTCTGAGAACAATGACCCACAGCCCCTGATAACAAAGTTAACATTCTCCTTTGAAAGAGGGAGAAGGGTTGCAATGGTATTTTCAATGAAACTGTATGTCAACTGCGTCCAAAACAGCCCCTGAAAGTAGTGCATTTTCTCTCTTTCTTTTTCAAAGATCCATTAAGCTCCCAGGATAGTGTCGTCCGACCCACTTCAGCCTTACCCAAAAGCATGACGAACTTTCCTCCCAGAGGAAAAATCTAAGAATAAAGTTTAAAACCAAGCCACAGTAACAAGCACCTCAGTGTTCGTACTATTTGCAGAAAAAAAGAAACAAGACTGACGAAGGAGACTGCAGAAAAGACAACAAAGGAGAAATTCTAGAATAAGCACACGCAAATGTCCGAGCAAAGCCCAAGTATTTATCAGGATCATCCTTGTTATTCTGGACCTTTGCATTGTAGTAAAACTGTCACACTAGTAGAGCCAAAATGATAATTCTTAATGAATAAATAATGAATGTGGAACTACCTTAAGTGTGGTCTGCTGTGACTTAGTATTTCAATATTTTCTTTAGCCATTATCACAAGACGAAGATTCATTCATTTTCAGAATAAATAGTTCAATAATAAAAGTAAGAGATCTGCCCCCATGTAAAAAGGAAATGATGCTTCCTGCATCTTCTTCAATAGTATTCCTATTTACAATATTAACAGCTACTGTTTATTGAGTGCCTAATAGGTACTAGATACTGATTTTAACTTTACAACTGCCCTGGGAAGTACATTATCCCCGTTTTATAGATGAGGAAATTGAAGCTCAGAGCATTTAAGTAACCTGCCCAAGATCACACAGCTAGTGCTAAGACTCAGTCTCAGATCTTAAGCGCTAACTGCATTGCTTCTCCAGGGAAACAAGGCCTCCCGCTTTCCTGACACTACTCCTGTGAAAGACAAAGTGGCCTGGCCCCTGCACACATCACCTCTTCCTGACTCCAAACTTACCCACCCAGTCAGTCAACTTCCCAATGGAGAAAGAACCTCCCATGTAGATAAACTTTGATTTTATCTCATTTCGTGATGGTGTTAATTTCTCTATGCTGGTAAAGGATAAACATTTACATAATGAGCTACTGTGGAATCTCATCCACCCTTCACTTTGTGCCCTTAAATGATTCTTTTAAAGGATAACTCAACATTATAGGAAGTTATGCCTCAATTGCTGGCCTCTGACTAAACATCTAAACATGCTTCTAGTTAACAGTGTTTACAGTTGGGTGGTAGGATTACAGGTAGGATTTTGGTTTATTCCCTTTACTTCCAGTATTTGCCAGGTTGCTTGCACTGAGTATACATTACTCTTTCAATTAGAAAAAATTAAATGTTCATTTTAATGTGAAAGAAAGTTTACCTATTTAACTATTTACCCCCCAAATTATTCTGCCCTTAGTATTGAAAAAGAAGACATTCACTGACCCAATTTAATCCTGGGCCTGGTTAGAACCCAAACTTAAAACAAGATATGTGGGTTCTTTTACAAATGGCTCCGACTTCTTTTACATTGTTTTTCTTTTTTTTCCTGTAACTTAAAAAACTAAAAAATATTGCATAAAACTAGATTTTAACTTCTTCTTTTCCTACCCACAGGCCTACTGAGTAAAATCCTCTGCGTCCAATAAATATGGTCATACCTGGTTTGCATAAACCATACGTAAATATGGTTTTGTGCCAGCCTGTTAACTACGCCCATTTCCTCTTCTGGGCACACACTGTCCTACGTGCCCAGCCTCCTGTGCAGCTAAACGTGGCCATCAGAGGAGGGAGGAATGATATGAGCCACGTCCAGGCCTGGTCCATAAAGACCTCCCACAGGAGACACTCCACGCTCTTCCCCTTCAGATTGGAAGCCACGTACTGGTGACGACAGAGCCACAAAGGGGAAGGAACCTGGGCCTCACAATCTCTACCTGGAAGAGCATCCCAGGAACATCATTTTGGACTCCACATGAGTAAGAAATAAAAGGGTATCGTGTAAGCCACTGAAAATGGGGGGCTTCTCCACTACATCACATAGCACGTGGCTTTCTTAACATACTCCAATTATTACTGCAGATGAGTTAAGACTCTGCTGTTATCTTACCTTTTTCAAAGACTCCTTCTGCTTCCAGGACAGAGACGGCAAGGTTCGCGGCTATCTTGACCAGCTCCGCCTTCACAGTGACCTGTGAGGGGCTGTGTTCCAGAAGCTCCACCCCAATGGTCACATTTCCCCCAGGTCTGATGATCCCAGGGGCTGTCACCAGAAACTTGGGCCTAAAGAGTTCCCAACAACAAGGGAAAAACAAAGTTTCTTACCCTCACATCTCCATTCTTTTGAGATCCTCAAATTTCATAGGCTCCCTATACTGTGCCAGTTGCAACTGTTCCAATTAATATTGCCTCACTGCTCCATTTAGCAACTGCACTGAAATGCTATTGAAACAACAATAATCCCCATAAATCCATTTTTTATCCAGTTTTATTGAGATATAATTGATTTGACTTTCATGCATCATGAGATGATTATCACAATAAGTTTAGTGAACATTCAACATCTCATATAGATCCAAAATTAAAGAAATAGAAAAAATACATATTTTTCCTTGTGGTCAGAACTCTAAGGATTTACTCTCTTCATAACTTTCATATATAACATACAGCAGTGTTCATTATATTTATCATGTTTTATTGATACATTCCCATAAATCAATTTTAATGCGGTAATCCATGCACTGTTAGAGGACCGGCCTGTGTTATTATTTCCATTTTATAAACCACAAATAGCACAGGATGGCTTACGCTGGGACATGCAGAAGTTATTGGCAAAGTATCAATACTAGCCTCTAAACTTCTCCTTTACAGAAGGCATCATCCCAGCATAATTTTTTGTTCTTGGCTTAAAGACACACACACACACACACACACACACACATACACACACACACACACACACAAACACACACACACACACACACACACACACACGGATTTTGCTTGTTTCTTATTGAAACCTTTATGTTTGGGCATCTACCCAAGAAAACATCATCTAATCAACACCACTGATTAAAATATACCATCTGAAATTAAACTATCAGTGCTGACATTTCCAGGTAGAGCAGAGCATAAAAATCGCTGAAACAGCACTTTCCCTGCCCAAGCTAGGGATTAGGGCTCAAGGGCAAAAACCTCTGGGGGGAAGCGAGGGAGTGCTTTCCACTACCTAGGTGTCTCACTCGTTATCTTCCCACGATGTCTGCACCTAAACCCATACTTCAGCTTCCTCGGTCACACCTTGTCATTGCCAAAGTTGAGGCATCTTGTTTAGAAAAAAATATATATATATGTCTTTAAAAGAAGAAGGCACATTATTTGGGAGCTAAAAGTTGAGAAGAACGCAGAGGCAACGTGGACTAAAAATAAAATGCTGTCTTTAGAAAGCAGTTACGGCCAGAGGCGCTTAAACAACCTCGCGGGTGGAGAGAGCAACTGTCCCGCGAAGAACCGAGGGGAAGCGATGCATGATCAAATCTCCAGGCCGGGGTCCGGCTGGGGATCGCCGCCGCCCCGCGCCCGCCGCCCCGCGCCCGCCGTCCCGCGCTCCTACCGGGGGGCGGCGGCCAGCGCCGCGCTCCACACGCAGAAGAGGCGGGCGGCGGTCCCGAGCCGCGGGCCCCGCATCTCGGCGGCGTCTGCCCGGCGACCGCGGGCTCCGGAGGAAATTCGCGGGCAGCGCGGGGTGTGGCCTTCCACCTCCTCCCGGATCTCCCCGACTCCAGGCTTAGCAGTTTGCACTGGGCGCGCCTGCGAGCGGAGCGAGGGCTCTACATTGAGCCGGGACGCGGCGGCTCCACCCCTCCCGCCGCATCGCAATGGCGCTGCTCGGCGCCCCGGGCCGCACCGCAAACCCCGGGCGGCAGCCCTGCTGCCCTGGCCACCCGGCTCCTCGGGCTGTTTATGCTAGCGCTGTACCGCCCGTGCCCGGGGTGCATGAACAGGCCCATCCTTGTACGGAGACGTTCATAGCAACCTTGTGAGGTGGAAAAAAATCAGTCATTGTCGTCCAGACGATGAGTCAGAATTTTAGAGAAACGGCAAACACGCACACACACACGCCAAACAGGGGTGTATTTTCTGGTAGTTGTTCAATATATACGAATGAATAGGCACAAGAGAAAAACTTCTTTCCCTTGAAACAAAAACTCACGTATATCGTTTACCTCTCCAGGAAAAATGTGGTTTCTCCGTTTAAAAAAAGAAAAGGAATGGGCTTCCCTGGTGGCGCAGTGGTTGAGATTCTGCCTGCCGATGCAGGGGACACGGGTTCGTGCTCCGGTCCGCGAAGAGCCCACGTGCCGCGGAGCGGCTAGGCCCGTGAGCCACGGCCACTGAGCCTACGCGTCCGGAGCCTGTGCTCCGCAACGGGAGAAGCCGCAACAGTGAGAGGCCCGCGTACCGTAAAAAAAAAAAAAAGAAGAAGAGGAAGAAAATTCTGGCACATGCGGAAGTTAGGTGTTGCTCCTCAGAACTCTGAGAAACAACTGTCGGGGGAGATGCTTTATACTGTGGGCTATCGCTAAGCACTTCGGCTACAGAAGATATTCATTAGCACTGTGAAGCCTGGAGCAATTTGTGTAAACACGTTAGAATTCGGGTGGCTCTCCTATCCTTAGGAAGACCAGTGGCCCAGGGTGCCCAGCAGTTGCTGAGCTCCAGCTCCTGCGTCCTGGCTTGTCTGTAGCTCCTTCCCCACTGCTTGGTGCTGTCACCATGTTCAGATGACTCAGGTTTCACCATGGCTACACCATAAAAGCAGGGAACTGCCAGCAACTGTTGGAAAACAGGCACATTCAGTCCCTAACAACTTAAAGTTTCTAATTCATGGAGAAAAGTTTTGGATGGTCACATTTTAATACGGGACAAAATGCAAAAAGAAAAGAGGTCAGCCAAGGGTGTCTCCTCACAAAGCTATGTGCTAAATAAGGGGGAAAGTAGCACCTAGACCAACTGTGGTTTTGGAGTCCAGGAACTCGCTTTCCTCCCTTTCCTGTTCCACCCTTTTTCACCCTGCTGAACAGCTAGCAGACGTCCCTATGTCCTCCTGTCTCCTCCGCACTCCTATCTTTAGTGGCCGACTTCCTGTGCAGGCAGGGCTTGGGTAAAGTGAAAAGGGTCCAAGTGGGTCTTTGGGTACACATCCTGTGTCCCTGACACAGCTGTTACTGCCTGTCTGGTCTCCTCACCTCTGTTGTTCAGGGTCAAGTGTGGGCTCTGTCAAAGTCTAAATCAGTGCTTCTCCAACTCTAATGTGTATGAGAATCACAGTGAAGTGCAGATGCTGATTCAGCAGGTCCGGGATAGGGACTGAAATTCTGCCTCATTTCAACATACTGTGGGCCACAGAGGGTCTACAGGTAAACTCTCTCTTTGATGAGAAAAGGAAGTTGGAAACCTGGAGAAAATTCTTTCCAAGCTTCACTTCGTAAGATGGATCAATAAATTCAGGTTTATTCTAGAGGCAGGAAAATGTAAAAAGCACTCCAAAAGATTAGTTGATAATGTTGCATTCCAAGAAGTCTTCTAGAAAGGTTTAGAACCACCTAGTTGTTTCGTAAAATGACATCTGTGCAGATTTTAAATTGATGCAGCCTCCCCGTTTATGCCTTCCTTCTCGCAATACACAAGAAAAACTTAACCATGTAGATTTGCACAGAGATGAGGCACAGAGTAGCCACTCAGTAAAACTGCTTAAAAGGATTAATAAAAAATCTTCTGGGCTTCCCTGGTGGCGCAGTGGTTCAGAGTCCTCCTGCTGATGCAGGGGACACGGGTTCGTGCCCCTGTCCGGGAGGATCCCACATGCCGCGGAGCGGCTGGGCCCGTGAGCCATGGCCGCTGAGCCTGCACGTCCGGAGTCTGTGCTCCGCAACGGGAGAGGCCACAACAGTGAGAGGCCCGCATACCGCAAAAAAAAAAAAAAAAAAAAAAAAAAAAAAAAAAAATCTTCTTCCTAGATTTTTTTTTTTAAGTAAGAAAAACTTAAAGTTGTCTGATAGTAACAATAAGAGATGGGGTTAAATAAATTATGGTATGCCTATGCAACAGAATACTGTGAAGCAATTTAAAATTACGTTCTTGAATTGGAGACTTTATTATTTTGTTTGTTTTGGAGACTATTTAATTATCTAAAGATAAATATTCCTGATGCTGTTGGGAGGAGTCTTTTATAAAACAGAATTTAAATGATTCCATTTTTATAAAAATAAATTGTGTTTATGTATACATATACATCATAGATATATGCATTGAAGGAAAACTGGAAGGGTATTCAGCAAAATGTTATCAGTATGCAGGTAATTACCTGGATTTGTCAAGTTTTCTACAATGAACATATATATAATAATTTTTCTTTTAAAAAGAAAACAATAAAAATGATATTGCTTTAGCAAGTAGTCTTTAAAGGAGCATCTTAGAAACTCTTTGGAATAAAATTCATGAGTTTTGATACAAAAAAATTATATATGTTCCCCCTATGAAAACTGAATGGCCTTTGGCATAAGAACCCTACACTGTTCCCGTGTCCCTTCTGGACATGTCTTAGGGTGTGGTTCATTGAGAAAAGAGGAATCTGTAGGAGATAGATCCTATGCGATTGTGGGAGCAGCCATTGACTCTGCACCTAGCGTTGAGCCTAAGTCACTCTAAGACAGCCAGGGCAGAAAAGCTACATGTGGACCAGAACAAGGAAGCATGAGGGCAAGAGACATGGAACCCATGTCTCTATTAACACCTCCAAGTCGGACGTCATGGGCAACCTGCAGGAGAAGCCGGCTGCATATGCACTTGGCCCAGCATTCAGAAAAGCTCAAGGACGAGATCCCCTGAGAACTGGAGGGGCTACGAGACCCACTGCCGCCCCACACCCACAAGTCAACTGACACAGCAGCAGAAATCTGGGCTAGTGGCCAACGCCTAGAGCCCTGCACTGACCTTCAGAGAGTGAAAAATATGACTTCGGTTTCACTGCTGGCTTCCAAATTCATATAAAGTACCTCTTGTGGCCAACAATAACTCATAACTATACAGGGAGGAGAGTTCTAGGAAATTTAGCTTCATCTTAGATAAGTCGGCACAGTACAAAGCTACCAAAGCCCATGCGTCATCAACTAGGCCTCTGTATATACCCCTTTTAACCATACTCAACGTCAACAAAAAACAGAAAAATCATGCTTTCCCCAACATGAGGCAATTATCCCTCATCTAACGGAAAACAAACTTACCCTGTCTGCAAAAGAGTATATAAAATCCCTCAAGTATCTTTGAACGTTATTCGTGCCTCTTTTCCACCCTCTGTTCTCAGATCAGTGAGGCTGGTTTTGGGAGAAGCATTGAGAGAAACATTACTTGCTGATTTAGAGCACAGTCCGTATCCTCAAGTCTGTTGTTTGATTTTTTACACATTCAAACTGTATAAAATTTCAGAAATATTATGTATGAAATGAACGTCTACTTAAATTTATCATCTATTTGAGACCTATTTAGACAGAGTCCTGCACGGAACACCAGAATCTTTTTTACCCAGAACAGAGGAGGAAACACCTGTCCACTGGAAGACAAGGAATGATACTGAAATTAACTAGGAATAATAATAACAAGGCTTGTCCTTAACTTTCTGTATGGGTGTCCAAAATTTAAAATTAGAATTCTCTGTCCAACCAAATTATCAAACAAGAATGACAATAGAATTAAAATGTTTTCAGAAATGGAATGGCTCAGAAACTTTGCCTTCAACAAACTCTTTTTAGGAAGTTACTTTTGGAGGACGTATTTAGCAAACAAACGAAATAATCCAAGAAAAAGGAAGACATGAGATTCAGGAAAAAGTATATATAACCCCAGAGAGCAATGAAGACAGAAGTTCCAACAGGAAGAATTCCAGGAATAAGGCCTCAGGGGAAAAAAGGACCTTAGTAGAAAAGATAAATGTAATGGAAAACTGGGGGAGAAAATTGAGACTATGGTAATATAAAATTGTGTAATGAAGGGAAGGAAATTTAGAAACTCTAGAGAAAAGAAAAATAAATAGATAAAAAAAAGGGACTTCCTTGGTGGTGCAGTGGTTAAGAATCCGCCTGCCAATGTTCCAACAGGAAGAATTCCAGGAATAAGGCCTCAAAGGGAAAAAAGGACCTTAGTAGAAAAGATAAATGTAATGGAAAACTGGGGGAGAAAATTGAGACTATGGTAATATAAAATTGTGTAATGAAGGGAAGGAAATTTAGAAACTCTAGAGAAAAGAAAAATAAATAGATTAAAAAAAGGGACTTCCTTGGTGGTGCAGTGGTTAAGAATCCGCCTGCCAATGCAGGGGACATGGGTTCGAGCTCTGGTCCGGGAAGATCCCACATGCTGCAGGGCAACTGAGCCCATGCGTCACAACTACTGAGCCTGGGCTCTAGAGCCCGCAAGCCACAACTACTGAGCCTGCGCTCTAGAGCCCGTGACCCACAACTACTGAGCTCGTGCGCCGCAACTACTGAAGCCCGTGCGCCTAGAGCCCGTGCTACACAACAAGAGAAGCCACCGCAATGAGAAGCCCACACACCACAAGGAAGAGTAGCCCCTGCTCGCCACAACTAGCAAAAGCCTGCGGACAGCAACGAAGACCCAACGCAGCCAACAGTAAATAAATGAACAAATATATTTTTTTAAATAGATAAAAATGGAAGTGTAACCATAATTCATTAGTTGGCTCTGTAGTGAACAATAATTATATAATGTTGACGTAAGCATGGTTTACTTATTTATAACTGATAGAATCAATCTCGTTAAAGGGAAAGTATTCAACTCTATCCTGTCTTTCCTACATGAACTGTATCACTGGTAAGCAAATAGTAGGTACGGGGAAATTTCTCTTTTTAGAAGTTTTCCAGCTAGTAAAATGTAAAATAAATGTTAGAATCAGAATAGCACCATATCACAACCCTTGGTGAATTAATAGATCTAGACCAGTGCTGTCCAATAGAACTTTCTGTAAGGATGGAAGTGTTCCATATCCACCCTGATACAGTAGCCATGGGCAACATGAGGCTGTTGAGTACTGGACATGTGGTCAGTACATCCAAGACACTGAATTTGTTATTATTTCATTTGAATTAACTTAAATTTAAATAGCAACATGTGACTACCATATTGGATTATGCAGACCGAAACAATGATCATAAAGGACTGCTAGGAAACATACAGATACTCTAAGTCTCCTTAGAGAAGATCCCAGAACCACCTAAAAGACTGAACCTGAATCTGATTCAAATTTGCAAGGAGGGCCTCCCTGGTGGCACAGTGGTTGAGAGCCCGCCTGCCGATGCAGGGGACACGGGTTTGTGCCCCGGTCTGGGAAGGTCCCACATGCCGCGGAGTGCGTCCGGAGCCTGTGCTCTGCAACAGGAGAGGCCACAACAGTGAGAGGCCCACATACTGCAAAATAAAAAATTAAAAAATTTGCAAGGAAATACAGTATAGGAAAAAAATAAAAGGACAAAAAAAATTGCAAGGAAATTAATAAATGCATATTAAATACCACAGGGATGTATTAGCAAAATCTAGACTGTGGAATACTTTATCAAACAATCAAATTTCTTCAACAACTAAATTGCAAGGAAAAATAAAGAGAATTGAAAGAAACTACAGGTATTTTTTCTTTAAATTGGGTTATAATTGCTTTACAATGCTGTGTTAGTTTCTGCTGTACAACGAAGTGAATCAGCTATATGTACACATATATCCCCTCCCTCTTGGACCTCCGTCCCACCACACCCCCCACCCCACCCATCTAGGTCATCACAGAGGACCAAGCTGAGTGCTATACAGCTGGTCCCCACTAGATATCAATTTTACACATGGGAGTGTATATGTGTCAATCCTGATCTCCCAATTCATCCCAACCTCCCTTCAACCCCTGTATCTACACATCCATTTTCTACATCTCCATCTCTATTCCTGCCTTGCAAATAGGTTCATCTCCACCATTTTTCTAGATTTCACATATATGCGTTAATATATGATATTTGTTTTCTTCTTTCTGACCTACTTCACTGTGTATGAGAGACTCTGGGTCCACCCACATCTCTACAAATGACCCAATTTCTTTCCTTTTTATGGCTGAGTAATATTCCATTGTATATATGTGCCACATCTTCTTTATCCATTCATCTGTCGATGGACATTGAGGTCATTTCCATAACCTGGCTATTGTAAATAGAGCTGCAATGAACATTGTAGTACATGTGACTTTTTGAATTATGGTTTTCTCAGGGTATGTGCCCACTAGTGGGATTGCTGGGTCATATGGTTGTTCTATTTTTAGTTTTTTAAGGAGACTCCATACTGTTCTCCACAGTGGCTGTATCAGTTTACATTCCCACAAACAGTGCAAGAGGGTTCCCTTAGCCCCACACCCTCTCCAGCTTTATTGTTTCTAGATTTTGTGATAACGGCCATTCTGACCAGTGTGAAATGATACCTCATTGTAGTTTTGATTTGCATTTCTCCAATAATTAGTGATGTTGAGCATCTTTTCATATGCCTCTTGACCATATGTATGTCTTCTCTGGAGAAATGTCTTATTTAGGTCTTCTGCCCATTTTGGGGTTGGGTTGTTTGTTTTTTGGATATTGGGCTACCTGAGCTGCTTGTATATTTTAGAGATTAATCCTTTGTCAGTTGCTTTGCTTTGTCAGTTTGCAAATATTTTCTCCCTTTCTGAGGGTTTTCTTTTCATCTTGTTTATGGTTTCCTTTGCTGTGCAAAAGCTTTTAAGTTTCATTAGGTCCCATTTGTTTATTTTTGTTTTTATTTCCATTACTCTAGGAGGTGGATCAAAAAGGATCTTGCTGAAATTTATGTCATAGTGTGTTCTGCCTGTGTTTTCCTCTAAGAGTTTTATACTGTCTAGCCTTACATTTAGGTCTTTAATCCATTTTGAGTTTATTTTTTGTGTATGGTGTAAGGGAGTGTTCTAATTTCATTCTTTTACATGTAGCTATACAGTTTTCCCAGCACCACTTATTGAAGAGACAGTCTTTTCTCCATTTTATATTCTTGCCTCCTTTTTCATAGATTAGATGACCATAGATGTGTGGGTTTATCTCTGGGCTTTCTATCCTGTTCCGTTGATCTATATTTCTGTTTTTGTGCCAGTACCATACTATCTTGATTACTGTAGCTTTGTAGTACAGTATGAAGTCTGGGAGCCAGATTCCTCCAGCTCCGTTTTTTCTTTCTCAAGATTGCTTTTGCTATTTGGGCTATTTTGTGTTTCCATACAAATTATAAAATTTTTGTTCTAATTCTATGAAAAATGGCATTGGTAATTTGATAGGGATTGCGTTGAATCTGTAGATTGCTTTGGGTAGTATAATCATTTTCACAATATTTATTCTTCCAATCCAACAACACAGTATATCTCTCCATCTGATTGTGTCATCTTTGATTTCTTTCATGAGTGTTTTATAATTTTCTGAGTACAGGTCTTTTGCCTCCTTAAGTAGGTTTATTCCTAGGTATTTTATTCTTTTTGTTGCAATTGTAAATGGTGTTTCCTTAATTTCTGTTTCTGATCTTTTGTTGTTAGTGTATAGGAATGCAAGAGATTTCTGTGCATTAATTTTGAATCCTGCAACTTTACCAGATTCATAGATTAGCTCTAGTAGTTTTCTGGTGGCATTTTTAAGATTTTCTACAAATAGTATCATGTCATCAGCAAACAGTTATGGTTTTACTTCTTCTTTTCCAATTTGTATTCCTTTTATTTCTTTTTCTTCTCTGCTTGCCGTGGCTAGGACTTCCAGAGCTATGTTGAGTAATAGTGGAGAGAATGGACATCCTTGTCTAGTTCCTGATCTTAGAGGAAATGCGTTCAGTTTTTCACCATTGAAAATGATGTTTGCTGTTGGTCTGTCATACAAGGCCTTTATTTTGTTGAGGTAGTTTCCTTCTATGCCCACTTTCTGGAGAGGTTTTATCATAAATGGGTGTTGACTTTTGTCAAACTCTTTTTCTGCATCTTTTCAGATGATCATATGGATTTTATTCTTTAGTTTGTTAATATGGTGAATCACATTGATTGACTTGTATATATACTGGGATAAATCCCACTTGATCATGGTGTATGATCCTTTTAATATGTTGTTGGATTCTGTTTGCTAGTATTTTGTTGAGGATTTTTGCATCTATATTTATCAATGATATTGGTCTGTAATTTTCTTTTGGGGGGATATCTTTGTCTGGTTTTGGTATCAGGGTGATGGTGGCCTCATAGAACAAGTTTGGGAGTGTTCCTCGATCTGCAGTTTTTTGGAAGAGTTTGAGAAGGATAGGTGTTAGCATTTCTCTAAATGTTTGATAGAATTTGCCTGTGAAGCCATCTGGTCCTGGACTTTTGTTTGTTGGAAGATTTTTAATTGCAGTTTCAATTTCATTACTTGTGGTTTGTCTGTTCATATTTTCTATTTGTTTCTGGTTCAATTTGCCCATTTCTTCCAGGTTGTCCATTTTACTGGCATATAGTTGCTTGTAGTAGTCTCTTATGATCCTTTGTATTTCTGTGGTGATGGTTGTAATTTCTCCTTTTTCATTTCTAATTTTATTGATTTGAATCCTCTCCATTTTTTCTTGATGAATCTGGCTAAAGGTTTATCAATTTTCTTTATCTTCTCAAAGAACTAACTTTTAGTTGTATTGATCTTTGCTATTGTTTTCTTCATTTCTATTTCATTTATTTCTGTTCTGATCTTTATGACTTCTTTTCTTCCACTAACTTTGGGTTTCCATTGTTGTTCTTCTTCTTCTTTCTCTAGTTGCTTTAGGTATAATGTTAGATTGTTTATTTAAGATTTTTCTTGTTTCTTGAGGTGAGATTGAATTGCTATAAACTTCCCTCTTAGAACTGCTTTTGCTGCGTCTCATAGGTTTTGGGTTGTTGTGTTTTCACTGTCATTTGTTTCTATGTATTTCTTTATTTCCTGTTTGATTTCTTGAGTGATTTCTTGGTTATTTAGTAGTGCACTGTTTAGCGTCCATGTGTTTGTGTTTTTTACAGTTTTTTTTCCTGTAATGGATTTCTAATCTCATAGTGTTGTTGTTGGAAAAGTTGCTTGATATGATTTCAATTTTCTTAAATTTTCCAAGGCTTGATTTGTGACCCAGGATGTGATCTATCCAGGAGAATGTTCCGTGTGCACTTGAGAAAAAAAGTGTATTCTGCTGCTTTCAGGTAGAATGTCCTATAAATATCAATTAAGTCTACCTGGTCTATTGTGTCATTTAAAGCTTGTGTTTCCATATTTATTTTCTGTCTGGATGATCTGTCCATTGGTGTAAGTGGGATGTTAAAGTCCCCCACTATTATTGTGTTACTGTCAATTTCCCCTTTTATGGCCGTTAGCATTTGCCTTATGTATTGAGGTGGTCCCATATTGGGTGCATAAATATTTATAATTGTTATTTCTTCTTCTTGGATTGATCCCTTGATCATTATGCAGTGTTCTTCCTTGTCTCTTGTAACATTCTTTATTTTAAAGTCTGTTTTATCTGATATGACTATTGCTACTCCAGATTTCTTATGATTTCCATTTGCATGGAACATCTTTTTCCACCCACTCACTTTCAGTCTGTATGCATCCCTAGGTCTGAAGTGGGTCTCTTGTAGACAGCATATATACAGGTCTTGTTTTTGTATCCATTCAGCCAGTCTGTGTCTTTTGGTTGGAGCATTTAATCCATTTACATTCAAGTTGATTATCAATATGTATGTTCCTGTTACCATTGTCTTAATTGTTTTGGGTTTGTTTTGTGGGTCTTTTTCTTCTCTCGTGTTTCCCACTGAGAGAAGTTCCTTTAGCATTTGTTGTAATGCTGGTTTGTGGTGCTGAATTCTCATAGCTTTTGCTTGTCTGTAAAGCTTTTGATTTCTCCGTCAAATCTGAATGAGATCCTTGCTGGGTAGAGTAATCCTGGTGGTAGGTTTTTCCCTTTCATCACTTTAAATATATCCTACCACTCCCTTCTAGCCTGCAGAGTTTTGCTGAAAAATCAGCGATAACCTTATGGGGATTCCGCTGTGTGTTATTTTTTGCTTTTCCCTTGCTGCTTTTAATATTTTTTCTTTGAATTTAATTTTTGTTAGTTTGGTTAATATGTGTCTCAGCATGTTTCTCCTTGGGTTTATCCCGTATGGGACTTTCTGTGCTTCCTGGACTTGGGTGGCTATTGCCTTTCCCATGTTAGAGAAGTTTTCAACTATAATCTCTTCAAATGTTTTCTCAGACCCTTTTTGTTTCTCTTCTTCTTCTGGGACCCCTATCATTTGAATGTTGGCTCATTTAATGTTGTCCCAGAGGTCTCTGACACAGTCCTCATTTATTTTCATTCCTTTTTCTTTATTCTGTTCCACGGCAGTGAATTCCACCATTCTGTCTTCCAGGTCACTTATCCGTTCTTCTGCCTCAGTTATTCTGCTACTGATTCCTTCTACTGTATTTTTCATTTCAGTTATTGTATTGTTCATCACTGGTTGTTTGTTCTTTAGTTCTTCTGGGTCTTTGTTAAACATTTCTTGTATTTTCTCAATCTGTGCCTCCATTTGATTTCCGAGATTCTGGATCATCTTTACTATCATTACTCTGAATTCTTTTTCTGGTAGGTTGCATAGTTCCTCTTCATTTATTTAGTCCTTTTGGTTTTTACCTTGCTCCTTCATCTCTACCATATATTTTGTCATCTAATTTTTTTTGATGGGTGGAGCTGTGTTCCTGTCTCACTGCTTGTTTGGCCGAAGGCGTCCAGCACTAGAATTTGCAGGCAGTTGGGTGGAGTCGGGTCTTGGTGCAGAGACGAGGAGAGCTCACACATTAATATTCCCTGGGGCCTGAAGTTCTCTGCTAGTCCAGTGGCTTGGACTAGGCGTTCCCACCACAGGAGCTCAGGCCTCATCCCCAGCCTTTCTTTCTTTTCCTTTGTGCTTAGTGTAGTTTCACTTGTTCACAGGGTACTGCGTGCAGAGGCCTTGACTCCGGCACTTGAGACCAGAGTTCCTGGTGAGACATGGCTATACCAACACTGCAGCGGGGGGACCGTGTCTGAAACCAAAGGTTTAAAGAGACTTAAAAGACAACAATTAGTAGCAATGTATGAATATATTTGGCTCCTGATCCAAACAGAACCCTGGATTGTTCCATTTCTAAACAGTTGAAATTGTGCATACTGATTGGGTGTTTGATGATATTAAAGAATTTTTATTAATTCTTTAGGCTGGAGTTATACTTTCTGAAAGGGTTTTTATCTTTTAGACATACATACTGAAATAATTGTGGGTGAAATTTATGATGTCTGGGATTTGCTTCAAAACAATACAGGAGGGGTTTCCCTGGTGGTGCAGTGGTTGAGAGTCCCCCTGCCAATGCAGGGGACACAGGTTCGTGCCCCGGTCCGGGAAGATCCCACATGCCGCGGAGCGGCTGGGCCCGTGAGCCATGGCCGCTGAGCCTGCGCGTCCGGAGCCTGTGCTCCACAACGGAAGAGGCCACAACAGTGAGAGGCCCGCGTACCGCAAAATAAAATAATAATACAGGAACCAATTCAGACCCATTAGGATAGCTATTATCAAATAAATAAATAAATAAACCACAGAAAATAATAAGCATTGGAAAGGGTGTGGAGAAATTGAAACTCTTGTGTATTGCTGGTAGGAATGTTAAATGGTGCAGCCATGGTGAAAAGCTGCATGGCAGTTCCTCAAAAAATTAAACATAGAATTACCATATGATTCAGCAATTCCACTTTTGGGTACACACCCAAAACAACTGAAAGCAGGGACTCAAACATGTATTTGTACACCCTTGTTCGTAGAAACCTTATTCATAATAGCCGAAAGGGGAACGCCATGTAAGTGTTCCTTGATGAATTAATGGATGGACAAAATGTGACATATTTGTACAACTGGGATATTATTCAGAAAGGAAATTCTGACATGTGCTGCAACATGTTTGAAACTTGGCAGCATTATGCTGAGTGGAATAAACAAGTCACAACAGGACAAATATTGTGTGATTCCATTTATCTGAGGTACCCAGAGTAGTCAAATTCATAGAGATAGAAAGTACATTTTACTGGTGGTTGCCAGGGGCTGGGGAGAGCGGGGCATGGGGATTGATTGTTTAATGGGTAGGGAGTTTCAGTTTGAGAAGATTCAAAATTTCTAGAGATGGATGGTGGTGATGGGCACACAACAGTATGAAAGTATTTAATGCCACAGGACTGTACACTTAAAAGTGGTTAAAGTGGCAAATTTTGTTATGTATATTTTACTATAAATAATAATAAAATTCAACACCCATTTATGATGAAAACTCTCCACAGAGTGGGCTTAGAGGGAACCTATCTCAACATAATAAAGGCCATATACAGCAAACATCATTCTCAATGCTGAAAAACTGAAAGCATTTCCTCTAAGATCAGGAACAAGACAAGGATGCCCACTCTCACCACTATTATTCAACATAGTTTTGGAAGTCCTAGCCACGGCAATCAGAGAAGTAAATGAAATAAAAGGAATACAAATTGGAAAAGAAGAAGTAAAACCATAACTGTTTGCTGATGACTTGATACTACACGTAGAAAATCTTAAAGGTGCCACCAGAAAACTACTAGAACTAATCTATGAATTTGGTAAGGTTTCAGGATACCCTTCAAGTTTTCCTTCAGGATACAAAATTAATGCACAGAAATCTCTTGCATTCCTATACACTAACAACAAAAGATCAGAAAGAGAAATTAAGGAAACAATCCCATTTACCATCGCAACAAAAAGAATAAAATACCTAGGAATAAACCTACCTAAGGAGGCAAAAGACCTGCACTCAGAAAACTATAAAATACTGGTGAAAGAAATCAAAGATGACATAAACAGTTAGAGAGATATACCATGCTCCTGGATTGGAAGAATCAATATTATGGAAATGAGGTATCACCTCACACTGGTCAGAATAGCCATCATCAAAAAATCTAAAAACAATAAATGCTGGAGAGAGTGTAAAGAAAAGGGAACCCTCTCGCACTGTTGGTGGGAATGTAAGTTGATACAGCCACTGTGGAGAACAGTATGCCGTTTCCTTAAAAAACCTAAAATAGAGCTACCATATGACCCAGCAATCCCACTACTGGGCATATACCCTGAGAAAACCATAATTCAAAAAGATACATGCACCACAATGTTCATTGCAGCACTGTTTACAATAACCAGGACATGGAAGCAACCTAAATGTCCATCGACAGATGAATGGATAAAGAAGATGTGGCACATATATACAATGGAATATTACTCAGCCATAAAGAGGAACGAAACTGAGTCATGTGTAATGAGGTGGATGGACCTAGAGTCTGTCATACAGAGTGAAGTAAGTCAGAAAGAGAAAAACAAATATCGTATGTTAACACATATATGGAATCTAAAAGAACTGTACTGATGAACCTAGTGACAGGGCAGGAATAAAGACGCAGACGTAGAGGACAGACTTGAGGACACAGGGGAGGAAGGGGAAGCTGGGACAAAGTGAGAGAGTAGCATTAACATATACACACTCCCAAATGTGAAATGGTTGGCTAGTGGGGCAGCTGCTGCATAGCACAGGGAGATCAGCTCGGTGCTTTGTGACCACCTAGAGGGGTGGGATAGGGAGGGTGGGAGGGAGGCTCAAGAGGGAGGGGATATGGGGATATATGTATACACATAGCTGATTCACTTTGTTGTACAGCGGAAACTAACACAACATTGTAAAGCAATTATACTCCAATAAAGATGTGAAAAAATTTTTTAAATAATAAATTGCATTATCTAATGCATTACTGATGGTATAAAAAATACAATTAAGTTTTGTATGTTGATCTTGGATTCACCAACCCTGCAAAACTCTTACTAGTTCCAAGAGTTTTCTGGAGAATCTCTTGAATTTTCTATTAAAATTTGTTCCCCCTATACCTGAAACTAACACAACATGGTAAATCAACTATATTTCAATAAAACAAAGTATTTTTAAGTTGGCCCTCCATATCTGCAAGTTCTGCACCCACATATTCAACAAACCACAGATTGAAAATACTGGAAAAAATTTTCCAGAAAGTTCCAAAACACAAAACATGAATTTGCCAGGAACTGGCAACTACTTAATAGGAAGTACATTGTATTTACAGCTATGTACATAATATTTACATTGTATTGGGCATTGTAAGTAACCTAGAAGTGATTTAATGTATATAAGGGCGGATGTACATAGGTTATATGCAAATACTATGCCATTTTATATAAGGACATCCCCAGATTTTGATATGGGGGTGCCTGGAACCAATCCCCAATGGAACTGAGGGACAATTATAATTAGTTTCCATCAAGCAACCACAGGGACATGAAAAAGTAGAGTTTAACTGACTTGATGGTGACAGCATCAGAGCCTTGAAGCAGGTTTAGAATAGGATCGGCAAGAAGTTCAGATGCTAGTAGTAGAGCCTAATCAGTAGCGTGGTGATAGGACTAACAAGGCAGAGCTGGAATTCTGAGCAAGGATACAAGCTGGAACACCCCAGGGGACGCGCTAGCACTAGAGCCACAGGTAGGGTCTGAAAATGGAGCTGAGGTGGAGTGGGGAAGGTGGCGCGGGGTCTGGAGTAACTCAGGCATCAGAGGCAGTAACTGAACCAGACAAAAACATCACTCCCGTGGAGGTCATGTAATGCAGACAGGTTTGAGCAAAAACTAGATTTTGTCAAATCTGAAGAAACATGGGGACAAAGTTGCTTTGTTTTGGTTGAGACACTGAGCGCCAGTAGGCACTACCACTTCAGAGCAGGAAAGAGTACAGTGAGAGAGAAAAGACCTGGATCCCCACCAGCGATGGAGCCCTGAAAGCCAATTTAGACTGAAACTTTTTGACTTCTCATAACCACTGAAAAAGGAGGTAATTTTGTCGAGTTATGTCTCTCCAGGAACTGTAGTTAATAAACCCTTCTTTTTGTAAATTCCCATCACCACTTCTGGGTTCTTTGGTGTTTTTTGTTGTTGTTTGTTTATAAATTTATTTATTTATTTTGACAGCGTTGGGTCTTCGTTGCTGCGCGCGGGCTTTCTCTAGTTGCAGCGAGCGGGGGCTACTCTTCGTTGCGGTGCACGGGCTTCTCACTGCGGTGGCTTCTCTTTGTTGCGGAGCACGGGCTCTAGGCGTGCGGGCTTCAGTAGTTGTGGCGCGTGGGCTCAGTAGTTGTGGCTCACAGGCTCTAGAGCACAGGCTCAGTAGTTGTGTCACATGGGCTTAGTTGCTCCGTGGCATGTGGGATCTTCCCGGACCAGGGCTCGAACCCTTGTCCCCTGCATTGGCAGGCAGATTCTTAACCACTGCACCACCAAGGAAGTCCTCTTTGGTGTTTTTTGTTTTTGTTTTTGTTTTGTTTTGTTTTTTGCGGTACGCGGGCCCCGCACTGTTGTGGCCTCTCCCGTTGTGGAGCACAGGCTCTGGACGCGCAGGCTCAGCGGCCATGGCTCACGGGCCCAGCCGCTCCGCGGCACGTGGGATCTTCCCGGACCGGGGCACGAACCCGTGTCCCCTGCATCGGCAGGCGGACTCTGAACCACTGCGCCACCAAGGAAGCCCTCTTTGGTGTTTTTTAAATTTTCTTTACAGGACTCAAAATTTTAGAGTGTGACCCCTCTGAGTTCTAGATGTCTATTTAAGAGGGCCCTAGGGTCACATCACGATAGTATGGAAATAACTCTTTTACCTGGAATAGGATGCTTAGTCTTTTGTGTTTGAAGGCCTAAAAGCAGAAATGAGGAGGAATGGTAATTGGGGTGATAGGTCCATAAGGCGACAGAGGCTCGAATTCATCCAGCTTGCATTCTGAATCCAGGAAAAGCCTACCTGCCCCTCTGGCCAGAGAAGAAGCCAGACAGACATTGAGTACTGTCCAGTTTCCCAGGGCGATGTCATTCTGCATCAGCCTGCCACCTAATGGTCATAACAATTGATGCAACGTGTTACTGGTATCACCACATGATCTGAATAGTATGACCTCATCTTTTTCTGTGCCTCAGAGTAAATGCTTTCTGGGTCAAACCGAGGAGGCGAGGAAAGTAAACGTTCCTGTTACAAAGTGACAATGGCAAAAAAATTACTGATAAAAATTCTTATGAAAAGATAAGAAATGTAATTCTTATATTTGTTATAATTAGGAGTGTACCTAAGACAAGTGTTTCAATGTCACTTGCTTAAACTTCATAGAAATGGGCCATCAAAAGCCTCAGCTTGGGGCTTCCCTGGTGGCGCAGCGGTTGAGAGTCTGCCTGCCGATGCAGGGGACATGGGTTCGTGCCCCGGTCCGGGAAGAACCCACATGCCGCGGAGTGGCTGGGCCCGTGAGCCATGGCCGCTAAGCCTGCGCGTCCGGAGCCTGTGCTGCGCAACAGGAGAGGCCACAACAGTGAGAGGACCGCATACCGCAAAAAAAAAAAAAAAAGAGTGGAAGAGGAAAATGCACATTAAGGGGGCGTCTCTCCTCTCCATGATCTAAGGGGGAAAGAAAGGAAGCAACTAAATATTCCCGGGACACTACAATGCTCCAGGAATGTTGCCATCTTGTATGTTACTTAAACTTTGAATAAAACTTGTGAATTGGTCAAGATCCCCTACACCTTACCATCTATATCCTTGAGTAAATTGCTTACATCTCCAAGCCTCAAGATCCTTGTCTGTCAAGTGGATATAATACCTTGGAGGGGGGCCATAAGGATTAAATGAGAAAAAGAACCTAGCATAGAATAAACTGTAGTAGCTATAAAATTGAAGACAGCTGTTAATCCCATTCTACAGGGGATAAAAATATCAGTTGTAAATTATTGTAAGCTCACTACAACTTTTTAAAAATGCCAAGAAGAATACATCAAAAATCTACAGTTAGAGCCATATCCAGAAACTAACATCTGTTGTCCCATTGATTACTATGGAAAATAAAATGAAATGCTAGTGAGTTTCCAAAGTCTATTTTCAGGTGACCCAGATTGTTGGTTTTCACACATATTGGGTTTATAATGAACTATCAGAAAGGAAAAGATTTATCTTTTCTCTGCCTTTCCCCAGCTCCTGTCAGAAAGTTTTAAAGGTTTCTAAAGTTTGAGGAGATAATTGCTAGTGTGATCTTGTTACCTCAGGATACCTGAAACTATCTCCAGCAATTCCATTCACTCCCAAGTAAGGATCCAGTTATAGAAATGTAGAGTTTCCTTAGACAACACTAAAGTCCCAAGTATTTATCTGTACTAAATACTTTGGCACTACTTTCATAACGTTTTGAACTTATGCAGGGTCTGAATGATTAAATCGTTAATTAATTAATTAATATACATCAACCCTGGTTAGGAGACAGCAGACTGCACTGATTCCCTCATTTGAAACGGGGTAAAGAACTTAAGAGACCCCCTTATGTGTAGGAGTGGGTCTGAACAGCACGAGCAGTTTTGCCTAGACTGAAGGATAGTTTCCAGAAATACATCTCGATAAAAATTTGTCAGTCCCCAAAAAATATATACGACACGGGAAGCACATGTTGCAGCACACAAGCACTGTTGGTGCAGAGATATTCTAGGAGGTTAATAACCTTACTTTTTGACCTTAATCTGATCATCTCTTCTCCCTCAGATAAGTCCTCCCTACAGCTCCACCTTGCAGTCCCAATAAAAGACCGTGTCTTCCTATCGACTCACTGATACTCTTCTCCACAGAAAGCGTTGTACGGGGTCCACCTCTGCGGACATCACTGTGGCTTAGCTGTCAGCTTGGCTACTTGAGAGACAACAGTGTGACAATAAAACAATAGACTCTTGGGATTTTTTTTTTCAAATAAACACAAATTAATGTAAAAGAGAACACAAGTTTTAACAGATTAAATGCCTTTTCTCCAATTCTCTATCCCTCAAAATACTTTTGGAACTTTCTTTGTAAAACTCTATTAAGAGCCATTTCTTCACTCCTTCATACAATCTAATTATTTTATAGCCACATCTTGTAAGTTAAAACTGTGACCTATTTTGACTGCTTTCATTTATATGTAAGGATGTCACTACATATAGCATTATTAATTATGTATCTTGATGTTGGTTTTTACTTGGAGTTGGAGGGATTAATCAATCACTAAAACTCTGAGTTTCAGTTTTGCTTTAGTTGTTTGGATTTTTGTCCTCTGGTGCTTGCTTGTTTGTAGACAAACCGAAAGGGGTCTATTGATGGAGACTGGTATCACCTCACCAACTGATGTAACCAGTTCTGATGGAATTTTTTAAACACAGAATGGATTAAATTTTAATATTGTGTTTTATTAGCATTCTAACTAGTGAGTTGTAAGATTGTGATTTTTATTCCTGAGGAACTCAATTAGAAAGATAAGCCCAACATAACTGCATTTTTCTTTTTACTTAAATTACTGGTACAGAAAACAACTATAAATGTGTCCTATTAAAAAGAATAACTGGGACTTCCCTGGTGGCACAGTGGTTAAGAATCCACCTGCCAATGCAGGGGACAGTGGTTCAAGCCCTGGTCTGGGAAGATCCTACATGCCACGGAGCAACTAAGCCCGCGAGTCACAACTACTGAGTCCACAAGCCGCAACTACTGAAGCCCGCGCACCTAGAGCCCGTGTTCCGCAACAAAAGAAGCCACTGCAATGAGAAGCCCACACACCTCAATGAAGAGTAGCCCCCACTTGCTGCAACTAGAGAAAGCCCACACACAGCAACAAAGACCCAACGCAGACAAAAAAAAAAAAAAAACCTAAAGAATGAAAATTCATCTATCCCTCTACAAAAGGATTGATCATAGCTCTCTAAAAAGCAGCAAACTCTCATGTGTCATCTTAAATATGGTTGAATTTATATAAAACTTTTAGGAATACAACCATCAGAAAAATAAGTTGATTCTGTGTTAATTAGCAGGTTATAGTGATGTTGTAACACTTTCTAATATCCAGATCCCATTATCTCAGATTATTTTTTCTGTTATAAAACAACAACAATGTTTCTAAGCCAGTATATCCTTCATTAGTCAGGAAATAGGAACGTATATGTGGAGAGAATTCTGACCGAAAGGGATTATCGGGAGGACTGACTCAACAGCACTGTGGCTTCACGTACTAGTTAGAAGAACAGATTTGAACCTTAATCTTCTAATCTGCCTGAGTCATTCAATTTTGAGTTGCTTTGCACGCAGTTTTAGCTTATTTCTGAAGGTCATCCTGTTTCTTCTTCTTGTGTGATTTTCCCAGTTGATTCACTATCTGCTTCACCGATAATTCACAACATTTGCAAAAATCGATGTATTTTAAATTCCCTGAAGTTGAAGAGATACAACTGAGACATATCTTCTAAATTTTTCAGTGTATTTAAATTTTACGTATCCGTCTTTTCCAGGCTTTTCACAGAGGCAAAATTACTTATATCTTGTTTTTAAGTGACTGCTTTTTCAGCTTCTCTATAGCAAATCAGTGAAAGGAAACTGACAAAGAAAATGCCATGTAATTTATAATCAGCAACTAACTTTACATATTATGTACCTATCATTGAAATGACTTCCAAGACTAAGCCAAACTGTACTCAGAAGTTTTAAGATGCAAGGGTAACACAGGAGATGTAGAAAATCAAGAAAATTATGAAGAAGCACCATCCTCGGGTTTGAATTCTAGAAAAGGCAATAAATCTGAATTGTAATAGTGGCTCTCACTGATCCTGGACAAATCACTTCATTCAATTGCCATGCATTAGTTAAAACAGTTATAATTCCCACGTGTCTGTGGGTATATTACAATAATTACTCAATTGTTAGGTTGAAAAGCACTGAGGAAATTTAAACTCTGCTATAAAAATAATTGAGTGCACGCTTTCACGTAAACAGGACGAAAAACTGTTCACATTTACCTGCCTTATTTTGTTTTTATTTCGATCACTGCCTGAGGACATCTGTCAGTACAGCCGCCTGAAGTAAACAGGATATGGGAAAGTACGCCCAGACTGTTCGTTTTTGAAATTCCTTTCTAAAAATATTATCACTCATCCTCTCGAACACATTAATCATATACCACTGGCTCTCTAGAACATATAAATTAAAAATATGTCCTCTAACTTTCATAATTGTTAGATAAATATTTATACTTCCCTTGGACAGTAATTAAGAAATATTTCCTTCAAGGTACATTTTACTTATAAACTCCTTGGAGGCAGAAATCATGTTTATTCATCTCATACACTCTCATAGCACCCAGGACAGGCCCTCACACATAATACGAAGCTTCGTAAATATTTCTTAAGCTGTTCTGTCTGCTTAGAGCTGGAATGGAAGATAAGTAAGTCAAGGTCCCTGTTCTCAAGGAATGACTCACACACTATAAACCGTCTTAGATAACACTATGTGCTATAATAAAGGTATGGACAACACACACGAGAGCAAGAAAAAAGGAGAGATTGTCAAGAGATCTTTAAAAAAAGGTGACATTTTAGTCTAAGGACAAATAAGAACTCACCATGCACAAAAGAAGCAAACAAGGAAAACATGGTGTGCACTCCAATGTGTAAAGCACCAAGCAGGTGCAGGAAGTGTGGAAGATAACTGGATACTGGTGCCAGTCTGTAAGGATCTCGTGTTCTCCACCAAAGAATTTGCATTTTATCTTCTAGACAAGTAGTCTCCAAAGTGGGGTGCACTCACTCCGGAGCATATGCAAACCTATTCAGGAAAAAAACAGAACATCTATTTGTATTTATATTTTCTCATCCTTTTTAATTTTGAGTGTTTGTTGAGTGTAATGTGTGTATGTGTGTGTGTGTCTGTGTGTGTGTGTAATTTATAAAGAAAAAGACACACGTTGGGTCCATATTCAGAATTCTTACTGATGGAGTACACAATCAAAAACGTGAAGACCCAGGCAATAAGCTACCATTGAAGGGTTTTTAAAAGGGGTAACAGTATCAGACCTATATTATGCAGAGATAGCACTAAGGTACACGTAGATGATACTTTACCAGGGAATGGAGAAATATTTTTTCCAGCTCTGTTGAGATACTGACATATAACTTATGCAAGCTTTTAAGGTATACAATGTGATGATTTAACACATGTATATATTACAAAATGATACCACAGTAAGGTTAGTTAACACCTCCGCCCCCTCGTATGATTGTCTCTCTGTGTGCACGAGTGTGGTGATGACATTTAAGATTTCCTCTCTTAACTTTCAAATACATAATACAGTATTGTTAATTATAGACACCATGCTGTACATTAGATCCCTTGAACTTATTGATCTTGTAACTGGGAGTTTGTACCCTTTGCCTGACATCGTTCCCATTGTCCTCGCCCCGCCCCCAGCCCTTGGCAACAAGCATCCTACTCTCTATTTCCGAGTTCAGCTTTTTAGATTTCACATATAAGTGAGAACATACAATGTTTGTCTTTCTCTGCCTGACATTTTACTTAGCATAATGTCCTCGAGGTCCATCTATGTTGTCACAAGAGGCAAAATTTCCTTTTTTATATAGGTGAATGATATTCCATCATATTTTCTTTATCCATTCATTTGTTAATGGACACTTAGGTTGTTTCCATATCTTGGCTATTGTGAACAATGCTGCAGTGAACATGGGAGTGCAGGTATTTCTTTGAGATCCTGACTCCACTTCCTTCAGATATATATCCAGAAGTGGAACTGCTGGATCATATGGTAGTTCTATTTTTAATTTCTTGAGGAACCTCCATACTGTTTTCCATAGTGGCTGCACCAATTTACATTCCCACCAACAGTGCACGAGGGTCCCCTTTTCTCCACAGCTTCACCAACATTTGTTAGCTTTTGTCTTTTTGATAATAGCCATTCTAACAGGTGTGAGGTGATACCTCATGATTTTGATTTGCATTTCCCTGATGATTAGTGATGCTGAGCATCTTTTCATGTACCTGTTTGGCCATTCATATGTCTTCTTTGGAAAAGAAGTCTATTCAAGTCCTTCACCCATTTTTTAATCAGACCATTTGGTTTTCATCTTGTTGAATTCTATGCGTTCCTTTAGGTATGTTAGGATATTAACCCCTTATCAGACAGACGGTTTGCAAATATTTTCTCCCATTCTTTTTATTCTGATGATTGTTTCTTTTGCTATGCAGAAGCTTTTTAGTTTGATGTAGCTCCACTTAGTCTTTATTTTGTTGCTTGTGCTTTCAGTGTCATATCCAAAAAATCACTGCCATGACCAATGTCAAGGAGCTTTTTTCCTATGTTTTCTTCTAAGGGGTTTTACAATTTCAGGCCTCCCATTTAAGTCTTTAATGCATTTTGAGTTGACTTTTGTAAATGATATAAGATAGAGGTCCGATTTCACACTTCTGCATGTAGTTGTCCAGTTTTCCCAACACCAGTTATTGAAGACGCTAACCTTGACCCAGTGAATATTATTGGCACCCTTGTCAAATATTAGTTGACCTTATAAGTGTGGGTATTTCTGAGCTCTCAATTCTGTTCCATTGGTCTATGTAACCATTTTTATGCCAGTACTGTTTCAATTACTATAGCTTTGTAATAAAGTTTGAAATCAGGAGTTGTGATGCCTGTATTATAAGGAAAATATATTAGAGAGAACCTTAGACTTAATAGAAATTTTCCCACCAATCCTATCCTTTTAAAATATTTTTACACTCTTTCTTAAATAATTACATTAGGTCATTGTTTTAAGTTAGGCTGATCTGTGGTACTTAAAGTTTTAGTGTTTCTCCTTTGCAAAACTCTATTTTCTGAGCAAATATTTTGACTAATATTCTATATAAGTTACAAAGGTAATTTGAGGAAAAAAATGATCAGTGGAATTTAACTCACAGAATTCTATGAGGAAAAGGTCTCCAAATGGTGAAATGTTTCTTCATACAAAATAATATGACACAATTTAAAGAAAATAGTTGCTAAATCCTAGAGATTCAAAACTATAAAATGACAAAGAATTCTGAAATTAATCCGAAGAAATCAACTCTCTGATGATCAACTGTCAAGTTTGGCAAAAAAAAAAATAAATTAAAACATTGAAAAAAATATCTCAATAACCATTATATCTCAATAATCATTATCATTTGTGATTATAATTATTTACTTTAGAGGAAAATCTGGGATAAAGAAAGGATGATTTTATAGGGCCACACTGTTCATCCAAAAATTCCTTTACCGACTTTATTTCTAAATTTAGTGATTCAAATATTTGTCTCTCCATTGAGTTTTTTAATCCCTATATATTCCTACCTACTTGAAATTCTCACCTTGGTAGTTTCACCATGGCCAACATGATAAGGCACTGTGAAACATGATAAGCACAGTGAAAGAAACATGGTTAGGAACTTCCCAGCTCACAGAGATAAATGAGACTTGGCACCAGCTCCTAGGACACCAGCTCACAAAAAGGAACTAAAACAGCTGCACAGCCAACTACTAACCATGTAGTTCCAGATAGAACGTGATACGTGTTTTAAAAGAGGTATAAGGAAAATCAAAAGGGAGTTCCTCTACACTGTTGGTGGGAATGTAAACTGGTACAGCCACTATGGAGAACAGTATGGAGATTCCTTAAAAAAGTAAAAATAGAGCTACCATATGACCCAGCAATCCCACTCCTGGGCATATGTCCGGGGAAAACCATAATTTGAAAAGATACATGCATTGCAGCACAATTTACAATAGCCAAGACATGGAAGCAACCTAAATGTCCATCGACAAATGAATGGATAAAGAAGATGTGGTATATAAATACAATTGAATACTACTCAGCCATAAAAAAAAATGAAATAATGCCACTTGCAGCAACATGGATGGACCTAGAGATTATCATACTAGGTGAAGTAAGTCAGGAGAAAGACAAACATTATATGATATCACTTATATGTGAAATCTAAAATATGACACAAGTGAAGTTAGTTACAAAACAGAAGCAGACCCACAGATATAGAAAACAAATTATTGTTGCCAAAGGGGAAAGGGGGTGGGGGGGAGGGATAAATTGGGAGTCTGGGATTAGCAGATACAAACTTCTATATATAAAACAGATAAACAACAAAGGAACTATATTCAATATCCTGTAATAAACCGTAATGGAAAAGAATATGTATGTGTGTGTGTGTGTGTGTGTGTGTGTGTGTATAACTGAATCGCTTTGCTGTACACCAGAAACTAGCACAACATTGTAAATGAAATATATTTCAAAATAAATAAATAAATAAAGGAGTTCTTAAGATGGATAAGCTCATTTTCCAAAACAAACTTAATAAAAATGATAATAGCTAACATATATTGAGACTACCCATCATGTACCATGATTTGCATGCATTATATTACTTATTCCTCATAATAACCCTATGAGTTGTTTAACAATAATAGTTGTTTCTATTATTATCTTCATTTTATAGAGGAAAAAAACAGCTAGATTCTTTTGAACTACGCACTGCTCAGAAGACACTCTTTTCCCATGTAAACACAGGATTTGGCGGGAAAAAAAAATAAGTCCTCACATGGTCTACAACTGTGCTGTCCAAAATGGTAGCCCAAGCCACGTGTGGTCATTAAACACTTGAGATGTGACTGGTCTTAACGAAGATGTGCTGTAAGTATAAAATACACACCAGGTTTCGAAGAATTAGCACTGAAAAAAAGAATGTAACATATCTTATTAAGTGTTTTATACTGATTAGATGTTGAATTGGTAAAATTTTTGGTATATTGGGTTAAAGAATGTATATTATAGAGTTAATTTCACCTTTTTTTTGTTTCTTAAGTTTTTAATGAGGCTACTGGAAAATGTTAAATTACATATATGTCTCGCGTTATATTTCTATTGAATAGCACTGGTTTAGAGTGTTGTTAAAGAAAGGAATTACTAACCAAAAAATAAATAACATCAACAACAATCTTCTATGGTAGCGAGCAGGAATTAAATGTCAGAAATAAGGAAGAAAAAGGTGTTATCTTACACTTTTTAAAAAAAATCCTCTTGAGAAGATTATAAAAGAAAACAATAACAAACAAATTGGGCCTGGGGCTTCCCTGGTGGCGCAGTGGTTGAGAGTCTGCCTGCCGATGCAGGGGACGCAGGTTCGTGCCCCGGTCCAGGAAGATCCCACATGCCGCGGAGCGGCTGGGCCCGTGAGCCATGGCCGCTGGGCCTGCGCGTCCGGAGCCTGTGCTCCGCAACGGGAGAGGCCACAGCAGTGAGAGGCCCGCGTACCGCAAAAAAAATTTTTTAAATTGGGCCTGGAATCAATGTAACAAGAAGTACACCCAGCACCCATCTTGGTTTCTAATATCATTCACCTTGGAGAAATGGCAGGGGCAGAGACTATACAGGATGAGCTGGGACAGCTTGTAATACCGGAAAGTAAGGTAGTGCTCAAAAAACACAGCAGGGGCATATAAAAGGGGCACAGGAGCCAACTGAAAGAGCTCCCAGTTACCAAAGCTGGAACAATTTGAGCAATAAAATAAATAACAAAGTGTTGGATTATAACCCAAAGTATAAGATAAATAACCATGAGTCCATACTAATACAAATAAATGATTGAATAAATAAACAAATGGGGGTGGGAGGGAGGGAGAGATTGGGAGTTCAGGATTGACATGTACACACTGCTATATTCAAAACAGATAACCATGGGAGTTCCCTGGAGGTCCAGTGATTAGGACTCTGTGCTTTCACTGCCGTGAACCAGGTTCAATCCCTGGTCGGGAAACTAAGATCCTGCAAGCCGTACATCATAGCCAAAAAAACCCGATAACCAACAAGGACCTACTGTACAGCACAGGGAACTCTGCTCAGTCCTCTGTAATAACCTAAATGGGAAAAGAATTTGAAAAAGAATAGATACATGTATATGTATAACTGAATCACTTTGCTGTACACCTGAAACTAACCCAATATTGTTAATCAACTATACTCCAATACTAAATAAAAATGTAAAAATAGATAAATAAAATTAGAGTCCCTAATTTTAAAAAATATATAAAATGAACAAATGGTGGGAAACAGACACTTCTCCCATACAAAAGAATTCTGCCACTCAAACAGGTGAAGCATAAAGTCCCTACCCCTCAAGTAGAGGCTGCACATACTGAGCGAAAAGAATGGAACGGGAGGGGGGAAAAAAAGAGGAACTTGAGGAAAAACCTGACAAACACCATCTCAGGCATGTGATGAAGTTTACCACCACCAGTGATAACCGTCGGTGATAAGCTATGTTGACAGCATATTCCCTTGAAATTATGTGATGAGGATGGCACTTTACCTCTGTGGTCTTTAACCCCATAACCCCAGTCTAATTATAATAAAAACATCGAACAAAGTCAAATTGGGAGCCTTTCTACAAAACTTACCAGTACTCTACAAAACTTTCAAGATCAGTAAAAACAAGGAAGGTCTGAGAAACTGTCAGTCTACAGGAGCCCAATGAGACACAATGCCTAAATACAATATAATGTGGCATCCTGGATGGAATCCTGGGACAGAAAAAGAACATTAGGTAGAAACTAAATAAATCTGAATATAAAGTATGAACTTCCATTAACAATAATCTATCAGGGCTTCCCTGGTCGCACAGTGGTTAAGAATCCGCCTGCTAATGCAGGGGTCACAGGTTCGAGCCCTGGTCCAGGAAGATCCCACATGCCGTGGAGCAACTAAGCCCGCGCACCACAACTACTGAGCCCATGAGTCACAACTACTGAAGCCTGCGCGCCTAGAGCCCGTGCTCCGCAACAAGAGAAGCCACCATAACGAGGAGCCTGCGCACCGCAACGAAGAGTAGCCCCCGCTCAGTGCAACTAGAGAAAGCCCACGTGCAGCAACAAAGACCCAATGCAGCCAAAAATAAATAAATTTATAAAGAAAAAAAACAAAACAATAATCTATCAGACTTCCCTGGTGGCACAGTGGTTAGCAATCCGCCTGCCAGTGCAAGGGACATGGGTTCGAGCCCTGGACTGGGAAGATCCCACACGCCACAGAGCAACTGGGCCCATGCACCGCAACTACTGAGCCCGCATGCCACAACTACTGAAGCCCATGCCTAGAGCTCGTGCTCTGCAACAAGAGAAGCCACCGCAATGAGAAGCCCACACACCACAAAAAAGAGTAGCCCCAGCTCGCAGCAATTAGAGAAAGCCCGCGCGCAGCAATGAAGACCCAATGCAGTCAAAAATAAATAAATAAATGTATTTTTTTTAATCTATCAATATTGGCTAATTTGTTGTGATCAATGTATCATACTAATGTAAGACCTCTGCAACAGGTCAAACAAAGCAAAGGGTATGAAAAACTCTCTGGACTATCTCTACAACTTTTCTGTAAACTTAAAACTTCTATAATAAAAAGTGTGGGTTGTTTGTTTTTTTAAAGGACCTCCTGTGGTTTGAAATATTTCAAGTCTGTTGGAATCTTTATTCCCTGGTTCAAGTCTTTTATAACCTTGCTATTCAAACTGTGGTCACCTGTGAGCTTCCTAACAATACAGAATCTCAGGCCCATCCCAGATATACTAGCCCGGGTCCGCCAGAGAAACAGAACCAATAGTGTGTGTGTGTGCGTGCAGGCACATAATAAGAATTATAAGGAAATGGCTAAAAAGAATTACAAGGAAATGGCTTGTGCAATTATGAAGGCTGGCCAGCCTAAATCGGCGTGTAGCCTGGCAGCCTAGAGACCCATGGTGCAAATGAAGTCTGAAAGCAGTCTGCTAGAGAATCCCCCCCCGCCCCCCCCCCCCCCGTGCTCAGAGGGTAGGTCTTCTATTCAGGCCTTAGATTAATGGAATAAGGTCTACTCACATTACAGAGGGCAGTCTGCTTTACCCAGAGTTCACCAATTTAAATGTTAACCTCATCCAAAAGCACCCTCCAAGTAGATACATAAAATTAACTGTTACCAAATACTGTTATCACTTATATGTAGAATCTAAAGAATAAAACAAATGAATATAACAAAACAGAAATAGACTCACAGATACAGAGAACAAATTAGTGGTTCCCAGTGGGAAGAGGGAAGGGCAGAGGGACAAGATAGAGGTAGGGAGTTAAGAGATACAAACTACTCTGTATAATATAAATAAGCTACAAGGATACATTGTACAGCACAGGGAATATAAGCAATATTTTATAACTTTAAATGGAGTATAACCTATAAAAATTTTGAATCACTATGTTGTATACCTGAAACTAATATATCGTAAATCAATTAAACCTCAATTTTTTAGAAATCAATGTATTTTATAATATCATATTAACAAACAAAAACCAAACAATGGTATTTTAAAATTTTTTAATTAACTGTCATACCGCACCTGATAAACCTGAACGTGAATTTTAAAAGGAACTGCCTGGTGATTTCCTACATTCAAGTTTAAGGGGCATTGCTCTACAAGATTCCTGAAGGGCCAGAATCCTCCTCGGACAGTTTAAATCTCATACAGGATAATTTCAGTAACTCAGAAAAAAGGCTTGATTTGTCCTCCTTGTAACGTGATGACCTTACTAGCATTTACCGATCTGGAGGTTAGGGATGCCTCCAGCAGTCGCTGCCACCCTCCCCTCCGGACAAGGTTGACCCTCTCATTTGTTCCCATGTGGACCTCACCAAGCCTCTGACCTGGCTGATTTAACTGTTGACTTGTGGGTTTCTTCCCTGCTGCAATGAACTCCCCAAGGGCACCTACCGTATCTCATTTGCCCTTTCATCTCCAGTTCTTTATGACCCACAGAGAACTGCCTGTGGTCAGAAGAGGTTTGTCCCACTCCCACCCCCTCCCCGCAAGGCAGGCTAGTGCATTTTCCTAGCGCTTCTACCTTAGAGTCAGCAAATGCCAGGAGAACCTGTTCGATTTAGACCTGTGGAGACATACGTCACATGATTCTACAGTGTGAACGATATGAAACTGCTGATACTGGGTTATTTTGACCTACGAAGTAGGCAATTACATAGGACTCAACAATACGTTTCTATTGCCTGGTTTTCCGCCTCAAAGGGTATCCTAGAGACAATAAGCTGTCACGGGCAGATAGTACCAGGGTTGCTAATATTCACAGCAATTTACTACTATAACTGAACGTCAAATACAAAACATCCACTCCAACTTCGGTCCAAGCCCTCCCCTCAATTATGCACGATTTAAGCCCCTGCCGCCCGCCTCAAGGGTCCCAGTCACCCCTGCTCCCTGAGCTCCTTGTAAAGGGAGCGCCAGGGAGGGGAACGCTGTTCCTCAGAACACCAGCGACCCGGCGGGCCAGCTACCTAGGCGCCAACCACGGCGCAACAAGCCCAGACGCCCGAACCCCGCCGTCCCCCTCACTACCGGTTGCCGAGTTGCCGGAACCCAAGATGGCGACAGGGGCGGAGTCTGCGTAACTGCCCCTGGGCGGGGCCCGAGGCAAGACGTGGCCGAGGGGCGGTGCCAGGCCGGGGGCGGTGCCAGCGGCCCAGCTCGGCCTGGCCACCGCGGCCCGGGGGGTCTTCGGCTGTTCAGTCTGAGTTTCTTTTCCGCTGGGTGGTCGGTGCCGCCGCTCCTTGGAGGCGTCATGAAGTCCCCGGTTCCGGACCTTGCCCCGAGCGACGGCGAGGAGGGCGAGGACCGCACGCCGCTCTTGCAGCGCGCCCCGCGGGCGGAAACCGGTGAGCAGCTGAGAGAACCAGGGTCTTCGGACGAGAGGCGGTCCCAAGGTAGAGGGTGTCCAGAGCTGCTTAAGAGCGAGGGGACTGAGAACGCGGGGCCCATTCAGGACCCCACTCAGCCCCCGCCTTCTCGGGTGCCCAGAAGCAGCTCTGGGGCCCAGGAGGCGGGCTGGACCGTGAGGCCGGGCCGGGTCGGGCGGAGGCTCGGGCGGGACCTCTGCAGGCGCAGCCCCGGGGACCTCGGCAGGTGCAGCCCCGGGGGCCTCGGCAGGTGCAGCAGGCGGGCCCGGGCGGGGAGCTGCTGGGCGCTGGGCTCCCGGCGATTTTCGGTAGTTTTGAGCCGGGGTCCCTGTGGAAGAACGAACTTGGGGAGAATCTTGAAATCAATGGGCAGAGGGCGGAGGGGAGGACCCCGTAGAAGAGCGAACTGGGGAGAAATCTGCAATTGAAGGATAGAGGGCGGGACGGAGCCGCGGGCTCTTCCTCCGTGTCACTGCCAGGTTGCCACCGCTCTTCGCCCTCCAGCACGTGATCTGGTAGCTAGCTCCCTGGGCATGAAGAGGAGACACAAAAAAGGACTGAGGTTAACATTTGTGAATATGCGGAGGAAAATTATTGGATAACCCAGCGAATATCTTGAAATTGTGCGATAAGAAATTAAAAGTACTGCATACATTTTTCCCCCCGTATAGCTGTCTACGATTAAGTCTCAGCAGTCTACGACTTAAGTTAGGAAACAGGTTATCCTCAAGATAGGTTATTGATAGAGCACTAAGGTAATTTGCACAAAGTCTTGCAATAAATGGAAAAAGTTACTTCACAATGCATCTTCCCTGAATTTGGGGAAATTAAAATATTTTGCTATACTTCTTTAAAAGAAATTAAAACTAAAGAATAAATCAGTTTGCATGCATTCTATAGTTTCAAAGATGTGTGCATGAGAAGCAGAGTTGAATTCGAAATTTGACTTTTCCTGACCAAGAACAGTACAATCCTGTGGCATCTTCTAAATTTGTTTTTATCATTACCAGATGGTGGCAGTAGGGGTGGTAACATTATAGCTCTATCTGGCAACTGGGAGCTTATTTTTGTGGGCGCTCAATGTAAACACTGTACCATAATGCCGTTTTACCTGGAAGTCAGACTTAGTTCCATAAACTGATCTTTTTCTATAGCATATGAGTTAGATTTCTATAATCCTCTTCTGCCAAATAATCTAGTTTGGAAATACAGAAATAATAAAGATATTCCCTAGAGACTACTATATTCTGTTGCAATTGGGAAACATATATATAAATATAATCAAATTTCAGCTCAAATGTTAAACGTCAGTAGTTGTCAGGAAAATGCAGATTAAAACCGCAATGAGACGTTACACACTTACTAGAATGGCTAAAGTTAAAATGGCTGAAGATACCAAATATTGGCCAACATACAGAATAACTAGAACTCTCATATTTTGCTTGTAAGAGTGTAAAATGGTACAACTACTTTGGAAAACTGGCAATCTATTTTAAAGTTAAACATACATTACCATAATACCAAACAATGTTTATAACAGCTTTAATTCATAATAGTAAAAATCTGGAAACAACGTATCCATCAGTTCATCAGCAGGTGAATGGATAAACAAATTGTGGTATATTCATGCATACTCAGTGGTATTATAAAAAGAAATTCCTGATACACATAACAACGTGGGTAAATCTCAGACACAAAAGAAACCACCATATTAATGTATGACTCCATCAGTATGACGTTCTAAACAAGCAGAACTAATCTGTAATAACAGGAAGCCGATCAGTGGTTGCCTGGAAGCTATAGGCAGGAAGGAATTGCCTGCAGAGGCACTAGGGTACTTTTTAGGGTACAAGATGCAGATGGAAAAGTTCTGCAGCTTGACTGGGATTCACAGATGTATACATTTGTCAAAATTCACCAAACTGTACGCTTGAAATGGGAGCATTTTATTGTATGTAAAATATACCTCAATAAAGTAGATTGAAAAAGAAAAAAATTAACTCATTCCTTTTAAGAACAATCCCTGCTTGATTCATGGGTTGAGTGTATAGATCTTAGCCCTGTTCCTCATGCCTTGAGGCGGCTGTCTTCATTATAACCATTTTCCTTCTTATTTTTACTCTTTACATACCACTGGAGAGCAAAAGTGAAGTAAGAATAGCAGCAACACATTTTGGTTTGCTATTGAAAATATGATAAGGGTTTTAGAGAATAGGCGCCTACCGTTATAGGGTATTGCATTAGTCAACAATATTTTTATTTTTATTTATTTATTTATTTGTGGTACGTGGGCCTCTCACTCTTATGGCCTCTCCCGTCGCGGAGCACAGGCTCCGGACGCGCAGGCTCAGTGGCCATGGTTCACGGGCCCCACCGCTCTGCGGCATGTGGGATCTTCCCGGACCGGGGCACGAACCCGCGTCCCCTGCATCGGCAGGCGGACTCTCAACCACTGCGCCACCAGGGAAGCCCGTCAACAATATTTTAAATTAAGCTCTGTGTCTGGGGTGCTGCGAGCAGGACAGGAGAGGGGCACCAGGAGAAGGGATGGAAAAGACAAAGATGGATGTAACCGCTTTATAAGAGGCACCAGGTATTACCTCATTTTCTCGCAGTAGTGCCCTTTGTCCTAGCTTTAGTCATACTATCTACCATGTACAGCTAATAGGAGAAACACGATGCCTGTTAGTTATATTTTTTAAGTTATGTTCTATATGTTTACTTTGCACATTCCAGAAAGTGTAGGTGTTTAAAAAAAAAAAAAAAAAAAAAACTTTCCATCCAGAATTGGGTTTTTTTCACTTTTGGTGCCTGAAGACCTTCAGCAGACCTTAAAACCTCTCTTTCTATATGTTTGCATATGTTTTACTTATCTTTTATGTTTGTTTCTGGAACAAACCTCTATGAAATTAGCTGTACCTTATCTATGCCTATGTGTATAGTTTTATTTTTCAGAAGAGAAAAGCTGATAAAATGTTCGTCATAAAATTTTACAGCGGTTAAAAGACCTTAGAGACTAACTCCTATCAAGTGGGCATCATTTTATATGTAAACAGCTGAGGGCCAGAAAGGTTAAGTTCCCACTATTGCTGTAGCCATATTAAGGACTAACCAGAGTTTTTCCAGTTTTTAGTCCCATCCTTCCTCCTTGTCACAACACTGCCACATTTGTGTTACGTTGGAGAAATTCCTGTTTGCAAAATGCTTAATCATTTTTGTTGAATCCTTCACAAATTTGAAAGTTCCCTGCTCCGTCATGAATAAGAGGACGTGGTTTTGTGTTATGCATAGTGCTGCTTTATTGAGAGAGCTAAAATTAAAGTATGTTTCTGTAGTGTTAAGACCAATGCAGGGGACAGGGGTTCAAGCCCTGGTCCGGGAAGATCTCACATGCCGTGGAGCAACTAAGGCCGTGTGCCACAACTACTGAGCCTGCGCTCTAGAGCCTGCGAGCCACAGCTGCTGAGCCCGTGTGCTACAGCTACTGCAGCCCGCGTGCCTAGAGCCCGTGCTCCACAACAAAGACAAGCCACCACAATGAGAAGCCTGTGCACTGCAATGAAGAGTAGCCCCCGGTCACCGCAACTCGAGAAAGCCTGTGCACAGCAACAAAGACCCAATGCAGCCAAAAATAAATAAATTTATTTTTAAAAAAAAAAAGAATATGTCTCAGGTTGACAGAACACAACAGAATTCTCAGTAACCTGTCAGTAACCTGACTGGTTTGCTTTTCGAGCATTTGCTTTTACGTAGTCAGGTAGATTTCAGAGATGCACACCAAAGTGATGGGGGACATCCATGTTGCTGCAAATGACATTATTTCATTCTTTTTTATGGCTGAGTAATATTCCATTGTGTATATGTACCACATCTTCTTTATCAATTCCTCTATCGATGGACATTTAGGGTGCTTCCATGTCCTGCCTATTGTAAATAGTGCTACAATGAACACTGGGTGCATATGTCTTTTCTAGTTATGGTTTTCCCCAAATATATGCCCAGGAGTTGGATTGCTGGATCATATGATAGCTCTATTTTTAGTTTTTTAAGGAAACTCCATATGGTTCTCCATAGTGGCTGTACCAGTTTACATTCCTACCTACCAACAGTGTAGGAGGGTTCCCTTTTCTCCACACCCTCTCCAGCATTCATTGTTTGTAGACTTTTTGATGATGGCTATTCTGACTGGTGTGAGGTGATACCTCATTGTAGTTTTGATTTGCATTTCTCTAATAATTAGTGATGTTGAGTATGTTTTCATGTGCTTCTTGGCCATCTGTATGTCTTCTTTGGAGAAATATCTATTTAGATCTTCTGCCTATTTTTTGATTGGGTTGTTTATTTTTTTGATATTGAGCTGCATAAGCTATTTGTATATTTTGGAGATTAATCCCTTGTTGGTTGCTTCATTTGCAAATATTTTCTCCCATTTTGAGGGTTGTCTTTTCATTTTGTTTATGGTTTCCTTTGCTGTGCAAAATCTTTTAAGTTTCATTAGGTCCCCTTTGTTTTCTTTGTTTTTATTTTCATTACTCTAGGAGGTGGATCAAAAAAGATATTGCTGCGATTTATGTCAAAGAGTGTTCTGCCTATGTTTTCCGCTAAGAGTTTTATTGTGTCCAGCCTTACATCTAGGTCTTTAATCCTTTTTTTTTTTTTTCAGTATGCGGGCCTCTCACTGTTGTGGCCTCTCCCGTTGCGGAGCACAGGCTCCGGCCGCGCAGGCTCAGTGGCCATGGCTCACGGGCCCAGCCGCTCCGCGGCTTGTGGGATCTTCCCAGACCAGGGCACGAACCCGTGTCCCCTGCATCGGCAGGCGGACTCTCAACCACTGCACCACCAGGGGAGCACTTTAATCCATTCTGAGTTTATTTTTGTGTATGGTGTGAAGGAGTGTTCTAATTTCATTCTTTTACCTGTAGCTGTTCAGTTTTCCCAGCACCACTTATTGAAGAGACTGTCTTTTCTCCATTATATATTCTTGCTTCCTTTGTCATAGATTAGGTGACCATAGGTGTGTGGGTTTATCTCTGGACTTTCTATCCTGTTCCATTGATCTATATTTCTGTTTTTGTGCCAGTACCATACTGTCTTGATTACTATAGCTTTGTAGTATAGTCTGAAGTCAGGGAGCCTGATTCCTTCAGCCTAGAGATTGTCATACTGAGTGAAGTAAGTCAGAGAAAGACAAATATGATATGATATTGCTCATATGTGGAATCTTAAAAAAAGGGGGGTACAAATGAACTTATCTACGAAACAGAAATAGAGTCACAGATGTAGAAAACAAACTTATGGTTACAAGGGGTAAGGGGGAGAGGGATAAATTGGAAGATTGAGATTGACATATACACACTACTATATATAAAATAGATAACCAATAAGGACCTACTGTATAGCACAGGGAACTCTGCTTAGTGCTCTGTAATGGCCTATATGGGAAAAGAATCATAAAAAGAATGGATATATGTATATAACAGATTCACATTGCTGTACACCTGAAAATAACACAACATTATTAATCAACTATACTCCAATAAAAATTAACAGCAAAACAACAAAGTGATGGGGGAAGGGCGGCTCAATACTGGTAAACCACAGGAAGTGTATAGATTCTTCTGCCTAATTTAGGTAGGAGGGAGGAGGGAATTAGGCACACACATAAAAATTCCGTTCCTCACACTTTCCACCAGTTGAAGGTTTACTTTTGTATGAATGAGATGTGTCTTGTATTTGATTAAGTGGATTTTCAACATACCGTTGCACCAAAATGTGCTCATTCACGTTATGAAAAATCAGTTTTAGGTCTCCTAAGACATTTCTTTGTGTTTAAAGGCAGAACATGGGTCTGGAGGCAGGGTGCCTAATGGCCGATCGTAGTTCTGCTGCCTAACCTAACCTCTCTGTGCCTGCAAATCAGAGAAAATGATACACCTAATTTATAGGGTTATTGTGAGGATTAAATAAGCTAATAGAAAGTGCTTGGAATAGAGTTTGGCATATAGTCAGTGTTAATTATTATCATTATTATCATCATCATCAGTGAAGACTGGATTTTGCATTCCTCAGAGAAGCTGGCACTGCAGAATAAGGGCCCCATGCTTCATGTCACACTGTTGCAAGTTGTGATTTTCTAGCTTATAATGGTACATCCTCTGCTTTATTTCATTTTTTGTTTTGTTTTTTACCTCTACTATTCTTTTGGTGTGGGAGGCAGATGGTTACATTCAAGGTTCAGTTACATAAGCGTTGTGTTTCACAAACGTAATTTGTGTGTAAATATAGTCTTAAATATAAGGTATGGAGCGCTGGTAGACAGCAACCATGTTACAGAAGGAAGGGAAATGGCCTTGGGTCATGTGATAATCAATGTTAATATTAAAGTAACTGAGTCCATTTTAATGGAATTTGGTGTTTTCTTGTAAATGGGTATTAATTTGGGAGCTAAGAATACATAAGGATTTATCAGGAATGAACAACTCATAAGGCAGGCTAAGACCAGTTAAATGTTACCCTGTTTAAAAGCCAAACTTGTTTTATCCATTTAGATAAGAAATCTTTTTTTTTTTGCGGTACGCGGGCCTCTCACTGCCGTGGCCTCCTCCGTTGCGGAGCACAGGCTCCAGACGCGCAGGCTCAGCGGCATGGCTCACGGGCCCAGCCGCCCCGCGGCATGTGGGATCCTCCCGGACCGGGGCACAAACCCGCGTCCCCTGCACCGGCAGGCGGACCCCCAACCACTGCGCCACCAGGGAAGCCCCAGGAAATCTTTTTTAATGCAGTCCCCTGGTCGGGGGGCTCACCAGTCCAGGCCCCCTCCTCTAGAGAAAGTCATCGTCTTTGCATAGGTCAGTGCCCCCGACCGTGGATTTCCGCCTCAGTCTCAGCCCCCCACTGCTCAGTACTTCCTTGCCCCTCAGCCAGGCCTGCTTCTCCCCACTGCCAGACCCTCCCACAATGAAGAAAGGCTGGACATCCTCAGCTTTTCAGCAGCCTTCCCTCACCTTAGGCACCTCCTTGCTGCAGCAGAAACCTGGCCTTCTGGGCACACCACTCCTCCCTGCTGTCTCACGGGGTGATTTTCTGTTATCCTGTAGTAGTTGGTGGGATCAACTCTTCCTTACTCCACATTGATGCTTCCAGACAATCACCCCTCCACTCGCAACGCCATTAGGCTAGGCTCCTTTCCCCTACGTGGTTTTCTCCTCTGCCCACTTCCCAGCACTTCGCTTCAGTCATCATAGGCTTTACCCCCTCACACACCTCCATCTTCCACACTCTAATTCCCACCATGATCTTGAGTGACGCCTCATCCAGCACCACGTCCCCCCAACTTCTCAGACTCCTGCGTGTCTGATGACTTCCTCCTCAGTCACCCCTTGGGCCCTGGATCTCCCATGACTGCTTTAACGACAACCAGAATTCCTTCCTACCTGCCTGTGTAACTGCTCCACTTTGACCACTCTCATTTCATCTGGACCTTCCACCCACTGACCCCTCATCTTTTCTTTTTTGTTAATAAATTTATTTATTTATTTTATGGCTGCGTTGGGTCTTCGTTGCTGCATGAGCTTTCTCTAGTTGCAGCGAGTGGGGGCCGCTCCTCGCTGTGGTGTGCAGGCTTCTCACTGCGGCGGCCTCTCTTGTTGCGGAGCACCGGCTCCAGGCGCGCACACAGGCTCAGCAGTTGTGGCGCATGGGCTTAGTTGCTCCGCGGTATGTGGGATCCTTCCAGACCAGGGCTCAAACCCGTGTCCCCTGCATTGACAGGCGGACTCCTAACCACTGCACCACCGGGGAAGCTGCCTGACCCCTCATCTTTTTATGGAAGAGTTCACGCATACACAAAAGTAGAGAGAAGATCTGTCTGTTTCATCTGTCGTCAAGAGAACTTCATAGGTAGAATTGTGAAGTTCCATCAGGAAACACCTCTCTGCTTTTAAGCCCCCTAAATATTCGTATGCCACCTCTCCCAGGCACTGCTCTAGGCATTGAAGGTGTACAGCAGTGAACAAAACAGAACAGAAGCTCCTGCCCTCCCTGAGATTTTATATTCCAGTGTGCCTTTTCCTAAACCATTATCCCTCTCCATTTCACTTGCTTCTTGGGTCAGAATCACAGTCCAACACTTTATTTTCTTGTCAGCACTCTAAATTCCCTGCTTTGTCACCACACCATCTCAGTGCCAGCTATCTGCTTACCTGGTGCTTGCCTCTGCGTACAGGCAAGTCGTGCTTCAAGGTCACACGCGAGGGCAGGTTGCGCCCACCAGTTCTGGGTGGGTGTCCACTCGCTCGGCAATTCTGCATGTTTCACTGGGAACTTAACACCCGCTTCAACAGCTTCTTAACTTCTTTCTTCAACTTCTGATTTCTCACAAATGAGAAATAACCTTGATCCGTAACAAATTACCTCAATTCCTAATGTCCAGGAAGAGCAATGATAATAACAACAGTTCACAGTTATGTGAAGGCATGTTATGTGCTAAGCACTGTTCTAAGTATTTTACATGTACCCCGCCTCAACTAATCTTTATAACCCTAATATAGGCAAAACACTTAGGCTGATATCGAGCACATCGGGCTCAATAACTATTACCTATTGGGGTTTTTTTTAACATCTTTATTGGAGTATAATTGCTTTACAATGGTGTGTTAGTTTCTGCTTCATAACAAAGCGAATCAGTTATACATATACAGATGTCTCCATATCTCTTTCCTCTTGCGTCTCCCTCCCTCCCACCATGCCTATCCCACCCCTCCAGGTGGTCACAAAGCGCCGAGCTGATCTCCCTGTGCTATGCGGCTGCTTCCCATCAGCTATCTATTTTACATGTGGTAGTGTATATATGTCCATGCCACTCTCTCACTTCGTCCCAGCTTACCCTTCCCCCTCCCCGTGTCCTCAAGTCCATCCTCTACGTCTTTATACCTGTCCTGCCCCTATTCCCTGTTGTTCTTGTTATTAAATTCAGTGCCCAGTGTCCCACTCTGAGTTATGCAGCACCATAGTTCAGCCCCATAAGATCATTTGCTGTTTCCTGCTCCTTCTGGCTTGCTTTCCATACTTCTGTACCTGCCGCTGCCTCTGCTTGCCCCGCTCTCCTTCCTCGAACCTGCTTATTGATGAAGGTTCAGTGCAAGTGTTCTTTCTCCCAGAAGCCTTCCTTGACCATCCCCTACCCCACACACAGCACACTTATGTCACTCTTTTGTCCCGTGTTACACACATATGTGTATCGTAGCCGTTTATCTCGGTGGTATAACTTTTTCCAGGATAAACGGGAAAGGAGCTCACTTTTACTGACTGCCCTTCAGTATTTCATCTAATGCACACACAACCCAGTGAGGTGGGTGGCGGTCACCTCATTTGGGAGCTGAGAAACCTGATAATGAAAACTATTAACTAACTTCCCCAAAGACATACAGCCAGTGAAAATCAGAGCTGAGCTCCGTCACCAGGTCGGCTTTAATCTAAATCAGCCTCTGTTCTTTCAGCTACGCCCACTCCACATTCCTAAGTTTAAACCATGTTTTAGAAGCTGATGTTTGTTTTGATGGGTGCTCCGTTGGTTACGCAAGCATGGTTTTGTTCTGAACTTGATTTCAGTGTGGCGGGCGCCAGATGAATGTTCTGTCCCCTCGTCACGCAAGCACGCTTTTCTTGGACCAATTTCAAACACTGGCCAAATTCACAGGCACATTTTGCGCTGTCACCATACTTTCTTGAAACAAAATCTTTCTGACTGATTTGTAATCGACAATCATTTTTTAAAACTAGTAACCCCTTATTTGTAATGTTCTTAAAATCTCATAGTCATATACTTCGTGACTCCTGTGTTGGCTTTTTCTTTTCTGATTATTGACTCTGTGCCCCCAAAAGTTAACGTTGCCGGGTCCATAACTTCTAGGTCAGATTTCCAAGTAGTATCACTAGGAATTTGAAATCATTTTACTCACCTTTCCTCCACTTCCCAAGCTTCTACCCCTACATGATATTCACACGGTAAGGTATATCATACTCCTAATCAGTTATCGTGTGGGGAGAAACTGATAACATACAGTTAAAATAAGGCAACTCAAATAAGGATAGAATGGAGTGATAACATTACAAGTCAGAGTAGCAAAAAATAAAGTTGTTCAGAGTAAGAGCATCGCTGGTAGCTGTGTCCCTCCCTTTCACTAACCCCCGTGTCCAGTGTGTTGGCAAGGCCTGTGAGTTCTGCCTTTAAAGTTATCTCAAATCCACGCATTTCTCTCCATTGCCTGGGCTTTACTCTACTTTAAGCCACCATCACCTCTTTCCTGGAAACTTCCAATAATCCCTTGAGTGATCTCCCTGAATCTACATCCCTCACCACCGTTCACACTTCTGCCCCTTTGTCATCTCCACACAGCAACCAGAGAAGCTCTTTAAACCGTAAATCACATCTTGTCACTCCTCTGCTGAAGCGAATAATGAACTTTGTATATAGTACCTTGGCAAAGCAGACAGTACATTAATCTGGATATTTCCTGCTCCAAATTACCCAGAGTAACACATTTTAATTGCCCAAATTTGGAAAGATTATGAGCCCCGCCCCCATCCAGACTTCTCTGTATATTCTCGTCCAACACAGAGCAATGACAGAGAAAATGTGCTCTCCTAGAAAACATGCTTTGCATTCTGCAACTGGCCTTAACTAGACAGCTGCCTTTTTGCCTGGGGCAGAGAGCCAGGGTGTCTAGATTCAGGTAACAGAGGCAGCGTGAATGAAGCTTTAGAAATATAGTTTTCACAGGTCTGGATCGAACTGTGGCAGTGGTGCTATTGTTCTAACGCCAGCTGTACTGAAAAGGGAGGCAAGAATGCCAAATGAAAAGTTGTCTGTTAAAAGATGTCAGTCTTGCACAGAGGAAAAAGCGATAGCAGTTGTTAAGTGTATGAGTGCTTGTAGAAAAGTGAGTTGGATCACAGTATATTAACATACACCTAAATACAGTTGTGCTGTATTCATTAAAGCTTCGATCTGAATCTGTACCAAGACCGTTGTACTCTGAAAAATGTATCCTTGTGTGAGGTTAGGTCAATGAAAACACCAGAATTCCTGAGTAGGGAAAAACAGGCACGTGTGTGTGTGTGTGTGTGTGTGTGTGTGTGTGTGTGTGTAATGCTAATGAGTCATTGCCAAATAAAAGCACACATATATTCATATATATGTACTTAACTTTAACTTGTCATTAGCAGATGAAACAGATGTTCATATCTTTCAACAGATATTTATCAAACACTCAGTGTTGACCAAACTTAAGTTGTAAAAACCTGGATTAGCCACTTCCTCGTTGTCGCTCGGGGTCAGTCACCCTTAAGTCAGCTTCCTGCATTCTCATCCCCCCTCCAGTTCTGCAACTCAGTAAAAGAAGAAAAAAGAGAAAATATGTGCATACGCCTATAGAGTAAAAAACTAGGTCAGACTCCTCCTGTCACATGATCGTCCTTTCATTGGTTCCTCCAACCCACTCTGCCTTCCTTTTTTTTTTTAAATCATTGTGGTACATTCACTAACTGTGCTTTTCACTGTGGGCCCTTTAAGCAAGACCAACTGAGCAACTGTCACAGGGGCTGCAACTGTCATAGATTCTGCAAATTTGCTTCTGGGCTCTTAAATGCATTTAGTTTAGGAGAGCCTTAAGTATTAATCATGGCTTCTGATTCAAACCCAGCCTCTGAGGATACTTTTCAAGGTAAGAAATTATCAGGAGGGGTTTCCTGCCCTGGCCTTGGCAGTAAATTTTTTTGTGCTGAGATAACGTTTATAATGAGAGGGTTACTGACCCGTAGTCAGTAATGTACGTGCCACGCTGAACGCTTGAGGACTTATTGGCCATGTTTGAGACATGTTTTTCAGAAATAGTGATGCCGTTAAACCCGCTTACCTGCTTTTCTCTTCTCTTGCCAGCTGACAGGGATTGGGGGTTTGGTTTTGACTCCGGAATGCAGATTTTTCTGAGCAAAGTTGTTGCCTCCATGTTTTAAGAAACCGTTTTACAGTTCAGGCTCTCATGTGTTAAATCTTTATCAAAACTACAGGTACTGGGAACAAATTCTCTTTGGTACATGTTTTTAGATATGCTTCATCTGAGAATATTCTCAGAAAAACATTCATGGTTTATTCATTTGTGTACATCTAAGAAGTGACCTCTTTAGTGATTTAGACAGTATCATCTAAGTTACTCTTTTAATGAAAGTTTTTCCACCAATCTTTATTTCAGCTCCAGTGTGCTGCTCTGCTCGTTACAACCTAGCATTTTTGGCCTTTTTTGGTTTCTTCGTTCTCTATTCATTACGGGTGAATCTGAGTGTGGCGTTAGTGGATATGGTAGATTCCAACACGACTACAGCAGATAATAGAACTGCCAACGAGTGTGCAGAGCATTCCACTCCCATAAAAGTTCTTCACAACCAAACGGTCAGTGCTGTTTTTCAAGCAAATGATCTTAATCCTAAAATACTTCCGAGTAAAAATATTGAATTTATTCATCCTACAGAAACACAGACACTTTCTTCATGTAAACTCTGAATCATTTTCTTTTGTGTTTTCCCAGTAACTGGTTAGACAGTTAACTTATAACTGTAGCTGCTGCTGCTGCGCCCTGATCTGTTTGAAAAGCAGTTTTTCAGTTTCCTCCGTAAACATACCGTCCTTGAAGAGAATTTGGAAAAACCTGTCTGGTGTATTAGAAAATTAGGTTGTTTTAGATGTTGCTAAATAGTTTTTATGGGACCATTATTTAATAGCTGTACTACTTAAAAGGGTCCTGTTGCAGGAGGATTAAGATAATCTCAACTACAGGATGAAAAATAAGAATGGGTCAGTTTCAAAAAAAAAAACTCTATACATGCCTCACCTAAGCTGCTGATGTCATTTTGCCTCCCTCATATTATACTGGAATTGATAAGTGCATGTTCATCATTTGTTCAGAATTGAGTTTTACACACTTTCAACATTTTCTTTTGTCTCACATGGGGAGACAATACAGGCGGGAAAGGCTGGTGTCCTTTTTTTGTGTGTGTGGCCACACTGTGCGACATGTGGGATTTTAGTCCCCCAACCAGGGACTGAACCTGCACCCCCGGCAGTGGAAGCGCACAGTCTTAACCACTGGACCGCCAGGGAAGTCCCAGGTGTCCTTTTTTTGTTGTTGGGACGTGGGCCTCTCACTGTTGTGGCCTCTCCTGTTGCGGAGCACAGGCTCCGGACGCGCAGGCTCAGCGGCCATGGCTCACGGGCCCAGCTGCTCCGCGGCATGTGGGATCCTCCCGGACCGGGGCACGGACCCGCGTCCCCCACATCGGCAGGCGGACTCCCAACTACTGCGCCACCAGGCAAGCCCCTGTCCTTTTTTATAAGTGTATTTTCATCCATCTTCAGTGCTCACAAAGGAGCCAAATCCCACGTGGGTGAGTCTCTCCTGCCATTTACAGACAAGATCACTCAAACAGGGAAGAGGGTTTCTGCCCAAACAAGCACATGTACAAAATAATGACTTATCAAAAATCTTTACATTGGACTTCAATAATGTTGCCGAATATGTATTTGGGAACACATCACCCACTTTCCCCACCTCAACCTGTAATTGCTGGACACTTCATGAAGCCCTGGAATTCTACAGAGAAGCTGCAGATTGGTACTCTAAACAAGGATAATTAGGGCTTTGCTTTGTGTGTTTACTTTCGATAAGTACTTTTCATGATCCACCTACTTATTTGCCCTACATCGACAGTAAAAAGAAATCCTGAATGGTTCTTAACATGCGGGTAGGTTACAGGGCTATGTGTGCTGAAGATGTCAGATACTCAGTCACCAGATCTTCATTTTCACCTTACTGTGTACTGCTACTAATTAAAAAACATTTCCTACTCACGTGAAGTTTCTGGCTTGGTTTAAATTCTTGCTCTTTTGTAGAGCTCTATGTCCTTGTTGAAGTGCTTGGTCTGCAATGGTCTATTAATTAATGGTCTCTTAATTATCTATATTTTTGCATACTAGTAGCCAACATTAAGTGACTATTTAGTGTGTGTCAGGCCTTATTTTATGGGCCTTTTTCATTTACTCTTCCCAGATCACAAATCCAGTAAGTAACAGAGCTGGGCTTGAACCCAGGCCGGGCTCCAAAGCCTAGCCTGGCCACTGCAGTATCCTGTTCGTAGCTTTCTGGATTAAACCTCTGCCTTTTTTTGAGCCTTCTTTGTCATGGTCATTACAAAATATCTACAATTCATCGCATAGTCTAGTTTCATAAAATAGCAAGCCTTCCTGAACATTATGACTTGCAATGATTTTCGATTCACTTCTAGAATCTGCATGTCTGTATCACGGTGACTCACCTACCCAGTAGAAAGTCTGCATGTTCTTCAGTCTACAACAGTGGTTCTGGGGAGTTTCCTGGCAGTCCAGTGGGTAGGACTCGGTGCTTTCACTGCTGTGGCCCAGGTTCAACCCCTGGTCGGGGAACTAAGATCCCACAAGCCTCACGGCCAAAAAAACAAACAAACAAAAACAGTGGTTCAAAATTACATTTATATGTACTCACATGCCAGTAAGAGAAAGGAGCCGTTACATCAAGGTCTTAAAAGGCTGTTCTTTTTCCTCCTACTCTTTACAGGGTAAAAAGTACCGATGGGATGCAGAAACTCAAGGATGGATTCTCGGGTCTTTTTTTTATGGCTACATCATCACGCAGATTCCTGCAGGATATGTTGCCAGCAGAAGTGGGGGGAAACTGCTGCTGGGATTTGGGGTCCTTGGCACCTCTGTCTTCACTCTGTTCACTCCCCTCGCTGCAGATTTCGGAGTTGGAGCCCTCATTGCACTCAGGGCCCTAGAAGGACTAGGAGAGGTAATTTTTTTTCTCTTTTGTTATTCTCCTTACCCTATATCACTTTCTTGTCTCCTTAAAGATATCATTCTTGGGCTTCCCTGGTGGCGCAGTGGTTGAGAGTCAGCCTGCCGATGCAGGGGACATGGGTTCTTGCCCCGGTCCGGGAAGATCCCACATGCCGCGGAGCCGCTGGGCCCGTGAGCCATGGCTGCTGAGCCTGCGCGTCCGGAGCCTGTGCTCCGCGACGGGAGAGGCCACAACAGTGAGAGGCCCGCGTATCGCAAAAAAAAAAAAAAAAAAAAAGATATCATTCTACCATAGAAAAATGATTCATTTCATTGGCATATAGAAAGACATTGAATGCTAGAGCTGAACACATTTTACATGTATAACAACAGTTAATAAAATTTCTTAAATTTCAAAAATTATAAAAAAGAAAAACGGATAGTAATAATTTGTTTCTTATTTAGGCAAAAAGAGGCAAAAAGACAAGGTTAATACGGTCATAATAGCTGATAATTATTGATCACTACCTACGAGCCAAGTACTAATCCAAGCACCCCACATGTAATTAATTATGTTTAACGGGCTTCCCTGGTGGCGCAGTGGTTGAGAGTCCGCCTGCCTATGCAGGGGACACGGGTTCGTGCCCCGGTCCGGGAAGATCCCACATGCCGTGGAGTGGCTGGGCCCGTGAGCCATGGCCTCTGAGCCTGCGTGTCCGGAGCCTGTGCTCCGCAACGGGAGAGGCCACAACAGTGAGAGGCCCGCGTACCGCAAAAAAAAAAAAAAACAAAGGATATCATTCTTTGATATATGAATCAGAAAAAATGACACTGGAAGATAATAGGGATTTATTTTTTAGTTAGAAACTGATTGACTATGAAATAACATGAGTAGATTTCACTTGTGGTCAGTGAGGTCTTGAGTGGGGGCACTCCAAAATTAGAAGCTTTACTCAAAGACTAGAGAAAACATTTTCTAGGGGAATACGTCATAGCTTCCCCTACTCCCTTCTACTGAGGAGATAAGAAACCACTATTAAAACCATGAGGACCATCCTACTTCTTGAACTTTGCCACTGTTTACCTCTGCTCCATCATTGATTGCCCAGGTCTAAAACATATTTTACCCAATAGACTATCAAATTGCCTTGTTTTCCTTTAAATTTGTTGTTTTTCATAGAACTTCTTCTTTATCATTTGTTCTTTCTTCTGGTCCTCTAACTTAGAGACAAATAATTTATCGTTTTATGTAGCTATCTTTTTTTTAGTCCTGTGATTCTTCTGGCCTTTCTGCTGCTTTTAAAATTGTTATTATTAATTTTTATCTTTTTTTTTCCTCTCCTCCTAAGATTTCGATCATTTTTTAATTATTTTAAAATTTTAATTTCTTATTTTTTTTCCTTTCCACTTCTCTTTTGCATTTCGTCATGTGTACCTCCACCTTTAAATAATGATCTCGTTTCATTTCTGACTTTGAACTTCTCAAGGCATAGGTTTATTTCGCTCTCTCTTAACATTTCTTTAACCAAGCAAGATAGTGGCCTCTGGGTTTAGTGTACAGCTTAAAGGTTATTTTGTATCATGCTGTGTAGGAAAAACACTGACTGGAGTAGTAAAATCAGAGTTTGAATAATAACTCCACTGTATCTAACGGTGGAACCATAGGTTTTCATATAAATATTATACAAATACAATATATAATATAAATCAAATATATTAAATACCTGCCCCATCGTCAGTCACAGCTCAGATGTGATAATAACTGCTAGAAAACTTTGGAAATTGCCAAGTGCTTTTTAAATGTAAGCTTTGGTCACTCATCTGGACATTCTTATTTTGTCCTTATCGAATAGGGGTATACCAAATAAACCCTTCTTGACTACAAAATAAAATTACCCCCCCACTAACAGGTTCCTTTTCTCCTTATCTAAGTAAAATATATACAGGTCCCTTTTCTCCTTATCTAAGTAAAAAACTAAACCCTCCTTGACTACAAAATAAAATTACCCCCCCCCCCCCACTAACAGGTTCCTTTTCTCCTTATCTAAGTAAAATATATACAGGTCCCTTTTCTCCTTATCTAAGTAAAAAACTAAACCCTCCTTGACTACAAAATAAAATTACTCCCCTACTAACAGGTTCCTTTTCTCCTCATCTAAGTAAAATATATGTTTTACAGATAAACTGAAGTTCTAAGAGGTTAACTGATCTTTCTGAGGCTACACAGCTAGTGAATGGCCAAGGAGAGCTGTGAATCGACTGCTGCAAATCTACCAGAATCTATTCCTTCCTGTTCCCTTGTAGCATCTCCCCCTCTCCCAAGCCTCTGTGAGCCTCCCTGCCTTCACTGTCTTGTTGCTTCTCCATTACCAGTAATTAGTATTTTTTAAAATTGAGGTATAGTAGATGTCCAATATTATATAAATTTCAGGTATATAACAATTCCAAATTTTTATGTATTATACTCCATTTATAGTTATTATAAAACATTGGTTATATTCCCTGTGCTGTATAATATATCATTATAGCTTATTTATTTTATACATAGTAGTTTGCACCTCTTAATCCCCCACTCCTATCTTGCCCCTCCCCTAATTGGCATTTACTAGGCTAATTATCACCAGAAAAGAAAAAAATACCGGTAAACACTCTAATTGAGTGTTTTTTGGTAGTACCATTTTTTGGTAGGACCATTTTTCCTGTTGAGTAAGGTGAATCTGAATTTTCTTCTAGTATCCCACAGTATTAGCTCAGTATTTTTAAAAGTTACATATTGATAACATTCCCATTGCATTCAGGCCATAAATAAAGTAAATGAGGGTTTCCCTGGTGGCACAGTGGTTAAGAATCCGCCTGTCAATGCAGGGGACACGGGTTCAAGCCCTCATCTGGGAAGATCCCACATGCTGTGGAGCAGCTAAGCCCGTGTGCCACAACTAATGAGCCTGCGCTCTACAGCCTGTGCTCTAGAGCCCACAAGCCACAACTACTGGGCCTGCGTGCCACAACTACTGAAGCCCACGCGCCTAGAGTCCAAGCTCCGCAACAAGAGAAGCCACGCAATAAGAAGCCTGTGCACCACAACGAAAGAGTAGCCCCTGCTTGTCACAACTAGAGAAAGCCCTCACACAGCAATGAAGATCCAACACAGCCAAAAATAAATAAATAAATAAATTTATTAAAAATAATAATAATAAAGTAAATGAGTAAAATTCACCGTGGGAGGGTACCTTTATATCCTCATTCAGTACATTCTTTTACATTTTTTGTAACCCTTGCCTTGCAGTCCTCAAATCAGTTGACAGAGTCCACAAGTCTTTGTTCAGATTTTGAAAGTACTTCATTATGAGGTATTTGCACTCAGCACTGTAAAGACATCTCACTCCATGAAACCTGATTCCAGCGTGAGTCTTATCCAGAAACTTCTCTTGCAACAAAATACTCAACTGATTTTAAAATATGAACAAAACTACCTTGCATTTCGTCAGAAATATCTTTTTCCCTTCCCAGGGTGTCACATTTCCCGCCATGCATGCCATGTGGTCTTCGTGGGCTCCTCCTCTTGAAAGAAGCAAGCTTCTCAGCATTTCATATGCAGGTGAGATAACTGTTCTTGTGAAGGTTTTCGCTACAATGTGTTATCTGTATATCAACCTTGGGGGAAGGGCGCAAAGCAGAATCATGCAATGTCAGGTGCTTTCTTTGGGGAAAACTTAAGTTGCAGGGGTATAACTTTATTCTTAATATTCTTCTTTGGCTCACCAGCATATAGCAAAGTGGCTTCATTGACTACTGTCATTTTCTCCGTCTGCCATCATTTATTTCAAAACATGTTGCCTTTTCAGATGTTGATATAGAGAATGCTTTAACAAAACAAAGCCAAAAAAAAAAGCTGGAAAATTGAACACTTTTGTCTTTAAATTGTGATTTGATTTGATCATCTGATAAGCTGGTCATGACTTTCAACCCCTCCCTTCAGACACCTTGTTTTCTATGCATTTATTTGCTATCATTTGGTCTGTAGGTAAGATAGCATGAGCTTTATATGTGAATTATAACTTTTCCAGCTCACACACTGAATGAAAACTTTTTATTTATTTTTTTGACACATAGTGCCTGGCATGGAGCAGATATTCAGTAACTATTCAACCCGGTTTTCTAGGCTTCCTATTCCTTGCCTTCACCCAACTGAAGTTCCCAAACCCACTTTCTGCTTTCCTACTTCCATTCATTTGCTCACCCTGTTACACCTCCCTCTGTATCTTCTTTCTTATGGGACCAGATCTTGCCCATCTTTTCAAAGTCCCACTGCTGCTTCTTACATCTTTTCCTGATCTCTAGAGGTCAGAGGTAATCTGTCCTACATTTGAACTTCCATATTGCTCTGTGACACTCAACACTTTCTAACGTGTAATAATTATTTGTTTATATTTACTTCCTATATAAGACTAAAATTTGAGACCAGAAACAATGTCTGCTTATTTTAGCTCCCACTGTACCTTCTAAGATGTCTTCCGTTTGGTGGTTAAAATGAATTTTATCACTTATTTATCCGAAACAATTGTGTGTAATATATTTGGGGCAAATTAGATTACCAAAAGCTTCGTTCTTTTTTCTCCAGGTGTGCTGCAGTAGGCTATGTTTAGAGACCATCTCTGAGCCTTTCCCCAAACACTTGGCTTTCTAACACATTTACTAGTAATGTGGCATTTACTAGCTCATATTATAATAGGTCTTCTATTGATTGATGCCTTCTAATTCATCAGTAGCTACATAATTGTAACTAATATAACTACATATTAATGTATACATTTTACATATTGTGGGTTTTCTAGTAAATGATCCCTTAAGAGAATGGGTTGTTTATATTTACATGTGACTAACTCAACTCCTATAGGATTTGAGTCACTCTTTCTTTTCTCTATTGTCTGTTATCCGTCTTCTTTAGGCTGTAGACCTGTGTCCCCTCTTTGTTCATTTTTCTCCAAAGTTTACAAAGTCTTTGTTGTTATTCTAGGAGCACAGCTTGGGACAGTAGTTTCTCTTCCTCTTTCTGGTATAGTTTGCTTCTATATGAATTGGACTTACGTCTTCTACCTCTTTGGTAAGTTTATTCAAAAATGTAACCTAAATTATAATGTGATAGGTCCAAAATGTAATAGTGATCTAATAATTAGTTAAAATATGTATATTCCAATTCACTGAAGTACCCATCTCCTAGACCACAAAGCTGTGAAACATTTACTGATAACCTGTTTTTCAAGTTTATGTGGTTAAAATGATCCAGCTGAGTTGTGACCTGATGTTAATTTTGGAATATTTGTTCAATAGAAACTGCTGTTGAATCCAGGACATAAATGCTGTACTTACTATAAAAACTGCTGTGTTGTTTATTATAAAAGATGTATATTTTGAAAATATTTCTTCTCAAACAAAGTAGGATGCTCTCACTTGGTAGTTTTAATCTTTTTTGTTTCTTTGTTTAGTCCCAGGGCCTTTCATTTCCCAATCTCAATAGCAGGACGATACACATATTTAATAAATTAGATTGCCATGTAAACATTTATGCAGGAAATATAGCTGCAATCAAAACAAAAAACATCAATAAACAAAAGCAGATACCTGTGGAAATAATAGATTGTAAACTTTTATTTTTTAAAAGGTTTGTCTGGTAGGCCCTGATAGGCAGAGTCATGTGGTTAAAAGTTGTTCTCTTCAGGTGCAAACTTCCCATTAAAAATAAATAAGTCATGGGGATGTAATGTACAGCACAGTGATATTGTGGTACATACTTTTTTCTTTTTTTTTTTTGGCTGCATTGGGTCTTCGTTGCTGTAGTGGGCTTTCTCTAGTTGCGGCGAATGAGGGCTACTCTTCGTTGCGGTGCACGGGCTTTTCCTTGCAGTGGCTTCTCTTGTTGTGGAGCACGGGCTCTAGGCGCACAGGTTTCAGTAGTTGTGGCTCGTGGGCTCTAGAGCGCAGGCTCAGTAGTTGTGGCACACGGGCTTAGTTGTTCCACGGCATGTGGGATCTTCCCGGACCAGGGATCAAACCCATGTCCCCTGTATTGGCAGGCGGATTCTTAATCATGGCACCGCCAGGGAAGTCCCTGTGGTACATACTTGAAAGTTGCCAAGAGAATAAATCCTAAAAGTTTTCATCACAAGAAAAAAAAATGTTTGTAATTTTGTATGGTGATAGATGGTAGCCAGATATATTGTGGTGATTATTTCGCAGTGTATATAAATATCAAATCATTTTGTTGTCCACTTGAAACTAATGTAATGTTATATGTCAGTTATACTGCAATTTTTTAAAAAAGTTTTTCCTCTTAAAAATTTATAGGAGAAAAAAAAAATTTATAGGAGATAATACAAATAGCAGTTATCCCATTAAAGAATTATGAGAAGAACTTGAAAACAAAGCTGAAACCAATTTTTCATTAAGTTTATAATGACATAATTTTTTCAAGACAGAAAAATTGCTGTTGGTGCATACTAATTTCATTTACCTCTTATTTTTCTATTTTAAGGTATAGTTGGAATCATTTGGTTTATTTTGTGGATCTGGTTAGTTAGTGATACACCAGAAACTCACAAGACAATCTCCCCCTATGAAAAGGAATACATTCTTTCATCATTAAGAAATCAGGTAAGGACTTTGGCACATTTTAAAAATAATTTCAGAATCTTTTTTTTCTTCAGAATTAAGATACCAGTTTTTTTAATAGATATTTCTGTTGTGCACACTCTAGGCAAAGTAGAGCAGGCGAATTAATTAATCTACAAAGTACTGTTTTGTCCAAGAAATGTCAATTCTTTCTAGTTTAAATCTATGAAATCTAAAATCTAGGAATTTATTTAAATCTAGTTTAAATCTATGAAAAATTACTTTTCTAAATCATTTTAAACCTTCTAGAGTAATGATTATCAAGTGAGCCTCCTTTGTCTTCTTAACTAGTAGAAAATAAGATGTGTTATTTACAGAAGGAATCTTATAGCTATACCGTAAATGCTAGTTGTTAGAAAACTAGTGTGTTTTTATCTGTATTTTAGAGTGTGATTTAACAAGGACAGCACATTTATTGTGATATATAATAATATAATATGATATACACCTGTCTGCTCCTCTAGGGTAGCCGTTCAGGAAAAATTTATACTTAACTAAAGTAAGATTTGTTTCACTTAATTGAGCACAATAGCAAGTCAGAAATAAAAGTCTATCATAATTTAATAGTCTATCATAATTTAATTTATGACAAATTATGTATCATAATTTAATACATAATTTATCATAAATTCTCAAGCCATGGGGACAAAATATTTGCCTTTTGGTGGGAATAAAAGAAGAACATTAAAACATTAGGAAAACTAAAATATATACAGTCTTTTCTTTAGCATTGTTAATGGCTTCATAATCACTTTATTTGTTTAAGAACATAAAATATTTCGTGTAAGACTTTTCTTGCCCACTGAGTTATTATTACTGATATTTTCAATTTTTATATATAGTAAACCAGACAGTAATTAAACATTTACTCACTCACATTTCCTTTTTTTTTTTGGCTGCATTGGGTCTTTGTTGCTGCTCACAGGCTTTCTCTAGTTGCAGCGAGTGGGGGCTACTCTTTGTTGTGGTGCGCAGGCTTCCCATTGCGGTGGCTTCTCTTGCTGCGGAGCACGGGCTCTAGGCACACGGGCTCCGTAGTTGTGGCTCACGGGCTTAGTTGCTCTGCAGCATGTGGGATCTTCCTGGACCAGGGCTCAAACCCATGTGCCCTGCATTGGCAGGCGGATTCTTAACCACTGTGCCACCAAGGAAGTCCCGCATTTCTTTTTAAGTTTTACAATTTGCTACAAAGATCTCTATAAACTGCTGAATTTTAAGAAATATGGCATCGCTTGGTCTTTGCCAAAGGTTGACAAAAATCTGCAAGAAATCACCAATGTAATAAAGAAAGTTACTTTGAGATCTCAGTGTTCTCTGAGATGTTAATCAAATGAATCACCCACTTTTTCTCACTAAGGAACAGATTAAAAGACTTAAATGCATTGTAAATGGGTCTTGCCACGTAAAACTTGATACATCTTATATATACAATGGAATATTACTTGGCCATAAAAAAGAATAAAATTTTGCCATTTGCAGCAACATGGATGGACCTGGAGGGTATTATGCTTAGTGAAATAAGTCAGACAGAGAAAGACAAATACTATGTCTTTTTATTTATATGTGGAATCTAAAAAATAAAACAAATGAACAAATATTAAACAGAAACAGGCTCACAGATACAGAGAACAAACTAGTGCTTACCAGAGGGAGAGGGGTCGGGGCAGAGGCAAGTTAGGTGAAGGGGATTAAGAGGTACAAACTATCAGGTAAAATAAGTAAGTTACAAGGATGTAATGCACAGCACAGGAATGTAGTCAACATTTTATAATAACTTCGTATGGAGCATAAGCTATAAAAATACTGAATTACTCTTTTGTACACCTGAAACTAATATAATATTGTAAGTCAACTATACTTCAATTTTTTAAAAAACTTGATATGTTTTCTCACACTTTTTCAGCATTGATGATTAATTTCCTTCTTCTAAAACTTCATTTTTATCATTCTTTTTGTGGACTTATGAAACCTTTTAGTTTATTTAGTTTTTTTTAAAGCTAGCTTAATATATGCCTAAATCTGTCCATTATCCAAACCTAAGGTTAATTTGTTTTTCCATATGCTTCAGAAATTGGAATAGTCAGAAGCAAGAGGAATTAGCGGAATTAGGTTTCATAGAACTCCAAACTGCATTCTTACACCAAATGACATTGTAGTTGAAAATGTCATAAAATACTGTGTTACATGAAGCTCCACTTTTAAATCTTGGATCCAAGAAATGTTCGGCGTGTGCTGTACTTCATTCATTCCTTAAACGTTTTTTGAAAGCTTACTGTGTCCTAGGTTCTTTGTCAGGTACTGAGGACTAAAAAATTAATCAAAGAGAGGGAATGAACAAGACATGGTTCCTGTGGGACCTGTGATCTCCAGAGGGAGACAGACATGGATGAACAGAATTTCAATATAATACAGGCTGAACAGTGCTGTGCTACAGGTTACACAGTGCATCGTTGGTACAGAGAAGGCAGGGGTCTTCAGCCAGCCTAGGAACAGATAGGAAAAGCTCTGGTGTTGATGGTCTCTGGCCAAAGACTGTCAGCAACATACCTGTAGTTGAACAAAGGGGTTTCTTTCTTTCTTCCTTTTTTTTTTTTTTTCTTTTTAAGTGTGGAACGCTTCGTGAATTTGCCTGTCATCCTTGTGCAGGGGCCGTGCTAATCTTCTCTGTATTGTTCCAGTTTTAGTACATGTGCTGCCAGTGTGAACACGATGTTTCTTGTTTTGCTGCAGTGAAGAAGAAAGCACACCATGAGGAACCACAGGGCATCCCAGCGAGAGAGCAGAGGGCAGCTTGTTATAGCTTAGACTTGTGTTAGGAAGCAGTAGTGACTCACATTAGCTGGGAGAGGAAGGTTTTGCGCCTTTGTGTGGTTCATACCTTCTTGTTTTGTTGTTGTTGTTTTGTTTTTGGGGGGTGTTTTTTTTGACCACACTGAGCGGCATGCTGGATCTTAGTTCCCTGACCACAGATCGAAACTATGCCCCCTGCATTGGGAGCCCAGAGTCTTAACCACTGGACCTCCAGGGAAGTCCTCATAGATTTTGTTTTCGTCTGTGCTCAGAGGTGATTAAGGAGTGGCCTATTTGTCTCATTCCATCATTCTCTTTTTTTTTTTTTTTTTTTTTTTTTTTTTTTGCGGTACGCGGGCCTCTCACTGTTGTGGCCTCTCCCGTTGCGAGCACAGGCTCCGGATGCGCAGGCTCAGCAGCCATGTCTCACGGGCCCAGCCGCTCCGCGGCATGTGGGATCTTCCCGGACCGGGGCACCAACCCGTGCCCCCTGCATCAGCAGGCGGACTCGCAACCACTGCGCCACCAGGGAAGCCCCATCATTCTTATAGAGTGACTTTGTTCACAGTCAATGGAGCACACTGTGGCCCAGCTGTTAGAAGCAGGCCAGCTCAGGTGACAGCAGCCAGAGGCTGCTTGTTTCTTTCTTACTGGTAAAGGCTGTATCTGCACAATCTTGAAAGAGAAGTTGGAGTTAACCAGGCAAATTGGGAGAGTGAGAGATGTGCGGGCATCCCAGGCCAAGGATGTGGTATAAGCAGAGACAGAGGAGAGAGAGTCGTACCTGCCAGGATAGTGCCAGGAGTCAGGTATTGCTGCAGGTAAAAGGCAAAGGCAGATAGTGGCAGGAGATTGTAGGGCGTGGGCAGAAGCCTGATCATGGAGCGTCCGGTACACCCCGCTGAAGAGCTTAGACTTTATCCTTTAGGCACTGGGATGCCATGAACTGTTTGTAAGCTTGAGGTGACAGAGTGAAGTTTGAGTTTTATAAAGCTTACGCTAACAGCTGTGTGGAGAGAAGGTCCGAGCCAGACAAGCAGGGGCTCCAGTTATAATGCTCTCTCAGTTATCCAGCTAAGAAAAGCCTGTACTTATAGGCAGAAATGTGATTTCATTCTTGCAATAAGTAGATTCTACATTTATGACAGCATGGATAGTTCTAATTCTGATTCAGAAATGTTACAAGAGAGGAATAAAATCTTCAGGGCACTCTGCAGGTAAACTCAGAAGGCCAGCTCATGACTAGCTCATGGATAGACTGCCTATAGTAAGTAACTAGTGAGTACTTTAAGATCATCAACTACTGCTCTGTGTTGAAGATATCCCTTTTTTTTTTTTTTTTTCAGATGTAGAAGGAAGGATTTATTATTACTTGCAACGAGTAAGGAGAACACCGGGGATTTTCCCCAAAGCAATGCCTCTCTCTCTTTTTTTTTTTAAATTGAAGTATAGTTGATGTATAGTATTATGTAACTTACAGGTATACAATATAATGATTCACAATTTTTAAAGGTTATGCTCCATTTATAGTTATTATAAAATATTGGCTATATTCCCCATGTTGCACAATATATCCTTGTAGCTTATTTTATACCTAATAGTTTGTACCTCTTTATCCCCTACCCTTATGATGCCCCTCCCCCCTTCCCTCTCCCCACTGATAATCATTAGTTTTTTCTCTATATCTGTGAGTCTGCTTCTTTTTTGTTATCTTCACTAGTTTGTTGTATTTTTTTTAGATTCCACAATTAATGATATCATACAGTATTTGTCTTCCTCTGTCTGACTTATTTCACTTAGCATAATGCCCTCCAAGTCCATCCATGGTGCTACAAATGGCAAAATTTCATTCTTTTTTACAGCTGAATAGTATTCCATTGTGTATGTTAACCATATCTCTTTATCCATTCCTCTGTCGATGGACATTTAGGTTGCTTCCATGTCTTGGCTATTGTAAACAGTGCTCCAATGAACACTGGGGTGCATGTATCCTTTCGGACCATATTTTTCTCCAGATATATGCCCAGGAGTGGGATTGCAGAGTCATATGGTAGCTCTATTTTTAGTTTTTTAAGGAACCTCCATACTGTTCTCCATAGTGGCTGCACCAATTTACATTCCCAACAACAGTGCAAGAGGGTTCTCATCTCTCCACACCTTCTCCAGCATTTATTGCTTGTGGATTTTTTGATGATAGCCATTTTGACTGGTGTGAGGTGTATCTCATTGTAGTTTTTTTAAATATTTATTATTTATTTGGCTGCCCTGGGTCTTAGTTGCAGCACGTGAGGTCTTCGTTGCTGCACGCAGGATCTTCATGTGGGATCTTCATTGCAGTGTGCAGCATCTTTAGTTGTGGCATGAAGGATCTTTAGTTGCAGCATGCAGGATCTTTTTTTTTTTAGTTGCAGCATGCAGAGTATTTAGCTGCGACATACGGGATCTTTTAGTTGTGGCATGCAGACTCTTAGTTGCGGTATGTGAGATCTAGTTCCCTGACCAGGGCTCAAACCCAGGCCCCCTGCGTTGGGAGCACGGAGTCTTACCTGCTGGACCACCAGGGAAGTCCCCTCATTGTAGTTTTGATTTGCATTTCTCTAATATTTAGCAATGTTGAACATCTTTTCATGTGCCTCTTGGCCATCTGTATGTCTTCTTTGGAGAAGTGTCTATTTAGGTCTTCTTTCCATTTTTTATTGGATTGTTTGTTTTTTTGATGTTGAGTTGTATGAGCTGTGTATATATGTTGGATATTAACCCCTTATCAGTCATATCATTTGCAAATATATTCTCTCATTCAGTAGGCTGTCTTTTCGTTTTGTTGATGGTTTCCTTTGCTGTGCAAAAGTTTTTAAGTTTCATTAGGTCCCATTTGTTTATTTTTGCTTTTATTTACTTGGCTTTAGAAAACAGATCCAAGAAAATATTGCTACAATTTATGTCAGAGGGTGTTCTGCCTATGTTTTCCTCTAGGAATTTTATGGTATCCAGTCTTACATTTAGGTCTTTAATCCATTTTTAGTTATTATTTTTGTGTCTGGTGTTACAGAATGTTATAATTTTTTCTTTTACATGTAGCTGTCCAGTTTTCCCAGCATTGCTTATTGAAGAGACTGTCTTTTCTCCATTGTATATTCTTGCCCCCATTGTTGTAGATTAATTGACCATAAGTGCCTGGATTTATTTCTGGGCTTTCTATTTGGTTCCATTGATCTATGTGTCTGTTTTTGTGCCAGTACCATACTGTTTTGATTACTATAGCTTTATAATAGTCTGAAGTCAGGAGCACATTCCTCCAGCTCTGTTCTTCTTTCTCAAGATTGTTTTGGATATTTGAGGTCTTTTATGTTTCCATACAAATTTTAAAATTATTTGTTCTGGTTCTGTGCAAAAAAGCCATTGGTATTCTGATAGGGAGTGCATTGAATCTGTAGATTGCCTTGGATAGTATGGTCATTTTAACAATATTAATTCTTCCAATCCAAGAACACATTATATGAAGGTCTCTTTTTAAAAAAATTTTTAAGACATTACCACTTTACCCATTGAAGTTTTCTTTTCTCAAGAGATCTCGTATTGGTTTTTTTCTTTTCTTAAGTCTTTTTTTAAAAACATTTATTTATTTATTTGGCTGAGCCAGGTCTTAGTTGCAGCATGCAGGATCTTCAATCTTCGTTGCAGCATGCAGGTTCTTTAGTTGCAGCATGTGGACTCTTAGTTGTAGCATGTGGGAGTAGATCTGCTTTTGGTTTTTTTCTTTTCTTTACTTAAGTCTTTTTTTTTTAATATTTATTTATTTATTTATTTGGCTGTGCTGGGCCTTAGTTGCAGCACACAGGATCTTCAGTCTTCATTGCAGCATGCAGGTTCTTTAATTGCAGCATGTGGACTCTTAGTTGCGGCATGTGGGATCTAGTTACCTGACCAGGGATCAAATGCAGGCCCCCTGCATTGGGAGCATGGAGTCTTAGACACTGGACCACCAGGGAAGTCCCTTTACTTAAGTCTTGAGAACAGCATGTTTTATAACTGTTTTGCTTCTCTTTTATACCTTTTAGAAAGAGTGTACAATTTTGCAGCCTTAAGCAAATGAGGGCTCTGGCTTGAATATTTAGTTGACCTAACTTAAGAACATGTATTGCATGCAGCTTTTTCTAAACCAATTTGCTTTTATTTGCATTTGACAGGAAGACATTTTTTTTGTGAAGTTGCACATAGAAGGTACTCAAATGTTGTTGAATGTCCTTACCCTTCCTTTATAGTCTAGAAGAATTTGCTCATCTGACAACAAATACATTTTTGTTTTGTCCTTTTCTGCTTCAACTTGTATGAAGAAAAAGCTGTGTGGGCTATTATTGCTAATTTAATGATGCATTCTCTCTACAAGATCCAAGACCTCATTGATTGTTCCTTCAGAAATTCCCTTACTCAAATATCTAAAGAAAATTTGCTCCCAGCCAAGAGGGGCTAGAGCTGGTTCACAGGCTACTTCAGGGTTCACAGCTGGGAGCAAGATCTGTATGTCTTTTACATAACACACAGGCATGCGTGACTCCTGCCAGGTCCCTTGACGTGTTTCTAGATCCGTCTGCCCCCAGAAAGGCACTTTTGCCCGTGGATGGATGCCAAATTGTTGCTGGGGGTAGAGGACAATGGATACCAGTAGGGGACATATTATTTGGCCATCTTGCTGACATCACTCTCCACATATAGCTGGTTATGGTTGAGTGATTCTCCAGAAACATCAGATTATCAAAAATTCAATTGATATACTGCAAAAATATTCCAGTATGGCTCAGTTTGCTTCAGTTTTGCTTCATTTGTACAAGCAAGATTACGCCTAAATACTGGTGAAGAGCTACGAAAGCTATCATCAGAGCTTCCAAAACATCACCATCAGTAAGTGTAAATACATGCAGCATGAGTCTTAAAATTATTACATATTTCACGTTAAAGTTTATATTTCCAGGAGGGGGGAATACCTTATTCAGAATATATTTAGTTTTCAGAGATCAGATACATTTAAGCTCGTATCTTTCAACACAGAAGTGTGATTTCGTTTCCTTTGTGAGTTTCACAGCCACGTAAAAAGAGCTATATTCCAAATTCCTTTAAACTCTAAAATCTCTAGACTGGTTTTTTCCTTCCTCTTTGTCCTAAGATTTTCAAGCAAGGGGTGGCAGAGGGCAGGGGGGAGGTTGCAGAATTCTTTAATTACTACAGCAGAGGATCCCAAAGTTTGCTACACTTTGAAATCACCTGGGGATCTTTAAAAAATACAGCCACCTACCTCCTACACGCCTCCCAACCTGATTTAATTGGTCTCAGTGTAATATTGGAGTGTTTTAAGCTCCCCCGGTGATTCTGATGTGCAGCAAAGTTTGGGAACCACTGCTGTGTAGAATCACCAGGGAAGCTTTTTAAAATATATGCCTTGCTCTAGAGCCCGCGAGCCACAACTACTGAAGCCTCCACGCCTAGAGCCCGTGCTCCGCAAGAGAAGCCACCGCAATGAGAAGCCTGCGCACCGCAACAAAGAGTAGCCCCTGCTCACCGCAACTAGAGAAAGCCCGCGCGCAGCAACGAAAACCCAGTGCAGCCAAAACTAAATAAGCAACAAATAAATAAATAAAAGAAAAATGAATCCCTTTTGATAAATAAATAAATAAATAAAATATATGCCTTGGCCCTCCACTCAGAAGTTTGGCTTTGGCTTTGATTCAGCAGGTCTGGGGTAGAACACAGCCATCTGTAATTTTGAAGTGTCAAAGGTGATTCTGAAGCGTAGCTGGAATCGAGAACCACTGCTATGTAAGAATAAATGTCCCCTCTCCTTCTCTGCTCCCACCTCCCCTACATCTTTGACATAGTGGAGAACACAAGAGCATATCTACCAAGTCACAACGAAAGTCCCTAGAAAAAGGCCACAAGAAGGTTAATACTGGTTCTTCCTTTTTTTTTTTTTTTTTTGGGGGGGGGTTCTTCCTCTTTTTGAAATAATAGTGAACCTGGAGGTAGAAACATAGATTGCTCTAGCTTTTGAGGAAGACATAGCAGAGCCTCAGGATATAGGAAATGTAAGGAACTGATTTCCCAGGCCAGTGGTCTTCAGGCTTTACTTAATCATGCATCAATAAAGCAATGGGGACAGGGGCTTAACAACCTGAATATATGCATGTTTTTACAGTTATCTACATGCACTGCTGTACGTATGGACGTTATAAAACGTCCATAAAGATAGGCTCTTTAAAGGGTGAGTAAGGTGAAATAAACAGTATGTACATCATTTTTGAATTTTAATAGGAGAAACCTTTTTATCACTTAAAATTAGTAATGATATGTTGTTTAATGGGACCAGTGTGTTTGAATACGGTGTATTTTTTTAAATAAATTTATTTATTTATTTATTGGCTGCATTGGGTCTTTGTTGCTGTGCACAGGCTTTCTCTAGTTGCAGCGAGCAGGGGCTACTCTTTGTTGTGGTGCGCAGGCTTCTCATTGCGGCGGCTTCTCTTGTTGCGGAGCACAGGCTCCAGACGCGCAGGCTCAGTAGTTGTGGCGCACGGGCTTAGTGGCTCCACGGCATGTGGGATCTTCCCAGGCCAGGGCTTGAACCCATGTCCCCTGCACTGGCAGGCGGATTCTTAATCACTGCACCACCAGGGAAGTCCCAATACGGTGTATTTGATGAGCCTGCCATTATTTCGCTTGGTGAGGTAGCTGACAAAGGACTCAAGAGGAAAAGTGTCAATTCTACTATTTTCTTGGTGTTCACTCGTGCTTACATTATTAGACTTCTGTTTACTTTCTCCTTAAGAATCTTTTGAAGACATTGTTTGATTTTGTAGATTTGTTTTAATTAAGACTGGCTAATAAAATCCATAAATCCATTTTAAAAGGCAGATGTAAACTGTAACATGCTGTAATATTACACCGAGGGCAGACCAACGAGTAAGGATGCCATTAACCCCTTTTCATTGGGGAGATCATACAACATGTGATGGTCTGACATATTCCAGGGCCAACCTATTTGTTAAACATTAATAGAGCTTAATTTCTCTTTGTACAATAAAAGTGAGTATAGATAGAAGATCTGTTATGTCTTTCCACACCATGGAGGATTATCTTGCTGGGGTGCTTACATGCTGCTTTGAAGACCGTCACTCCAGATGGCTACATAAAAACCTTCTATTGCACGGTTCTTATAGATCATTGTAAATGAATAAAGATGGGAGAATGAAATATGAATTCTAATAGGACTTCTAATCTCTTTCCTTTGCCCTTATGTCAGCCTCTGAATTTGATTATTAAACTGTCCTCTGTTTTTTAGGTGGAAAAAGTAATATTGCAGGTGACTTCTGACATTCGTAAGGAGTATTTAGTTTGACATTTTAGCTCTAAGATTACATTTCTGTTTTTTCTTCAGATCTGAATCATGGAGTTTCTATTGCTGTTTAATACTTTAAAAGAGTTGTTTAAAAATCTGGGATTTAGTAATCAAGGTTGATAACGTATTCTAGATGGAATTTTAGCTGATCGGATACAGATCTAAACATAGCATGAACATAGCTGTAGCTTATCCTAATTATGCCTGTTTTTTTTTTTTTTTTTCTTTTTCAGCTCTCTTCACAGAAGTCAGTGCCATGGGTACCTATGCTGAAATCACTAGCACTTTGGGCTATTGTAGTTGCACATTTTTCTTACAACTGGACTTTTTATACTTTATTGACCTTATTGCCTACTTATATGAAGGAGGTCCTAAGGTTCAATATTCAAGAGGTAAGAAAACATAAGTATCTGCCTCTTATAGAGAGTATACAGAATTTGTTTTTATCTATGTGAGACTCAGTTATTTTTCGTCTTCCATTTTACTCTGATATACTAAATTCTAGAGACTGCTCTTTTTAGCCTTGCTTGTTCCTTTCCTCTGTGTGTGTTAACTCTTGATTCAGAGTATCTTGGCTGGTATGCCCTTTAACTGTGAAGGTCTTACTAGTCCCCAGGAACATGCCAGGATCTCAGATGATAAATGCAGGTGGTACCATATTCCGTTGGGATGGTAGCCCGACTCTGCTGGGAGCCAAGAGGGGTGTTGGGAGACACAAGGTTCTTGTACAGAAGTCACTCTGCAGTGTTATCCAGGTGTTGGCAGAGCTATAGTTGCAAAGCTGTGTGAGACAGACCCCCCACTAAAACTGCCAGTTCCTTCTGAACTCATCAAACTGAGGCAATTCCTATTATCTCTATGTTGACGGAATTTGTCTTTAAAGAGATTGAAGAAAAACCTAAAGAGAAAGAGGCACAGTTTGTAAGTAAATTTGGTCGTGTTTTTGCCTTCAAGATGAAGGATAAATCAAAGATGTGAAGGTTAGCAGCTAAAATGATAAAACTCTTAGAAGTGTCCATCTTTGTGACTTTGGGCTGGGCAACAGTTTCTTACATATGACACCAAAAGCACACAATGACCAAAGGAAAATATAGATAAATTGGGCTTCATCAAAATTGAAAACTTTTGTGCCTCAAAGGACACTATCGAGAATAAAAACCCACTGAATGGGAGAAAATGTTTGCAAATCATATATCTGATAAATATATAAAGAATTTATACAACTCAATAATAGAAGGATAAATAACCCAATTTTTTAAATGGGCAAAGGATTTGAATAGACATTTCTCCAAAGATATGCAAGTGACCAATAAGCCCAGGTAATGATGCTCAACATTATTACTCAATGGTTTGCACAGCAAAGGAAACCATAAACAGGATGAAAAGACAACCCTCAGAATGGGAGAAAATATTTGCAAACGAAGCAACTGACAAAGGATTAATCTCCAAAATATACAAGCAGCTCATGCAGCTCAATATCAAAAAAACAAGCAAGGGTCTTCCCTGGTGGCATAGTGGTTAAGAATCTTCCTGCTAATGCAGGGGACACGGGTTTGAGCCCTGGTCCAGAAAGATCCCACGTGCCGCGGAACAACTAAGCCTGTGTGCCACAACTACTGAGTCTGCACGCTAGAGCCCGCAAGCCAAAACTACTGAGCCCGCATGCCACAACTACTGAAGCCCGTGTGCCTAGAGCCCGTGCTCCACAATAAGAGAAGCCACTTCAATGGGAAGCCCATGCACCACAACAAAGAGTAGCCCCTGCTTGCCACAGCTAGAGAAAGCCTGTGCACAGCAACAAAGACCCAACACAGCCAAAACTAATAAATTAATTAATTTTTAAAAAAAATAAGCAACAAAATCCAAAAATGGGCAGAAGACCTAAATAGACATTTCTCCAAAGAAGATATACAGATTGCCAACAAACACATGAAAGGATGCTCAACATCACTAATCATTAGAGAAATGCAAGTCAAAACTACAATGAGGTACCACCTCACACCGGTCAGAATGGCCATCATCAAAAAATCTACAAACAATAAATGCTGGAGAGGGTGTGGAGAAAAGGGAACCCTCTTGCACTGTTGGTGGGAATGTAAATTGATACAGCCACTATGGAGAACAGTATGGAGGTTCTTAAAAAACTAAAAATGGAATTACCATATGATCCAGCAATCCCACTACTGGGCATATACCAGAGAAAACCATAATTCAAAAAGAGTCATGTACCACAATGTTCATTGCAACACTGCTTATGACAGCCAGGACATGGAAGCAACCTAAGTGTCCATCGACAGATGCATGGATAAAGAAGATGTGTCACATATATACAATGGAATATTACTCAGCCATAAAAAGAAACAAAACTGAGTTATTTGTAGTGAGGTGGATGGACCTAGTGACTGTCATACAGAGTGAAGTAAGTCAGAAAGAGAGAAACAAATACCGTGTGCTAACACATATATATGGAATCTAAAAAAAAAAGGTTCTGATGAACCTAGGGGAAGTACAGGAATAAAGACACAGACGTAGAGAATGCTCTTGAGGACACAGGGAGGAGGAAAGGTAAGCTGGGAGGACGAAGTGAGAGAGTAGCATTGACTATGCTGGTATATACACTACCAAATGTAAAATAGATAGCTAGTGGGAGCTGCACTGCACAGGGAGATCAGCTCGGTGCTTTGTGACCACCTAGAGGGGTGGGATAGGGAGGGTGGGAGGGAGATGCAAGAGGGAGGGGATATGGGGAGATATGTATACACATAGCTGATTCACTTTGTTATACAGTAGAAACTAACACACCATTGTAAAGCAATTATACTCCAATAAAGATGTCAAAAAATAAAATTTATTTGCCAAAACAATATATATATATATATATATATATATATATATATATATACAGAAATGGAACACAAAACCATAATGAGATACCACTTCACACCTATTAGAATCAGAAAACCAATAACAAGTGTTGGTGAGGATGTAGAGGAAACAGAACCCTCACACATTGCTGGTGGGGATGTCGCTGTTATGGAAAACAGTTTGGCAATTCCTCAGAAAGTTAAACATAAAGTTATTATTATGACCCAGAAATTCCATTCCTGGGTCTATACCCAAGAGAACTGAAAACATCTGTGCACACAAAAACATGTACATGTACACAAAAGTTCATAACATTATTCATAATGATGAAAACGTGGAAACCACCCGAATATGTATCAGCTGGTGAATAGATAAACAAAATATGTTATCTTCCACAGTGGACTGTTACGCAGCCACAGAGTGGAAGCCCTGGAAGTAAAGCAGAAGCCTGGGTGGTGAATGTGATGATAGCAAGGCTGACTGCACAACTGCATTGGTTACAAGGACTTAGAGCTGTCAACAGTGTTAAAGTGAACTGTTCCGTCACCTCACTTCCAAGGCATACTGAAAACACTGGCCACATGGACCGAACCTTAAACGTCACCCAAACAGCTAAGCTGTGAAGAACTCCTCTAGTTACTTTTGAAAAAAGAGATCCATTATACTTGAAATATATCCACCAATTGCATTGACAGAAGTTCACCTGAAATAAGGCTTTACCAATAGCGTGGGACGGATTTGTTGCAAGCAACCTTGCTTTTCCTAAGCTCTCTGTTAACAGAGCCTGTCTCCTACTGTAGTGACAAATTGCATGCAAATTTAAAGATCATTCCACTGATGCTTCTATTTGCAATTTTCCCAGGAGAACTATAGAAAGAATGAAATATCAATAGCTTACTGGTAATTAGTATATGTACTTAATTGCCTTCATTTATTTTTTTATTTTTATTTTTTTTTGTGGTACACGGGCCTCTCACCGTTGTGGCCTCTCCCGTTGCGGAGCACAGGCTCCGGACGCGCAGGCTCAGCAGCCATGGCTTATGGGCCCAGCCGCTCCGCGGCATGTGGGATCTTCCCAGACCGGGTCACGAACCCGTGTCCCCTGCATCGGCAGGCGGACTCTCAACCACTGCGCCACCAGGGAAGCCCACGTTTGTTTTTTTTTAACTGCATCTTGATTTTGCGTACTTTAATTTCGGAACAAAATAAACAAAAAAAAACACAATACACAACCTTCAAACCCCATGTCAAATGTGGAAAGGGATAGGACTTGAGGCCCTTGTATCCTGCCTTAGACAGAAGGACAAAAATAAAACCACTAGACGTCAGCAGAGGGAGCCAGGTGGGCCAGGGCCACTGGGGCTGCCGCTGGGGGAGCCATGGGGACACTCTACGGAGGGAACAAAGTCTGCAGATAGCGCTGTCACTTCATCCTCATCAGTGCCCCTGCCCAGCTCGATCATGCAGTAGAAGCGGTTGGAGCAGGTCTGGGGATCCTCAAGCGAGAAGCCGGAAGAGAGCAGTATAGTTTCGAGCAGCACCTAGACGGTGCTCACTTTAGAATAATTCATTAAGCTATACATTTGACTTATGTGCTTTTCTCTATCTGAATTTTATTTTATAATAAAAATTATTTTTAAAGTAAATAACTAAATGAAAACTGTCCCGTGGGGGAAAATCCATAGGCTAATAGGAGGACGTCTTCTCTCACCGAAGCTACAGCCCAAGTCCCAAAATAACATTCAAGATTACCCTGAGCATACTGCACTATGGGAGCTCTGGTTGCCTCTGAGACAGGCTCTCTGGGACTGCATTGAACTGAATCCCATAATCCTTAGAAAAATCAGACTTATTTGCTGTATTATATAAAAATTAACAGAATACTGCTATGTATCTCCTTTGCTTTCACATGGTGGTGGATGTGTGTGTGTGTATATGTTGTTTTGGTTCTTCCTCCCTCCATAATTAATTCCGGATCTTCTTATTCCTTCCAGAACGGGTTTTTATCTGCAGTCCCTTATTTAGGCTGTTGGTTATGTATGATCCTGTCTGGTCAGGCCGCTGACAATTTAAGGGCAAAATGGAATTTTTCAACTCTATGTGTTCGAAGAGTTTTTAGCCTTATAGGTAGGTAAAAATGAATCAGGTTTGGTTTCGGTTTACAATTATTTACTGTGTTTACAAGGCAAGGCAAAATAAAAATGATAATAGTAGTCATTTGTTCACATATTAAAACAATATATTTTAATGCATGTAGTGCATGTCTATACAAGATGGTTCTTTTTGAATGATGCATTTTGAAGATTAAGATTTATAATATCCTATTATATCTACCATACTCTTGTAACTATAAAAAAAGGCATGCTTTGCTGAATATCTTCCCCAGAATTTTTTTTTAATTTATTTATTTTATTTATTTATTATTGGCTGTGTTGGGTCTTTGTTGCTGCACGCGGGCTTTCTCTAGTTGCAGTAAGCGGGGGCTACTCTTTGTTGTGGTGTGCGGGCTTCTCATTGCGGTGACTTCTCTTGTTGCGGAGCACGGGTTCTAGGTGCGCGGGCTTCAGTAGTTGCAGCGCACGGGCTTAGTTGCTCCGCGGCATGTGGGATCTTCCCGCACCAGGGCTTGAACCCGTGTCCCTTGCCTTGGCAGGCAGATTCTTACCCATTGCGCCACCAGGGAAGTCCATCTTCCCCAGAATTTTAAAAATCACTTTGTTTTCAACTCTAAGTTTGCAATGAAAATAAGATTTTTAAGTCTCCATCCCTTTTCTATTTTAAATTTCAATCAAAAATGTATACTAACATTATTATATCAAATGAGGAGCTATAAATCAAAGCTGTAACTCAAAGGAAGCTTAAATAATCATGTGTTTCAGAGTCTGATTTCAGAAATGTGAATTTTAGAACTATGTAGGACAGGGACTTCCCTGGCACTCCAGTGGCTTCCACTGCAGGGGGCACGGGTTTGATCCCTGGTCTGGCAACCCACATGCCATGTGGCGTGGCCAGGAAATAAATTTTTAAAAAAACAAAAAAACACAAAAACCCATGTAGGACAATTATTCGAGTAAGTAGAGACCCTCAAAGTCACTGATGACTGTACTTCCATAATTACATTGTAAAGGGACCCTATTCAATGTAATTCTGAAAACACCTTCTGAGCACCTGCAGCTACAATGTGCTGTCCAGTCCCACTGCTTACTGACCTCGACTCTGGAGAAATTTTTCCACATCTACAAGTGAAATAAATCCCTTTAGATTTAATTCGATTTTTTCTTTTTTGGCTTTCTGTGGACCTGCTCTGTCTAGTACAGTAGCCACTAGCCATATGTGGCTGTTTAAATGTAACTGAAATTTAAAAATAAGTTCCTTGGTTGCAGCATATACAAATACAGCATTTCCATCATCACAGAGAGTTGTTGGATGGCACTGCTATTGACACAGAGAGAAAACAGCAGCCCACTCGTTAGGTCCCTTCCTGGATTACTTGTATTTTATGCTTAACTGCCTGTAATAAACTCCACGTATCGTTTTCAGTTGTCAAAACCTAGATGGAGTGTTTTTCTAACTTTATCCAGCAAAGTTTATTATTTAGTTTATCTTCTTTGGTTATGTGAACTTTGAATCACATTCTGTATCAACTATTGCTTCTCTCTAGAACCATATTCTTCAGTCATTCTCTTGTTCTTTTCTTAAACATTGTAGAACTTTGAGTGCTGGTCACATGTAGATTTAATAACATTGCATAGTGAGATTTTTGTTTTTTATGTTTTATAATAGTTGCATTAATCCTATATGTTTTCCAGCCAATTTTTTTTTCATGAAACTAATTTAAACTGAGTCTTCTAGGCAATATACTGTTTCTACAGTAGATGGCAGTAATTTCAAATCTCAGATTTATGCTATATTAAAGAGCAAGCAAATATTAATGCTGGGGCTTCCTTTTTTTCTTTTTATAATTTTTTCACTCCAGGAATGATTGGACCTGCAGTATTCCTGGTAGCCGCTGGATTTATAGGTTGTGATTATTCTTTGGCTGTTGCGTTCCTAACCATATCCACAACACTGGGAGGCTTTTGCTCCTCTGGATTTAGCATCAACCATCTGGACATTGCTCCTTCGTGAGTACTGATATATAAAGATTCGTTCTGACTGACTTGAAACTATTTCCTTTAAGTGTGGTAAAATATATATAACATAAAATTTGCCGTTTTTAAGCATATAGTTCTGTGGCATTAAGTACATCCATTCACATTATTATGCAACCATCAGCATGATCCATTCCAGAACGTTTTTATCTTCCCACACTGAAACCCTGGACCCATTAAACACTAGCTCCCATTCCCCCCGCTCACGCCCCAGCCCCTGGCAACTGCCATTCTACTACTTTCTGTCTCTATGCATTTGACTACTCTAGGAATGACACCACACAGCTAGTAAATGATAGAGCCACAACTTCCCCCTAAAATCTTACTTTTAATCCCAGAATTCTTTCTACAGCTATTTCTCTGGAAATATTCTTTGGGCCTGTGCCAGTTGACAAGGTAGAGGAGGGGATTATGTAAATATTTTAACCCAGGGGATTTGATGCACTTAATTTTTTTTTAAATAATGAATATGAATTTATTTTTGGAGAAAAGGCCAGTGGTCTCCTGCCACCTTTCCCCTACCCCCAGTTCTTCCCACCTAGACTACCACAGAATCTTCTGATTTCTGTTAATCCTTGTCTCCCATCCCTTCAATAAATACTTCTAAATAAGCTCCAACAAACTGATGCTCACAGAGCTTGAGTGGACCTTTGAAATCATTCTAATCCAGTCTCTCGTTTTATATAAGAAGTCCAGGAAGGCTCCGTAGCATGGGAGATGCTTAACTCTGGGCGGGGTCCTGTCTGCCGCTCCATAATGCTACAGGGGCTCATTCTCGGCCTGTGGTCCACTGCCGTTTCCTCTCCATCCATCCGAATCCTTTCCAGTTCACATCCCAGTTCTTCATTAAGCCTTTCCAGGCCGTTGTGCTTTTTTCTCTTCCTTTTCTCAATTTACAATTTTATGCTGGATACCATACCTTAATTTGTAATTATTTCTAAATGTAACTCTTCTCCTTCTTACCTCCCCAATTTGCATGTAAGCGTCCTCAGACTGAGACGTCCTGTATATCCATATCACAGCTTCTGCAGAAGGAGAGGCACCCCCAGTCCATACTTGCTGAGTGGTTGATTTATCTGATCATACTAAGCAAATAGGAGCTTCAGTGCTACATACCCTTAACAGTGGGGAACCAAAGAAAGAAAACCAGCAACACTTGTGTATTGGGCCAAGAAACCGTTTGAAACAAAATGTAGCCTAAGCAAAAGCTCTGGGGCTATAATCTCTGAGAGTTCAGGGCCCAAGTCTGTCTTATTAACCCCAGAAGTACCAGCACCTGGCCCTGTGCTGGGCCATGGTCAGTGCTCAGTCAATCAATTACATGAATGGAAGAATGAAAATAGACTTTCATATTCAGTACCATGTCAAAATTCTTTCTAAAACGCTATTTGTGTGTTGACCTTACTGTGTGTCAGTCAACACTTTTCTTTAAAGCTCTTTCTTATGAGAAATAAGAAATAAGGGAAGAATCTTGTGAACTTTACAAGCTGGAAAATGTTTGTTAAGTATACATATTGGTGAGTTAAGAACTGAAGGAGTTTCGGACTTGCCCGGCGGTCCAGTGGTTAAGACTCTGCGCCTGCAATGCAGGGGCATGGGTTCAATCCCTGTTCAAGGAACTAAGATCCCATATGCCATGCAGCACAGCCAAAAAAAAAAAAAGAAGAACTGAAGGAGTTTAACATAAGGAAAGAGAAGAAGAATAGTAAATTAACTTGGAAAGTAAATTAATTAATTTTTTTTAAAAAAGTAATTTAATTTACTTGGAAAGTAAATTAATCTCAAGAGAACTTTGTTAAATGTAGTGAAAGTTTGAAAGATTGGATACAAACCTAACTGAAATAATAAAGAGCCCATTGAAGCGGAAGGAATTAAGGCGTAAGATGCCATTTCCGTGGGGACCAGGGCGAGCCCACTCTCCTAAACAAATCTCTGCTCGGGCTTGAGACTTGGACTTGAGATTTACAAAGTAGAGAAAAGGATTCAAGGAATAGGAAATAATTAAAGGACTGTTCCTTTACGCTACTGATTAGAAAAGGAATCTGGAAAGGATTTCCCTTGAAATAAGTTAAACAAATAGCATTGTTTTTATAAACTATGAGTGTGTGGTTTATAGAATCAGAGAAAGTTAGAAGTGGGAAGGATTTGGAGTGTTCTTGTCTCTTACTATGCCGACTGTGGTCCATGGAGCAGCGGCATGATTGTGCAAAATGCAGATCCTCAGGCATCTCCCCAGACTTACTGAACTAGAATCTGTATCTTTAGATCCTCAGGGATCTAAGGGATCCTTTAGATCCCTTGTACCTTTGAGCGTGAGACCCTGGTCTGGTCCAGTCCTCTGATGCACACAACAAACGTTTAGAGAGTACCTGCTATACCATCAGTCCTCCACGTGGTGCTACAGAAAATAAAACCCAGCTCCTGCTCGCAATGAGATTAGTCTAGTCAGGAAAGAAACAACAAAAAATAAACAATTGTAATATATTACGATGATAATTAATTCTTTCAAAAAGTAATTATCAAATGCCTACCAGCCACAACAGCACAACTGTGGCCTGTGGAGCTCCTAGTGTAGGGTGGTGGACATGAAAGAAATAAAAAACAACTTTTTGAAGAGAAAGTTGAGAGAATATAGTAGGGGGATATAATGCAGATCAGGGAGCAAGGGAAGGTCTCTCTGAGCAAGTGATATTTAAGCTAAAGCCTGAAGAATGAGTAAGAAGTTAGGCAAAAAGGAAGTAGTATTCCCGATAGAGGAATTTACATGACAGGAAGAAGAAACTGGTGTGTGTCTCAGTCTGCTTGCACTGCCGGAACAAAATACCATAGACTGGGGACCTTAATCAACAGAAATTTTCCTCACAGTTCTAGAGGCTAGAATTCCAAGATCAAGGTGCCAACACAATTGTTTTCTGGTGAGGACTCTTCCTGGTTTGCAGAAGAGCTGACCCCTTGCTGTGTGCTCACGCGGCCTTTCTTCAGGTATGCGTGTATGGGTGTGTGCAGAGAGGGCGAGAGCTCTGGTGTCTCTTACTCTTCTTATAAGGGCACCAGCCCTGTCAGATTAGGGTCCCACCCTTATGATCTCATTTAACCTTTATCACCTCGTAAAGACCCTGTCTCGAAATGCAATCACACCGAGGGTTAGGGCTTCAACCTATGAATTTTGGAAGCACGCATTCAGTCCATAACAGTGTATTGCACGTAACTGAGAGAAGGTCATTTGTGGCTGAGATGCAGGGAAGAAAGCCACTGGGAAGTAAGCAGGAGCCTATAGTAAGCATTTTATATTGTATCCAAAGCAAGTAAGAAGTGACATTCTCTGTATTTTAAGGTCACTCTGTGAGGACGAATACAAGTGGAGAAAGCCAATTAGGAGGCTATTGCGGTAATCCATATAGGAGGTGATGATGGCCTGGAATGGGGATAGGAGATGTAAAGAAGTAGATAGATTTGAGATCTTTGTGATTACAATAGGTGGGACTTGACAGTAGATTAGACCTGAAGAGGAAGATACCAAGGATGATAATTTCCATGTATTTTGCATGGGCAGATAGTTGTGCCGCTTACTGAAACTGGGATGTCTGGAGGAAGAAGAGTCTTGGGGTAAGATAAAAAATTTCACAGGTTAGGGCTTCCCTGGTGGCGCAGTGGTTGGGAGTCCGCCTGCCGATACGGGGGGTGCGTGTTCGTGCCCCGGTCCAGGAGGATCCCGTGTGCCGCGGAGCAACTGGGCCCACGAGCCGTGGCCACTGGGCCTGCACATCCGGACCCTGTGCTCTGTGGCGGGAGAGGCCACGGCAGTGAGAGGCCCACGTACCGCCAAAAAAAAGAAAAAAAACATTTCACAGGTTAAATTTTTTTTTTTAATATTTATTAATTTAGCTGCACTGGGTCTTAGTTGCAGCACGTGGGATCTTCGCTGCAGCATGCGGGATCTTTAGTTGAGGCATGCAGGATCTAGTTCCCCGACCAGGGATCGAACCCGGGCCCCCTGCATTGCAAGCGCAGAGTCTTAACCACTGGACCGCCAGGGAAGTCCCTTAAATTTTAGATATTTGTGAAAATCGTTTAGAAAATAGTAGTTGTAGGCAGTTTGACATTTGGATCTGGAACTCAGAAAATCAGTCTGACCAGAAATGAAAATTAGGGAAGAGTAATCCACATTTCAGAGTTTGTAAAGACAAGGATTGCCTGGTGAGAGAGAGTAGAATGACAAGATGAGGGATCCCCAGGACTGGGTCTTGACAAATATGTAGAGACCAGAAAGAGGGGAAATAACCAGACAAGGAGACCAAAAAGGAGCAACCAGGGAGATAGAAGGAAAATCAAGAATGTGGTGTCAAGGAAGCCAAGACTATCCAGTCTTCAGTTCAAGAATGAGAGCTGAGCAAGAGGTAAAGGTGTAGGAGTGGTCAACATATGAGTAGTAGACGAAACCGTGGGCTTGGATGAAATTACTCAGCAAACTGTGACGAGAACCTTGGGAATCCATTAAGAGAAAGAAGAGCCTGATGCAGAGATAACTGAGAAGGGGGCTTCCCTGGTGGCGCAGTGGTTAAGAATCTGCCTGCCAATGCAGGGGACACAGGTTCGAGCCCTGGTCCAGGAAGACCCCACATTGCGTGGAGCAGCTAAGCCCGTGCACCACAACTACTGAGCCTGTGCTCTAGAGCCCGCGAGCCACAACTACTGAAGCCCACGCGCCACAACTACTGAAGCCCACGCGCCTAGAGCCTGTGCTTCTCAACAAGAGAAGCCACCGCAATGAGAAGCCCGCGTACCGCAACGAGGAGTAGTTGCTCGCCACAACTAGAGAAAGCCTGTGCGCAGCAAGGAGGACCCAATACAGCCAAAAGTAAAATAAACTTATTTAAAAAAGAAAAGACTTACATTTTCATTATAAAAAAAAAAGATAACTGAGAAGAAGCAACAGGAGAAGGATAAGAAAAAATAAGTAGAGATTAGGATCCCCAAAGGGAAAGTTTGATCAGCAATGTCAGATGCGCCAGAGAAGCCAAGTAAAATAAGAACGAACGTGTTCCTTGGATTGGACAACCAGATGGAGAAGTTCATTAAAGATCTTGGTGACAGTGCTTCCATGGAGGAAGGAGAAGGAAGCTAGGCTGAAGGCATCATACAGCAGTGGTTTCAGAGTGTGATCCTTAACCCATCCACATCAAAATCAGCAGGAGTGCTTGCTGAAAACAAAGCAGAATTGTTGATCACAGAACTAGGAATCTGCATTTTGTTGCCCCTACGTGTTGTCCTCATGGACATTAAAATTTGAGAACCATTGCCAATAAACAGCTATTTCAAAACTATTAACCATGAAGGGAAGGAAAAAAAGCTAAAGATGGACACATGCTGCTGGAGGATTTTAAGACCTAGGTATGTTAATATGCTGAGAAAAGAAGGCCAGTAAAGGATGAGAGATTAAAAGTTAAAAGAAAGAAGTAAAAATGACAGGCTGGTAGAATACAGGAAGGAATGACATCCAGTGCCCAGTGGAAGGGATGAGCTTTCAACTGAGAAAAGAAGGAAAGCAGTAAGATGGGTTCAGTTGAAGAAAAGTTTTCAGGTGAGTTGAGAAGCCAAGGATTGTGGTTTTAAAATACCTCCATGGGGGCTTCCCTGGTGGCTCAGTGGTTGAGAGTCTGCCTGCCGATGCAGGGGACACAGGTTCGTGCTCTGGTCTGGGAAGATTCCACGTGCCGTGGAGCGGCTGGGCCCGTGAGCCATGGCCGCTGAGCCTGCGCGTCCAGAGCCTGTGCTCCGCAACGGGAGAGGCCGCAACAGTGAGAGGCCCACGTACCGCAAAAAAATAAATAAATAATAAAATACCTCCATGGGACTTCCCTGGTGGTGCAGCGGTTAAGAATGCGCCTGCCAATGCAGGGGACATGGGTTCGAGCCCTGGTCCGGGAAGATCCTACATGCCACGGAGCAACTAAGCCTGTGCACCACAGCTACTGAGCCTGCGCTCTAGAGCCCATGAGCCACAACTACTGAGCCGCGTGCCTCAACTACTGAAGCCCACGTGCCTAGAGCCCGTGCTTCGCAACAAGAGAAGCCACCGCGGTGAGAAGCCCGCGCACCACAACAAAGAATAGCCCCCGCTCGCCGCAACTAGAGAAAGCCCACGTGCAGCAACGAAGACACAACGCTGCCGAAAGTAAAAGAATTAATTTTTTTAAAAAAAGATTCTGGTTCAAAAGATAAAATGCATATACAAAGCTTTAAAAAAAATAAAATAACTCCACAAGTTCTTCAACGCTCTTCCCTTCAAAAGGTGGAGCCTATGTCCCCTCCCTTTGCGTGTGGGCTGGGTTTAGTGACCTGTTTCTAAGGAGTAGAATCCGGCAGAAGTGATGGTGTCTGACTGGGTCCCAGGAGGCAGCGTAGCACCCTGCTTGCTCTTTCTCTCTCAGATGACTCACACTGGGAGTGCCAGCTGCCACATGGTGAGGACACTCAGAGCCCAGTACAAGGCCCAGTGGGGAGGAACGAGGCCTTCAGCCAGCAGACACATGAGTGGGATCAGAAGCTGGTCCTCCAGCCCCAGGCCGACCTTCAGATGACCGCGGCCCCGGCCAACAGCGTCACTGAAATCTCCTGAGAGATTCTGAGCCAGAATCTCCCAGCTGAGCCCCTCCTACATTCCTGACCCACAGAAACTGTCAGATGACAGATATTTGTTATCTGAAGCTGCTGCCTTTGGAGGTAATTTATTATGTGGCAGTAAATAACTGATTAAAAAATCTTAAGTGTTTTTGATTTTCTCTGTGACATGGGAGTCAGGTTCATTGCTGAGACTAAGAAAAAAATAGAGTAAAAGACTTGAGAATGGGCTTCCCTGGTGGCACAGTGATTGAGAGTCCGCCTGCCGATGCAGGGGACGCGGGTTCGTGCCCCGGTCCGGGAGGATCCCACATGCCGCGGAGCGGCTGGGCCTGTGAGCCATGGCCGCTGAGCCTGCACGTCCGGATCCTGAGAAAAATAGTCACTGAGAACTCATAGAAGGGATCTGGGCTTTGGTGAGGATCACCTCAGGTTGGACAGGACTCGTGTACTCTCCCTAGTTTACAAGGTGGTTTTTCCTTTGAGTGTTGTTCGGCAGCCCAAGTGTAGGACTGAAAATGTGCTGTTGAATTGATCTAGGCTTGAGATTTCAACAAGCTGAGTCAAAGGGATCTGGGAATTGGGAGTTTGGGCACAGCAGAGGCCCAGGCTGTGTTATCTCTCAGACACTTTTAGTTGAAGGAATGGAAACCCTCATTCAAGCTGGCTAAACATCATAATGTATTAGTGTAAAGTCCAGAGACGGGAGGCTTCAAGCAGGAGTTGATATCCAGCTGTCCACTAATCTCACCCAAGACTCGTTTCTTTTCCACTCTCTACCCTGCCTTTCATACCTGTTTTATCCTAAGGCTGGATCTGCGAATAAAATCATACAGTGAAATGATTGCCAGTAACAACGAGGGTTACATGCTTCTTTTTTTTTTTTTTTTTTTTTTTTTTTTTGCAGTACGCGGGCCTCTCACCGTTGTGGCCTCTCCCGTTGCGGAGCACAGGCTCCGGACGCGCAGGCTCAGCGGCCATGGCTCACGGGCCCAGCCGCTCCGTGGCATGTGGGATCTTCCCAGACCGGGGCACGAACCCATGTCCCCTGCATCGGCAGGCGGACTCTCAACCACTGCGCCACCAGGGAAGCCCTACATGCTTCTTCGTTCGCATGAAGCAAGAAAGAAAATGATCTTTTCCTCTTTCCATCAGGGAAATACAGGCTTCATTTGGAACCAGACTGAGTCACATATCCACGCCTGAACCAACCCCCATGGCCAAGGGAATGCCATTAGACTTCAGCACAATGAGCACCCGCCCCTAAGTTAGAGGTGAAGGAGTCAGGGCCCCTAAGCCTCATGGGAATGGACGGCGAGGCAGCCATTGGTGACGTCCACACAACACGTGAAGATATGAACACAAAGAAAAGAACTCATTTGGAAGATGAAGAAACTCAGGCACAGAGGAGCTGTGTGACTTGCAAAGTCACAGTTAGCAAACGGCAGACCGGAGGCTTGAATCCAGGTCTTCCAGCTCTGTGGTCCCGGGATCTTTTTGCTACATCAAGGTGCCTCTCAATGACTTATTTAAAAGATCTTACAAATTGGTCATTGAAGAGGCACTAGCAGTTATTTTGAAAACTCAGGAAAAAGAATTCATAGCAGAGAAGAGATACGTACTTTGGTTGCCTCAGTTAATGTGATTTTATTATAAAACTAAGTAAATAAATACGGGAAATAAAAATGATAAGGAATGTAGAAGTGGCTAAGCAGCCACCCAGCCAGAAGGAGGGTGGTAAGCCACGCACTCCATTTCATGAAGCTGCAGTGCAGTCTGGGACTGATCAGGTGCCTGAAGTCTGCCAGAGCTCTGGAATCTGGCAAGGACCCCACTATGCTCTCTCAAACTGGCAGTGAAGGAAAACTGGATCATTAAATAGAAATTGGAGCTATTGTCAAAAGAAGATGAAAATGCATGCCAGGGCTTCCCTGGTGGCGCAGTGGTTGGGAGTCCGCCTGCCAATGCAGGGGACACGGGTTCGAGCCCTGGTCCAGGAAGATCCCACGTGCCGCGGAGCAGCTAAGCCCATGCGCCGCAACTACTGAGCCTGCACTCTAGAGCCTGCAAGCCACAGCTACTGAAGCCTGTACACCTAGAGCCTGTGCTCCGCAACAAAAGAAGCCACTGCAATGGGAAGCCCACGCACCGCAACGAAGGGTAGCCCCCGCTCGCCGCAACTAGAGAAAGCCCGCGTGCAGCAACGAAGACCCAACACAGCCAAAAATAAAAATAAAATAAAATTAATTAATTTAAAAAGAAAATGCATGCTAGAGAAGGAAAAAACACATATCCATGGTACCTACCTTATAAAATTGTTTTGAGGATTAAGTAAAGCACAGAGAGACAGAGAACACTTCACTCATAATGTAATAAATGCATTTGCACATAATGCGATAAACTTCATTATTATTTTCTGGCAAACTTTGAGTCAGGTGCCATGATCAGGGTCACAAGTCAATCCAAGCAGAATACTAAAGGGATGATTGGTGAGCTCTTGGAAAAGAAAATACTGATCACTAAGGAGCCACCACTGGGTCACTAAGCCCCAAAATAGCAAAGTTCTCAACATCATTTTCGACCGTGTATACACAGTATATTTGGTATATCAGGATTTCAGCAAGGTCTCCCATGATGTCCTTTTAGACAGGATGGAGAGAGAGGAACTGGATGTACAATTAGGTGGATTTGTCATCACTAAACTTCAGTGTCATAGCATGCTGATTAATGGACCTAGTCATTAAGCAAGCACTGTGCCAAGCACCGTAGCAGATGTCGAAGACATAAACGCGAAACCCTGCTTGCACCTGGGTAAGCTTCTGCTGGCTTGGAGGGTGATATGGTGTTGTCCTGAAGCATTTACTGGGCAGCCTGCAGGCAGTATCCTGGAACTGGGCTTCAGGCATCAGCTGGGTTGGTTGAACTCTCGGTCTGAAAGACCCTGGTCCAGCCCTGACATTTTATGAGTCCTTTTTTTTTTTATTTATTTATTTTGCTGTTAAAATGACAGTAATTTTATTAAAGTTCCATATAGTACAAATCAGTAAAACAGACTAGAAATAAAATAATACTTGGAATTCAAAATAATATAAGAATAACATAGTTATTCCATGTAAACCACAAAATAAGCCTTGTATGGCTGAAATAAGGGATCTAATTTTTATTTGACTTGAGAGATTACACTAGCTGTGACACATGACCACATCAGTCTCACTGCAAATCATTTGGCTTTTATAACCTCGACTTTTCTCACACATATTAAATCATATAGAAGAAAACCTTTATGAAACGAAGACCTTCCACCAATATCACATCTTAATATAGTATTCATTATAAATGTTTCAAGTGCACAGTTTGTTTTAGAAAAATAAGCTAAAAACCAATGAGCGATCACAGAAAACAGTAGAGCTTCTGAACATCAAAGGCATATTTCAGGAATGCAGTGGGCACGTGGTTGCCTTTAAACTTAGAACAGAAAGTAATACAGTGAAAGAAAGTTTGGGAAGATACTAACAGGCTACAGTTCCTAGGCCTCATTAGAGTTCAAATCTCAAGCTAAACGGCTGAAAATGAGTGGAAATTGGGCAAGCCCAGCAATTCCCATGTCTGGACGTGCCGCGTGGGCCCTTGTCCTGTTACTTTGACAGCTGCCGAGACTTCACACGTTTTCATCCCCTCCCTGTACTTTCTCTGCACCCACTCGTCTCTTACAGCCAAACTCCAGCACTACTTCCTCTAAGAAGCTTTTCCTGAGGCATCCCCTCCCTGGTCCCCTCAAATGTCCCCCGCCCACGCAGAGGGTTGATTAAGGCCCTGCCTCTGTGCTTCTGTAAACCGTGGTATGAATTGCTAACATAGTTTGATTTTTTGGGCTACTAGGTTTTATTCCATTATTGGCCCGTAATCTTTCTCATTAAGTAAACTGTGAGCTCCTTGAGAACAAGAACTATGTTTAATTCATTGTTGGACACCAGAGTCTTCCACAGTGGTTGACATAAGTGACATACTTAAGAATTGTTTGTTAAATGAATGAGTGGATGGGTGGATGACAGCAATAACTGGTATTTACTATTAAAATGGTTTGAACCATTGGCTCTCCTTTGTGCATTATAATTATAATTGGTTGGAAACTGTGATGAGAATTGGCTGCATCCAAGCGAGGCGGTGGGGTGAGGGATGTATTTCTTGCACATTTGAGGAGTATCTTCATAATCAACAATTTGGTTTGGTTCATACTTTTCCTCCCTTACTCTGAGAATAGTAGATAAATTGCGGGAAAATAAAACATTTTAAAAAATCTATTCAACAGATATTAACTGAGCATCTACTGTCCAAAGTGGTATGTGTCCTAGGCAGACCCAGATTCTATCCTCAAGGAGACTATAGTTTATTTTTTTTATTTTTATTGGAATATAGTTGATTTACAATGTTGTGTTAGTTTCATGTGAATCAGTTATACATATACATATATCCACTCATTTTTTTTTTTTTTTTGCGGTACGCAGGCCTCTCACTGTTGTGGCCTCTCCCGTTGCGGAGCACAGGCTCTGGACGCGCAGGCTCAGCGGCCATGGCTCACGGGCCCAGCCGCTCCGCGGCATGTGGGATCTTCCCGGACCAGGGCATGAACCCGTGTCCCCTGCATTGGCAGGCGGACTCTCAACCACTGTGCCACCAGGGAAGCCCCACTCATTTTTTTTAATATTTATTTATTTATTTGGTTGCACTGGGTCTTAGTTGCAGCAGGCAGGCTCCTTAGTTGTGGCATGTGAACTCTTAGTCGTGACATGCATGTGGGCTCTAGTTCCCTGACTAGGGATCGAACCCGGGCCCCCCTGCATTGGGAGCATGGAGTCTTAGCCACTGTGCCACTAGGGAACTCCCTATCCACTCTCTTTTAGATTCTTTTCCCATATAGTTCATTACAGAGTATTGAGTAGAGTTCCCTGTGCTATACAGTAGGTCCTTATTGGTTATCTATTTATATATAGTAGTGTGTATATGTCAGTCCCAATCTCCCAATTTATCCCTCCTCTCCCCTTACCCCCTGGTAACCATAAGTTTGTTTTCTACATCTGTGACTCTATTTCTGTTTTGTAAATAGTTCATTTGTACCATTTTTTTTTAGATTCCGCATATAAGCGATATATGATATCTGTCTTTTCTGTGTCTGACTTACTTCACTCAGTATGACAATCTCTGGGTCCATCCATGTTGCTGCAAATGGCATTATTTCATTCTGTTTTATGGCTGATTAACATTTCATTGTATATATGTGTACCACATCTCCTTTATCCATTCATCTGTTGATGGACATTTTATATATCTATAATGCTGCCTTATTGAAAACAGTCATCACTGAATTCAATCTGTAGGAAAGATCAGTTTTCTCTTGTTTAGTTTTTCATTCACCATAAGCCCCAACATTATAGCTATAACATCCCAATATTAAGTAGGGATTTGGAATCAGGCAAATTGGGTAACATTTTATAGTCTCTCTTTCTTACCTATAGAATGAAGATAGATAATAATCCCTACCTGTTGGGGTTCATTTTACTATTAAAGTGGGATAAATTATATAAAATACTTAGAACCCTGCCTGACATAAGGTTTTTCAGTAGGCAGTCAGTATTCCTCTTAGCATATAAATATATGTCTACATGGTATTTTTCTAAGCCTTTTCTTCTGTAGACTAAAATAGATATTTTCTATGGATAATTTTGTTGCCCAGATTCAAGGGATTTGGATAGATTTTTAACCATTAAGCCCACAGAATTCTAGGACTCCAATAGCACAGAATCCAGACTGAGTCCATACAACATGTTCTTTTTTCCAGGCTCTCATCAATCTTTCATGGCCTTTCCTGGCCAAGTGTAATACAAATACTTGAATGAGCTTCTTGGTGCTGACATTTAGAATTTCGCAGCATTCATCTGCACTTAATATCTGTCACTGAAAAGGCCTGGCAACATTGCAGTCGGTTCCTCCTACTGCCAAGGTGTTAATGGTTTAAAAAAAAAAAAAAAAAAAGGACAGGTTCTGCCAAGCTTGGTTAATTTAAGATCAGCTCCCTAAAGGGCATAAGCCAAAAAGATCTGTGCCACGTGGTTTTGTTATTGTACCCTGTGTGCACGAGTTTTCAACATAAAAATTTGTGATGTTTATAGATAACTGAATTCGGCTCAGCAGGATATTTTATTTAGGCACTGTGTCAATCAACTCAGGATGCCATACAAAACACCATGTGGCTGAGTGGCTTAAAAAACAGAAATTGATTTTCTCACAGTTCTGGAGGCTAGAAGTCCGCGGTCAGGGGGCCAGCAGGGTTAGGTTCTGGTGAAGGCTCTCTTCCTCGTTTGCAGACAGTCACCTTTTCACTGTGTCCTCACGCGTGGCCTTTCCTCCATATATGCTCACAGAGACAGAGAGCCCGATCTCTCTTTCTTCCTCTTCTTGGCAGGCCACCAATCCTATTAGGTTGAGACCCTACCTTTATGACCTCATTTAACCTTAATTAATTCCTAAAAGCCCTGTCTCCAGATACAGTCACATTGGAGGTATGGATTGGGGAGGACACAATTCAGTCCATTGCGGGCACTTTTCCATGTCTAAAATGGGGAGAGGAATTTCAGATAAGTAGTCTGCAACCAAGGTACTGAGGATCCTAAACCCTAATAGAAATAGTATTATCCCACAATAAGACGATATGGTCTAATAAACATCAAGTTTCTTTCATTTGGACCACAATTTTATAATACTGATTATCTCATTAAACAATTAAAAGCTCTAATTGGACTTTGAATATACCTAGGTGATAAGTTAATAAATGCCATTTACTTGCTTAACTAATTTTTTTTTAATAAATTTATTTATTTTTGGCTGCCTTGGGTCCCTGTCGCTGCACGCGGGCTTTCTCTAGTTGTGGCAAGCGGGGGCTACTCTTCGTTGCGGTGCGCGGGCTTCTCATTGTGGTGGCTTCTCTTGTTGCGGAGCACAGGCTCTAGGCGCACGGGCTTCAGTAGTTGTGGCTCACGGGCTCAGTAGTTGTGGCTTGCGGGCTCTAGAGCGCAGGCTCAGTAGTTGTGGTGCACGGGCCTAGTTGCTCTGCGGCATGTGGGATCTTCCCGGACCAGGGCCCGAACCCGTGTTCCCTGCATTGGCAGGCGGATTCCCAACCACTGTGCCACCAGGGAAGTCCGTGCTTAACTAGTTTTTAACTCCACCACCACCGTTACGTTTTCTTGCTAAAAATATCAAACGTAAATCTAATGAACCCTTTAGGATCTCGAGTCTAGATACTACCAGTGTGCAGGAAATACAGGGGACAATAACTCCATGTTAAATGATGCCTCAGTCTACAAACTCCAGAATGTAGGTCCATCTACAGGACAAAATCCCAGGTTCTTCAATGGACACACACAACTATCGATACACACAACAACTTAAAATAATGTTCAGCGACCCTAGCATGTAATCCGAAATGTTGCATACTGTACGACCCTTTGGCGCCAAAGCACAGAAGTGGTGCTAGTCTCCATGGGACAAGCTTCAGCAGTCATTGCAGTGCAGCCTCACAGGACCACGCGTGGGCCTGAACACCTGTGGGTCACACGCACTTCTGTGGTCAGCACATACTGAATGAGCATAGATGTTGCACTGGCTACTGGAAATAATAAAGGGGAATAAAACATGCGTTTTCAGGGAGACTATGGAGTCAGAATTAGCAAACTTGAATTAGAGAACGAGTACCTCTTAAAACACAAAGTACTAGCTTTGAGGACAGTAAAGATTCTGAAAAGACAGAGTTCAAAATGCATTTTTGTCATACACTACAATATATATAAACCCAACTTGTCTATTTCTGGGACAGTGTGCAAGGATTTAGCGACAAGAAGATACATAATAAGTTGAACAGGTAAGTTGTGAAATTGTGTGTTCAGTATGATCTCATTTCTATAATATATTAAAAATATATACAGAAAAAAATAATTAGGATATTTACCAAAATATTAATGTTGATTATCTCTATATAGAAGGATTATAAGTAATTTTACTTTCTTTGTAATATTTTTAAAAAATTTTTAACAATGACATACATTTTGTAATCAGGAAATAAATTCTCTTTTTTTTTTTTTGCGGTACGCGGGCCTCTCACCGCTGCGGCCTCTCCCGTTGCGGAGCACAGGCTCCGGACGCGCAGGCCCAGTGGCCATGGCTCACGGGCCCAGCCACTCCACGGCATGTGGGATCCTCCTGGACGGGGGCACGAACCCGTGTCCCCTGCACCGGCAGGCGGACTCTCAACCATTGCGCCACCAGGGAAGCCCTAAATTCTCTTTTTAACTTAAAAAATTTTAAGGCACATGAAGCTTCCTATCTAGATACAGCTTTGTATGAAAATCATATCTCAGCACTTTTCTATTTCACTGTAAAAGGGATCATGTCAATGGCTGTGTTTCTCTATATGATGTTAGAACTATTGAAATGTAAGTTTTTCACTCCCCAAATATTTAGTCCTATTTCAGTAAGACGTTTCATTTAGACATAAAATTTCACAAGAATACAGCCTGGGAATGGTCTAGCTATCTATGGACAGAAGCTATTTAAATGTGTGATGCAGGGAATTCCCTGGCGGTCCAGTGGTTAGGATTCCACGCTTCCATTGCAGGGGGCACGGGTTCGATCCCTGGTTGGCAAACTAAGATCCCACAAGCTGCGCGGTGGGATTTTTTTGGTGGGGCCCCCGCCCCCCAAAAAAATGTGTAACACAATTATAAACCCCTATGAAAATGTTTCTGCAGGTATGCTGGTATCCTCCTGGGCATCACAAATACCTTTGCCACTATACCTGGAATGATTGGGCCCATCATTGCTAGAAGTCTGACCCCTGAGGTAAGTAGATAATTTGCCTATAAACTGAAAAGCTCTAAACAGTTCATTTGAAGCTGCACACCTGTGTCAAAGTTGAGTATATTTTAATTAAGGATAAAATTCTGAATGTCTATTCTTATGCAATTATTTACAGCAACAAAAAGCTAAATACCGTAATAGGTAGGAAAGTATATTTTCAAAGAACACTTTCAATTTTTTTTTTTTTTTTTTTTTTTTTTTTTGCAGTACGCCGGCCTCTCACTGTTGTGGCCTCTCCCGTTGCGGAGCACAGGCTCCGGACGCGCAGGCCCAGCGGCCATGGCTCACAGGCCCAGCCGCTCCGCGGCACGTGGGATCTTCCCGGACCGGGGCACGAACCCGTGTCCCCTGCATCGGCAGGCGGACTCTCAGCCACTGCGCCACCAAGGAAGCCCCACTTTCAATTTTAGACAGAACAACAGAACTAAGTTAAATGAAGATCTTGTAACGGAAACCACACAAGTACTTAAAAGTTGTGATATTATACCAGATAAATAACTTGTATCTTTGGTTTGAACAAATAAAAATTGGCAATGTAGAATTATTCCAGAAATGGAACCACGAAAGTGTCAGGAAATCGGGTGAGAATGAATAAGAACAGTTGAAAGAATCCAGAACGTTTAGAAGAGCAGAATACTTAGGAAGACGTATAGGTGTCTTCACAGATTTGAAAGATGGTGACTTATTCTCGGTAGTTCCACAAAGCCAGAGGGAGAGAAGGTACGAGGAGGCAATAGGCAAGTTTTCTGTTTAGAGCTATTACTGTGTGGAACGGGCTGCCCTTTGAGTTAGTGAGCCCTGAAACGGTCAAACATGTATTCACCTGGCATTTCCTGAGTGCTTATTACTGTGACAGATACCAAGGATTCAAAGGCAAAATTGTAAGATTCTACACTTGAGAAATTCATTATTTAGATATTATATGTAAAAGGACTTCCCTGGTGGCGCAGTGGTTGAGAGTCCGCCTGCCGATGCAGGGGACGCGGGTTCGTGCCCCGGTCCGGGAAGATCCCACGTGCCGCGGAGCGGCTGGGCCCGTGAGCCATGGCTGCTGAGCCTGCACGTCTGGAGCCTGTGCTCCGCAACGGGAGAGGCCACAACAGTGAGAGGCCCGAGTACCGCAAAAAAAAAAAAAAAATAGAGATCATATGTAATGAAAGTACAGTGTGACAAAGCTGCAGAAAAAATGTATGCTCTTGCTGTGGACACAGAGGAGGGAACAACCAGTTTGTGGGGGAGGAGCCTGGAGGAGTGAGCCAGGGTGTGGGAAGGGCTGGTATCCGGCCTGTGTCAGGGCACTGAGGCCCCAGAAACACGGCGGGCCCGGGGTTGGTGTGGCCTGAAGCAGAGACACTGAGTTATATTGTGTAAGAAATCAAATTCAGCGACCTCAAAGGCCCCTTCCAACTCCAGTTTTCTACTGCTTAAGAAAATCTAAAGGACTAGTGAAATGTGTTCTTCAAGAGGCTGACTTAACCTGTAAAAGAGACTTAATTTTCTGTTTTGTCTCTGTGATGAAATTAACACTGTCTAATCCTTAGAATTTCAGTATATGCCTACAAATTGTCTTATTACCAAATACTCGGACTTCAGACACGAGGGTGTTCACTGCAGGTGGTGCTCTACCATTTCTAATTCCTTACTCAAGTGAATCAGTGCCTCATTTTCTCTCACATAACAGAAAGGAATGTTGGGGCCGCTCAGTATGTCCCATCACAGATGTTTACCCTTATCTTCATGCAGCATTGTGGCAACACAGGAACCTAAGTCAGCACACTACCACAAGTAATTTCATTCATTATCACTAGTCCTGGCACTTCTGCTGGGAAGATCTGGACTCCTGAATTCAAGTCTTGAATGTTTGTGAAGTGGGAACTGAACTGGATTTCAGATCTATTGTTACAGCATTTGTTTCATGTTATTAAAAAAAGCCATTATTTTTAAAAAGGAGAAACGCATTTACCCGTACAATTGTAATTGCTTACAATTAAAGTTTACCGCACTTTATAATTATTTATTTATTATAAATAAATAATGAAGTAGGGAGTCCCTGGCAGTCCAGTGGTTAGGATTTGTCGCTTTCACTGCCGTAGCTCAGATTCAGTCCCTGGTCGGGGAACTGAGATCCCACAAGCTTCGCAGTGTGGCCAAATAATAATAATAATAATGATGAAATAAAGGTCAAAGTGTGTCTGAGGTTCAATTCCGTTACAGACCAAACAGCATTCTCTAAAAACTGGTGGAGTTTTTGTTAAAAAACAGACCAGGAGCTTTGTGTGATTTCTGGTACAGTTGATTGATTTTTAAGTCACCCGTTGCCTCCAGGTAACACTGGGGTATTATTTTATCCAGCAGATCAGACAGAGCAGCTTTTTCTTAGAATCCTAAGAAGCTGTCTTAAACCCGTCTCTCGGGTATATGATTAGTAATTAGTAATTACTGACCGTAATTAGTAATTAGTAATTACTGACCGACTTCTGCTCTAGGATGGTAACACGTTGTTAGCAAGCATATCTAAATAGTCCCTAAAATTTAAGATGGTTTCTAAGATTTTTTTTTCCACCAGAATACATTCATCTCAGAAAAGTATAATTGACCACAGAGTACTCCTTTCTTTCTCCGTGTTTTTCCTTTTTTCCTACATAAATGACTTCATGCCAACTTGCTGGTGCCTTTCCTTTTTCTTCCTCATTGCCAGTTCAGCTGCTCGGTTTTTTCTTTTCTAACTGCTGCAAACTCTGGTTACATTGAAATTGTGAAAATCCAAAAAAAACGTTGTTAAAGATAGTCACACGACCCAGAGGTTTAGATAACTACTGGATATTTTTACACCACTGGATTACACACTGTGTCTTGTTGATCTCTTACCGACAGATCCCATCTATGTTCTGTGTTGTGTGCCATTCAAGAGCCCTGCAGGATCTTTCAGGCCAGGCTGAACCTGTGTCCATCTTAACTCATCCTTACTTGATCTGCCCCTGACACCCCATACCTGAGAACTTGGGAGATGATGTGCAGGCATAATACTAATACTTTCCTCGTAACACATGAGTTGAGGACGTGCCAATGTTTTATTTTTAGTAAACGTTTTTATTGAAGTGTAACATGCATTTTTTAAATGCACAAATCCTAAGTACACAAGCTGGACAGATTTTCAGAAAGTTAGTACATCTGTGTGACCAGTGCCCACCCAATCAAGAAACAGCACGTTATCTCCCTCACAAAGCCTCCGGGTAGCCCTTCCTTTCTCTTTCCCCCCCACCAAGAGGAACCACTCTCCTTTCTAACACCGTAGATGATGGGCTTTATATCAGTGGAATCGTTCAGTGTGCACTCTTTGTTTGTGAGGCGTATCGATGTCGTTGTGGGTCATTCGTTGTCGTTGCTGTAAGTAGTCCGTGGAACACACATGCCACCATCTCACTGTTGATGGACATTTGGGTTGTTTCCAGTTTTTATGAATAATGCTACTGCCATATAAAAACAATCTTGTGACACCACCTTTTTTTAAAGCGGACCACAAACAAAATCCTCTTTCATTTGCATTTTTTCTTTCCTTCTCTGCAGAACACTGTTGGAGAATGGCAAACTGTTTTCTGCCTTGCTGCTGCTGTCAACGTATTTGGCGCCATTACCTTCACACTGTTCTCCAAAGGCGAAGCACAAAACTGGGCTGTTAGGGATCACGGTGGACCCAGAAACTGAAGGAACCAATAAATAATCCTGTCTCGATATATTTTTGTTTATCATGTAACCTAGCAGTGCCTTTGATATTTTAACGTGTAAGCAATCTATATATAAGAAAAAATCGTACTGTATTAAATTTTTAAGGCCTGTAATCATGAAATGTCACTAGTTGCCAGATGCGTAAAATTAGCTGTTTTTAATTATTAATAACACATTTGCTAGAACTTACAATTCAGGGTCACATACCTGGCTGCAAGTCAGGCAATCTGAAAGAGGGGAGTTCTGTTTATTTTCAAGACCATACTTAAAGGGACGAGCAGAAACGGACCCCTCTATACCTTTGCTTAAGCTGGATAGTAATTCTCAGGTCCTGGTAAACACCTTTTTTTGTACACTTTCCTCAGAAACTTATCTGTCATCAACATTCCCTGACACTTAGCTCTCAAACTTCAGCATCTCCATGGAGCTGCCAGCCACTGTATCATTCAGCCTGGCAACTTCACTGAGGGGAGCGTGCCCAGGCCGCTGCCAGGCGTTCCCTCTCTGGCTGCAGGGACAGTGCCCAGCACTTACCAGAGGCAGCATCCAAGACCAGGGTCAGCGCCAAGGCTTTGGATGGTGTCATTCCCCTGGGGCTGTTAACGAGTGGCTGAAGCCCTGAGCCGGCAGGGACAGCGCAGTCCAAAGCCATGGCTTCCGTGCCCCTCACCCATCCCTTCCCAGCACGCTGGAAGACTGCCTGCCATGTAACCTGCAAAAGAAAGTATGATGCCCAATTAGCCACAAGTAGCATCATCCCACCTTCGTGTGGGATCAGAGTATAAATTTTCAAGTCCTGTGTTCTATGAGCTCCACCAGGATAATTAAATTTAAAAAAAGCACTCTCACATGTTTTCTCTCTGTCTTACGTGTCAGTGTCTGGTCGCAGCTCAAGGTTAGGGTGACTCTTACTTCCGCAGCACCTGCAACCAGTGGGGTGACCGTCTTTACTGCTGGTCTCTGAAAGCTCATTCTGCCAGTTTCTCCTGGGCCATCGTCCAGTGGTTTTTGAGCGTGCTTCGAGGGCATTTATGTGGTTTGGAACTTGATTTACGTTTTGTTGTGTATGTTCAACACTACCTGTAACATCTTAACTAAAGCTATTTAATGTAATATGACGTGTACACATTTCTGTAAATTTATTTTTAAATCTGTAAATAACTTTAAGTTGCTATGGTGATTTTTCTTTTATAAATTATCAAAATAAACCTTTTTGGATTGATTCTTTTGGGATCTGACAGCCCTGTGACACCTTCTAGTAGCCACAGTGGCTATTTTATATCTTCCCTTTCGTCCTCCTCAACCACTGATCTACCTCTACCCACATCTCTGCCACCATTCAGCCAGGATACGTAGGTCCTCTAAGTGATGCAGCATCAGAAACCTCTACTGCCATCAGCCTGCCCTTCCTGACTCTGAAATGGGTCAACTCCTCCTGCTAAAGCATATGCCTGCATCCCTGATTATGTCCTCTCACCTCCTCCAGACCTTGCTTCAGTAACTCCTCTTGCACAGTCTCCACCTCTCTTCTTGTTCTTTCCCTTCTGTCTTAAAGACATACAAGCCTTCTAGCCTTTAAAAAAACAAAAATACCTAACCCTCCTGGGGGCATGAAAACACACACATCCCCTGGTGGCCCAGGGGTTAGGACTCGGGGCTTTCACTTCCATGGCCCGGGTTCAGTCCCCGGCTGGGGAACTAAGATCCCACAAGCCGCACGGCGCGGCACGCACACACAAAACATACGTATGTAATATTTCTAGAATGATCCTCAAGAAACTGGAAACAGTGGTTCCTTCTAGAGAGAAAAATTAGGAACCAGGGCTGGGACGGGGAATTCATTTTCACCTTGCCAAATGTGACAGTATAACCTATTCAAATAAAAACATCATTTAAAAAAACGAGACACCTGCTGCTCAAGCTACTACCGTGTGATCACCCCCAGGCTTTGCACTGCACCACGGACATGCCCAGCGAGCTGTCTTCACTGCACCTGAGAGGTTTAAATCCAGCCTCACGCTCTCACCCTCACGCCTCACCCCCAATGAAACCAGCTGTTCCTGCCACTCTCCTTACTCCTGTCACTGAGGCTCGGGCTTGGAGTCATTTTTTATCCTTCCTCTTCCCTCATCTCACACCTCACCCTCGACCCTGTGTATAATTAACCATCTGTCTTTTCCATTCCAGTTCGTTAAAGTCTCCGGATTTAAAAAAAAAAAAAATCCCTCTGGCCATCTCCTAAATAAGATCTTTGCAGCTCTTGTTTCCACCTGGAATAGAAAAGTTAAGTGGTCTCACTGCCTTTAGTCTGAACCTCTTCTGTCCAGCTTCCCACCTGTGCTGGGTCATTGGTCCAAGTACAATGCATCCCCTCTCCCGGATCAGGATGCTCTCCCGAGGTGAACCCGCTCCCCGCACCTCCCTTTGCCCACCCGGGAATCAATCCCTTAGCCCAGCAGCCTGCCCTGCTCACTCCTAGGCTCGGTCCGCTCCATCCTCATCTCCCACACCTGTTTCAGCTACATCCGGGGACTTCCTGCACTCTCCATTTTCCCCTCCCCCTCCATAGCTTTACGAACGTCCTTCCCTGAGCCTGGAAGTTTGCACTTCATCCCCATCTGCTTCAGGACCCTCGATTTCTTCTACCCTCTGTGATCTAGATGTGGTCTCTTCCTTTGATCCACTAAAACACCATATTATTTATTAATTTTGAGTTTTTTGCTTTGTTTTAAACTTGAGGACTCAGGCTCAGTGATGAAGAAAGGATCATTCATTCATTCAACAAACATGAATATCTACTCTTTGCTCGGCTGTAAGGATACACAGATATGTGTTTGACACAGTCCTCTTCCTCCTGGAAGTCTCCCTGGAACTGTCAGCCTCCCGGATCTCCCGGGTCCTCCCCAGCATTCTCTGTACAATACACAGGAACACATGTCTGTGTCTGTCTCCCTGTTAGATTCACCACAAGCATCTTTTTTTTTAAAGAATCAATTTTATTTATTTATTTTTGGCTGTGTTGGGTCTTCGTTGCTGCGCATGGGCTTTCTCTAGTTGCAGCGAGCGGGGGCTGCTCTTCATTGCAGTGCGCAGGCTTCTCATTGCGGTGGCTTCTCTTGTTGCGGAGCACGGGCTCTAGGTGCGCGGGCTTCAGTAGCTGTGGCTCACGGGCTCAGTAGTTGTGGCGCACTGGCTTAGTTGCTCCGTGGCGTGTGGGACCTTCCCAGACCAGGGATCGAACCCGTGTCCCCTGCATCGGCAGCTGGATTCTTAACCACTGCGCCACCAGGGAAGTCCCACACCACAAGCATCTCGAGGGTGATGTCCATTTGATTAATCTCAGCATGATCTTCCTCATAACAATATGTGTTGTCTTAACATTTTAGTTGCTTAACAAATATTTAGTAAATAACCCTTTGTTAAATGAATGGAATTTTTTAAATCTCATATATTGTTTTTTTCAATAGGTTGTTTTCTTCTCAAAAAAGTCGTTTAAATGTGCAACACCTTTCAACGTATTAATGATATGCTCACCTCAAAGTAAGTTATGAGTGGCGGTTATTGGTAAATGGTTCTGAAAGTATTTGAGAATAGCTCAGTCCAATATAGGCAAAGTACTTCCCCTCTCAGTTATGCAACAAATATCTTCCGCACATTCATCAGGGGCCAGGCTTGGTTCTTGTACCTGGGATACAGCGTGAAAAAAAACAAACCCCTTTTCCCATGGAGCTCACACTCTGATTTATTGAACACCTTCCTTCACAGGGTCCAGCCTTTGAAACCTGCCTTGTAGAATGTCATTATCCACCTAAAAATCAAATCCAGGGGGAAGGAGCATGCCAACTGACCCTGGGAACCAGAGTTATGAAAGAAACAGAGGCAAACGCTGGAGTCTGCAGTTTGGATTAACTATTTTAATGTCTTTCTTACTTCAGCCTTTGTTTCATGTTCAAGGAATCAGAAATAGAGATGTTTGAATTTAGACCCTATTGCAAAGTAAATAATTTCCCTGGGGGTAGTTTATCACTGCTCAAAATAAAATTCACCCAGTAGAAAAATATTGATAGAGTATTTAGATTTGAAGGCAGGAAGAACATTGCAGGAAATGGCCTGGTTCCTCTTCCTCTCAGGAAAAGCATGTCACTGCCTCAGATGACTAGATATGGGGTGAATGTCTAATCTCAGTTTTAAAGAATAAATTATCTTTCTCATAGAAATGCAAACTGAGGTGGCTCACATAGCCTTTTCAGATGCCTCTGCCTCTTAGAGCGACCATAAGCAGAAAAGCCAGTTATAAAAGTTTGTGCTTTAAGAGAGCCATATAGAAACTACTTTCGGGACTTCCCTGGTGGCACAGTGGTCAAGAATCAGCCTACCTTTGCAGGGGACACGGGTTCGAGCCCTGGTCCGGGAAGATCCCACATGCCGCGGAGTAACTAAGCCCGTGCGCCACAACTACTGAGCCTGCGCTCTAGAGCCCACGAGCCACAACTACTGAGTCTGCATGCTGCAACTACTGAGCCCACGTGCCACAACTACTGAAGCCCATGTGCCTAGAGCCCGTGCTCTGCAGCAAGAGAAGCCACCGCAATAAGAAGCCCACGCACTGCGATGAAGAGTAGTCCCTGGGCTTCCCTGGTGGCGCAGTGGTTGAGAGTCCGCCTGCCGATGCAGGGGACACGGGTTCGTGCCCCGGTCCGGGAAGATCCCACATGCCGTGGAGCGGCTGGGCCCGTGAGCCATGGCTGCTGAGCCTGTGCGTCCGGAGCCTGTGCTCCGCAACGGGAGAGGCCACAACAGTGAGAGGCCCGCGTACAGCGGGAAAAAAAAAAAAAAGTAGTCCCCGCTTGCTACAACTAGTGAAAGCCTGCGTGCAGCAACGAAGACCCAATGCAGCCCAAAAAATAAATAAAATAAAAAATAAATTAATTAAAAAAAATTTTTTTTTAAGAAGAAACTACTTTCTAGGGGCTCTGCTATGGATAGCTTTGAGTACAGGAAATACTGAACCCAAATGAAATGTGACCAATTTTCTGCCATGCGCCTTGATGAGGAAGAACACCAGTAATTTTCCGAGTGCCTGCTTGCTTTCACTTTATCTTGATGTTGGGAAGGAGGAAACTTTGACGGCCCGGCACTGCCAGTCCTGTGCTTCTAAGTGAGAAGCCCTGATTGTACAACTGAGCTGGAAAAGTATTTAAGCAACCTGTTTCCCTCACACAGCCTTCCTGCTGTGATAGGCTGCACCTGGGACAGAGCGAGCCCCCTTCCAGCCTAGCCGTATTAAGTTTTCTTCCTGGCGTGCTCTCCTCAGCAGAAACCACTGAAATATGCTAGCCCTTCCGACAGACGCCGCCTCTCGGGGATCAAGTGTGCATGCTGGCCTCATCTTGCATTACAGCCACAAATAGCCCCTCGATTTGAGCATTTCACAACTTCACACTCACTCCACAGCCTGAAACTTGAGCTTCCCACAGAAGTTTGGTTGGGATTGAAAGTGATCGGGCTAGGATATATAGTCTGTTTCTTTTAACGCTCAAGAACTGTTTTACATGAAGTATTGGGATGCTGTCAGAGGAAATTCCAATGGGTATATTGTATAAATTACCTACACAATATGTATGATAATGCAGCTTTTTTTTTTCGCACCAAGAAGCTACTTCAGGTGTCTGCTGTGCTTTGATTTGTTCTGTCATCAGTGGCAGGAAGTTTATCCTGGGGCATTCACAGGGGTCCCTTTTGTATCATCATCAGCTACAGAGAAGCATATGGTAGGTGACAGCATGTCTATACCACTGTCACATAGATTACCTCACTACATACTCATAAATACCCCTGAATGTGCAGGCAACAAGACCTAGTTAAAGCTGGGATGAGAGATACACGCTCTGTTAAAGGAGTGGTCTTTGGCCCTTCCAGGGACCCCGCCAGCAATCTTGGTTCCCAGTGCCAACTTCAACCAAATAAGCCCACTGACTCAAACTATGACATTGGTTGGGAATTTGTTGTATCACTAGCTTAGCTCCATGTATGATATTAGGGAATATTTATTCTATGTTTATTCGATAGTACTGTGAATCTTTTTAACGTTTTCTGTAAACCTAAGCATGCCAGTACGATTCAGTTGCTTCTATGGAAAAAACTTTAACTCATTATTTCTATTACTGTACCGGTTTGAAATTTTCAACAATTTAGGACACTATGGGGTGGGGCAAAAGACCAACCCTCCCGCTCTGTGCTGTTCCTGAAAAATAAACTCCCTCTAGGAGAGCTGTAGACATTCCATTCTTGGTGCATGGACTTTGTTAGTTCAAATCATGGGATGGGAAGCAAGGATTTGGGGGGCAAGGATCTCAGTTCCCACTGGGAAGTGAAAGTTCAGAATGTAGGAGAAAAACAAGTCCAGAAGCCTCCGCCTGTGTTTTCCGTACTTCCCCTTCCACATCTTCCTCACTGCTGGCCTCTGACAGGGTCCCCTCACAGATGGCAGGCTCTAACCATCACGCGTCTTTGCTGATAGCAGGAACGATAGTGCAGAGTCACTGTCGGTGTGCCTGGCTCTTCTGTCCTTTCCAGGAGGCTTCCTCAGCCACCAGTCCCTCTTTCGGCCCTTTCTTTTTAACTTACAAGTAAAATGGAGCCCAATAGGCTGATTTCCTTCACCAGGTTTAGACTGGCAGAGGTGCAGGCAGGCATGGGGTGCACAGTGCTGTTAAGTCTTCTGAGTCCCCATCCTTCCGCTATGACCCTGAGGATGCTGGAAAGAACAGGAAGAGGGTGGAAGGGATGGAATGGAACCAGGACTATCTGAGGCTGTCAACGGAACAAAAGCTAAAGCAGACGAGGAAATAGCAAAGACATGTTCAGAATTGGATGTAGTGGTACCTAGAATTATTATGTGCTAAATAACAACATTTATAGGAATTCCCTGGCCATCCATTGGTTAGGACTCGGCGTCTTCACTGTGGTGGCCAGGGTTCGATCCCTGGTCAGGGAACTAAGATCCTGCAAGCCATGTGGCACAGCCAAAAAAAAAAAAAAATTAAAATTAAAAACAATATTTATAAATTTCTCAGAGTAGAGAGTTAGTGCCAGGTAGTGTACAAGGGCTCTACATTTAATGTTTATTTAATTCTCTCCACACCCCTACCCCACGTTTTACAGATGAGGAAACTGAGAAAGTCACACAACTAAGAGGCAGAGGCAAGATTCAAACCAGGTCTCTCTGATGTTAGAGCAGAATCTCCTTAGTCCTAACTATACTGTCTCCATTAAAAATCATGTTTGAAAAAAATAATAATAATAATAAAAATCATGTTTGGTTCGCACCTATTTATGATAAAAACCCTCCAGAAAGTGGGCATAGAAGAAACATACCTCAACATAACAAAAGCCATATATGACAAACCCACAGCTAACATCATACTCAATGGTGAAAAGCTGAAAGCATTTCCTCTAAGATCAGAACAAGACAAGGATGTCCACTCTCACCACTATTATTCAACATAGTTTTGGAAGTCCTAGCCATGGCAATCAGAGAAGAAAAAGAAATAAAAGGGATCCAAATTGGAAAAGAAGAAGTAAAACTGTCACTGTTTGCAGATGACATGATTCTATATGTAGAAAATCCTAAAGACTGCAGCAGAAAACTACTAGAGCTCATCAATGAATTCAGTAAAGTTGCAGGATACAAAATTAATGCACAGAAATCTCTTGCATTCCTATACACTAACAAGGAAAGACTAGAAAGAGAAATTAAGGAAACAATGTCACTTACTATCTCATCAAAAAGGATACCTAGGAATAAACCTATCTAAGGTGGCAAAAGACCTGTACTCAGAAAATTATAAGATGCTGATGAAAGAAATTGAAGATGACAAAAAAAGATGGAAAGATATACCATGCTCTTGGATTGGAAGAATCAATATTGTCAAAATGCCTGTACTACTCAAGGCAATCTACAGAGTCATTGCAATCCCTATTAATTTACCAATGGCATTTTTCAAGAACCATAACAAAAAAATCTTAAAATCTGTATAGAGACAAAAAAAGACCTCAAAGAGCAAAGCAATCTTGAGAAAGAAAAACAGAGCTGGAGGAATCAGGCTCCCTGACTTCAGACTATACTACAAAGCTATAGTCATTAAAACAGTATGGTACTGGCACAAAGACAGACTTATAGATGAATGGAATAGGCTAGGAAGTCCAGAAATAAATCCACACACCTCAGCTAATCTATGACAAAGGAGGCAAGAATATACAATAGAGAAAAGACAGTCTCTTCAATAAGTGGTGCTGGGAAAACTGAACAACTACAGGTAAAAGAATGAAATTAGAACATTCTCTAACACCATACAAAAAAATAAACTCAAAATGAATTAAAGGCCTAAATGTAAGACTGGAGACTATAAAACTCTTAGAGGAAAACATAGGCAGAACACTCTCTGACATAAATTACAGCAATGTCTTTTTGGATCCACCTCCTAGAGTAATGAAAATAAAAATAAACAAATGGGACCTAATTAAACTTCAAAGATTTTGCACAGCAAAGGAAACCATAAACAAAATGAAAAGACAACCCTCATAATAGGAGAAAATATTTGCAAACGAAGCAACTGACAAGGGATTAATCTCCAAAATATACAAACAGCTCATGCAGCTCAATATCAAAAAAAACAAACAACCCAATCAAAAAATGGGCAGAAAATCTAAATAGACATTCCTCCAAAGAAGACATACAGATGGCCAAGAAGCACATGAAAACATCCTCAACATCACTAATTATTAGAGAAATGCAAATCAAAACCACAATGAGGTATCACCTCATACCAGTCAGAATGGCCATCATTGAAAAGTCTACAAACAATAAATGCTGGAGAGGGTGTGGAGAAAAGGGAACCCGTCTACACTGTTGGTGGGAATGTAAGTTGGTACAGCCACTATGGAGAATAGTACAGAGGTTCCTTTAAAAAACTAAAAATAGAGCCACCATATGATCCAGCAATCCCACTCCTGGGCATATATGTGGGGAAAACCATAATTTGAAAATATATATACACCTCAGTGTTCATTGCAGCACTATTTACAGTAGCCAAGACACAGAAGCAACTTAAATATCCATCAACAGAGGAATGGTTAAAGAAGATGTGGTACTATATATACAATGTAACTTTACTCAGCCATTAAAAAGAAGGAACTAATGCAATTTGCAGCAACATGCAGGAATCTGGAGAGTAGCATACTAAGTGAAGTAAGTCAGACAGAGAAAGACAAATCTCATATGTTATTGCTTATATTTGGAATATAAAATAAATGATACAAATGAACTTATTTACAAAATAGAAAGAGACTCAGACTTTGAAAACAAACTTATGGTTACCAAAGGGGAAAGGTGGAGGGGGAGGGATAAATTAGGAGTTTGTGATTAACACATACACACTACTATATGTAAAATAGATAATCAACAAGGACCTCCTGGGGACTTCCCTGGTGGCACAGTGGTTAAGAATCCGCCTGCCAATGCAGGGGGCACGGGTTCAAGCCCTGGTCCGGGAAGATCCCACATGCCGCAGAGCAACTAAGCCCGTGAGCCACAACTTCTGAGCCCCCATGCCACAGCTACGGAAGCCTGTGCACCTAGAGCCGCAACAAGAGAAGCCACCGCGGTGAGAAGCCCGTGCACCGCAACGAAGAGTAGCCCCTGCTCGCTGCAACTAGAGAAAGCCCACGTGCAGCAACAAAGACCCGATGCAGCCAATAATTAATTAATTAATTTTTAAAAACCAAGAACCTACTGTATAGCACAGGAAACTCTACTCGATATTCTATAATAACCTATATTGGAAAAGAATCTGAAAACGAATGTATATATGTATATGTTTAACTGAATCACTTTGCTGTACACCTGAAACTAACACAACTTTGTAAATCAACTATACTCCAATATAAAATTAAAATTAAATTAAATTAAAAACCAAAAAAAATACAAACCATGTTTGGTTCCTCTCTGGGCTTGGACCTAGTTTGAGGCGATGTGGCTAAATGCACCCGGAAGGTCAGAACCATCGTCAATACAGGAAGATGTCAACATAGTGCCTCCCACAGGAAGATCATGAAGAAAATCAGCCCACACGCCAAGGACACCTACTCCTTCTGTGGCAAAACCCAGATGAAGAGACAAGCTGCAGTTCATGCATCAAAACGGTGGCCGGTGGTGCCTGGGCCACACCACCACTACCCTCACAGTGAAGTCGCCATCAGAGACTGAAGGAATTGAGAGACCAGTAGAAGTACCACCATTGGAAACATTGCTAGCCTATAATAATTGGGTTAATTTATGTAACAACTACAACAGCAGCAAATCATGTTTGAACACTGTTGATGGGAATACAAATCACTGCCACGTTTTTGGAGAGTAATTTGTCAGTAAGTCAACATTAAATACAGTCCTTGAACCAGCAATTCTGCCTATGGTAATCCAGCCTAAAAATACTTGAACAAGCACCAGGCATTTTTTCGAGTATTGTCAATTTTCTGTGAGTAAGGAAATTGTTAAAGAAGCTATGGTGCATATTCACAGAGGAGAATACTATGCAGCCATTAAAAAGTAAGAAGATCTGAAATAGACACAGAGGAGAATGTCCATACAATTTGTTGGAGGATGAAAAAGAGTTACCTAACAATATACATTGTTTTATCGTATTTTTAACAAACAAATTATGGATGTATTGATACATACATGGAAAAAGGTTCTGTTAACAGTAGCAACGTAGGGACTTCCCTGGTGGTCCAGTGGTTAAGAATCCACCTTCCGAAGCAGGGAACATGGGTTCAATCCCTGGTCGGGGAACTAAGATCCCACATGCCGCAGGGCAACTAAGCCCAGGTGCTGCAACTAGAGAGCCCAGGCGCTCTGGAGCCCGCGTGCCGCAACTAAGACTCGATGCAGCCATAAATAAATAAATAAGTACTTTAAAAAAATAGTAGTAATGTAAAATTAGAAAGTGAATAGCAAAAAACATTGGAAAATATCTTTAGCACCTCAGAGTAGGGGGAAAATTAGATGGATTTCACTACATTAAATTAAATACTTCTGTTCAGCAAAACATACCAAACAAAGTTAACAGATGTCAGACTAGAGGAGACTGCAACATCTTGTCAGTAGAAGAGGTTCAGTATCTAGATTTTTCAGAGCTCCTACAGATCAACAAGAAAAAGTGAGAAAACCCAACAGAAAAAACGAGCAATGAATAAACAGTTCACCTAACAGAACACCAGATGTCAAACAAGCATATGAAGAAGTGATTAAATTCCCTAGTAATTATAGAAACAAAAAGAAACGCAAACTAAAACTCAAACGAGATATTACTTTCAACCCATCAAATTAATAAAAATTAGAAAGTTTGATGCTACCAAGTGTTGACAAAGGATGTGGGGAGATGAAAATTATTGTCCACAGGGGGAAGAAGGGAATATAAACTGGCATATCCATTCCAGAAAGCAAATGATTGTATTTAAATTAAATAAGAATATGTCCTTTGCCCCAGTATACCGCCCCATACCTGGGTATTTGTCACAGAATGATAGATCCGAAGATCCCACCTTCAAGTCCTTAAGGGAGCATATACACCACACTGTTCACTGTGACAGAGCTGGAGGCGAGCCAGGTGTCCCTCATTAGGGAAATAGATAAGCTAAATATGGTGAATTTTATTATGGAATAATATCACCCAAGAACATGCAGAGGCCTCAGAATGTGCTGTGTAAAAAGAATTAATAGCACAATAACCACTTCCGAAAATTAAAAACCCATACAAAAACATGATATTTTCCAGGGATACTTGCATAATTTAGAACATGTAACGAACACATTAGAGTGAGTGGCAACAAAGGGAAGAATGAAAACAGAGTTGGGGGGAAGAGGAAAATTAAAAATAAAACAAAACAGTGGGCTTTCACTGAAACTGAAGTTTCTATGAACAGAAGAGTATGAGATAAAAATAATTTTTAAGCAGGTACTTGGAAGGTGTTGAAGTTGGGCAGGGGGAGAAATACTTCACTTTCTTCTGTTCGCTCTTCTGCATTATTTAATTTTTTTTTAGAATGAATGTGCATTACTTTGATAATTGAAAACAGAAATATTACAGAAGAGTAGTTATTAGGAATATTAGGGAAATGTTCATAATATATTACTGGGTATAGTGAGATTATATCTGCTTTTGTTTTAATAACAGCTTTTTTGAGATATAATTCACGTACCATAAAATTCATCTTTTTTAAAGTGTACAGTCCAGTAGTTTTTAGTACATTCACAGAGTTGTGCAACGATCACATATGTAATTCCAGAACATTTCATCATCCCAGAAAGAAACCTCATTTCCCCCAGCCCCTGCCAGCCGCTAATCTAGTTCCTGTCTCTCTATATATGCCTATTCTGTACGTTTCATAAAAATGGAATCACATAACATGCTGTCTGTGTGTCTGGCTTCTTTTTAGTGTAATGTTTTGAAAGTTCACCCACGTTGCCGCATGTATCGGCATTTCATTCTTTTTAGTCCCAAATAATATTCCATTAAATGGATAGACCACTTTTTGTTGATCCGCTCATCAGCTGATGGACATATCTGAATTGTTTCCACTTTTTGGCAGTTAGGAATAATGCTGCTGTGAACATTCATGCACAGGTGTCTTTTGTGTGGGCATATGTTTTCAATTCTCTTGAATACAGCGATTCCATTTTTGTTTGAATAAAATATGCATTAAAAAGAAAAAACAGGGCTTCCCTGGTGGCGCAGTGGTTGAGAGTCCGCCTGCCGATGCAGGGGCCACGGGTTCGTGCCCCGGTCCGGGAAGATCCCACATGCCGCGGAGCGGCTGGGCCCGTGAGCCATGGCCGCTGAGCCTGCGCGTCCGGAGCCTGTGCTCCGCAACGGGAGAGGCCACAACAGTGAGAGGCCTGCGTACCGCAAAACAACAACAACAACAACAACAAAAAAACACACACACACACACACCCCAAAATGTTAATTTCTGGACAGTGGAATAATAGGTAATTCATTTTTTTTCTCCTTTGAGCTTTTTTATTTAATTTCAATTTTCGAAAATAAAAATTGATTTTTTTAATCAGGAAAAAACACATCGTTTAAAAATAAATCCCAGAAACTCAGGGTCAGCCCCAGAACTGGTCCCCTTATATTTCCAAAACCAAACCCAGAGTCTCTGGCCCTGGAGCTCTTACTGGAAAGAGCCGCCCCCCGGCGTCATCACCTTCAAAAATTATACCTCACCCTGGGCGTAAAGTGGCTTCTGTGGCCTACAAAGGTGGCCCCTGTCGATATCCCTGTCAGCCCACAGGCCATGCCAAACGACCCGTATTTACTTGCCCCCAAAAAAACCCCACAAGATACCGTGGAGGATGCCATTCAGTTCTGCTATCTTCTTCGTTCCTATATCCCAGTATAATGTCCACCGTTTCCACCGCAACAATTTCATAAAGAACTGATGATTAAGGAGCGTGTGCGCGCACGCGCCCCCTCCTCGCACACACACCCCTCCCTCTGCAGCAGCTCGGCCTACACTGCAGCTTCACTGCCCTAAAAACCGCTCACGGCGCGCAGATCGGTTTTGCCCTGGACACCAAAGAAATCCTCCAGATTTGAGCCACTTGGTGGCGAAACACGAACTGTTGGCGCTTCCCATCAGGGTGGGGCGGAGCAGATATTTCTAGCTCTCAGGAAACTGGAGTTTAACTCATATAGTTTAGCTGACTCGTGCAGCGGAACTCTCAAAGACTAGATTTCTTTCGTCTGAGGAAAGAAGATGCCTCTTAGAGCAACCATCTGTGCGCGCTCGCGGAGGGAAAACACAAAGAGAAGCATTTAGAACGAGTCAGCCCGGGCCGCGCGAACAATGGAGAGTCACAGCGGGGCCTCCTAGCTGGGCCTCCCAGCCAGCCGTGGCGGCGTCTACACCCGCTCCGGGCACAAGGGACGCTTCCAAAAAGTAAAAGTGACTGTTACTTAACCTTCTTTTCTTGCTTTTTTGCCTAAGATGCAGAACTAGCTTTTACGATTACAATATAATGATGTTATTTTGTAAAACTCACAGGAGTCGTGGGATCTCATTCCCAGAGGCCAGGGTCGCTGCGGCGCAGGAAAAAAAAAACGCCCGGAGACCCCAAATCGACTCCCACGCCGACGCCGGGGGTGGGCAGGACCCTGTACATGTTCTCCTCACTCACCAAAAACTATCCTGAAAAAAGGCGCAAGGGCCCAGATCACAGCCTCGGCTTCCAGGCCAGGGGTGAAGGCTTGCCTCTCGCGGGGGACGAACTCGCCCTTCGGCGGGAACAGGCACTGGGGGAAGAAGCTAGCCCAGGCCCTGGTGGTTAGGAGCTCTTTTCTGGAAAAAGCAATCGTCTACTACAAACGTGTTGAGCTTGGGGTTTCTTGTCCGGGACTCAGTGTCTCTCGAGGAATCTGGCAGCTGCAGCCAAGATTCCAAAATCAATAGAATGTGTTTCATACCCTGATTGATGTCGTCGGCCCGTTTGCCGGTGCGCAGGATGAAAAGCGGTGCTGGCGGGGGCGGGCACTCTTCAGTGTCCCGGGGGGTGGAGGGGGGGAGCCCCAGCAGGGCCCCCGAGCTGGCCGGGCGCGCCCCCAGCCTCACCCCACACCCAGCCGCCCGTGCAGCCCAAGGGGCTCCTGCCCGCTGCGCCCTGGCTCGGCGAGCCCCGGAGCAGAGTGAGGTCGCGGAGGACGCGCCGCGCTGGGGGAGAAGCATCGCCTCCGCGTCCCACTCAGGCTGGCTGGCCCCCTGTGCTCTGCCCAGGACAGCTTCCTGCCAGCCCAAAAGCCCAGGATGCCATCCCCACCCATGCACTGCCCCCGCCCCCCAGATCTCCCTCCCAGCCTCCAAGAACACACGAATCCCCATACTCTGATACCCCCAATCCCTGATACACTAGCACATGAAGAGTCCCTCTCATTTTCCTGTAGATGAGCTAACCATATGGTTTATTACCCAAACCAAGACTTCTAAGAGGTGCAACTAGAGATGATCACACTAAATGAAGTAAGTCAGAGAAGGACAAATACCACATGATATCACTTATATGTGGAATCTAAAATATGACACAAATGAACCTGTTTTTGAAACAAGGACATAGAGAATAGACTGGTGGTTGCCAAGGGATGGGGGCGTGGGAGAGGGATGGATTGGGAGTTTGGGATTAGCAGATGCAAACTGGTATATATAGAATGGATAAACAAGGTCCTTCCATATAGCACAGGAAACTATTCAGTATCCTGTGATAAACCATAATGGAAAAGAATATGAAAAAGAATGTGTATAGATGTATAACTGAGTCACTTTGCTGTACAGCGGTAATTAATACAAATTGTAAATAAACTATACTTCAATAAAAAATTAATTAAATTAAATTTTTTTAAAAAGATAACCAATGATCAACTGTCATTCAATACTCCCACACAGAAATTTTCCACTGGTGTCAATATCTCATTTGCTCAACACTCTGTCAGACAAGAGTCATAGAGAACTACAATGCTAAATTTTATGGATCAGTTCAAACCTGAACTTTAGCAGTTACCGTAAAGCTTGAAAAACAAGGTCATCTCAGAATCTCATGAGATTAGGAAATGGTTAACAACAAAATAAAAAATTAGAAAAATAAAAAGGGAAATATCCATATTCTACCTGACATGAATCATACATTGTTTAATTTTTATAGAATGAAGGTAAATCCCCAATTGTTTTATATATATATATATATATGGTAAAAATAGGTAAATTCAAAATGTGCTTTTTAACAAACATTCTAAGGATACCCAGATTGCTTGATAGATTACAGTAATATAAATACATACAATATTGGGTTGACCAATTTGAATAATAGCAGATTTCTACTTATTTCTTGTGTTCTCTTTAAATTGTCTGAAGAAAGAGACTTTCTCTTTAAATAATAAATAAAAATCAATACAGAAACAAACAAACAAAAAAAGACTTCTAAAAGGGAAAGGGATATGTTAATGAGTCACATGGACGAAGGCCGAAAACCCCTCTGGGGCAAACCAGGATACTAGGGTCACCTTGGGGGATTTGAGCAATTTATCTGAATTCAGAAAACACTCCTTACCCCTCACACTCCCAGTGAAAAGGAAGGAGGGAGGGAGGGAAGCAGGTGGAGATGCAGTTTAAAAAGAAAAGAAAGCCCAATTCAGCACTGCATTTTGAAAAATATCCTATTTCGTTAAGAACTCTTAAATCTGGGCTTCCCTGGTGACGCAGTGGTTGAGAGTCCGCCTGCCGATGCAGGGGACGCGGGTTCCTGCCCCGGTCCGGGAAGATCCCACATGCCGCGGAGCGGCTGGGCCCATGAGCCATGGCCGCTGAGCCTGCGCGTCCGGAGCCCGTGCTCCGCAACGGGAGAGGCCACAGCAGTGAGAGGCCCGCGTACCGCAAAAAAAAAAAAAAAAAAAAAAAAAAAAGAGCTCTTAGACCTAGTTCGTGTATTTTGCACCGCTTTTGTTAAATACTTGGAGGTTTATTTGTGAACTCTGCAACAATTTCTGTGGATATCAGCAAAGCAAGGTTAGCAAATGTGGAAGCGGATGTGGAACTAGCCTGACTGTGCTGACCTGACAAGGGTATTTCTTCCTGGGGATTCTTTATCTACACATGATTATTACTTACCTATATACAGGGACTTCCCTGGTGGTGCAGTAGTTAAGAATCCGCCTGCCAATGCAGGGGACACGGGTTCAAGCCCTGGTCCGGGAAGATCCCACACGCCGCGGAGAAGCTATGCCCGTGCGCCACAACTACTGAGCCTGCGCTCTAGAGCCCACGTGCTGGAACTACTGAAGCCCAAGCGCCTACAGCCCGTTGCTCAGCAACGAAGAGTAGCTCCCTGCTCACCGCAACTAGAGAAAGCCTGGGTGCAGCAACAAAGACCCAATGCAGCCAGAAAAAAAAAAAAAAAAAAAAAAAAATTACCTACCTATAGACAAATTTTGAAAAAAATAGAGATTTTTTTTAGCAATAAAAAAATAGAGGGTTTTTTAGCATCCTAGCTCTGTGTAGTCAGCAGTAGCCAACCAGTCGTCTTTTTAACAAATTCACAGCACGTACTATGTGCACGTGCTGTGTGCTCTAAGAACTTGAACTCATTTAATCCTCACAATAACGCTATGAAGTAAGTATATTGCTATCATTCACATTATACAAATAGGGAAACTGAGGCAAAGAGAGGTTAAGTAAATTGTCCAAAATCTCATCTCTAATAAATTGCACAGGTAGGATTAGAACTCAGGCAGTCCATGCCTGAGTTCACACATCCAGACACTAATCTGACCTGTGAATGCTTCATAAGGGCAGTAGACATGTGAACTGGCTTAATTAAGCGCATTTGCTAAAGATGTGTTAGCAAAACTGTGTTCAGCTGCTGCCCATACCTCTTTAAGAGGTGTTCCCATCAGCCATCCTAAACTAAATCTGCTACTAAGGTTCACCCCGGCGGTGTAAGGCCTTCAGCAGTGTGACCCAGTCTTTTCTCTTTAACCCCCAGCTTCAGCTAGACGAAAATTCCGATTCATACTTTCCTGCCTCAGCATTGTCTCTGTGCTTTTCCCTCCACCTAGAAGGCCCCCAAGGCGATTCTCCCCAGTTGACTTCTTTCTTTGCAGCCCCATCTACTTCAAGGCCCAGACAAACTGGCATTCCATTGTCACACTGGACAGAAACTCTCCAAAGTCTGAAATCCCACAACCTCTATTATCTGCACCACTCACATGCCTGTGTATCTTACCTCCCCTGCTGAGTCAGCATTTTCTCTCCCCACAGCCCTTAGCGCAGCATATTTTCACATAAGTAATTCTCTGAATGTACAGTCCACACTGTTTGCCCTTCATTCATCCTCTCTGCTAAATATTGGCAAATATATATATATAATTATATAGATTTATATATACATATGTATCATTGCAAAAGGAAAAGACGCCTCCTTCTAAAAGAACCACGATTTTATTCAGGTATCTTTCCATCTCCTGTTCTGAAAGTAGACCCTTGTTTCTTCTAAGCCAGTACTACCCAATAGAAATAGAAAGTGAGTCACATGTGTAATTTAAAATTTTCTAGTAGCCACATTAAGAAAGTAAAAATAAAAAGGAGAAATTAATTTTAATAATAAATATCATTTAACCCAATAAACCCAAAACATGTTAACATTTCAACACGTAATCAATATAAAAAAACATTAAATCAATATTTTACTTGTGTGTGAGAGATCGTGAAAGAGACAGAGACAGAGAGAGGAGAGACAGAGAGAAGTCTGGGGAATCTGATGAGTATTTTATGCTTAGAGCCTCTCTTAATTCAGACTGGACACATTTCAAGTGCCCAATGGCCACATGTGGCTAGTAGCTTCCATATTGGATAAGGCAGGTCTGAGCCCATCAACAGGGCATTCCCATGACAACCCATATTAGGTCCAGAATGGAAACCCAGGTTGGGCTGATCAGACTGAAGCAGAGGATTTACAGTCCATGTTTGGGAGAGGTTTCTGCCTGCTAGTAGTGACTGGGGAAGCCTCTAGCTCTGTTTGCCTGGCAGTCTTAGTGAGAATCAACTTGGAACCATGAAGGGGAACTGGCAGGCCTGGTGTTAGGATGTCACCAACATTGAGCATAAAGGGATTGGGGAGACAGAAAGAATCCTGGCTCCTAAAATGACATCACTGAACCACTGATCCCACAAGGCCTGGAGCTCATCCTACTTCTGGTTATAAAAAATGATAAATTTCCTTTTTTTTTAAGCCAGACTGAGTCAGAGTCTTCTGTAACATCCCAACATCTGAGCCAACCCTAAGATCCAGGTCCGCAGACTTTTCCGGGACCAAGCTTCTCCATCAGGATGCTTTTCAAGAATGATTTTTAGGGGCTTTCCTGGTGGCACAGTGGTTTGGAGTCCGCCTGCTGATGCAGGGGACACGGGTTCGTGCCCCGGTACGGGAAGATCCCACATGCCGCGGAGCGGCTGGGCCCGTGAGCCATGGCCGCTGAGCCTGCGCGTCCGGAGCCTGTGCTCCGCAACGGGAGAGGCCACAACAGTGAGAGGCCCGCGTACCGCAAAAAAAAAAAAAAAAGAATGATTTTTAGCTAATTTTTCTGGATCCCGCTTAGATTCTTTCAATGGCCCGATGGTGGCAACTGCCAATGGCTTGAAGGTAAAGATCTCCAAAGATGCTGGTGCTTGTGAAGACCTCACCCAGCAGGTGGGTCAGTGCCCATACAGCGTCACCAGGAGCACAGAGTCCCTTCTCAGGGCAGCCGCTGACACACTGCATTCTCAAGCTGGCCAGCGCTTGCTCCATCTGCCAGGGCAGGCATTTGTCACAGAACTTCATCACCTCTCTTGGAACCCATAGACCCTGGCGCTGGCCCAAAGCTGGACAGGCAAGAGCCTTTTGCCAGGAGGCAGCTCAGGAAGCCACACTTTCCACCGGGATATGGCAGCGTTTTCTGGCAGGGTGCAGAAAACAGGATCAGGTGCCCTAGGCCAACTGCTGGCACAAGGAATTTAGATGAAAGATCAGAAAGATGGACAGAGCCCTGACAGCTGCAGGGCCATAAACTGAAGAGCAGCAACAACAAGAAAAATGGGCAGAAAAAATGCCAGCATGGGAGGGAGAAAAAATTACTCGTAAGCGCGTAGTTGACAAGCAGCAGTAGTGTGTGAACGAAACTGCTGCGAGGCAAACAGACTTTAGGGTTCACTGCAGTGCACAGGTCTTACAGCCCCAAACTAGGGGAGAGAGAGCCACGAGTTTGCCCAGCCTTCCACCCATTTGTCTTGGAGAACACATTTTGGGCACCAGTTGGTAAAAAACCGGCAACGTTGTAGAGTGAGAAGAATGTGGCTTCAGGACTAGAGAACTGCCACTCAGTGTGGTGACCGGTGGGCAAGGCCTCCATGAGGTTCAATTTTCTAGTCTCCAAAATGAACATTATTATCTCAATCTCACAGCTCTAAGAAGCTTAAGTTCTAAAATGCACATGAGAGGACTTCTCTGGTGGTCCAGCGGTAAAGAATCTGCCTTCCAGTGCAGGGGACTCAGGTTCAATCCCTGGTCGGGGAACTAAGATCCCACATGCCGAGGGGCAACTAAGCCCGACTGCCACAACTAGTGAGTTTGCTCGCCTCAACGAGAGAGACGGCGTGCCGCCAACTACAGAGCCCAGGCACTCTGGAGCCCACATGCCACAACTAGAGAAGAGAAAACCCACATGTCACAACTAGAGAGAAGCCCGTGCACCACAACGAAGACCCAACGCAGCCAAAAAAATAAAGAAAATAAATATTTCTCTAAAATTTTTTTTAATTAAATGCATATGAAACCCCTTGTAAGCTATAAGTGCTATATATGTCACTGTTATGATTTCTTTTTAAGGAAAAAAAATACCTCTGATGGATTTTTCATGCCCAGAATCCACTACCTACTTATTAATGCTACTTCTGAAGAACAAATGACAAATATAAGTGTTTTTAATAAAATCATATGTTCTTACAGCATTTATTCCTATCAGCTTACTCTCTCTGTGCCTCTGGTTCCTGGTTTACAAAGTGAGACCTCAAATACTTGTCCTGCTGGGGACTGGAGTGGTGGCCAGATGAGGTTACAGATCTGAAAGATTTACTGAGATTTAGAGCTTATACGTTAGGTGTCATCCCCAAAACATTTACAGCATCTAATTGCAAAAGAGCTTGCCAGTGTGCAGAATCCAACTCCAGTTTTATGAAACATTTCAGACATTGAAAAGTATAGAAAATAAATGACACCCTTATTACCATCTGTTAAAGCTGGATGATAGTCATACGGGTGTCATATTATTGCCTGAAATGTTTTAAATGTTTGAAACATTTCATAAAACAACTTTTTAACTTATAATTTTTCAAAAGACCTAAGTCAAGGGAATTCCCTGGCGGTCCAGTGATTAGGACTCCGCGCTTCCCCTGCCAGGGACCTGGGTTCAATCCCTGGTCAGGGAGCTAAGATCTCCCAAGCCTTGTGGTATGGCCAAAAAATAAATAAAATAAAATAAATTTTCAAAAAGATCTAAGTCAAGTGTCAGCAACTTCTCTTGGATGCATTTTTTGCCTCCTAACCCTCCATACACTCCATCCCCAATGTTGAGTTAGATGTTGTTTCTCTGGGACTCTCTGAGGTGACTTCTGTTTAAATCACTTATCACGCGTCATTGTAACTTCTTATTAGCTCAGGTTTTGAGCCCTTTGAGAGCAGGACCAGGCCCTCATCTCTGTTTCATCATCAAGACTCATGTCTGGTACATTGTGGGGCTCAGTAAATGTCTCATAAATGTTAACTAAGTACGTTAATATCAGTGGAAGACTCTGGTTTCTCTCGAAGTCTTCACCAACAACCAGAACCTTCTTTCTCCTGCAAGACTATTTCTCCTCTCCCTTTCTCTTTGGTACCAGACATAAGTTTCTCTGAATGTTGTAACTACATGTCTTAAGAAAAATCTCATAGCCACGTATCAGAGAAGCACTACGCTTTGGTTAAAATTGATTTAGATATTGCTATAGACTGAATGTTTGTGTACCCCCAAAACGTGGAAACCTAATCCCCAGTGTGATGGCATTTGGAGGTGGGCCTTTGGGAAGTGACTAGGTCATGAGGGAAGAGCCCATAAATAGTATTAATGACTTTAGAAAAGAGACCCCGCAGAGTTCCTTTGCCCCTTCTGCTGTAAGAGGACTCAGGGGCATGACAGCTATCTCTGAACCAGGAAAAAGGCTTTCACCAGACACGAAATCAGCCAGTCTTGCACTTGGACTTCCCAGCCTCCAGAACTGTGAGAAATAATTGTTGTTTAGCAGCCATCCAGTCTATGGTATTCTATTATAGCAGCTCAAATGTAGATAAGATACACGTACCAAAAATGCAAAAGAAAAGGCAAACAATTAAACATCACCCTTTCTCTAGCTCTTCAAGGCTGTAAATACAAATTAAAAAATATGAGAACTTCTTAACGTTAATAATCCAACAAATCAGTTCCAAGGCATGGTTCCTCGGCTCAGAGGATGAGATGTGTACGGACTTGGAGAAGTTTTATACTGTTTGGTCCATAGGAATGAACTCGTTTTGATGATTCTTTTCTTCTTCTCATTATATGCGTAATACTCAAATAGCATGACTGACTAAGGTAGTAAAGTTTATCTACCACCACCCTACGGAGTACTGAGTGGGGTTTTTTTTTTCATATTTATTTATTTATTTGGCTGTGCTGGGTCTTAGTTGTGGCACTTGGGATCTTCGCTACGGGATCTAGTTACCTGACCAGGGATCATACCCGGGCCCCCCTGCATTGGGAGCGCGGAGTCTTAACCACTGGACCACCAGGGAAGTCCTGAGTATTGAGTGTTTTTGGTCACCTAAACTGCCCTTCCTAATACACATTTAACTGAATACTTTTTCTCGGTTTCCTTATAAAGAAACACAATTGTCTTTAAGGTTAAAATTGATATGTTATAAACTCCACAATTAGTTATCTCACACTTCCTGAAATTTTCCTACTTTATATTTAACCAATCTGTTCCAAATGCTATTATCCAGAACAAAAGCTGGTATAACTGGTTACAAGTGCAATTGCTTTTTTTTTTTTTTTTTTTTTTGCGGTACGTGGGCCTCTCACTGTTGTGGCCTCTCCTGTTGAGGAGCACAGGCTCCGGACGCGCAGGCTCGGCGGCCACGGCTCACGGGCCCAGCCGCTCCGCGGCATGTGGGATCTTCCCGGACCGGGGCACGAACCTGTGTCCACTGCATCGGCAGGCGGACTCTCAACCACTGTGCCACCAGGGAAGCCCACAATTGCTTTTTTTGATGTCCTTGCTTATCTCTCCGTCCCGTCTGCTGCCACTTCCTTGCCACACCCTGGAGGCAACCATACGAAGTCATTCTCTTTCTGGTCTCCTTGCCTTTACAGGTACTGTTTCCTTGGCGTAAATTAGAATGTCTCCACTCATCCTCCAAGACTCAGGTCCACTGCCACCTCCTCTGGGGATCTGCTCTGAGCACTCTGTACTCCACCAGCCATTATACAGACCTCTATTTCAATATTCACCTCCTTGCTGGAATCCCCTGCTTCCTTGTCTTGTCTCCTCTAGTACCCTGAATGCTCCTAGTGGTCTAAAACGATCACTTGCTCATCTTCGTAGTTCTAATGCCCAGTGTGGCACCTGACACTGAATCAATGTTTAGTGAATGAATGGCTGAGACTGAACAGATGAATGAATGAATGCATATGATGCAACGAAGCTGCATTTACTCAGCAGCTCTAAGGTAAAGACCCTGAGCCGTAACGTGGTCATCCTGGATTGCATAGAATTTGGAACCAGGAATGCCCAGCTGGCCTGTTGCATTCCCAGTCATTGCAAGAACCCACTTTCTTCCTCCGCGCACAATCCTTAATCTAAACGCTGCCAGTCCCACCCGCTTTCCCACCTCTCCCCAGCTTCACTTCACTCACTCGCTCATCTTCCAATTTACCGTCATGCCACCAACCTCTAAGCCATGTCGAGATAATACGTGTAACAGATAAATGATGCAAACTGAAGCATTACTTGTGTACTTTTTACCCTGTTCTCTTCTGCAACCTCAAATTGCTACCAAGCAGGGTGAGCACGGGACACCTGACTCCTTCCGCAAGCCCAGAACAGGCCAGGGACACCTAAGGAAACTCCCTATCCCAGGAATCCTTGGCTGCCTTGCGGTAATAGGAAATCAAATTACACAAAGCAATCGTAGCTTGTGTTTTTAAATATTTTACGAAAATATTGCCCTTTGCAACAATTAAAATATTTCTCATGCTTTAAAAATATTTTAAAATATTTTTCATGCTTTCTTTTACTACCTTAGCCTGAGGTTGATGCTGTGAAATAGGTTTTGAAAAATCAGGAATTATCATTATTTTTAAAGTTAAAAAATAAAGGTTTGATGAGTCTCATGATTTCCACAGGCTTAGCTGAGAGGGAGCTGCGTTAGATCGGATGGTTGTTGCTGAGGCCCTAAGACACCAATCCCCAGAGGGAACTTGGCATCCTTTGGATATAATGTATTTGTTTCTGTTTGAGTGCATCCTCCACAAACACATTTAATCATGTAACAACCCACGTCCCCAGTTCATCAAACTAATTCAATGGGGCTTCCCTGGTGGCGCCGTGGTTGAGAATCCGCCTGCCAGTGCAGGGGACACGGGTTCGAGCCCTGGTCCGGGAAGATCCCGCATGCCACGAAGCAACTAAGCCCCGTGTGCTACAACTACTGAGCCTGCGCTCTAGAGCCCGCGAGCCACAACTACTGAAGCCCTCACGCCTAGAGCCCGTGCTCTGCAACAAGAGAAGCCACCGCAATGAGAAGCCCGCACACTGCAAAGAAGAGTAGCCCCCGCTCGCCGCAACTAGAGAAAGCCCGCGCACAGCAACGAAGACCCAATGCAGCCAAAAATAAATAATTTTTTTTAAAAAAGAGTGTATAGCTGCAAACTCCAGTGTCTTCAAATTAGAGAGCATTAAAGTCTTCCTTGAATTTGCCTAATGCTTAAAAAGCAAATTAGAAAGTAGTCAAATGGCACATTTCCTTGCAGACTATCTTTGGGGAGGACTGCAGGCCGCATCATCTTATTTACAACTATTCTAGCATTTGCAAAAATGCTTTAGCAAAATATCTGAGCTACTATCTCTCAAAACTTCCCAGCAGCAGTGCTTCAGGCCGATTCCTAGTAGCATAGACATTCCTGCTCGTCAGGAACCCCTTTTCCTGTCTGCAAATCTTAAAATGGAGGCTGGAGATGTGAAGTTGGTACTAGCTAATGCAATTATCCTCCTGTTGAACAGATTTATTAAAAATGCTATGGCAGGGACTTCCCTGGTGGCGCAGTGGTTGAGAGTCCGCCTGCCGATGCAGGGGACACGGGTTCGTGCTCCGGTCCGGGAAGATCCCACATGCCGTGGAGCGGCTGGGCCCGTGAGCCATGGCCGCTGAGCCTGCGTGTCCGGAGCCTGTGCTCCGCAGCGGGAGAGACCACAGCAGTGAGAGGCCCGCGTATCACAAAAAAAAAAAAAAAAAAAAAAGAATTCGCCTTCCAATGCAGGGGACGCAGGTTCGATCCCTGGTAGGAGAACTAAGATCCCACATGCAACTAAGCCTGTGCTTTGGAGCCCACGTGCCACAACTAGAGAGCCCACTCGCCGCAACTAGAGAGAAGCCCATGCACCGCAACCAAGACCCAATGCAGCCCCCCCCCCCAAAAAAAAGCCATGGCAAAACACACTTTAAAATAACCAGTGCAGAGTTGCGTGTTAACTTGTGTATGGTGTCCTATTCTCTGCATATTTATATGCAGGAATCCCAGAGGCCCGGGTCAGGAATGTGTAGCTGCCTGTGCACAGTTAAAAGGCAAACATTCTTTACATGTCTGCGGACCCCGTCCCTCCCCACTCCGTCTCCTAATCTTAAACCAGCCAATGTCCTGGTCCCCAGACTTGCCCTCCACCAAGCCTTAACGCATAGCAGCACACGCCTCTTATACTTGAATGTGCAAACAAATCATTTGAAATCTTGCTAAAATGCAGATTTGGATTCAGCAGCTCTGGCGTCGGGACCGAGATTGCGCCTTTCTAACAGATTCCCGGATAGTACTCCTTGCTCCTGGTCCACAGACCACATTTTGAGCTGCAAACTCTGCAGCAGGGTCAGAAGACTTTTTGTAAAGGGACGGGTAGTAGAATTTTAGGCTTCGTGGGCAATAGGGCCCCTGTCCAGCTACTCGATTCTGCCATTGTAGAATGAAATCAGGCAGATGACATGTGGGTTGTGGGGTGTGGCTAAACTCGAATAAAACTTTATCTATGGGCCTTGAAATGTGAATTTCATAGAATTTTCACAAGTTAGGAAATTTTATTTTTCTTTTGATTTTTTTCTAACCTTTAAAAATGTAAATGCCATTCTTACCCCAAAGGCTGTACAAAAACCGGTTGGACTTGGCTGGTACACCAAAGTTTGTCAACCTCTGCTCTAAAGTGCAAACTTTGGAGGCACAGACCCAAATGTGGGCCCTACCTCAGCCTTATACTAACTCTGCTGCTCACTCAGTCACCTGACCTCTCAGAGTCTCATTTTACAAAGTTTTAAATGGAAGCAATAATTCTTGTCCTCTTAGGGCTGTTGGTCAAGTCCCTGGCACAAATCAGGGTTTCAATAGAAAGAAATCAGTATTACTATTGGCTCGTCCAGGCTAACTTCCTTAGACATTATTTTCCTCAGGTTATTCACCCTGTACAATCTCCTGTGGGGACTTCCCTGGTGGCACAGTGGTTAGGAATCCGCCTGCCAATGCAGGGGACACGGGTTCAAGCCCTGGTCCGAAAAGATCCCACATGCCACGGAGCAACTACGCCTGCGAGCCACAACTACTGAGCCCACGTGCCACAACTACTGAAGCTCACGCGCTTAGAGCCCATGCTCCACAACAAGCGAAGCCACCGCAATGAGAAGCCCACGCACCACAATGAAGAGTAGCCCCCGCTCGCCACAGCTAGAGAAAGCCCACGTGCCACAACAAAGACCCAACGCGGCCAAAAATAAATTTATTAAAAAAATTATTTATTTAAAACATAATTTTTTAAAAAAAAGAATACATTTGTTGTAAAAAGCCCCAAAAGATTGATCAATGTTCTTGAAAAATGGGATGATTCCTCCAGAAGGGAGTGGATTCCCTGTTCATGGAGGCATTCCAAAGTAAGCTGGACAGTCAGCTGGCCAGGATGATGGAGGTAGATGAATAGTATTGATTTAACTGAATAGATTTAAGGTCCCAACTAAGATTTACTTATTCTGTTTTATGATACTTCTATAGTCATACTCTGTGGACAAATAAGAAAATACCTGATGATGCTTACATAATCATAGATATGAATTTTTGAGAATAGATACTAAATTCCCATAACTATAGGGAGTTCCCTGTTGGCCGAGTGGTTAAGAATCCGCCTGCCAGTACAGGGAACACGGGTTCAATCCCTGGTCTGGGAAGATCCCACATGTCGTGGAGCAACTAAGCCCGTGCGCCACAACTACTGAGCCTGCTCTCTAGAGCCCACGAGCCACAACTACTGAGCCCACGAGCCACAACTACTGAAGCCCGTGCGCCTAGAGCTCGCACTCTGCAACAAGAGAAGCCACCGCAATGAGAAGCCCGCGCACCACAACGAAGAGTAGCCCCCGCTCGCCGCAACTAGAAAAAGCCCGTGCCCAGCAACGAAGGCCCAACGCAGCCAAAAATAAATAAGTAAAATAAATAAATTTAAATAAATAAATTCCCACAACTATAATGTCCAGGAGCAGAAATCCAAGTCCTTTCTTGCATTATACATCCCCTCAAAAAAAGAAAAGAAGGGCTTCCCTGGTGGCGCAGTGGTTGAGAGTCCGCCTGCTGATGCAGGGGACACCGGTTCGTGCCCCTGTCTGGGAAGATCCCACATGCCGCGGAGCGGCTGGGCCCGTGAGCCATGGCCGCTGAGCCTGTGCGTCCGGAGCCTGTGCTCCTCAACGGGAGAGGCCACAACAGTGAGAGGCCCGCGTACCGCAAAAAAAAAAAAAGAAAAGATCCTAGTGAGAATGAGATCCTGTTCATTCTGTTTGGGGAATAGTCAGGCCATGGCAAGGGAACAGGATAAATTCTTTGCTTGCCCATTCCCTAACCACCTTCTGGTAAGATCAGTAAGGCCGCTGCCCCTGAAGTGTTCCCATGTAGGTCCAAATTGGTTCCTAGATAGTCATGCACTATTAGGTACTGAAATGATCCCTCTGAAAATTTCCACTGGCAGGTGAACAATATTGTGGGCATCATTATTTTCTAAGTAGCAATGATAGTTTTCCAATTATGAAGGGGCATTTGTCAAATACATGGGGTCATGGTTAAAAATTAATCTTCCATGATATAGGAAATTCTAAACCTACAGATAAAACTTCAACTATTAGCATTGATATTTAGCTGTTGAACATTTCCCTCTGAAGCACAACAGAAGGAGATAACGAAGTGATGGGATTAGGGTATTTCCTAAAATTTTGATTCCTAAATACTCGAACTAGACTTTTTGTTTCCTGTAAGGCATTTTTAAATTTGCACAAGGAATTGTAGAACTATAATTATCATATATAAAATTTGACTTTGCTCATTTAAATGAGGGGAATAGGATTAGAAACTGGGTGGCAGGAGGGAGGGCTGCTCCACAATTTGTATCCCAGAAACTGGATTTGGGAGGGGAATTAGAAGAATAGAAGTGAGAAGTGAGAGTCCTTTGGATTTGGCTTTTCTTTTTTTTTTTTTTTGGCTGTACCCCCTCCCCCAAAAAAACAACCAGGGATCGAAGAACCTGTGCCCCCTGCAGTGGAAGCATGGAGTCTTAACCACTGGACCCCCAGGAAAGTCCCGTGGTTTCTATTATGGTTATAGCAGTGGTGATTAGCAATTATAAAAGAGGTAGAAAATTCTGGAAACTGTTCACTCTCTCATTTCACCTTTGGGTGCCTGATTCTCTCCATTTCTGTCTGTTGACAAAGCACACTCTCACCCACAATGATCCGAGTTTTCTTGTTAAAGTCAAAATAACTCCCTAAGCATTTCATGTGGGTGCTTAGATACAAGAGTTACTCAAGGAAGAAGTATTCTCCCTCTTTGATGACAGGATGGTATGAAAACACAAAGCAAAAGAGGGCAAGAGATTGAATAATTTAAAGGTTAAGCAATTTAAAAACAAAAGGAAACAGATGCGGGTTCCCTGGTGGCCCAGGGGTTAGGATTCTGGGCTTTCACTGCCATGACCCAGGTTCCATCCCTGGCTGGGGAACTGAGATCCCGCAAGCCACAAGGCTCAGCTGAAAAAAAAAAAAAGAAAAAGAGAAAGAAATAGATGGATTTTTGTCACAGGTACTATTTGTTAAACAAACCTGGCCATTGTTGTAGTGGTAAGAGTCCAGGACTAACAATCAAAGACTTACACTGGGGATTCCCTGGTGGCGCAGTGGTTGAGAGTCCACCTGCCGATGCAGGGGACACGGGTTCGTGCCCCGGTCCGAGAAGATCCCACATGCCGCGGAGCGGCTGGGCCCGTGAGCCATGGCTGATGAGCCTGCGCATCCGGAGCAGTCACCTCAACCCTCTGGGCCTTGGCTCCCTGGTATTTAAAATGAGGAACAATAGCACCTACCTCACAGAATTTTCTAGACCAAGTACCAGGCAATGCTTTTTTAAAAACCCTTGAAGTTCTAAAGATTCTTGTGGGCTTTCCCTTTTTTCTGTGATGAAGCTGAAACAGGAGGGAAGGGCGCAGGGCACAACCTTTGAAAGAATGACATAGCTCGAGGACATGACATAAACTGATTAGAACCAAATGGGTCCAAGATGGCGGACAAGTCAACTTCCCCTAGACCCTGAGCCTCAGTATCCGCTCACTGTAACACATCAGCAAGCTAAAGACACGCCCACAGGCGCCAGGACAGTTCCAAGGCCGACCACAAAAGGTCAAAAAGTGGGCGGTGGCCCAATTCCTGGAAATCCCCACCCCTTCCTCAAAATAGCTGGAACACTCCTACTCATTAGCCTATGAAATTACCCACCTCTGTAAAAATTAACAACCCTGTACCCTGGTGCCTCTCTCGCTTTCCAAGCTCTGTCTATGGAGTGTGTCTCTCCCTGAATAAACTTTCTTTCACTTTACAATGGCTCCCTCTTGAATTATTTCCTGCATGAAGCCAAGAACCCACACTTGGCGGCCATCCCAAGGACTCGCCTGAGACCTGAGACATGACCATCCTCTCAAGCCCCACTCTCTTTCCTGCAACAAGAGCACTAAGCTAGGCCATGACTGGGCTCAGGACTAGATATCCTGCGTCCTGGGTGACCTCTCTTCCCTAAGGTTCCCAGAAATCGCCTATTTGGGAGCGGAAGTGAAACCGCACACCTCAGATTGGGGCTTGAACCCACTGTCTTTTAACCGAGATTGCACACCTGGCCTCAGGACTTGCTGAAGTTCAGGGTCTTTATGTCTCAATGCAGAAGAAATTCAGTGAGAGGTAAAGTGATAGGTAAGAAGTAGATTGAGAGAGAGAGTTTCCATAGACAGAGACAGTCCGTCTCAAAAGGTGAGAACGGCCCCGGGAGAGACACTCTACAGACAGAGTGTGGGCCATCACGGAAGGCGAGAGGCCCCAAAATACAAGGTTGTTAGTTTTTATGGGCTGGGTAATTTCATAGGCTAATGAGTGGGAGGATTATTCCAACTATTTTGGAGAAGGGGTGGAGACTTCCAGGAATTGGGCCACCGCCCACTTTTTGGCCTTTTATGGTCAGCCTTGGAACTGTCATGGCGCTTGTGGATGTATCATTTAGCATATGCTAATCTATTACAATGAGAGTATAATGACGCTCAAGGTCCACTGGAAGTCGAATCTTCCTCCATCTTGGATGTAATCAGTTCTAATCAGTTTTTGTCGTATCCTGAACAGCTATGTATGTCATTCTTTTTTTTTTTTTTTTTTTTTTGCCGTACGCGGGCCTCTCATTGCTGTGGCCTCTCCCGTTGCGGAGCACAGGCTCCGGACGCGCAGGCTCAGCGGCCATGGCTCACGGGCCCAGCCGCTCCGCGGCATGTGGGATCTTCCCAGACCAGGGCACGAACCCGTGTCCCCTGCATCAGCAGGCGGACTCTCAACCACTGCACCACCAGGGAAGCCCTGTATGTCATTCTTTTAAAGGTTGTGCCCTGCCCCCTTCCCTCCTATTTCAGAAGCATGCAGTGGGTCTGTTAATACCACACTAAAATACCACTTCCATGCTTGTCACCTCCAGTGCCCTCAACCGATCCCACAGCACTCCTGAAAGTTAAAGACCTGGTCTTTTGTGTTTCAGGATCACTAATGCTAAGAACACTGCTTGGGACATAATGGGTGGCTCAACGAAGTTGGTAATCATTCATTGGAACGCTGGAGCGTTCACGGGCTATTTTTTAAGTTCTTCTAATTGGAAAAAGTCAGTATATATGTTACTGTCGATTATAGACTCTGGTCTCATGTAGGTTTTTTCTCAGGTATAAATGTAGCAGCAATCAGTGAGATTCCAAATCTGTTTGCTTTTGGTTTATATTTATACTGGACAACTCAAGATAAAAGATTCCTGTCAGCCTAAAACCCTGTTTAAAACTTCTTAATTTCCACGTCTCACTGAAATCTCACCCACTAGCCTATTTTTAGGCTCTAGTGTAAAAAAGTAACCCCAAATCAAAAGAAAGTGGAGGGGCTTCCCTGGTGGTGCAGTGGTTAAGAATCTGCCTGCCATTGCAGGGGACACTGGTTCGAGCCCTGATCCGGGAAGATCCCACGTGCCGCGGAGCAACTAAGCCCGTGAGCCACAACGACTGATCCTGTGTTCTGGAGCCCACAAGCCACAACTACTGAGCTCACATGCCACAACTACTGAAGCCCGTGTGCCTAGAGCCCATGTTCCGCAACAAGAGAAGCCACTGCAATGAGAAGCCTGCGCACCGCATCGAAGAGTAGCCCCCGATCGCCGCAACTAAAGAAAGCCCGGTCACAGCAACAAAGACCCAACCCAGCCAAAAATAAAATAAGAAAAATAAATAAATTTATATTAAAAAAAAAGAAAGTGGAGAGCAGGTGTGGTTGAAGTCGGCCCTTAGTAGCTTTATAAAGGGTGAGCCCTTTATAAACTGATAACAACGATAAATATGATTGTACCACGATGTAAGTGTGCCACTTCTGTTGTGAAATTACCTAAAATTATTTTCCCATTTTTCTGCAGAGTCAAGGGACTTCTGCTGTTAGTACTAGTTTAAGCTATTTAAATGAGGCTTTCACACTTCGAAGAAAAACTCAGGCTTGAGATAGCTAAAACAATCCCCATATACCTAAAAATGAGCGCTGCGTTGGGAGTTCAAATTAATTTTTCAATTAGTGAGAAGGGCGCAGCGGAGGCTGTTGTGCTTGTGTTCAGTTCTTAGCTCTCTGGTCTCGGCAGCGAGGGCAGCCAGGAACCTCCTGGAAGCAGCTGTGGCAGCTGGCCCAGCTCAGCCAGTCTTCTCCAGGGGCTGATTTAGCTTCTCCCTCTGTACTCAGAGGGCAATTATAGTTTCAAGTACAGACTGAGAAATTAACAGTCTCTAGAGTAATGAGGGAAATGATCAAGGCCGCTTGGCCTGGGGATTGAAAGACTGGAGCACCTGTCGCCAGTTTCTTTTGCCTTTGCCAATGTGCTGGGCTGTTCGTTCTCTGGGGCTTCCTCCATTCTCACCCAGAGGACAAAGCCCAGTGATGCTGCAGAGGTTACAAATGATGATAAGCTCCTTCCCCAAATACAAGTCAATGTACACATGTTCAGGCTTTCTCTGTGGCCTTTTAAGAACTAAGTGATCTGGTTTCTTTAGAAGTGTGGAAAGACTTTCTAAACTGTCTGTGGATGATTTCTTCACCTCTGTACCATTTGTTCAGGGGGGAAAACGGAGATTTCGAAAACTTGTGACCAGCTCAAAGATAAAGGGACTGGCTTTCTCCTTGGCCTCTAGAGATGTTAAAAATAGCAGTGGAGTTATAAAGAGGAATCTCAACCCTCCAGGAGGAAGAGGCTATACATGAACGCAGTGTGGTTTATACTTACACAGCAAGACCAGACAGTGGCTCTTTCATTCCAGCAAGTGTCATCCAACTGCTTCCCTAACACAGAATTGAAAGTTGGAGGGAGAAGTTAGAATCAGCAAGAGAAAGAGAAAATTGGGGCAGACGGGGGAAAAAACCCCTAGAGAAACAGTTCTAATTTTCCTTTACTATTTTCAAAAAGTACACCTAACAGGTGAAGAAGCACAGATATAACGTAATGAGTCTTGGAAAACATAGGCCGAACACTCTTTGACATAAATTGCAGCAAGATTTTTTTTGATCCACCTCCTAAAGTAATGAAAATAAAAACAAAAATAAACAAATGGGACCTAACTGAACTTAAAAGATTTGCACAGCAAAGGAAACCATAAACAAATGAAAAGACAAACTTCAGAATGGGAGAAAATATTTGCAAATGAAGCAACCGACAAGGGATTAATCTCCAAAATATACAAACAGCTCATGCAGCTCAATATCAAAAAACACAAACAACGCAATCAAAAAATGGGCAGGGGCTTCCCTGGTGGCGCAGTGGTTGAGAGTCCGCCTGCCGATGCAGGGGACACAAGTTCATGTCCCAGTCCGGGAAGATCCCACATGCCGCAGAGCGGCTAGGCCCGTGAGCCATGGCCACTGAACCTGCGTGTCTGGAGCCTGTTGCTCTGCAACGGGAGAGGCCACAACAGTGAGAGGCCAGCATACAGCAAAAAAAAAAAAAAAAAAAAATGGGCAGAAGATCTAAATAGACATTTCTCCAAAGAAGACATGCAGATGGCCAAGAAGCACATGAAAAGACGCTCAACATCACTAATTATTAGAGAAATGCAAATCAAAACTAAAATGAGGTATCACCTCACACAGGTCAGAATGGCCATCATTGAAAAGTCTACAAACAGGACTTCCCTGCTGGAGCAGTGGTTAAGAATCCGCCTGCCAATGCAGGGGACACGGGTTCAAGCCCTGGTCCAGGAAGATCCCGCGTGCTGCGGAGCAACTAAGCCCATGCGCCACAACTACTGATCCGGCGCTCTAGAGCCCGTGAGCCACAATTACTGAGCCCACGTGCCACAACTACTGAAGCCCGTGCGCCTGGAGCCCATGCTCCACAACATGAGAAGACACCGCAGTGAGAAGCCTATGCGCCACAACGAAGAGTACCCCCCGCTTGCCAGAACTAGAGAAAGCCCACACGCAGCAATGAAGACACAATGCAGCCAAAAATAAATAAATTTTTTTAAATTAAAAAAAAAAAGAAAAGTCTACAAACAATAAAGGGAGCCCTTCTACATTTTTGGTGGGAATGTAAATTGGTGCAGCCACTATGGAGAACAGTATGGAGGTTCCTTAAAAAACTAAAAATAGAGCTACCATATGACCCTGCAATCCCACTCCTGGGCAAATAGCCAGAGAAAACCATAATTCGAAAAGATACATGCACCCCAATGTTCATTGCAGCACTATTTACAATAGCCAGGTCATGGAAGCAACCTAAATGCCCGTCAACAGAGAAATGGACAAAGAAGATGTGGTACATATATACAATGGAATATTATTCAGCCATAAAAATGAATGAAATAATGCCATTTGCAGCAACATGGGTGGACCTAGAGATTGTCATACTGAGCGAGGTAAATCAGACAGAGAAAGACAAATATCATATGATATTGCTTATATGTGGAATCTAAAAAAAAAAAAAATGGTACAAATGAACTCATTTCCAAAACAGAAATAGAGTCACAGATGTAGAAAACTTATGGTAACCAAGGGGGAAGCAGGGGGATAAACTGGGAGATTGGATTGACATATACACACAACTATATATAAAATAGATGACTGATAAGAGCCTACTGTATAGCACAGGGAACTCCACTCAGTACTCTGTAATGACCTATATGGGAAAGGAAGCTAAAAAAGAGTGGATATGTGTATGTGGATAACTGATTCACTTTGCTGTACAGCAGAAACTAACACAACATTGTAAATCAACTATACTCCAATAAAAATTTAAAAAAATAATGAGTCTTGCCCTACTTTCCCTCCTTCTAAGTTAGCCAGTGGATGGGGTGCTTCCTTCTACAGATTTCTCCATTCTCATACACAGGTTTTAAGTTTACTGACTGACTTAACCACTGGCAAGCCTGAAAGTAGAAAGCAGGGGGAAAATAGGACAAAAATCGTCTACTCACAGCCCTATCAACTAGAGACAATCACTGTTAACGTTTTAGTGTATCAGTTTCTAGCATTTATCATACTAGAGAGGAAAAACAGTTACAAAAGAGAAAGGAAAATAAGAGAAAAAGAAAGGGGAGAGAGAGATGGAAAACATTTACATCATCGATAGCACTATGCAGTGCTGAAAGCTTCTTGCACTATATTTGTAGGAAGGCCAAGTTCATTCACCTCTCAGAGGAGCCACCTGAAGCAATGGAAGGCGAAATCTAGGGAGTTGTGTCTATTTGTGTTTAAAAGGAAACCTTAATTCCTAACTCCTGCGATTGATATTACTTGCATTTCTAACCTAGAAACTCTTGTTTCCATAAGCAAATAGGATAGGGGGTCCCTAAAGGAAAAGAACCAGATATAGCTTTTGGACACAAGAGAAGCCGTTTTACACGGAAGCCATTTTGTGATCTAAGCCCAGCCACACTGCTAGCCTTTGCACAGGTCTCAGTAATAATGATCTTAAGGGAGCAAAAGAACAAATGACTGTTATCAGGCAAGAGAAGTAACAATAGCGAAGAAAATAAATCAGTTGTAAAGACTCCCAGTTCTGTTTCAGAGGTAAAGACTAGCCTGAAGCGCTTTCTTGAGCTGTTTTGCAGAATTTAAACCCCCCTCTGGGAATTCTCTCACGGTCCTGTGGTTAGGACTCTGCGCGTTCACTGACGAGGGCCTGGGTTCAATCCCTGAAGCCTTGCAGCCAAAAAAAATAAAAATAAACCCCCCTCAAGTGCTCAACCTCCAGATCAACTGAAACCTAAGGGATGGTGATTTTGACCTTTTCTGACCCTCATGACTTCAATCTACTAAAGCTTGGACTCTGTCAACCTTTGCCCCAGTTCTCTGCTGAATTCTCCTGTTCAAGCCGCTTTATGAATATGCATGTATTCTTAGCTTAAAACTTTCCCAACTTTGCTGTTCAGGGAGACGCTGCTTTGGGAAACACCCCCAGTCTTCTCCTCACTTGCTGGAACTAATAAATCCTTCCTTCTCCTGATTTTTGACGTGGTTGTGCCTTTTGACACGCACCAAGAGGGGAACCCGGTTTCCAGGTGAGACTGCCTCTGACAATTTGGAGCTCAAGGCTGCCCACAAAACTCCATCAAAGCGAAGCGATCGATTTTGAGGGTTCCTGGCGGCCGCTGCTGGAAAGCAAGAGTTTAAGAAGTGTGGAAGGAGAATTGAAAAATACCAACTGTTTTTTCATGCTTGAATGTACACAGAATTGCTTGAGGAGCTGGTTAAATGGGCAGATTTCCAGGCCCCTCCCCAGAGATTTTGATCCAGTTGATCCGAGGCTGGGCAGGGTCACCACGTTTGCATTGTTAGCCTGGGTCCTGGGTCATTCTAATGCAAATTGGTCACGGACCACACTTTGAGGAACACTGCCTGGCATGAAAACTTAGCAATCACTTAAGTGTGAGGAAGAATATATTTTAGATGAATGGGGAAGAGGTTTCACATTTCTTGCTAAACATAATGATGTGGTGGTAAAAGGCTTTGGAATCAGTCAGATCTGGATCAAGACTTGCCTCTCCTTCATAACTAGCTGTAGGTCACTAAAGAGTTAATCTTTGTGTCCTCACAGGCAAACTGGAGATAAAAATACCTATTGGGCTTCCAGGCGCTTTTGTGAAGATTAAATGATACAGCATTTATTTGTAAAGCACCTGGGATACAGTAAATAAATGTTAATTTCCACTTATCAAATTAAAAAAAGTTAGGAAAAAGTTAGGTACTACAATAAGGACTTTATTTTTTGGTGATTAAACTTTTTTTTCTAATAAATTTATTTATTTTATTTTATTTTTGGCTGTGTTGGGTCTTCGCTGCTGTGCACAGGCTTTCCTCTGGTTGAGGCGAGCGGGGGCTACTCTTGGTTGCCATGAGCAGGCTTCTCATTGCGGTGGCTTCTCTTGCTGCAGAGCATGGGCTCTAGGCATGCAGGCTTCAGTAGTTGTGGCTCGTGGGCTCAGTAGTTGTGGCACGTGGGCTCACTAGTTGTGGCTCGCGGGCTCTAGAGCACAGGCTCAGTAGTTGTGGCGCACGGGCTTCGTTGCTCCGTGGCATGTGGGATCTTCTCAGACCAGGACTCGAACCCGTGTCCCCTGCATTGGAAGGCGGATTCTTGACCGCTACGCCACCAGGGAAGCCCAGTGATTAAACTTTTATGTCTTTTAAGTTGAGATATCAAAAAAGAAGTGAGATGGGAGGGAATGTTTGGGTTTTACATTTATGACATTAGAATGTTTCTGCTATAACTTTATTCCTTTTCTTATTATTATAATGCCTCAGTAGTTTAAAAATGTAAATAATGGATTTTTTTTTTTTTTTTTTTTTTTTTTTTTTGCCACACCGTGAGGCTTGTGGGATTTTAGTTCCCTGACCAGGGATCGAGCCCAGTCCCTCGGCAATGAGAGCACTGAGCCCTAACCACTGGACTGCCAGGGAATTCCCGATAATGGAATTTTTTTTTTTTTCCAATAATGGAATTTTTTAATGGCCTGTATTTTACAGGTGAATTTGAAAAAATTTTACTGCACTACAATGTGAATAAAATTGAAACTACAATTTTAGGAATTTCACTTTCATTTCCACGTGAGAACAAATATTGATTATTTAGGTTTACACATAGGGTAGTTAAGTTCTTGGGGTAACTTCCAAGGTTTTTACTTCTAACAATAAAAGGCTAGTAGGATTTCACCGGGCTTACAAAAAGCACTGCTGGGGAAAGGAGGAAGAATAGTTAAGATGGCATTAAAAGATTTTTTAAACTGTATTTTGGAATAATTTTAGATTTACAGAAGATTTGCAAAGTAGTGCAGAGAGTTCCCATATACTCTCATTTAGTAGAAGATTTATTTTAAAAAATAACCTAAGTACTTTGTGGGTTTTTTTGTTTTTTTTTTAATTTTTTTTTAAATTTATTTACTTTTGGCTGCGTTAGGTCTTCATTATTACATGCAGGCTTTCTTTAGTTGCGGTGAGTGAGGGTTGGTCTTCATCGCGGTGCATGAACTTATTGCAATGGCTTCTCATTGCGGAGCACAGGCTCTAGGCGTGCGGGCTTCAGTAGTTGTGGCACTCGGGCTTGAGTAGTTGTGGCTTGCAGGCTCTAGAGCGCAGGCTCAGTAGTTGTGGCACATGGGCTTAGTTGCTCCACAGCATGTGGGATCTTCCCGGACCAGGGCTCGAACCCGTGTCTCCTGCATTGGCGGGCAGATTCATAACCACTGCGCTACCAGGGAAGCCCATTACTTTGTTATACATGAATATTCATCCCAACATCCGGTAACGTAATCCCGAAGACTTGTCTGTTTTGCTGGCCACCCTAGGCTAGCTTCTGTTCCACCTCACTATACCTCAGGACAAAGCTCTTCAGGGGATGGTAACGTTCTCTAAACCCTTCATTCTAAGTCCTAGGAGCTTTGGCGCCAAGCACAAGGCACACTGGTTGAATACCTTGGGGGAAGCTCGGCCTTGACCCTTCGATGACACTATTAACGCTGATCAGCATGGCCTCAATTAAAGGAGCTAACACTCTTTAAAAAAATATCTAAACAGGAGTCATTCTGGTTTCTTCCCATTCTTCCTTAAAGAAAACTTTTGTCACATCTTCTGGGGACTGACTTAAATGATGTCTGCAAACAGGACAGGCATCATATCACTATGTCTACCTCCCTTGATAGATTCTAGCACTGTAGCTCTATATAAAACTGAAATTAAATTTAGATTGTTTTTAATTTTAGTTTAAATATGTTTCCTTTACAGCATTTAGCCCCATACAAAACACACTCTTGTGGATCGAGCTGTCTCATCAGCATGGCCTTTTTGCCCAAGCACAGTATTCTCATTATATTGATGCTAGCAATAACCACTATTATAGGTCATTGAATTAGGAAGTTAAAAAGTTATTTTTCCCATGTAAATTCTTTATTTCCTTAAAGGAGGAGACTGGACTAGATGATCTGAGTGGTAGAGGAGGGAAAAGAATTTGCCTTGAAGTCAGACAAATACCTGTGAATTGCCACCTTGAGCAACTTTCTTAATTTCTCATAGCCCCAGTTTCCTCACGTGAAGTGGTTACACTATCTTATTTAATAGCTGTAAGTGAAGGGTTCAGAACACGCTACCCACAAAATATGGTACTTTGGCATACGGAATATTTCAAACTGAAGGAATTTGAGAAAAAGCAGGTCCAGGAAGGACTCTCTGATCTCCCCCTTCACCCCTGAAGCAGGTCATAAGAGCCTCTTGTGAGAGGGGCGGTCCCTAAACTTGGAGGAAAGGAGCATCTTTATCTGCAAAGACAGAGAGATGCTGAGAGGAATTCAAGTGGACAGGCCTCCTGAGCTTCCCCACTTTGCTGCCTTTAGCTCATACTCTTTGGTCCTACCACGTTTTCCCATGACTTTCTACCGTTCATCAAACCTAGTATAAACACACTCGGGTTTAACTGTTTTTTCGCGTCTTCATTTCCTTATGAAGGTCCCTGTGTCACATAAAATTATGTTGTATAAATCTAATACTTTTCTCCTGTTAATCTGCCTTTTGTTAGTCCAACTGATGAGGCTCCAGCCTGAAAACCTAGGAGGGTAGTAGGAAAAAGAATTTTTCCCTCTTCTGCATTAGGACTAACTGATACAATACACAATACGGTGACTCGTAGCAAGTGGGAGTTCTCAGTGAATTAATTAATGAATTCATTATGGTTTCTTGTACATTCATGTTGTCTTCCCCACTGAATGGTAAGCTCCTCAAAGGTAGGGAGTTCTTTTATGTCTCCACGGAACCTAGCACAGCACCAACAGGGGGTACACACGTTCTCATCCTCCTGGCTACCAACTGGTTTGAATTTTGATGAAAGCTACACATGAAGTGATATTGACTCACCGAACTCTTATAGTTGCAACATAAGCCACGCAAATTGAGTAATGTTTCAGCTTAAAAAAAAGCAACAACAAAAACCTTACTTATTTAATGAGGTTATTACAAAACTATTCTTCCTGAACAGGAATAGTTCAACATGGATGAAGATAACATTAGAAAGTGATTAAGGGCTTCCCTGGTGGCGCAGTGGTTGAGAGTCCGCCTGCCGATGCAGGGGACACGGTTTCGTGCCCCCGGCCGGGAAGATCCCACATGCCGCGGAGCGGCTGGGCCCCGTGAGCCATGGCCGCTGAGCCTGCGCGTCTGGAGCCTGTGCTCCGCAACGGGAGGGGCCACAACGATGAGAGGCCCGCGTACCGCAAAAAAAAAAAAAAAAAAAGTGATTAAGTGGGACGAACTGTGAATGAATTTGGGAGGTATAGTGGATGAGATCATGCCTAACGTGTGACCAGCAGTGTGGGTAACTTCAAAAAGAGCTGCTGGAGGGAATTCCCTGGTGGCTTAGTGGTTAGGACTCAACGCTTTCACTGCTGTGGGTCCGGGTTCCATCCCTGGTGATCCCGAAAGCCGCAAGGTGGTGGCCAAAAAAAAAAAAAAATCTACTGGAAAGGAATAATTAGCAACTAGCTAGGTTGTTATTCAAAGTGTAGCTTATAGTACAATCTTTTTTTTTTTTTGGCTTGGATTTTCATTGCTGCACGCGGGCTTTCTCTGGTTGCGTTGAGCAGGGGCTACTCTTCGTTGCGGTGCGCGGACTTGTCATTGTGGTGGCTTCTCTTGTTGCGGAGCATGAGCTCTAGGTGCACGGGCTTCAGTAGTTGTGGCCCAAGGGCTTAGTTTCCCTGGGGCATGTGGGATCTTCCCAGACCAGGGATCGAACATGTGCCCCCTACACTGGCAGGCAAATTCTTAACCACTGGACCACCAGGGGAGTCCTTAATCACTTTCTAATGTTATCTTCATCCATGTTGAACTATTCCTGTTCAGGAATAGTTCTAAGTTCTAATAGTTCTAATACTATTCTAATTAGAATAGTTCTAATAGTTCTAATACTCTAAGATATTCCTATCTTAGAGTAATAACTTGTTAGCCTGAGTAAGATATTTATTATTATTATTATTATTATTGGCCGCACCACAAGTGCAGGGATCTTAGTTCCCCGAACCTGGGCCCTCGGCAGTGAAAGCACGGAGTCCTAACCACTGGACCACCAAGGAATTCCCAAGATCTTGTTTTTTGATCAGTACTTTCACTGTTCAAACCTGAGTGGGACTTGACACTTTAAAGAAATGTTAAGATGTTTCACACACTGTGAAACTCAATGGACCTCAATAAGCTATAAAGGCTCAGTGCAAACAAATATATTCATAGAGAGCAGAGGTAGTGATCCCACTTCGGCCCAGCAGGCTGGACCCCCTGCCTGTTTTTGTTGGGCCTGAGAGCTGAGAAAAGTTTTGACATTTTTAAAGAGTTGAAAACAAATCAAAAGAAGAATACAATTGCATGACTTGTGAAAATTATGTGAAAACCTAGTTTCAGTATCCTTAAATGAAGTCACATTGAGTTACAACCACACCCATCATTTACGTATCATCTATGGCCGCTGGGACCACACCAGGAGTTAGACAGACACCACGTGACCAGCAAAGGAGAAAATATTCACTATCTGGTCTTTTATAGGAAAAGAGTGCCAAGGCCTGGTATTGGTTACAAAAGAAGTTTAAGCTGACCTTAGTAAATGACCTTACATAAAAATTTCATCATATCAAGAAGAATTCTGCGTTTTCCTGCGTGGCCGTCAGGGAGGAGGTACCTGCAGCCTGTCACCGGGCTCTTCAAGGTGCAACAGGGCCTATGAGATATATGAAGAAGGTCGTACTGATTAGATGTTTTCCAAAAGGTTGTCGTATGGCTGTGAAAAACCACAGGGAGCACAACCTCCTGTGAGAGCGGTTGTACATAACGAGCATATAAGTGGCTGCATGATGAATATTTAAGTCCTGAGCTATGTGTTTAAAAATTCTTCACTGCTTCTGTGCACAGAGTCTGAGCCACTGGACCACCAGGGAAGTCCCAAGTATGATATTCTAAACGTGATTATTACAGGATTATTATTATTTATATATTTATTCATTCAAGTATTCTGTAACTTTCTCATTTGGAGTTTGCTCGAATTACCAATTAGATACACCAAACTGAAAGATGTATTACAAACTCACTTTAAGATGCTGAATTTTTCCTCATTGTTTTTCGTTCCCTAATGTTTGCCTTGTATATTTTAAGAAATTATATTAGGTGCATACAGATTTTAAGTTATCTTCCTAGTGCAATTTATCACATGTGTTGGACATACTTATATCTAATAATGTTTTTGCTTCAAAGTCTATTTTGTCTAATATTAAAATATCTATTTAGCTTCAAAAACAAATTCTTTACTGCCTCAAGTGTGGCATGCAACGTTCTGAAGAATTGGTCAAGAAGATATGAACAGAGGCAAATGATGAAAATTAATATTTTATTTGACACTGATCACCTAATGTGAGAAAAAAAGTTTTCGGTATGACACATTGTTTTCATATGATTTGGTGTCTGAAGACAAGCTCCCCTTTTCCATTACTCTCACACTACATTTCTTTCACTCCTGACACCAGATGTGTGGGTTTTCCTGACGCCAGCTGAGTGTCCTACCATTCAATTCAGTTCTGGCGCTCTCTACCCTGGAGCTAGTGTCAGATCCCACGAGATAAGGGCTCAGTCCCACAAGACTGCTCTCGACCTCAGATGCCGATCACAAGTCCAGGTTGTCACTTCTGACCAGCCAGCCAGGAGGGTTCCCATAACCCCCTCCATTAGTCTGATAATTTGTTAGAATGGTTCACAGAACTCAGAACTGACTTATGTTTACTAGTTTATTATCAAGGATATAATAAAGGATACAGGGGCACAGCCAGATGAAGAGATGCTTAGAGCACAGTATTGGGGAAATGGCAAGGAGCTTCCCAACCTCCTCAGACTTGCCACCCTCCCAGCACTTCCAAGTGTTCAGCAACCCAGAAGCTCTCCAAACCAAGTTCTTCATGGATATTTACGAAGATTCATCATGATAATGAATGATGGATCATTGACTCAATCTCCAGCCCCTCTCCCCCTCCTGGAGGATGAGGGTTAAGGGCTGAAAGTTCCAAGTTTCCAAACATGGTTTGGTCTTTCTGGTGACCAGCCCCACCCTGAAGCCATCCAGGAGCCTAGCAAGTAACCTCATTAGACAAAAGAAAGGGTTTCCCTGGTGGCGCAGTGGTTAAGAATCCACCTGCCCGTGCAGGGGACATGGGTTCGAGCCCCCGTCTGGGAAGATCCCACATGCCGCGGAGCAACTAAGCCCGTGTGCCACAACTACTGAGCCTGTTCTCTAGAGTCCATGAACCACAACTACTGAGCCCGTGTGCCACAACTACTGAAGCCCATGCTCCTAGAGCCCGTGCTCCGCTACAGGAGAAGCCACCGCAATGAGAAGCCCGCGCACAGCAGCCAAGACCCAACGCAGCCAAACTTAAATAAATAAATAAATTGATTAAAAAGAAAAAAAAGAGCAAAAGACAATCCTATACCCCAGGAAATGCCAAAGGATTTAAGAGCTATGTCAGGAAATAGGATTGAAGGCCAAATGTTAGAACAAAATTTCCTCCTAATGCTCTTATCACTTCGGAAATACAAGGGTTTTAGGAACCCTGTGCCAGGAATGGGGGCAGAGAACAATACAGAGATTTTCTATTATTTCACACTTGGTATTGTCCATTAGCGCTTTACATGCTCATGTGATTAACTCTCTATCCTGCGGCCTACAATGTAGTGTGTATCTCGTGCACAGTCATATCGCCAGCATGTAGATCAGAATATACTTTATAAAAGGCTGGGTGAGAGTCCGATTTATCCCTAATGATAAAGTAACTTAAAATGCCTTTCCGAACAGCTTTAAAATTTAACTTTAGTTTAAGCATGTAGTATTAAAAATGCTCTCTCTGGTAGAAAAAGTAGAGGTTACCAGGGCATAGGGAGAGGAGGAGAAAGGGGAATTATTGCTTAATGGGGACAGAGGATGATGTTGGGGATAATGAAAAACTTTTTTTTTTTTTTTAAGAAGATGTTGGGGGTAGGAGTTTATTAATTTATTTATTTTTGGCTGCGTTGGGTCTTCGTTTCTGTGTGTGGACTTTCTCTAGTTGTGGCAAGCGGGGGCCACTCTTCATCGCGGTGTCCGGGCCTCTCACTGTTGTGGCCTCTCTTGTTGCGGAGCACAGGCTCCAGACACGCGGGCTCAGTAGTGTGGCTCACGGGCCTAGTTGCTCCGCGGCATGTGGGATCTTCCCAGACCAGGGCTCGAACCCATGTCCCCTGCATTGGCAGGCAGATTCTCAACCACTGCGCCACCAGGGAAGCCCCAATAACGAAAAACTTTTAGGTACAGATAGTGATAATGGTTACCCAACACTGCGGATGTATTTAATATCACTGAACTGTGCAGTTATGAATGGCTAAAATGAAAAATATGATGTTATATATATTTTATCACAGTAAACCCTATATCCCCCCCCCCAGAAAAAAGCTCTCTCTGGGTTATTTCAAATAATTTGATTATTTTCTACAAGAAAAGTACCTGACCCTATGCTTTGTGGACAGTACAGAAGGAAAAAAAGATATCTGGCACCTTCAGGATCATTCTTTAAGGTTATTCTTACTCTATATTGAGATAGTAATCAACTCCAATAAACTTCGAAACCACAAAAACAAATCAATACAAAGACAAAAAAAAAAAAACCACACAGTAAATAAATCAGGAACTTGGACAAGTAAGGTGGTGATGAGAGGAATGTGAATGATGCCTCCTTGTTTCTACTGGATTCCAAGAACTTCTTTTCCACCATAGGTTATTAGAAAGAAGTTGTTTCATCTTTTGGGCTTGAAAACTGATAATATGATTTCTAGCAACATAGTTATTATTTCAGATGTCACTAAAACACAACCGGATACCCAATGGGTTAAATAAAATTAAGGGTGTATGTGTGGTTAGTTTGTTTTGTGCACGTATTGTCAAAGATAAACAAAGCCAGACACGAATTAAAGTGGTAAGGGCAGGTTTTGATTAGTAACATACTATTGCAATAAGGAAGAGCCCAGTGTGAACTGAACTCAGCTTCAATTTGTACAGAGGTGACTGGGGGTTTCAAAGGGGAAATGAAGGAATACAGAGGGAGGTGAGTGAGGGCTCAGTAGAGCCAGGGAAGTGAAAATCACAAAAAGTAGGAAGCAAAGGTTGGTCCCTGTGAAACCCACCTGTGTTTGTTAACTGGCCCTTACGGAAGTTAGGCTTCTCCCCTCCCACAGAGGCTGGGAGACAGGGGCCCTATCTCCAGGTGTGGGCTGGAACAAACCAACCATAAATTCTTCTGGCAGCCTTGAGTTTTCTCAGGCAGGCACTTTAAGAGGAGATTGGGTCATTGGGTCATCCTACAGACCGGCCTTGAACTGTTAGAAATAATTTTATTAGTGTTTTGCTCAAGTTTTTATAGGCCACAGTTGAGGTCTAGTTGACAAGAGGGCCCAGATGCGAGTGGCTAGAGTGTGGTCAAGAATCTTAGTCGATATAAATGCATGGTAACTTAGTGACCTGAGGGGCTTTTGGAAAGGAATTTGAGATTTTGTTTTTAACAGTTATTTATTTATTTATTTGGCTGCGTCAGTCTTAGTTGCTGCGTGCGGGCTCTTCGTTGCAGCACGCAGGCTTCTCTCTATTTGTAGCCCGCAGGCTCTAGAGCGCACGGGCTCAGTAGTTGCAGCCCACGGGCTCCAGAGCACGTGGGCTATGTTGTTGCAGTGAGTGGGCTTAGTTGCCCTGCAGCATGTGGGATCTTAGTTCCCACTCTAGGGATTGAACCCGCATCCCCTGCATTACAAGGCAGATTCTTAACCATTGGACCACCAGGGAAGTCCCAGAATCTGAGATTTTAACAGTATCCTGCCAAAGAAATTACAAGGATTAGGGAAGAGAGATGAGTAGTTGAGACAATTGCATTTTAAAAAACACCTTTATTGATAAATAATTTACATATCATAAAATTTACTTTTTTTTTTTGGCCGCACTGTGCGGCATGCAGGATGTCAGTTCACTTGCCGATCAGGGATCAAACTCATGCCCCCTACAGTGGAAACCTGGAGTCGTAACAACTGGACTGCCAGGGAATTCCCTAAAATTTACTCAATTTTTTAACTGAAGTATAGTTAATTTACAATGTTGTGTTAGTTTCAAGCATACTTGAAAAGTGATTCAGTTATGCGTAGTTATATATATTCTTTTTCAGATTCTTTTCCATTGATATTGAGTAGAGTCCCCTGTGCTATACAGTAGGTCCTTGTTTACCTATTTTATTTTATTTTTTATTTATTTATTTTTTTAATTCAGACTCTTCTTTTTTTTTTTTTTTATAAATTTATTTATTTTTGCTGTGTTGGGTCTTCGTTTCTGTGCGCGGGCTTTCTCTAGTTGTGGCAAGCGGGGCCCACTCTTCATCGCGATGCGCGGGCCTCTCACTGTCGCGGCCTCTCTTGCTGTGGAACTCAGGCTCCAGACACGCAGGCTCAGTAGTTATGGCTTACAGGCCCAGTTGCTCCGTGGCATGTGGGATCCTCCCAGACCAGGGCTCGAACCCGTGTCCCCTGCATTGGCAGATGGATTCTCAACCACTGCGCCACCAGGGAAGCCCCTGTTTACCTATTTTATATATAGTAGTGTGTATTTGTTAATCCCAAACTCCTAATTTATCCCTCCCCCACCCCCCATGCTATCCCCTTTGGTAAAGCATAAGTTTGTTTTATATGTCTGAAAATTCACTCATTTTTAAGGGTAGGTTTCAATGACTTTCAGCAAATGTGCTAAATTATGCGATCATCACCATAGTCCAATTTTAGAACATTTCCATCCGAGACTATCCCTCAAGTGAACTTAGTGCTGGAAGATCATAATAGAGTGGAAAGGCCCTGCGCTCTGGAGGTGAGACTCTGGCTACAGACCCACCTCAGCCCCTTACAAGCCACAAGGCCTTGGGTCATCACTTCATCTCTGTCTCCCCTTGAAAAAGTGAATGATCTTACCAAATGGGAATATTCTGAGGATCACATGAGGAAATGGGTAAAAGAAACATTTTTCATACGAATGTTGTGGCTTAGTTGCTGGTGTTGTAAAATTCTATACAGAAACAAATATTTCATTCATTCATCTTTCAAAAAATAATTGGGAAAGAAAATAATAATTGGGGACCTACTATGCTTCATAGGATATGAGACACTGAGGGTACAGAAACAACCATATAGAAGACAGCATGCACACAAAATACACACCATTCACACATAGGACCTCATAGATTTTATAATCTATTGGGGCACAGGAAAGTAAACTATTTTAAGGGATGAGGTAATGGTTTATTAATATTCAGTTAAACATGGCCTATAAGTAGTATTCAAAATATGAAACTCAGTAAGTTGTTATATTAGTGAGGTCAGGCTGCCATAACAGAATACCATAGATTAGGTGGCGTATAAACAACAGAAATTTATTTCTCACAGTTCTGGAGGCTGGGAAGTCCAAGATCAAGGCGCTGGCAGACTAGTGAGGACCCACTTCCTGGTTCATAGATGGCTGTCTTCTGTCTGTGTCCTCACAAGACCAAAGGAGTGAGGGAGCTCTCTGGGGTCTCTTGTAAGGTCACTAATCCCATTCATGAGAGCTCCACCCTCATGACCCCCTCCCAAAGGTCCCACCTCCAAACACCATAACACTGGGGATTAGGTTTCAGCATGCGAATTTTAGGGGCACACAAACATTCAGTCTATAGTAGTTGTCAAACATTTTCAGGCTTTTCTTCCCATCCATTTATCCATCCACAAGAAGAAATAAATATGAACCTTATTACAGTGTGCTCAAAAATCATCATTAGTACGGGCAGCCATACCTTACATTTGCCTAAAATTTTTTTTTTTTTTTTTTTTTTTTTGCGGTACACGGGCCTCTCACTGTTGTGGCCACTCCCGTTGCGGAGCACAGGCTCCGGACGCACAGGCTCAGTGGCCATGGCTCACGGGCCTAGTCGCTCCGCGGCATGTGGGATTTTCCCAGACCGGGGCACAAACCCACGTCCCCTGTATCGGCAGGTGGACTCTCAACCACTGCACCACCAGGGAAGCCCTGCCTAACATTTTTAACACGGACCACATCACTCTTCTGCTCAAAATCCTTTCCTGGCTCTCTGCCTCATTTGGGGTAAAAATCAAAGTTCTTACCTTAGCCATCAAAACCTGTAAGATCTTTTTCTCCCCTCCCCTCCATTCCAGCCACTCCGGCCCCATTGTCATTTTTCAAACACACCAAGTATATGCTTACCTCAGGGCTCCCACTTTCTGTTCTCTGACTGGGATGCACTGCTCTTCCCTGCATGGCTTGATCCTTTAGGCCTCTGTTTACATGTCACATTATCAGAGAAGCATTCCCTGGACATCCTATATAACACGCTCTACTCCACTGATTCTCAGAGTATGGTCCCCGGACCCCAGCATCAGCATCATCTGGGAACTTGTTAAAAATACAAATTCTTGGGTTTCCCCGGTGGTGCAGTGGTTGAGAGTCCACCTGCCGATGCAGGGGACACGGGTTCGTGCCCCGGTCCGGGAAGATTCCCACATGCCGCAGAGCGGCTGGGCCCGTGAGCCATGGCCACTGAGCCTGCGCGTCCGGAGCCTGTGCTCCGCAACGGGAGAGGCCGCAACAGTGAGAGGCCCGCATACCGCAAAAAAACAAAACAAACAAACAAACAAAACAAATTCTCAAGCCCCCCACCTCAGACCTACTGGATCAGAAAGTCTAGGATAGTGTGCAGCAATTTGTATTTTAACAAGTGCCTCACTCCCAGGTGATTCTAATGCAAGTCATGTCTGAGAACTCCCTCCCCCTCACCCCACGGCCCACATTCCCCTCTTCTTCATAGCCCTCATCTCCATCTGCCAGACTCCACTGGACTGCTTTACTGTTGGCCTCCCTCCACTAGAATGTAATCTCCAGGAGGGCAGGGACTTGTTTGGGTTCCCTGCTGGGCCCCTGGCACCTGGAACAGCACCTAGCCTGGGCACATGGTAGGTGCTCAATAAATCTGTCAAATAAATGAGTGAACTAGTTAGTGGGAGAGTCTGGAATAGCTGACTCTGGGGCCCCAGCTCTCTTCATTAGATCAACATGTTTTATTTATGAAAACGTGACTTCTGACCTCAACAAGAGCGAGGATTCTGTTGTAGTCCTAATGAAGGCTTTGGACCTTGTTGAGGAGGAATGTAGGGGTGGGAGAGAGATGTAAGAATGTGGGCAAATTGGGATGTACACAGACTGGCAGCAATGTGTGGGAAGCACTTTATCATTACAAACTTGTTTTTCCTAATTAATCAGTATAAGTCTTTCTTTCGGAACAAAGACCTGCTGGGAAAGAACAGAAAATTAAAAATCAATCTAGTTTAGCATTTACTTTGCTGTGTATTGCCCTGTACTTATGGACCTTGCTCCCTGACCTGCCTATAACAAATGACCCAAACATATTTTCTTCTCCTGATCAAGACTGTGTTGTCAGTGTTGACTCTGAGAAGAGCCTGTTTTCTTTGAAAGCTCTTATTCTTCAGCCCCCCCAAAGTGTGAGGGCTCCTAGGAGAGACCCTTCCCTTCCCACGTTCCAAAGTCCTACCGTGCTGCCTGTGTGCCTCATTTGCTCAGTCCAAGCTTCCAGTCAGATTCTGTATTTGTACGTTGTTTTTCCCAGATTAATCCAGTGTCAACGCTTCCTTTCTGGGAACACACTGATAACTCAAAAGAATGTAAGACTTACCTGTCAGCATCAGGCTAATAATCCTTCCAGCCTGGTGTTTATTTAGGACAGTAACACTTGAACAATTTTGTCAGAAACCATGGTAACAATCTCAAAAAGACTGAGAAAAACACTGGGTGACCGCCTTACTTTTGCGAGGAAAGGAAAGGGGTGCAGGAAAAGTCAGCGGACCCTAGAGCCTAAGTCCTCAGCTGATGTCTGTCCCCTGATGCTCTCTATTTGCAGTGCTCCTGATAACCTGTGTGTCTAGCATCCAGAAATGTATCTAGACTCTTCTCAAATCCACTCATAGCTTTACATCTTGGCCACGCTGCATTTATCAGGATGTATATTTACGACCACTGCAAAAAACTATCGTTAACCAAATAGGCACCAATACAAACTCTGTTCACTGCTTTGGTCTACAGCCAGCATGAATATTTTTCAAAAAATTGCAAAGTGGAAATAGCTTTATGGTCCTTTAGTTATATGATGAAAAATGATTATATGCTTATATTAAAGAAATCTTATTCCTACCACCTAGACATAACCACTGTTAAAATATTAGAGTATAGGGCTTCCCTGGTGGCGCAGTTGTTGGGAGTCCGCCTGCTGGTGCAGGGGACGCAGGTTCGTGCCCCGGTCCGGGAAGATCCCACATGCCGCGGAGCGGCTGGGCCCGTGAGCCATGGCCGCTGAGCCTGCGCGTCCGGAGCCTGTGCTCCGCAACAGGAGAGGCCACAACAGTGAGAGGCCCGCGTACCGCAAAAAAAAAAAAAAAAAAAAAAATTAGAGTATATTCTTCCAGACCTTTTGCATTACAAAAAGTGATACAGTCTTTCCAAAACATTTCAAACATTACAGATATGTATAAAGCACAAAATGAAAAGACCCCTCCTTTACCTCCATCCCTGCGGGGGTCAAAATGCTTAGATGGCCCCCGAGGTTTCCCTTCCCTTGGTGTACATGTCTACATACTCCCTGGGGCTGTGAATGTGGTGAATGTTACTTTCGTGACTGGGTTACATTACATGGCATTGTCAACCCTAACATGGACTATCGGGATGGGTTTGACCTAATCTGGAGTCCTTTAAAATTAGAGAGTTTTCTTCTTGTGGCAGAAGAAGAAGTGAGAGGTCTGAAGTATGAGAAGGATTGGAAACACTGGAAGACATAAGGGGCCATGTAACAAAGGATGCAGACAGCCTCTGGGAGCTAAGAGCAAGCAGCCCCTGGCAGCAAGAAAATGGGACCTCAGGTGTTTTTTTTTTTTTTTTGGTTTCATTGGGTCTTTGTTGCTGCGTGAAGACTTTCTCTAGCTGCGGTGAGCAGGAGCTACTCTTCATCGTGGTGCCCGGACTTCTCATCGTGGTGGCTTCTCTTGTTGCAGAGCACGGCTCAAGGCTTGTGGGCTTCAGTAGTTGCGGCACATGGGCTCAGTAGTTGCAGCTCACGAGCTCTAGAGCGCAGGCTCAGTAGTTGTGGCGTCTGGGCTTAGTTGCTCCGCGGCATGTGGGATCTTCCCAAACCAGGCCTTGAACCCGTGTCCCCTGCACTGGCAGGAAGATTCTTTTTTATTTTTTTAATTAATTAATTTATTTATTTTTGGATACGTTGGGTCTTCGTTGCTGCACACGGGCTTTCTCTAGTTGAGGCGAGTGGGGGCTACTCTTCGTTACGGTGCGTGGGCTTCTCATTGCGGTGGCTTCTCTTGTTGCAGAGCATAGGCTTTAGGTGCACGGGTTTCAGTAGTTGTGGTACGTGGGCTCAGTAGTTGTGGCACGTGGGCTTTAGAGCGCAGGCTCAGTAGTTGTGGCTTGTGGGCTCTAGAGCGCAGGCTCAGTAGTTGTGGTGCATGGGCTTAGTTGCTCCGCGGTATGTGGGATCTTCCTGGAACAGGGCTCGAACCAGTGACCCCTGCATTAGCAGGCAGATTCTTAACCACTGTGACACCAGGGAAGTCCCCCAATTTCCATTCTTATAGCAGCAATTTTTTATGTTCTCCCACCTTCCTGTCACATAACGGATGTGCCCACATCTGAAGAGGGTTTCTCTAGGCAACTTTTGCTTCGAGTTAAGAATCTAATAATAGGTTCCTTCTGCCATCTGGCTCTCATTTGCTTCGTTTATTGTTAAAGTTTAGTATCAGAGTAAATGTTTTCGAACATAGGAAGACTTTACTAGAGACCAACTTAATTTTGTAGAAGATGCTACTTTTTTTTCTTTGTTGTTTATTTAGAGAATTATTTAGGGGAGCATTTTTTGCTTCCTTTGGGTTGTTGCAGATTTTTTCCCCATTTATTTCCTTAAAATATAATGATAATTATGAATTTGTTGTTAGTACCAACAGAAATGTAAAATTTTTAAAAGTCTTTTCTCATCAGTTAGTTGTTATATGTTTTTTTTTTTTTTTTTTTTTTTTTTTTTTTTTGCGGTACGCGGGCCTCTCACTGCTGTGGCCTCTCCCGTCGCGGAGCACAGGCTCCAGACACGCAGGCTCAGTAGTTATGGCTTACAGGCCCAGTTGCTCCGTGGCATGTGGGATCCTCCCGGACCGGGGCACAAACCCACGTCCCCTGCACCGGCAGGCGGACTCTCAACCACTGTGCCACCAGGGAAGACCGCTATATGATATTTTCAAGAAGATATATGAATTAACCTTTGTCATCATTAATGATGATGATGATGATAACTACCATCTATTTGACCTTCACTGTGTGCCAGGCTCTGTGCTAAGCATTTCACATTATGTTATTTTATTTAATCCATTAAGTATTATACTCCTGTTGCAGGTGAAGGAACTGAAGCTCAATAAATAAAGTTAAGAAACTTGCCTAAGGACACACCGTAAATGTCAGAGGAAAGAATAATTCACAGATATTTGGTTCTGAAACTAAGATTTCAACATGCTGATTGGTAACGATATATCATTAAGTAGGGTAATATTAGTAAATGGGATAACGCTTACATTAAACATTGATGAGCCTGTTCAGAAAGAAACAATGGAATGACTGGAGTAAAGTACATATTAAGTAATTGCTATAAGGAAATGATAATTCCACCAAACAGTATTTGCCAAGTCCATTATAATCAGTTAAGTCTTTTTCTTTGGTCGCGCCACTCGGCTTGTGGGATCTCAGTTCCCCACCAGGGATCGAACCTGCACCCCCTGCAGTGGAAGCGCAGAGGCCTAACCACTGGACTGCCAGGGAATTCCCCCATTAACATTTATTGTAATTATTGAAATAGTTGGATTTAGGTCTACCGTTTTACTATTCGTTTTTTTTTTTTTTTTTTTGTCCCTTCTGTTTTTTGTTCCTCTTCTTTTGGATTGTTTAGACATTCTTTAGAATTCCATTTTATCTAATGGCTTTTTAGCTGTATCTCTTTGCCTTATGTTTTTAGTGTTTGCCCTAAGGTTTACAATATACATCCTTAACTTTTCACAATCTATCAATACTTAGAACTGATATCGGCTTTTTGTACAACATAGAAGCCTTGCAACTCAATTGGCCCATTCACCTTCCACACCTGTCCTTTAAGCTATAATTGTTACATGCATTCACTCCACATATATTACGAACCCTATAAGACAATGTGACAATTTTTGCTTTAAAAAGTCATAAATTTAAAGAAATTAGGAGAAAGGTGAGCCTTTTATATTTACCTAGATATTTATCATTTCTAGTTTATTCCATTCTGAAGATTTGAGTTTCAATTTGGTATTGTTTCTCTTCAGCTCGGAGAATAACTCGCAGCATTTCTTATAGTGCAAGTCTGCAGGCAACAAATTCTCTTAGTTTTCTTTTATCTAAAAATGTATCTGTTTTGCTTTCATTTTTTTGTTTGTTTTCTCTATTTTTCCTAATTTTATTCAGGTATGATTGTCATATGATAAACTGCGTACCTTTAAAGTATACAATCTGGTAAGTTTTCACATATGTATACACTCATGAAACTATCACCACAATCAAAATAATGAACATGTTCATCACTTGCAAAAGCTTCCTCACACCTCTTTGTAATTCCCTCTTCTCTCTCCTCCCCACCTCCCTCCCTATTCCCTAGCAACCATTAGTGTGCTATCACTACAGATTAATTTTCATTTTCTAGAATTTTATACCAATGAAGAATTATTCAATATGTATTCTTTTTTGTATAGTTTCCTTAATCAGCACAATCATTTTGAATGTCATTCATGTTGTTGCATCTATCAATAGTTTATTCCTTCTTATTGCTGAATAGTTTTCTGTTGTATGGGTATACCATCATCTGTTTATCCAGTCACCTGTTGATGGACATTTGGGTTATTTTCAGTTTTGGGTGATTACAATTAAACCTGCTACGAAAATTTGGCCTCCAGTCTTTGGATACATGCTTTCATTTCTCTTGAGTAAAAACCTACAAGGAGTCATATGGTAGTACAAGTTTAACTTTTTAAGAAACTGCTAAACATTTTCCCTAAAAGATTATACCATTTTACATTTTCACCAGCTATGTGAGAGCACCAAAAAATTGGTACTGTCAGTCTTTTTAATTTTTGCCATTTTAGTGGGTGTGTGATAATATCTCATTGTGATTTTATCACCGTCATTCAGGAAGGATACTTTCACAAGATATAGAATTCTGGGTTAACAGGTTTGATTTTTTTTTTCTCAGCACTTTAAGATGAACAACATTTCATCTATCTCTTTGCCTCCATGTTTCTCATGATTTGTCCACAGCCGTTTCAATCGTTGCTCCCCTATATGTGCTCCCCTGCTTTTCTCTGAACACATTCAGTTTTTACCTTTATCTTTGGTTTTCAGCAGTTTGACTATGATGTACCTAAGAGGGGTCTTATTGTTTTCCTTGTGTTTCACTGAACAGATTGACTCTATCCTTTACTAAATTTGGAAAGTGTACAGCCATTATTGTTGCATATCATATTAATTAATGTAGACCAAAAAAAAATTTTTAAGTAGTTCTACCTATAGCTTTTACATACTTCCTATAACTAAAAATATCTTTTACAGAAACCTTTTTAGAGTAAGTTAGTCAATGATGGCATGGGGATAAAGCTCATCCTTTATCCATTCACTGACTCAGTTAATACACAGTTATTGAGCAGGGACTGTTTTAGGTGCTGAGGATAGAATAATTTAAAAAACAGACAAAATGATAATAGTTAACACTTAGAGAATGTAAGGAACATTAAAAATATACATTAACTGGGAACTCCCTGGTGATCCAGTGCTTTCACTGCTGGGGGCCTGGGTTCGATCCCTAGTTGACCCATCCAGCCGCGCGGCTTGGCAAGCAAGCAAACAAATAAAACAAGCGAACAAAAAGCATTATCTTATTTAATTCTCATAACAAGTCTATAAGTAACATCATTATCCCCATTTTACAGATGAAGAAACAGACGTAAAGAGGTTGAGTAATATGTCAAAGGTCACACAGCTAAATAGATATCCGAGCTGGACTTTGAACCTAACTAGTCTGGCTCTGGGATGTGCCCTTTAAATCCCTGCCACTTTACCACTGAAGGCAAAAAATGGAGGCCATAAAGATGGGCAGCCGTTATCTTTAGCCTCATGAGCACAAGGCAAATCAGGAGTAAACACTTGGGAATTCCCTGGTGGCCCAGTGGTTAGGGCTCTGCACTCTCACTGCTGAGGGGCCCATGTTCAACCCCTAGTCGGGGCACTAAAATCCCACAGGCTGTGCAGCGTGGCCAAAAAGAAAAAAAGAAAAAAAAAAGAGAAACTCTCTTCCAGCTTGGAGAGTTTATTATTGTAGACCTTGATAGCAAAGGCCAGTACAGCTTAGCCGGAATTAATGAAACCAAGTGAGGAAACAACACAGTACTATACAAAAAAGGACAGTAGTAGTCATGCTGCTGTGGATCCACAGGTGGCAGATATACAGATTCATGGAGAGGGACTTCCCTGGTGGCGCAGTGGTTAGGAATCCGCCTGCCAATGCAGGGGACATGGGTTTGATCCCTGGTCCAGGAAGATCTCACGTGCCGCGGATCAACTAAGTCCTGGTGCCACAACTACTGAAGCCCACACACCTAGAGCCCATGCTCTGAAACAAGAGAAGCCACCGCAGTGAGAAGCCCGCGCGCTGCAACTAGAGAAAGCCCACGTGCAGCAACGAAGATCCAACGCAGCCAAAAATTAATTAATTAATTAATTAAAACAAATTCATGGAGAGATTGTTAACAGCTCTATTCACACGATGGCTTTCAGATTCTTTTTTCATTTTGAATGAGTGTGTTCTAAAAAAAACGATGATCTGATAGCTTACCATAGTGGTTCCCCAGTTATTGAGACTTGGTTTTCCATTTTCAGTGATGACTGTGTAACATGCTGTTTCCCAAACAATCATTACATGTAAGATTGTTGGGTATTTTTAAAAAATAAGGCTCTAAAGTTCTTTTTGCAGCAAAAACCGCTTGCCAGTAGATATATGGAAAGTACTGGAAAAACAGAGGAGATGACATAGCAGCAATTCAAAAGATACTATATTAAAATACTTTTTTTTGTGTGTGTGGTACGCGGGCCTCTCGCTGTTGTGGCCTCTCCCGTTGCGGAGCACAGGCTTCGGACTCGCAGGCTCAGCGGCCACGGCTCACAGGCCCAGCCGCTCCGCGGCATGTGGGATCTTCCCGGACCGGGGCATGAACCCGTGTCCCCTGCATCGGCCGGCGGACTCTCAACCACTGCGCCACCAGAGAAGCCCTAAAATACTTTTTAAAAAAGATACAGGGCATTTAATCTTAGAAAGTACAAGGATGTGACAGGACTTTAGAATTAGGGGTGACTGTTTAAGCTGCCTGTAATTTTTAAAAATCCTAGTTTAAAAAAACTGTTTTCTTTGACATTTCTAACTTTACAATATTTAAAACATAGCATCTTCAAGATTCTGAAAATGGATCTGATAGGGAAATTAATAACCAAATCTAAAATGCAGGGATGTTAAACACAGAGCTCAAAGCAAGGTCACTGTGGCATCTTCTTAGTAAAGAAACTTCATTCTGTGACAAGATTCCAGCTAACGAGGACTCTCAAATAACAAAAAACAGAGTAACAAACAACAATTTAGATTTGTTGATGCTTACCAGGTGCCAGGCATTGGGTTAAGTACTTTACATTGACTGTCTTTAATCTTCACCACAATCCTCCAGGGTAGAGATTATTTATTATCTGCACTTTATAGATGTGAAAACTGAGGCTTAGAAAGGTTAAATCCCTTGTCTAACATAGGTTAAATCGCTTGCCTAACATCCCATCGCTAGCTGTGGTGGCACCAACAGGGATTTGAGTGAAGGCTTTCTGACAGCAGAGCTGCCTCACTTTAAAAGGGCTATACAATACACACACCAGGTAAAAACAAAAAGGAAAAAAAAATTCCCTGCCAATTATTGTTCTAACTTGGTGCAAAAAACCACACTCAGGACTTGAGAGATTCTTATCTAATCCCTATAGCAACCTTATGCGGTAGGTACTAGCATCCTCTTTTTATAGAGGAGGGAGCTGAAGCTTAGAGGCCAAAAAACGTGCCCAGAGACACACATCCGGTAAGTGATAGATGCGAGACTTGGACCCAGGTCCGTTTGTCTCTGAAGCCCCGGTGTTCTTCACAGGTTCTTTGGGGGGCTCAGTGAATACCCCAGATAGATCTTGCTTTCTGTTCCTATCTGTGGAGGAGCAAACTCTCCTCACTTTCTTTTCTAGGGCAATCATCGAAAACACCCACCCACCATGGTCTCCTTCCACTGGTCGACTCCCACAGTTCTTACCCAACCAGGTGAGACCCTCTCTACTCTGAGCAGCTCTCTGGTCTGCTGTCCTTATCCACTCCCCCAGTCTGGGTCCCTCCTGACTGCTCAAAAGAACCCTAGGCTTACCTGATTCCAGCACTCACGCCCCCCTGGAGGCATCTGCTTACTGTTTGTGTCCCTTCTCCCTACCTCTCCAGGGCTCTGCCACAGACACCATGTAACAGTGATTGTTTTTTGTTTCCTCAGTGTCTAGCTAAGCATCTGGCACACAGTAGATGCTCAATTAATGTTTTTTGTTTGTTTGTTTGTTTGTGGCTGTGCAGAGCTTGCGGGATTTTAGTTCTCCGATGAGGGATCGAACGTGGGCCACAGCAGTGAAAGTGCCAAGTGCCAAGTACTGGACTGCCAGAGAATTCCCTCAATTAATGTCTGATGGATGGATGAATAAATACTGACCTCTGAGGTCCTATACAATTAGTATATCATACCGAATGCCATAATTTGAAAGTCTCTGCCATTTATGGAACACACACACACACACACACACACACGCACACGCACAAGCACAGTCACACAGTCACATGTATTGGTGAATCTATAGTTCTAATACTTACAAGAAATGGATTAAAGTACTCATTATTAGGATGAATAATGACAATTGGTAGAGTAAATTTCTCTATGTTTTGAACAGATTTTTCTTGCTTTTTGAAAGAGCTAACAATTATTTTCTAAGTATAAAGAGCACTAACGTTTGTAGAAATGGTCTGCATCTTCAGGTACATTATCTCATTTAATCGTATGATCAGTTCTGTAAAATAGGTGTTATTAGATATTTTACAGTAGGATAATGAGCTCAAGGGTGATTCTTTCCAAGATTACACAGCTAATAAATAAAATTGCTGGGAACAGGCTCCAGCTCTTTTCTTAATCCAGTGTTCTTTCCATGTTATCTATGAAGACATAGAAATACTAAAAACGAATATTGCCTATAAAATGTGGATTCACAAAAAGTAGTGAGGGAAGATTATTTATCCTTTCTTTCATACCAAATGAGAAAGCATATATCCTGGTAGGCATTGTATTTGGAATCATGAGAGCAGTAGCAGAAATATCCTTAGTTTCCTTAATTTTCCTGGAATATTTTTTACACTTTCTCTAAAGCGCTAAAAAGAGAGTAACAGGGCTTCCCTGGTGGCGCAGTGGTTGAGAGTCCGCCTGCCGATTCAGGGGACACGGGTTCGTGCCCCGGTCCGGGAAGATCCCACATGCCGCGGAGCGGCTGGGCCCGTGAGCCATGGCCACTGAGCCTGCGCGTCCGGAGCCTGTGCTCCTCAACGGGAGAGGCCACAGCAGTGAGAGGCCCGTGCACCGCAAAAAAAAAAAGAGTAACATTTCACTATATAACTTCTGTACAATTTTTTACTATGTACCTATTTCAAAATTTTTACAAATAAAAAGATACCAATGAGTTTTTCTCTACTGAATCAAGTTAGCGTCACAAGGCATACCAACTGAGGGAAGGTGTTCTCCAAAAAGCCTGTAGAAATGCGATAATTGAATGCCTGTGGCGATACCGTTTCACGTCATTTCATATTAGGTGAACAGAGTTGTGAGGTAGGTACTAAGTAAGAGTAATGAGCAGACCACTGTAACAGATGCCTTGAAAAGCCAAGAATGCTGCCTATCACAGATCTGTAAGCAGCAGATCGAGGACTGAGTCCCTCGACCTAATTACCACTGCTATTTTCATTAGACTGGGCTGCCTAGACCCGCTGGTAAAAGTTTGGACTAGCTCTCCTGTCGGACCATGTGGGTTTCAACGCTGCTCTGCCGGGCCCCAGTGTTCTCACAGAAAAGATCTCCAATATGTATTCAGTGAAAAAAAGCAAGGTGTATTTCACCACTTTTGTGGGAAAAAGAGTGAAACTTTAAAAAAGAATTTATGTCTGCATTTGCTTATCACACAAACTATCAGTTGCCTACGGGCTCTCCATCTGTAAAATGTGGGTGCCGGGATTACATTAACTATTGCAAATATTAGAACACTGGCACACTTAAGTACCATTTTACTTGGATTCTCAATCCAAATAATTCCCTGGCAAAATCATGTTCTAAAATACCCTTTTAAAAATCATCTTCAATTGGCAGAGGCAAGATGAAAATGTGGCAAGCCACAGCAAAATGTTAATTACTTAAAGCAGCTCTAAATTAGGCCCAAAGCAGAGAGATCAGCCAATGCTGAAAGATGCTCGGTGAATCACAATTACTGTACAGATACCAAAGCACTGTTCACCCTTTTACTAAGTAAATTTATTTGGTTATTACCAAGATCTTTTTTTTTCTTCCCCTAAAAGGGGTCGCGAAGATGTTTACTACAATGTGTTTTAACAGTTTGCTACTCTAAATGGCACAAGCAACTTTAAGGAAAATCTTAAACAAAATATGACCTTAGATTACGATCCCAAAACACATTTACAAGTCTCAACAATGTTACTGTTACCGGTTTAACGTCTAAGTTAGTAAAAAGCACACTGTAACTGCTGTAACGTCATGGGAAAAAAATGCTCTAGGATTACGTTCCAAACATAGGGTCTGGGGAACCTTTTAGAGGCCACGCCACGGTGACGAAAACCATCCCCCACCCCAAGCCACGTGGGGTTTTCGGCCTCCTCTCGGGCGCTTCCTTCCGCAGTCGGAGGACCAAAGAGAGTGACCTCAAGGACGGGGCGTGGCCGGGGGCGGGGCGACTTCGGCCCCCAGTGAGCTGAGCCAGCCGCCGCCGCCGCCGCCGCCAGCCCGGCAGGCCCACAGGTGTCCGAGCGCGCGCGGAGGAAGGACGGCACGGGCGCGGGCGCGGGGGAAGGACGGCGCGGGCTCTGCCCGCAGTGCAGGCTCCTCCGCTGCCGTCTTTCCTCGCCACGCGAGTGCGCCCCGAGCCGCGCCGGGCTTCCCTGCGACGCGCGTTCCCGCCGCGCTCCCGTCCCACCGAGAGCACAAATGTGAACATTGCTCGGGGAAAAGGCTTGTGGCCACCGGCTGACCCTAACGCACTGTATGGCTCGAGATCCCTCCAGTCCCCAAGAGTCTCGGCCGTTATCGCAACATGAGTAAGAGCACTCCGTCAGTGGTGCTCAGGAGGTTACATACGTACGAATCAAGGAGTGATGTAGAATTTTGCTCTTCCGTAGGTGCTGTTTGGAAAAAGGATTCTCCATAAGGTATTTTAAGTGTATACGCTTATCTGCAGGCAGAGGGCCTTGGGGACAACGTTCAATGAATTGTGTGTATTTTACAGAGATCACTTCTCTCACTTTCTTCTAAACATGGGATGCTTTCCTCTTACCAACATCCGTTTTCATTTTGACTTTTTCTTTCTTAGGGTAGGTGTTAACTACAATTCTGGATTTCATGTCGAACTTTGAAATAGTCAACTCTTGGTTTCTTTGGGTTTTGCTTCTTTCCCTCCTGTCACTAAATAACTGGTTCAGTTTTCAAAATGTTGTCAGTCCTGTTAGTATTATCTCCAATAATGTACAAACCTAAACCATTTGAGGTGTATGGAAAGAAAGCATGGTAAAGAAGCATGGAAAATAATAAAACTAGTGTGGCACCCTATGCAGTTAATATTACTGTGATATACAGATTTGGCTGATTGTGGGAATCTAGTTCCAAGAGATTAGCCACTAATTAATATTTCAAAGTTAATAAGAGATGAGGTAATTTGCATTGTTCTATTGCTAGTGATTGATTTTCACTGGTACTTCTTACATCTTTATCTTATTACAAACATGGACTTGCATATTAAGATAATCTCATTCCACATGTGTACGACTGGGTAAGGGCACTAGGAAAATGCATTGTGAAAAAAGAATTTGTGAAAGGAGACAAGCTAGAAATATAGACCTTATAAAAAAGGCTTGGACTTCCCTGGTGGCGCAGTGGTTGAGAATCTGCCTGCCAGTGCGGGAGACACGGGTTCGAGCCCCGGTCTGGGAAGATTCCACATGCCGTGAAGCAACTAAGTCCATGCACCACAACTACTGAGCCTGCGCTCTAGAGCCCGTGAGCCACAACTACTGAAGCCCGTGCTCCGCAACAAGAGAAGCCACCGCAGTGAGAAGCCTGCGCACCGCAACGAAGAGTAGCCCTCGCTCGCCGCAACTAGAGAAAGCCGCGTGCAGCAACGAAGACCCAACACAGCCAAAAATAAATTAATTTAAAAAGAAAAGGCTTTTGTTGCTAGAAAAAGATTAGTTATATGTATTTCTATGGAAACTTTATATAGCCTAGTTTCTTTCATGAAAACTATCTCAAAACAAAGCTACAAAAAAAAAAAAAACAAGGCTACAAACTCCTAATGAAGAAAGAAAAACTTAATTTTAGACGTTTGTATCTACAAAGGATGGTAAAACAAGATATAGGAAGGCTATAACAAAAGAATTTCTTTTAAAAAGAAAAAAGGGCATTTGGGCTGTGAGAAGTGACTGAAAGCTAGGACTGGAAGAAGTATATTCTACAATAAAATAGAAAGTAAGCACCATACAAATTTGCATTTAACTGCTTCCCACTCTTTTATATATTAGTTTTCCTCTTCCAGTTTGATTGTGGGTTCCTGTCCAAAAGGTGGTATTTCTTTTGCACAAGCCACGGTTCTTCACTTAGCCCTGGACACATAGTAAGTTCTCAAATATTTGTTAACAGATTGGCTCAAAAAGTTGCCGTGATGTTCTACACGTGGAAGAAGAGACATAATTATCTAGTAATTAAGCTCATTAAAAATAAAGGTTCTTCTTCCCTCAGGAGTATTTCTGAGTCTGTCTGCCCTGATTGCCAAAGCGAAAAGGCCTTATCCAGTCTCACCCTAGATTTATGCCTAAAATGCAGTTATAATCAATAGGATGATGGAAAATGAAGCTATTTATTTGAATGGGGTAGGCCATTTTTGAGAAGCAGTGATTCACAGCAAGTGTTGGGGATAGTAAACTGGCTGGATAAGCTTGCTGATGCTTGTGGATCTTTGTCTCTACATGAGATCACGTGGAAAGACTGAATTTGAGAAATTCTTTTTAGGTTTTTCATGCTTGCAATCAAATGAGTGTACACTGGAAAAAATGTACCAGGAGAGTAGACACACACTCAGGGTCTCGTTAATATAATAACACTAGAGTTAGAAGTAAAGCAAACTGTAGCAGTGAAGTCTATTGTAAACTGAAAAACTGGACGTCTGATGTACCATATGGTATGAATGTGTGATACGAACTTCGAATAAAATCTTTGGACGGAGAAAGCCAAGAGAACAGCCCAGGAGCATACTCGGCGGGCTCTTGGTCTCGGAACTGAACCACTCTCGGATTCCCGGGCCAAAGACGGGCCTTGAACTCCTCTCCAGCCGAAAGGGGCGCGGAGGGCAGGGGCGGGGGAGAAGCCAGCCCCGGCAGAGGAAGCGGCTCGAGGGGCTGGCCCCGGACCTGTGAGACGGCAAGTCTGAGGACTAGAGATGAACTGCGGGGTGAAGGAATACTCCAACCTCGGTCCGCCTTTCCAGTTAAACCAGGAACGGTACAGGGAAGATTCTGGACGTGCCCGCCGGGGTGCCTCCTCGCCGCTCCACCCCCCCCCCCCCCAGCTGTGCTGAGAGTAATTCATACAAAAGGAGGACTCGCCTCTGCCCGGGGGAATCCCAGGGACCGTCGATAAACTCCCACGAACCTGGAGCCGAGGGAGCGCTCGTCCCCGCCCCCCTCCCACACACTCTCGTCATCCTCTGGGTCAAGAGGAGCATGCGCGAGACACCGTGTGCTCGTCAGTGGGCTGAGCGCACATCGCCCACGGTCCCCGAGAAATGGGGGGAGGGGACGGCGATCGAATGGGTGCCTGGTGGAGGTGGCGCAGGGTAAACTGGGAAAGTGGTGTCGTGTGCTGGCTCCGCCCTTTTCCCGAGGGTGGGGGAGGACCATATATAAGTGCCGTAGGCCCCGTGAACGTTCTTTTTCGCAACGGGTTTGCCGCCAGGATACAGGTGAGTTCCGGGTGTGGCTTCCGTGGGCCTGGCCTCGGCGGGCGGCCGCGGCCTTTGCGTGCTTTTTTCTCCCACCGGGCCCTTGGGCCCCCTCCCCATGTTCTTGAAGCCGAATTTTGGGTGCGGGTAGAGTTCGAGGCCTTGGCGGTTTTTCGAAACCCCTTGGCCTCGTGCTTCGGTGGAGGCCTGGCAGGGACGTTGTGGCCGCTGTGTGGGGATCCCGCCGCGCCTTCTCGCCCGCCTCGTCCGCCCCCGCTATTTAATTCAAGCTGCCGCGGATTTTTTCCGTTCTGGGCGGTTCAGCCGAGGCCGGCCGGGGTCTGACAGGACAGGCTTTTCGGCGCTCGTCGGTTTCGGGGGGGGGGGTGCCGCGAGGCGCGGAGGGCAGCGGGCCCGCCTGGCCGGCGCACATGCCGGCGCAGCCTCGTTGGGGCGAGGCGGGGCCCGCGAGCCGCGGCGGCAGGGCGAGCCGAGCGCCGCCCCGCCCGGCACCAGTTGCGTGCGCGGAAAGATGGCCGCTCCCCGGCCCCGCTGCACGGCCTCAAAATGGAGGACGCGGCGGCCCGGGAGGGAGCGGCGGGTGAGTCACCACACAAAGGCATCGGGCCGATGCCTGCCCGGCGCTGCTTCCTGTGAACTCGCGGCGGACGGGCGCTGTCCTGGCACCTCGGTTCCTCGCGGCTCCAGGGGCGCCCTTCCTCGCGATGGGGGAGTGTTCCCGCCACGTTCGATGGTTGACCAGAGTTGGGTCAGCTGGGCGCGGGTTATAATCCTGCTTGCAGTTGGCATCGTGGCTTTTCCCCGAGCCTCCGGGACAGTGATCTGAAGGGTTCGCCCCCCTGCCATTTAGGTGTCGTGAAAACCACCATTAAACCTAAGCAAAAATGGGGAAGGAGAAGACGCACATCAACATCGTTGTCATTGGACACGTAGATTCGGGGAAGTCCACCACTACTGGCCATCTGATCTACAAATGTGGTGGGATCGACAAGAGAACCATTGAAAAGTTCGAGAAGGAGGCTGCCGAGGTAGGTGAAACAGGATGGTGTAAGGAGCTTGTCTGCAAGTACGTTATGTGGTAATTTTCCAGAAACTGGCCCCTGGTCTAGATCCGACTTGCACTAGTTAAGGTACGTCGCGGAGTTTGCGGTCAAGTCATGGAACGCGAACTTCCAAGAAAAACGCGGATGCGCCCAAGTTCAGCGATATTAAGTGGAATGCAGCATTTCTTCGGAATAAGTGGGGGGAAGGGATTTCATGCTGGAGTTTGGTCGTGTTTTAGTTACCAAGTAACCATCCTTAATCCTTTCAGATGGGGAAGGGCTCCTTTAAGTATGCCTGGGTCTTGGACAAACTGAAAGCTGAACGTGAGCGTGGTATCACCATTGATATATCCCTATGGAAATTCGAGACCAGCAAGTACTATGTGACCATCATTGATGCCCCAGGACACAGAGACTTCATCAAAAACATGATTACAGGCACATCCCAGGTTTGTAGGATTAAAAACTTCTGAAAATAATTGGGCCTGTCTTCTGCATTGGCAAAGCCATGAGTTTCTCCATTTGAAGAGCTTTTGTTTAACAGGATGTGGCCTTGTTTTCTTTCAAAGGCTGACTGTGCTGTCCTGATTGTTGCTGCTGGTGTTGGTGAATTTGAAGCAGGTATTTCCAAGAATGGGCAGACCCGTGAGCATGCTCTTCTGGCCTACACTCTGGGTGTGAAACAACTAATTGTTGGAGTTAACAAAATGGATTCCACCGAGCCACCATACAGCCAGAAGAGATACGAGGAAATTGTAAAGGAAGTCAGCACCTACATTAAGAAAATTGGCTACAACCCAGACACGGTAGCATTTGTGCCAATTTCTGGCTGGAATGGCGACAACATGCTGGAGCCAAGTGCTAACGTAAGTGATTTTCAAGAGTTTTGGGATTGTCCCAGAAAGGCGCGTTTGATGGTAGCGCTGACTGTCTTGTGTTTTAGATGCCGTGGTTCAAGGGATGGAAAGTCACTCGTAAAGATGGCAATGCCAGTGGAACCACACTGCTTGAAGCTCTGGATTGCATCCTGCCACCAACTCGCCCAACTGACAAACCCTTGCGTTTGCCCCTTCAGGACGTCTACAAAATTGGTGGTAAGTTGAACGTTACGATTAGAACCTGTTTGGGTTGCTATGACCTCTCTTCATACGAGGTATTTATTATTATTTGTAAACATTTTAGGTATTGGCACTGTCCCTGTGGGTCGAGTGGAGACTGGTGTTCTCAAACCTGGCATGGTGGTCACCTTTGCTCCAGTCAATGTGACAACTGAAGTGAAGTCTGTTGAAATGCATCATGAAGCTTTGAGTGAGGCCCTTCCTGGGGACAATGTGGGCTTCAATGTCAAGAACGTGTCTGTCAAAGATGTTCGTCGTGGCAATGTAGCTGGTGACAGCAAAAATGACCCACCGATGGAAGCAGCTGGCTTCACAGCTCAGGTAACACTGAAGTGACAGGTTTTTATTTACTGCTGTAAGTCTTTTAAGTGTCTTTGAGACTCAATAAATGCAAGTTTTCTCTCCAGGTGATTATCTTGAACCATCCAGGCCAAATCAGTGCTGGCTATGCACCTGTGCTGGATTGTCACACGGCTCACATTGCCTGCAAGTTTGCTGAGCTGAAGGAGAAGATTGATCGTCGTTCTGGGAAAAAGCTGGAAGATGGCCCCAAATTCTTGAAATCTGGTGATGCAGCCATCGTTGATATGGTTCCTGGCAAACCCATGTGTGTTGAGAGCTTTTCTGACTATCCTCCTCTGGGTAAGGATGCTTTTTTGGTGTAATTAAAAACTTTTCTAAAGGTTTGGGGGGGAAAAGTGTTTCTAATGGTAATATTTGTTTTAATAGGCCGCTTTGCTGTTCGTGACATGAGACAGACGGTTGCTGTGGGTGTCATCAAAGCAGTGGACAAGAAGGCAGCTGGAGCTGGCAAGGTCACCAAGTCTGCCCAGAAAGCTCAGAGGGCTAAATGAATATTATCCCCAATACCTGCCACCCCGGTCTTAATCAGTGGTGGAAGAACGGTCTCAGAACTGTTTGTCTCAATTGGCCATTTAAGTTTAATAGCAAAAGACTGGTTAATGATAACAATGCATCGTAAAACCTTCAGAAGGAAAGGAGAATGTGTTGTGGACCATTTGTTTTGTGTGTGGCAGTTTTAAGTTATTAGTTTTTAAAATCAGTACTTTTTAATGGAAACAACTTGACCAAAAATCTGTCACAGAATTTGAGACCCATTAAAAAAGTTTAATGAGAAGCCTGTGTTTTCTTTTGGTCAACACTGTAACTTCCTATAGTACTAACTACTTAGGTAAGAGTTGTCCATAATCTATTTCTGGTATTAAGTCTGCTGAAAAAATGAATTTTATATTTATGGGTTGGAGCTTCAGGTTTCTTACCCTTGTGTAAGGAGAATTCACCTGTTGAAGTAAGTCATAGAAACGCGTTGGTACAACACAGGATAAGCAGAGTAACTGTTACATAAGCTAGTTTGTAAGAAGGTCAAATTCTATAATATGAAAGCTCACGTTGCATATAAAATTCTGTATGGTTACATAAGTATTGAGTAAATGAGTTACATCAAACTTAAGTTCCCAGTTATGGGAAAGTGCATTCACATTTACAATATTCAAGTAATTAACCTAAAATGGGAAGCCTAAGTAGTATTGAGCACTGCCCTGCTAGAGTTATTGTATCCAGATTCTAGGAAAAAATAAAAGATGTTGGAAGCTAAGTGTGTTTCCTGTCACTTAAATAGAAATTCACTTTCTATAGGAATTTTCATCTAATGAGCAAGGTTGGGTAAAGAGAAGAACATTGCCACCCGGGAGATTAAAACAGTTTAAAGAGGTATGATTGTAAATACTAAGGTCTGTTTGGGACTGAGTGTAGGCGAAGCTTAAGTTCTAGTTTGAAAATGTTTTATGAAGTTCCATTTTTAAAAGTACTTACTGGAAAGGAACATTGGAAGATTATAATTTGAAAGTTGCTGAAATTTGACATTTGGGCAGGGTGAAAATAGCTCTTAACTATAATAATTTGGTAACCTGTAAATTGCAAGGGACTGGTCACAAAGGGGAAAAACTAGGTGGTCGCAGTTAATAGTAATTGATCTAGGGTATAACTGACAATTGTCTGATGTAAATACCTGGTTTTGATATTTGGTGAATCTAAACACTTGTGCATTTGAGGAAACAGTCTAATTCTGTGTTTGATATCTTTGCTTTTAGGATATGAAAGAAATCAAGGTAGCTGGAACTGGTGAAATCACCAGATACATAATCCTACAGGCTTTTTTGGCTAATAGAAAGCATCCTGTAGGGTGTACACAGGTGAATTAACTGCAATTGGAGCATTTTTTTCTTCATGAATTTTTCTGGGTAAAATGCTTTCTCACTTATACATGAGGCCCTTGGTAAGGGCTCTACATGATTAAAAGATTTTGTCCCCAGCTTGCCCCTTAATGTTTTGACAAGTAATGGTGTTTACTATGAAGATCAGAGGCAAGAATAGGATTTTTAAGCATTGCTGGCTAGTATAAATGGTAGCTGATAGACGCATATCTCACAGCTGTAGGATTTACCAAGGGATTTGACTTCCCCACAATGAAGGTTTCACTGCAGAAAATTGCTTTTCATTAAATGGAAGAGTAGGAATGGGAGAGTAGGGCAGTTTGCATACTACATGGATTCTAGTCTGTATGTAATTTCTTTGAGCACCACCTACTGGTAGCTACAGTTTGAAACTTGGGATTTCTAGGTTCTGGATGAAGGAGTGTTTTGCTCACTTGAATTTTTTCCACTAATTGCCTTTCCATGTATATGAGCTGATTAACCAGCAGATTTATAAAACAAACTGGTGCTTAACCTTAAACCACATTTTATTTTTTTAAATATTTGGCTGCTCTGGGTCTTAGTTGGGGCATGCAGGATCTTCAGTTGCTGCATGCAGGACCTTTGGTTGTGGCACGTTGCGCCCCCTACGCTGGGAGCGCATGAGTCTCAACCACTGGACCACCAGAGAAGTCCCTAAACCACATTCTACATTGGCCAGCTGTTGAAATAACAGTGTAAGGACTCTCAGATGGAATCTTGTTGAAATTTGTTGCCAGGAATTCTGGTGTGATTTCAGAATATGAAAAGTGAGAAAGGCATTTTGGTTCAGGAGTTTAACAGATTGCCAATAATGTGTATCTCATTTTCAAAAAAGTATTGTGAATACTCACTCTTTATTCCCAGAATAGTCTAGAATAAGTGAGTTTTGGCTAGATCAGAACTCAATAATTTTATGCTTATAATTCTCCTACAGTTAATTATTGATAATTTATCTCAAATCTCAGATGCATCAAGAGCTCAGCTATCTGGATGACACAACTTACTTTGAGCTAATTAATCTGTTTCAGTGTGGTAATTTCAAAATGTTTTAACTGGAGACTGATGTGTAAATATTCCCATGGCCCTCAAAACAACTGAAATCACCTTAGTTTTTTGAATATTTGTTTTAAATGTTCTTTTTTAGACAAAAGTGTAAATTGACTACGCCTTACAAATCTTGTTGGAAAGTGTCAATAATAAATTGCCAAATTAGAAGAGTGACTTTGAGGTCTGATGTTAGATGCAGTTTCTGAAGATGCAGCTTTTTCAAGAGCAAGAGCAATTCATCTGGTTATTTGAGTTCTGTCTGATGTGCCCAACAAAGGCTAACTGCCTAAGTGGTGAAGAGTTCTTGATTTTCAGTAATTTGCAGAATGTGGTGTAAAAATCTTGAATATTATCAGGACAGGACTATGGGTTTTCTTTTTATTAAAATGTATTTACCTTAGTTAACTTTTCCGCTGAGTTGAGCACTGAGCTCAAGAAGAAGCTGTTCCTGGCTGTATATTCACAGTTCCTGAAATGGGCAACTGTAGAAAAGGGGTGACAACTAATTTCTTGTGTGTCAAGATGCACTTTCATGTTATTCATTGATAGATGATGCTTGTCATTGTGAAATGCTGCAGAAATAAGTATAGTAGAGAATTAAAGTTACATTACAGTTAGGAACTGTGTCTTGAAGGGAGTGAACAGCATGAGTGCTCAATCCTGTGATTGGGGGAGAACATGCACTTTCATGAGACAGAGGGAAGAATAAGATGTATTTTCCTTTTTTTTTTTTTAACCTTCCTGAAATTTTCTTTTCCTGATCTGGTTTTACATTTCATGACTTGTGTTCTTTTTTCACTTCATCGGAGTCCTCTGTTATTTGCCAGCCTCTGGGAACTTCCATGACTAGTTAAGACTACAATTGAAGTTTGACATTGCTTGCTCAGTTGATAGTGATATAGAAAAAAGAAAACTTTGTTAGGAAATTGCTACATGGCTCCTGAAAGATCACTGACCTCTGATCCAGTGGAAACCTTGAAAAGGTCATATGGCTTTGTCCTTTTCTAAATAGAAGGTTATGCTGTAGTCCTGCAGTCATCAGAAATGAGTGAAATAAGTAGTGAAATTATCATTTACCTTGGACAGCCCTCAGCAGGCCCGTGTATCTCTTAAGCATTTAGAGCTTAGTTTGTGGTCTCCGTGGGAAAAACATGACAACAAAGATACTGTTAAATTTTACAATAATTACAAGTAAGCAAGAGTATTAGAAAACTGTTAATGTCACAATAATTACAAGTAAGCAAAGAGTTATTAGGAAACTTAGTAAGCAAGAGATTTAGAAGTTTTCCCCATTTTTTAATTGAGGTAACAACACTAAAATTCACCCTTTTAAAGTATGTAGTTCTGCAAGTTTTGATAGATGCAGTTCACAATCAAGGTATATAGAGTACTTCCATCACCCCTCCCCTTCCCCGTAATTCCTCTGTGCCCCTTTGTAGTCAGCCCCTCTTCTCTTCCTCTAACCCTTGGTAACCACTGACATATATTCTGTGCCTATAATTTTGTTTTGCAGCCATGTCACATACCTGGATTCATACAGTATGTAGCCTTTTGAGTGGTTTCTTTCATTTAGCATGATGCATTTGAGATTAATCTGTTTGGCATATATCAGTAATCTGTTCCTTTTTAATGACTGTAAATTTGTTTACAGCTGAGGGATGTTGGTTGTTTCCAGTTTTGGATTAATTACGAATAAACTGCTATAAATATGCACATTATAGGTTTGTGTGTGACTATAGGTTTTCATTTTACTTGTTTAAATACTTAGGAGTGGGATTGCTTAGTTGTTGGCAAGCATATACCTTACCTTTGTTAAGAAACTGCTGAACTGTTTTGCGAAGTGGATGAACTGTTAGTAATAGATTAAGTGAAATTTTATTTTTTTACTATTTAATTTTATTTTTTAAAATTTTTGGCTGTGTTGGGTCTTCGTTTCTGTGCGAGGGCTTTCTCCAGTTGCGGCAAGCGGGGGCCACTCTTCATCGCGGTGCACGGGCCTCTCACTGTCCGGCCTCTCTTGTTGCGGAGCACAGGCTCCAGACGCGCAGGCTCACTAATTGTATCTCACGGGCCTAGTTGCTCTACGGCATGTGGGATCTTCCCAGACCAGGGCTCGAACCTGTGTCCCGTGCATTGGCAGGCAGATTCTCAACCATTGTGCCACCAGGGAAGCCCCTAAATTTTATTTTGATACTAATTTTTCAAGGAAGAAAGTTAATTTGACTAAGTGAGTGTTACACTGACATTTGTGCCTAGTGTTGTGAACAAAATGGACACAGTTCTTGCCCTTTGAGTTTATATAATATACTGGGGGAGCTGGGTACTAACTGAATAAGTAGATAATTTTGAGTTCTGGTGATGCTCTGAAGGGAAAGAGGATACTATGAGGGAGGAGAGTGAAAGGGACATAATTTAGGTTGGCTAGAGACGGTATTTGTCAGAAATAGCTGAGATCTGAAGGATAAGTAGAAGTTACTGAATTAGAGGATGTGAAAACATTGCATTACTTCTTAGACATCTCCATATATGAGGCTTACCTTGGCCTCGTAACACATAGAATCAGAAAAGTCTAAGAAAACTAAAAGCCTTTTAATGTAAACTACTCGGATCAACTTTGAATATATTCATTGAAATTTTTGCTTGATTACTTCATCAGTGTGTGTGGTGGTCATATTGGAGGGCAGAGACATCTCATTGAATCCTCACAACATTCTTTGTAGGGGCAGATACCATACTCCTATTACAGATGACAGACTGAGGGATGGAGAGGCTCCTAAATCATCCCATTGCTGGATGACATTTTTTCTTGATATTTACTTAAACTTGACTGCTGGTAATTAAAAATCATACCTATAAGACCCGAAGCAGCCAAAAAAAATCATACCTAGGCTATTCTTTTGGAATAATTAAACAATGTCATTCCCTTTTCTGTAAGAACCACTAATTTACTTGAGGACACCAATGAATACTTAGTCACATCTGAGCTAAACATTTGCAGTTCCTACAGCTGTTTCTTTTTTTTAATTGTAGTTGATTTACAACTGTTGTGTTAGTTTCAGGTGTACAGCAAAGTGATTCAGTTATATCTATTCTTTTTTAGACTCTTTTTCCTTATAGGTTGTTAAAAATATTGAGGTTAGTTCCCTGTGCTATACAGTAGGTCCTTGTTGGTTATCTGTTTTTTTGTTTCTTTTTGTTTTTGGCCTCACCACGCAGCATGCGGGATCTTAATTCCCTGACAAGGGATTGAACCTGCACGCCTCCTGCGGTGGAAGCGCGGAGTCTTAACCACTGGACTACCAGGGGAGTCCCTGGGTATCTTATTTTTCTTTTTTTCTATGATCCCATTTATATGAAATGTCTAGACTAAACAGAGCCATAGAGAAAGCAGTGATTAAAAATGTTCTAAAATTTAGTGATGGTTACACAACTGTGGATGTACTCAAAAACATTGACTTGTATACTTTAAAGAGGTGAATGAATGTTGGGCTTCCATAGTGGCACAGTGGTTAAGAATCTGCCTGCCAATGCAGGGGACACGGGTTCGAGCCAGAGATCCCACATGCTGCGGAGCAGCTAAGCCTGTGCACCACAACTACTGAGCCCATGAGCCACAACTACTGAGCCCATGTGCCTAGAGCCTGTGCTCTACAACAAGAGACGCCACCATAATGAGAAGCCCGCACACCGCAACAAAGAGTAACCCCCGCTTGCCGCAACTAGAGAAAGCCCGTGTGCAGCGACGAAGACCCAATGCAGCCCAAAAAAAAAATTTTTTTTAAAAGAGGTGAATGTTATAGTATATGAATTATATCTCAAAAAAAACTTTTAAAAATGTTAGGGATCAGGAGAGCCCTGTGTCCTGTGGGCAAGTGTCCATCATGGGTTGATTTTGCTGTCTTGTCTTTGATCAACACACTATACAAGGCTGTTGCTACAAAATGTTGAAGTCTTTCCTGGCCGTGATAGAGACCTCTCTGTGCAGTTGGGAGGCCTCAATTCCCCTGAATAGGCTGATACTGGTGGGGGAGTGCGGTTGTGTGGGAATATGGCTTGTGAACAAAAGTGACTTGGAGTAGCATCACCTGTGTACCAGGCCCTGGCTGGCTTCAGGTGTGTGTGAGCAGGGACAGGATGGAAGGTGTCCCAGTTTTCTATGCTAAATGCCTCTTAATCACCCCAAGAATTATCCTCTCATGGTTCGGGGGGGTCCCCTGGGCTCAGCTAGACCAGTTCTTCCTCAGGATTTCTCAGTTGCAGTCCAACCATGATAGGGCCTGGAGCTATCTAGAAGGCTTTCTCACACATTTGTCTGGCAATCGATGCTGGCTGGGACCTCAGCTGGAACTGTCAGCTGGAATACCTACCCCTGACCGTTCCATGTGGCCTGGGCTTCTTTGTAGCATGGCGGCTAGGTTCCAAGAGTGAGTATCCCAAGGGAACCAGGTAGTAGCCTTATTACCATTTATAGGACTCGGCCTTGGAATTCATATAACGTCACTTCTGCTGTAGTCACTGGCTCATGCCATAGACCCCCAACTCTAGGTAAGAGGAGTGTCACCATCATGTTGTAGTAAGAGCATGAGGGAGGGGAGATGTTATGGTGACCATGTTTGGAAAATACCCTATTTTTTATGTAAAAGTGTGTGTATCTTAACACCAAACTCCTAACTTACCCCCTACCTCCTACCCCTGTGACCCATACGCTTGTTTTCTATCTGTGGGTCTTATTTCTGTTTTGTACATAGGTTCATTGGTATCATTTTTTTTTTAGATTCCACATATGAGGGATATCATGATACTTGTCTTTGACTTATATGGTAATCTCTAGGTCCATCCATGTTGCTGCAAATAGGTTTGTTTTTTTTTAATGTCTGAGTAGTAGTCCATTGTGTATATATACCATTATCTTCTTTCTCCAGTTATCTGCTGAAGGACATTTAGGTTGCTTCCATGTCTTGACTGTTGTAAGTAGTGCTGTTATGAACATAGGGGTGCATATATCTTTTTGAATTACAGTTTCCTCCAGATATATGCGCAGTAGTGGGATTGCTGGGTCATATGACAGCTCTCTTTTTAGTTTTTTGAGGAACCTCCATACTGTTCTCCATAGTGGCTGTATCAATTTACATTCCCACCAGCAGTGCAAGAGGGTTCCCTTTTCTCCACACCCTCTCCAGCATTTGTTGTTTGTAGATTTTCTGAAGATGCCCATTCTAACTGGTGTGAGGTGACACCTCATTGTAGTTTTGATTTGCATTTCTCTAATAATTAGTGATGTTGAGCAGCTTTTCATGTGCCTCTTGGCCATCTGTATGTCTTCTTTGGAGAAATGTCTATTTAGGTCTGCTGCCCATTTTTGGATTGGGTTGTTTCTTTAATATTGAGCTGCATGAGCTGTTTATATATTTTGGAGATTAATCCTTTGTCCGTTGATTCGTTTGCAAATATTTTCTCCGATTCTGAGGGTTGTCTTTTCGTCTTGTTTATGGTTTCCTTTGCTGTGCAAAAGCTTTTAAGTTTCATTAGGTCCCATTTGTTTGTTTACATTTCCATTACTCTAGGAGGTGGATCAAAAAAGATCTTGCTGTGATTTATGTCAAAGAGTGTTCTTCCTATGTTTTCCTCTAAGAGTTTTATAGTGTCCGGTCTTACATTTAGGTCTCGAACCCATTTTGAGTTGATTTTTGTGTATGGTGTTAGGGAGTGTAACACCCTAATTTCATTCTTTTACATGTAGCTGTCCAGTTTTCCCAGCACCACTTATTGAAGAGACTGTCTTTTCTCCATTGTATGTCCTTGCCTCCTTTGTCGTAGATTAGTTGACCATAGGTGCGTGGGTTTATCTCTGGGCTTTCTATGTTGTTCCATTGATCTATGTTTCTGTTTTTGTGCCACTACCATATTATCTTGATTACTGTAGCTTTGTAGTATAACCTGGAGTCAGGGAGTCTGATTCCTCCAGCTCCGTTTTGTTCCCTCAAGACTGCTTTGGCTATTCGAGGTCATTTGTGTCTCCATACAAATTTTAAGATTTTTTGTTCTAGTTCTGTAAAAAATGCCATTGGTAATTTGATAGGGATTGCATTGAATCTGTACATTGCTTTGGGTAGTACAGTCATTTTCACAATATTGATTCTTCCAATCCAAGAACGTGGTATATCTCTCCATCTGTTGGTATCATCTTTAATTTCTTTCATCAGTGTCTTAGTTTTCTGCATACAGGTCTTTTGTCTCCCTAGGTGGGTTTATACCTAGGTATTTTATTCTTTTTGTTGCAGTGGTAAATGGGACTGTTTCCTTAATTTCTCTTTCAGATTTTTCATCATTAGTGTATAGGAATGCAAGAGATTTCTGTGCATTAATTTTGTATCCTTGAACTTTACCAAATTTGATGAGCTTTAGTAGTTTTCTGGTGGCATCTTTAGGATTCTCTATGTAGAGGATCATGTCATCTGCAAACAGAGACAGCATTACTTCTTTTCCAGTTTGTATTCCTTTTATTTTTTTCTCTGATTGCTGTGGTTAGGAAACTATGTTGAATAGGTTGAATATTCAGCTATGTTGAATAATAGTGGTGAGAGTGGACATCCTTGTCTTGCTCCTGATCTTAGAGGAAATGCTTTCAGTTTTTCACCATTAAGAATAATGTTTGCTGTGGATTTGTCATATATGGCCTTTATTATGTTGAGGTAGGTACTCTCTATGCCCACTTTCTGGAGAGTTTTAATCGTAAATGGGTGTTGAATTTTGTCAAAAGCTTTTTCTGCATCTATTGAGATGATCATATGGTTTTTATTCTTCAACTTGTTAATATGGTGTATCACATTGATTTGCATATATTGAAGAATCTTTGCATCCCTGGGATAAATCCCACTTGATCATGGTGTATGATCCTTTTAATGTGTTGTTGGATTCTGTTTGCTAGTATTTTGTTGAGGATTTTTGCATCTATATTCATGAGTGATATTGGTCTGTAATTTTCTTTTTTTATAATATCTTTGTGTGGTTTTGGTATCAGGGTGATGGTGGCTTCATAGAATGAGTTTGGGAGTGTTCCTTCCTCTGCAATTTTTGGGAAGAGTTTGAGAAGGATGGGTGTTAGCTCTTCTCTAAATGTTTGATAGAATTCACCTGTGAAGCCATCTGGTCCTGGACTTTTGTTTGTTGGAAGATTTTTAATCACAGTTTCAATTTCATTACATGTGATTGGTCTGTTCATATTTTCTGTTTCTTCCTGGCTCAGTCTTGGAAGGTTATACCTTTCTAAGAATTTGTCCATTTCTTCCAGGTTGTCCAATTTATTGGCATAGAGTTGCTTGTAGTAGTCTCTTAGGATGCTTTGTATTTCTGCAGTGTCTGTTGTAACGTCTCCTTTTTCGTTTCTGATTTTATTGATTTGAGTCTTCTCCCTCTTTTACTTGATGAGTCTGGCTAATGGTTTATCAATTTTGTTTATCTTCTCAAAGAACCAGCTTTTAGTTTTATTGATCCTTGCTATTGTTTTCTTTGTTTCTATTTCATTTATTTCTGCTCTGATCTTTATGATTTCTTTCCTTCTGCTAACTTTGGGTTTTTTCTTTCTCTAGTTCCTTTAGGTGTAAGGTTAGATTGTTTATTTGAGATTTTTCTTGTTTCTTGAGGTAGTCTTGTATAGCTATAAACTTCCCTCTTAGAACTGCTTTTGCTGCATCCCATAGGTTTTGAATCATCCTGTTTTCATTGTCATTTGTCTCTAGGTATTTTTTGATTTCCTCTTTGATTTCTTCAGTGATCTCTTGTTTATTTAGTAACGTATTGTTTAGCCTCCACGTGTTTGTGTTTTTTACGTTTTTTTCGCCTGTAATTCATTTCTAATCTCATAGCATTGTGGTCAGAAAAGATGCTTGATATGATTTCAATTTTCTTAAATTTACTGAGGCTTGATTTGTGACCCAAGATGTGATCTATCCTGGAGAATGTTCCATGCGCACTTGAGGAGAAGGTGTAATCTGCTGTTTTTGGATGGAATGTCCTACAAATATCAAGTCTGTCTGGTCTGTTGTGTCATTTAAAGCTTCTGTTTCCTTATTTATTTTCATTTTGGATGATCTGTCCATTGGTGTAAGTGAGGTGTTCAAGTCCACCACTATTGTGTTACTGTCGATTTCCTCTTTTACAGCTGTTAGCAGTTGCCTTATGTATTGAGGTGTTCCTATGTTGGGTGCATATATATTTATAATTGTTATATCTTCCTCTTGGATTGATTCCTTGATCATTATGTAGTGTCCTTACTTGTCTCTTGTAACATTCTTTATTTTGAAGGCTATTTTATCTGAGTATTGCTACTCCAGCTTTCTTTTGATTTCCATTTGCATGGAATATCTTTTTCCATCCCCTCACTTTCAGTCCCTAGGTCTGAGGTGGGTCTCTTGTAGACAGCTTATATATGGGTCTTCTTTTGTATCCATTCAGTAAGCCTGTGCCTTTTGATTGGAGCACTGAATCCATTCACGTTGAAGGTAGTTATCGATATGTATGTTCCTGTTACCATTTTCTTAATTGTTTTGGGTTTGCTTTTGTAGGTCCTTTCCTTCTCTTGTGTTTCCCACTTAGAGAAGTTCCTTTAGCATTTGTTGTAGAGCTGGTTTGTTGGTGCTGAATTCTTGTAGCTTTTGCTTGTCTGTAAAGCTTTTGATCTCTCCATCGAATCTGAATGAGATCCTTGCTGGGTAGAGTAATCTACCCAGTTGTGGGTTCTTCCCGTCCATCACTTAAAGTGTATCATGCCACTGCCTTCTGGCTTGTAGAGTTTCTGTTGAGAAATCAGCTGTTAACCTTATGGGAGTTTCCTTGTATGTTATTTGTCATTTTTCCCTTGCTGCTTTCAATAATTTTTCTTTGTCTTTAATTTTTGCCAGTTTGATTACTATGTGTCTCGGCGTGTTTCTCCTTGGAAACTATCCGGTATGGGACTCGCTGTGCTTCCTGGACTTGGGTAGCTATTTCCCATGTTAGGGAAGTTTTTGACTATAATCTCTTCAAATATTTTCTCTGGTCCTTTCTCTCTCTCTTCTCCTTCTGGGACCCCTATAATGTGAATGTTGTTGCGTTTAATGTTGTCCCAGAGGTCTCTTAGGCTGTCTTCATTTCTTTTCATTCTTTTTTCTTTATTCTGTTCTGCAGCAGTGAATTCCACCATTCTGTCTTCCAGGTCACTTATCCGTTCTTCTGCCTCAGTTATTCTGCTATTGATTCCTTCTAGTGTATTTTTTATTTCAGTTATTGTATTGTTCATCTCTGTTTGTTTGTTCTTTAATTCTTCTACGTCTTTGTTAAACATTTCTTGCATCTTCTCGATCTTTGCCTCCGTTTTTTTCTGAGGTCCTGGATCATCTTCACTATCATTATTCTGAATTCTTTTTCTGGAAGTTTGTCTGTCTCCACTTCATTTAGTTGTTTTTGTGGGGTTTTATCTTGTTCCTTCATCTGGTACATAGCCCTCTGCCTTTTCATCTTGTCTGTCTTTCTGTGAATGTGGTTCTTGTTCCACAGGCTGCAGGATTGTAGTTCTTCTTGCTTCTGCTGTCTGTCCTCTGGTGGATGAAGCTTTCTAAGAGGCTTGTGCAGGTTTCCTGATGGGAGGGACTGGTCGTAGGCTACAGCTGTTTCTTGACGTAGATTCTTCCCATGCCGTTCTCCCTCACAGTTTATAGCTTTAAAGTGTTTTCACCAAAATTAAACATATTATGGCTGCGGATGCATAAAAGACTGGTTTCTTAACCTAGAGTGTACCTTTATTAATGTGACCCAAGAGATAAAGTCACCTTGTTTCCTAAATTTCCTAGTTTCCTTAATTGATACATTTGGACTAGATGATCAGAGTGCTGCAAATGGGGAAATGTCCCTTTCTTCATCTAGCCAGTGGGCACGATACTATCTATCTCGTAAGATTGTTGTGAGGATGCAGCGAGTTAGTGGATTGGCCTACTGTAAGTAGCCAATAAAAGGTAATTTTAAAATTATTTATTATTTTTAATGTATTTATTTTTGGCTGCATTGGGTCTTCGTTGCCGTGTACAGTCTTTCTCTAGTTGCGGTGAGCGGGGGCTACTCTTCATTGCAGTGTGCACAGGCTTCTCGTTGGGGTGGCTTCTCGTTGCAGAACACAGGCTCTAGGCACGTGTGCTTCCGCAGTTGTGGCACGGGGGCTCAGTAGTTGTGGTTCACGGGCTCTAGAGCACAGGCTCAGTAGTTGTGGTGCACAGGCTTAGTTGCTCCATGGCATGTGGGATATTCCAGGAGCAGGGCTCCAAGCCATGTCCTCTGCTTTGGCAGGCAGATTCTTATCCACTGCATCACTTTGGGAAGTCCCAAAAGGGAACTTTTATTATTACAGTTGTTTGGAAGATCACAGTTACTTTCAGCAACTGCATTGTACTTGTGGATTATGGTAAACAAGCATTACCTGATAAATATATATATATTTTTTTGGTATGATTCCATTTATATGATATGTCTAGAATAGGCAGATCCATAGAGACAAAGTTGATTGGTATTTGCCAGAGGCTGGCAGAGGGGGGAATAGGGAGTAACCTTTAATTAAGGGGTATGGGCTTTTTTTGGGGGGGGCGGTGATGATAATGTTCCAGAATTAAATAGTGATGATAGTTGTGCAACCTTGTGAATTTACTAAAAACCACTGAATTGTACATATTAAAAGGGTAAATTATATCATGAAAAAGAAAACGTGTATATATATGTACATATATATGTGAATATATAAAATGGCAGAAAACAGGAATGACAGCCAGAGTCACTGTTACTAGGCACCATCCTCAGCCCTCCATGCCTGGGCACAGCGGTGGGACACCCCTGCCCTCACTCTCACTGACCAGCCATGAGAACTGAGTCATTACCTGATTTTTTAATATAAAATATATTTTAGGAAGATCTCCTTTAAACTGTATTGCATCGTTATTTTTTCTTTTTTTACAAATAAACCTTTATTTTGGAATAACTTTAGATTTATAGAAAAGTTGTGAAGATAGGTAAGATTTCCCATCTATGCCTCACCTAGTTTGTTTCCCCTGATGTTATCATCCTGCATTACCACAGAACATTTATCAAAACTAAGAAGCCAACATTGGTTGTTACGGTTAATCTCCAGACTTTATTCAGATTTCACCAGTTTTTTCTACTAATGGCCTTTTTTCTGTCCCAGGACCCAATCCAAGACACCGCTGTGTGATTAATTTTAAACACTCAGTTGTTGGGAGTTTATATTTACATCTCTGGTATACTTCATCATTTTGTTGAGATAATTCTGAATTTGGAGGCTGCTACCTAGCATGTTAAATAAAAGTGTGGACTTTGTCATTTACACATCTAATATTTTATGTTTCTGTAGTTTTACTTAAATTATTGATACGTACTAAACAAACCAGGTCCCAAAACGGGACTGTGGTATTGCACTAGAGAACTGCTGTTTAATTTTGATGGTCTCGCCAATTGCACATTCACTTAATTAATACTATAACCTATGCCATCCTTTACCATTTTAATCACAAGGTAGTCATAATGAAAATTGTTATCAAATGCTTGGTTAAAGCAAGGTGAAGTAGGTGATAGCTTTAAATTTACTTACCCTTTTTGAGCACACACAAAAAATTTGCTCTGCCACTTAATAAAGTCACGGTGGGAGTAAAGTCTTTGTGTAAGGAATTTACATTTTCTATTTTAACCAATCATCGTTTCCCTAAGAGAGTTCAGGTACTTTTGGCTTTTTGTCAAACTTTACAACATACACAGTTTGGATACTGCCTTTGGCACAGTCTCTTTTGAGACATTGTGTAAAGCGTAGGTTATTGCTTGTGTAAAGCCAAATAGATTTTAAAATAGACTTTGTCAAAAGTAGGTAGTTTTGTTTATTCTAGTGAGAGTAACTGGTAGCAAAAGCCAAGACAAGGCTTTTCATACTACAAGCGTAGTATGATCCTGCAACTGTGGTTTCCATAGGTTAAGCAATGGATGGCTACTTTAAAAAAAAAAAATCCACTTGGTTAAGTGTTCAGTAAAATCCTGTGGTTGCGAGAATACCCTAGTCGGTGTTGCACTAGTAGGGTTACCACATAAGCAGTCTGAGTTTGAGTTCCAGTGCTGTCTGGAGCCACCCAAGCTGAGGATGTGGTCATCTCAGCCCACTGGTGAGGGCATCTGCAACATTTTATGAGGCCTAGGTTGTAACCATTTAGATGTAAGGGGTGCAGCTATGTCATGGCAACAAAGCAAGGGCCTGACCCAGACTTGACCTGTAGCCCCTCACTTTAGCTATTGTCCTACGTTCCTGATTGACCCTTTGGACTTCTCTGTTTAGCCTCCTACAGGATTCTGTGTAGAAACTGGCAACTCAGTATAACGTCTAATGATAAATGATGTAGTTTTTATTCAGTCATGGTTGGGTGTAGAAAACATTTTCTCATACTGTCTTTATGTTGAGGTTAGGGAATGCATCTCTTGGAACTCAGTTTCTCATATTTTATATAACTCCTTATGGGTGTTCTTCAAAGCTCTGATAACTGTCTCTGAAGTGTGTTAAACTGCCCCCCCTCCGCTTGAGGTGGTTCTGTGTGAAATTGGAAATAACATCTGTAAGTTTCTTTTCATTGTTTGAAACACTGCATGCCTGCACACACGCACACAGTCTGATCTTGTATTAAATACAGTATAATCTAGAATTGTTTCCTTTTAAAGTTAGGCAGTGTGTTTTTTATGTATATTTATGCATTTTAAAATTTCAATTGGCCATGTATTAACAGGGTACAGACCAACTCTAAAAGAGAATTCAAAGAGCAACCAACATAAGACTAAAAATGAATTAATTATGAGGCACTGGATTTTAAAAAAGAGTTGTTTAGTCTAGCAAACACTTGAAAAGCATGGCAACTCCATAAATGCTTAGCATGAAACGGTCAACAAAGGGTGGGAGTGGGAACTGAAGGTTAAGCCAAAAGAAACATTGTTTAGAAGGGATGGAGACACTTTTTATCCCGTGTAGGACCTCTGGGTAAGGAAAGGAGGACCTTTCCTTAGGAGGAAAAAACCCACTTGACAGAAAGGCATTGGGAAGTCAGAATACCTGAGATCCATGCTGAACAGCAACTTGGAATTACATTTTAATCACATCACTTAAGTTACAGCATAGGAAGAGACCAATAAGACTTGTTTTTAAAAGCTTTTTAGAAAATTTACTTTGAGGAATACACAGATGTAAAAGAATCCTAAAGTATTGGAGGCTTTCCCATCAGGGAGTAGTGCTATTCAAACAGATTGGTCTTTTCCAAACTTTTTTGGTTAGGATCCACAGTAAGAAATATATTTTCTGTTGTAATACAGTACAAACACACATCGCATTTCATTGCACCTAAGATGTTTTAAATTGGAAGTCACAAATGCTGCCAATTATGACTGTAAGATATTATTGATTATAGGACACACCAATTTAGAGATGATAAATATAGAAAAAATACACATCTTAAAATTGATGAAATATAATGTGTATATGAATTACTGAAACAAAAGTTTCAGAGAATAGTAATATGTATGACAAAAAATTAATTTCATGACCTGATAATGAATTGCAACCAGCAGTTTGAAAAATGTTGATCTAGGTCAGAAACAGTCAAAAGTGAGGTTCTAGGACTTCCCTGGTGGTGGTTCAGTGGTTAAGACTCCGCACTCCCAGCTCAGGGGGCACGGGTTCGAACCCTGGTCAAGGAAGATCCTGCATGCTGTGTGGCACGGCCAAAAAAAGCGATGTTCTAGATCAAAAGAGTTACATTCTTTTCTTTTTTTAAATAAATTTATTTTTTGGCTGCATTGGGTCTTCGTTGCTGCACGCGGGCTTTCTCTAGTTGTGGCAAGCAGGGGCTACTCTTTGTTGCGGTGCACGGGCTACTCATTGCGGTGGCTTCTCTTGTTGCGGAGCACGGGCTCTAGGTGCGCAGCCTTCAGTAGTTGTGGCACACGGGCTCAGTCGTTGTGGCTCGCAGGCTCTAGAGCGCAGGCTCAGTAGTTGTGGCACGCAGGCTTAGTTGTTCTGTGGCATGTGGGATCTTCCCGGACCAGGGCTTGAACCCGTGTCCCCTGCATTGGCAGGCGGATTCTTAACCACTGCACCACCAGGGAAGCCCCAAGAGTTGCATTCTTTCTCTATGGCATAAAAGTATAGGATCTCAATCTATATACTTGTCACAGGCATTCACGTAGGCCCAAAGTTTACATTTGAAAAGCATTTGGTCTTGCCCACAAATCGTCATCGTTCACCTCTCATTGGAAGTTGGAATCGCTTTTAGACTTGAATTTCCGTAACAGAATGAGTTCATTTTTCTGCACAACTGAACTGCTCTAGTACTTCAATCTTCAACAATACAAATTTTTTGTGTTCTAGGTTCCTGAGCCAGCACACACTGTAAAATTAATTACAGCTTTGTTTCTGCCACAAGCCACTGAGACAATGGATATTTATGAAGGATATTTATGAAGGCAAGGCAAGCTCAGCTGGCTGAGCATCAGAATAACCTACAGAGCTTGTTAAACATAGATGCCAAGACATTTCCAGGGCAACTGAATCAGAATTGCTTGTCATAAAGCTTGGCTTTTACAAGCTCTACTGGGAATTCTGATGTCCAACTAGGTTTAAGAATCATTGTTCAGGGACTTCCCTGGTGGTGCAGTGGTTAAGAATCCACCTGCCGGGCTTCCCTGGTGGCGCAGTGGTTAAGAATCCGCCTGCCAATGCAGGGGACAAGGGTTCGAGCCCTGGTCCAGAAAGATCCCACATGCCGCGGAGCAACTAAGCCCGTGCGCCACAGCTACTGAGCCTGCGCTCTAGAGCCCGCGAGCTACAACTGCTGAAGCCCGCGCGCCTAGACCCTGTGCTCCGCAACAAAAGAAGCCACCACAATGAGAAGCCCGCGCACCACCATGAAGAGTAGCCCCCACTCGACGCAACTAGAGAAAGCCCGAGCGCAGCAATGAAGACCCAACGTAGCCAAAAATAAATAAATAAAATAAATTAAAAAAAAAAAAATCTACCTGCTAATGCAGAGAGTATGGGTTCAATCCCTGGTCCGGGAAGATCCACATTCCGCGGAGCAACTAAGCCCGTGCGCCACAACTACTGAGCCCATGTGCCACAACTACGGAAGCTCACGCACCTAGAGCCTGTGCTCCACAACAGGAGAAGCCACTGCAATGAGAAGCCTGTGCACCGCAACAAAGAGTAGCCCCCGCTCGCCGCAACTAGAGAAAGCCGGAATGCAGCAATGAAGACCCAACGCAGCCAAAAATAAATAATAAATTGTTATAAAATTTAACATCTTAACCATTTTTAAGTGTAAAGTGGCATTAAATACACTCACATTGTTGTGCAACCATTAACACCATCCTCCTCCAGAACTGTTTTTCATTTTGCAAAACTGAAACTGCCTATCAAACAATAACTCCCCATTCCTATGTCCCCCCCAACTTCTGGCAACTTCCTTTCTAGTTTGTAAATTTGACCAGTAGTAGAGTGGAATCATACACTTAGCATAATGTCCTCAAAGTTCGTCCAAGTTGGAGTGTGTCAGAATTTGCTTCCTTTTAAAGGCTGAAAAATATTCCATTGTATTTATGTACATTGTTTATCCATACATCTGTTGATGGACACTTAGGTTGCTTCCACCTTTGGCTGTTGTGAATAATGCTACTATGAACGTGACCCTTGAACTTGTCTTCAACCCTGCTTTCAATTCTTTTGAATATATACCTAGGCGTGGAATTTCTGGATCATATGGTAACTCTACTTTTTATTTTGGGGGGAACTGTCATACTGTTTTCCAAAGTGGCTACACTATTTTACGTTTCCACCAGCAGTTCTAAGTGTTCTAATTTCTCCACAGCGCTCTCAACATTTGCTATTTTCTGATCATTTGTTAACAGCCATCCTAACAGGTATGAGATGGTATCTCATTGTGTTTTTTGTTTTGTTTCATTTTTTGGCCACACTGTGCCGCATGTGAGATCTTAGTTCCCCGACCAGGGATTGAACTCGTGCCCCCTGCAGTGGAAGCATGGTGCCCTAACCACTGGACTGCCAGGAAAGTCCCTCACTGTGGTTTTGATTTGCAATTTCCTAATGACTACTGATGTTGAGCATCTTTTCACATGGTTACTGGCCATTTGCATATCTTCTTTGGAGCAATGTCTATTCAAGTCTTTTGCCCATTTTACTTTTAAATTTTCATTATTTTTTTTCTACATCGAGTGGCTTTCAGGACCAGGGATCGAACCCAGGCCCTGGCAACGAAAGCGCTGAGCCCTAACCACTGGACTGTCAGGGAATTCCCTCGATTGTGTCTTTAATCTGGCTTTTAAAGTAGGAAATACTAAATGTCTGCTTAATAGATAAAATGAATGTAAAAAATAAGCTTTAATATCATATTAGGAGCAGTGAAAAGCAGGAATAACTACAGAAAGATAGAGAGGAAATGAAGCTGAAGAGAATGTGAAGAAAGAAGAGTGAGGGAGACAGAATTGCAAACACAAAAGTATGCAGTTCTTAGTTTGTGTCAAATCATTTTTATATATATTTTATTTTATTTTTTTTTTGGCTGTGTTGGGTCTTCTTTTTAATTTATTTTATTTATTTATTTTTTGGCAATGTTGGGTCTTTGTTGCTGCGCGCGGGCTTTCTCTAGTTGCAGCGAGCAGGGGCTACTCTTCGTTGTGGTACACGGGCTTCTCATTGCAGTGGCTTCTCTTGTTGCGGAGCACGGGCTCTAGGCATGTGGGCTTCAGTAGTTGTGGCTTGCGGGCTGTAGAGCACAGGCTCAGTAGCTGTGGTGCATGGGCTTAGTTGCTCTGTGGCATGTGGGATCTTCCTGGACCAGGGCTTGAACCCGTGTCCCCTGCATTGGCAGGCGGATTCTTAACCACTGCGCCACCAGGGAAGCCCTGCGTCGGGGTCTTAGTTGCACCACGCAGGATCTTTTGTTGCAGTGCACGGGCTTCTCTCTAGTTGTGGTGTGTGGGTTTTTTTCTCTCTCTGGTTGTGGTGCGCGGGCTCCAGAGTGCTTGGGCTCTGTAGCTTGTAGCACACGGGCTGTCTTGTTGAGGCGCGTGAGCTCAGTAGTTGTGGCACGCAGGCTTAGTTGCCCTGCGGCAATGTGGGATCTTAGTTACCCGACCACGGATCGAATCTTTTTATCCCATTTAATTATTCAGTTAAGTTTTAGCTTTGCCATCTCTTGCCTTTAGGAATATTCATTCAGTCATTCAAAAATGTTATGTCCTGAGTGTCTGTAACTTTGGTGTTGCCTGCATTGAAGAGGTTTATATGGTGATAAGAGGTTAAGGTAAGACAGATACTAAAAATTAAGGTGGAGCAACAGAAGATTGTGAAGAGGGAGCCTGGGAAAGTTTGTTGTCACTGTGTGCCTTCCAGCACACAGCTCTGCCAGCTCTGAATGAACCCTGACCACTTCTCCTGAACGGGGTATTCTTCTAGGAGTTGAAATTTCTCTCTCTCTTTTTTAAAAAAAATTAATTAATTAATTTATGGCTGCGTTGGGTCTTTGTTGCTGCATGCGGGCTTTCTCTAGTTGCGGCGAGTGGGGGCTACTCTTCATTGTGGTGTACGGGCTTCTCATTGCGGTGGCTTCTCTTGTTGCGGAGCACGGGCTCTAGGCACGTGGGCTTCAGTAGTTGTGGCACGTGGGCTCAGTAGCTGTGGCTCACGAGCTCCAAAGCACAGGCTCAGTAGTTGTGGTGCAAGGGCTTCGTTGCTCCGCAGCACGTGGGATCTTCCTGGACCAGGGCTCGTACCCGTGTCCCATGCATTGGCAGGCAGATTCTTAACCACTGCGCCACCAGGTAAGTCCTAGGAGTTGAAATCTCTGAAGGGGAAAAGCCATGGCTATTCCAATCGAGGCTGAAATTCAAAAATGACAAAAAAAAATTATATATATATATATATATATATATATATATATATATATATATTTTGCGGTACGCGGGCCTCTCACTGCTGTGGCCTCTCCCATTGCAGAGCACAGGCTCCGGACGCGCAGGCTCAGCGGCCATGGCTCACGAGCCCAGCCGCTCCGCGGCATGTGGGATCTTCCCAGACCGGGGCACGAACCCGTGTCCCCTGCATCGGCAGGCGTACTCTCAACCACTGCGCCACCAGGGAAGCCCTGTTTTATTTTTTTATTTTAAAGTTTTTTTTTTTTTCCTGATGTGGACCATTTTAAAAGTCTTTGTTACAATATTGCTTCTGTTTTATGTTTTTTTGGCCTCAAGGCATGTGGGATCTTAGCTCCCCGACCAGGCATCAAACCCGCACCCCCTGCATTGGAAGGCGAAGTGTTAACAACTGGACCGTTAGGGAAGTCCCTGACAAAATATTTGAAAACAATCAGTAATAAAATTAAAACTCTTGGTTGGCTATTGGGTAACTTCATAATTCAAGGCCGTGATGGTTTAATTTCACATAGGTCTCCATCTTCCCTCCCTCCCCCCTCAACCAATGATTTGACAGATGCTTAGTGTTTGTCATTTCCTCTTTTTAATTTTTGTGTTCCTGTTGAAATGAACTTTAGTATATGCCCAGCTTTTCAAACTACCAGGCAATGTGGTCTGTGGTGGGTGTTGGAAATCACAAGGCCAACCGCTGTTGGAAGCTATTATCGTTGTTGGGGGATTTCTATGAAGTAACTGTACTGAGTAAGTTTACATTTTTAGCTGATTTGTCCTAGGGTGTCATAGTCTGTAGTGCTTCTGGCTGGCAGCACCAGGAGGTAGGCTGTTTTGAAATATTCCTTTAAGTGAGATAATTTTGTATAGTCCTTATTTTTTAAATAATTTAATTCAGTTGGCTGCACTGCGCGGCTTGCGGGATCTTAGTTCCCTGACCAGAGATCCAACCCAGGCCCACTGCAGTGGAAGTGCAGAGTCCCAACCACGGGACCGCCAGGGAATTCCCGACAGAGTCCTTAGCTGCAGGCTGAGATTTTTTTCTCAGGTTTAGTTTTAGTTCCACCATATCTCTCTTTGATGAACACTGCCCAAACGTACATTAATAGTATTAGAGCACCTGAAAGAGTATAAATCAAGAGTTTATAACTATTTTTTCAGATCCACAAAAAGCAGTTATAATCTCTCTCCTATTCATAAATTAATGACAAAGCTATAATAACCTAATAAGATTAACAGGTGCTAAATAGAAATACATCTTGGAGCAGAGCCGCTGCCTTGACGACGTGCTGGGGTGGCTGCGAGGTCCCCGCTGCTCGTGGCTCGGTGGCCCCAGGAGGGGGATTTGGGGGGACGTTCCTAGCAGCTGTCGAAACCATTTGTTTCGGGGCTCCTCCCTGTTTGTCCCCTGCTCGGCACTGGCTGCCAATGTACGCTTTTCCTTGGTGGAACGGAAAGATGCCTCCAAACGAGCTGACGAGCTCCAAGACCGAGTCCACCGGTGTGCGCCCGGCAAACTACTTTTTTGAGCATGAAGTGCTATTTGGGCATTTTGCCAGTTGGTTCTGACATGTGTCTGACATTGAGGACCGTTTGTGTTGGGAAGTGCACTTAGAGGAAGCTAGCTTGATGAAATAACTGTTTTCAGAATTCTGACCCTGAGAGAACAAAAATATGCCTAGGAGAAAGCTTGAAGTTAACTCTTACCATGTCCTGAAAATACAAAGCCCACTTTGCCTGAGACTTCAGCCTTGGGTTAATTAGTGGAACTTCAGAAGATGTTTGGGTTTATTAAACACGTATCTTGTACCACATTAAAGAGAAATTATGCTATGAGAAAGATGTTAAGTTTTTAGAGGTTATGGAATATGTTCATAAGTTTGCCAGTCAGTAAATGCTGGTATAACAGTTCAATTACTTGTTTCTTTATTTTATTAAGGCTTTTAAGGGTTAAAAATTGTAATATGTAATTAAAGCTACTAAAAATGATAAGGGAAGCATTTCACTGTGTAAAGCAAGTAAGATATGTGTCGTCGGCAAGGGAAGGTATAAAGAATGGAGTTGGGGCTTCCCCGGTGGCGCAGTGGTTGAGAGTCTGCCTGCCGATGCAGGGGACACAGGTTCATGCCCCGGTCCGGGAGGATCCCACATGCCGTGGAGCGGCTGGGCCCATGAGCCATGGCCGCTGAGCCTGTGCGTCCAGAGCCTGTGCTCTGCAACGGGAGAGGCTACAACAGTGAGAGACCCACGTACCGCAAAAAAAAAAAAAATGGAGTTTTTTTTTTTTTTTAATTTATTTATTTTACTTATTTTTATTTTTGGCTGCATTGTGTCTTTCTTACTGTGCATGGGCTTTCTCTAGTTGCTGCGAGCGGGGGCTACTCTTGGTTGCGGTGTGCGGGCTTCTCATTGTGGTGGTTTCTCTTGTTGCAGAGCACGGGCTCTAGGTACACAGGCTTCAGTAGTTGTGGCTCGTGGGCTCTAGAGCACAGGCTCAGTAGTTGTGGCGTACGGGCTTAGTTGCTCCGCGGCATGTGGGATCTTCCCAGACCAGGGCTTGAACCTGTGTCCCCTGCATTGGCAGGCGGATTCTTAGCCACTGCGCCACCAAGGAAGCCCAAGAATGGAGATATTTTTGTTGAGGAAAAATGATGGTAATAATTTTGTCCTAGAGCTGTTTGTTTCTGGATGGGGCAAACTAAGGGACAAATCATATGGATATAAAAAGTGATAAAACGTTTGTGAAAAAAGGAAACTTTGAGAAAAGAATTTTGTACATTGTCAGGAGCGATTAAGATTAGATTGGATTTAATTAGCTAAATAAACTTTGTTACTAATAGTAAGCTAAAAAAAAAATACATCTTATCTCCTATCTATACTCTTGTATTGATTAAAAGTCTTCTATGAATAGAAAGCTATAACTGCCTATCTTCAAGTTTGTCTGTGTTACATAAATGTTGATCAGTTTTGGGCAATCTGTCCATAGCTGCCTGTCTTTGCTGAGTGGTCTTCACAAATCTGAGCAGATTGATGATGGCAGCAGGTGTCACTCCAGGTATACGACTGGCAGCCCCAATCTAGGAATTAAAAACCACGAGAGAAACATAAATAAGCTATGTCAATTATAAGCAAATCTATTTTCCTCCTGCTAACAATCTGTATGTTACAGTTTATGAAATATTTTTAAAACTATTATCTTAATGTATCTTCAAAATAACTCAGAAAGTAGATAAAAGAAATGTGGTTATTATTAATATCTTCATTTTACAAACGGGAAACTGAGGCTCACAGACATTAAAATGAGTTGTCCAAGATCTTGTAACTAACAGATGTTAGAGTACCTAACCTTTTCTCTTCATTAAACTAATCTAACGTCACTAGCAGTGTGTTGGGCAGCACTCTATAATTAATCTCAGTAATATTTCTGTGGTATATTTTTACAGTGAAATGTATGAATTATTCACTCCAAGTGGTATAAAGACCTCATATCAGTTCAGGTCTGTTTTGCCACCAAATGAGTCTGTAGCAGGCATTTGTCAGAGCTTTTTGTATTTTAGAATTTTGGATAAGAGGTGAACTCCAATGACCAGTTCTGTGCAATCCAATTTTCTGTGATAATGTAAATTTTCTATAACATTTGCACAGTAAAAATGCACTGTCCAATATGGTAGCCAATAGCCTACTGTAGCTACTGAGCACTTGAAATGTGGCTAGTATGACTGAAGAGTTGAATTTTTAATTTAATTTTAATTAATGTCAATGGTCGCATTTGGCTAACAGCTATCATACTGGGCAGTGCAGCCCGTGAGTATCCACAGAAACATAACCCAATATGAATAGGATACAGTTATAAAACTTAGAGCCTCTTTGCCCACTTTCCACAATGACTTTTACTAAGAACACCATGTTAAGTTCATGAACACCATGAAATCACTCCTCCCTTTAAAAACTATTTTTTTAAAAATTTTTTGCAGACTATGGTTTTGTTAAGTGCCCCTTTATTTTTATGAACCATTACCAAAACCAAAACAAACACAACCCACTTCCCATTAAACTATGATACATCATCAATTTTTAAGATACAACCCAGTTTCAGAGATGTTAAAGTGTGTCTCAGAATCAATAAATACAGCCTACCAGTCTAAATATTTGTTATTACAAGTCCCAATATTATATACTATAAAGTTTTTACCAGATGTTTACAGCTGGGTGCACGCGCACTCACGCAAATGCAAAACACACATAGACACACACACGCACACAAGCAGGAGCATGGGGTGGGGGGCCTCTTTGGCCCCCTTATTCCTCCTAGTGGCTCCCAACACACCACTATGGAATCCCTAGGGCAGGGATCCAAGTAGTGATTTGAAAACTACTGATATATATTCTATTTTAACCTAAAGTAGTTTCTTTTAAGTCATGCATATATACAAGTTTGCACTGACAGTTTAGCGCAAGGTTGGGACTAGAGGATAATTATAATCAACCCAATTCTTGACTTCCAGTTACTTATTTAGACTAAGCTTTTTCATCTCATAAAAACATACTGACATCTGTCATACAAAGAGAATATGAAAATAAGAGATTAAGCTTTTTATGATGAAATAAAAATTAGTTATGTGGCCACTGTAAATCCAGGTTTTAAAAATTAGAGCTCTGGCTCTTTATAAACCGTTCCTATCCACTGCCTGTTTTCTTACCGTCTGTGGGCGACTGAAATGTAGCTTCTCTCGAACTTCATGGGACAAAGACACATCCCTGAGAGTCAAATAATCTAGGTCTTTTGGCAGTTGGAGAGCTTCATCTCGCTGAACTTCCTTTATTTCTTGTTGCTGATGGAACAATACTGATTCATATGTGGCTGGTGAACAAAATTAATTATGATATGCAGATTACATTAACAACTTACATTTTTAGTTTTTTACAATTTACAGAGAGCTTTTGCATACATGATCTCAGTACCATGAGACAGGTGGGGAAGGTGTTCCCTTTCACAGATGAGCACATTGAGGCTAAAATAAAGAGAGGGAGTATCTTGTGTATTAACTACAACATTCTGTATGGTAGTTTATTCCATGTCCTTTTCATTTCAAAAATCTAGAAAATTAAAAGTAAAAAAAGAAATTGCTTTCCTTCTCAGTACAAATTTTGGTGGAACGTTTCCTTCAATAGGCCGTAGGTTTGAATTTTAAGTCCTAAAGATGTTTCTCCAAGGGCTTCCCTGGTGGCGCAGTGGTTAAGAATCCGCCTGCCAACGCAGGGGACACGGGTTTGAGCCCTGGTCCGGGAAGATCCCACATGTCGTGGAGCAACTAAGCCCGTGAGCCACAACTACTGAGCCTGCGCTCTAGAGCCCGCGAGCCACAACTACTGAAGCCCATGCGCCTATAGCCCGTGCTCCGCAACAAGAGGAGCCACCGCAATGAGAAGCCCGCGCACCGCAACTAAGAGTAGCCCCCACTCGCCACAACTAGAGAAAGCCCGCACGCAGCAGCAAAGACCCAACACAGCCATAAATAAATAAATAAATATTTTTTAAAAAGATGTTTCTCCAAGAAGATGGTTTTCTAAATTATGTCCATATAAAGCTATAATTTAAAAAAGTAGATCTTCTTAGGTGATAACCTAATTTAAATAATTTAACTAAGGTGTTATTCAGAAGTCAGGAAGATAATTCAGCAATTATTTTGTAATTAAAGCATTCTGTTCTTAGAAAAGTAAATCCAAAACCTGTTTTAAAACCTAAATTGAGGTGGTCATTCTGTCCTGTTTAAGAAAGCAAGTCTTCCCTAAAGGTTCTGGCAGTATCTGCTTCCATCACTCGACTGGCAGCCAGAAAATCTCAGCTCTGAGCCTGGCTCTGCCAGTAAACTACCCTCTAACTATGGACACATCATTATCCTTCTAGGCCTCAGCTGCTTTATCTAGAAATGTTAAGGGATGACCCGGAGGACTTATGATGGTCTTTATGACAACAAAGGATAGTTGTGAGGTGCACAGGCCTCATAGTCAGACATGCTAGGTTCAAATCCCAGCTCTGCCACTCACCAATTGTGTGCTGCTGGGCAAGTTATCACTTACTTATCTCTAAAATTAAGACATAATGCTAATAGCTATCCTTCATAGGACACTTTCAAGTATCAAATGAAATAATGCATGTGATTAATACAATATATAACAAATTAGTACAACAAATTGGAATGAAATTTTATGACTCATGCATAGACTCTTTATAGGATCACAGAATATAAATGAAGAGGTAATGTATATGTTAAAGATATATTTAATCTTTCAAATAATGTATACAGCAAAACATTAGAAATAACTATAAAAAAGAATCTGAAACTAATTTCTGCCTCACAGTTTCTTGAAGAAACTTGTCTAGTGGAGGATCCAGGCAGTGATTTGAAAACCACTGATATGTGTTACTTTTTAACTTAGTGTAGTTTCTTTTAAGCCATGGATAGAAATTAGAGTCTTTATATATGCCAGAGTCTTTAAAGAACAAGGCAAAACAGTAGCTACTCCGTGGCTGAAGTCAGGGTTTCCTATAAACAAGTTAAAGATTAATTATTCTGGATGATTTATTGGACAAAACAAAACTGCAAACCAAGTTTAAAGTATAACAGCTAGATGCTAACAGCCTAAATGTTCAATAAAGTAATTTTTACTCAATAGAAAGGTCATGGTGTTGAGATAAAAGGTTAACAATATTTCTTACACATTAGCAAATGACTAGGGTCTGGTCATTTGGAAGAATGATAGGTAGCACTTGGGTCATCCTATATATGCAGCCAAAGTATAGCAAGGTGACCTCTCTGGAACTGAAAGAAAATTATCACTGCTAGAAGGAATGCAGCATTCTTACCACCTTCGCTGGTCCCCAAGGAGCTTAAAGTCCTTTCCTGTTTGAACAATCCATCATTATCCTGCTTTTCCTACCCTTCTCCCCCATCTCATTCTGTTCCCTGCCTTTTTCTCCACATAATTTTCCACTGGAGGAAAAAAATCTATCACAATGCAGAAGCTAACGTTATTCTCAGTATTTGTTTATCTTTGAAATTTTTTTAAATAAAGAAAAACTTTAAAAGAATTCAGTGCAACTCCAAAAGTCACATGTGACCTTGATGGTCAATATACTGACGAAGAGTATGAGAGCACACCAAATGTTATAATAATGTACAAGGGCAGACTGTGGATTTCTTTGCCTGATACAAAGTAAGTATTTGTTAATGGAAGAGTATTTCAATATATTGTCAAAGCCAAAGATAGCATTATTTTTCTCATTATTAGAACATTAAAATGGGGAAAATGTAGGGACTACCCTGGTGGTCCAGTGGGTAAGACACTGCACTCCCAATGCTGGGGGCCTGGGTTCGATCCCTGGTTGGGGAACTAGATCCCGCATGCATGCCGCAACTTAGAGTTCGCATGCTGCAACTAAAGAATTCCACATGCTGCAACTAGAGATCCCGCATGCCACAACTAAGACCTGGTGCAGCCAAAATAAGTGAATTAATAATAAATTAATTAATAAATATAAAAAAATAATAAAGATTACTTTCTTACAACAGGCAAGTTTACAAGTCTGGAACACACCTTGATCATGTTCGCATTAGATCTTATAATTTAGCAGCAGGGTGGAGGAGGGAAAAAAAAATCTAAAGAAAAAGGGTGGGGGGAATGTTAAAAAAAAGTTCAAAAGAAAAAAAAAAGGGGGGTTTTGTTGATTTTTTTAAAGAAGAGCTCTACAGTAGCACTTCCCAAACATGAAATATACACACAAATCATGTAGGGATCTTGTTAAAAAGCAGATGCTCACTCAGTGGGTCTGGGGTGGAGCCTGAGATTTTGCATCCCTAGCATGCCCCCACATGTTGCAATGCTATCTGGGAACACCACTCTGAGTGGTTAGAGCCTAAGATGATGCTGGTCCTATGGTAATAATGGCTCCTCTTGACAGAGAGCTCTTTGTGGATCTGCCATCCATTCACAATTTGCACGAAAGGGAAGGAGAACATACAGACGTCCTAAGTAAAAAAATATTTTCTACCTTCTATTTTCAGTCTTTCGGCTAGTTCTCTACATTTGGTGTACTTCCTCAAGGGCTCTGGAACAGCCTTGGCCAACAACTCTATGTCAACTTCCTCATACTTCAGAACATCAAGAGCTCTACAAATACATAAAACTTTCATTAACACAGGGGTCCATATTATATCAAGCAGATTAAGAACAAGATACCCTGAAAATAATACAAATCTCAGAATAAATAATATCAATATATTTCTAATTCTTCCCAAGTACAGTGAGCAAACGCAGCAGCAACTGCAACACAGTAGGACCTCAAGAAGATTAGCATGTGATTCTCCTCAACTCCCTTCCTTTATCATGAGGGATAAGTTGCTGGTAGCACTGCAATAATCTACTTGTCCTCCCTTTCTTGTAAGGACAGAATATCCTCTGATAACAAGGGTTTGATTGAACTCCATAAGAATTTACATCTAAGTCACATTAAGCCCACGTCCTGTGAGTGTGTTTGCACGTGTGCTCAGAACCAGCTGAAGATCTCCTGGCTTGCTCTCCAAGACTGCAAAATATCCGCAGTTTCCTTCTCATTTTGTTTGGTTCTCACAAGGCCTCACTGATCTGTACAGTTTCCCTTAATTTTATTTTTGTTTATGTTGATCTTTCCCTCTTTTAATAGATTGCTTTTTTGATCAACTCTGTCCACCCAAAACCAATTAAACCAATTAATTATCTAAGCAACAGAAAGTCAGCTCTGCCCATCCTGGGGTCCCAAGTTCTTCCAGGCCTCCCAGATGCCTTCTTTACAGCTCATCCTATCACCAGGGTCATGCGTCACCACCCTCTACAGATGCCTGACTCATCTCTTCCTCAGACGGCCTAGGAAAGGCTAGACACCCTCTCTCCACAAGAAGCTGTCGACTTTGTTGTGCTCCACGAGATGAATTATGTCAACTAATTTCAGAGGCCTCATCAGATAAGCTAGAATGAAACCAAATAACCCTAAACTCCAAAAGGAAAGGGGTTGTCCTTTCAGAAATGATAGAACATGCTGGAACACACCTCCTAACGACTAACCAAAAAAATAGCTACCATGGAATCTTGCAGGATAGTGACCTCAAAGAAAAGCCTGTGACCATTTAACTTCTAAAAAGGTTTTAAATAATTTGTTTATAAGGCTTGGAGCTGTTTGCAGGCCCAAACTTCAAGACTAGCTTTGAATGAAGCCTAAGCCTCAGAGTGCAGAGGTCTGGCCCAGAAGGACAAGCTAGCACACTTCCACAGAACACAAGAGACAGCTTCTGCGCTACCTGGCAGGTCAATGCGTTTCCCTGTAATCATGACAGGAGATGTGTGTGCACATGCACCTGTGGATCTCTTCTGTCAAAATGCCAGCTCGAAGTCCAGTTCAACTTCTCAGGCCGGCACAGAGCCCACCACGTGTGCCGTAGACGCAACTCATGTCCTTTGCCCAAGTTTCTATCTTTTTAGCTTTACATATCTAGGAACTGATAAAGTGGGTTCTTTTAGGGAGGCTGAACCCTAGACTATAAATATTCTGCTGAAATCAAATGAGGCCCGGTCACTGTCACCGCTTCCTTCTGAAATGAAAGACACCTGAATAAACAAGGAAAGCATTTGGCCAAATTACTGTTTTTTAAAAAAATCACCTTAACAAAATGGCTACTCATGGGATTAGTTAGGTAAAAACATAAAACTGACAGCCTCCTTTTTCATATTTTTATTCATCAATTCGCATTTTAAACTGTGTTGAAAAAAATCACTTCCCATGCTCTCACTATGACCTCAATCCACGTTAGTCACATTGAATGTAAATTCTAATTATACAAAATTTGAAATAGTGCAATATTTGATCTAAACAAAGCATAATGTTATAAATTCTTTTGCAAAGTTTGAAATAATGTGAACCCTCTTAAATTTACACAAACAAACAGCTGGACAACTGAGCGAATTATAAAACTATGTTTATACTACTACCATCTCCCGGTACCACTTAGCTGGTAAACAAATACATCCAGCACCCTTATTTGTGAACCAGGCTGTCTTTCCTGTGAATGAGATCCCCTGGTTTGGGTGACTACTATACAGGTTATTTATTACTTACTGTTACTATAACTAAAAACCTGCTTACTATCCTCTAACCATGGTGCCAGTGCTTTGGGAAATTCCCGTGAAAATGAAAATCTGGGAACAGAAATTGTAAACGATAAAACACTGTGATGACATGAAAGCCAAACAAAGACATGCTATGTCTGGCTGTTAGTTAAGGGGAGAGCACTTGGAAAGATTAGAGATAATAAAAAGTAGCATTAAAATGGGTATACCTTTAAGTCCACAGAATCCCTCACAAGGAAAGCAAGGGTTGGAAATAAAGGAAAACTATAAAGGAAAAACATACTGGAGACACAGTTGCAAGATCAAGGCAGCATGTGTGCTTCTAAGATACGATGATTGTAGATTTATGCCTTCTGAGCATCCCACACCCCCGACTAGCTTACATTTTTTAAATGGGAAAAAGCAATGGTGAAAGATGCAGATTTTGAATTATGCAAGGTTTTTAGGAACATACCTCTGAAGCAAAAAAGCTCTATATTAATGCCCTTTAGACGAGTCCATATAACCAGAATGGTAAAAACAAGGACAAAACCCTAAAATGTAGCAAGGGACTCTTCAATTAAGCCCAAAGAATTTATAACACTATGCTTAATCAAAGTTTCCCTGCTATACCTCACAGGCAAGATGAGACCACTCCAATTGCTCCCTGCCTAAAAAAGAAAGCAGATCACTCTATTTCTTGGTTTGTACCCACTAAATCTTAGGCAAGCCAGAAGAACTCAGTGGGAGCCACAGAGAAATTAAATAAAAAATGAAAATAATTTAGAATCGTATATATTGTCATTAATGAATAAAGAGATAAGTTACATCTAAAGGATCCTGAAAAGAAGCAAATGTAATCGCTGCATTCATTTAAAACGTGCAGGTAGGGAATTTATAGGTACTATCTCTCTGAAATGATTTCATTTTTCTTTAAAAAGTAAGAAAGGTGCTTCCCTGGTGGCGCAGTGGTTGAGAGTCCGCCTGCTGATGCAGGGGACGCGGGTTCGTGCCCCGGTCCGGGAAGATCCCACATGCCGCGGAGCAGCTGGGTCCGTGAGCCACGGCCGCTGAGCCTGTGCTCCGCAACGGGAGAGGCCACAACACTGAGAGGCCCGCGTACCGCAAAAAAAAAAAAAAAAAAAAAAGTAAGAAAGGTCTACATTAAAAATGCATACCTGAGAGGTAGACTTTTACCAATACTTATAGAAGCCTCTGGGATTAAGTTTTTCCATTTAGAACTTGGAAACTCAATGGATTTTAGCACAGAAATGCCTTCTTCTAAAGAAGACTTCATCCAAGTAGCTCTTTCATATCGTTGTTGGGACACACAACCAGCTTCCTTGTACCCTAGAAGAGGGAGGGAGAGACTATAATGAAAGAGGTCTTAAAGGAGAGGAAATCTGGTTGCAAGACTCAGTGAAGAGTTACCTCGGAACGTGAGCCTGCTGTCGGCGTTATCAGGACGCAGTGACAAGCGGAACTCAGCTCGGCTGGTAAACATGCGGTATGGTTCGTTGGTACCCAGCGTGGTGAGGTCATCAATCAAGACTCCTATGTAGCCTTCTGTTCGGCTAATGACAAAAGGAGGCTTGTGTCTGACCCGAAGACTTGCATTGATTCCAGCTATCACACCCTACAAGAGGACTGAAATGTTTAAAAGGCCATTATGAACTGAACAAAGAGCTATCCTATTCAGATACTACCTGGAAGAAATGGCTCAGGAAGTGAGAAAGCAGGCCCTGCCCAGCAGGGATAGAACAAAGACAGAAAATGTGGTCCATATTCAGAAACAGAATCTGGGTGATGTACCAGTTTAGAATGCTATGATTCATTGTTTTAAAAAATATCTAATATTCCTAATAAACCTAGGTGGGCTAATCTTTTTTTAAAAAATCCACTTGTAAGACTTCTTTTAGCCTTTCCCTACTTACAAGTAACAATGACATAACTTTCTGCTTAAAAAGGAATAATAGGGCTTCCCTGGTGGCGCAGTGGTTAAGAATGCACCTGCCGATGCAGGGGACACGGGTTCGTGCCCCGGTCCGGGAAGATCCCACGTGCTGCGGAGCGGCTGGGCCCGTGAGCCATGGCCGCTGAGCCTGCGCATCCGGAGCCTGTGCTCCGCAGCGGGAGAGGCCACAACAGTGAGAGGCCCGCGTACCGCAAAAAAAAAAAAAAAAAAAGGAATAATAATAGGGTAATTTTCAATAAAGTTAGTTTAAAAGAACTAAATTTTCTTTTTTTTAAATTTCAGAAGCAATATAATAAATCTAATCAAAATACGCTATTGGATCTAGGAGCTCAGAAAAGAGTAATAAAGGCACAGTGGTTTTAAAATCCTGTTGTATACTCTGAAACAGAATAAATCTTCTATTGTAGTTCTGAGTTGTATCTAAGCTCTATACAGCTATCATAACAGACGTCAAGAGGAGGAACACCAGTTAAATAGTCCTTTTCTGTTCAGTAACACCTGAACAACCTCTTACTTGAGCTGCAGCTTCCTCATAACCAGTAGTGCCATTTATCTGTCCAGCAAAGAAGAGCCGCTGCACCAAATGGGTCTCGAGAGAAGGAGTGATCTGACGGGGGTCCAAGTAATCGTACTGAACACCATAGCCTGGCCAAAGAATAAATGGTAAAAAATAATAAAAACAGTGCTGGATTTGCCTCAAGGTAGAGATGCAAAGATTATCATTAAATGCTGTTTAAAAACGAAGACTATTTTAAATGCATAGATGTTGGGCTTTGTGTTCTGAGGCTCTAAGCAATCATGACTGTGGCTAAGATCTCCTCACCATCTGCTAAGCAGTGCTGAGCTCAGACTGAAGGGCAGCTGGCATTCTCTTTACCTGGCTGAATCATTTTAGCTTTCTCCAAGCCTCTGATGCATGTGATCATTTTCTCTTGTAATTCAGCTGGCAGTGTCACAGATAACCCTTGCGGGTAGATGAGGTCAGAATCCAATCCTTCAGGTTCCAACCAAACCTGATGCAGACGGTTTGGAAAACGCAAAACCTTTGATTCAATGGAGGGACAGTATCTAGAAAAAGACATTGAAATTTAAAAATTTAATGAAACAAACAAAAGAGGGTTGACATTGTTCCTTACAGTAATTGAGCACTGATATTTTGTCCTTACCGGGGTCCTTTTGTAGTTTCCTTAACATGACAGTTAAGGTGAAGGTTCTCAAGGACAATCTCATCCACTTGAGGGTTGGTGTGAGTCAAGTAACATGGCAGCTGATCTTCTGGCTAAAACACAGGAACTAGTTACAACATTGTTTTGCCTCTCTATTAGTTTGCCTATTATTCAAATAAATGCCACACATGATATGCACTTACTTTTATAGATATTAAATCTATGCATAATGCCAAATGCTAATGGTGAAGTACGCTTGTTAAAAACAACCCAAAAGATGAACCTAAATTTACGCAAGCCTCCAGATCAACAGTTTACGGGAAATACAGAGGATGCAGGAACATGTTTAAGGCACCAGAGGGTTGAAATCAGACAAATCTAGAATGTAGGAAACTTCAGAAAAGAAATGACTCGGTTTCTTCCACATATAAGTGTAAAAAAAAAAAGGGGAACTATTATAAGACATATTATCCAAAGTCCAAAGTCATGTATGGACCTCATTTGGTTCTTCGTTCAAATAAAACAACTGTAAAAAAAAACATTTTAAATAAACATTTAAAAACAACTATAAAAACTAGGGAAAATTGAGCACTGAATATCAGATGATGTTAAAAAATTATGTTCTGCTATGTGTGATAATAGTACTGTGTCGATTTTTAGAAAGTCCTTATTTGTTAAAGACATGTACCAAAGTGTATCTGAGTGAAATGATGTGATGTCTGGGATTGTGGCTTTAAAACTAAGCAAGAACAAAGTATTGAGGAAGGTGAACCAGGAATGTCAAAACAGGGAATTCCTTAGTGGTCCAGTGGTTAGGACTCCACACTGCCGCTGCAGGAGGCACGGGTTCAATCCCCGGTCAGGGAACTGAGATGCCACAAGCTGTGTGGCGTGGCCAAAAATAAAATATAAAACTAAAAAACAAAAAGTTTGGGCTTCCCTGGTGGCGCAGTGGTTGAGAGTCTGCCTGCCGATGCAGGGGACACGGGTTTGTGCCCTGGTCCGGGAAGATCCCACATGCCGCGGAGCAGCTAGGCTAGGCCCGTGAGCCATGGCCGCTGAGCCTGCGCGTCCGGAGCCTGTGCTCCGCAACGGGAGAGGCCACAACAGTGAGAGGCCCACGTAATGCAAAAACAAAAACAAACAAACAAAAAAAAGTTTAAAAATATACACACTAGGAAAGTATCATCATGATTTACATTTTACCCAAGTGAAAATATAGAAGTCACTTGCTCAAAATAACAACACTTGGAGCCACTCATCAGGGTAACACTCACCAGAAACTAGGACCATCAAATATTAGCCCTTAATTCTAAACACACAATATAGTTTTTTGTGTTTTAAATTCAAAGGATAGGTAGAAGTTGCCTGTATCTTCAAAAGTATCAGTGCCATTAAAGACTGAGGAACTGGGACTTCCCTGGAGGCGCAGTGGTTAAGAATCCGCCTGCCAGTGCAGGGGACATGGGTTCGAGCCCTGTTCCGGGAAGATCCCACATGCCGCGGAGCAACTAAGTCCGTGCGCCACTATTGAACCTGCGCTCTAGAGCCCGCGAGCCACAACTACTGAAGCCTGCATGCCAAGAGCCCGTGCTCCACAAGAGAAGCCACCACAATGTGAAGCCCGTGCACTGCAACGAAGAGTAGCCCTTGCTCGCCGCAACTAAAGAAAACCTGTGTGCAGCAACGAAGACCCAACGCAGACAAAAATAAATGAATAAATAAATTTATTTAAAAAAAAAAAGACTGAGGAACTGTTGCAGATTAAAGAGAAATGAAATTAAATGCAATATGTGATCCTAGATTGGAAAAAAAAAATGTTGGGACAAAAAAGTATTGGGACAATCAACAAAATCTATGGATTTTGTATTAGATAACAGCACTGTGTCAATGTTAAATTCCCCAAATTTCATCACTGCATTGAGGTTATAAAAGAGGATGTCTATAAAAAAAAAAAAGAGGATGTCTTTGAGCTTAGTTGAGATGCAGACTGAAGTATTTCGAGGTAAAGGGTCAAAATCTCTGTAACTTTTAAATGTTTCTGGAAAAGAAAAAAGAGTAAAAATAAATGGGGGGGGCTCCCCTGGTGGCGCAGTGGTTAAGAATCCGCCTGCCAATGCAGGGGACAGGGTTCAAGCCCTGGTCCAGGAAGATCCCACATGCCGCGGAGCAACTCAGCCCGTGCGCCACAACTACTGAGCTCGCGCACGCTAGAGCCCGTGCTCTGCAACGAGAAGCCACCGCAATGAGAAACCCGCACACCTCAACAAAGAGTAGCCCCCGCTCGCCGCAACTAGAGAAAGCCCGTGCGCAGCAACAAAGACCCAACGTAACCAAAAATAAATAAATTTAAAATAAATAAATGTGTATATTACTGTTTTATACATTAAATATATACATGTATCTATTCTCTATATATGGAGAGAGGGCAAAATATTAACAATGGGTGAATTTCAATGGTTTATAGGAGTTTCACAGTCTTACAACTTTTCTGAAACTATTTCAAAAAGTTTAAATAGGCAAAGTTATCAAAGTAATGAAATTTAAGAATTTATGGGGAAATACCCAAGTAGCCAAATCAGCTAATCCTTTTAAAGATCCCTTTTTTGCACACTAATAGTGAAGAAAAGTGAATTGCTACCAAAAAAAAAAAGAGAAAAAAATGCTTAGTCTATATCCTCTGTTTAAAGCCAGATTTTCATAAATGATCTCACCTTGATCCACACTGTCTCATTGATAAAGCTGAACGGTATGGATGGATTATCTGGTGTCTGCTTGTTTAGAATGCTGAAATTAATGGATTCTTTGGCGATCCGGGGCGGAGTCCCAGTCTTCAATCTTCCCACCACAAACCCCAACTTCTCCAGAGTCTGAGCCAACCCTATGGAAGGCTGATCCCCTAAACGTCCTGCTGGATGCATCTCCAATCCAATTACAATCATGCCTCTCAGAAACGTCCCAGTAGTTAGAACCACACTCTCCGCATACACTGTACTTCCATCCACTAAAGGATAGGAAACAAAATAAAACTCAGGTTCTAATTGTTACCATGGATCAAATTGGAACGTGACTATTTTGTAGTAAAACTACGGAAAAATTTGGTCTTTAGAAACTTGAAAAAGATTTTAAATCAGTAAGAAGCCTATATGTTATCAATCTCAAGAATCCAAGGAAGCTGGGATGGAGCGCATAATGTATTCTCACCGGCACACATGCTCCTAAAACCTTGTCAGCACTGAATAGTCTCAGGTAATTTTCCTTTTTTTTTTTTACAAGCTGTTAATGAAAATAAGCCTTATTACATCGAGTAATAAATAAAAAGATGCAAACAGTTCCATTTTCTTCCAGATGTTTGGATCAACTTACAGGAAAGGCAGAACTGAAATCTACATACAGTCTCAGAAAAAATTTCGGGATCCTTGTTAGGTTTGGTTTGGGAGGTGGCTCTTTCTTCTGTATTTATAACTTGTGCTTTTTTTTTTTTTTTTTTTGGTACGCGGGCCTCTCACTGTTGTGGCCTCTCCGGTTGCAGAGCACAGGCTCCGGATGTGCAGGCTCAGCGGCCATGGCTCACGGGCCCAGCCGCTCCGCGGCACGTGGGATCTTCCCAGACCGGGGCACGAACCCGCGTCCCCTAGCATCGGCAGGCGGACTCTCAACCACTGCGCCACCAGGGAAGCCTTCAGGTTCAGTCTTTTGACAAGACCATTTAGGTGGTTCTGGGTTCTAAAACTGGGTTTTAAAATTGACTTCAAAGCACTAATAGTCATGCAAATGCTTAAGCAAAAAAGAAATTACATTAAGCAGAATCTATAGTGTATGGGAAACGAAGGGACCAGCTACTAGTTAAGTGTGCTGTCAAGTCCGCACTACAAAAAAAAACCCCTTCAAGTTGTATCAGCTTACGAAAAGGAACAAAGAACAATGCGGGTAACATAAATGTATTCAAAAGAGGAGAGTGAGACACTGGTATCTTGGAGGCAAACTAGTCTGCTGTAAGGTAATTTTTACGTGCCTCTTTTGAATCAATGCTTTGAAAAACAACAACACCTGGGTAGTTCCTCACTATTTAAAATGTAACTCCCCATTGGGCTTCCCTGGTGGCGCAGTGGTTGAGAGTCCGCCTGCTGATGCAGGGGACACGGGTTCGGGACACGGGTTCGTGCCCCGGTCCGGGAAGATCCCACATGCCGCGGAAAGGCTGGGCCCGGGGCCATGGCCGCTGGGCCTGTGCGTCCGGAGCCTGTGCTCTGCAACGGGAGAGGCCACAGCAGTGAGCGGCCCGCGTACCGCAAAAAAAAAAAAAAAAGTTAAAATGTAACTCCCCATCAACCACAAAATCTTTCCTCAATCTTTCAGGCTGTAGATTCGGAGCCTGGTGAACCACGGGAGGGGCGGGGGGGAGGAGAAACAAAACTGTTGCCATTTTGAAAACAAAGTTTCATCCTAACAGGGGAGATGAACTACTGTAACTTCTCCTCTCCGAAGAAGACAGAAAACCTGCCAGGCTCACGAGGCAGCTAGGACCCGGCCTTCCGTTCCGTTTCTGCCAAGCACTCCCGCACCAACCCTCGTGCGTGGATGATGCCGCGTTTCAGGCTCTCCATCGCGCTCCAGCTGCCCGCGGAGAGGAGTCTGACCTCTCTCCCCAGCTCTGCAATGATGGCCAGCAGCTCCGCGTATTTGCTCTGGGGCACCTGGCTCTTCCCAGTTTCCTGGGCGTAGCCCAGAGATGGCGGCCCGTAGTCACTCAGCAGCTGGCGGTACTGGGAAGACGTCGCCATACTGGTGGAGGGCGGGTGGATGCTCCCAGAGGCGCTGAGGGAGGCGGCGGGCATGTGCGCGGTCAAGTTCGGGCTGTGAGACATGCCCCCCGAGCGGCGGGGCGCGGCGGGGCGCAGCGGAGCCCGGCCCCGGCGTCCGCGCACCCGCCCAGCTCCCGCGCACTTTTTGTTGTTCTCAGTTAATTTTTTAAATTAATTAATTTTAGACTTCTGGTTAAATATGACAGACCACCTCACATGATTTCTTCTTCCTCTTTAAACTCCAAGAAAATGAAATAAAGGGGCAAAAAAGATATAAAACCACAGGACAAGTAATGGGAAAGAATTTGTCAAAAGATGAGAAACTTCAAAATATTTTCAGAAGATAGAAAGTGGTTGCAGTGGGGAGGGAGTTTGGGATTAACATATTCACACTACATATAAACTAGATAATCAACAAGGACCTACTGTATAGTATAGCACATGGAACTCTACTCAATATTCTGTAATAACCTACAGGGGAAAAGAATCTGAAAAAGAAATGGATATATGTATATGTATAACTGAATCACTTTGCTGTACTCCTAAAACTAACACAATATCGTAAATCAACTATACTCCAATATAAAATTAAATTTTAAAAAAGTGGTTGGAAGAGTGATAACTGATTTAGCAGAGGGGAGAAGGCCTTAACTCAAGAACCTCAAGAGAACATACTGATGACAATGAAGCAACTTGCCGTGCCAAGGCTCAGAAACTGGAGGACTGAATATAAGAACTGTAGGAATGAAGCTAGGGGGCTGAAAATGAGAGAAAAGAGTTGAAATCTGCATATGAAGGTTTGCCTGCAGACAGATCTACCTTACACTAATCAAACAATATAATCATCAAATCTGGAGGGGAAAGGACGCAGGGGAGAGAAAGGGAAATGAAAATAAAACTAGTAACTGTTCAACAGAGGGAAGTCAGTAAACACTGACAGAAGAAAGAGAAGATTAAGTATATTATACAAAATCATAGTTACTAAGGTAATATACAGGACAAAAACATGAACTTTTAAGAAAGAAACATAGCTCCCTAAAGCAAAGAAAACCAAACACAGATTAAGTGGTTGAAAAAAAAAAAAAAGGACAGAATAGTGTGTACAATATGCTACTGCTATGTGTGTTGGGGGGAAATATAAACACACACACAGAAAGATCACACCAGAGACGAGCAATACTCCCGAGGAAGGAAACTGGCTGCCTGGGGCACAAGATGAGAGTCCACCTTTTCATTCTACCTTCTTTCATCTCCTTTAAACCGTTTACCATTATATGTATTCCCCATTCAAAAAAAAACTAATAAACGTATAATAAAAATTAATTTTAAAATAGGGAAAATAAGTTAATCTCTGTATTTTAAATGATTGAGATTCTTCAGCACAGCCCCTCCTACCATTTTGTTCCTAGAATGCTAGCAGGCGCCAACAGTCCAGTCCCCTGGCAGAAGATGGATTCTTTGCCTGAGGACTAAGAGACACAGATGTTTGGGAGTTCCCAACAAAAAGGCCAGTTCAATCCCTAATCACCATGACTATACGGTTGCCCAAGCAATAAAATTAACTGTGCACACACAAATCTTCCCATCACTGTTTAAGTGGTTAAGTCTGTAGAGGGAGATAATAGAGAGAAATTGTTTTTACATACAAATTTAAATTCTATTTGATTTTTGTAAAAATTACGTGCATGTGTTATTTTAATTTAAAAATTAATATAAAACTCAAATAAAAAACATATAATAATCCTGTAAAATATAAATTAAAAATATTTAAAGTCAGAAATAAGAAATACCAGGAGGAAAATACACAATTATGCAGGTTACAGAGTCCCAAAATAAGATGGTACAGAATGTGAGCTTCGTTGTCAAAATGAAAGGAGAAGTATGATTTTTTTATACAGTTTTCCTCATGTATGAACAGAAAACACAGTTTCCTAGAATTAGCAAAACATCTCCATACTCTGCTCAAAATCAATTTCTCACATGGAGTTTGATACTATTATTATCATCTGTAGGCAGTACATACCCAAAACAACACCACTGACGCGATATTTCCCAGTGTGCTCAGGCTCTGGTTCTGTAAGAATGAGATCTTCTACCGCTCCCTCCTGAACAGTAAGCAGCGGTGTATTTAGGATTTCTTTCTGTCAAAACAGAAAGCAAGCTGAAACATAACAGTTAAACAATCACTACAATCTTTCCCGGTTTCATGCCCTGTTCTTACCTGCATGTTCTGTTTATAAAGTTTCCTATCAATTTGAGCTCTCAGACCCCAAACAGCTGGTCCCTTGCGCCGGTTTAATACTTTGTAATGTACACCAGACTGGTCACAGATTCGAGAACACAGGCCATCCAAGGCATCAACTTCTCTCATTAAATGCCCCTTTCCAATGCCACCAAAGGAAGGATTACAGGACATCTGACCTAAAGAGAACAGACATAAACAAAATAAATATATTAGTATCCTGCATATAGTGAGTCTTGATAAAATAAAAGAACTTGAAGCAAACACTAAAAATGCTGGAGTTCCAACAGGATGCAAGAGTTATTCAGGGTGGGACTTCCTGGTGGCACAGTGGTTAAGAATCCCCCTGCATTCGAGCCCTGGTCTGGGAAGATCCCACATGCCGCAGAGCAACTAAGTCCGTACACCACAACTACTGAGCCTGCGCTCTAGGGCCTGCAAGGCACAACTACTGAAGCCCACGCGCCTAGAGCCCGTGCTCTGCAACAAGAGAAGCCACCAAAATGAGAAGCCCGCGCACCGCAACGAAGGGTATCCCCCGCTCTCTGCAACTGGAGAAGGCCTGCACGCAGCAACAAAGACCCAACACAGCCAAAAATAAATAAAATTTTAAAAAGAGAAAAAGTTATGCAGGGCATCCTGGAAGACAAACCATTGCTGAAAGTTTCTTTTGAATCTTTCCCTTGTACACATTCATTACGTTGCCTTTTCTTCTTCCTTTTCAATGTGACCTTGAAATTCTTACCTCATGAAACCTTCCTAAATCAAGCAAAATTTTAAGAAGTCCCTTTGCACTGGTTCACAGTTATAATCAAGTATGTCTTCCATAAATGCCATCTGCTGTTTTCTTTATGCTTATTTTGCAGAAATAATTAAATTATAAGCTTCCTGAAAGTAGAATTCACATTTTATACCTTCTCCTTAAATCCCCCAAGTCTTATGGGAGGTACAGAGTGGGAAAGCTATGTCAACAATCTGCTGATCCGCTGTGGCCAGCTACAAGCCCTCCAAAAGTTTTCATGGTCTCCAGAGGGAGGCTGAATCGTGCTGTGATTAGGAGCATGGGTTAGGAGTGAGCAAGAGATCTGGCTCAGTTCCTAGATTTACCACTCATAAGCTCCATGTGATCTCAGCAAGTTATCTAATATTCTGCACCTCAGCGTCCCTACTCTAAAAACAGGGATGACAGCTGCAGTAGATTATTTCCCTCCTTCCTTTGACACAGAATCACTATTTACTTAGGTAAACACTATTCCCTATGAGGCATTGTTTGGGGGGTATGACCTAAATTCAGTTTAGGGGTAAACCTTTATTGATCTAAAGTAATCATGGTAATCCTACTTGCCAGTGTCTGATTTAGTGTCAGAAGACTTTTCTCTTTTGTCGTGAATGCCAAAAAATAGTTTGTCGAAAAGCATTATTTTCCAGGTTAGTATAAAAGATTTTGTCTCTGACTTCGTTATTTGCAGATGATATGACTGAATTGAAAGAGGACAATTCCTGCATTCTGTATTCTTACGGAAGTTCAACTTTCTCAGCCAAAGCTATCTTTCTGAGGACAGAAATACTTGATACTCTACTACATCCAATTACCTTAAAAAAATGAGACTTTGATTTTAAGCTAGAACTGTCATTTATTAAGCTCATCTATTAATATAAGAGTTATTAAAATATCTCTGAAATCTATTTATTTAAAAAGAAACTTTAGGTCATATTATATTGGTATAAATACAATGGGTATTTTTATAGGATATTAATGACTACCTAATGAATATGGGTTTTGATGGGAATTCCTTTATCCTTGACAGAACTACATTACTTGTACTATTTAATGATCATCTTAGTCCAATACTTTTTTGTTCATTAGATTTTTTAAATTGTTATTCCTGGTTTTTACTCGGGTAATCATACAGCCTCGCTCCAAAAGAATCGCTGTTAACAGTGCATATTTCTCCACAGTTACGAGCTGAATGGTTGTTTTAAAAAGTATTTCACTACACAAAGCACAGTTAACATTTCAGTTACTATTCACTCTTAAGCAAAATGCAAGAGGAAAGACATAGGCATGCATAATTTACAGGATAATGTCCTAGCTAGTACCTAAGATGATGCTAGAGAGGAGTCTTGTTTAAATTATGGCCGTCCAACCACAGCCTGTAAGTGCAAAAAACCACTGTCGGGTCGTCCTAAGCACAAAACTGGGGAATAAACATTCAGTAGGAATACAGAATGCAATAAAAAAGTACCCTCGTTCTTCAAAAGGGCTTCACAAAATCTCGAGAAAAACACAATGGTCATTTAATAAACGGGTACTAATAATGTTAATTCACTTTAAAAAAAATAAATTTATTTATTTATATATTTTTATTTTTGGCTGCCTTGGGTCTTGGTTGCTGCGCGTGGACGGGCTTTCTCTAGTTGCGGTGCGCGGGCTTCTCACCGCGGTGGCTTCTCTTGTTGCGGAGCACGGGCTCTAGGCGCGGGGGCTTCAGTAGTTGTGGCTCACGGGCTCCAGAGCGCAGGCTCAGTGGCACTTGGGCTCAGTAGTTGTGGCTCACGGGCTTAGTTGCTCCGCGGCATGTGGGATCTTCCCAGACCAGGGATCCAACAGTGTCCCCTGCGTGGGCAGGCAGATTTTTAACCACGGCGCCACCAGGGAAGTCCTAATTCACTCTTTAACCAAAGCAACAAGCTAGTAAAGGGCAAATGGCAACAATGAAATAAGGCATCAGCCAGTGTTCCTACAGTTTGCCCTTTTCTCAAGGCACCCCCTCTCACCAACCCCCAGGCCCCCGCACCCTCCCCACTAATTACTTTTCGGCAGCATCACAATCCACGGTCCACAGAATGGCCCCTAGTCTTAGAGCTCTGGCCCGGGCCCGCTTGATCTGCGAAACACAAATCAGGCTACAACCACAGTCGGCAGGATTCTCACCAGCCTTAAGGGAAGGAAAAGGTTGCCCACATCCCAGGCACTGGGAGGGGGCGGAGGAGGACACTGGCTTCTTGCGTCCTAGGCAAGCCCCACACCGCGCTACTCACCGATGGTGTCCACTCGGTGCGTGAGCAGCAGAGTCCGGGAGCCGCACCGAGCGGCGGCGGCAGCGGCTTCGGTCCCCGCATGTCCTCCGCCGATGACTACCACGTCGAAGTGCGGAGTCCAGGGCGCCGCGCTGTCACCGCTGAACCGGGAAGACGGATGGTGCTGTTTGGTGAGTGAAGCCGCGACCCAGCGACCACAGCCTCGGAAGGAGAACATGTTTGGAGAAAGGCCGAGTCTTTAACTCTGAGCCTGACACGAGCCAGGTGGCAACATTTAGATGAACGTCTTCAGGGAGCAGCCATCTTGTTCTGATGTCACAGCGTAGCGCGTCTACGTCCAGCGTCGCCGCTGATTGGCAATTTGGCGAAACTTTACTGATGAAACAAGACCCGGCAGCTGTGCAGGTGGCCAGCGAGGTGTGTGCTTCCTTTCTTGGTTGGCGCACGCTGTTTGATTCCATATGGTTCTGGATTGGGGGGACTCCTACTCCGTCATCTTTTGTCCTTTTCAGCGAATTGCTGCCCTGATCACCAGGTGGCCACCTACAAACAAGAATTTGAATGACTGCTTTATCAGATTCTTTGAACTTTCTGGTGCGGCTATCACCTTGACTTCTGTTTATGAAGACTAGAGTCTGAGTAGGAATCGATTTCAAAGGCCTTCAAATGTATTTGTGGATGAAAGATTCATGATGGCTAATTAGGTGAATGGAAGGGTTGAAGGTTAAATGTCCAGCCTTCTGCACTTGGTATTTTTAAAACCTTCTGTATGGTTAGGCCGCTGGAGGTAGCTGTTCTCTTGCTCTCTATACATCCCCTGCTTAACCGGTTCCTGCCTCACCTACACCCGACTCACATGACTGACCTTCCTACATACTTGCCCCAGGCCCTAGCTAGTGATAGCTTAGCAAAGGGCTGGCGAGGGGGCGTGCCCCTCGGCTGGTTTCCCTGGTAATGAGTCGACCTGTAGTTACTTACCCCTATAATTGCTAACCTCCCTCTGCCCCTGGGAGCAAAGACTGCCCTGTGTCCTGCCCGCCCTCCGCCGTACACAGTGCGGTGTCACTCTAGGACCTTGATTCAGACAGGTAAGCTCCCCCTATCCATTAAACCATTGATGTCTCTGTTGCTGACTCCGGGCTCTTTCTTCGGTCTTGAAGCTGGGCAAGTAGAGGCCTTGAAGGCATGGGGGAGCAGACAAACATCTTTCTTAGAGAGGAAACTTTTGACTAGTTAGATAGTGAAACAGCCCATGTGGCAGTTTAATTGTTCTGATTATTAACATCTATCGAATGCATAATTTTTTTCTTATTACATTACTAATAATCATTCTTTATGCACAATTTAAAGCTTCCAGAAATACAAAACTTTGAGAGTTAAGGAACCCGTAACTTCCATCAGGCCTTCCGGCCCTCATCTCCATAATAATTGTCAGCATTTTGTTGCTAATGCCTCCTAGTGTTTCATACTTATACTAATGCTACTATTATTTTGCATGTATAATACTGATTATATTGCTTTTCAGTTTGCTTCTTTTTTAAACGATGTATTTTTTTACTATCTCTATGCCAGTATATATGAATCTATCTCACTTTTTAGTATTATAGTCAGTTGTTTATGTGAACCATAGTTTATTTAATCAACTCCAATTACTGAGCATTTGGATTGTTTCTGTTGACTGAAAAAAAATGCACAATCCAAAAGTTGAGAGTTATGTTTTATTTAGCAGACATTCTGAGGACTTCAAGCCTGGGAGACAGCATCTCAGATAACTCTGAGAGACTGTTCCATAGAGGTGGGCGTGGGGGAAGCCAGGATATATAGGAGTTTTTGCAACCAAGGGCAGGTACAAGTTGGAACATCAAAAGATTATTGTTAATTAAAGAAAGCCAGACATCTCAGGTTACTAAAATTAGCACTTTTCTATGTATGGGAAGATGCAAAGTCTTGGATCACTGAAATCATTCCTTAGATATTCACCTCAGCTATCTGGGGCCAGTATCCTGTGTTCTCTCATCCTGAGTCTCCTCAGGGTGCACCGTTGGGGGGTGGGTGGCTGCAGCAGTTGATTGCTAGGTTATGGGCATTCCTGGTTTCCATCCTGAGTTCCCTCAGGGCTCACTGTCTGGGCTTGTGGGCTGCAACACCCTTTGTTTACCAACATGGCAGGCAGCATTCTTAGTTCACGTTTCTAATTTTTTGATATTATGATCATCCTTGTACATATATCTTTTTAAAATTATGGAACTCTTTATTTATTTTTATTTTTGGCTGCGTCGGGTCTTCGTTGCTGTGTGCGGGCTTTCCCTAGTTGTGGCGAGCGGGGGCTACTCTTCGTTGCGGTGTGCGGGCTTCTCATTGCGGTGGTTTCTCTTACTGCAGGGCACGGTCTCTAGGCGCACGGGCTTCAGTAGTTGTGGCTCGTGGGCTCTAGAGCGCAGGCTCGGTAGTTGTGGCTCACGGGCTTAGTTGCTCCGCTGCATGTGGGATCTTCCCAGACCAGGGCTCGAACCCGTGTCCCCTGCATTGCCAGGCGGATTCTTAACCACTGTGCCACCAGGGAAGTACCGACTCTTCAGTGTTTAAATTTTTGATAACTGCTAAATTAACTTTCTAAAAACTTTGTATCAGGTTGTACGAACTGTGTAAGATTATTTCATCACACTGTAGCCAGCACTGGATTTTAAGTTTTAATTTTAAATATATTTTCATTATTTTTTAATGAAAATGTGATCATACTATCTATGACCTATATACATTGTATTGTGATCTGCTTTTTACATAATAGATTATCATGGACATTTTTCTATGCTAACAAATACAGGTTTATGTCTTTTTTTTTTTTTCTCGGTACGCGGGCCTCTCACTTCTGTGGCCTCTCCCGTTGTGGAGCACAGGCTCTGGACACGCAGGCTCAGCGACCATGGCTCATGGGCCCAGCCGCTCCGCGGCACGTGGGATCTTCCCGGACCGGGGCACGAACCCGTGTCCCCTGCATCGGCAGGCGGACTCTCAACCACTGCGCCACCAGGGAAGCCCTCATTCTTTTTTTTATGGCTGAGCGATATTCCATTGTGTATATATATACCACATGTTCTTTATCCATTCATCTGTTGATGGACATCTCGGTTGCTTCCATGTCTTGTTCACAGCCATTTCTTGATTCACTTTCTTATCTTCTAAGACATCAATATTTTCTGGTTTTCCTCCTATTTTTCTGGTCTCTCCTTCTCATTTTGCTGGTTCTTCCTCCTTGAGCACTGCACTCTAGCCCAAGGGCACAACCAAACCAATCCCCAAATCCCATCTTTAGGGTTTTATCTCCTGGGACCACTCCCAGTTCCAATTCTGTAGCAGTCTGGGTCCTATCAGGAGATAGAAATCACTCAGTAGATTAAACAGGAGATGTTTAATATAATAATAATTAACTATAATAAAAGAATAACTATATATATAAGGAAACTATATATGGTACCCTAGGGCTGAGGGAGAGTACCCAAGGAAGAATAAACTAAGAAGGGATTCAGGGCATCCCTGGTGGCGCAGTGGTTGAGAGTCCGCCTGCCGATGCAGGGGACACGGGTTCATGCCCCGGTCCGGGAAGATCCCACATGCCGCGGAGCTGCTGGGACCGTGAGTCATGGCCGCTGAGCCTACGCTTCCAGAGCCTGTGCTCCGCAACAGGAGAGGCCACAGCAGTGAGAGGCCCCAGTACCGCAAAAAAAAAAAAAGAAGGGATTCAGATCTCAAGGGCAGGAGGCCTTTAGAGAGCATGGGCTACATAACATAGGGGTCTTGCAGAAGGATCAAATGCCTGGTATGGGACCCTGTGGATAACAGGCAGCTGTATGTAGGTCAGGCAGGAATCTTGGTTTCCCTGCCTAGTATGCTTTAGATAGGTTATGGCCAGGCCAAGGCTGCAAGGTCCCAGAGGGATCATTTTGCAGGCTTTACCAGATGTTCTCACACCCACAAGTCTGACCTTCACCCTGTCAATCCCCTTCCACTCCCTCTGTTATGTTGGAGATTGCAGGAAACCTCTTTCTCCTGCAATGTTCCTCCAGCAACTTCTACTGAGAAAAGTTAACATAGTGGGCACTTTAAAAGAGAAATGCTTAAAGGAATTCTGTTGTTTATCAGAAAGCATTTATTGAAGGGTTTGTTTGGAGCTGAGAGGCAGTAAGTTGATAACCCACACATCACCTCAAAGTTCATAAGCTCCAGCCACACTGGTTGTTGTTTGAACAACTAGGCATAGTCCCACTTTACGTCCTTTGCATTAACTTTTCCTTCTTCTGGAACACTCTTCCCCTGGGTATCCCCTCCTTTAAATCTTTGCTCAAATGTCACTCACTCACTATTTTAGTATTGTACCATTCCTCACTCCTGATTATTCCTGCACTATTTTTTCCTTTTTCAATATAGCTCATCCTTTTTTACTATATGGGATAATTTACATATGTATTATGTTTATTGTCTGTTTCTCCCTGACAGAATGCAAGCTCCAGGAAGACAAGGATCTTTGTTTATCAATATCTCCCAAGAGCCTAGAACTGGGCTTGGCACATAGTATTTGTGCCAAATATTTGTTGAGTGACTAAGTGAATTACTGAGACAAACATGAGATATAAAGGGGAAGATATAAAATCATCTAGTTAAAATATATACCCACATCTCTTGTTTTTCCCTACTAGATAAAATCCAAACTCGTTATCAAGATTCAACTAAAAAGTCATTCCTTCTATAATTTGGACACTGATTGCTGCTGCAAGATTGAGCAAGAAACAAGTTTTCCTACTTTGACGGGTCAGCAGAAGAGGTATTTGATTCTGGTCTGGTTGGTTGCTGCCTGCACGTTTTCGGTTAAGCTAACACCAGTGCACTTTAGAAGACTTTGGAAACAGCTGGAAGACAGCATTAAGCCAGCTATAGAGGCATTTACAGGATTCCATGACAAGCACGGAGCCCTTGGAGAGCAAAAATAGACCCGTAGAGCAGAGGTCTTCAGTCTGGAGCAGGCATACTCCTGCACATCCTGGAAGACAGCCCAAGTACACGTGCAGTTTTAAGGAAACGGCTTTCCACATTTCAACTTACATTTCCCTGAAATTGGTCTGCTTGACAACAAGTCTGATTACACAATAGTCCTCCTTCCATTTTACAAAAGAAAAACATCTCTTACATCACAGTTCAAAGAGAAGGACATAGGAAAATACTGGTTTCAAAGAAAACTTTTGAAAAGGTAATCAAGGCATTTTTGTCCATTGACAGATGAATGGAAAACAAAATGTGGTACATACGTACAATGAAATTATTCAGCCTTAAAAAGGAAGGCTGACACCTGCTCCAACATAGATAAACCTTGAGGACTTTATATTAAGTGAATAAGCCCATCACAAAAGGACAAATACTGTATGACTCCACTTACATGAGGTACCCAGAGTGTCAAATTCAGAGACAGAAAATAGAAGGGCTCTTACCAGAAGCCGGAGAGAGCAGGGGGAATGGGGTGTTATGGCTTAGTGGGTAGAGTTTCTGTTTTTCAAGATGAAGAGTTCTGAGATGGATAGTGGAGATGGTTTCACACAGAACTGTACACTTAAAAATGGTTAGGATGGTTAAAAAGAAAACTACCAGGCACGTTAAACCTAGGGGCTTCCTGTCAAATACGTATTTCTGTAAACGATTTGGCTTTAGACAGCGATACTTGAAAGCCTGTATTAAGATACTCTTGAATCACAACGCCAAAGCAGTATGGATTATTTAAAATGCACGTGCCATTTTTTGATGGGCTTTTGAGAACCAGTGGCTAAAACTCACCAATAGGAACTTCACAGTTTAAGATTGTGCGTGCTTTTACAAAATCAAATAATATGAAATATTTATTCCAATTATAGTCAATCCACATCTCATTCCATCTAGTAAAAATTTTATTTTCTATTTCCCTTTAATAAAAAAAATGCTTTATTTAAACTTACACTGAAAAAGTTTCTCTGTCAACTTCAATGTGCGAGAAGGTGTTATAGTTTCCCCCAAATTTTGTAGGCGCTACGCCGGCAAATGCGTCTGGCTTTCAAAGCTCGCGAAGGTGTTGTGCGCTGCCCTGGGTTGGGTTTTTGCGGTTCCCAAGCCGCCGGTACCGCTCCACGCGAAGGCGAGAAAGTGGGCGACTGCGGGAGCGCCGTGGGCCCGCCCCTCCGCGGCGGGGGCGTGGCTCCCCGTGGCCACCTGGCTCTGGGCTCTTCTTCCGCGAAGCGTTTGGTGAGTTCCCGCCAGATGTTGAAGTTTCACTTCCAATCGCCACTGCTGGCTCCTCCTCCCAAGGCCTTTTTCCGAAGCCGAGTCTTCTCCCTCTGGGGAGACGAGAGCGCCAGCAATGGCCCCGCGGCGCAGAAAGGCGACGGGAGCAGCTTCGGAGGCGGAAGCCGCCGCCCCCAGGGTCTCGGCGCCGCGTGTGAAGGGCGCCCCGACCGAGCCTAGAGAGTCCCCGGCCGTCCCTGAGGCCGCCCGGCCCAGCGCGCGGAGGTGCGGCCCCGCCAGGCCGTCGGGATCCCGGAGGGAGAAGAGCGGCCCGGAACCCCAGGAGAAGCGGCAGGTACGCGCGCGGGCCGCCCGCGCCGAGGACCGGGTGGAAGGTCCGCCTGCTCGGACCGAAGGGGTGATGCCTCCCGCGGCCCCGGGGCCGCCCCTTCCCAGGCGTGCATCTCGCCGCGAGGGCACCGCGCACTCCGCTCGGGAGCGGAGACCTCAGCCCGGGCCCACGAAGGTCCCCGGCCCGCTGGTCCCAGTCTCCAGTCTCGGGCGCGGGAAGGAGGCGCCCGGCGCCTGGAAGCCCCGGGCGGTATTGGACAAGTTGAGGCTGAGCCGCCAGGAAATCTCTGAGGCGGCGGAAGTAGTGAACAGGCTCACGGACCACCTGCTGCGGAGACTGCAGAGCTGTGAGTCCGAGTTCAAAGGCGTCGCGCTGCTGCACACCGGGAGCTACTACGAGCGCGTGAAGGTGAGCTGCGCCGCGCCTCCGCTGCAGTTCCCGCGGCTCATATCCACCTCCTACGCGCCCCTCACTTCCCTTCGGAAGTAACTCAGACTCGTGTTCTTTTGTGGTCTGTGACATAGCTGTTTTGTTTCGGCTTCCCATATAGATTGCAAGCTCCATTGTCACAGAACGTTTTGCACAACTTTGAACCCTTATACGGCTGCTCATTTTATTGCTATGGACTCAGTGATACTTGTTTAGCGCAGAAAGATGGTGTATGTATCGGTCTTTGGATCTTAAAACTCTTTTAGCACTGAAGACCACTCATATAATTCCATCTAAAGCTTCTTGAAAGCCAAGTGAGCAAAACTTGCATCAGACTAATCTGCCTGGAGCATGATTCTTACTACATAAATGTCGATCAGTTCTATTATGTGGAGGGTCCAAAGGGAAGAGAAAGTTATTAGTTAGAACTAGAGAACGAAAAGACAGAGAACGGTCTCCCATCAGAACCACTCTCCTTTTTATTTATTTATTTTTTAAAACTTTTTATTTCGTTTTGGAGTATAGTTGATTAACAATGTTGTGTTAGTTTCGGGAGTACAGAAAAGTGATTCAGTTATACATATACATGTATCTATTCTTTTTCAAATTCTTTTCCTGTTTAGGTTGTTACTTTATATTGAGCAGAGTTCCCTGTGCTATACAGTAGGTCCTTGTTGGTTATCCACTTTAAATATAGCAGTACCCCTCTCCTTTTGAAAATCAAGCTGATGGAAGGAAATTCAGTGAAATTTGTTTTATCTAAAACATGTATTGCTTTTAAAAAACTGGTTATAAAAGGTATATACGTGTTCATTGTAGAGTTGACCCACTGCCTGCTCTCAGTAGGTTCCCACAGCACAACAGTACCCCTGCTCCATACCTCTTTCCTCAGCCTCTCCCGTATTTGCCCCTGTTCCGTGTTGATGTCCCTGGAAATTTCAGAAAAGCATATAGAAGAACAGTATTATTCCTGTTTGTTTTATTCACCGTTATTTTGGTGTATTTTCTTCTGTTATGCATACACTTAAATTTCAAAGTTGGATTCCAAACTTTATAATTGGTAAAGGGATCGACAAAAGACACTTCTCATTAACTCTTTTACTTGGATTCATATTGACACATTTCCATTCATGTATTTTATTGTAATATTATCAAATTCTAGGTGAAAATCTGGAAGTTTTCTTGTAGAAATTCCCCGTGGGATTTCCAGTTTATAATGTTCTTTTTGTCCATCCCCAGCAGCTCACCCCTGCCTCCCTCTAAGCCACCATCATCTTTCACCCGAATTTTGCCTTTCCAATCTCCTTATTTGCCTTCTTATAATATCTCCACAGAGGCCAGAGTAAATTTTTAAAAATACAAAGCTAAAACCTGGCTTCTCAATGAACATGATGGAATAAAATCTGAACTCCTTTCCAGGATCTACAGGTCCTCGCAGAATCTGAGCCCCGGCCTCCGCTTCAACTTCATTTCATGTCACTCTTCCCCTTGTCCACATGGACTGATTTTTGTTCCTTGAGCTAAAATTTAAAAGACTTGACAATTCCAAGTTTGGAGGAGATGTGGAGCAACTGAAACTCCCTTGCATTAATGCTGGGAGGATAAATTGTTACTACCTCTTGAAAACTGACATTTTTTTCTAAAGTTCAAGATTTGCCTGTCCTGTGGTCCAACAGCCCCACTCCTGGGCACATATACAATAGCAACGGGTGCTCATGGCCGCCCAAAGGCATATGTAAGAATGCTCAGAACAACTTTGTAACAGTTAAACTCAGAACTATCTGTAGTAGTTAAAAACTGGAAACAACCCAAATACTCAACAACAGAATAAGTAAATCTATTTTGGTATATTCCATTAATTCAGTGGAATACTACACAGAATGAAAAAGAACAAACGACCACTATAGACAGAACGATATAGATGAATCTCACAGTGTTAAATGAAAGAAGTCAGGTATAAAGGGTACCTACTATATGATTCAGTTCCTGTTCCCAAACAGGCAAACCTAACCTATGGTATTAGAAGTTGGAGTTCTGGCTGCTCTTGGTGGAGGGTTTCTGGGCAGGAGTGGGAATGCTGCTGGGGATGGGAAAAGGGCAATTCAGGGTGCCCTCAAGGCTCACTGTCCTTACTGGGATTCAGCCATTTTTCTTTTTTTTTGCAGTACGCGGGCCTCTCACTGCTGTGGCCCCTCCCGTTGCGGAGCACAGGCTCTGGACGCGCAGGCTCAGCGGCCATGGCTCACGGTCCCAGCCGCTCCGCGGCATGTGGGATCTTCCCCGACCGGGGCACGAACCCGCGTCCCCTGCATCGGCAGGCGGACTCTCAACCACTGCGCCACCAGGGAAGCCCTCGACCATTTTTCTTGAATAAATCCTCCTTGGATTGTTGCATGCCTTTGGTTAATTTACAAAGACCTGAAAAAGTTGAATTTGACCTTTTCTGCCCACGTTCTTGTTACTTTTATGGAAAAGTGGATTTTCAGAGGCTTTTACTTCATCCCACTGATGGCACTTCACGTGTTTGTTTCACCCCCATAGTATGTCCTAGTCAGCTTGGGCTGCCATAGTAAAATATCATCGACTGAGTGGCTTAAACAACAGACATTTATTTTCTCATGGTTCTGGAGGCTGGAAGTCCATGATCAGGGTGCCAGAACGGTTAGGTTCTGGTGAGGGCTGTCGTCCTGGTTTGCAGATAGCCGCCTTCTCCCTGGGTCCTCGCTGTGTTTCTCAGAGCACGTGTGCAGAGACATAGCAACCAATCTCACTTCATCTAAGTCCACCAGTCCTATCAACTAGGACCCTACCCTCATGATCTCATTTAACCTTCATTATTTCCTAAAAGCCCTGTCTCCAGGTACAGTTACGTTGGGGGTTAGGGCTTCAATATATGAATTTTGAGAGGACACGGTTCACTGCACAGCACGGTACATCTCAGTTTGGACTAGCCACGTTCACATGGTCAAAAGACATAGGGCAGGGCTTCCCCGGTGGCGCAGTGGTTAAGAATCCGCCTGCCAATGCAGGGGACACGGGTTCAAGCCCTGGTCTGGGAAGATCCCACATGCCACGGAGCAACTAAACCCGCGCGCCACAACTACTGAGTCTGCGCTCTAGAGCCCGAGAGCCACAACTACTGAAGCCTGCGGGCCTAGAGCCCGTGCTCCACAACAAGAGAAGCCACCACAATGAGAAACCCGCGTACCACAACGAAGAGTAGCTGCCGCTCGCTGCAACTAGAGAAAGCCTGCGTGCAGCAACAAAGACCCAACGCAGCCAAAAATAAATAAATAAATAATTTTTTAAAAAAAAGACATAGGGCTACCAGATACTGTGTTGAATAGTACAGTCCAATAGCTGTACTTGAAGCATACTCCTAATGAGTAAAACACTTGTGCATTTTTAATATAGGAAAATAATCATTTATTATAATTGCTGTAATTATTATTGTGGTGATGAAGAAGATTCTTTGAAGTTCTTATTTATTTATTTATTTTTGGCCACGCTGCACGGCTCGTGGGATCTTAGCTCCCTGACCAGGGATGGAACCCATGCCCTTGGCAGTGAAAGCATGGAGTCCTAACCACTGGACCGCCAGGGAATTCCCTGAAGCTCTTAAAATGCTGTGGTTCAAAGACATTAATGTAGTTAGTGTATGACTTGGAGCTCATACTCATTTGGCTGACTGTTAGCTGTAAGGAGAGGGCCCTTGCTCAACTAGCCAGGAGGTAACTACACATATTTTTGAGACCAGTGACAGGGGGCTGGCTCAGTGTGTAGCTTGTAACTTAAAAGGTAGCACCTTAAATTTCTTTAATTTTATCAAGCTTTAATCTCAGGAAAAAACTGGTACAGATTTTTAAAGCTTGCATATTATTTTTAATTGTTTTTAAGAAAATGCATATAGAACCTACAAACTGAAGCCAATACTCTTCACCTAGCTCCCCTAGTCTCACTCCCAGAGGGTATAAATATTAGAAATCTTGCTTTTCATGGTAGGATTTTAAGTGGAAATTTTAAGGAAAAAAATGGTAGTTGGTTGGAAAATATTCACAAGCATACACATTGGTGCTATTTTTACTGTTTCTTAGATTTCTGCTCCTAATGAATTTGACGTTATGTTCAAACTGGAGGTCCCCCGAATTCAGCTAGAAGAATATTACAACAGTGGTGCTCATTACTTTGTGAAGTTCAAAAGAAATCCCAAAGGAAATCCTCTGGGTCAGTTTTTAGAAGGGGAAATATTATCAGCTTCTAAGATGCTGTCCAAGTTTAGGAAAATCATTAAGGAAGAAATTAAAAATATTGAAGGTAAGATCTTTGACTTTTGATTCTTAAAGATCTAATCATATCTACTAATTGCCTCTCCTGATCTTTCTTGATCTCCCTGCAGCAGACTGTTGACTACTACCTCCTAGAAACAACTCTTTGCTCTTAATTTTAGTCTACTATATTTTCTTGGTATTCTTCCTAAATGTTGATTGACTCTATTTTGTTTGTTTTTTTGGTTTTTTTTTTTTTTTTTTTTTGCAATGCATGCTTTGAAGGGAGTGAACTGGGAGAAGTGGTAGCAGTTGGGGACACGAACCCGTGTCCCCCGCATTGGCAGGCGGACTCTCAACCACTGCGCCACCAGGGAAGCCCTAACTCTGTACTCTTTGATGAACATCTTCCCACTTCTCCCACCTCCCCACCCCTGGTAACCTCCATTCTACAGTCTGCTTCTCTGTGTTTGACTTTCTTAGCTTCTCCATATAAATGAGGTCATGCACTTTGCTTAGCACAACGACCTCCAGGTTCATCCATATTGTCACAAATGGCAGGATTTCCTTCCTTGTTAAGGCTGAATAATATTCCATTGTCTATATATGCCACAACCTCTTTAACGATTCGTTCATCAGAGGACACCTAGGTTGTCTCAAGCATCTTGGCTGTTGTGAATAATGCTGCAGTGAACAGTGCTTGCTCCCTGGGTCCTGGTGCTCACTGCCTCTCTGTATGACACGCCTCCACCCTCCGGGCTGGGCTGTTGCTGTTTTGTTTTTTTCAGTTTGGCCGTGCCACACAGCTTGCAGGATCTTAGTTCCCCGACGAGGGCTTGAACCTGTGCCCTCGGCAGCAAAAGCGTGGAGTCCTAACCACTGGACCGCCAGGGAATTCCCGCTGAGGTCTTCTGAATCACCCCTCTCCTCCCTGCTGCTCATCTGGCCTCTTATGTAGGCTTCCCTCCAAACCCCTGTACACAAATTTAAATGAAAATTTAATCACAGCACTCCCAAACCCCAAAGTCTTTGGGGGCTACTCGTTTTATATACCAGACAGAATCTTGATAATATACCCCATAATGGGTATCATCAATAAATACTGGCTCAATGAGTAGAACACTACCTGTGGGGTCATTTTCTTCTTTAGAACTAATTTTCATCTTACACTTAGTACTTATGGATCTCCAGTTATAGCTATGTTATTTTCCCTGTGTTTTTAGAGAAAAGTGGAATGATAAGCCCTTTCTTCTTTATTAATATGTTTAAACAGATACAGATGTCATGGTGGAGAGGAAGAGAAGAGGGAGCCCTGCAGTAACACTTCTGGTTAGAAAACCTAAAGAAATATCTGTCGATATAATCCTGGCTTTGGAATCCAAAAGCAGCTGGCCTGCTAGCACCATGGAAGGCCTGCCCATCAGTAACTGGCTTGGAGCAAAAGTCAGGAACAGTTTAAGACGACAGCCATTTTACCTGGTACCCAAGCATGCAAAGGAAGGAAGTGGTTTTCAAGGTATCTTGACCATGAAGGTTAACTTAAAAGACGTCCATATAAAAGAGTCGTTAATGTTACATACTAGGGCAGTGAAAGATCAACTCGTGCTATTGGCATTTCAAGAGCCATTAGGCTAAACAGGCTACAGGATGGGAGTTTGGTGATAGATGGAATTGAAAAGGGCATAATTGTAATAGTAATATCAAGTACTCAGTTTTAAAATGTCTACTAGCCCATGTTTGACTGTTGTTTTTGTTTGTTTGTTTTTAATAAAGAAAAGCAAGTACTGGCCTTGGAGTCAGACTGCCCTGGATCTGAATCCTGAGGCTTCTTCCCTTACTAGCTGTGTGATCTGGGGCTAGTTATCGAGCCCTGCTAAACCTGTTTGCTCATCTGTATATGTTTTTATTACACTAAAAAATATACAGATTCCTTCAAACTTGTAATCATCCATAGTTTACTTTATCTAACATAGGAGATTGAATGTCAACTAAGTACAAGTATCGTTACACACAAAATAAACCTAGAAGGTATGTCTTTGCATTGAAGTTCATTTTCAGAATGATACTTTATGAGCATGGCAGGGACTGTATACACATTTCATCATATTTCTCAATACCTCATGTCAAAGCATAGATGCAGTAAGTGCTAAAATAGAAAAAAAATCAATAAAACTACAATATTCCCAGATATCTAAACTATCTACCCAGCATTTTAAATTTATTTAAATATTTTAAAAAGTTATTCATCAATTTCAATTTTGACATTCCAATCAATGAACATGCAAAGCTTTATTTAAAAAAAAATAATTCATACACTGTTGATGGAAGTGTAATACGGTACAATCCCTTTGAGAAAAGGTCTGGCAGTTTCTTAAAAGGTTAAACATATATCTTCCCTAATCCAGCATTAAGTCCATAACACATTTATATAAGAATATATGTACTAGCCCAAATCTGGAAATAGCCCAGAAGTCCATCAAAAGATAATGGATAAACAAACTGTAGTATATTCGTAAAATGGAATACTACTCAACAACAAAGAACAATGAACCACTGATAAGAGGATGGATGAATACTAAAAACATTAAGACAGGTGAAAGAAAACAGAAACAAAGGGTCCATACTGTATGATCTCAATTATAGTAAGTTCTAGAACAAGCAGAATTTATCTATGGTTTTTAAAAAATTAGAGCAGAGGTTGCCTGAGGTGCTGGGGGTTGATTAGGAAGGGACAGGAGAGAACTTTCTGGGGTGATGATAACTTTTTGATGGGGGTTTAAAAAGATCCCACATGCTGCAACTAAAAATCCTGCTTGCCTCAAGGAAGATCCCGCACACGGCAACAAAGAACACATGTGTGGCAGCAAAGAACCCACGTGCCACAGCTAAGACCCAACACAACCAAATAAATAAATGAAAGAAAACAAAAAACAAATGACACAGGTGTAGTCATTTGTCAAAACTCATCAAATGCTACATTTAAGGTGTGTGCATTTCACTGTTTGCAAATCTTACCTAAAAAATCACACACGCAAATAAATATTGAACTCCAGTTCATAATATTCATGCTGAAGTGTTTATGGGTAAAGTATTCTACTTAGTTCCACAACTTGTTTTATTTTTTAAATTTTTTAAACAAATATTTATTTATTTGGCTGCGTCAGGTCTTCACAGAATCTTTGTTGTGGCATGCAGGATCTTTGGCTGTGGTGCGCAGGCTCCAGAGCACACGGGCTCAGTAGTTGTGGTGTGTGGGCTTAGTTGCCTGGCGGCATGTGGGATCTTAACTCCCCGACCAGGGATCGAACCCGCATCCGCTGCATTGGACGGTGGATTCTTAACCACTGGACCACCAGGGAAGTCCCCATCCACAACTTGTTTCAAAATAACAGTTTTCTTAAAAAAAAAGAATTTATGGATGGATAGATAAATATGTGATAAAGCAAGTATAGCAAAACATTAATTGTAGAATGTAGGTGGTAGGCATGTGAATGTTTACTATAAAATTCTTTCAACTTTTTCTGTATATTTTTGAAGGATTTCAAAATACTAAGTTTAAACCCACTTGAAGAAATTCCTCCAGGTGGTTAAGCTACCCAACTCAGTATGCTTAAATTCATTGTTTTCATTATTGTTTCTAATTTTAGGTATTGGAATTAAATTTTAATTTAGCTTTGTTTCATAAATTTATAAAGCATTCACATGGTTCCAAAGTCAAAGCTACAGAAAAAAGTATTCTTAGGGAAACATAGCTTCCCTTTATGTTTCCTCTACACTCTTCTCTCCTTCTCTGATTGGAAGCCCTATAATTGTTTTCAGTTCACCTTTCATTTTTAAAAAGTATAAGTAAATACATATATATATATATATATTCATATGCAACACCCCCTCTTTAAAAAGTACTTTTCTATTTTCACTTAATAAGATATCTAGGTTATCACTCCATAGCTCTGTGTAGAGATAGCACTCGTTCCTTTTTTAAAAAAAATTCTATACTGTTTTTAAAGGTTACTTTCCATTTACAGTTACTACAAAATACTAGCTGTACTTCCCGTGTTGTACACTACACCCTTGTAGCCTATCTTATATCCAGTAGTTTGTATCTGCCCCTCCCCCACCACTGATTACCACTCATTTGTTCTCTATCTGTGAGTCGTCTTCTTTTTTGTCATCTTCACTAGTTTGTTTTATTTTTTAGATTCTACATGTAAATTACGTCATACAGTATTAGTCTTTCTCTGTCTGACTTATTTCACTTAGCATAATGCCCTCCACGTCCATCCATGTTGCTGCAAATGGCAAACTTTCGTTCTTTTTTTATGGCTGAGTAGTATTGCACTGTATATATATACCGCGTCTTCTTTATCCGTTCATCTGTTGATGGACACTTAGGTTGCTTCTGTATCTTGGCAATTGTGAATAATGCTGCTGTGAACATTGAGGTGCATGTATCTTTTCGAATTAGTGTTTTTGTTTTTTTTGAGCACCTATTCCTTTTTATAGTCTGTTTTTATAGCTGGTCAAGGAATAGTAAATCCATATCTAATTTTGCTGGTATTGCCAAAATCACCTCCAGACAGAATTCACCAATTTGCATTCCCACAGAAGTGTATGAGAGTACCCATTTCACCCTCAGCTTTAACAACAGAACTCATTAAACCCTTTGGAATTTTTGCCAATAATCCAAAAAGAGAGAAATGATACTTCAACATGGTTGTTTAAAATAAACTTTTAATTTTAGAATAGTTTAAGATTTGCAGAAAAGGTACAAAGATGATATAGAGAGTTGCTGTATACCGCATACCTATTTTCCATTATTAGCATCTTACATTAATATGACACATTCGTCATAATTAATGAACCAATATTGGTATAGTCTTGTTAATTAAAGTCCATACTTTACTCAGATTTCCTTGATTTTTACCTAATGTCCTTTTTCTGTTCCAAGATCCCATCTAGGATACCACATTGCATTTAGTTGTCACGTCTCCTCAGCCTCCTCTTGACTGTGACAGTTTCACAGTCTTGCCTTGTATTTGATGACCTTGATAGTTTTGAGGAGTACCAGTCAGATATTCTGTGGAACGTCCCTCGTTTGGCATGTGTCTCATGCTTTTCTTGTGGGTTAGACTGGAGTTCTGAGTTTGGTGGAGGAGGACCACAGAGTTGAAATGCCATTCTCATCATATTACATCAAGGGTACATCGTGAGTATGACTTAGCACTGCTGGTGTGGACCTCGATCACCTGGCTGAGGGAGTGTTTGCCAGGTTTCTCGACTGTTAATATCCTCTCTTTCCCCCTTTTCATACTGTGTTATTAGGAAGGAAGTCACTGTGCACAGCTCACACTTAAGCTCACCTCTTTATTTTTTTTTAAATTATTTATTTTTATTCGTTTGTGCCGGGTCTTAGTTGTGGCTCACGTGCTCCTTAGTTGCGGCATGCGAACTCTTAGTTGCGGCATGCATGTGGGATCTAGTTCCCTGAACAGGGATCAAACCCAGGCCCCCTGCATTGGGAGTGTGGAGTCTTAACCACTGTACCACCAGGGAAGTCCCTAAGCTCACCTCTTCAAGAGCAGAGTATTTACACAAATTATTTGATATTCTGCATTGGAGATTTATGTCTCTTCTCTCCCATTTTTTTTTGGTACACGGGCCTCTCACTGTTGTGGCCTCTCCCGTTGCGGAGCACAGGCTCCAGACGCGCAGGCTCAGCAGCCATGGCTCACGGGCCCAGCCGCTCCGCGGCATGTGGGATCCTCCCGGACCGGGGCACAATGCCCCTGCATCGGCAGGCGGACTCTCAACCACTGCGCCACCAGGGAAGCCCTCTTCTCTCCCATTTATTTATTTACTAAAATCATATCAGTATGGACTCATGGATATTTGTCTCGTATTTCGGGCTATAATTCAATACTGCTTTCATTTTGTTGCTTAAATTGTTCCAGCTTTGGCCTTGAGGAGCTCTTTCATTTGGCTCCTGTGTCCTTTTGACAAACGTCCCATAATTGTGGGTTTTGTTTCGTTTTCAGCACTAACTCACTTTCTGGTACTACAAGATGCTCCAGGCTCATCTTGTGTATTTCTTGCTTCAGTCCTAGAATCAGCCATTTCTCCAAGGAACCCAGTATCCTTTTATTGGAGAGTGTACTAGAGCCATGACCTGGGTGCTATGTGTGCTCTGCTGGAGTAGCAGAGGAACTACATGTATGATTACTAACCGCAGCATATGCACAGCTCTGTAGGTATTTCCACGTGTCACCACCTGTATCTGTTTTAAGTGGTACATGAATTCACACTGATGTCTCGAACTGTAATCCGTTATCACGTGGATCATTCTACCTTCTCTCCTTGCTCTCTGTAACCTCTCATCCCAACAGCGAGAAACCTGGCTCCCACCATCTGCCACCCACCTACTCCATTGTTCCTTGTTCAGTTCCAATCCACATGTATGGATGGTTCGGAATTGTAAATGCATTCCCCTGTGTGCACAGTGCATGTGTACAGTTCCTTTTGCCTTCAGTCTTACAGACCCCATTTCCAAAGTAACTTAGGTCAACACCTTTTGCCCCCGTGCCGTTCAGGGAGTTTGTGTCACACATTCGTAATACAGTTAGAGTCCCTTTTCGCAGTCTGCATTACTTCTTGAGATCCCTTGACCTTCTAAGTGACTTTTTAACAGTTTGTGTATGTTAAGGTTCACTCTCTGTGCCATGAAGTTCTGTTGGTTTTGACAAATGCATTGCATCGTGTATCTACCGTTACATGATACCAATAGTTTCACTTCCCTAAAAAGTCCCTGTGCTTCAGTTATTCAACCCTCTGCATCCCAAACCTCTGGCAACCGCTGACCTGTTTACCATCTCTATAGTTTGCCTTTTTCAGAATGGCATAAATGGATGTTGTACATGGATTTATACAGCAGCTATGAGCACACCTATCTCTGTGCCACCTTCCCCATATATTTATTGTCTGTATATTGTGTAGGCTTTAGTATACTCTTTATTCTGTCCCCCCAAAATCTTTGTCCTTGAGCTATACCATATTGTCATATATAATATGACTTTATAAGTCTTGATATCTGCTCTCCCACTTTGTCCTTCTTAAAGAGTGATTTAGATATTCTTGACCCTTTTATTTTCATAAAAATGCTGGTATCATCTTGTCAAGGTCTACAGAAACATTGTTTTTGGAGTTTTGATTGTGAGTGCGTTGACTCTATAGATGAATTTGGGGACACTTGATATATTTACAATAATGAGTCTTCTAATTCATGTGCAGGTGCACATCTCCATTTATTTAGATTTCCTCTAATACCTTCCAGTGAAGTTTTTTGTGGGTTTTGTGGTGGTTTTTTTTGTGGTACGCGGGCCTCTCACTGTTGTGCCCTCTCCCGTTGCGGAGCACAGACTCCGGACGCGCAGGCGCAGCGGCCATGGCTCACGGGCCCAGCCGCTCCGCGGCATGTGGGATCTTCCTGGACCGGGGCACGAACTCGTGTCCCCTGCATCGGCAGGCGGACTCTCAACCACTGCACCACCAGGGAAGCCCATCAGTGAAGTTTTTGAATTTTCTCCACAGAAAGTTTATATGTCTTTTGTTAGATTTACTCATAGACAATTGTAACTTTTTATTATGAAAAATTTTAAACCAATAGAAAAGTAGACTGAAGAATATATTGAACTCATGCATACCTGTCACCCAGCTTCTTTTGTATTTTCTACATATACAGTTATATCATCTATCAGTAATGACAGCTTTTATTTTTCCTTCTCTTAACTGTGCTTGCTAGGTTAGCCAATGCATGTTGAACAGAAATAGGGATAGCACACAGCCTGCCTTCCTGATTTCTAAGAAAAAACTTCTACATTTTACATTAGATTATCATGTTGCTGTTTTTTTTAATAATCTACCTGTTATTAGATCAAGTTTCCATCCACATTTAACTTACTGAGAGGTGTTTTCTTTTAATGATGAATGAATGTTAAATTTTATTAGCTGTACTTTCTGCTTCTGTTGAGTTGATCATTATGTTTTTCCCCTGTTCTGTTAATGTGACAGATTATATTGATTGATTTTTAAAATTATAAACCAATTTCTGATTAAAACAAGATAGTGATAGGATGGTCAGAGCTTAAAAGAGCTATCCATGGTTAAAACTTGGGGAGAAGGGGGAGATCATTCTATTCTTACATAAACTCGCAAAAAATAGAAAAAAAGGAAATATTCCCTGGTTCATTTTACGTGAATACCCAAACTTGCAAGGATGGTATAAAAGGATAAACAAAAAACTTCAATCAATCAATTCAAATTATTATTGAAACAAAACGTCAACAGACTGTATTTAGCAATATATGAAAAGTAATACGTCTCCCCATGGCTAAATGTATTAAGCCCCGAGTTCTCCCCCCAATTTTTTTTCTATCTTGGCACATTGTTTGCTTGTTCAAATCACTTGTTTTAATATGTAATCACATTATTTATCTGTTCACTTCTTTTGGTCTATCTCCCTCTAGAAATTTTTCAGGATGATATTTTAATGATGGAAATCGTTTAAATATTGTGTTGTTTATATTGTTTGTTTTTGGTAAAGTGCTTTTCTATTTTTCTTTTGGAAATTAAGAAGAAACATGGCGTCTGTCCTTCTCTCACATTGAAAAGGAAATTTTGAAAAATCACGGACAATCTAAAACATGCTGTGAAATTGATGGAGTGAAATGTTGCAGGTAACCTCCTTATTTTGTGAAATGACAGATTATCAATAGAATGCTTAGTTCTTTGTTGACTCCATAGTTTAAACCTGAAGATGATCATTGCTGGCTTGAGTCCTGAGGGCAGTGCATGGCTGGATTGACCTGGAGTATTAGAGTGTAAGAATGAAACCAAGGAAGCCAGGTCCAAGGGACTAAGGAAGAGTGTTGTTAGAAGGCAATGGTAGGACTTCCCTGGTGGTCCAGTGGTTAAGACGCTAAGCTCCCAACACAGGGGGCCCGGGTTTGATCCCTGGTCAGGGAACTAGATCCCGCATGCCACAACTAAGAGCCTGCATGCCACAACTAAAGGATCCCGCACGCGGCAACGAAGATCCCGCGTGCGTGCCACAACTAAGACCCAGCACAGCCAAACAAATAAATAATTAAAATTAAAATAAAAAAAGAAGGCAGTGCTGGGGAGCATAGTCCTGAGCCTGGATTATATGGATGTAGATGTATGAAAGTAGGACAGAGCGAAGGGTGTGAACACTAGTCATGACCAGCTGTGACAATTGGATTTGTCTTAGTGTTCTGGTTGCTTCAAGGTAATGAATATTAATGTTGCATAATGGGAGGAGACCAAAGGACCACTCTTATTGGATGCTGGTGCTTGCTTTGAGGTGGTTTGGCTGTGTTGAAGGCCAGGGACTGACCAGGTAAATTTGAAACAACACTGAGAGATGGGTAATTATTTTTCTTGGTAGCATAGACACCATAAAGAACTGAGCTTGAAAAGGAATCATTCATTTGAGTTCCTAAAGTTGTCTGGAATAAGGATCACAAAAGTTAAAAGGTTAAAACAAGAATGCCCAATGTGCAGGCACAGGAAGTTCTTTAAGGCTTCATATGCAGGCTTTGAAGCAAGCATTAGGAAAAATATATTGTTGATTAGGCTTAGTAATTTTATAAACGTTAAATTTTGTCAACTGCTAAACAACTGGATGATTAATGTAAACCAAAATAAGACAAAATCATTTTATAAAAATTAAAACAAGATTTTTCTAGGTACTAAATAACTGGGTAATATAAATATCTGCCGGTTTCATGCAGTTGAATTAATCCTGATAGAATAAAACATTTAAGCCAGGAACGGGGAAGAGGAAAGGAAAAAATAGGTTCTTGAAACTTTAAAGCATGTATTTGAAAAAATAATTAAGTTTTAGAATGACTCTGTAATTATATTATTTATATATACTGGGTTGGCCAAAAGGTTCGTTCAGTTTTTTCCGTAAGATGGCTCTGGTAGCACTTAGTTGTCTTTAACGTCATTTGAAACAATTTTGTTAGATTGTATTGACAGCTGTCATATCAATGTGCATTTAAAAGAAAGCTTATCAAAGTCGGTGAATTTTTGTGTATCCATTTTAATATCGAAGATGGAAGGAAAAAAGCAACATTTTTGGCATATCATCCTTTATTATTTCAAGAAAGGTAAAAACGCAACCGTGAAACGCAAAAAAAGATTTGTGCAGTGTGTGGAGAAGGTGCTGTGACTGATCGAACATGTCAGTAGTGGTTTGCGAAGTTTCATGCTGGAGATTTCTCGCTGGACAATGCTCCACAGTTGGGTAGACTAGTTGAAGTTGATAGCGATCAAATCAAGACATTAATTGAGAACAATGAACGTTATACCACGCAGGAGATAGCCGACATGCTCAAAATATCCAAATCAAACATTGAAAATCATTTGCACCAGCTTGGTTATGTTCACTGCTTTGGTGTTTAACTTATGGGTTCCACATAAGTTAAGTGAAAAAACCTTCTTGACCATATTTCCGCATGCGATTCTCTATTGAAATGTAACGAAAACGTTCCGTTTTTAAAACAAATTTGTGACGGGTGATGAAAAGTGGATACTGTACAATAATGTGGAATGGAGGAGATCGTGGGGCAAGCAAAGTGAACCACCACCAACCACACCAAAGGCTGGTCTTCATCCAAAGAAGGTGATGTTGTGTATATGGTGGGATTAGAACAGAGTCCCCTATTATGAGCTCCTTCTGGAAAACCAAACAATTCCAACAGTACAGCTCCCAATTACACCAACTGAAAGTAGCACTGACGAAAAGCGTCCAGAATTAGTCAACAGAAAATGCATAATCTTCCATCAGGATAATGCAAGACCTCATTTTTCTTTTTTTTTTTTTTTTTGCGGTACGCGGGCCTCTCACTGTTGTGGCCTCTCCCGCTGCAGAGCACAGGCTCCAGACGCACAGGCTCAGCGGCCATGGCCCACGGGCCCAGCTGCTCCGCGGCACGTGGGATCCTCCCGGACCGGGGCACGAACCTGTGTCCCCTGCATCAGCAGGCGGACTCTCAACCACTGCGCCACCAGGGAAGCCCAAGACCTCATATTTCTTTGAGGCGAAAACTGTTACGGCTTGGCTGGGAAGTTCTGATTCATCCGCCGTATTCAGCAGACATTGCACCTGCGGATTTCCATTTATTTCGGTCTTTACAAAATTCTCTTAATGGAAAAAATTTCGATTCCCTGGAAGACTGTGACAGTTCTGGGACCTGGAACAGTTCTCTGCTCAAAAAGATAAAAAGTTTTGGGAAGATGGAATTACGAAGTTGCCTGAAAAATGGCAGAAGGTAGTGGAGCAAAACAGTGAATACGTTGTTCAATAAAGTTCTTGGTGAAAACGAAAAATGTGTCTTTTACTTAAAAACCAAAGGAACTTTTTGGCCAACCCAATATCTTTATTGTTTTCTGTATCTATATGTATTATAATATCTGTATTGTTTGCTATATCTCTTATGTTTTTCCTGTAAGATACCTAAAGTTCTTTGTGGAATGAAACAGGTTGTAAAGAAGTAAAAATAAATGGTTTTCTTTTTTATTCAACAGGAAAGAGTGTTTAAAACTAATGAAATATCTTTTAGAACAACTGAAAAAAAAGTTTGGAAACCGAAAGGAACTGGATAAGTTCTGTTCTTATCATGTGAAAACTGCCTTCTTTCACGTCTGTACCCAGGACCCAGATGACAGTCAGTGGCACTCCAAGGATTTGGAGCTCTGCTTTGATAACTGTGTGACATACTTTCTTCAGTGCCTCAAGACAGAACAACTTGAGCATTATTTCATTCCTGAAGTCAATCTCTTCTCTCGAGACCATATTGACAAGCTAAGTAAAGAATTTCTGTCAAAGCAAATTGAATATGAAAGAAACAATGGATTTCCAGTTTTTGGTGAATTTTGAAATTATATTTTTAAAAAGAATCAAGAACTAGAGTGACTTTATAATCATTGAAATGCATCACAGCAATGATTGACTAAAATGATTATTCAGCTCTCTGTTTCTCTTCATAAACTCTAATCAATATAAAAGGATGGATTATCCTAGGAAACAGATTATTCAAGGAATAAGAAGCAAAGGAGTATTTAAAATATAAAAGCTTTACCAGAGTGTCATGAAAAGAAGGACAAAATACATATCACCTCAATTAAAGTCATCAAGCACTGACTGAACACCACCTCTCACCTAGCACAGATGTGTGGAAGGAGGCAAGGTCATTGCCTCCACGAACTGGTAGGTTTTGTTTAACATACAAATATGTTTGGAAGCCATGTCCTGTCCTATGTGTTAGGATAGGTAAGAAGGAAATGAAAAAATAGGTTCTGTGTGTCCTGGGAAATTCTTAATCTTTCATAGAAAAATATAGGATACTTTTCTACACATGGCTAAATATAAAACATAACTTACTTTCTTTTAAGTAATACTTTTATATGTATTTCTGAAAAGGCAATACACACATGGTACAAAACTCAAAGAAAAGGGTATGGGATAAAATGCCATCCTCTCTCCTCTGCACTTAGGCAGCATTCAACTTGAGGCAGTTGCTGTCTGTTAACTTTTTCCTATTCAGATATTTTGCACATTTTCTTACTGGCTTTTTTTTTATTGTTTTCTCATTGTCATTTTGTTGTCATTCTCATATCATGAATAACTTCTGTGTAGACTGTCTACACCAATTTTTGTGTCTTCTAGTGCGGAAGGTTTTAAAATTAAAATATTGAATGTATCAGTCTTCTTTATGCTTGTGCCTTTTTTGTTATCTTCAACAAGCTAATGTGTTTGAACGTACTAAAAGTTGGACATTTGGAGGAGAGTTTTGGGGACAGTGTATGATAAATAAATAGAAACTTAGGCAAAGAAAAAAATCCAAGCTACTTTTAACTCCAGGAAAAAATGAATGTGTGCAAGAAAACTAATCATAGTCTAATTTGAGAATATTACTCAACTGTAAGTATTTGTGAATTCAAAGTAATATTATAACTATTGACTATTAACCTTATCAGGATTATGAATAGTTACATGGAGAGGATAGGGCCTGAGTGCTTGTGAGTGACGGTGGTAGAGGGGGTTGGACTATATTCGTTTCCTACTGCTGTATAACAACTCACCACAAACTTCGTGGCTTAAAACAGTACACACTTATTATCTCACAGTTTCTGTGGATCAGGATTCTGGGCATGGTTCTGCACAGGGTCTCACAGGGCTTCAGTCAAGGTGTCAGTTGGGGCTGCAGTCTTATCTGAGGCTTGACTGGAGAAAGATCCACTTTTATTGGCAGTATTCAGTTTCTTACAGTTTTAAGACTGAGAACTTCGGTTACTGTTGGCCAGAGATTGCCCTCAGCTGCTAGAAACTGCTTTCAGTTCCCTGCCATGTGAACTCCCAGCATTGGCAGCCCATAACATGGCAGCACTTCAAAGCTGGGGGAGAGGGAGAGACTCCAGCAAGAGGGTGCAACAGTCTTATTTAACATAATTACATACACATGATCATGTACATCCCATAACCTTTACCATATAGTTGGTTGGAAGCAAGTGATTGGTCCCCCCCATGCTCAAGGGGAGGGGAATCACTTAAGAGTGTTATGTCAGTGTAAACAACTGTATAGTTGGGGGAAAACACTACCCACAAGACTACTCTCACTTCTGACATCAGTTGCAGTTTCAGGAGATTCTCCAAATCATTCTCAGGTTTGATAATTCACTAGAAAGAACTCAACTGAAACCAGTATACTCATGGTTACAGTTTATTACAGGGTAAGGCTATAGGTTAAAATTAGCTAAGGGAAAAAGCAGATAAAGCATAGTCCATGAGGGTACCAAACACAGGCGTTCTATTCTTTTTTCCCTGGGGAGCCATGGATACGTTTTATCTCTTGGCATCAATGTGTAACAATACACATGGAATATTGCCGACCAGGGAAGCTCACCTAAGCTGCAGTGTTCACAGTTTTTATTGGAGCTCAGTGGTTGGCTTGATTTAATGCTGTTTTTCAGTTTTGGTATCAGTTATCTTAGCTTTATGAGTTGAAGAGTTTTTCAACTTTTCATCTTTTATTTCCAGAGGGTATGCCAGATTTACCCTCTTGAAAGCCCTAGATTACTTTTCCTGTTTCTTCTGTTTTATCTATTCAGCTTAACTACCTGAGTTAATTTTACTAATTTAGGAAAATATAGTCACACTTGTGAATTCATATTTGACATTACAGTGTTCTTACTAAAGAATCAGCTGTTGGTTTTCATTGAACACTGTATTTTCTAATGGTTAATTTCTGGTTTTACCTTTCTTCCTTCCTTTTCTCCTATCAGTCTTCCTATCAGTAACACCAGGAAATTATTAGTGCATAAATGAATAACGTAGGATTAGGTTATAATTATAACTAATTATACACAAATATAAATAATAAATGTTAATATGAGTAATTATCATATAGGGAACAGAAAACTGTACACAAAACTATAAGGGGAGGTAGGGGAGCATGATTAGTCAAAGAAGCTTTCATGGAAATCAGTTTACCTAGGATTTATTTTAGCATGGAGCGCTACGCTAAAATGTAAGAAACAGCTGTCGTGTATTTTTGTCCCATGAGTTCCTTTTACTGTTTCATTTCAAAGTAGGTTAAGTATAAGAAAAGTACCAAGGGACTTCCCTGGTAGTCCGGTGGTTAAGAATCTGCCTTCCAATGCACAGGATGCGGCTTCAATCCCTGGTTGGGGAACTGGGGTCCCATATACAGGGCAACTAAGCCTGTACGCCGCAACTACTGAGCCTGTGGGCCTCAACTAGAGAGCCTGTATGCCACAAACTACAGAGCCCATGCGCTCTGGAGCCCACGCACTGCAACGAAGACCCCTCGTGCTCTGGAGCCCACGCCATAACTAGAGAGAGGCCCGTGCACCACAACAAAGACCCTGCTCACAACAAGAGCCTGCTCACCACAAGAGCCTGCATGCCGCAACGAAGATCGCGTGGGCCGCAACTGAGACCCGATGCAGCCAAAAATAAATAAATAAAATAGATAAATATTTTTAAAAGTACCAAGTAAAATACTATTTGATAACCACAAACTTAAAGCGCTACTGAGAAAGACACATCAGCTTGTCTTTTATCATAGAAACAAGTTTACTGTGTTAACAGCATCTTTTTCACTACTATGACAACATCTGAACAAGCTTTAAATGCTTTAAAGACTGACCTTAATATAGCAACATTATAGGAGACAAAATTTATTTTTATTTCTTTAAATAAAGATAGTAAAAAGTGAAATTTTAATGCTACAGTCCTTAAGATCCATACAAAATTTTCAACTCAAGGTTATATTTGATTTTATGAAAGTATAAAATATTGAATTCTACATTAAAAAAAATTTTTTTAACATCTTTATTGGAGTATAATTGCTTTACAATGTTGTGTTAGTTTCTGCTGTATAACAAAGTGAATCAGCTATACGTATACATATGTCCCCATATCTCCTCCCTCTTGTGTCTGCCTCCCACCCTCCCTATCCCACCCCTCTAGGTGGACACAAAGCACTGAGCTGATCTCCCTGTGCCATGCAGCTGCTTCCCACTAGCTATCTATTTTACATTTGGTAGTGTATATATGTCCATGCTACTCTCTCACTTTGTCCCACCTTACACTTCTGCCTCCCCATGTCCTCAAGCCATTCTCTATGTCTGCATCTTTATTCGTGTTCTGCCCCTAGGTTCTTCAGAACCTTTTTTTTTTTTTAAGATTCCATATATATGTGTTAGCATACGGTATTCTTTTTCTCTTTCTGACTTACTTCACTCTGTATGACAGACTCTAAGTCCATCCACCTCACTACAAATAACAATTTCGTTTCTTTTTATGGCTGAGTAATATTCCATTGTATATATGTACCACATCTTTATCCATTCATCTGTCGATGTGCACTTAGGTGGCTTCCATGTCCTGGCAATTGTGTATAGAGCTGCAATGAACATTGTGTTACATGACTCTTTTTAAATTATGTTTTTTTCAGGGTATATGCCCAGTACTGGGATTGCTGGGTCAAATGGTAGTTCTATTTTTAGTTTTTTAAGGAACCTCCATAGTAATGAAAAAGGAGAAGTTAAAACAGACACTGCAGAAATACAAAGCATCCTAAGAGACTACTACAAGCAACTCTATGCCAATAAAATGAACAACTTGGAAGAAATGGACAAATTCTTAGAAAGGTATAACCTTCCAAGACTGAACCAGGAAGAAACAGAAAATATGAACAGACCAATCACATGTAATGAAATTGAAACTGTGATTAAAAATCTTCCAACAAACAAAAGTCCAGGACCAGATGGCTTCACAGGTGAATTCTATCAAACATTTAGAGAAGAGGTAACACCCATCCTTCTCAAACTCTTCCAAAAAATTGCAGAGGAAGGAACACTCCCAAACTCATTCTTTGAGGCCACCATCACCCTGATACCAAAACCAGACAAAGATACTACAAAAAAAGAAAATTACAGACCAATATCACTGATGAATATAGATGCAAAAATCCTCAACAGGGGTTTCCCTGGTCGCGGAGTGGTTGAGAATCTGCCTGCCAATGCACGGGACACGGGTTCAAGCCCTGGTCTGGGAAGATCCCACATGCCGCGGAGCAACTAGGCCCGTGAGCCACAGCTACTGAGCCTGCGCGTCTGGAGCCTGTGCTCCGCAACAAGAGAGGCCACAACAGTGAGAGGCCCGCGCACCGCGATGAAGAGTGGCCCCCGCTCGCCGCAACTAGAGAAAGCCCTCGCACAGAAACGAAGACCCAACCCAGCCAAAAATAAATAAATATTTAAAAACAAAAAATCCTCAACAAAATACTAGCAAACAGAATCCAGCAAGACATTAAAAGGATCATACTCCATGATCAAGTGGGATTTATCCCAAGGATGCAAGGATTCTGCAATATATGCAAATCAATCAGTGTGATACACCATATTAAGAAATTGAAGAAGAAAAACCATATGATCATCTCAGTAGATCCAGAAAAAAGCTTTTGAAAAAATTCAACACCCATTTGTGATTAACACTGTCCAGAGAGTGGGCACAGAGGGAACCTACCTCAACATAGTAAAGGCCATATATGACAAACCCACAGCAAACATTATTCTCAATGGTGAAAAACTGAAAGCATTTCCTCTAAGATCAAGAACAAGACAAGGATGTCCACTCTCGCCACTATTATTCACCATAGTTGCATATTCAACATATTCAGCATAGTTTCCTAGCCGCAGCAATCAGAGAAGAAAAAGAAATAAAAGGAATACAAATTGGAAAAGAAGAAGTAAAAATGTCACTGTTTGCAGATGACATGACACTATGCATAGAGAATCCTAAAGATGCCACCAGAAAACTACTACAGCTAATCAATGAATTTGGTAAAGTTGCAGGATACAAAATTAATGCACAGGGCTTCCCTGGTGGCACAGTGGTTGAGAGTCCGCCTGCCGATGCAGGGGACGCGAGTTCGTGCCCCGGTCCGGGAAGATCCCACATGCCGCGGAGCAGCTGGGCCCATGAGCCATGGCCGCTGAGCCTGCGTGTCTGGAGCCTGTGCCCCGCAACGGGAGAGGCCACAACAGTGAGAGGCCCACATAACACACACACACAAAAAAAAATTAATGCACAGAAATCTCTTGCATTCCTGTACACTAACAAGGAAAGATCAGAAAGAGAAATTAAGGAAACAATCCCATTCCCCATGGCAACAAAAAGAATAAAATACCTAGGAATAAACTTACCTAAGGAGGTAAAAGACTTGTACTCAGAAAACTATAAGACACTGATGAAAGAAATCAAAGATGACACAAACAGCTGGAGAGATATACCACGTTGTTGGATAGGGAGAATAAGTATTGGGAAAATGACTATACTACCCAGAGCAATCTACAAATTCAATGCAATCCCTATCAAATTACAATGGCATTTTTTACAGAAGTAGAACAAAAAATCTTAAAATTTGTATAGAGACACAAAAGACCCTGAATAGCCAAAGCAATCTTGAGGAGAAAAAAAGGGAGGTAGAGGAATCAGACTCCCTGACTTCAGACTGTGCTACAAGGCTACAGTAATCAAGACAATATGGTACTGGCACTAAAACGGAAATACGGATCAATGGAACAGGATAGAAAGCCCAGAGATAAAACCACGCACCTACGGTCAACTAATCTATGACAAAGGAGGCAAGAATATACAATGGAGAAAAGACAGTCTTTTCAGTGAGTGGTGCTGGGAAGCTGGAGAGCTACATGTAAAAGAATGAAATTAGAGCACTCCCTAATACCATACACAAAAATAAACTCCAAATGGATTAAAGACCTAAATGTAAGACCGGACACTATAAAACTCTTAGAGAAAAACATAGGAAGAACACTCTTTGACATAAATCACAGCAAGATCTTTTTTGACCCACCTTGTAGAGTAATGGAAATAAAAACAAAAATAAACAAATGGGACCTAATGAAAACTTGAAAGCTTTTGCACAGCAAAGGAAACCATAAACAAGGTGAAAAGACAACCCTCAGAGTGGGAGAAAATATTTGCAAACAACTCAACGGACAAAGGATTAATCTCCAGAATATATAAACAGCTCATGCAGCTCAATATTAAAAAAACAACCCAATCAAAAAATGGGCAGAAGACCTAAGTAGACATTTCTCCAAAAAAGACATACAGATGGCCAAGAGGCACATGAAAAGATGCTCAACATCACTAATTATTAGAGAAATGCACATCAAGACTACAATGAGGTGTCACCTCACACCGGTCAGAATGGGCATCATCAGAAAATCTACCAACAACAAATGCTGGAGAGGGTGTGGAGAAAGGGGACCCCCTTGCACTGTTGATGGGAATGTACTGTGATACAGCCACTATGGAGAACAGTATGGAGGTTCCTTAAAAAACTAAAAATAGAATTACCATATGACCCAGCAATGCCCTCTACTGGGCATATACCGAGAGAAAACCATAATTCAAAAAGATACATGCACCCCAATGTTCATTGCAGCACTATTTACAATAGCCAGGTCATGGAAGCAACCTAAATGCCCATTAACAGACGAATGGATAAACAAGATGTGGTACAGATATACAGTGGAATGTTACTCAGCCATAAAAAGAAACAAAATTGGGTCATTTGTAGAGATGTGGATGGATCTAGAGAGTGTCATACAGAGTGAAGTAAGTCAGAAAGAGAAAAACAAATATTGTATATTAACGCATATATGTGGAATCTAGAAAAATGGTACAGATGAACCGGTTTGCAGGGCAGAAATAGACATAGATGTAGAGAACAAATGTATGGACTCCAAGGCGGGGTGGGTGGGTGGTGGGATGAACTGGGAGATTGGGATTGACATGTATATACTAATATGTATAAAATAGATAACTAATAAGAATCTGCTGTATAAAAAATAATAAAATAAAATAAAATAAAATGTCAGGTATGATGATGGAAAAAAATTGTTTTGTTGGACTGCTCTATAAATTTCTAATGCCTTTTTTTTTTTTTTTTTTTTTTTTTGCCTCTCCATGCAGCTTAAGGGCTCTTAGTTCCCTGACCAGGGATTGAACCTTGGGCCCAGCAGTGAAATCCCTGAGTCCTAACCACTGGATTGCCAGGAAACGCCCTCTAATGCTTTTTCAGTAAAATTTTTATTTAGTTTAGCAGAATGTTCCATCTTTCAACAGAATGTTTTTAGAAAAGTTTAAGCTAATAATAAATCAGGCATTATAATATGGTTAGTGAAAATGCCCCAATCTCAAAAATTGTATAAGAGAGATTTATTCAATATATTTAAAAGGTAATACAAAAAAAGACGGTAGGGAACTTCCCTGGTGGCGCAGTGATTAAGAATCCGCCTGGTAATGCAGGGGACATGGGTTCAAGCCCTGGCCCGGGAAGATCCCACATGCCGCGGAGCAACTAAGCCCATGCACCACAACTACTGAGCCTGCACTCTACAGCCCACAAGCCACAACTACTGAGCCCCTGTGCCACAACTACTGAAGCCCGCAGGCCTAGAACCCATGCTCCGCAACAAGAGAAGCCACTGCAACGAGAAGCCCACACACTGCAATGAAGAGTAGCCCCTGCTCGCCACAACTGGAGGAAGCCTGCACGCAGCAACGAAGACCCAACACAGACAAAAATAATAAATTTATATATATATATAAAAGTTGCTATCTTATTAATCCAGAATTTGCTACAATATATTATGTGTTCAAGTGTCAACTAACCACTTTGGCCAGAATTATACATTTTAACAATGAGAACAAATCATATCACATTTAAAACTTATAATCTGTTATTAACTTTTTGGTGTATTGAACATATTACTGAATACCTAATCCAATTTCCTGAAACTTAAGTTTTATTCTCTATAGGCATATTAGGCATAGCACACCTGACACCAGTGAGCAGCGTGAAGGTTTCAGGTAACAACTTCCAGAAGTGCAGATTCCCTGGGCCTAATTCCCTAGGGGCTGAGTTCCTCCTGGAATAGGTGCGGCCTTGTCGTCGCCTAGGGTAGATGCTGCTGGCTTGGTGGAAATCGCATGGTGGGCTCAGGGTTGTGTGAGGGGTCACCCTTAGAAATCTACCCAGAGGTACCCTTGGTCCAAGTACTAGAATGCCGCAGGCCAAGCACGAAGCTGAGCAGGGACACAGCCCCATCCATCAGCCATCAGCTGCCTTCAGACCCTCTAAGCCCACAGCTGCCCCTGGACTTGGCTCCCAACCACCAGAAGCCCCAGGACCAGGCTCCACACACCAGTGCACAGGAACTAGATCCACGGCCCCCAGGACCCTGCAGCCAGAGACCGTGGTTCCCAGCTCCACCCACCAGTGGGCAGGCCCCAGCCCCAGAATCCCTGGCCTCTCGCACAAGCGAGACCGCTCCAGCCTCGGGAACAGACTCACCCATCGGCACGTGGTCACCACCCAGGGATGGGCTGGAGCTCGGCCCTACACAACAGCAAACCTGCTCTAGCCTTGGGACCAGCCTCACAGACCAAGAGGCCGACACCAGTCCCAGATACACCGCTGTCTAACAGCCTGTGGGACCCGCCCACTCGCTAGAAGGCCAGAACAAGTCCTAAGACTGGCTGGGCCCTGGAGCTAACCACCACTGAGCCTGCTCGAGCTGCACACCAGCCTCACCCACCAGTGGACAGACAGCAGTCCGAGGACTAGCACAGCCCAGCAGTCCACGGACCCAGCCCAAACACCAGCAGGCAAGGACGAACTATGGACTCGGCTGGGTCCTGACCCTGCACATCAGGATGCCGGCACAAGATTCGGGACACCCAGGACCCCGCAGCCAGCTGTGCCCAGAACAGTGGTGTGATACCAGCTCTGGTTCCCCTGGTCCCTGCAAGCAGAACCCAGGACCTGGCTCTGCCTGCCTGTGGGCCAGGAGAGCCCCGGGACTTGGCTTTACACGCCAGTGGTTGGGCACCAGCCCTGGCATCTCCTGGACCCCAACTTCACCCACAAGCGAGCCAGTGCTAGTCTCGATGTCACCCACGGTTGTCCAGCCAGCTGCCTCATTATTCTCTCCCATCAAGCAGCACTGACAGCCTCCAAGCAAGGCAGAGCCTGGCAAACAAGCAGACTGGGGGCAGCCAAGCCTACTAGACCACCTACAGTAGTCAGCCCGCCGCAGCAGAAGAGCCCAGGCAGCCCACATAGGGGGTACACCTAGAGCACGTAGTTCTAGTGACCAGGGGAGAGTGGGCAGCTGGGACACACAGGACATCTCCTACAAAAGGCCACTTCTCCAAGGTCAGGAAATGTAACTAACCTACCAGATACACAGCAATAAAAACAGTTAAGAAAAAGGAGGTGACAGAGAAACCCTGTCCAAATGAAGGAACAACATAACCCAGAAGAAGAAAATCTAAATGAAGTGGAAATAGCCAATCTATTCAAGAAAGAGTTCAAGGTCATGACTGTAAAGATAATCAGAGAACTCAGGAGAAAAATGGACGACCAGAGCAAGACGTGAGAAGTTTGTGGGGTTTTTAAGTCTTTTATTGAATTTGGTACAATATGGCTTCTATTTTGTGTTTTGGTTTTTTGGCCACGAGGCATGTGGGATGTTAGCTCCCTGACCAGGGATTGAACGCGCACCCCCTGCATTGGAAGGCAAAGTCTTAACCACTGGACCATGAGGGAAGTCCCTTAGAAGTTTTTTAAAAAGGTGATCTAGGGGCTTCCCTGGTGCCACAGTGGTTAAGAATCTGCCTGCCGGGACTTCCCTGGTGGTGCAGTGGTTAAGAATCCACCTGCCAATGCTGCAGGGGACACGGGTTCGAGCCCTGGCCCGGGAAGATCCCAAATGCCACGGAACAACTAAGCCCATGCGCCACAACTACTGTGCCTGCGCTCTAGAGCCCATGAGCCACAACTGAAGCCTGCGTGCCACAACTACTGAAGCCCGCACGCCTAGAGCCCGTGCTCTGCAACAAGAGAAGCCACTGCAGTGAGAAGCTGGCACGCCGCAGCGAAGAGTAGATCCCGCTCGCCGCAACTAGAGAAAGCCCACGCAGCAACAAAGACCCAACGCGGCCATAAATGAATGAATGAAAAGAATCCGCCTGCCAATGCAGGGGACATGGGTTCAAGCCCTGGTCCGGGAAGATCCTGCATGCCTCGGAGCAACTAAGCCTGTGTGCCACAACTACTGAGCCTGCACTCTAGAGCCCACGAGCCACAACTACTGAGCCTGTGTGCCACAACTACTGAAGCCCGCACGCCTAGAGCCCATGCTTGGCAGCAAGAGAAGCCACCACAATGAGAAGCCCACGCACTGCAACAAAGAGTAGGCCCCGCTTGCCGCAACTAGAGAAAGCCGGCACGCAGCAACGCAGCCAAAAGTAAATAAATTTATAAAAAAGGTGATCTTAAAGGACAACCAAACAGAGATGAGGAATACAGTAACTGAAGTGAAAAATACACTAAAAGGAAACAACTGCAGATGAAATGATAAGAGGAACAAATCAGAAACCTGGAGGACAGAGTACTGGAAATCACTGAAGATGAACAGAAAAAACAGGATAAAAAGAAATGAGGACAGTTTGTCTGAAACAACATCAAGCGTACTAACATTTGTGGTCCCAGAAGGAAAAGGGAAAGAGAAAGGGGCAGAGAACATACTTAAAGGCATAAAAGCTGAAAACATCAGCTCAGAAAACAGACATCCAAGTCCAGTAAACACAGTAAGCCCCAAACAGGATCAACCCAAAGAGGACCACACCGAGACTCGTAGGCGCAAAGGAAAAGCAGTCAGTTGCATACGTGGGAGCTTGCATAAGGTTATCACCTGGCTTTTCAGGATAAACTCTGCAGGCCAGAAGGAATGGCATGGTATGTTTAAAGTGATAAAAGGGAAAATCCTATAACCAAATTTACTCTACCCAGCAAGGCTCTCCTTCAGATTTGCTGGAGAGATCTAAAGTTTTATAGAAAAGCAAAACTACTGTCAGTTGTCCCAGACCCAGCCCTGTCCACCAGTGGTCAGCAGGCTGGAGGCTGGGTCCCCACTGTCCTTGGAGGACTCGGCTGGGGAAAGGGGGAAGAAAGTGTCAAACATTTTATTTTTTGCAAAATGTGATTTGGACAGGAAGGATATGTCCTACCTGCAGACACTGCTTCTGTAAAGTGCATCCTGCACGTGAGCTAATGTGGGGTGGGGCCTGCATCCCTCCACAGGCTCTGGACGAGCGCAGACACGTTTCATGCTCTCCTCCAGGAGGTGGCTGCCCCCAGGTCTCCTCCCAGAAGCCTCTCGTTGCCCCCCGACCCTTTGCTCTGGGACATTTGCCTGCACCTGTGTCCCCTCCGGGAGCCTCGAGCACACCCAGCCCTGAGCAGGTGGCTCCCTGCTGAGTTTCGTCAGCATCCATCCCAGGACCACGCACCAAGCTGGGCTTTGCAGATGCTTCCTGTGAAGGGACGGGCACCGACAGACAGGAGCACATGTGACGACGTGGAGCTATTTTACCCATGAAACACAGTCCACTCTCAGCTGACTGGCACTGACTGGCCAGGGGGTGGCAGTTGCTCTCATGAGTCACTGGGTGGATGGCCAGGGAGCTTCTCACGGGCTTCTCCCCTTCTGCAGGCTGAGACCCCTGAGCACTGGCCCAGGGAGAAGCGAGAAGATTTGGTTTTATGTTTAAGATGAATTAGAAGACATTGAAAGAGGCGTGTAGGCATTTCACAGGATGGACCTCTGTAGATGTCGTTTGCATAACAAGGGCCTAAATCATCAAAACTAGGGAAAATAACTACGCTTGAGGACAAGCAGAGGTACCCCAGAAGCAAAGGCCTTTCAGCACGTATTTCAGGTTTATGACAATGCCCTTGAGTTTGGGGTTCTTGAAAGGTGATGGGGAAGGAAGTGGGAAACAGCCTTGGGTCAGCTGGGGTTTGGGGCTGATCCACACCTTGGGGGGCCTAAAACGTAGAACTATACAGTTTTGAGCGATGTTTTTTAAGAGAAAGAACCCAGAATTACGTTGGGATCAAAGAAGGGGCTGAACAAGCGAGGACCCTGTGGTTTCAGCCTCCACAGCTTCCCAGGAAACCTGCCTCTGGTGATGAGTCAAACCCAGGGATTTGGTAAGAAAACTGCCCGCGTGTCTGCTCTGCCCCAGTAGACTGTGTGACCTTGACTCGGAACCTCTCCCTCAGATGGTGCATTGGACACAATGGGCTGTATGACCTTGACCTGGCCACCTCTCCTCTCTTGCCTTTCCCCCGCCCCCAACCCTGCCCAACGATGGGGCATTTGAAGGCCCTGTACATGTGTAAGAACAAGACAGCGACAGCACTGAGGACTTCCTCTCCAGGGAGAGATGAAAGGCGTGAGGCTGTCTAGAGGCTATACCAGATTTAAATGCTGCTGTGACTCACACTCGCATTAAGCTACTTCTTACCCGCCCAATGTGTCTCTTATTTTTGTTTCAAAGCTCATTGTGTATCACGCAAAGATACCAGTAACATGGGAAAACCTCCCATCTGATGGCAGCAGCCCGCCTCTCTGTTGGCTGCAGTCCCCCCATCCCCATCATGATCCCCACTATTCTGGCCTGGACTGTGTGTGCCCACGTGCCCGGGAGTGCACGCGTGCCGGGGTGGGCAGGCACACTCTTGGGGTTTCTCTTTCTGGAGCCCTCTGCCCTCCTTAGTTTGTGCTGAACACACGGACACACACAAGCCTCGCTGCCCAAGCTGGTGCCTTGCCGTGATGGCTTTGGTCCCAGCTCCACTGTGGCCCACCCCCATCAAAATCAAGTCAGCTTCAGGTCCAGCTTGACCCAAGGCATCAAATTATGACATCAGGAGTTACCTTATCTCTGGTTTCCATGCTGGCCTTACTCTCTGGCCTGTTAGCTACGTGTAGTGGCCCTGGCAGCCCCCCAGAGGGGAGAGAGCTTCTCATTCACAATAGTTCTGTGGTAAGTCCTGGCACAGGTTTCCTGGGACCAGGTCATATGCCCACCCTCAAACAGGTTACTGAAACAAAGGAGATGAAATCTGTTGATTGGCCAGATTTAGGTTATATGCTCACGTTTTGATTCTGGTTTTATAGAGAGTTAACTTCCCCAAACCGCATGGACCAGGAAAGGCTGGTGGTGGGGGGGGGTGTTCACGGAAAAAGGAGGTACTATTGCCATACGATGAGGAGAGACAGAGCTGGCAGGAAAGGTAGTCACAGACGCCCACTGCCCCACGCAGGGCAGTGGAGCATCCTGGGGTCTGAAGGGATGAGTTCACCCCACACCTAGTGGAAAACCCAACTCAGAACCCCCAAGAGCCACACATGCATCAGGAGTTACACAGCCTGGAGTTGACAGCCAGATGGAGACAGGGCCGGAGACAAGCAGAGCGGAAACAAGCCCAGGCTGTGCTACTGGGGATGCTGCCTGGGAGGCTGAGGTCTGGCCAGAGACACAGGTGCCCAGGGGCTGGGTCAGTACGGGGCCCAGACACCGAGGGGAAAGAGCAGGCAGGATGAGGTGCTCTGGGGGAGTCCTCCAGGGAGCTTGTTAGGAATGCAGCAACTCAGGCCCCACTCCAGACCTCCCGTATCAGAATCTGAATTATAATCAGATCCCCAGATGATTCATGTGCACTGCTCATCTAAAGTCTCACCTCTTGTCTCATAGCCCTCACAGTCAGGGGTGGTGGGACTTATGTTAGGTCTTCGGTCAGACTTTCTGGAGTGCAATGTGGCCGTGTTTATGAAGAAGCCTTAAGCATACTCATGCTCTATCATAGAACCAATATTTCTACTTCTGAGACATTACTGAACAAAATCACCAGAGGCAGGGACAAAGGATGTTATGCACGGAGATGTTCACTGCAGTATTATTTATAATCAGAAACTATTGCATATGCACAAACAGAAAAGAATGAAGTCAAGTATGGCACCTTACCCACATTGACTGTTATGTTACCACTTGAAATATTGTTTTAAAAGTAATCTATAGGGAATAGGCAAGGAATATAGTGATAAACAAGACAGACCCAGTGTCTGCCCTCTTGGAGTTGACATTCTATGGTGGAAGGCAGACAATAAGCAAGTGGACAAATGTGACAAGTACACAGAAGGAAGAAGGGGTAATGTGATAGAGAACCATGGGTGGGTTGGGGAGGTTACTTAGATGGGGAAACAGGGAAAGCATGTTCTAGGAGCTGGCATTTAAAATGAAATCCAAAAGTTGAGACGGAGCCAGCCAACAGAACAGCCAAGCAAAGACTTTCCAGGCAAAGGGAACAGGAACTACCATGATGCTGGGACGGGGGAGCTTGACTGTGAGAGGGAAGTAATGAAGGTGTGTGGCTGGAGCAGGATACCAGAGGAAGCTGGAAGCTGAGGAGGCTGAAGAGGTGAGCAGGGCCAGACCCCTCAGGCCTCCTGGGCTGTGAGTGAAGTTTGGGTTTTGTTCTAAGGGCTGAGTGTTACAAGAGTGTGTGGAGAGGGGGAGTGATACCGTAAGATGGCAGAATAGGAGGTTCCGGCCCTCATTCCCCCGCAGAAACACTGATGGTCTGACAACCATCTACAGACAAAAATACCTGTGTGAGGGCTCTGAAGTCCAGCTGAGAGGTTCGAGCACCCCAGCGGACCACAAAATGCAAGGTCAGCCATACTGTAAGGGTAGAAAACGCAGTGTCATCACCCCTCTCCCAGGCTGACAAAACTCAGAATGAAGAGAGATCCCCCAGCCCACGATTTCTCCCACAGGATAAAGAGAGAACAGGGGAGGGTCTTGCTGCCCAGCCCTCTGGGGCAATGCCTGAAAGCTCTGCTTATCTTGACGCATCCGGAACATTGAAGAAGTCAGTATGGCTCTGTCATGGCAACCACTTCCTGGCTAGTGACTGGTCAGGACAGGGGCTCGTGGCCCCGTTCTGGCCAGTGAGATCCTAGAGTTAGTCTGCAGGGGCTTCTGGGTATGGCTGGATTGTCTGGGAGAGCTAAGAACAAAGAAAACGGTGGAGGCTCATAGCAACCACCATACACACCCCCAAAGCAACAATGCCCCAAAGATGGTGCCCCACACACTCCCACAGACGGTACATGAACCTCAGCGGCCAGTGACGATCTCAGCAACCAACTGACTCTGCAGGACTGGGGGAAGGTACGCAACCTGAGACACTATTTATGTCCATAATGGGACTCAACGTGAAGCTAAGAGCTTGGTGCCAGAGAGAAATAAAAGCTGACAGGCTGAGGGCTACAAGGCTGCTGAGAAAGGTGCTTTCCATTGCATTGCAAATGTGTAATTTAATTAAAAAAAAAAAAAATCAGTGCCCTGGATGATAACAATTTGCCCTTTAAGGCCAGAATTGGCCACCTGACCCCTGGGCCCCCCTCGATTCCGGGACGTGATCGTCTGGGCACTGGGGGGCCTTACCTGGGCCCGCTGTCCTCTCAGTCATGGGCGCATCTGCCCACATGTGCACCCATGGACTGTGGTCCCTAGGGGTCAGGGCACTCCTGATGCCAGGCACTGGAGGCTCAGGTCATAAGGAAGGAATGACACATCTGTGGGGTCGCCTGTGTGCCCTCTGCAGGGATGAGCATTGCGTGTGTAGAGAAGAGCCCTGCCAGTCCCCCTCCATCCCCGTCCCTCGGGCTCCTGGCAGGCATCCTGGCGGGGGCGGGGGGAGGCACCCCCCTCTGAAGTCATAAAGGGGATGATGGGTTGGGATCCCATGCGCCTCCCCAACTCACCGGCGAGCCCCTCACGTCTAGCCTCGGTTTTCTCCTCTGTAAACTAGAACCCGGTCACCCTCGTCCTCAGACATGGGGGCACCCTGTGTATTTCAGGCGTCCTGGGGTGTAGGGGCCCCGAGGCCGGGCAGGGGGCAGGTGGGAGAGGAGAGGAGAGGAGAGGAGAGGTGTGGGTGCAGCAGGTGTGACAACAGAGCCGTCTAAGAACCGGCTGAGTGTGTGTGCTCTGACATCCAGAAACAGGCAGCTGCCACTCACAAACCCATTCATTAAGGCCACGTTTACTCTCTTGTCAGTTACAATCGTCTGTTTGAACAGAGGCCTCTGGAGTCTGTTAGCGACATCACTGCCCGTCACAGAATGGCTCTGCTCAGCTCCTAAGCACAGGGGCCTCCACACACCGCGATTTCCCATGTGTTCCTGTCTTCGCTCTCTTGCTCAGCGCCTCTCAGCAGCTCCCCGTTGCCCACGGCCTGCCCTGCTCCAGGTGTAAAAGGTCATATGAGGCCCTGCCCACCCTCCCCACCTGTGCTGTGTTCCTGCAGCAATGAACCCCCGGGGATCTGAGCCCCCAGGTCGTGCCCTGCACCTCTGGCTGTACTGCTCCTCTGCTCTCCTGTCCCCTTTTCCTGTCTTTCAGCCCTCAGCTCCCTTGTCCATTTCTCCTTTATGGCAGGATGACGTTGGTTGCTCATCCAGGGGCCTTTGCCCAGCCCACCCAGCCCTCTTCCTGTGGATGCTCAGTGTGGAGGAATCACGGTTGGTCCAACTCTGTCAATGGCAACCACTTCCCGGCTAGTGATTGGTCAGGACAAGGGCTCATGGCCCAGTTCTGGCCAGTGAGATCCTAGAGGAAGTCTACAGGGGCTTCTGGGAGAGATTTTCCTTCCTGAAAAGAAAGAGATGGGCAGGGAAGAAGGTGCCCCTTGCTTGTGGATGGAGGGTTAACTATGCAGAGGTGATGGCTGGAGTGGAGGCAGCCACCCTGCATCCACGAGGAATGATGCCAACATTCTAGTGATGGTGGAGTAGAAGGGTGAGTGGCATCTGATGACACTGTTGGGCCACCAGACCCATCTCTGGACCTCCCATCTCTCACACTGTCTTTAAACATTAAATGTTAGATGCCTATGTAGTTTAAGTCAGTCTCGGTAGGGATTTCTGTCACTTCAGCCAAACACACAACTAACCGATACAGCCTTCAAGTCTCAGTTGAAAATTCTCTGTCCTTAGCCAGTTCCCCAGCAGACTTGGGTCTCTGCCTCTGTCCCCACACCCTTCACCCGTGAAAGTAGCTCAGGCGCTAAGGTGCCCTGTCTGCCTGTCTGGCTCATCCGTATGTGGTCTGTGAACGCCTCCCGGGCAGGCCCCTGCCTTCTCTTCTCTGTGCACCCTGAGCCTGCCCACAGTGGGCTTTCAGAGCCTCAGGGACCTCACCCCACCCCACCATGGCCAGAAGCCTCCAGCCATCAAAACGCCTGTGGAGTCACTTTGGCCCAAGCAGTGCTGGGTGCCTCAGCCCTGTCACAAGAACAGGCTACACCTGTGGCTTCCCAGAGTTCAAGCAGCAGGATCTGGGGGTTCTGTCTGGTTCCACACTTCCTCACCGTAGCTCAGTCACCTCCCTTCTCTGAGCCGCAGTCTTATCCTCTAAAATGGGGACATCGATTGCTACCTTAATAGGACTAATTCCGTGAGGACTAATTTGGGTAATCCTAGAATTAACAGCTGGCCCTAAGAGATACCGCTTGAACCCATTCGGATCTCCAGATTAAACAAGAGTCTCGCGGTGTTATCTGGAATTTCTTCCCTGAAGCTAGCCAAAACCCACACAGTTGTAGTTCCAGGGTCTCCACTTAGCCAGCTGGACAGAAAACCCAAAGTGGCTCAAACAGGCTAACAAACAAGACGGGAGAGAATGACTTACGTACCTAAGTCCACAGGCAGCGGGCTTCCGGCAGGGCTGCACCTGGAGCTCAGGGACGTCAGCAGGGTCCATCTCTCCCGACCTCTGCTCTCCGCTTACTGGCGTCCTCCTCACGCAGGTAGCCCTGCCCTGATGGGAGCAAGGCGGCCACCAACGGCCACAGGCTGAGGTCACTTCCCCTCCACTCCCAACTGAGAGCTTCTCTTCCCCAGGATTTCAGCAGGAGGCCCCACCCTCGGTCCTGATTGGCCACTAGCCCAGCCCTGAGCCAATCACGGTGTCCAGGGAGGATGGAACATGCTGATTGGCCATGTGGTAGTCATGGGACCATCCTCTCCTAGAAACTCGTGAGCGGGTCACCGTCGCGGAGAGCAGGCATGAGGGTCCAGCCGCTGCGTCCTCTGTGCTTCGTTTCCTGGGATGTGCCTTCTCACATCCTCTTCCCACAACCGCATCGCCCTCTGTTTACAAAAAAACTCAGGACCCACCTCTTCCCTTCCCAAGCCCCGTTTCACCCACCCACACCAAAAAGGAGCAAGCCCTCCTCTCTGAAGACAGGATGGGGGACCCCTCCCAGGCTCACGGCTGGCTTTTAGTGTCTGATTACAGTCGTTTATTCAGTCAACAAACATCCACTGAGCGCCACCACGCGCTGCTGTGGGTTCTCAGGACTGTTAGCTGTTCTGAGTACTGGGCATCGCCCGGGGGCCTCGCAAAGGGAGTGAATTTAGTCTGAGGAAGCACCTGGGATACTGATTCACTGAATCACTTTGCTATACACCTGAAACTAACACAACATTGTAAATCAACTGTACCTCAATTTAAGAAAAAAGATAGTTTGTCATTGAAAATTGTTCTGAAAGTTGTAAAGTTTTCCGTTTCAAACGTAGATTCTTAATGTGTCTGTAATTGGCTTGGTGGTGTTTTGTGAAGTAGGCATCCAACTTAGTTTCCCATATGGATACCAAATTGTCCCGGCACCATTTGCTAAGTGGGCCTCCTTTCTCCATTTACATATTAAGAAGCCTTTTTAAAAATCCTAAGTATTAAGGACCTCAGGTCTTTGGTAATTTGTAGAGCACTTGAAGTCATGCTTCCTGTCTGTGTCTTCTCCCCTCTTTTTTTTTTTTTGCGGTACACAGGCACTCACTGTTGTGGCCTCTCCCGTTGCGGAGCACAGGCTCCGGAGGCGCAGGCCCAGCGGTCATGGCTCACGGGCCCAGCCGCTCCGTGGCATGTCTTCCCGGACCGGGGCACGAACCCGTGTACCCTGCATCGGCAGGGGGACCCTCAACCACTGCGCCACCAGGGAAGCCCTCTCCCCTCTTTTTACTGTTGCAATTCCTGGTATGTACAAGTGCCCCAGAAAGCCCGTGGATGCTTCTGTGAGGACAGGGGATGTGAGCATGGACGAGGGGCTCAGTCCATAATGACCATGTGACCGTGCCGAGCGACCCCAACATGGAGTCTGGCTGGGACTTCCTAAGGCAGGGTCTGCGTTTCTTCCTCTTGGTGTCTGGCTGTGCACCATAAGGATGGTGGATTGGGACCTGGGTCTCTGGGGCCAGCAGTGGAGAGATTAGACCCCATCGCCTGCTTTTCCATTCATTTCCCTCCTGTGGGCTCCACTGAGCTGGTGTGGAGACATTTCGGACACATTTTTCCTAACGGCCTGAGAGGTGCTCGCTGCTTTGTCTCTCCTTGTGTCTTTATTTTTATTTTTTTGAATATAGTTGATTTTCAATGTTGTGTTAGTCCTTGTGTCATTTTGACAATAAGGCATCTGTGGTTTAGCAGACTCCCCCCCTCTCACTCCTGCCAGCTCCTTGCCTTGTAGGGAGATGGAGAGCTCTCAGAGAAGCACCCCATCACACTTGAGCCTGGACCAGAGAGACACGTTCTCGCCAGGAAGTCTCCATCCCTGCTATGGGGGTTTGGAGTTATGGCTTCTGATCATGCATCCCCCCGGGCCCTTGGCACAGGCCCCACTCTGAGGTCTAGAAAGGAGGTGTCCTCCCCTCCCTGACCCACAACCAATAGCGAGCACTTGGTCCAGCCCCCTGGCTTTTCTGCCCTGCTTCTCGTCCAGCCCCATCTGGCTCCCAGGCTCCACCCTTGACCCCTGCCCACAGGGTCAGCAGGACCCAGTTCCAGGACAGTTTTACACCAGGAGAGGCTATTGGAGGCCCTCCCACACCCTGGTCTAAATAAGCCTTTCCTTGGAGCCTCACAACCCTGTGAGGAGGTACTGGTTTTGTGCCCATTTTCCAGTTAAGAAAGATGAGGCTCAGAGCCTTATGTGATTTGCCCAGGGTCACTCAGCAGGTCAGTGAGTGAGCCGGCATTTGAACCCAGGCTGTGTGGCCCCGGAATCCATGTCTCAGACTGCATGACTCAGTGCACAGGTCTTTCAGCTCCTCGGTTAAATTTATTTCAAGGTATTTTATTATTTTTCACGCAGTCGTAAATGGGATTATTTTCTTTGTTTCTCTTTCTAATGGCTTATTATTAGTGTAGAGAAATGCGACAGATTTTTGTATACTGAGTTCATATCCTGCAACCTTGTTGAATTTGTTTATTAGTTCTAATAGTTATTTTGAGGGGGAGTTTTTAGGGTTTCATATAATATCGTGTCATGATCAGTGACAGTTTTACTTATTTCTCTTCCAATTTGGATGCCTTTTATTTCCTTTTCTTGCCTAACTACTCTGGGTAGGACTTCCAATACTATGTTGAATAAAATTGGTGAGAGTGGGCATCCTTGTCTTAGTCCTGATTGTTCAGGAAGACCTTTCAGCTTTTCACCACTGAGTATGATGTTAGCTGTGGGCTTGTCTTATATGGCCTTTAGTACAGTCCATGTATAACCACTTTGTTGAGAGTTGACTTCATAAATAGATGTTGCATTTTGTCAAAAGTTTTTTCTGCATCTATGGAGATGATCATATGATTTTTATCCTTCATTTTGTTCATGTGGTGTATCACATGGATTGATTTGCCGATATTAGATCATTCTTGCATCCCTAGAATAAATTCCACTTGATCATGGTGTATGATTCTTTTAATGTATGCTTGAATTTGGTTTGCTAATATTCTGTTGAGGGTTTTTGCGTCCATGTACATCAGCATCCTTCTTGACATTCTTAAAATCCAAATGTAAAATGTTGTCTCAGTGAAAAATTACAGTTAAATGCAAAAATATCAAGAAAGTGAAAGTCCTTAGAAGTAAATGGTAATAAGGCATAACAGATGAAAGGAACAAGGACTCCAAATAACTTACTTTTCATAAGAATGTTAGCTCTCCAGAGGAATTCTCCTTAAAATAAATTTAAAAGGCACGCTTTAGGTTAAAATTTAAAACTTTTTTTGGCACTATATTTCTATGGTGAGACTGAAACATGTAATTTATGTATAAGATATTAAGGAATACTATGCAGCTATTAAAATCATATTTTCAAAAAGTTTTAATGACATGGATAAGTACTAATATAAAGTGAAAAAGGAACCAGGAATACAGGATGATCCCATCTAGTTTAGATGAAAGTATAGCTATGTTGAGTGACAGTTTTCAAATTTTAAAAAATGGTTTAGTGTTAATACAATCGGAAGGATTCCATAAATATACTTTGGTTTGCTATTCTGTTTTCTTTCAACCAGACACACAGAGCTGTGATGCAGACCAGGTATTACCAACACTCCAACCCCACCCGCTGTGGGTCCTGAGAGGCATTGACTTTCTGTCCTGGAGCCCACTGCCTGACTCAGGGGCTCTCTAAATGCTCCCTGATATACTGCACTTGGGAAGAAGCCTATTTTTCCATAGTGTGAAATAACAAGACAATTGCTTCCACTAGAAGATCCCCCGAAAACACTGAATCTTACAAATTTGGTTTTATCTACCTGCAATCCTGTGAAGATGTCTGAGTTTAGATGTGGCTTCTTTTGCCACAGAACCAGGAAACCCTGAGCACTCCTGCCATTTCTCATGTGACCATCAGAGGGCAGTGTGTGGCTATTTGTGACAATCACACAGTCCCTAGTTAATCTTCCTCAGAACATGTTTTATATCCTTAGAGGATTTCTTTAAGAATTATTTAATTTCCTTTTATTCTTCAATCCTTTTGAATCTAATGAAAACTCCTTACAAATAACAACTAAAGGGATTGCACTGAATGGGCGGTGCCCCTCCTTACACATACAGACACATAAAATTATGAGTGTCTGAATGATGGTGGAATCTTGCCTGACATAAAATTTAAAAACTCGTGGCTAAGACTCTGCGCTCTCAATGCAGGCGGCCCGGGTTGGATCCCTGGTCAGGGAACTAGATCCCACATGCCGCAACTAAAAATCCCACACGCAGCAACATTCATACACCTCCTTACTATGCTGCCCCAGATCATTTCTCCAGAAGGGCTTCCTAGTCTGCAAGCGTACCCGCTCCTGTGTCTGCAAGTCACTCTCAGCTGTTCCTGCCCTATTTTTTAGCAATTCACTTTTCTCCCTGAAAGGTTTTATTTGGAGACTTAATTTTTTTCTGGACACTTTCTTTACAGAAATAATCAGGGAAACTGCAGCAGTATATGTTAAACATACATAATACTTTTTTTTTTTTTTTTTTTTTTTTTTGCGGTACGCGGGCCTCTCACTGCCGTGGCCTCTCCCGCCGCAGAGCACAGGCTCCGGACGCGCAGGCCCAGCGGCCATGGCTCACGGGCCCAGCCGCTCCGCGGCATGTGGGATCTTCCCGGACCGGGGCACGAACCCGTGTCCCCTGCATCGGCAGGCGGACCCCCAACCACTGCGCCACCGGGGAAGCCCCATAATACTTATTTTTAAGTAAGTTATGTAAATGTTACTGAGTCCAAGCTCGCTCTGCTCCCCACAAGACAGGCCAATAATTCGGGAGACGAGGTGTTGACGCAAGGAATAGAGACTTTATTCCGAAAGCCGGCAGACCGAGAAGATGGTGGACTAGGGTCCCCAAAAAAACATCTTACCGGGTTCTGGATGCCAGTTTCCTGTATAGAACAGAGAGGGGGAGGAGGCGAGGAAGTAAAGTAAAAAGGCCTTTAGTTTTGCCTGGCTTGGCCAGCGTCGGGGAGGGGATGTGTTAATTTCTTCTTTTCTGCAGCCGTTCACAGGTGGGCAGGGTCAGATTGTCTCCGAGTGAACTGAACAAAGGCACTTTAGTTTAACATTCACATAGAGGGGCAGGGTTCCCTGAGGCAGGCCATTGTGTACAATTATAATAACAAAAGCAATGAAAAGCAAAGGTTAAAGTCAAAGAAACAGATCTAATGTGGGGTCAGAGTTGGCTCTTCCCTGTTACACAAACACGTGGCAGGAGCAATTCTATTGCCTGACAGTCTTACGGACCAGTGAGGGCAGAACCAAAATTGCTTTTCACACATGAGACACTTACATCTTTGCTATATAGTATTTTAATAACCACTACTTTCAGGAATTTTGAACTTTTAAATAAAAGTGCCAGGTCAACATTTAGAATGTTTGTTAAAATGTTTAATGTTTGTTAAAAAGGCTTTTTAAAACTGCCTTTATTGTAGATGTAAGAATGCATGATTCTCAGAATCTTTGAGTAGTTTCTCTCTGTATAGTATAGAAGGCTTCAATTGAATGAAAATGTGTGCCTCTAAATATCTTTGAAAGAAAACACTAATATTATGTCTTTTTCAACTAGAGTGATTTACTAAACTAGCTTTTGGAGGAATCATTTTGTCATCTCCTTGCCGCAATAAAACTTCATGCGGTTTCCAAAACCTGAAATTCTGTATCTGTCTACATTCCCTGTGACCAGATCTGAACTGATACAAAAATAATAATAATCAATAGCGATTACAAGCTTTGAAGTCACTGCACTAAGTGCGTAGGGCAGGCTGCCCAGCCTCTCTTCATGTGATAGCTCCCAGTCTTGGAAAAGGCCGATGCTAAATAAATTGTTCACTGGTTTGCCCAAAGGCTCACAGAATGCCCTTTGTCCTCAACTATAAAAGTCATGGAAAGAAAATGTGAAGACTCAAGGTCTTCATCTAGTTTCCTCCAAACAACCCATCAAGCACAATCTCCCTTCTCTCGAAACTTCTGTTGCACTTACACTCTGTGTCACTCACTCTCACAGTAAACCATACCGTCTTTCCTTTCTCTGTGTTTGTCTTCCTGCCACAGTCTCCTGTGTTATTGCTAGCGGCAGGGTCCATAGACTACACTCTCTTTGCTTTCCTTTTCAGCTCTTGGTGCGATGTGAATGGGAGGAACATGAATTCATTCGACAAACATCTGCTGCATATCTACCATGCTCCAGGCACTGTAACTGGAGATACAATCGTAAACGAGAAAAGAGATTGCAGAGAACTGAAATCTCGAGGGAGAGACAGGCAAGCAAACAGGCAGGTACCATCAAATGTGATGCGTGGTACTTGAAGCCAGCAGTGGGGACATGAGAGCACATTTGGCGGGATTCGAGCTGGTTGTAAAGAGTCCAGGATGAGCTCTGGACGAAGTGACTTCTAACAACCAATCTGGAGGTGCGTAGGACTCAGCACAGTGAACAAGGGTTGAGGGAGCTGAGGAGTTTTCCGTAGTTTAAATTGCATCCCAGAGGTGAGAAAGACCAGAGCACATTAAAGGGCAAGAAATGCATCAGTAGACTTGGAGTTTACAGTCGTGGTGAGGACTGGAGATGGAAGATGAAGCTCTAAAAATGAGCCGAGACCAAGAGACACATTAGGATATTTGGTCTTGCATCTTCAGGGTAACGGAGGTCTGGGAAAGGTGCTGAGTGAGCGTGTGACAGATGGTGGCTGGTCTTCGGAAAGGTCTTTCTGGCTGCGCTGCGGAGAGATAGCGGGAGGGGGGCTGCGGCGGAGATCCAGGTGAGAGCTGGGCTGTGGCGGATCCGGATGAGGGCCGGGCTGTGCGGATCCGGTGAGGGCGGGGCTGCGGCGGGGATCCGGGCGAGGGCGGGGCTGCGCTGGACCGGGGCGGGGGATGCGGAGGGGTTACACTGGCTTCCGATTTGCAGGTGGAGTAAATGGGAAAGACTAGGTGGTGATTGTTCTGGAGGCTGTGGGAGAAGGAGGAAAGGCAGGAGGATACCCGTGTTTCCAGGTTAGTCAGCGGCACGTAGGCTAGTAACTCTAGAGCAGGACTGCGGTCCTCAGGATGTGGGCCAGCAGCGTTCGCACCACCCGAGAACTGATGAAAAATGCAAATTCCCCAGCTCCACCCCGGACCCAGTGAGTGAGAAATGTCCGCGGAGGAGACCGGCGACCTGCGTTTTAACCACCTTCCAGGGATTCTGGAGCGTGCTTAAGCTTGTAAACCAATGCTTTAGCTCGTGGGTCGTCCAACTGTTTTGCTCAGGACCCTAAAATATGTTTGAAAAGATATGTACAATTCACACGTTTTAAATTTGACATCCAAACATTTTATTTTTACATATAAACAGTTGCAAAGGATGTAAGTTCTAGCATATTAAAAAATACTGTGCCTTGTACCCCAATAAAGATGTTAAAAAAATACTGTGCCTTTTAAATACAGCCCATGAAATCAAAATACTCTAGCAATTTGGTACCCACCATTGCACATTGAGAAGATAAACAAGCTCTCTCTCTTTTTTTTTTTTTAACAGTTTAGCAATTCCAAAATGTCCCTTCATTCCTTGAACATTCACATCCTTTTAATTTCCATAACTGAATTTTATACTATATTCTATTAATCAACCCACCATACTTATTTGCAACAAAAATATGAATGTAATAAAATATTCATACTCAATTTAGATATAATTTTAGTATATAATTGATAAAATAGCATAACTTTTACAATTTTGATAATAACTATTAAACATAAAAAGTAAAATTTTTTTTTCCTCGCCCCCTCCCAAAAGTAAAATATTATTGAAATATATCTCCTAATGAGATGAGTAGGGCTTTTAAAATTTAATTCACGTATCTGTGGATAAATATTACATATTAATAAAATAAGCTTCAGCATCAGTTCTACTCATATTTTTCTTTTTATAATTCAAATTAAAAAAAAACAACCAAACACCCTGCTCATATAATAAGTAGAGGGAATGAAAGTTTTATTATAGCAATTCTACCTAATTCTCTGAACTCCTAGGATATACGCCAAAATATTATAGAATCACCCATCATAAAAATGTTTAGTAATCTAGGGACTTCCCTGGTGGTCCAGTGGTTAAGACTCCACACTTCCAATGCAAGGGACGCAGGTTTGATCCCTGGTCGGGGAACTAAGATCCCACGTGCTGCACGGCCAAAAAAAAAAAAAAAAACAAAACAAAAAAAAAAAATTTAGTAATCTAGATTGCCCCTGCTATTCTGTTGAAAGTAAAGAAGTAGAAATTACCCAACTTGCAGTGGAATTTACTGCTCAATCTTCAGAATTATCAGAATTTTTCATGAGATACTGAATACACAGACAATGGCCAGATCATATTTGACAACAGTCTCTGACCCACAACCTCTGCACAATTGGCCCAGAACAGTCAGGACTTGTCAGTGGTCGGTGACGGCAGCTTCCCTCTTCCTGCTCATCTGTTTTGCCTTTCAACCCAGGACTAGCCAGAGGCAAACATAGGCATACCCTGGAGATACTGTGGATTCCGTTCCAGACCACATGAATAAAGCAAAAAATAAAGAAAGTCACACAAAGTTTTTGGTTTCCCAGTGCATATAAAAGTTATGTTTAGATTATACTGTAGTCTATTAAATGTGCAATAGTATTATGTCTTAAAAAAAGTACATATCTTAATTTTTTTTTTTTTTTTTTTTGCGGTACGCGGGTCTCTCACTGCTGTGGCCTCTCTCGTTGCGGAGCACAGGCTCCGGACGCGCAGGCTCAGCGGCCATGGCTCACGGGCCCAGCCGCTCCGCGGCATGTGGGATCTTCCCAGACCGGGGCACGAACCCGCGTCCCCTGCATCGGCAGGCGGACTCTCAACCACTGCGCCACCAGGGAAGCCCCATGGTAAACATTTTTTAAGTGTACTTATAAGTCCTCTAAATTGCAACCTTTGAGCATCCAAAGATGCTATCCAGAAAATAAAGAGCCCACAGAATGGAAGAAAATGTGTCTACATTTGATACCCGGTAAGAGTCTGTTCTTCAAAATATATCCAGAACTTTTACCGCCTATCGACAAAAAGACAAACAACCCAATTTTTTAAATGGAAAGGACTTGCATGGACACATTCTCCAGACAAGACATACAGATGGTCAACAAGTACATGAAAAGACGTCAAACATCAGTAGTCAAGATGGAAATGCAAATTAAAACTACAATGTGATACCCCTTCATACACACTAGAATGCTTACATGAGAAAAAACCTAAAAATAACAAGTGTTGGCAACAATGTAAAGAAATTAGAAACCTTCAACATTACTTGTGTAAATGTAAAATGGTGCAATCTATGTGTACAATACCTTGGCATTTTCTCAAAAACATAAACATGCCATTACCATATGGTTCAACAACTCCACTCCTAGATAAATACCCACAAAATGGAAAAAAACAAGTGTTCAAACAAAAACTTGTACACCAATATTCAGAGCAGCACTGTTCACAGTAGCCCAAGGTAGAAACAATTAAAATGTCCATCAGTGAGATAAGCAAAATAGCATAGATCCATAAGCTGCATTATTCTGCCACATAAAGGAATAAAGCAAGATGGTGCAGCCACTGTGGAAAACAGTAGGGCAGATCCTCAGAAACTTAAACCTAGACTTAATGAATAATCTGTCAATTCCTTTCCACAGTCTATATCCAAAATATTTCAAGGCAGGGACTGGAAGAGATATTTGTACACTCGTATTCATAGCAGCATTATTCACAACAGCCAAAAAGTTGAAGCAACACAAGTGTCCTTTGGCAGATGAATAGATAAACAAAATGCGGTACCTACACAATGGAACATGATTCAGCCGTAAAAACTAAGGAAATTCTGACACTGCTACAAAGTGGGTAAACTTTGAAGTCATTATGCTCAGTGAAACAAGCCAGACACAAGAGGACAAACATTCTATGAGGTGTCCAGATAAGTCAAATTCAAAGACAAAGGAGAATAAGATTGCCAGGGGTTGAGGGCGGTTAGTGTTTAATGGTTACAGTCTCACTTGGGGAAAATGAAAAGGGTCTGGAGATGGATGGTGAGGATATCGTTACAACAATGTGAATGTAGTTACTGCCATAGCACTGTGTACTTAAAATGGCTTAAATGGTAAATGTCATCCGTTTTTAATCACCATGAAAGAAATGAAGAACTGTTACATGTTACAACACGGATATACATTGAAAACATCCTAAGTGAAAGAAGCCCTACAGAAAAGACCACCCAGATTGGACTCACGCTGTGTGCTTAAATCCATGAAGGTTTTGAAAATGAGGGAAAGTCTCAGTAACTGTTCCAAACGAAACCAAAAACAAAAACAAAAAACTGGATCAGGATGGAAAAAGTCATTTCCACACAGTTGAGGCGGCTGGTGAAAGTTGAGGTGGGCCTGTGGATTGGATTATGACGTGGAAACCATAATGATTCCTCATTTGGGGGTTATGTGCTGGTTCCCTGGGAGGGTATCCCAGTTTGGGGTGAAACACGCTGCGGTATTTCGTGTGAATGTGGAAAACTTTGTACTGCTGCTGTTTAAAGTTTTTTATACTTTTGAAATTTACTAGAAAATTATTTTTCAAAACAACCATGTCAGTATCACGCCAGAAAAACAGAAAAGACATCCAAGTTTGTCATAGAGGCCAAGCCCTACCCAGATCCAGTTCACCTACAAGTGATGAGACTAATCGCCCTTGGAGGCGTCCACATGTTACTAAGAGCCACTATGTCTTGGGTGCTAAGAATGGCCTGGATGTAGTCGAAACAGTGGGATATCTGAATTCTAGTTTTCCACATCCAACCACCAAAAAACTGTTAGAACTAATAAATGAATTCAGTAAAGCTGCAGGATACAAAAATCAACACACAAAAATCAGTTGTGATTCTATACACTAACGAATCATCAAAGAGAGAAATTAGGAAAACGATCCCATTTCCAATTGCATCCAAAAAAATAACTAGGAGTAACTTTAACCTCGGATGTGAAGGACCTGCACACTGAAAACTGTAAGATGCTGATGAAAGAAACTGAACAGACACAAATAAATAGAGAGATACCCTGTGCTCATGGGTGAAAAGAATATTGTTAAAACGTCCATTCTACCCAGAGCAATGTACACATTCATGCAGTCACTATCAAGATTCCAATGACACTTTTCACAGAAACAGAACAATCCTAACACTTGCGTGGAGCCACGAAGTACCCCAAATAGCCAAAGCGACCCTGAGGAAGGAGAACAGGCTGGAGGCATCTCACTCCCTGATTTCACACTATGTTTCGAAGCTACAGTCACCAAAAAAGTGTGAAATTGGCACAAAAACAGGCACACAGACCAGAGGAACAGAGCAGAGAGCCCAGGAATCGACCTACAGGTATGTGGTCGATTAACTGACAAGAAAGGAGCCGAGAACATACACCAGGGAAAGGACAGTCCTCTCAATATACGGTGCTGGGAAAACCGGACGCCACACGCCAAAGAACAACACTGCACTCTGTCTGCACCACACACAATAGTGAATAAAACCCCACAACTTTCCATATTAAGCCCTTCCTCTCCTGGGTCCTCTGAAGACAGACACCCTCAGCGGTCAGCCACGCACAGGAACCTTCTCCCCACTCTTCTTCACCTTTTCCCTCAGCGGCATCACTTCCCGGCAGGTCCTGAGGAGACCCGGCTCCTCTCAGCATGAACTGGACCCCACAGTGTCCCAAAGCTGAAGCCCCAGCGGTTCCTGATGAGACCCGGCTTCCGTTAGTGTGGACTCGACCCCGGCTTGTCCCGAAGCCCCGGCATTCGGTATGGACTCAGCCCCGCATGTTCCAGAAGCCAAAGCCCCAGTGGGTTCTGAGGAAACGGGGCTCCCATCAGGGGTGAGTGGAGCCAAGTAGGCGGGCAGAACCCGCGTTCCCGGGGCGGGTCAGGGAGGCGGGCTCACGTTCCCTGCCAGCCAATGGGAACGTGCAGACCAAGCTGCCCTCACAGTTCAGTGGAGGCCCCGCCCCTGAGGGCAGTTCTGCTGAATCCATTAAACTGCAGAAATTCAAATTGAAATAGAGCCAAATATTCCATGACTTCTCCTAAATAGTTAAGGAACAAGTCATTGGAAACCATATGGAATTAAAAAAAAAACACCAAAAGATTTATACAATCTGAAGAGAAACCAGAGTATACCATATGGAATAAAATAAACATAGACTCAAACTTTAAAACTTACACCAGGGGCTTCCCTGGTGGCGCAGTGGTTAAGAATCCGCCTGCTAATGCAGGGAACACAGGTTGGAGCCCTGGTCCAGGAAGATCCCACATGCCGCGGAGCAGCTAAGCCCGTGCGCCACAACTACTGCCTGTGCTCTAGAGCCCGCAAGCCACAACTACTGAGGCCACGTGCCACAACTACCAAAGCCCGCGCGCCTAGAGCCCGTGCTCCGCAACAAGAGAAGCCATTGCAATGAGAAGCCCACGCACCACAACGAAGAGTAGCCCCCTCTCGCTGCAACTAGAGAAAGCCCGCGCACAGCAACGAAGACCCAACGCGGCCAAAAAATAATAATAACAAATAAATAAAAAGTACACCAAATTCACTCAAATTTATTAACAAACATTTAAAATGCAAAACTCTCAAAATTATAGAGATAAATAGGGAGGAAAATCTACATGACCTTGGGTTAGGTCTATAGATCGTGAGCTTTGAGTTTTAGTACACAGCACACAGAGTCAACCCAGAAAAGAAAAAATGTGGTATTGTAGACTTCATAAAATGAAAGATTTCTATTCTGAAAAATCTTATTCAGAAAACCAAAAGACAAGCCACAAACTGGAGGAAAAATATTTGCAAAACACATATCTGATAAAGGATTTCGACTTAAAATATACTCAATACAAAGAACTATAAAACAACTCCATAAAAAATGGGTAAACATTATATACGACGTTTAATAATATCATATATGCTCAACAGCATATATGATCAGGGAATTACAAATTAAAATCATGATAAAGACACAGACCTACTAGAGAATGGACTTGAGGATATGGGGAGGGGGAAGGGTAAGCTGCGACAAAGCGAGAGAGTGGCATGGACATATACGCACTACCAAACTTAAAATAGATAGCTAGTGGGAAGCAGCCGCATAGCACAGGGAGATGAGCTCGGTGCTTTGTGACCACCTAGAGGGGTGGGATAGGGAGGGTGGGAGGGAGGGAGACACAAGAGGGAAGAGATACGGGAACATATGTATATGTATAAATGATTCACTTTGTTATAAAGCAGGAACTAACACACCATTGTAAAGCAATTATACTCCAATAAAGATGTAATAAACTAAAATAAAATCATGAGGTATCACACCACACCTATTAGGACTGCGAAACTCCAAATATATCCATTGCTGGAGAATGAGGAACAACAGGGGCTCGCCCTCATTGCTGGTGGGATGCATCTACAGCCACTTTGTGAGACAGTTTGGCAGTTTTTCCCAAAGCTAAACAGGTCTCACCTTGGGATCCAACAATCGTGCTTCCAGGATTTAGGCAACTGCTTTGAAGATCTATGTCCAAGTGCAAACAAGGATGCAATTATACACAGCAGCGCTGCTCATAATGGCTTAAAACTTGAAAAAAATGAAGATGTCCTTCAATAGATGAATGCATAAGCAAATTGGGGTACATCCTTGTCAAGGGGAGCAGAATATGCCACCCCAAAATATGTCCCTTTGGCATAAGGATTATTTTGGTCTGATTAAAGTAAAAAAAGAAAAACTGGGACTTCCCTGGTGGTGCAGCGGTTAAGACCCCGAGTCCCCAGTGCAGGGGGCCTGGGTTCAATCCCTGGTCAGGGAACTAGATCATCCCACATGCATGCCACAACTAAGGGTTCACATGCTGCAACTAAGGAGCCCGCAAGCCACAACTAAGGAGCCCGCCGGCCGCAACCAAGAGCCAGCGCAACAAAATAAATAAATAAAATTTTTAAAAAAAGAAAAGAAAAACTGAGTAGAGGTTTCCCTTTTGTGAAGTACATTTATATTTATTAGGGAAATCTCCACGTGTAAGGGTGTGTCCCTCGTTGTACTGGAAACAGAAGGATGATTCAATCTCAAGAGACTCTTACCAGTGGAGAAGTCTTGACTTAAATCCACATAACAACCATACTCTTGTTTACTGTGCTTTGTGTGATAACCTGCCATCACTGGCTTCTCCCCTCCCCCAAGGTCCTTCATTTGTTTTTAGCCGAAGATGGTATGTAAGGTGATGGCTTTGGCCATTTCAGGGAGTGACTCGGTTTTCCTGGGTATCTCTCATATATTCAGGAGGTAGGCATGCTATTAAAATTCTTACAGGGGAATCTCAGTCAAGAGCCTATAAGGGTAGAGGGAAAACTGGTTTTCCTCCGATACACAGGCAATGGAATACTACTCAGCAACAGAAAGAAATGAGCCATCAACCCATGGGAAGACATGCATGAATCTTAGGTGCATATTGCTGAGCAGAAGAGTCCAGTCTGAGGAGGCTGCACACAGTATGACCTCATTTGTATGACATTCTGGAAAAGACAAAACTACCTTTACAGGGCTTCACTGGTGGCGCAGTGGTTGAGAGTCCGCCTGCCGATGCAGGGGACACGGGTTCGTGCCCCCGTCCGGGAAGATCCCACATGCCGCGGAGCGGCTGGGCTGGTGAGCCATGGCCGCTGAGCTTGCGCGTCCGGAGCCTGTGCTCCGCAACGGGAGAGGTCACAGCAGTGAGAGGCCCGCGTACCGCAAAAAAACCCCCCCAAAACCCAAAAAAAAGCCCTACATTTAACTATAGATGATAAGCAGATAATGGGGTGGGGCGGGTTTGAAGTATTCCACGTGATATTTTAGGAAGGATACCTGTCACTATGCATTTGTCTAAGCCCATAGATGTGTATAGCCCAAGGGTTCAATCATAATCTACTCAAATTTAGTTATTTAGGATGTAGGAGTGCTGCAGGATGGAATACACAATGCGACAGAATCCAACTATATTAGAAATGTATGGAAGGTGCTGACCTAAGTTAACTTTGGAAATGAATGGAATCTGTAGACTAAAGGCAAAATGGACCATACATAAACAGTGGGCTTTATTTTATGGAGTTCTTTCCGGGGTGTCGTCATTAACAATTCTGAAACCTCTGCACATAGATAAATGGCACATGGTGGGCGCCAGGCTCCTGGTTTTGGTGAGGCTGGAGATAGATGGGCTCCAGGTTAGGCACTTACAACTGGCCTCCTGTTTACATTTCTTGGAGCAGAAAAAAGTGGGCTTCAGGCCGGACGCTTACAACTAGCCTCCTATTTGCATTTCCTGAGACAGGAGGGGTGGGCTCCAGGTTAGGCATTTACAGTCAGCCTCCTGTTTGCTCTCCAAAATGAAGTAACAACAGACACAGGGTAAAGAGTCAAGCTTTGTCTCCTGAGGACATTTTAAGACAGCAGTCATGGCATGTGTCCATCTTGGCTGAGAGATGCCTTCGCACCTAGGGGGCGAAGGAACGTGTAGACATTCCTACCCTAAGAAAAGGTCCCACCTTGCCCCCAGCTGGATTCCACCTCAAAGAACGGGGTCAGGGGCTTCCGTGTGGCTCAGTGGTTAAGAACCCGCCTGCCAATGCAGGGGACACAAGTTCGAGCCCTGGTCGGGGAAGATCCCACATGCCACGGAGCAACTAAGCCTGTGCGCCACAACTACTGAGCCTGCACTCTAGAGCCCGCGAGCCACAACTACTGAGCCCGTGGGCCGCAACTACTGAAGCCCACGCACCTAGAGCTCACGCTCCACAACAAGAGAAGCCACCCCAATGAGAAGCCCACGCACCGCAACGAAGAGTAGCCCCCGCTCACCGCAACTAGGGAAAGCCCGCGTGCAGCAACGAAGACCCAACACAGCCAAAAAATAAATAAATTAATTAATTAATTTTAAAAATGGGGTTCACTTTACCCCTCCTAACCATAAACTTGGCAACAGTTTGTAATAAAATGAAAGGAACACAGAAGCACCCTGAAGCACCCTGAAGCACCATGCGTCCCCGGGCATGACCTTGAGCTCACCTGTGCTTCAGTTCAGCCACCTCGCTCGTTAACAGGGACAGGGCTGCGAATGGCAGGGCCACAGAGCTGTGTCTGTTCAAGTTAGGGTCACCTGAATGACCCGTGTGAAAGGCTGAAGTCTGATCCACAGACCACAGAGCAAGTGTGTTTCGTGAGCATTTAGATTCTAAGACAACATCACATTTCCCACCAGGACTTTGGAACCTTGGTCTTCAATGATAGGCTCCTTCTGTTCTCCCCTCCCATTCATTTTGCAAAACTCAACTGACTGCCTTCCCAGCCGTTACTTGCAACCTGGAGTCCTGCAGGTTGGGTCTCCGTCCCTGAGAGCCAGGCTGGCCTTGGGAACCTCTGCTCAGGGGCAAGGTCTTGAGGATGTGAGGGCAGCCCCCTGCAGGCTGGGCTCCCGCTCTGCGGAAAGTGAACGGGCACCAGGCGGGTCAGGAGGGCGAGAGGCTGGTCCAGATGATGCCACGGTGCTCGGGCAAGTCTTTCCGAATTTCAGTTTCCCCATCTCTAAAAATCAAGGACTGGGCAACGGCAACCTTAAAGGACCTTCCAGCTTGAAACTATGGTCCTTCTCTAACACTGAGACATGTGGTCTCCCCAAGTTCCTAAGCTTTGTTTTCTCCATAAAAACGACGTGTGAAGTACTTGCAGGAACATTAAGGTACAAGCCTTCAGGGGCCACGTAACCTTTAAACTCCACACAGATCATATTTTAAAATCTTCTCGCTAAAGCTTTTCTTATGTGAAGTGAGCCTCAGTTTTTGTGATGCAGGTAGAGCACTGAGGCCTCATCTGTCTTGGGGTCTTTCCTAGCAGCCTGATAGCACTCCCTCCTCCATCAGCTTCAGCAGCAGCTAGGGAGTATAACCAGGCTGACGGGGTTTCCTCAACATCTCCAACAAGGAACCAAGTGGACCAATACTCAGGGGGAAGGACAGCCAGGACACCAAAGTGTCTATTTGCTAGCTGCTCCTTCTAAAGACCAACACTACGCCCTGGAGCAGTGCCAGCAATTAACCTGGCCCCCACTGGCCAGAGACTAAGACGGAAATTACAGAGAGCATAGAAAAGCCAGAGGTTTACAAAGATAGAACAAGGGACTTCCCTGGTGGTGCAGTGGTTAAGAGTCCACCTGCCAATGCAGGGGACACGGGTTCGATCCCTGGTCTGGGAAGATCCCACATGCTGCGGAGCAAGTAAGCCTGTGCTCCACAACTACTGAGCCCACATGCCACAACTACTGAAGCCTGCGCACCTAGAGCCCACGCTCCACAACAAGAGAAGCCACCGCGATGAGAAGCCCCTGCTCGCCGCAACTAGAGAAACCCCACGCGCAGCAACGAAGACCCAACACAGCCAAAAATAAATAAATAACATTATATTGAAAAAAACCAAAAACAAAGATAGAACAGGCTTCCCTAGGAGGCATGTAAGTTCTCTGTCCTCAGAGGTGTTTAAGCCCAGGCTGCTCAAACCCCGAGTGGCAGGTTGAGGGCAGAATGTCTGGACCAGGTGACTAAAAGGCCCCTTCTCAACTGTTGCATCTTGTCATTGTAATGCCTGAGAGCCTTCAGGTGATTTCCATGCAGCAACAACTCTGGGATCCACGGTCGGGCCCCTGAGTTAGTTCCCTCCCCTACTTCCTCCTTTCTAACAGGCAGGTGCCCTGCAAGAAGGCAGCAAAAATTCCCACAAAATAAACAGCTGAAATGCCAAGGTTAGATGCAGCGTTCTAACTGCAAACAATTATTAACATCTGCTCCCTGGAAGACTAGCTGTGCCTATTTAGCGGAGTCAGGAACATCTAACAACTTGGCAGCTGTACCACATAAGTGAAATTCCTCTTCCTTTTACACCACTGGTCTTGAATCCCTTGGCTGCAATCTTTCAAGGGGTTCAGCTATGATCTTTCTCACATGCTGTTGCCAACCTAAGAGTTTGTTCATTGAAATAAGAAGTCTGTCCGTTTGTTTTTTAAAAAAACCTTAAAACGAAGCCACACGAATGGCAAGATGTGACACCCTTCAGGGCATATGAAAGAAGCACAGCAGGCCGGAACCGAGGCAGGAGCCGTGCTCTCTAAGAAGACAACGCCAGTTCTGGACGGCACATGCCAGTTTTGCCCAGAAGCACCAAGCGGAGAGAAGGCCGTGTTGCAACCTTACAGGTGGAGACAAGCGCAAGTCCTTGACAGGTGGTTTAAAAATGCAGACAGCCACGGTGAGGGCTGCTTTCCCCAAGCACCACTGCTCCCCAAAGCCAGACGGGGTTGCTTTAGAGGGTCGGCCACCTCTAAGAGGCAGAAGCCTCCTGCCCCAGATCCAGCTGTGGGAAACTGCAGAAGAGGCTAAGGCACGTGGCTTAGTGGTCTGATGAAAGAACAGATTTCTGCACCCAAGAAAAACATGAGTTCAGAGAGCTTTGTCTCTCCCCTCACCTGACATGCTTTCAGAGGTTGAAAAGACACACACAACCTCCGCTTTCCAAAGGACCTCTCCTTAGAGGAAAAACAGCATGGGACTGCGTGCGCACAGCACTGGCTGAGGGTGAAAAGCGTCCCAGGCTTCCCGCGGGAATGAAAGCACTCTTCCAGACACACCTGAACAGATAGAGCCTAACATCACAGCTTCTTGTCCAGAGTCTCTCAAGTGGGAACACAGATCTGCTGTTGAAGAGACGGTGACGTGACCTACACATCCACAACTGTGGCTCAAACATCTGACGGCTACATTTTTTTTTCCCTCAATAGTATGTGGATATTTCCAGGGAGCAGGTTACCAATGCCTTAACCCCATCTGCCCCCAAACTCCAGCCTGATAACAAAACACTCCCCTTGACAAAGGGGGTTCGGTGTTTGATTCCTTCAAACCCTTTCTAAACTCAGCTTCTTAGGAAAAACCTCCATAAGCCACATACTTTAGAGCCTTCTTGGCGCCTCCATACCAACAGCCTTCAGCTGTGGGCAGTGAGACGCTCTCTGAATACGCACTGAACCTGCACGACTGCAAACACAGAGAGCACCCCGACGTGCCAACCATGGTCAGGTGTATGAAAATACGATCCCCTCAGAGTCTAGAGGATGCTCTCTGTACATTCAATTATGCATATTTTAAAAGGCTGCAATCTGCTAGACATGCATCGTGAGCACTGGCGAAAGCGTGGCTGCCACGGACACACCACGTTTTATTTAGTGAGAGTGGCGTCCTTGTCCACGGAAAGCACGCTCCATGGAACCGAGAACTTGGGCCCCTCCACCTCCCCGCTTGCGGGGGGGTCTGTTCTGACTTCTCTGGGTGGCGCTCAGGTGAATCCATCCGTGAGACACTAAAACGCTCCACCAGGCCAGGCTGTCCACTGCTGCTTTTATTCTTTGAGGCTTAAGAAAGAACTCAGAATTAAAACTGAGTAAGAAGGTGATACCTTTGAACACAATATATGTCAAGATGGTCAGAAATTAGAATTCAAGTCCTTTCTTCTCTTTCCTTCCTACTCCCTGTTCACACTCTCTGCTCCCCCAACACACTGACTAGAAAATGTTGCAAAAGCTTGCTTTTGGATATAAAGCTTTATTTTCAAAGGATACTTTGGTTCTGATAGAATTAGATATAGGGATCTGAGTTTTTGAACATAAAGAAAAAATCAGGTTAATTGTTAATAGTTAAAAAAGTTGTGTTAGCAATCGTTCCCCCTGAAAGAGAGGCAAGGTGCTCACAAGAACGAGCATCAGATGGTACCGGCCTGCGTTGCTCAAAGCCGTGCTTCGTTGCCGACCCCCCAGTGCAGAAGGTCAAGGCTGGTCAGAACTTCCACCCCAGGGCTGGACTCGGGGGCAGGAACCACACGGTCCTTGGCGGCTTTCTTGTGGCTCTCAATTAAGGATTAGTACTTCTGAAAACATGAGCCCCAAACCACTACATGCATCCATCTGTCAAAGCATTTCTGGCCCAGGAGAACGGCTGAGGCCGTAACACGTAACTCTGCCCGCAGAATGAAGTGTGGATGGGAGGACCAGGGGCCGCGGCCCGGGAGGGGCTCTGCATGTGTGTTTCTGGACCCTCCACAATACGGCTGGGCACATGGGACTGCCTGAAACCTCGCCTGACCTGAAACCTCCTGTTGGTGCATCAGGGTTTCCTCTACTACGTGTGCTGAGCAACAGAAACGGCAGGGGTCTCGGCGCCTGGAGCTGGGGACCAGATGTGACAAGTCTGGCACTGTAGTGACAGCTCGATCAGCCAGCAGATGCCGCCTGAGTGCCTACTGTGTGCCAGGCACAGGGCCGGCGAGGAATCCGCGTCAAAGGGACTTGCTGACAAGCGACAAAGCTGGCAGCAAAGCGGGGGTCTGTGTCCCCAGCAGACAGGTCTGCTCACGCTGGTCCGCCTCCAGCCGCAGGCTGCTGGTGCAGGGCTACCCCTCGCGTGAGGCAGCGTGGGATCACACAGTGACTGCCAAGATTGCTGTCACCCACATTTGCAGGAGAACTGACTTCATGCTTCGCTGATGAGGCCATACATTGTTTTCCTTTCATTCTTTTTCTGATCATGCTTTTTCTTTTTTTTTTTTTTTAGTCCAGTAGTTGGCTTAAAAGTCTGCATGTAAACATGCTGCATCAGGAGGATGTAATCCTCCTGACCTAAAAGATTTACCGTATTCATCAAGCTTTTTATTTACAGTAAAACTGAACAGCCTTCACGGGCTTAAATGCAGCCGACATCACTGTGCATTAAGCACTGCACTTACCCATTGAAGACGTGCTCCAGCCTCACTGGAGCCGCTTGCCGCCCCTCATTTCTGGTCCGGTTTGTGCGCTGTGGTCACTCTTCACCGGGTAGAAAAGTAAGGAGGGTCTCGTTTTCACTCACAGGTCTGTGCCTGAAGCCTTGGCTTCTGCTCACTGGGGCTTACTGAAGCCTGGCCTGCTCTGCAGTTTGTAGTGTCCTCCGTAACGTCGGACAGTGTTCATCTGAGGCTCCTGTCCACGTGCAGCTGGACCTTCTTCTGTGAGATGCTCTTCTGGACCATCTTGCTGAAAGATGTGATGCCCATGGGCCGGAGCAGCAGCGGGGCGGGCCTTGAACCGGCAGCAACCAGCCCACGGGACCCGGCAGCCCCTGGCTGCATCCCGAGCCCCTCAGCCCCGGGGCTGCCCTCCCCACACTCCCCAGCATGTTCTGATTGTGGTCTTTTATAACCAGATGTCCAGTTTTCCCAGCACCACTTACTGAAGAGACTGTCTTTTGTCCCCACTGTGTATTCTTTTTACGTTTCATTCTGCACTTTTAGGGAAAGATGGGCTCCTAGCTGTTAGCCTAGCCCAGCTTCGCTGAAAACCTGTCAGTAGCCCAAATTAATGTTAGTATTTCACTAATTTTAATGCATTTTCACGTAATGAAACTTAATACAAAAATTTATTCTCATTACATACACCTTTTGGTGGGTGTTTGTGGTTCTTGTATCATGAACGTATTTCCTCACTACTATTCAACTTCCGACAGATGATAACATGGTATAAGTAATTATCATGCAGGGAACAGAAAACTACACAAAACTATAAGGGAAAGTAGGGGCCATGATTAGTCAAAGAAGCTTTCGGGGAAATGAATTTACCCAGGATTTACTTGATCCTCGAGCACTAGGCTAAAATTTAACAAACAGCTGTTGCATAGTTTGGCCCCATGAAATCTTTTTACTGTTTCATTTCAAAGTAGATAAAGTAGTAAGAAAAGTACCAGCAAATAAAACACTATGTGGTAAACACAAAATTAAAGGGCTATTGGGAAAGACGGATCAGCTTGTCTTTTTATCACAGAAAATAATTTATTGTGTTAACAGCATTTTCACTGCTATGACAACATCTGAACAAGCTTGAAACCCTTTAAAGATTGACCTTAATACAGCAACATTATAGGAGACAAAATTTACATTTATTTCTTTTTTTAAAATAAAGATAGCAAAAAGTGAAATTTTAATGCTACATTCCTTAATATCAATAAAAAATGTTCAACTCAAGTTTAAATACTTTTGATCTTATTCAAGTATAAAATACTGAATTCTACATTTTAAACACTATTATTTTAAGACTCAGTCATCTCTTCATACTGCCAGCGTGCTTCCAATACTTCCACAGTATCTTAAATAAATATATCTCAAAAAAAATCTTGAATTCTGAAAAATAAGCAGGAAAAACCATCAATTGATGTACTGTGCCGTTCTAACGGGGGTGAGGTGATCTTTGAATCCCCTAGTGATGAGTGAAGCTGAGCATCTTTAACTTGTTGGACACTTATATGTCTTTGGAGAAATGTCTATTCAAGTCCTTTGCCCATTTTCTAATCAGGTTGTTCTTGTTCAGTGTTAGGAGTTTCCTATGTCATAGGCATTAGGCCCTTATATGATATGATTTTCTCCACAGTTTATTCATATGGCTCCCTACTGGACATTTATGTCCAGAGGAATTGCTGGATCAAAAGGTATACGTGGGCTTCCCTGGTGGCGCAGTGGTTGACAGTCTGCCTGCCGATGCAGGGGACACGGGTTCGTGCCCCGGTCCGGGAAGATCCCACATGCCCCGGAGCGGCTGGGCCCGTGAGCCATGGCCGCTGAGCCTGCGCGTCCGGAGCCTGTGCTCCGCAACGGGAGAGGCCACAACAGTGAGAGGCCCGTGTACCGGGAAAAAAAAAAAAAAAAAAAGGTATATGTATTTACAATTGATACATTACCACCTGATTGCTCAGAAGAGGTTATACCAATTTACACCTACACCAATTCTATTGTATTCCATTATACTCTTACGACTGTACAACTTAAAGTTTTTTCTCATCTCTGAATTAATACTTCTAAGATATATATATATATATATATATATATATATTTTAAACATCTTTATTGGAGTATAATTGCTTTACAATGGTGTGTTCGTTTCTGCTTTATAACAAAGTGAATCAGTTCTAAGATATATTAACTAGAATTTAGGTAACAGATAAAGAATAAGATCTCATTTATTGTGTGACTCTTAGAGATAATGCTGATTGTAATAAACACACTAACAAAGCCTAGTTAAGGAAACCAGGTGTTTGAAAGTTCATGTGTTATTCAAATTTTACCTCTTTTAAGTAGGCTGGTACCACTTTTCAATATAGACGTTAATAATAAAACATCTTGGGTTTTCCTTGGGGTCTTTCCCATTTATTTTCCATTTCTTTTTTCAGTTTATTTGCTTTATATCTCTCAGCCATCACCACAAGATCCTCTGGGACACTCTGAAGCCATTAAACGTGTTATTAGGATTGAGGTGATTCTCATTATATAACAGCTTTTCTACAATCTTCAGAGAATCTCCACAACTGATTACGTGACATCATCCAAACAGAATGGAATGTGTCCCTCTGCATATGCAACACCGAATCTTCAAGGTATAAAAACCAGCCTAGTCTTAAAAAACCCCGTCAGTAAATACGTGGCCCTCCTGCTAGCGTGGCCTTTCAGTTGCTTCCTGGTGCCTTTGCCTGGTGTCACTTTCTCACCTCGAGGCCTGAGTGTGTCCTCTGCTTCCTCTGTTCTCTGCAACCTCCACCCCACTGGGCTCTTCCTCAGCAGGGTTCAGTGACGCTCACCATTAGATCAGGTTCCCCACTTATATATTATAGTGCTCATCTTTGCCATGCTACAGCCCTCATAACACGCTTAATTGCTTGTTTAATATCTGTATTTCCTGACAGGCAGTAAAGCCCCAGTACTTGGAATAAATGAAATTTGAACCTTAGAAAACAGAGCTGCATATTCTCACCTGATTTGCTCTTTCCAGAATATTAATTAATTCACCAGCAATCTTCCAATCATTTCTAGTGATGAGGGTAACACATACCCCAGTCCTCCTTCAAGGGGGAAAAAAGTCAGTTTAATTTGATTTGTAATTTATATTCATGATTCAGCTAGCAAAATAGAACAAAAACAGCAGCAGCAAAACCTCAACTCTTTCACAAGCCCAACTACGTATGATACGTTACGATTTAGCCATTCAGGGACTTCTCTGGTGGCGCAGTGGTTAAGAATCCACCTGCCAATGCAGGGGACACAGGTTCGAGCCCTGGTCCGGGAAGATCCCACATGCCGCGGAGCAACGAAGCCCATGCGCCACAACTACTAAGCCTGTGCTCTGGAGCCTGCGAGCCACAGCTACTGAGACCGCATGCCACAGCTACTGAGCCTGCGCGCCTAGAGCCTGTGCTCCGCAACAAGAGAAGCCACCGCAATGAGAAGCCCGCGCACCACAACGAAGAGTAGCCCCTGCTCGCCACAACTAGAGAAAGCCTGCACGCAGCAACGAAGACCCAACGCAGCCAAAAAATTAATTAATTAAAAGATTTAGCCATTCATATAAGGAAGATGTGGTACATATACACAATGGAATACTCCTCAGCCATAAAAAAGAACAAAATAATGCTGTTTGTAGCAACATGGATGCCACCAGAGATTATCATACTAAGTGAAGTAAGCCAGACAGAGAAAGACAAATATCATATGATACCATTTATATGTGGAATCTAAAATATGACACAAGGGACTTCCCTGGCGGTCCAGTGGTTAAGACTTTGCCTTCCAATACAGGGGGTGAGGGTTCCATCCCTGGTTGGGGAGCTAAGATCCCACATGCCTCATGGCCAAAAAACCAAAACAGAAGCAATACTGTAACAAATTCAATAAAGACTTTAAAAATGGTCCACATCAAAAAAAAAAAAATCTAAAAAATAAAAAGTAAATAAAATATGACACAAATGAACCTATCTATGGAACAGAAACAGAATCACGGACATAGAGAACAGGCCTGTGGTTGCCAACGGGGAAGGGGTTGGGGAAGGGATGGAGTAGGAAGTTGGGGTGAGCAGATGTAAACTTTTATATATAGAATGGAAAGACAACAAGGTCCTCCTGTATAGCACAAGGAACTATATTCAATACCCTTTGAAAAACCATAATGGGAAAGAATATTAAAAAAATAGAATGTATACATATATGTATATATATATATATATATATATATATAACTGAATCACTTTGCTGTACAGCAGTAATTAACACAACACTGTAAATCAACTATACTTCGATTAAAAAAAGAGATTTAGCCATTCAAACAGCAATTTGGAACCTAATCTGCAGTTGTTTAAACAGCATGTTATGGGGATTTTATGATAGTGCTCTCAGAGGGGAAAAAGGTCCTTTTTGTGAGAATGGGGAGCCAGGCTGGATGGACCGACTTACCCTGCTCTCCCGGTGCGCCCTACTCTGTGCACATATTCTTCGATGTTCCGGGGAAAATCGTAATTATAGACGTGTGTGACATCATGGACATCGAGACCACGAGATGCTAAATCGGTAGCAATCAGTATTCGCACTTCCCCTAAAGAGTAAAGCCAAAAGAATAGAGACACACGCTGGTACAAATCAACCCAAGACATATCTGTCCCCTAATATCTGATCAGGTGAACTATCCTTGCTTTTAATATTAAAACTCTTTTAAGGACAGTGAAGACGGGAAAGGGTTACTTAGCCTTTTTTAACTGCTGGCAAGTTACAACACAACAGATTCCAAAATTCAAAGGGTCCATGAACCATGGCAGAGATATATGCCTCTCAAGTAAATTAAAATAACACCCTCACTGCAAATTACTGCCTTGATATCCAGGTTTTAAACATTAGCTTGAGATAGTTCTGAGAATCTGATGAATATTTAGAACAAGTATAGTTCTGGGATCTGCAAGCTGAGGGCAGATCTTAGACATGGGTTCCATGAAAAGGTGCCAACACTCAAGCAAGTCCAGGCACTGGACACTTTTTTTTTTTTTGTTTTTTGTTTTTTGCGGTACGCGGGCCTCTCACTGTTGCGGCCTCTCCCGTTGCAGAGCACAGGCTCCGGACGCGCAGGCTCAGCGGCCATGGCTCACGGGCCCAGCCGCTCAGCGGCATGTGGGATCTTCCCGGACCGGAGCATGAACCCGTGTCCCCTGCATCGGCAGGCGGACTCTCAACCACTGTGCCACCAGGGAAGCCCCAGGCACTAGACACTTTTAAACTGCAATACTAATTGTATAAATGTACCTGTTCTAAAGTTTTTTAATGCTCTCTCTCGATCACTCTGTTCTCTGTTGCCATGCAGAGACTCTACTGATATATGCCGGATACTCAGGTCACTTGCTAAATGATCAGCCCTGAAGCAAAAGATAAAGTCAGGGGTCTAAGTGCTTATTCTCATACCACCATCAATTCATTACTGTTACTTCCACTGGCAAGAGTCTGAAGTAATGTGCATATTGTAAGACATACACACACCCCCATATGAAATGCGTATACACCTAGAAACAATGCCAAAACAAACCATGACTGATGATTTGAATGTAAAAAAAAACATACTCACACAGCTTTCCGGCTAACAAATATTATGACTTTGTCTTTGGGAGACAGGCTCTCGATGAAAGTTTGGATATGCGATTGTTTCTCGTCTTCTGTGGTGACAATTATATTTTGTTTCACAGTACTTACAGCCTAAAGGACTCAGAGATCATAGTTCATCAATATTAATGGGCAAACCCCATATATTGGCTCGAAATCCATCTTATTTCTATCATTGGTTAAATGTTCTAATAAACTGCTAGCAGGAAAAATGGCAGGTCCTTGCAAAATCACCGGTTCCTACCCAAGGATTTATGGCTCAGTCTTTCACTTTTTACCAGTGAGTCACCTATGCTAAGCTGGGAACTCTTGAATACGTGGTAGTGCGTTGAAAGCAGCTGGTTACTATTGTTGAAAAAGGAATAACCACAGTTTGAGGCCAAGCTTACAAAACTATCACCATGAATTTGGATATAGCCTTTGCAATAAAGATGTTCAGCTGATGACACAAAGAGTTTCCGTTCAATAAGTATTCTGACAACACAAAATTTCAAAGTATCGCTGGTATCATTTTATTGACCCAGAGATGAAATAGATTCTGAAGCATTTATCCTGTCTTTCGTGAAATCTCATGAAATGAGCCTAGGGCAATGACCCATTATTAATTACCAGTGATTTAAGTAAAACGTCAATTTTCATTAATGATTAGTTGAAAGGCCAATCTCAATTATGAAGTGAAAGGCCAGAGAGCTGTCAATGGCAAAACATTTCCATAATTAATAAGATATAAATAGTAATTAAAAACAAGCTTACAACTAGATCCAAAGTACCAACATACACAATCATGGGCTCTTTCAAATAAGATTGTGCGAGTCTACGGACAGCACATGGCCACGTTGCACTGGAGATAAAACGTAATACACAAACATTAAACATTTATTATAAAGCAAACATTACTAAATTTCCCTAAGAATGCTATGAACAAAATTACTCATGAAAGACAAACTTAGTACTTTTTAATGAGGCCAATTTCACAGAAAACATTTGCTTCACAATGAATTGCTCAACGAAGCTACTAGATTAAACCTTTAAATAAGTTTAATAGGTTTGTAAGCAAAAGGTGAAGAAGAGCTATACCTTTCTCATCTATGAAAAGGTACAATGAATTCAGGTGTTAGTTTTCTCTCGGCCTTTATAAATAAGGCAAAAAACCCCAGTATTTTTCATGCATTGTTAGCAGGCAAAACCAAATGCTCATGCCAAATAAAAACATTTTAACTGTACCGATGATTGGATATGTAAATTCAGTTGTTTCTTCAACCATATATTATGAAAGTAGCCACCTTCTGTACTTTCACACTAATTACAAAGATGGGAAGTTTAGTAAGAAAACAAAATGAACAAATCTAGTCTACTTCCCCAATCACATACTCTTCCGCTGCCTCAGCTTTATCTTTGCCAGAAAGTATTCTGGACAGGTGATTACTTTTTCCAATCTGAGACCCCCCACCGTGAAACAGTCTCTCCTGCATTTTTTAATAGAAATCTTATTCTTTTTCAAACATTTATTTATTTACTTAGGCTGTGTCAGGTCTTAATTGCAGCACGTGGGATCTTTGTTGCGGTATGTGGGATCTAGTTCTCTGACTAGGGATCGAACCCTGGCCCCCTGCATTGGGAGTGCGGAGTCTTAACTGCTGTACCACCAGGGAAGTCCCTAGAAATCTTATTTTTAATTCAGGAAACCCAACAGTCATTGCTAAACTGTTACACTGAGTTGCTATACTAAGTGATGACATATCTTTCACCAAAGGATCTCAAAATACTTTTAAGAAAGGCTCTAAAATCAAATGGATTTGGTTCCACTGATTTCTACTTTGCAGACTAGCAAATTAAACATATACCTACCTTGTCATAACTGTCTGCCTGTCTGGGCGTACATCTAATAAAATCTTCATTATCTGGGGTTCAAATCCCATATCCAGCATCTTGTCAGCTTCATCTAATACCTGCATTAAAAATGATTAGATTAGGGGAATTCCCTGGTGGTCCAGTGGTTAGGACTCCGCGCTTTCACTGCTGAGGGCCCGGGTTCCATCCCTGGTCAGGGAACTAAGATCCCGCGAGCCGTGCAGTACAGCCAAAAAAAAAAAAAGATGGCTAGATTAGGTATGGAAGGTAGCTAATATGTATGCTCTGCCTTTATGAATACTAAGGTAATTTTTTTACTTCCTCCATTACCTAAGCTATCTGTAGTTGCAACACAGACCGAGTTAAGTTTGCCAACTAACAGTTTCTAAATCTATTTAATGAAAAAAAACAATTTAAGTGTCTAAAATATTCATGTGGAATTCTTTTGTACTTACCTACATTTTCTAATATTTATATAATACTAAAATGGAATGATCTTAAAATCTGTATTTTAACCAGAGGGAATGAGAAACATTCCTAGGATTTAAAACCATTATGAAATGGAGAGCCATTCTAAAGGGTTTGATAAAGAGTTCACTTCTTCCTCCCAGGACCCTGAACCCCTGCTCCACGATTACCAGGTAGGTTACGCTCTTCAGGTGCACAAAGTTATTCATTTGTAGATCGTGGAGTCTTCCAGGAGTGGCAATAATGATATCGACACCTTTCGCTAAGTCTTTTATTTGTCCATCTCTATCGCCACCACCATATATACAAACACTTAAAAAAAAAATACGGAGGTTCATGTTCACGTGGGGAATATCCCATCACAATTCAAAATCCCAACCAACCTAAGCATTTGGGGTATAAAATAAAAAGCACATCAATCAGAAGTCTCGGGTAGTACAGTATTGGCCCCTTTCTGAGAACCATCCACACCCACCAATCCACAGGGACATGTCCTGTGAGAGCCACATTCGCATCCTTGTTATCTGACCCCATCACCCAGGTTACAGTCGATGTGGATCAGGGGTAAGTAAGCCTGACCCACGCTGAGCCAATCAGCTTCTCAGGATGTGTGAAAATAATGGGGAGGATGTCGACAGCTACAAATGGTTAGAAGGCTGATGCAGGAATGGTCAAAGAAAAGACTCACCTTTTAAGACCTTTATATGAATATTTATGGCACTCGGCTTCCACTTGCAGAGCTAGTTCTCGAGTCGGGGTGAGGATTAGCATGCCCGGCCCATTCCTGGCTCTTTGGAGAGAAAACACGTTAGTAAAGTACCCATCTCAGATACACAGGACCTTCATTCAGTGCCTGCAATGAGGGAATTCCCTGGCGGTCCACTGATTAGGACTCCGAGCTTTCATCTGCTGAGGGCCTGGGTTCAATCCCTGGTCAGGGAACTAAGATCCCATAAGCCTCGAGGTACGGCCAAAAAAAAAAAAAAAAAAAGGCAGCAATGAGTGTCAAAGCCACAAACAAGCACCACACATAAAAAGTGGAGAAATAAAGAAAAACAGCCTAACCAAAAAATCCTAGGGTCCAGACACCAGCCTTTTCATTAAACAGGGCCAGAGCTTTCCTGTGTCAGATATTCTCACAGAATTGTACTGGACACGGTAATTTAAACAATTTGTTTCCAGTGTTTCACTGTTAAGACTTTTGGTGGATACTACCTATTGCTTCCTAAAAATGTTCTGTCCATTTATAGCTTACCAGGACAACACAAGTGCATTCGCCCGAGACTAGGCGTTACCTTTCGACCAAGGCAATCGAAGAAACTTTCATTGCATTTTTGGAATCCATATCTGTTAGACCCCTAAAGGGAACCCAGATGTAATCATTCTTACAGAGGTTGTGAGTCAATATGAATAAATCCAGGCACTAAGTACGTCAATGTCTTCCCCGTTCCAGTCTGAGCTACTCCTATAAGATCTACTCCTTGTAGAATGATTGGCCATGCCTGTGACTGAAACAGAACGAGAAATATCAAAATAAAAAGTGCATTTCTCTCTGTCAAGTATTCCTTCCTCCTCTCCCAGCCCCAAACTTCTCAGCATTTTGAGTGCTAGGCAGTGGCGGAGGTGCTGGGGGGGGGACACTTATAAGAGACAGCTGCTCCCTGGTGTTATAACTTCTAACGACCAGAAATTGAGGGGAGAAAGTCGATGAAATGTTAGAATTAAAGAAAGCATACCTGAATTGGTGTGGGCCTTTGAAAACCTGCCTTTTGAAGGTTTCTCATAACTTCAGGATAACAGTGAAATGCATCCTCAAAATTACCAATAGGGTTGGGAAGAGGACGTTTCTCACCACCTTTCAAGTCATCACACATTATATTATAATTTTCCCTCCTTTAAGGAAAAACAGAACAAGGATTAGTGGCTTTGGTCACTTTACTCCCCAAGCAAGAAATTTTTTCCAACATTCGTTCAGGTCATATCTAGAAATTCAACTGCAACTGATTAAAATTAGACTGCTGGTTAAGTTACAGTAAAATGTAATAAGAAACAGAAGCAAGCCCATCTTTTTTTACCAGAATAGTTCCAGAGAAGGAAAAAAATTACACTGTATGCATGAATGGGCCAATGAAAACTTCATGGAAAGGTTAAGAATAGAGCCTGAAAATTATACGCTTCATGAATCAAAGTCAGATTTGGCAAATGCCTGAGGGCCTATAATGTTTCACACACATTTCCTTAATTAATCCTCAACAATACTTTGAAGTGGGAATTATTCTCATTCGACAGGTGATCTTTAGTCACTTGTCCATGCTCAGGGCCCTACCCCAATCCTAGAATAACTGCTCTGTCTGCTATACCACACTACCTTAGTTTTATAACAGATGTTAATAGAAAAAATGTTGCCATTATGACCTGTAATTCCAGATAATAAGGACCAAAGAGTAAGAAATTTTTCTAACATTCAGATATCAGATCAATTTCTCATGATTTTCAACACTTGTAGAAATAATTCTCAAAAACTGCTAATACAGCAGGCACCAACCACGTGTCTCTTTAAATTTAAAATTTCAAATTCAGGTCCTCAATTATATTAGCTACATTTTAAGTGTTTCATAGCCACATATGTATAGTAACTACTCTAGACACAAATATAGCCCATTTCCCTCTTCGCCAAAAGTTTTATTGGACAGCAATGCTCTCATGTATGTGATGTAGAGGGCAACCAAGTTTTCTTTTGAATAGGAAGCTACAGTTTCAAATGCAATCATTTCAGATCTTTTCCTAATGGGTTAATTTACCAGCAAAACTCTACAAATACTCAATAAAAAGTAGTAAAACTATTCACCTCCAATTGTCTGCTTGGTCTTGTGACATTGAACTTGTTGTTTCTGACTCCACGTAAAAGTTTTTCTTAATTGGAGGTAAACCTGGGACAAAAACCAAAATTTTAACTTGGGTGATTAATGAGCACTTACATTTCACTGACATTTATTCAAAGCAACAGAAATCAAACTAAAATATGTATCAGGTTCACCTTGCACAGATAATAGTTCTAGACAGCTGTCCCACACTTTGCCAGCCAAGCTTCTGCCAGCCTCTAAGAGACCTCCATTTTTGCCTTGTCTTTCAATTACATTTTTCACCCAAGAAAGAGATCTTTAATAATTAAATATGAAATAAAGAAACCATGCTTCACAAGACACACAGCCATCACAAGTGACGAATCTTCTCTCATAGTAAGCTAACTTTCTTTTCTTTGAGGGTCCATCGCATTACTGTTTAGGAATAAAATATTTATCCTTATTCTATCCTCTACTTTGAAGCTACTTTGTTTTCTTTTCTTTTCTTTTTTTTTTTTTTGTGGTACGCGGGCCTCTCACCGCTGTGGCCTCTCCCGTTGCGGAGCACAGGCTCCGGACGCGCAGGCTCAGCGGCCATGGCTCACGGGCCCAGCGGCTCCGCGGCATGTGGGATCCTCCCGGACCGGGGCATGAACCCGTGTCCCCTGCATTGGCAGGTGGACTCTCAACCACTGCGCCACCAGGGAAGCCCTGGTTTCTTTTTTAAATGCTTATCATACTTCCACCAAACTTAAATCCTTTTTCTGTTCCCCACCTCCACCCAAATCTCCCAACACATGTTGAGATGGCATGGGATAGGCTGACCACCAGAGTGGAATGAACCCTTGTTAATATTTGTCACATGGTAGTGTTCACTGTTTAACTTTAAATAAATGATGTTGTCTCACTGCCTCATTCTGATCAAATTAATGCCTGAATTTACTCTGAAATTCAGTGAATAATGTAGAACATTATACTCCATATATAATTCCAAGTGGGAATTTAAAAAACCCATTTCTTCAAGAACTGTATGATCTTATTAAATGTTTTTCCCTTTTTATTTTGCCCTTCTTGGCCAGGACACTCCAAGATCAATTTTTGCTCAGTCATAGCAAAATGTTAACTCCTGGTTGGCATGTTTACTCACTGTACCATCAATTTCCCTTTGCTGTACCATCAATTTCCCTTTTGGCCCAATTTTCTATTTTTATTAAATTTGTGCAGCGAGTTACCTCAAATAAGACAAGGTATAAGTAAGTTTTAACTTTCCATTTGTAACATAAACTGCAACACAGACATAGAAATATCATGTCCTAGAGACTAATTGCAGCATTTCAAATTCTACTGTCATTTTGCATATAGATTTCGTTACTAAGAGCAACACATTTTTTACAGAGGCTAAAACCTCAATTACTAGGAACAACAATACCACATATAAGTGTTGGGATCCAGCACTAACCTGCCCACTTTTTTTTGCTCCATTTCAAAATATTTTCTCGGCACTTATCCCAATCAACCAATTTCTGATTTCCTGAAACATCTTTCCTTGCATCTTTTCCATCCGAAGGTTGGACAACAGCAACATCTGTTAAAAATATTCCAAATTAGTTTCCAAACAAATCCTACCAGTATAAAATCCAAAACAATTTTATTATTTTCTGTTTTAATAATCCAACAATAATAATGCTTGAAACATTAAATTTAGGAATTTAGTACAACAGTGCCATGACAGTTCTGGTCATGGTTTGCCAGTTATTTACTTCAGATTTCGGAAATGCAAAAAAAAATTACTGGAGCAGCTAAAAAGCATGAGAGACTAGTGTCTGATAATAAATAACACATCACTTATCATTACAATAATTCTGTGTGGCAGATGTTACCCCAGGTAAACAGAAGAAACAGTGTCTTAGAGGCTTTTTAGAGGTTCTTTCCCAAGAAACACTAAGAGGAAATGCTGCCATCTGAACCCAAGACTCTTCTCCTTGTTGCTTCTGGAAATAGTTCAATAATGGCTTTTTCTCTAGTCCAAGTAGATCTGAGATTTTTTAAAATATCAAATAATTAGGCAGTTTTCAAAATCAGTCACATTCCAGGGAAGGGAGCATAGACAGGAGGCCAGGACTAATCCTTGCTGTACCATCAATAGTGAAGTGTATTCAAAGGTTATTTTGTTTTTACTCAAAAGTAAAACTGCTAGGCTTAACAGCAGATATTAAGTGTCTTAGTTTGAGGAAAAGTATCCTGGATTTCATAGAAAAAAATTCTGTAACAGACTAGATTTAATGATGGCAAGCCAAAGCTTTGTTATCAGGAAAAGCAGTTATAATATGGCTTATAACACTGAATAAAACATTTAAAATTTTACAGGGCTTTAGTGGGCAAAAATTACTTACCAACTTTGGGTTCCGTTTTGTAGTCTTCTTGTTCTTGAACAAGATTATCTATCACTGTTTTCGCTTTGCTCTGCATTGCCTTGGTGCCAAAAATTCTTACTTCCGCTTCAGGGTACCCTTTTATTATCTAGATACAAGGGGGGAAATAGGTGAGATAAGTCCCTTCACCGTCCCCCCCGCCCCCCTCCCCCGCCCTCAACCTCAAATAGAATAAAAGTGTAAAGGAAATACAGGACTGCTATCAATCAGCATCTAAGATATAATGAATGGACTACAGCTTAGGTGAGTTCTTAAAAAGAAGTATGAAGAGCTTTGGCAACTTACCTAAGTTACAACAGTATGTTAATAATTGAAGAGAAATTAGAGTTAGGAATGAACCACAGTTCATCCTCTTTAAGGATTTAAGAACCCGAATAATTTACCTGTATTTTGGTGTATGTTGAGCTCTGGATCTCTTTTATTTTTGACCCACCACGCCCTGTTTTTAAAAATAAAGGAATTAAAAAAAATTGAAATCAATTATGGGGAACCTACTACCAACTTTGCTCAAAGCCTTCTCTAGTTCTTCCCAAATTATCTAAACAAAGGCTCCTAGGGTTCAGTAATCACTTTCAGTTTGGAAAAAGGGAAGCAGGCGCTTTCTATTCCAAATTGTGGTGGGTGGTAGGAGGTTCCTTTCCCAGAGGTAGATACTAAGGATTCACCACCAGACCAAGGAGAGACTAATTGGATCCAAAGTGTTGGCAAGGATGTGAAGAAACTGGAACCCTTACACACAACTCAACCAAAAAAGTCCAATTAAAAAATGGCCAAAGGTCTTGAATAGACCTTTCTTCGAAGACGTATTTATGACCAACAGGTATATAAGAAAAGATGATGAAATCATCAGAGATATGCAAATCAAAACCACAATGAGATATCACCTGTTAGAATGGCTCTCATCAAAAAGACAAGGGATATGGGGCTTCCCTAGTGGTGCAGTGGTTAAGAATCCGCCTGCCAATGCAGAGAACACGGGTTCGAGCCCTGGTCCGGGAAGATCCCACATGCCGCGGAGCAACTAAGCCCACGCACCACAACTACTGAGCCTGCGCTCTAGAGCCCGCACACGACAATGAGAAGCCCACGCACTGCAACAAAGAGTAGTACCCACTCACCACAATTAGAGAAAGCCCGGGCACAGCAACGAAGACCCAATACAGCCAAAAATAAAAACAAATAAATAAATAAATTTATTTAAAAAAAAGACAAGGGATAACAAGTTGGCGAGGATGTGGAGAAAGGGAACCCTTATGCACTGTGAGTGGGAATGTAAATTGGTGCAGTCACTATGGAAACAGTATGCAGCCTCCTTTAAAAACTAAAAATAGAACTACCATGTGATCCAGCAATCCCACTTCTGGGAACTTATACACAAGAATTGAAACTAGGATCTCAGAAAGATATCTGCATTCCCATATTCATCATTATTCACAATAGCTAAGAGGTGGAAATCACCTAAATATCTGTCAACAGATGACTGGATGAAAAAAATATGGCATATGCATACAGTGCAAGTTTTCACCCTTAAAAGGAAATCCTGCCATTTGTGACAACACATATAAACCCTGAGGACATTACACTGAGATAAGCCAATCACAAAAAACTGCAGATTCCACTTCTATGAGGTGTCTGTTGGCTGCCAGGGATGGGGGAATGGGGAAATGAGTTGTTGAGAGGTAGATTCAGTCGTGCAATATGAAAACCTTCTGCAGATCTACCACACAACGTTGTTCTTAGGGTCAACAACCCTGTAAATATATGTTGTTTACCACAATTTTAAAAGGGGGGCAAACCTTACTTCCAATCATTTCCAAAATGATTTTCAAAAACGAATTTGTAAGACTCACGCTATACTAAGAAAAAGAACACTTTTTTCGGCAGATTAATCATATTCAAGTAACAGAAACTAAGTGCAAGGTATGGTTAATGTTCCGAGCAGCCCTTTAATACCCTACGCCTTCTTATCTTGGGTTAATGGCTCTCCCCGGTGCTCAAACGGACTGACTCCTTTGTTGTTCATTTTGGGGTAAGCTGCCAAAGCTCTAACCTTTCATCCCAAAGATTTCTTAAGTCTAAGAGCTCGCTCTCCCAAAACATCGTCTCTGTAAACTATACAGAGATGCATTAAACACCATCACTCTAGCACCAAAGCGTATCAGAAAGGTCCGGTGGGGACCCGAGCCGCCCCAGTGGCCGCTGATTGGAGGCGAGGCGGGCGGGGCGGGGATGCCACAGGCCCCGCCCCGCCTCGCCCACTCCCGTCCCGCCCGCGCAGGCTCTCCGCTCTCACCGATCACCGCGCCCACCCAGTCGTTCTTCAGGCTGAAGGAGAGCGGCGGCTCCTGGAAACCAGCGCCCACGGGCTGCTGGACGCCGGAGTGGCCCCTCCAGCCGCCACCTCCGCCGGCCTTCTGGCCTCCGCGGCCGCCTTGGCTCGGCTCCTTCTCCGGGCTCCTTTCCGGAGCCCGAAGCAGCGCCGCGCCCCGCCGAGAAGCAACGACCCAGGAGGAGGCGTTGGCGCCGGCTTCCGGCCGAGACATGGCTCCACGAACAGGATCCGGCACCTCCGACGTCTTCCGGCAGGCCCTGCACACACGAGACGCCGTCGAAGGCTGGTCCACGAGGGCGGCCACGCAGCCGCTGCTCAAGGCGCCCGCGCGCCGACGCCCCGCCCAGGCCGCTGCCCATTGGCGGACGCGGCGCTGTGAGAGGGGCTGGTCCAATGGGCTGCCTCCATCCTGCACATCCTGCACTTCCTGCATCCTGCCCGCGCGCTTGAGTGAGTCCTTGCGCGGGCCTTGTCCTTCTCTGCTGTGGGCTGTCCGGGCCTCTCTGTGCTTTCCGGCTACACACCCGCTCCTGGGACCCGCATCTCAGGGGCGCAGAAAGCGCAGTCACGTTTAACAGCCGGACCCGATACAGTCGTTAAAAATTTGAAACAAAAGGTTGACAGTAGCATTCACCATTGCTGTGTGAGCAACACTTTCATATAGTTAAGCATATGTTAGGTTTTAAAATGGTGGTTGTCATAATTGGAAAAGATACAGGTACCCCAACATTCATAGCAGCACTATTGTAATAGCCAAGACATGGAAGCAACCTAGGTGTTCATCCACAGATGAATGGTTAAAGAAGATGTGATATGTATACACAATGGAATACTACTAAGACATAAAAAAAGAATGAAATAATGCCATTTGCAGCAACATGATTTGACCTAGAGATTATCATACTAAGTGAAGTAAGCCAGACAAAGATAAATATCATACGATATTGCTTATATGTGGAATCTAAAAAAAAAAAAAGATACCAATGAACTTATTTCCAAAACAAAATAGGCTCACAGACATAGAAAAGAAACTTATAGTTACGAAAGGGGAAGCAGAGGGAGGAATAAATTAGGAGTTTGGGACTAAACTATATACACTGCCATTTGTAAAATAGATAACAACAAACTACTGTATAGCACAGGGAACTATACTCAACACTTGACCCAAATGCTTGCTGTAATTCAAGGGCTAATGAAATAAATTGAATAAATGCCCGAAGCACTTCCATTTTTGCAGGCTGGCTCTGTGGCTGGACATATTATTCCAAGGATGCAATCCAGATGGGAGTGCCCCTACTTTGATTAGGATCTTCAAATTCTCTGAAGAGATCTCTGTTTGATCATGTGTTAATCAAACATAGTACACATCTATTATAATGCTGGGTACTGTGGTCTGTGCCCAGTATTGAAAAAAAAAAAAAGTACTACTCACATTCCATCCTGGGTTGAATGGGTTAACATGAAATTAACTATAACTCTTAATGCAATAAACCCTGGACTTAATCGGATTACAATGTTATTGCAGCACCCAGGAAACACATAAAAAGATTAATGTTTTATGTATTTAGTTTCCTTTCTCTAATCCTTCCTCTGAAGTGGGTTGTATTAATGATCTTTAAAAAGAAGTTTTGATGGATTAGATTTGCTAATATTTTGTTGAGGGCATTTGCATCTGTGTTCATGAGAAATAGCTCTGTGCCTTTCTGGCAATGTCTTTGTCTGGTCTTGGTATTAGGGCCATGCTGGCCTCACAGAATGAGTTAGGAAGTTTTCCCTCTTCTGTTTTCTGGAAGATTTTGTACAAAGTTAGTATAATTTCTTTCTTAACTGTGTGTTAGAATTCATCAGTGAACACATCTGGACCTGGTGCTTTCTGTTTCACAAGCTATTAATTATTGATTTAATTTATTTAATAAATGTAGACCTATTCAATTTGTCTTTTCTTTTTTTTTGAATTTTTGAACTTTATTTTATTTATTTTTTATACAGCAGGTTCTCATTAGTCATCCATTTTATCCATATTAGTGTATACATGTCAATCCCAATCTCCCAGTTTATCCCACCACCACCCCCACCCCGCCACTTACCCCTCTTGGTGTCCATACGTTTGTTCTCTACATCTGTGTCTCTCTTTCTGCCCTGCAAACCGGTTCATCTGTACCATTTTTCTAGGTTCCTCATATATGCATTAATATACAATATTTGTTTTTCTCTTTCTGACTTACTTCACTCTGTATGACAGTCTCTAGATCCATCCACGTCTCTACAGATGACCCAATTTTGTTCCTTTTTATGGCTGAGTAATATTCCACTGTATATATGTACCACAACTATTTTATCCATTCGTCTGTCGATGGGCATTTAGGTTGTTTCCATGACCTGGCTACTGTACATAGTGCTGCAATGAACATTAGGGTGCATGTGTTTTTTGAATTATGGTTTTATCTGGGTATATACCCAGTAGTGGGATTGCTGGGTCATATGGTAGTTCTATTTTTAGTTTTTTGAGAAACCTCCATACTGTTCTCCATAGTGACTGTATCAATTTACATTCCCACCAACAGTGCAGGAGGATTCCCTTTTCTCTACACCCTCTCCAACATTTGTTGTTTGTAGATTTTCTGATGATGCCCATTCTAACTGTGTGAGGTGATACCTCATTGTAGTTTTGATTTGCATTTCTCTAATAATTAGTGATGTTGAGCAGCTTTTCATGTGCTTCTTGGCCATCTGTATGTCTTCTTTGGAGAAACGTCTATTTAGGTCTTCTGCACATTTTTTGATTGGGTTGTTTTTTTTTTAATATTGAGCTGCATGAGCTGTTTGTATATTTTGGAAATTAATCATTTGTCTGTTGATTCGTTTGCAAGTATTTTCTCCCATTCTGAGGGTTGTCTTTTCATCTTGTTTAGAGTTTCCTTTGCTTTGCAAAAGCTTTCAAGTTTCATTAGGTCCCATTGTTTATTTATTTTATTATTATTTTTTAATAAAGTTATTTTATTTTATTTATTTTATTTTTGGCTGCGTTGGGTCTTCGTTGCTGCATGTGGGCTTTTCTCTGGTTGCAGTGAGCGGGGGCTACTCTTCGTTGTGGTGTGCAGGCTTCTCATTGTGGTGGCTTCTCTTGTTGGGAGCCCTAGCTCTAGGCATGCAGGCTTCAGTAGTTGTGGCACACAGGCTCAGTAGTTGTGGTGCACAGGCTTAGTTGTTCTGCAGCATGTGGAATCTTCCCGGACCAGGGCTCAAACCCATGTCTCCTGCATTGGGAGGCAGATTCTTAACCACTGCGCCACCAGGGAAGCCCTTATTTTTGTTTTTATTTCCATTACTCTAGGAGGTGAGTCAAAAAAGATCTTGCTGTGATTTATGTCAAAGAGTGTTCTTCCTATGTTTTCCTCTAAGAGTTTTATAGTGTCCAGACTTGCATTTAGGTCTCTAATCCATTTTGAGTGTATTTTTGTGTATGGTGTTAGGGAGTGCTCTAATTTCATTCTTTTACATGTAGCTGTCCAGTTTCCCCAGCGGCACTTACTGAAGAAGTTGTCTTTTCTCCATTGTATATCCTTGCCTCCTTTGTCATAGATTAGTTGACCATAGGTGTGTGGGTTTATCTCTGGGCGTTCTACCCTGTTCCATTGATCTATATTTCTGTTTTTGTGCCAGTACCATACTGTCTTGATTGCTGTAGCTCTGTAGTATAGTCTGAACTCAGGAAGTCTGATTCCTCCAGCTCCATTGTTTTCCCTCAAGATTGCTCTGGCTATTTGGGGTCTTTTGTGTCTCCATAGACATTTTAAGATTTTTTTGTTCTAGTTCTGTAAAAAATGCCACTGGTAATTTGATAGGGATTGCATTGAATCTGTAGATTGCTTTGGGTAGTAGAGTCATTTTCACAATACTGATTCTTCCAATCCAAGAACATGGTATATCTCTCCATCTGTTTGTGTCATCTTTGATTTCTTTCATCAGTGTCTTATAGTTTTCTGCATACAGGTCTTCTGTCTCCCTAGGTAGGTTTATTCCTAGGTATTTTATTCTTTTTGTTGCCATCATGAATGGGATTGTTTCCTTAATTTCTCTTTCTGATCTTTCGTTGTTAGTGTATGGGAATGCAAGAGATTTCTGTGCATTAATTTTGCATCCTGCAACTTTGCCAAATTCATTGTTTAGCTCTAGTAGTTTTCTGGTAGCATCTTTGGGATTCTCTATTTATAGTATCATGTTATCTGCAAACAGTGACAGTTTTACTTCTTCTTTTCCAATTTGTATTCCTTTTACCTCTTTTTCCTCTCTGATTGCCGTGGCTAGGACTTCCAAAACTATGTTGAATAATAGTGGCGAGAGTGGACATCCTTGTCTTGTTCCTGATCTTAGAGGAAATGCTTACAGTTTTTCACCATTGAGAATGATGTTTGCTGTGGGTTTGTCATATATGGCCTTTATTATGTTGAGGTAAGTTCCCTTTATGCCCACTTTCTGGAGAGTTTTTATCATAAATCGGTGTTGAATTTTGTCAAAAGCTTTTTCTGCATCTATTGAGATGATCATATGGTTTTTCTTCTTCAATTTGTTAATATGGTGTATCACATTGATTGATTTGCGTATATTGAAGAATCCTTGCATCCCTGGGATAAATCCCACTTTATCATGGTGTATGATCCTTTTAATGTGTTGCTGGATTCTGTTTGCTAGTATTTTGGTGAGGATTTTTGCATCTATATTCATCAGTGATATTGGTCTGTAATTTTCTTTTTTTGTAGTATCTTTGTCTGGTTTTAGTATCAGGGTGATTGTGGCCTCATAGCATGAGTTTGGGAGTGTTCCTTCCTCTGCAGTTTTTTGGAAGAGTTTGAGAAGGATGGGTGTTAGCTCTTCTCTAAATGTTTGATAGAATTCACCTGTGAAGCCATCTGGTCCTAGACTTTAGTTTGTTGGAAGATTTTTAATCACAGTTTCAAGTTCATTACTTGTGATTGGTCTGTTCATATTTTCTGTTTCTTCCTGGTTCAGTCTTGGAAGCTTATACCTTTCTAAGAATTTGTCCATTTCTTCCAGGTTGTCCATTTTATTGGCATAGAGTTTCTTGTAGCAGTCTTAGGATGCTTTGTATTTCTGCGGTGTCCATTGTAACTTCTCCTCATTTCTCCTCTTTCATTTCTAATTTTATTGATTTGAGTCCTCTCCCTCTTTTTCTTGATGAGTCTGGCTAAAAGTTTAACAATTTTGTTTATCTTCTGAAAGAACCAGCTTTTACTTTTATTGATCTTTGCTATTTTTTTGGTTTCTATTTCATTTATTTCTGCTCTGATCTTTATGATTTCTTTCCTTCTACTAACTTTGGGTTATGTTTGTTCTTCATTCTCTAGTTCCTTTAGGTGTAAGGTTAGATTGTTTATTTGAGATTTTTCTTATTTCTTGAGGTAGGTTTGTATTGCTATAATCTTCCCTCTTAGAAGTGCTTTTGCTGTGTCCCATAGGTTTAGGATCATCGTGTTTTCGTTGTAATTTGTCTCTAGGTATTTTTTGATTTCCTCTTTGATTTCTTTGGTGATCTCTTGGTTATTCAGTAATGTATTGTTTAGCCTCCATGTGTTTGTGTCTTTTTACATTTTTTCCCTGTAATTGATTTCTAATCTCATAGTGTTGTGGTCAGAAAAGGTGCTTGTTATGATTTCAATTTTTTTTAATTTACTGAGGCTTGATTTGTGACCCAAGATGTGATCTATCCTGGAGAATGTTCCATGCGCACTTGAGAAGAAACTGTAATCTGCTGTTTTTGGATGGAATGTCCTAAAAATATCAGTTAAATCTATCTGGTCTGTTGTGTTATTTAAAGCTTCTGTTTCCTCATTAATTTTCTGTTTGGATGATCTGTCCATTGGTGTAAGTGAGGTGTTAAAGTCCCCCACTATTATTGTGTTACTGTCAGTTTCCTCTTTTATAGCTGTTAGCAGTTGCCTTATGTATTGAGTTGCTCCTCTGTTGGCTGCATATATATTTATAATTGTTATACCTTCTTCTTGGATTGATCCCTTGATCATTATGTAGTGTCCTTCTTTGTCTCTTGTAACATTCTTTATTTTAAAGTCTATTTTATCTGATATGAGTATTGCTACTCCAGCTTTCTTTTGATTTCCACTTGCATCGAATATCTATTTCCATCCCCTCACTTTCAGTCTGTATGTGTCCCTAGGTCTGAAGTGGGTCTCTTGTAGACAGCATATATATGGGTCTTGTTTTTGAATCCATTCAGCGAGCCTGTGTCTTTTGGTTGGAGCATCTACTCCATTCACGTTTAAAGTAATTATCGAGATGTATGTTCCTGTTACCATTTTCTTAATTGTTTTGGGTTTGTTTTTGTAGGTCCTTTTCTTCTCTTGTGTTTCTCACTTAGAGATGTTCCTTTAGCATTTGTTGTAGAGCTGGTTTGGTGGTGCTGAATTCTCTTAGATTTTGCTTGTCTGTAAAGCTTTTGATTTCTCCATCGAATCTGAATGAGATCCTTGCTGGGTAGAGTAATCTTGGGTGTAGGTACTTCCCTTTCATCACTCTAAACATATCATGCCACTCCCTTCTGGCTTGTAGAGTTTCTGCTGAGAAATCAGCTGTTAACCTTATGGGAGTTCCGTTGTAAGTTATTTGTCGTTTTTCCCTTGTTGCTTTCAATAATTTTTCCTTGTCTTTAATTTTTGTCAGTTTGATTACTATGTGTCTCTGTGTGTTTCTCCTTGGGTTTATCCTGCCTGGGACTCTCTGTGCATCCTGGACTTGGGTAGCTATTTCCTTTCCCCTGTTAGGGAAGTTTTCAACTATAATCTCTTCAAATATTTTTCTCGGGTCGTTTCAGACTCCTCCATTGAGGAGGAAATTGGACTGTTTTATGGCTGAACAATTGTTCAGGCTATTTTGCTTAACTTCCGGTTCGGGTCTTGCTTAACCAAGGTCCTGGTTCCTCCTCAAGGAACATAACAATACACCTTTGAGTTCTTCTGGAGGGACTAAGGCCCCCACCCAGGTGGAGGATGGTAACTTCAGGATGAGCACTAGATTCCTGGAGCACCACCCTGATAACTTACCACCAACAAATCAGAAGAAAGTCACACACCCTGCAATCCTCACTCCAAATTTTGCCTTTAAAACCTTTCCCCAAAACCATGGGAGGAGTTTGGGTGTTTTGAGCACAAGCCACCCATTCTTCTTGCTTGGCCGTTGCAATAAAGCTTTCTTTGCTCCAAACTGACATTTTGGTTTGTTTGGCCTTTCTGTGCGTTGGGCACACAAACTTGGATTTGGGAACTTACGTAAACCTTTAAATTTAAAATAGGCTTCTTGTAGACAATATATTGTTGGGTCTTGTTTCTTGATCCACTCTGACAATCTCTCACTTTTAAATGGTATACTTTGACCATTAACATTAAAGTGATTACGGAAATAGTTGGTTAATATCTTCCGTATTTGTTACTGTTTTCTATTTGTTGCCCCTGTTCTTTACTCCTGCTTTTGTCTTTCACTCTTTTCAACCTTTTGTGGTTTTAATTGTACAAATTGATTCTATTTCCTCTCTTATCTTAGTATAACAATTATCTTGCTTATTTTTTTAAATATTTATTTATTTATTTGGTTGCACCAGGCCTTAGTTGTGGCAGGCAGGCTCCTTAGTTGTGGCACACAGGTTCCTTAGTTGTGGCACACAGGCTCCTTAGTTGTGGCATGTGAACTCTTAGTTGTGGCAGGCATGTGGGATCTAGTTCCCTGACCAGGGATCGAACCTGGGCCCCCTTCATTGGGAACCTGGAGTCTTATCCACTGCGCCACCAGGGAAGTCCCTATTTTGCTTATTTCTTAATTGGTTATTTTATTATTCAGTTTTAAGCATTCATTGTATATTTGTATACAAATCCTTTATTAGAAGTGTGTTTTGCAAATAGTTTCTTCAAGTCTGTGGCTTGTCTTTTTATTCTTTTAACAGTGTCTTTCACAAAGCAGAAGTTTTTAATTTTTTTTTTTTTTTTTTTTTTTTTGCCGTTCCACGCAGCTTGCAGGATCTTAGTTCCCCAGGGATCGAACCTGGGCCCCAGTGGTGAAAGCGCCAAGGCCTAACCACTGGACCGCCAGGGAATTCCTAGAAGCTTTTAATTTTGATTAATGATTGTTCTACTTTCTGAAGGATTTCTTTCCTTTACTTTATTCTGGCATATAAAGATGAACTCTACCAAACATTTAAAAAAGAAATTGTATCAAAGCTCTAACATCTCTTCCAGAAAATAGAAGAAGGGGGAATACTTCCTAACTTTTTCTGTGAGGCCAAATTACCCTTACACCAATATAGTGAACACTAAGATAAACTATGGACTTTGAGTGGTAATGATGTGCAGATGTGTGTTCATCGTAATAACAAACGCAGCAGTATGGTGAGGGATATTGATGGTGAGGGAGGTCCTGTGTTGGGGGTGGATGGTAGGGGATAATGAGGAGTATATAGGAAGCCTCTGCACTTGCTGCTCAATTTTGCTGTTCACGTAAAAAAAAAAAAAGAGAGACATTATAGAGCAGTTTTAAGTGGAGAGGTGATGAAGAAAGACACATCTAACATGCGAATTCCAGGTAATATGAATCCTTGTCTTTTTCTTGTACTTGTATTTTAAATTATTCATAAAATAGAGCAAAATGCATCCCTGCCCCATCTGTGACACTAACACTTTTGCAATAACCAACCAACTTCTCTGTTTATCATTTGTCTTTTGACTTCATATTTTAGAGATGGGGCATAGGGGAATTATTTTTCCCAATTAAAGAAGTTTTAATTCTAATTTAGTAAAAACTATTACTGTTCTTTTATAGTGATAGCTTTTGGAGCCATGATCTGGAAGTTTCTCTTTACCCTCAAATTATATAAACATTGATCTATATATTCTTCTAACACTACTTTTTTAAAAAAAATTTATTTTAAATTGGAGTAAGTTGATGTACAATGTTGTGTTAGTTTCAGGTGCACAGCAAAATGATTCAGATACATGTGTATAAATATTCTTTTTCAGATTCTTTTCCCATATAGGTTTTCGCAGAGTTCTCTGTCCTTGTTGATTATCTATTCTATATATAGCAGTGTGTATATGTTAATCCCAACTTCCTAATTTATCCCTCCCCCCCACCCCTGCACCTTTCCCCTTTGGTAACCATAAGCTTTTTTCTAAGTCTGTGAGTCTGTTTCTGTTTTGTAAATAAGTATATACATACTTATACATACTTTCTCTGGGCATATATCTGCAGAAAACCATACTTCGAAAAGATACATGCACCCCAGTGTTCACTGCAGCACTATTTACAACAGCCAAGACATGGAAGCAACCTAAATGTCCAGATGAATGGATAAAGAAGATGTGGTACATATATACAATGGAATATTACTCAGCCATAAAAAAGAATGAAATAATGCCATTTGTAGCAACATGGATGGACCTAGAGATTATCATACAAAGTGAAGTCAGACAGAGAAAGACAAATATCATGTGATGTCACTTATTTGTGGGATCTAAAAAATTATACAAATGAACTTATTTACAAAATAGAAACAGACTCCTGCACTGCTTTTCCAAAGAGGCAGAATGTTTACACTCTTTCTGGAAAAAACCTTATGTGTATATCAGATAGGCATCCACATTTATTTTCAAAATGTCCCAGCACTGTTTTTGAAATAACAGTTTCATTATATGCCATATACACACACATACATGTTTCTGTATTTCTGTGCTTCCTATTCTGTTCCACAAGGGCAAGGACACTGACATGAACTGTATTTTCAAAGGATGACTTTGGCTACTATATGGAGAATATACTTTAAGGGGGAAAAGTTTTTTTTAATATATATATATATTTATTTGGCTGCGCTGGGTCTTAGTTGCGGCACATGAGATCTTCAGTTGCAGCATGCAGGCTCTAGTTTCCTGACCAGGATTCGAACCCAGGCCCCCTGCATTGGGAGGCAGAGTCTGAACCACCGGACCACCAGGGCAGTCCCTAAGGGAGAAAAGATTTTGATCTGATGGGAAAGTTGTAACTTAAGCTTCTGTAAGGCTACAAGGAAGCTCTTACAGAGGCAAAGGATGGTGATAGCACAGACTGGTTTCTTAGCAATGGAGGTCGTGAGAAGCAGTCCTATTTGAGGTTTATTTTGAAAGCAGAGCTGACAGGATTTGTTTATAGGTGTGAAATGTGACAGAAAGGGAGGATTCAACCCGGTGAAAGATAGTGGCCTTTACTGGAAGGGAGAAAACTAGGGAAGGGCAGGTGTTGGGAGCAGGTTAAATGAGAAATACCTGTTATAGTGCAGGTGCCAGGTAGAGAGTTGGATTTAGTAAATGTTTGACTTCCCTATGATTCTCTGTAGTTTGATACAAATAAAGCTGCAAAAGAAAAAAAGCAGTCTCCAAAGAGAATAGAATGTGTTTGTGATCGTTGAACTAGTGATTCCGCATCTGGGGTTCTTCCATTTCTAAAACGGAAATGTTCATAACATGCACAGACGCTGACCTGTGGGCTGAGAGGACACCAGTAGCTGGAAAGACGCCCGGCGCTGGAAGAGCGCTGCCTGCCCTCCGAGAGGCCTTCGGTACCTCGCGCCGCCCACATCAGGAGCGCCCTCCGCGAGTCCCGGCCGCCTGGGCCTGGGTCTGACCCGATACTGGGCTTCGGTGTTGGGCCGCCCCGCAGCGCGGCTCAAGCCCTGAACCAAAAAACCCAGGGGCCGCCCGAGGGCTTCCCGGGCTTCGACGGGCTGTGACGTCCAGCTTATACCAGGACACTGAGGGGGCCTCGCCCCAGGAGGAGAAAGAGGGGAGGATTTGTCAGTATTCACGCGACGGGCACTCATCGACCTGCGCATCCTTCTCTACTGGTTCCAAGGGGAGCACCTGCAAACCCGTAGAGCATGTGGAAAAGATCCTAGGTGAGTGCTTGGTGGGGGCGCGCTCCACCCGCCGGCTCGGGCGAGCTCCTTCTCCTGCGCGCGCGCGCGGGCGCGCGCAGCCGGGGTACAGTCTTGCCCCTGCGCCCGGAGCAGCCCGGCCTGCCCCTCCGGCTCCCCCCTTCCCGCCGCGCTCACAACCCAGGCACCAAATCGTGCACTTCGAGCAACTGACCAAGATCCTGCTGCAAGTGCAAACTCTCGACCCGAAAGGCCTGCCCAGGATCTTGGTTTTCCGGCCCCTGGAGAAGAACAGGATCAGTCCATCGTCCTTTGCAGAAGGCGGCAACTGCTCGTCCGCGATTCGCCGGAGAGTGGGAATGCCCGCTGCGTGCTCCGGGCCGCCGGGCGGGTCCGAGGATGACAGCGGGTGGGGTGGAGACAGACCGGGGCTGCGGCCTGGGTTGGAGAGCCTTGTTTGCCTCTCCGCAAGGTCTCGGGAGCTTTCCGGAGCCCGCGAATGCAGCCTGCTCTGCCGGGCGAGACCACCTCCACAAGGGCCCTGAAGACCTAGCAGCGAGGTGAGAGGGAAGGGGAGAGATCGGTGTGTCCCTCTGCCCCCTCCCACCCTCTTTATACGAGATTGCGGAGATTTAAGGGAACGACTTGTCTGTCTTGTTCCTCTGTGAGCCTGGTGTCCCAGTTGCTCCTGGACCCCCTCCTCCAGGCGGCGAGGGCGGAGGGCTCAACCTGTCTCGCGGCTGGAAGGAGGCGGGGGAGGAGCGCTAGCCCTGCCCGATCCTCCCATCCGTCTGCGGTCGGTGTGTTTTCCAAACTTCCGGTTCGCGTCCAGGAGTTTTCCGGCTATGCAGACAGAATCCGGTGCCTGTGAGGCCTCCGGGTTTCAAGAGAGGCCCGGACCACTTCGGGCAAGGCCGGGTTCTGGGGCCGTGGCGGGTCGCCAGGGCCCGCAGAGCCGAGGTTACAACTTGCACTTCCAGCTACAGGGCATCTGGAGAAATTCCCGATCGTGGTCTGGGAGCGGCCCCAGTCCAGCCGAATTAGTCCCGAGCCTCCGAAGGGTCTGAACACAGAGGATATCTGCCCATGGTCGTGTGCCCCAGTGATGCCTCAGGGCCGCTGCGGGATGCTGGGGGGGGGGGGAGGTGTGAACACGGCGTCAATCTAGGGCCAGGAGTGGCATCCCCACCACCCCGCCACTTGGAGCCGGTGTGTAAAATGAGGAACCCATTAAACCCGGGTCGTGGTGACTGGGCAAGTCTACCATCTCTCTCCCACCCTGCCCACAACCTCTAGGGAAACGGCTTTCCCTCCAGCCCATCAACACGTTAAGTGCGCTTCTTTGTTTTAGCTCTCCAGATTAGTGGGGATCCGTGGAGTAAATCGATTTGTATCAAGAAACAAGGAAAGCCAAAGCAAGGAGGGGGCCTGCGAACACTTCTCTCCAACTTACTGGGCCTGAACAGTTCGACCTTGGACTTGCAGCCCCCAGCCCAGTTTCACCTGGCAGGGGGCCGGCGGTTTTGCCGGTGCGTCAGCAACTAGATTCAGTTCGTCCCAGCGCCAGTCTCGAGGGCTTTCCTGGCCTCAGGTCTGAGCTACCCGCACAGGAGAGAAAAGCCGCCAAATTAGAATCAGAAGCGTGTGACAAGGATTTTAAAATAGGCACGAGACCACCGCGGCCCTCAAGCTGGCGAGGCCCGGCTCCCCCCACCTGCGGAACTCAGTCCACACTCTGGATGTACTGACGCTGAATGATCGTCCCAAAGATTTAGAGGCTCAGGAGTCAGGTTTAGGGGCTTTCCCGAAGGGACGGGAAGGGGATGGACAAACCTCCCTTCCCACACAAACATACTTGCGCAGAGGGCCCCGCCCGCCCAAGCCTCTCTCTTGGGTCCTGGCGGCATCGGTGCCACTCGACCAACACCTGCATAAATCCATTGTGTCCTTCCCTCGAGTAGCATCGTCCGTAGACTGTGATCTCCAAGGGGTCTTCGAAGCACCTTGGATCTCCTCGGGTCAGTGTTGAACCAGCGTTCTGTTTGGGGGAGGAGATCCACACGCCGGCCTGCATGGGGAGAGGGTGCTCAGGTCCGGAGAGCTGGGTCCCCGTGCCTGCGAGGCCGGGAGGCTGTTTTGCCGAAAGCCTTACTTTCGGTTGCAAGGTTCGTAGGACTCGCTGGCAAAATAACCCCTCTACACTCAGTTAAACAAGAATCTAGCCAGAGTTTGTTGGATTAACAATGATTACAGTATACTAATTAAGAAGAGAACAGTATAACTAACAAAGAATAGTAAAGACAGAGGTTTATACGTCACCGAATTGGAGAAGCACCTACATCCATATCCAAGCAGCGCTGGGAAGTCCCTGGAACGGCGACCTGGAGTCCCGATTGGAAGGTCTCGGGCGGTGCGTCCCCCCCACGCCTGAGACTAAAGAGTACTGCTCAAAGGAGTCCTGCTTTTAATGCCAAGCCGCAAGCCGACAGTCACCAGCTTACGCGCAAATGTGCAGCTCTGGCTATTATCAGAAATGCTTTGCTCTCTAGTCGTTAAGTCTCAGGATATTCGCTGATCCCTGGGAAGCGGCCAGATTCCCAAGGCTCAGGAAGCTTCCTGACTTATTCCCTTCCTTATCTGTTGGTTCTCAGGCTTGCTAGCGCCGTTTCTGCTGGCCTACATAGTACAAGACTATTACCTTCCCCAGCAGAGGCAGGAGCCAGCGGCGCTCGGAGGAGGCCCCAGCCGTGGGAGGGGCTGCGGCCCGGAGGGAGCATGCTGCCAGCCTGGAGTGCTCGCGCCCTGGGCACGCACGCGGCTCACTCACCAAGTACCGCATCCACCAGCTCAGCCTCTCGGTTCAGACGTGGACCGGAAGCTTGGTCTTAAGTCTTCCGGCTCGAAAGAGCTCTGCGGCGTATCTCTCTGCTCCCTCTGCGCTCCCGCCGCACGACCCCTGCGACCCGGAGAAGCAACCGGACGGGAGGCCAGGTGTTCGGCGGCGCCCAGCCTCCACCTCCAGGCTCGGCAGAAACTGCCCACCCTCCCGAGGCCGCGGGTCCCTCCGAGTCACCGCCTTCAAAAGCTGCCAGCGTTTGGGGAGGCGGGAAACGAAGACACAGCGGGCCTCCCTCAGACCTGGGAGGCAATCGAGGCCTCTCCAAGCATGATTCCGGTCCCTCACAGCCCAGGGGCGGTCCCGTCGGGAGAACAGCGGCCGAGGGCAGCAGCGAGCGGAGCAGGTGGCCTGCGCGGGAGACGGCTGCGGGTCCAGCGCGCGCAGATTACCTGGGGCCTCGTCGCTGAGGACTGCCCATGCAACAGCTCACCAGGACACTGAATGGGGAGAAGTTAGTCAACAGAGCTGCCTGTCGTTGAGACCACACCCACGAGAAGAATTCAGTGGAAGTGTGTAACTCTTGCCAGGGCAGAGAGTTGACAGAGCCTCTCTGAAACCCCAGTCCCAGGTGACCCTGGAGGACTTGGCAACATGCTTTCCACTATTCGGGGCTTTTTCCTACCTCATGTTTAATTCTCTTGCCCAATATTCATTTTATTTTACTTTTCCTTAGTCATCAGCTCTTGGTGTAATACAAATGTTCGACCATTTAACGTTTCATTTACAGAAATTATTTATGCCCTATTTTACCTTGTCTTGGAGTAGGGAGTTGCTCTTTTCCTAACAGCATGTGTTCACTTCATGGTTCCTTTATTTCCTCCAATTTTTAAAGACTGAAAGCATTTAACATAGAACTCTAGAGTGCAAGATATACCATTGGATATAGGTCATTAGCTTTTTTAAAAAAACAGAATTAGTGTGATTTATGTTTTATTTACTTTTATTTATTTTAAAAATATTTATTTATTTATTTATTTTGGCTGCATCGGGTCTTAGTTGTTGCATGACGTGGCGTCTTCAGTTGAGGCGCCGGGGATCTTTCGTTGTGGTGCTGGCTTGTCTCTAGTTGTGGTGTGTGGGTTTTCTCTCTCTAGTTGTGGCGCTTGGGCTCCAGAGTGCATGGACTCTGTAGATTGCAGCACGAAGGCTCTCTTGCCAGCTCAGTAGTTGTGGGGCGTGGGCTTAGTTTCCCCACCAGGGATCGAACCCGCGTTCCCTGCATTGGAAGGCAGATTCTTTACCACTGGACCACCAGGAAAGTCCCTCATTAGCTTTATATGTAAAATATAATTTAAATATTATTTAAACTTTAAATTCTATACCCAAACTATTCATCAACTATAAGGGAAAGTTAAAAATATTAAACATGGGGCTTCCCTGGTGGCGCAGTGGTTGGGAGTCCGCCTGCCGATGCAGGGGACACGGGTTCATGCCCCGGTCCGGGAAGATCCCATATGCCACGGAGCGGCTAGGCCCGTGAGCCATGGCCGCTGAGCCTGCGCGTCCGGAGTCTGTGCTCCGCAATGGGAGAGGCCACAACAGTGAGACGCCCGCGTACCGCAAAAAAAAAAAAAAAAAAAAAAAATTAAACATGAAAAACCTTAAAAACATGGCAGATTTAAACACGTGGCATTCATCAAACACCCTGCCAAAATCCCTCTAAAAAAGAGATTATTAAAAGACATAAATGCACAAGGGTAAAGGATGGGTGTGTACACACACACAAACACACACACACACTGACACATACTGCAAGCTAGAAAGCAGATGAGAATGTGATATTTGGTTTAGACCAGAGAAAATGGAAAACTAAGCCTTGAAGAAGGCTGATTTGTTCTGTAGAATCCCAATGTGCTTCAGAAATGAGAGGCATCAGGTTCCTCTGAAAGTGGGGATGAGGGTTCAAGAATCGTGTGAATGAAACATATTGCTGCCCTACCAGTAAACAAAGGATATTGCAGTCATCAGTCCATCACATTACAGCTGCCTGGACCGCCTGGATGGTGAGCCCTGAGGGGACTCAGGATGGAAACAGGATGCCCACCATCAAACTCGTAGCCACTGCAGCCACATCCAGTGGTGCACCCTGAAGGACTCAGGGTGGGAAAGCACAGGATACTGGCCCCAGATAGCTGAGGTGCGTATCAAAGGAACGATTTCAGCGAGCCCAGACTCTTGCATCTTCCCATACACAGAAAAGGGCTAAATTCCTGAAGTTGAGATGTCTGGTTTTCTTTAATTAACAGTAATCTTTTGATGCTCTGACTACTTAGTCTTTGTTGCAAAAATTCCTATATATCCTGGCTCCTCCCTAACCTCTTCAGAGCAGTCCCTCTGAGCCATCTGAGATGCTGCCTCCCAGGCTTGAAGTCCTCAGAAAGTTTGCCAGATAAAACGTAATTCTCAACTTTTAGAGGGTGCATTTTTTTCAGTCGACATCAGCAACCCTTAGGAACAAGGCCCTGCTCTATGTTAAGTCTATGTCTTAACTTGCCCTCCAGGTAATTTTGTTGTAGCTCAAGTTTACAAACTATTGAGATATGTTATTTAACAATGAAACCCTTGAATCAACAAGACTAACCCTCTCCTTACAAAGCTGCTAATCAAGAGTTTGAGATCAACTCTTAAACAGGAACAGGCATATATAATGAGCAGATTCTCCAAGGAAACCTCTAACAGAAAAGAGACAAAAGAGAAGAAAAAAATCTGTGAAAGCAGATACAATGTAGTAAACAGAAGAAGAATTCAAAAGGCTAATTCGGGGGACTTCCTTGGTGGTGCAGTGGTTAAGAATCCATCTGCCAATGTGGGGGACACAGGTTCAATCCCTGGTCTGGGAAGATTCCACATGCCATGGAGCAACTAAGCCCACGTGCCACAACTACTGAGTCCGCATGCTGCAACTACTGAAGCCCACACGCCTAGAGCCTGTGCTCTGCAACAAGAGATGCCACCGCAATGAGAAGCCCGCGCACTGCAACCAAGAGTAGCCCCTGCTCACTGCAACTAGAGAAAGACCGCGTGCAAAAATGAAGGCCCAATGTAGCCAAAAAAAAAGGTTAATTCACATATCTTCTGGAAGATATTACATTCATGAAATAAGAAAAGATTATATTAAAAAACTAAAAGTTTCATAAAATAGGAAAGAAAAATTAAAAAAATATAAGAACAGTCTAGAAGATCCATCATAGCAACTAACAGAGATTTCAGAAAATAAAAGCAGAGAAAATGTTGGGGAGGGAATTAAGAAATAGTTTGAGAAATTTCTCACAATTGAAATGGCCTGTGTTTGCAGATAGAGAAGGCACACTGACTGAGTAACAGAAAATTACACCAGCACATCATCAGGACACTAAAGGACACACAGAAGGTCCAAAACACATGATTTTGGGGGGCCATTGGGGTGGGGTGGCTTGAAGCAGGACCTCGGTCCTCGTCTTCTTTGAAGAAACAATTCAACAGAGAGACGGATTGTAAAGCAGATAGAGTGTTTATTAGAAAGCGAAGTACTGTGCGAGGTTAATGCGCAGGCTCAGAGTGGGATGCGCCCCAAAGGGGGAGCTTCAGTCACTTACAAGGCGGCAGTTTTCCGGGTTCCCTGGCCAGTTGCCATACTTGTGTCCATATTTGGTGTGACTCAGGGCCCTCCCCACGTGGATGTGCATCTTTCAGACAAGATGGATTTCATGCGAGGGTTTCTGGGAGGTTGACAGGACATATTATGTGCTGGCGCCCCTTCCCTTCTTTGACCCCTGAGGAGACTTCCATGCATGTGTGTGGTCTGGTAGGCCTCCTTGACCACAAGAATGAGAAAGATGTGTCTGCCTTATCTCTTGCTCAGGCAGGGGCCAGCTCCTCTCTGTTCCTGCCTTTATCCTTGTCTCAGAGTGTCAGCGGAAGACAAGTTCTAGCTGCTCAGCCTGGGGCCCAGCTATTTCCTGCCTCTCACCTACAGACAGAGACAGAAGAAAATGACACAGAAAAGGAATGGGAACCTATTCTGTGTGACCCTGTAACAGTGGATATTACACATTTGCTAAAATCCATAGAATGGTCAACATCAAGAGTGAAGGGTAATGTATTAAGTATGGACTTTGGGTGACAATGATGAGTCAGGGTAGGTTCACTGATTGTGTACAAATGCCCCACTCTGGTGGGATGTTGACAGCAGGGGGGGCTGTGACGTGTGAGGGGGAAGATGGTGTGAGATAGGAACTCAGAGCTCAGTTTTGCTGTGATCCTAAAACTGCTCTAAAAAAGTCTGTATTTATTATTATTTTTTTAATAAATTTATTTATTTTATTTATTTTTGGCTGCGTTGGGTCCTTATTGCTGTGCATGGGCTTTCTCTAGCTGCGGCCAGCGGGGCTACTCTTCATTGCAGTGCACAGGCTTCTCATTGTGGTGGCTTCTCCTGTTGCGGAGCACGGGCTCTAGGTGCGTGGGCCTCAGTAGCTGTGGCTTGCGGGCTCCAGAGCACAGGCTCAGTGGTTGTGGCGCACGGGCTTAGTTGCTCCGCGGCATGTGGGATCTTCCCAGACCAGGGCTCGAACCCACGTCCCTTGCATTGGCAGGTGGATTCTCAACCACTGCGCCACCATGGAAGTCCTAAAAAATAAAGTCTTAAAAAAAAAAGGAATAGCAATCAGAATGGCATCTCGGTTCTCTAGCAATGTTAGAGGCCAGAAGACAGTGGAGAATTGCTGTAAAGATTCTGAAGGAAAATTACTTAAGACGAGGATAATGTAACCCAGCCAAATTATGGACAGATGGAGAATTTAAAACATTTTCAGACATCCAAGTGTCAACATCAAGGCACTTCTCAGCCAAGAACAGGAGAATGTATCCTACCCAAAGCAGTCAATTGATGACAGACTCCATTCAGAGGACACGCAAGCAAAGCACCGTAGTCTCTGCAGGGAGCATTGAGGCTGAGCCCCCAGCCCCCATGTCAAGCGCTTTTGAATATTTACATTCCTAGGTCTCTGTTGGAGGCCTTGGGGAGAGCTCTTCTCCAGGAGCTCAGGAACCCCTGCGGAGGCATCCTCATGGGGAGAAGGGGGAACCGGGAAGACACCTCCCCACTCTGGCTCCGTATCTGGTACTTTTCCACTCCGAGACCTTCCTCTTTCCCTCCTCCTCTGCCCCTCACCCATCCCAGGATCGTAAAACTGCCAGAGCCTTTTGTTTTCCCTCGATTGTGAGACACCTCTGTGCTGATCTACCCAACCTTGTTCCGTGAGGGAAGATGGAACAGGGGGCAACACTTCCTCAGGTTTAGCCTCTTAGCTTGTTGCTTTAATCAGCTACCCTGACTCTTGGCAGCCCCATTCTCTCTCCCAGCTCAGCTGAGCCCGACAGCCTCCTTTCCGCGACATCCCTAACTGCAAAAGCCATTTCATGTAATTTTGCATGAGTGATCTAGACAAGCTCTTGGGTTTTTTGTTTTTTGTTTTTTTTGCGGTATGCGGGCCTCTCACTGCTGTGGCCTCTCCCATTGCGGAGCACAGGCTCCGGACGCGCAGGCTCAGCGGCCATGGCTCACGGGCCCAGCCGCTCCGCAGCATGTGGGATCTTCCCGGACCGGGGCACGAACCCGCATCCCCTGCATCGGCAGGCGGACTTTCAACCACTGCGCCACCAGGGAAGCCCCAAACAAACCATTTTAACCAAAGTTATGATCCTATCTAAGCCTCCAAACGATAAATTATTAACATAAAAGGATGTTATAAAATATCAACATTTAGCCCCCAATTTTGAAAAGGAAGAACGGGAAAAGCTGGTTGTACCCTCTGCTCAGGTAATCTCTGGCCCTCTCAACATGGCACCTGGTGGCTCCAGATGATTTCAAATGGCTATTTGCTAAATTTCTCCATGAAACTACCCAACATGGAAAAGACAAATTGGTTATTATCGTAAATCAACATTGATGGAGAAACTTTAGAAAGAAAACTAAGGCTGTTTTCAGATTACGTGCCACCTGTCAACACCATAAGACTGAAAAAAACATAAAGGTGGGACATTGCCAGGAAGCAAAGCCTCAAGGGCCCTATGAAGACCTTCAGATGGGCTATCCAGCTTTCACCCTTCATGGGACTTGAGTATGTTATTATATGTCTATTTCCAGAATGAGTTGAAGCATTTTCTTGCTGAAAAGCTATACACCCTTTGTAGTCACTAGAAAGCTGCTTGATTTTGTGTTTCCAACCTGGGGCATCCCAACCTTTATATCAAGTGATTGAGGCACACACTTTACAGAAACGTTTATAAAAGAACTTTGTAAGGTGTCATCTCTTATTCAAAAACTACAGTTTCTGGAAAGGTCAAAAGGAGGAATTAACATCCTTAAATTAAAATTAGCACAACCTTCACAAACTCTTCGAGTTCACTTGGCCAGAGGTACTCCCACTAGCCCTTATGGCCATGCTGTCCTCTCCCTCAGGCACGTACCGCTTATCCTCCAATGAGCTGGTACCTGGGAGGCACGTATTTAGAGACTGCATTTCTGACACTAGACTCTGCCGACTGCACGCAGACAGGGCAAAACGCGGCAAGGGACTCACGTACTGTGCCCAGTCCTATCACAAGAGGTCAATCAAGACCACCCTCCCACGGAGCCTTCCTAAACAGCCTCTTCATGATCCTCGGCCAGGAGATTCCAGTAACAGGAAGAGATCTCGGAGGAAAACTGCTCTTGAATCTCGCTGGAAGGGGCTTTATCAGGTACTGTTAACACCAGGGAAACAGTGAAACCCCAGGCAGTCAATATTCGGGTTCATGCCTCTCAACTAAAAAGGCAATTCACAATTGCACACAATTGGAAAACTACTCCAATATGGGACCTCAAACTCAGTACTCTCGGAGATCTTCCAGAAGCCAATCTCGGGAAGCAGACAGCTAGCCCAGACCTCTGGAACAAATAGAGGGCCACAGATAGATCTTGGTCTGCTGTCGGACTAAGAGACCTATCTAATTGCTGTTTTCTGTTTTGTCTGTTTGTTTATAATCATTCTTCTCATTTTCTAAAGACCCCTTGCTGTCATCCACCCGTAATGGACGCTTTTCTCTTTTCCCTCCTTATTGTAACTGTTAGGTCAGAACACACTCATTCTAATGCTATCCTCAGATTATCCTGAACAGTAACCGCTGCCCTCAGTCTTACTGACTGCTGGATATGCTGTCCATCACCGACCCCCATGATAAAGACATCAGAATTACAGCTGACGGTGTTTCCATTTGCGCCTATGTGGACAACTGACCTTAAATCAATCTGTGACTCTGCTAGTGTCCCTCTCTCCCAGAAGAAGAACCAATTATTACAAGCTACTGATTGACCCAAGGTAATTCTAAATTTAGATTCAACAATCTTCACAGCACGATGGGCCAAATATCACTTGGAAGAGACTGAGAGAGATCCAGATATGTCACCCAGCTAATGTAAGGCCCTGGCTCCAACTTCACGTCGTGAACTCCATTTTTTCCTGGATTTCCACATCCCTACTGGATACTGCTTCCTTTGTGGCCATATTGCCTGGTCCTGTTTGCCTCAGACTAACATTTCATGCACTTCAGGAATAGTATTATGAGACTTGTCTGTATACAGAGACCCTAATTCTATAAATCATCAAGGCTGGAAATCCTGGCCCAGACATGGGTGCCAAAATGAGGCCATTCTTGATTATTCAGGCACACAACCTAGGGGAATTACTGACTGATTATTTATGAGAACAGTCAAAGCAGTGTCCCCATCGGTAGGAACCATACAAATAGAAAAGATGGGAAGAAACCTATCACAAACTTTGGCAGAAGTTATTAATGATACCAGATGGAACAGAGATCAGTCTCAACACATTGGCATGAGTAACAATGGACAATTGCATTGCTGTAGATTCCTTATTGGCTAGCCATGGTGCTGTCTGTGTCATTGCTTATACTTCTTGTTGTACTTGGATCAATGAAACAGGCAAAGTGGAACAAGCTATGTATCACCTTAAGGAAAAGGCACATGACTCTCATGTTCTATTGGATTTGTTCTCTTGGCCTAGGAGGAGCAGTTAGGATAACTGGTTCCAAAGCATTTTACAGGGATTATTAATTCTTGGTTTTGTCATAGTTAAAGAGAAACCAAAATGGAAGCCACAGTTTGAATACAGACCTAGACCAAACACTTAAGAGTCATCTAATCAAAACTTAAAGCTGTCCTGATTTCCCTGAAATGATGACTCTGACCTTAAACAAAACTTAAGCTTTCTTCATGTCAGCATAACCTAGCAAATCAGCTACAGTAAAAAAGTAAGCTTATGTAATACTACCACTCTAAAAGGAATGTAAGTTTCTGGCAGCCAATTAGAATCACAATACAAAACAATGTACCTCCTCATGCTTTATAAGCTGAGCTGTAAGTGCTCAGAGTGGAGCTTTAAGCCACTTTTGGTTTGGAAGTCTCCCTGTTTGTGAACGGTTTGTTTCTCACTTAATAAAATATTCATCTCAAGTAAAGCTCTCTGAATTTTCTTTTGACACATTCTATCCAGAGTCTTAAATGCTTCTACATTCGTTCTCTCATCAGTTATCGCCATGATGATACAACAAAAAGGGCAAGAAGATCTTGCAATGCAGTTGGCCATGCAGACAGCTGAGCCATCTCCAAGCAGTGAAGACCTGGATCTCTGGCCTTCCCTGAATTCGTCAACTTCCAGCAAATGAGAGAACTGTCAAAAACAGGGGCCAAGAAACTGAATATACAGACAATGGCCAGACTAAACATAAAAATAGAACTCTGAGCCACCATCTTCAGCATGCAGTCCAGGAAGCCAAACAACCCCTATGGCAGCAACACAAGATGTCCAGGACTTGATTAATAACTGACAGCTTCGCTAATTTTTGCCCTTGGTGTCAACTGAGGACCAACTGGGAAAGCCAGATACACACCCCCTAACCAATCACATACGATGCCCCGCTTCTAGTAAGCCCACCTACAGTTTCCCCAGGCCCACACCTACCCCCTTCAGGCACACCTTTTTTCCACTTTATAGAAAGTTTTCCCGCTCCTCTGCCTGCTTCTGACACTCCGCCAAACACAAGTGATGGTGGCTGACTCCCTTTTACTATAGCAAGCTCTGAATAAAGAGCCTTCGCTTGTCCCCACTTGGGTGATCTTTATTTCCACACAAGATAATCCATGAGTTGATACTTTTTGAAGTTGTATATAGGATAAGTATATTGGTCATTCATTTATACTATCTTCTCTACCTTTGTATGTTTGAAATTTTCCACAATAAAATATTTAAAATATTTCAAAAATGTCAATGTCATTAAACAATAATAACAGCAACAGAGAATGACTCTATATTAGCTATACATTATTGGAAAAATTGGGGAAAATGAAATTGTATCATATATTAGACAACCGTATTAGACCAACGTTAAATTTCCTGAGTGAATAATTTCGTATGGTTATAGAGGAGAATGTCCTTGTTTTTAGGAGATAATGTTGAAGTACTTGAGATAAAGTGTCATGATGCCTGCAACTTACAAACAGTTCATGAAAAAGGATGTGTAGGTAGAGAAAACAAACGAAGCAAAACATTAACAACTGGTGAAACTAAACGAAAGGTACTGAGTGTAAATTTAATGTTCTTATAATTTTTCCATTGGTTTAGAGTTTTTCAAAATAAAAAAGTTGGTGCAAAAAGAGCACAATAAAATACCTGTAATATTACAAAAAAAATAAAAGCAAAAACTCCCAGATCCTTATCTATACATTTTTTTAATGGAAGGATAACTGAAAAAAACTAATAATAGTTAACTATATCAGGGAGGAGCAGACAGGATGGATGAGAGGGGATTGAAAACTAGATTCTTCAGAATGTACACTGTCCATAATGTTTTAAAAAGGTACTTTGTAAATTACTGTTATATTCCAAATAGCCTGTCAGTGATGATTTTCATTTCTTGCTTTACTTGAGTATTATTTAGTAGTGTGGTATAATATCTCCTTATTTATTAGTTTACCCATCCATCCATCCACCCAGGGGAACTGGTATACAGTTACTGTTTGTAAATGCACCTAAACATTACAAGATTGTCCTCTATTGTTCAGAATACAGCTTTTATTGTATTCTTTTTCTGCATAATTGCTCCTCGTCTGACAGTGATTTAATATCTCCTTATTAGTTTATTTTCCTCATTTTGACCACTTTTCTCTAACTATCTGGGACGTACTCTTTGATGTTATTCTTTGGTACAAAACAACTGGGTTCATTATACTTTGTAACATTTTTCATTGTATAGAGATGTCGTCTTAGGAACTGAAGATTACAAGAAGTGAAGTGATGAAGAACAAAGATTCTCAATGAGAAATTACAAAACCAGTTCACTCATATACTATTGACTGAACCCAAATACCCTCAGACTGGTTCTTCGAGGGCTAAGCAGATAAAATGAAAGCAAGCGATCCCCTGGAAGTCTTCTTGCTAGTATTTTAAAATTTTTTATGGGGTGCAGAAATAACTTGCATTCGGTCACACACTTGTGATAAAGTGTCATGATGCCTGCAACTTACAAACAGTTCATGAAAAAGGATGTGTAGGTAGAGAAAACAAACGAAGCAAAACGTTAACAACTGGTGAAACTAAATGAAAGGTACTAGAAAATGCTGGAGCCAGTATTCATATCATGACTCTGTCCCACCAATCAGAGTCAAAGCAGGAAGCCTTGGAGGTACAGAGTGACAAAACTGATTCATCTTGGCAGATTCTGCTAAAGCCTAAAAACCTAACAATTCTGTTTTGAAGCTGGCATGGGTCAGCTAATACAACTCAAGGCTTGCCAAGTGTAGGAAACTTAACATGGGGGTCTCTGCATAAGACCCCAAATGACTACACTTCCAAAACAAAACTGAATCGGAAATAAACTTTGCCATCCAGATGAGAATGCCAAAGGAAATTTTCTTGACCTTCCCTTTCTCACATATGTCTTGATCTAATGATGAACTACCACAAACCAGCCTTGTGGCCAACTCATGCTACATGCAGGAGTCTGAAATTTTTCAAGGATGTAATTTGAAGAGGCCTCAAGTTGGATGCATCCCGAAGAGAATGGCTCAAGGAAAAAATTATCAGTTTATAAAAGGATGAAATCATATCCCTACATTATGGCCGATTTAAAAAATTAACCCCAGGTGGTTCAAGAATTCAACCGTTATGATGGAAACTTCAAAAGTATAGTGAATGTCTTTAGACCTCAGGGCGGGAAAGGATTTCTTAAGCAAGACACAGAATGTACTTACCCTAAAGACTGATAAATCTGACTATACTAAAATTAAGAATTGTATTCATCAAAAGAAACCTTAAAGAAGGCGAAAAGACAATTTAAACTAAAAAGATATTCACAGTATACACCATTGAAAAAGAATTAGTAAGAGATTAAGGGAGAATATATGAGAGAACTTTCATACACTACCTTATATCCTCAAGACTTTTTTTTTACAATATGTATGTATTATTATGTTGACTTTTTAAATTAAATTGAATAAAAATATCCACAAGTTAGATTCAATATCTCCTCTCAGACAACTGCTGAGGCCTAGATGATGCAGATGAGGGAATTCAGTACATTAGTACCATCCCCCTTATGTAAATAATCGACACTTTCCGTGAAAAATATTTAAAAAACAAACACTTCGTAACTAATTGTAAGAACAAAGTCGTTTGTACAGCAGACGCTGTCTATTCTAAAACAACTACCAAACTTGTAGAAATGCACTAGGAGAAGTATAAGAACACGCACGGGTGACACGCCGATTTCAGGACATGATTTCCTGCGGCGAGGGAAGGAAAGGTCTCCACCGACATCTGTTTGAAAGGTGAGAGAGCGGGGCAAATGTGGGAAATATTAACATCTTGTTAAATGGGGGGTGGGGGGTACATGAGTGTTTGTTATACAACTTTTTTAAATGTGTGAAATCTTTCACAATTTAAACTTTTAACTAAAATTAACATTGGGAAGAAATGTGCATCAACACTCGTCGTCTCTTAATTTTGGAAATAAACGAGATTTGTCTCCACTTGCTACGTTTCTAGAATGCCCACGTCTGACGTCTGTATTATAAACACGACGCACTTGTTTGAATGATTCTGAAGCGGTAACGAACCAGAGGCAGGAGATGAAAGAGAAGATGCACATTCCACGAGCCCGCCCTCGGCCTTACCCTCCTCGGGCGCAACCTTTGAACCTGGACCGGGCCTGGCTGGGACCCCGCTCCAGCCAACCACACCGTCCATCAACCCCGGCGCCTCGGGGCCGGGCGTTACCTGACCGGGCGGCGTCTCCGAGAGCCGCCGGGGTTCCGGGCGGAGGAGAAAGCGGGGCAACGCCACGCGTGGCGGTACGAAGAGCCCCGAGAGCCCTCGCCCACAGGGCGGCCCGGGAGCAGGGCGCAGGCGCACCGGAGGGGGCGGAGCCGGCCGCAAGCCGTAAAGGGCCCAACTTCGCGCCTCCACAAATCCCGCGAGAGCTGCTTGCCCCTTACCCGCTGGCTGCCGGTTCGAGCATGGTCGACGACGCGGGCGCCGCCGAGGGCCGGGGGGACGGGCTGCTGGGGTTCCTATTTACGCCGCCACGGATTCGCTCCCGGCCGTGGTGGTTTCCTGTGCAGGAGCTGAGGAACCCGCTGGTGTTTTCTTTGGAGGCGTGGCTGGCCGACTCGATCTTCGGTGCGCGACCCGGGGCGTGGTGGTGGCCCCCCAGTCGGGAGAGGCCGCCGAGCCGCGCTCCGCAACCCTTTCCGGACGCGCGGGCCGCGTGTGATGCGCTGTGCCTGGCTTCCTGCCCTGCCCGTTCCGTCCCCTTCGGGCCAGCTCCTCCTGCCCTTCTCCGTGCCCCGCTCAGTCTCTCCTTTCGCGTTCAGGCCCGGACCGAGCCGTGGTTCCGGAAATGGAGTGGATGAGCCAGGCCCTGCTGACGGTGGACGCAGTTCACGCCGGGAAGTTGGTGGAAATCACCGTCTTCGGGCGGCCAGCTGTCCAGCGCCGGGTGAAGAGCGTGCTCCTGAGCCTGGCGTCGAGTCACCGGGAGAAGCGTGCCCGAGGTGAGGGGCATGGAAAACGTGCGTGGGGAGGGAGCCACGGGGGAGCCACCTGGCCATACCTGGTCTGCTCACAGCCTCCGTCTTCCCAAAACTCCCAGTATGCTACACGTGGTCCCTGGGCATCCCTTGTGAGTGGAGTCCAAGCAGGACCCTGGGAAGGTAGGCTGAGATGGGATGCATTCAGGCCCCTCACTGCCCGTGCCAGCCTCCGCTTGGTCGCGCCGCTGTTTCCAGGTCCTAGGTTCAGAGCTTCCACCCCGAAAAATGATACTGCCAGCACACATCCACCCCCATGAAGGAGTAGTTTGAAGCAGTGAGCATTTTTCCTTCTCCAGCTGAGAAGATGGAACAACTCGAGGAGTTCTTGAAGGCCCAGGCACCACGTCCCCAGGTCCCCCAGAGTCCTGTTGCATAAGTGTTCTCCGGGGCATGAGAACAGTCCTCCTTCTGCTACTAAAGTTCAGGAGAAGCAAATATCCTTAAATCTGTGCATTTATTTTTTTCCTGTATCTTGATGGACAGTGGTTTGATTCTTTTGCTGCAAACGTGAGTTTGTAGTGCCATTCTAGTAAATAAATGAATTTCCTTTTTTCCAATGGCATAAAGATCTTGGCTCACTCAAAATTAAGCAAATTTATAAAAGATTGACTCTGTTCATTCATATCTTGATGTGAGAGGCTGATAGGTGGAGGGTTTATTTTTGTTTTCTTCTTAGTTTCTATCATTTTGAAACTACTAACCCTTTTATGATTTTATGGTCAGAGTCAGGCCCTCATGCACAGGGGGCAGAAATGCAGGGTCAGTCTGCTTTGGGTTTCTTTTGCATCATTTGTTCTCAAACTTTAATGTGTGTAAGGATCACCTCGAGAGCTTGCTAAAACACAGTTTCTTAGCCCCTTTTCCACTGATTCTGATTCAGTACATTGAGCCCATGAATATGCATTTCTAACAAGCTGTTAGGTAATGCCAGCGCTTCTTCTCTGAGCCTCTCATTTTTAAGCAGGTGTTTGGTTCCTGAGTAGCAACCAGTGGGCCCGTGTGTTTTCTTGGAGTGGAGTCTCTGACCATGCACGTGGGTGGGCATTCCAACATGCAAGCTGAGGCGATCAGCATTCATTCTGCTGGTGCTGTGATTTACCAGAAGGAGCCATGGTAATGGGCAGCTTGTGCATTGGCAGGTGGCCTTCCAGCCGGCTGTCTCCTCTGCCCCCCTCCCTAAGCAGGTGTCCTGCATGGGCTGGGTTGTTTTTCCGTTACCCTTTACAATGCTATGACCAATCTGTGCAAAACAGTTCCAATCCCATGGTGCTTCCACTTTCAGGAAGCAGAATTCTTGGAGGAATGATTGCCAAGAGCTCTGTGGCGTTAGACACAAAGTTGGAGTTGATTTAACTCATACAGTTTCTTCACCCCTTAGCAGTGATGGATTCTAGCCGTTTGCAAGGATTTTAAACACACAGATACACAAATCTTTGATTACAAGGGATATTGAACGTTATTCTACTTCACGTTTCTGTTAAATGCTTTTATACATTTTTCTTTATTCATTTCTGTCATTACTTCTTTCAACTCTGAAGATAAGGATTTTTATTATCTGTAAAAGCTTTTGTAACAAATAATGGTCCGTTACACCCAATACTGTCCACCCCTTTGCTTCTCAAATTTTTTGCATACAGAAAATTTTTATTGTATGTAGTTAAACCAATTACTGTTTTCTGTGTGATTTTTTCCCCTCATCTTCCATTTTACATTTAAGCTTAGAGTGCCTACTTTTTCTCCTTTTGTAGAAATTTGATGAATATTACTACAGGTTTTTCCTGGTGGGATTTTTACGAAATCATGAAATATTTTTGACTGTTCAACATTTGGAGGAAGAGGATTATGCTTAATACTTGTCCAGTTTTCCAAAAATTATTCAAAACTAAGTTAGTAAATGATCCTGTTCTCTATCCTTTATACACGTTAACATATTGAAGTCTTAACCCCCAGTACCTCAGAATGTGACTGTATTTGGAAATAGGGTCTTTAAAGAGGTAATTAAGGTAAAATGAGGTCATGTGGGTGGGCCAGTATGACTTTTTTTAATAAGAAGAGTAAATACAGACACAGATATGTGCATACACAGAGGAAAGACCAGGTGAGGACACAGCAAGAATACGGCTATCTCTGCAAGCCAAAGAGAGAGGCCTCAGAAGAAACCAAACCTGCTGACACCTTGATCTTGGACTTCTAGCCTCCAGAACACTTAGAAAATAAATATCTGTTGTTTAAGCCACCCAGTTAATTATTTTGTTACAGTAGCCCTAGCAAACTAATGCAACATTTAATATCTAAAAAGGGTAGTTGCTCTGTCATTCTAACTTTCAGAATTTGGGAGTAATATTAGCTATATATTTATTGATAAGAGCTTGTATCACATACCAGGCCCTTGAGCTAAGCACCAAAGTAGGATTCTTAGAGCCTAAGTAAATTGCTGAGATCACAGAGCTAGGACTTGGGGGTGGGTGAGATTTGAACCAAAACGTTGAGTCTAGGATCTTACCTCTATAATATACTTTCCCACGTGCTTTTATTTTTCTCCACAGCTGAATTTCAGCTCATTCTCTTTGTGTGTGTGTGTGTGTGTAAGAGGAATTAGAATACACTTAATTTGTTAAGACTCCACAGTATTTGTTATTCTATTGAGGGACAAGACAATGTTTTTTTTTTCCTAACAAGTTGCTAAGGTAGAAGTATCTACTAGTACCACACTGAAAAATAGCATTGTTGATTTTTCTGATGATAAACATACTTACATCCTCAATATTTTTAAATAAGGCAATTTAAAAAGTATTAAAGTAATTACTCAAAAAATCTCACTGCTCATATAGTCCTTTCCAGTAGCTTTCCATTACTCCAAATATTTCTCTATAATTTTAGTAAACATCTTATTTATGTATAGCATTCCATTCATACCAAAACCATGTTCATCCACAGTGTGAAAAGATTCATCAAACAATACAAAGGGGACACATGCATGTAGCCAGCAGCCAGAGAAGAAAAGATACTACCAGCACTCCAGAAGCCCCCATTTTTGCATCCTCCCCAAGGATAACTACTGTTGTGACGTAACTATAAATGGACTCAATCTAAGATTTGTCCATGTTGCCAGCAGGTGTAGTTCCATTGTATGAATAAACCTTAATTTAGTTTTCCATCCTGTTGATGTGCATTTTGGTTGTTTCCTATTTGGACTTATAATGAATAGGGGTACTATGAAAATTGTTGTACATGACTTGGTGCATGCATGTGTGCATTTCTCTTGAGTATATGTCTGGGATTGGAGTTGCTGGATTATAGGACGTGCATAAGTTCAGGTTGCTAAGGTGATTGAACCAGTTGACTTTCAGCAGTGTATGGGACGTCGAGTTGCTCTACATCTGTCAACAGTCGATTTTTATTTTGGAGAATTTAGGTATTAGTGCTATTGCACTGCAGTTTTAAAAAATCTAATCACTTAATTGGTTCCATAATATAAAATTGTGAGTGTACAGTTCGCTTTCTTTCTTAGTAAACTTACGAGTTGTGCCACCATCAGCAGAGACCAGTTTGGGAACATTTCCATCACTTCACAAAGTTCCCTTATGCCTGTTTGCAGACAGTCTGCTGGCTGTCTCCACAAAGTTGCCTTTTCTGAACATTTGAGATAGGTAGAATAATATTCAATGTAGTCTTCTACCTCTGACTTCTCTATCTAGTTGGACTGTCTCTGCTTTTTGATTGGGGGATTTAATGCATTCTAATTTAATGTAATCATCAGTATGATTGGATTTCTGTCTGCCATTTTGCTTTGTTTCCCATCATGTCTTTTGTTTTTTTCCTCCATTTTATGTTAGATAAATTTTTATACACTTTTTTTTTAAGATTTAATGTTATTTGTTTTTGACTGCGTTGGGTCTTTGTTGCTGCGCATGGGCTTTCTCTAGTTATGGCGAGCGGGGGCTACTCTTAGTTGCAGAGCGTGGGCTTCTCATTGCGGGGGCTTCTCTTGTGGAGCATGGGCTCTAGAGCACAGGCTTAATAGTTGTGGCACAGGGGCTTAGTTGCTCCGTGGCATGTGGGATCTTCCCGGACCAGGGCTCGAGCCCATGTCCCCTGTATTGGTGGGCAGATTCTTATCCACTGCGTCACCAGGGAAGTCCCTGTGTACACTTTTAAAGTGATTTTTTTCGCCTTTGTTTTGCCTTAGGGATTAATAAAATACTCATTACATTCTGCTTCAGATTAGTGAAAAGGAGGGAAGGAGGAAGGAAAAACAGTTGAATAAGTGGAGACACTATGTTCTTAGATAGCAGAGTGAAGTGTTGCATGTTTGTGGTCTGTTCTTCCCAGAACTCAGTGCAATTCCAATTATAGTCACAACCAGTTTTTAGGGGCTGAGGCTGTAGGATGAGAGTCCTTAAAGTCTGATTTTACATGTGATTCAGAGGGACCCAAAAAGGCTATAATAAGGTTTTTTTGGGTTTTTTAAAAAATATTTATTTTTGGCTGCGTTGGGTCTTTGTTGCTGTGTGCGGGCTTTCTCCAGTTGCAGTGAGCAGGGTCTACTCTTTATTGCGGTGCACGGGCTTCTCATTTCAGTGACCTCTCTTGTTGCGGAGCACAGGCTCTAGGCACGCGGGCTCAGTAGTTGTGGCTCGTGGGCTCAGTAGTTGTGGCTCGTGGGCTCTAGGAGCGCACGCTCCAGTAGTTGTGGAGCATCGGCTTCATTGCTCTGCGGCATGTGGGATCTTCCTGGACAGGGCTCGAGCCCGTGTCCCCAGCATTGGCAGGTGGATTCTAAACCACTGCGCCACCAGGGAAGTTCTATAATAAGGTTTTAACTAGGGTCTAGTAAAATATTCTGATTAGGTAAATAGGGCAGATGTGTATTAACTAAACCGAAGTACGCAGGTGGTCATAACAGGAATAGCCTGTCACTTATGCTCCACAGCGATGTTCCCAAGATTTCCAGAGAACCCATAAACAGCTGAAATTGTATTCTTTGATACCTTTAGTGAGCACACTCAAAGACACTGTCCACACTAAATTATTTGCTGCCAACCAGTTTACCCTGCCCCCAAAACGTGTAGACAGGATTCGCTCTTCTCAAACTGCCTGCAGTCTTCTTCCTTGCTTACAAATCCTGCTCTTATTTTTTGATGTTTCCTCATGGTTAGATCTAGGTTATATATTTTTGGCAAAAATACTGGGTAAATCATATTTTGTCTTTCTCAGAGCATCACATAAGGAGGCACATGGTTTGTTTTGGTTTTTCCCCACTCTTAGTGATATTTTAAAAGGCCATGTTTTGATTAGAAGTGTGGAGTTGAGAAATTTTGATGAGGGAAATAGTGCCAACCTGGTGTAACTACAGTGGAGTGGCAGGAGGACCTGGGGCAGACTGTCAGCGTGTGCTCCACAGCTGAGCCCAGACGTTTTCCACACAGTCTGTCAACAGTGAACCTTTTTCTTTGGTGCCTCTAGTCAGCCTATTCAACAACTGTTCACACTGGGGCTTCCCTGGTGGCGCAGTAGGTAAGAATCCGCCTGCCAATGCAGGGGACACGGGTTCGAGCCCTGGTCCGGGAAGATCCCACATGCCGCAGAGCAGCTAAGCCCGTGTGCCGCAACTACTGAGCCTGCGCTCTAGAGCCCGTGAGACACAACTACTGAAGCCCACATGCTGCGAGTACTGCAGCCTGTGCGCCTAGAACCCATGCTCCTCAACAAGAGAAGCCACCGCAATGAGAAGCCCGCGCACCGCAACGAAGAGTAGCCCCTGCTCGCACAACTAGAGAAAGCCCTTGCGCAGCAACAAAGACCCAATGCAGCCAAAAATAAATAAATAAATTTTTTAAAAAACTGTTCAGACTAACCTCTTTACTAGCCCTCATACATTTTACCTGCAAAAATGTACAAGTAAGAGTCACTGTTTCCAGAATTCTTTAGTTTTTTTTAACTTTAAATAATTGAAGTATAGTTATTTATAATATTATTATTAGTTTCAGGTGTACAACATAGTGATTCAATATTTTTATAGCTTATACTCCATTTAAAGTTATTACAAAATAATGGCTATATTCCTCTGTGCTGCACAAGAGATCCTTATTGCTTATCAATTTTTAAAAAATAAATTTATTTATTTATTTTTGGCTGTGTTGGGTTTTTGTTGCTGTGCGTGGGCTTTCTCTAGTTGTGGTGAGTGGGGGCTACTCTTCATTGCAGTGCCCGGGTTTCTCATTGTCGTGGCTTCTCTTGTTGTGGAGCATGGGCTCTAGGCGCACGGTCTTCAATAGCTGTGGCACGTGGGCTCAGTAGTTGTGGCTCACGGGCTCTAGAGCTCAGGCTCAGTAGTTGTGGAGCACGAGCTTAGTTGCTCCACAGCAGGTGGGATCTTCCCGGACCAGGGCTCAAACCTGTGTTCCCTGCATTGGCAGGTGGGTTCTTAACCACTGCGCATCCAGGGAAGCCCAGGAAGCTCGCTTACCAATTTTATACATAGTAGTTTGTATCCCTTAATCCCATCCCCCTATCTTGCCCCTCCCACTGCCTTGTCCCAACTGGTAACCACTAGTTTGTTCTCTGTATCTGTGAGTCTGTTTCTGTTTTGTTACATACATTCGTTTGTTTTATTTTTTAGATTCTACATATAAGTGATAACAGTATTTGTTTTTCTCTGACCTATTTCAATAAGCGTAATACTCTCTTGGTCCATCCACATTGTTGCAAATGGCAGAATTTCATTCTTATGGCCAAGTAATATATCATTGTGTGTGTATACATATATATATACACACACACATATATACATATATATAAATATACACACCACATCTTCTTTATCCATTCTTCTGTTGATGGACACTTAAGGTTGCTTCCATATCTTGGCTATTGTAAATAATGCTGGTATGAGAATTGGGATGCATGTATCTTTTCCATAGGAGACTTCTGTAGTTTCTGCCTTCGTTCTTTGACAACTTCCATGAACGGCCTTGGGCCTCAGTTCCCAAACAGAATCTTCCTATCTAATCTCCATCTTCTTTTAATGGGTAAAATACATTCTTCTGTGTATATAGTATCCATGTCGTTTAAGGAATAAAATGAGCACTACAGCATACCTTAATAGAATAAGATCAATATTTTGGGAAGCCATCTGTATACACCTTTTCCCTCAACTAATTTTGTATGCATTGTAATAAATTGCAAGACTGCCAATTGAACAGTGAGTAGGTTAGCCCTCTCAGATATTAAAACACTGTATAAAGATACATAGTTAAAACAGTGGGGTAGATAGAAAAAAAATAGAAAAAATGACACACATGGACGTAAAATAGACTGGTAACCTTGAGTTTGGGTGAGTGAAGCCAGAGTAGCTCTCGTACCATGTAGTACGAGGATACTTGGTGTGGCTATTTTGTCGGGCAGTTCGGCAATATAAAATCTGAAAGGGGCTCATTCTTTAACCAGCAGTTCCACTTCTAGGAAGTTCTCTTAGGGAAATATTCCAACGTGGACTCAAGGATGCACGTAGAAATTCAAGACAGCAGTTTGTAATTGAGTAATTGGAGAAACAAACTAATCAACCACTAAGGGAAGAGCTAAATCAAACGGTACCGGTACCCATCCTGAGAAAAATCAAGCTGCTAGAAGAAGGGGAAAAAAGGTGTGTACAATTACGTAAAAGTGCAAGTTAAACTGTTACTTCCGTAAGACAGTAAGCTTGAAACGGCAGATAGGAAGGTCTGGGGACTTTGATCTGGGTGAAAACTTGGATGTCACTGGTCCATGCCCTGCTTGGAGAGGAAACCAGTAAGGTTTTTTTGTTTTGTTTTGTTTCTTAAATCAACACTTTATAGGCATAAGGAGTTTTACCTAAGTGTCATCACATCTAAATGCTTCTATTTAAAGTTCAGTCTCCTTTTCTTGGCTCATCTCCAACCAAGGATGTTTACCGTATCTTACCATTTTCTTTCATAAAATCATCTCAGACATGTCTATGTGTGTATATATAGGGTATATTAAACCTAGTTTCAGGATAGTCACAGACTCCTAAATGTTCCATTGGTTTGCTACCTGCTGTTCAGTAATCTTTCTTGTAAAGGACAGAATTTGATGCTCTGGTCATGTGGGTACTACCCAGAGGGGGGAAAAATCAAGATTGAGTCTTAATTCTACTCTGATGTAGCCTCAGTTGAAACTTTGAGTCTGCATTGATTTTGAGTCTAAATGTTTAAGGTTCACTCAGCCTTGCCTCTTCTGAAAATAGTTAATAGCCTATTTGTAAATTCAGCTTTGCATCTTTATATCCCTTGTTATAAACTAAAGGCTTATTCAAAATTGGAGTCATCATTACTGGTGACCAAAGGGTCTACAATAGACATACCACTTCCTGCTCTTTAAAATTAGGTTTCCTTGGATTTTTAAAATGAAAATTTTCATAGCACTAAATTGACTTGTGCTATTTAAAAAAAAAATCCTAACACCCAGCTGTCAACAGTTTACTTCTAGCCAGGGCACCAGCATCCCAGCCAGCAGCCCGGAACAGGAAGCCAAACTGATAGAGATGCTACTTCTCTGTGCGGTGGTACTCATAGTACAACATGTGAGTGTATAAAGTTAACATGTTGTACATCTTAATTTACACTGTATTATATGTCAAATATATTTCAATTTTAAAAAGTGACAAGGAGGGCTCCCCACTGCTGCGGTTACTAGTTAGCAGGGAAGAGTCACCAGCACTGCTTGTGTCTCGCTGGCTCCAAACATCACTGGAGGTCGAGTGACCCGGGCAGGACTTGGAGATGACAGCTGCGCTGTCCTGGCCATTTCAGTTTTCCCCTAGTCGCCAGCAGTTGCCCGAGCTGGGAAGTCTCTGCTTGCAGCGCTATGATGTGCCCACCCGTGAGGCCCGTTGAAACCAAGTTTTCGCATCCCTTGTCTCTGAGTAGAAATATCTCAGGCTTGGAAAGGTTTCCCATGAGGACAGACTCCACGGCCGGAGAGGTCCCTCACCTTGCAAAGCCAGATGCGCGTGGTGAAGGAGCACAGGGGAAGCACCTGCCCGAGGCGCGAGAGACTGCGGCCCCGGGCCGCTAGAAAGCTCTCACCTGCCTCTGGGTAGAAAGCCACCTGGAGCAGATAGTGGTTGCTGGAGCGACGTGCCTGTCTCTCCCCTTCCCCCTGCCAATTAACAGACGTTAGGGAAATTCGATGCTTTATTAGAACTCTTTAGATTCGTGTTTGCAAACATTTAACAGGGAGTGGCGGGGAGCGGGGAAGCCAAGAACAACCCACACCATTCTTTTCTCAGCTTCTGCAGCAGGATAGGGTTCCAGGAGGGGCTTCCACTTTGACCTTGCCTGGCTCTCTTGCTCCTGGGCCCGAAACGCGTTCAGAACCTGGTAACCGGACCCTGGATAGCTTCGGGGAAGCTCTGGGTGGCCGCCTCCCGGGCTGCGCCGGGTGACCGCTGGGTGGCCGCCTCCCGGGCTGCTCCGGGGGACCGCTGGGTGGCCGCCTCCCGGGCAGCGCCGGGGGACCGCTGGGTGGCCGCCTCCCGGGCAGCGCCGGGGGACCGCTGGGTGGCCGCCTCCCGGGCCGCGCCGGGGGACCGCTGGGTGGCCGCCTCCCGGGCCGCGCCGGGGGACCGCTGGGTGGCCGCCTCCCGGGCCGCGCCGGGGGACCGCTGGGTGGCCGCCTCCCGGGCCGCGCCGGGGGACCGCTGGGTGGCCGCCTCCCGGGCCGCGCCGGGGGACCGCTGGGTGGCCGCCTGCCGGGCCGCGCCGGGGGACCGCTGGGTGGCCGCCTCCCGGGCCGCGCCGGGGGACCGCTGGGTGGCCGCCTCCCGGGCCGCGCCGGGGGACCGCTGGGTGGCCGCCTCCCGGGCCGCGCCGGGGGACCGCTGGGTGGCCGCCTCCCGGGCCGCGCCGGGGGACCGCTGGGTGGCCGCCTCCCGGGCCGCGCCGGGGGACCGCTGGGTGGCCGCCTGCCGGACCGCGCCGGGGGACCGCTGGGTGGCCGCCTGCCGGACCGCGCCGGGGGACCGCTGGGTGGCCGTCTGCCGGACCGCGCCGGGGGACCGCTGGGTGGCCGCCTGCCGGACCGCGCCGGGGGACCGCTGAGTCCCGCCCTCCCGGGCTTCGCCGGGGCACAGATGGGTCGCCGCCTGTCGGACTGCACTGGGGGACCGCTGGGTGGCCGCCTCCCGGGCAGGAGGCTTCTCAGAGCCTGGAAGAAGAGCAAAGAGAGGAGGTCGCACCTGTGTCCCACATACTCTCCACATAAGGAGTTACCCCTTCGGGCTGCAGGGCTGGGAGCCCGGAATCTGAGAGAACGAGGTCAATTTGCTCCTCTGGATCCCTTGCAAAGAGGAAACCTTCTTCCAGTCGAATTAAGAGGATGAGACCGCTGCCCCGGCACAGCCAGGACGCACCAGAATCCCTCCCAAGGAACCCGGGGCCTGCCTAGGGTACCTTTCATTGTTCCCGGCCCCGTACTTTGCGCCCGGAGTTGGCGGTGATAGTCAGCCAAGTTCATGATCATCGTGTATACATCCTTCTGGTAATAAGGCCGTCCAAATATCAAGATCTCAGCCTCGCCGTCCGGGTCCCACTGATTAACGTGAAGCAGGGTCTGCGACACACACTCGACATGCGGGATGTGCTCTCCGCCCAGGCCTGCGCAGGAAGCAACGAGGTGCTGAGCAGTGGGGCCTGGGAGGGGAGGCAGCGGGGGCCCGGATGCGAGCCAGAGCCGCGAAGAGGCTGCCTGGGCGCGGCCAGCCTGCGGTGAGGGGCGGCCTCGGCCTCACCGCTCGGGCCCGCTCACCGAAGATTGCTTCCACCAGCCAGGCCTCCAGGTGAATTGCCCTCGGACTCTTCAGGTACTCGGAGTGAAACCAGTAGGGCCGCTTGGTGAGGTTACCGAGCACCTCGAAGAGCGTCCCTTCTCGCTGTTCCAGCTGAACGAGAGTCGGAAACCGCTTGGGGGCGGCCATGCCACGGCGAGCCTCGCAGGGGGCTGTGGGTCCGCTGCCAATCGCCGGCCGCGCGTGAGACACGGCGCCGCAACGGCCCACCGGCCTTATATCCAGGGCTTTCGGCAAGCCCCTCCCCCACCCGCGCCCTCCTCATTGGACTCCAGGCCTCGCCCCCGAAGCCCGCAGCCGGGGCTTCTTCCCCGGAAGGCGCAGCTGCGCTGGGGCGCGCGCCCAGGGCGCTCTCACTGGGCGGTAGCATCTGGATCCTGCCGCTTCCCCGAGCGCCAGGCTGGAGGCCACAACCGGGAAGCTGCGGAAGCCTTAACTGTGGACGCTGGGCGGCCAGGACAGCCGCGGAGACGTAGGGAAGATCCAACGTCGGGCCGACAGCTTTCAGAGGAGCGAATCGGTATTTGCAGATAGCCGGGTGCCTTTCAGACAGTTCTAATGGGACCAGTTTAGCGTTCCCGAGGCATTGGAATAAATTTTAATGGAAAACCTAATTAAGTACGTCGGAAAACAAACGCTCAAGGAGCAGAAAAAGGTATTCGGAGGCCAAAGTAAGCCCCTCCCCACTTCCTCCTGAACCCTGACCACTGAGCACCCTCCCCAGATGCCACTGCATTTCACGCTTCGGCCTTAACCTGTTAAGAGACGGCTGCGCACACCCAACAGCGCCTGGTCCGTGTGGTTTGCACCCCAGAGGGAAATCCCTTGAAAGTAACACGATTATAGCTCCATTTCTTGATTTTTCTGTCCAGCTGAAAGCATTGCCTATTAACTGCTGCCCAGGAAGATGAAGGTACATAGCTCTCCCACCAGTGGTTGGCGTATCATGCCCAGATCCAGCGGCCAGAGAGCCTCGGAATTCAGTCAGCCTCCTTGTTTGCTCTGTGGCCAAAGAAGTGCATGAGAAATTTGCAGGCGTCTGACAGGGTTAAAAGTCTTCAGACCTAAGCAGAATATGAATTAGGAGCCAAAGAAGGGCTCCATTCAAAGGATCCATTCAAAGCCTCACGGATGGGATAGACTTATAAACGTCCGTGGGTAGACAGAACCATTAGGAGAGTGTATAACTGAAACCCAAGGATCTGGGCTCCGTCACCACCTCCCCTGTAGGTTCTGGGGGCCACTAACATAGCAACTAGAAATTGACATGTGAGGCCCCATCAGTGTCACCAACGAGAATCCAATTCAGGAAGCATCCCCATGAAAATCTCTAGTCTGAAATCTGTTTCTTATATCAAAATGATATAGGATGATTTTTTTTTTCCTTTGGCCACACAGCATGCTGGATCTTAGTTCCCCCACCAGGGATCAACCCCTGCCCCCTGCAATGGAAGCACAGAGTCCTAACCACTGGACCCAGGGAATTCCCTAGACGATGATATTTTTGTTCCTTGGTTGGCCTAAGAGGATACTGGCAGTTCTATGCATGTTAATGTCATGTGTGTGTGTGTGTGTGTGTGTATAGAGACCCTTTACTTCAGTGAAGTTTCAGAATTGGGTAAAGAAATGCTTAAGAGAATTAAAACCATAGTATTAGTAATTGTGTTAAAAAGGAATCTATCATTTATGTAAAATCCTAGAATATGCAAACTAATCTGTAGTGATAGAAATCGGGGAGTGATTGTCTGGAGATGGGGTGGAGAGAGGAAGGGAGTGGAAAAAGGCACTAGGATACTCTCGGGGGATGATGGGAATGTGCATTATCTTGATTACAGGGGTGGTTTCACTGGATGTGTCTATATGTCAAAACTGGTCAAATTGTACACATTTTAGTATAAGCAATTTATTGTACTTTAGATATTCTCCAAAGTGGTTTAAAAAAAGAAAGAAATCCATATACATGGTGTTTTAGGTTCCTGTAATATTTTAGATAATTTAGCATATTAGAGAGACAGTTTTGCAACTCCAATTTAAAATACATAATTAAGTAATGGATTTAGATGTGTGACTTTAAGATGAAATCCTAGTTTATATTCAATATTGGATCACTGAAGAGAACTTCAGGTTCAACGTATTAATGTTTCATTTATTTGGTTTGAAGGTATTAGTAATTGGGAAGTTCTTATTTGTTATTTGATTAAAGTACTTTGCAATCCTTTTGCCATGTATGAGGATGTTTAGTTAATTAAATATGTCAGTGGGACCTTGTGCCATTCAGAGGCCATTAAACATAATTGTTAAAACTTTCTAGGCTTATGAATAGCATAGTAAGGTTTGAAAGTAAAACTTGAAAGCTTAAGGGAGGACTGGTGGTTTGGTTTTTATAATTTGAGAAAATAAAATATTAATTTTCCAAGAAGTCTCTAAACACTCTTTTGAGTGCACAGAAATCATTCTCAACATCTTTCACTGTCTTCCTCCAGCTTACCTAGACTCATCAGACCTGGTATCCTCCCAGTTCAGTTATACAATTTTGTTAGAACAGTATTCAAGTTTATACTATTGTGGTCTTGTAAACAATATTCATAGCTGCATATAGTTTACTATGATTTCTTGCACAAACTTTTGTTTTTCTTGATGTTATAAATTCCTTCTTTGTTCAAATACTGCTTTCTATTTTTTCAAATGCTTATTCGTCTATGTACTCCTTCATTCCCAGACTCTCCCCGAATGTGTAAATGTCTCTCCAGGACGTCCAGTGGCACAGCAGGCTCTTTATCAGTTCATCCTCACAGTATTGCTCCTGCAGTCTTTTTTTTTTTTCTTAATTGAAGTATAGTCGAGGTACAATATATAAATTCCAGGTGTACAATATAATGATTCACAATTTTTAAAGTTATACTCTAGCTTCTGCAGATGTAACTGCTTTTATCTAAGCCAGCTGCTCTCTGGCACGCCCTGTGGATTACTAGAGCCTTTTCTAGTAAGGCTTTCTGGATGCCATGACTTACTTTTTATTCTTGCTTGTTTTTTTTTTAAATTTATTTATTGTATTTTTTAATTTTTTTGGCTGCGTTGGGTCTTCGTTGCTGCGCGCAGGCTTTCTCTAGTTACGGCAAGCGGGGGCTACTCTTTGATGTGGTGCATGAGCTTCTCGTTGCAGTGGCTTCCCTTGTTGCGGAGCACAGGCTCTAGGTACGTGGGCTTCAGTAGCTGTGGCACACGGGCTTAGTTGCTCCACAGCCTGTGGGATCTTCCCGGACCAGGGCTCGAACCTGCGTCCCTTGCATTGGAAGGCGGATTCTTAACCACTGCGCCACCAGGGAAGCCCGCTTGTTTTGTTTTTTATATTTTGGAGTGGTGGTGATAGCATTCAGGCAAAAATTATTAAATTGATACAGGTATAATCATCTTCAAGATGATCCTCGTGGTTCCTAGTGTAACTTATCTTTCCTACTTTCTTTCTTTCTTTTTTTTTCCTGCTTTGTTTCTGATTAGCTTCCAGGAAGCTGGGAATGAACTAACTGAATTCCAGGAAGGAAGCAGAGAATTAGAAGCAGAATTGCAGGAAAAATTGGTACAGGCTGAAGAAAGAAATAGACACTTGCAAGCTGATAACCAGACTGAAATATGAAGTGGAAGCATTCAAGGTAATTGTGGTAGTAGAAGCTGGTGTCTCCTGTGCTGGGTTGATGAAAATGAGAAATACATTTTTTCAGGTGGAGCTTAAGAGCAGTGGGCAACAAAAAAATATATAAAAACAGGTTGCAAGTGAATTTTTGAAATAAAATGTTTTATTTCATGGAACCAAGGGAAAGGTGGTTTAGAGTTTAGAAGTTCACTTGGAAACCTCATAGCTGTCAGTTTTCTAGCTATAATGTTCCTAGGTATAATATTGTATCCCTGTAATTTTCAAAGGCTGTCTGATTATTTGACAATAGATTGCTTCATTCTATAGTACTTGAAAATTGTACATATATGTGAAATATGCATTTATTTCATCGTTCGTTATCTCCTCAGTTTTGGAGTCTAGTTTGGGTTAAAATATTAGCTTTAAAACGGAATCTTCAGCGGTAAAAAGATTAATCCCTTTCTTTGCACTTCACTACCTGCCTTAGCCAAATGCTTGGGAGTGTTTCTGTGTCCAGGGAGTGGGTGGGTTTGGAAGGTGGGGAGGTCCGGTAAGGATATGGAATTTGGACTCAGTGTTAGTCTACCCTGGGCTTCCCCGCGCTGCATTTAGCCTGAGAACCCAGAGGTTCCCACACCAAGTTCAGGGTTTTTGAGGCAATGCTTTCATTATTTTACTTCTCTTCAGAGAGAGACTTCCTTTCATTTTGATGAAGCCAGTCCTCTGTCTTTTCCTAAGGAAGAATGCGTGTCTGAAAATATTTTCATTCTATTTGCACAGCTAATTGGACATTTGGCTATAGATTCTTGACTAGAAATAATTTTCCCCTCAAAATTTCATGGTTTGCTTCAGTGTCCCCTAGCTTCCAGTGATGCTTTTGAGAAGTTTAAGCCTTTCTGATTTTAACCTCTGGGAAATGTTCTAAAATTAGTTTGTTCATCATTTTTTCGCATCTGTTTTGTCTTACCTCTTTCTAGAATTCCTGTTTATTCAAAAGTTGGCCTCTGCATCCATATTCTTCCTTTTTAAAAATTTTTCACCTCTTTGCTTTGCGCTGTTTGGGGTTGTCTGGTAAGCACTAAAGCTTGGGAACTAAGTGGAAGCTGGAGCATGGGGGTCTGTCTGCACCAGACAAGGGCTGAGGGCGGTGTGCAGTCTCTTAGGTTTTCCCGCCAGGTTCTCCACTGGGTTGGCCGCCCCTGGAGAGGTTGCAGGCCCATCTCTGCGTTCCTTGCAGCTGTCCTGCTGCCCGCAGTTCGTCCCTGCACTTGGATCTGGTGTCCCAGACCACTTTGCAGGTGAGAGTGAAGACAGGCCTATGTATTTATGACCATTAGCTTGGCTGGCTCTCTAGCCCCCACGTCCCACACAGAGCGGACCTCCCTTCGGAGGGAGGGGCCAGGAATGGATCCCCAGCCTGGATCCCCTTGCCTCCCGTCCCCCCAGCTGGAGCCCACCCCAATCCCTCACAAGACCGAAGGCCAGAAGCGGGTCCCCCAAGTCCCAGATGGTCCCCTGGGCAGGACACCGCTGGGCACACAAGACTGAGGGCCTGGTCCTGGATCCCATGATGCTTCTGCCCCGGGAGTGTGGCCAGTGAGTATTCTCACTGCCTCTCCAGCTCTGGAAACGGGCCCTCAGGCACATACATTTATTTCCCTCCTTGTCTGAACCTGGAGGAAACACTTCTTTTTAAGTTTTGTACTGCTTGGGCAGGACGCATTTTTCTCTTACCTTAGCAGGAGAACCAGCCTTGAGTGGGTGGAGACATCACACAGTCCAAGGTCGCAGGGAGGGTGGACTTTCACTGAACTTGGGAGATATCAATTGAAAGAAGCTTTCTGCTGTGCAATGTGTATTACAATTCTTGTATATTTAAATACACAATACCTTTAGCCCACTCATTTACAAGTGGGACAGCTTGTCCTAAGAAAAATTCAAGAGAAAGACACGGATAAACAGCTCCGAATACTTTGAATATTTCAAAGAACCTAAATATTTACCATTTAGGAGACTTGGTAAATGTAGATATAGATCTACATTTATGGTTATGTAAAAATGTATGTTCGCAGTCTATTCAGTGAAAAAAGGAAGCTGTGAAACAAAATGTATACTATTACTGATGTTAAATAGACGTACTTAATGCAGATAATTAAGAAAATCCAAAACAAACTCTAATGCTTCCCCCCTCCTTTTGGTTTCCTTTCAAGTGCAAGGCTCTGTAAAGCATTCTCAGAACACAGTATTAGTGAGTAACTCTCACTCCTCTGTTCCCCTTTACCCCATTTTCCCCCTACATTTAGTGATCTGTTGTCTCTTTACTGCTACTAAAACCTTGAATTCCACAGGAATGAACATTTTGGTTCTCTTGTCCCTGCTGTGTCCCCAGTGTAGAGTAGGCACTCAAATACAAGCACCACGAAGACAGGAATTTTTGTTTGTTTGTTCCCCAGTGCATCCTCAACATCTAGAATAGCATCGGCACCTAGGAGGCGCTCGGTATATATTTGTTGAAGAACGTCCATCATAACTGGCAGCTTCCTCAGAATCTGGTGTGTAGCATCCATCGTGAACAGGACTTCTGTGAGTGGAGAGGAAACCTAACTATTTGTACTAGGTTAAATATACTACTTATTTAAGTCTTAATATTCCTTGAAAACTAAGTAACTGCTTCCATAGCTATTAAAATAGAACTTATGAATTTAGCAAAGTGTTATTGAACCTTTAAATGCCTTAACATTGATAAATGTATTCAAATATTCATGGATTCTTCATTAAAATGTCAAGTTTAACATAAATTTGCTTCCAGTGCTTAAAAAAAACGAATTACAAACAAATCAGGATTGTTACAAGAATTGTTATCCCAACTACACTTAAATAGGGTACAAAAACTGATATTACCATGGATTTAAACTTTCTTATTTATCTATATTTTATTCCAAATTAATTATTGTACACTCCTTGTGTATGTATTTTTTTGAGATATTTATCTTTCTAGCACTATGATAATCTCATCAGACCCAAAAGGGGAAGGAAGGAAGACTTCATTTTAGACTCTGCAGGTTGTCAGTGCTTAATATAACATATGCCTTTTAAAGTATCTTGAATGGATAATATACATGGTCCAAAGGCTATACAATGAAGTCTCTTTCGTCATTTAAACACTGTATCTTTTCAAAGCTTTTCTATGCAGATACAAAGATATATGTACATATATGCTTTTAAACACAACTGGTAGCATACAGTACACAGTTTGCAGTATTTTTTCACTTAACAGTGTATCTTGAGGATGGTTGCATATTGAACCTGACTTCACCTGAGATACTACAAATTTATTTCTATTTTTCTTTCTCATGCTACAATAGAAATTTCATGAGGATGAGGACTTTTGTCTTTTTCACTGCTTTTTATTTTTTAGGGCTTCCTACATTGTAAATATGTGTTTATCTTGTTCATGAATCTTTACCTTGTATTCTGTGTTTTGCTTTTATCAGACATGCTGTTGCAATATATATCCTTGTACACGTGGGAGTATATCTATAGGATAAAATTCTAAATGCAGACCTGCTGGGTTAAAGAGTTTTAACATTTCAATGGATAAGATGTTGCCAAATGGTGCCCCACTGAGATTGAATCTTTTTTTTTTTTTTTTTTTTTTGCGGTACGCGGGCCTCTCACTGTTGTGTCCTCTCCCATTGCGGAGCACAGGCTCCGGACGCGCAGGCTCAGCGGCCATGGCTCACGGGCCCAGCCACTCTGCGGCATGTGGGATCCTCCCGGACCGGGGCACGAACCCGTGTCCCCTGCATCGGCAGGCGGACTCTCAACCACTGCGCCACCAGGGAAGCCCAGATTGAACCATTTTTACAGCATTATACCATTGAAACTTATTTTTAGAGAAAACCAGTACATATACATTGTGTTCCTTCTTCAAAAGACATCATTGACAACAAGGACCTACTGTATGGCACAGGGACTCTGCTCAATACTCTGTAATAACCTAAATGGGAAAAGAATTTGCAAAAGAATAGATACATGTATGTGTATAGCTGAGTCATTTTGCTTTACACCTGAAACTAACACAACATTGTTAATCAACTCTACAACAGTATAAAATAAAAATTAAAAAAATCATTGATGGAAAATGCAGGGAGTGGGGTGGAGGTGGGAAGCAGAGCACGTGAAATGGTGAGACTTCCTAGGACATCACATAGGATGATGCTTGCTTCAACCCAGTCCTACAGCAGCAATGACCTTTAACATTCGGTTAGAAGATTTTCTCAAAATGATGTATTGAAATAACTCAAGTGTTCAAGGTTTTAACCTTCCAGAGTTTGACTTAACCAACACTGAAATTCTGCCCTTCCATATCGTAACAAAAATCCGCTTTTGCAAGAGGATATTGAGGAATGTTGGAGAAGTAGCCACTTTAAGAAGCGGAAATCGAGCTTCCCTGGTGGCGCAGTGGTTAAGAATCTGCCTGCCAATGCAGGGCACTCAGGTTCGAGCCCTGGTGCGGGAAGATCCCACATGCCGTGGAGCAACTGAGCTCGTGTGCCACAACTACTGAGCCCGTGAGCCACAACTACTGAAGCCTGCACGCCTAGGGCCTGTGCTCCACAACAAGGAAAGCCACTGCAATGAGAAGCCTGCGCGCAGCAACAAAGACCCAAACCAACCTAAAATAAATAAATTTATTTTTAAAAAAAAAGCAGAAATCATGCTACCATAGAGGTGGACAGTGGGAAGGCGGCATCTGTGGGGCGCCGAGTGGTACCCGGCTGGAGAAGAGGAAGGCACTCAGCCCCGAGTGGAGGAGGATTGGGTTTTATCCAGGATCGCGCGGGGGGCACAAAACTGGAGGCTCGAGCCAGGCTTCCACATCCAGCGCTTACCAAGGACTGCACAGTCCTACTCCCTCTGGCAAGAGTGTCTCCGGTTATTAGAAGTCTTCCAAGGAGACTAAGTTCCTCCCTTGGGGGAAATCTGCACTTGGCAAATTGTCTTAGTGAATACATATTGTTATGTTCCTTACGGAGCGGGGGAGGGTTTTAAAAAGGCAGAATGCAGCAACATAAAGGGGCTCAATGAAGGGGGAGAACGTGAGGTTAGCTGCTGCTTGTTCCAGGAATTGCTGAGTTGAGGCTGACATCTCCTTCGCTTCTAGGGGCCGCGTGGCTGGGCTTCATTACCAGTGGCTCCACTGGGAGGTCCCCGGGGACAGCGACAAGACCCTGGAGAAACGAGGGGACGGGAACCCGCGGGCCCCCGACCGCGCGCAGAGCCGCCCCAGGGTTGGGTGGGGGCGACTCCGGGCCGGTGCTCTGGCGCGCCTGGGACCTGAGCTCGCTCTGGACTGCAGGTGGTTTGTAGGAAAAACGGGGGCCACGTGTCTCTTGGGCGGGGTGTTTCTCCGTGAAGACGCCGAAGACCCTCGACTCTTCCCCGGAATCGTCCTAGTGCCGGGAACCGAAGTGGCGTCTTATGAAGGGAAATGAGGCTTCTAGCCTCATCCGATTTAAAACGCGATCTCCTGAGCAGCTCTGTTCCGGGAAGAGTGTGCGTTTCAGGATTCCTTTCTAAGGTCCGGAGTTTGGAGAGAAAGTGATTAGATCTGGGCAGACACCGCCCCAACCCCGACAGTTCCTGGCGCCCAGTTCCTGGGCGCCGGAGTCGCGCGCCGTCCAGCGCACCCTGTGACCGGCTAAGAGCGCGGAAGGACGCAGGGGAGGAGGGGCCTCGGGGCCCACAGGGTCTCCCTCTCCGTCTCCGTGTCTGCTCGGACCCTGTGGGTCACCTGGCTCGCGCTGCGGGCGGCGGCGCTGGCGGCGGACCTCTGACTTCCCGGGTGGCAATCGCGATCCTACCCTCAGGTCTCAGGTTCTCAAGGTCCGGACTGGGCTGGGACTTGGGGCGGGACGGAGAGGTGTCCTGTTCAGGATCCGGTCCCACGAGGGCTGGGGCAAGTCGCCTTACTTGGTGTGAGCAGGAAAAAGGAAGCGCGGGGGCCAGGCCCTCCCCTCCCCGTCACCTCCCCGCACCCCCTACAAAGACCCGAGGGACAGGCTCCCCATCTTCTCTCGCAATCGCTACCACTTATCCCCTCGGTGGTCTCTGCAGTCTCCTGGCTTTAAATCACATGGCTATGCCAACGACGCCGGACTCACTTTCCCAGCCCCTCAGGCTTCCCTGTAATTAATCATCAAGTTGCCCTCACCGCGCTGTGAGCACACCTGCTACTCCTGTGGTCTTCTCCGCATCAGTTCACAGCAATGCCATCTTTCAGAGTTTCCAGCACCAAACCTTGGAGTCCTTCTAAGATTTCTCTTTCTCTCTATATTTTTCTAACCCAACCCTTCAACAAATCCCCATAGGTGGAACTTCAGGGTGTATCCAAAGTCTAGTCACTTCTCACCAGCTCCCTGCTACCACGTGGTCCAAGCCGCTCCCAGCTCTCCTCTGGGCACTGCAGCATCCTCCTGTCTGCCCTCATCCCCCTTAGGTCTCTTCTCCAACACAAGGACCAGAGGAATTCCATCGAAGGGAAATTAAACTGAGTCACTTAAACACTGAAAGGCTGCCTGTTTTTCTCTGAGTACAGGCTGAAAGTTTTACAGCGGAATCCCCGCCCTCTTTGATGTGTCCCCACTTTTTCTAGTCCCAGCGCCAGTTCCTTAGACAGTACCCCTACCCCGCCCCATGCTCTAGCTTCAGGGCCCTTGAACTGTCCCTCTTCCCTCATGAGTGTGTACTTCGGGCCCCTTCCAGTCCCCACACCACCACTAGTATCTTCATGACTTGTACCTGGTTCTCAGGGATACCTTCCATGTGCCCCGGATTTGAACTCACAACTTCACCCTCCTGACTTGTTTTCATTTCTTCCAAATTACACCCTTATCCAACCAGGTATGTATTTTACTCAGTCTGGCTTACGTGTCTGTTTCCTCATCACCAGCGCTACTACCACTAGACTATGAACACGGGGATTTATTTTTCTGGGTTTTTTTTGGCTGTGCCAGGGGGCATGTGGGTTCTTAGTCCCCTGACCAGGGATCAAACCCTCACCCCCTGCAGTGGAAGCACAGAGTCTTAACCACTGGACCACCAGGGAAGTCCCCAGGTTGTTGCTTCTGTCAGTGGTTTCTTTTTCTCGCTGAATAATAGTCCATGGTATAAATGTACCACAGTTTGTTTATCTGTTCACTTGTTGAAGCGAATGTGTTGTTTCCAGCTTTCGGCTATTACAGGCAAAGCTGCTGTGAACATTCATGTGCAGGGTTTTGTGTGCAAATACGTTTTCATTTCTCTTGGGTGTATAGCTAGGGGAGAAATTGCAGGGTCATGTGGTAATGATATGTTTAATCATTGGAGAAACTATCAGATTATCTCTAAAGTTGTTGTACCATTTTCCCTTCCACCAGCAATGTATGAATGAGTGATCTAGTTCTCTGAATCCTCACCAGCTCTGGGGTTGGCCCTGATTTTTATTTTAGTCACTCTGATAGTTGTATACTGTTTTAATTTATGTTTCCCTAATAGCAAATGATGAATATTTTTTCATGTGTTTATTAGCCATCTGTGTATCCTCTTCACTGAAGTGTCTTTTGCTTATTTTCTAATTGCATTGATTTTTTTCACTCTTGAGTTTGGAGAGTTCTTTATATATTCTTGATATTAGTCCTTTGTTGAATATAGGATTCGGAAATATTCTCTCCCAATTGTAGTTTGCCTTTATTATTTTTTCTTTTTTTGCTGCACGTGGGATGTTAGTTCCCTGACCAGGTATCGAACCTGTGCTCTCGGCAGTGAAAGTATGGAGTCCTAACAACTGAACCACCAGAAAATGCCCATGCCTTTTCATATTATTAACAGGCTTTTCCACAAAACCTTTAGGTGAGGTCCAATTGATCAATTTTTTCTCTTATGGATCAACCGTTTGGTGACAAGTCTAGGGACTCTTAGCTTAACCCTAGTTCCCAAAGATTTACTCCTATGTTTTCCTGTAAAGGTTTTATAGCTATACATTTTACATTTAATCTGCCAACACTGCACAGTCTTGATTACTATAGCTATATAGTAATAATTAAATTTAGGCACACTGATCTTTTTTTTTTCAAAATTGTTTTAGCTATTCAAGTTCCTTTATTTTTTCATGTAAATGTTAAAATAATCTAGCCTATATCTATGACAGAACCTTGCTGGCACTCTAATAGGAATTGCGTTAAGCCTGTATATCAACTTGGAGAGAGTTGATGGAGAACAAGATGGAAGCAAAGCGGGTTCTGTGCCCCTGAAGGCTGGGGAGAATCTGGGATAGAGAGGAAGCAGTGAGGGATTAGACCTGAGGCGTCACACAGGTTTGGAAGCACACTGTTTCTCAGAGGCTGAGGATACAGGTGTACCTGGAAGGAACAGCACACTTTGGAGGCTGCTAACCAGTTTCCACAGGCCTAGTGATTCTTTTTTTTGTTTGTTTTTAAAGAATATTTTATAAATTTATTTCTTTATTTTTATTACTATTATTTTTGGGGCTGCATTGGGTCTTCCTTGCTGCATGTGGGCTTTCTCTAGTTGCGGCGAGCGGGGGCTACTCTTCGTTGCGGTGCGTGGGCTTCTCATTGCGGTGGCTTCTCCTTTTGCAGAGCACAGGCTCTAGGTACCTGGGCTTCAATAGGTGTGACACGCGGGCTCAGTAGTTGTGTGTCGAGGGCTCTAGAGCGCAGGCTCAGTACTTGTGGCACACAGGCTTAGTTGCTCCGCAGCATGTGGGAACTTCCTGGACCAGGGCTCGAACCCCTTGCCTTGGCAGGCGGATTCTTAATCACTGCGCCACCAGGGAATCCCAGGCCTAGTGATTCTTACAGGTATTTTGTTTTACCCACACCATTTTTTCCTTCTACCTTAAAAAAAAATTTATTTTATATTGGAATATATTTGATTTACAACGTTGTGTTAGTTTCAGGTTCTACCTTTTGAATCAGGTGCCAACATTATAAAATTGGGAAATTTCACATAAAAATCAGAATATCTGGGCTCACGTGCCGGCGTGGCAATTGGCCAATGGCAATGGATAATCCCCTTTCTACTTGGGGACCTGGAGGAGGGACCTGGTGGGGGGCTGGAGGGTAAGGCAGGCTGTTTAAGGGGTTCCCTCCTGTTGAAAATGGATGGCGGCCAGCACATGCTGTTATACAGAGCTTGAGAGAGCGTGCACTAGATGACCTGCTAATTACCTCACACTTTTCTATCTTCTGGTTTTTACGTTCTAGACGTGATTTTAGGTAGATCGTGGAGGTATCAATAACCTTGCTACTCAAAATGTGATCCATTAACTAGCAGCACGAGCATTACCCAAGAAACTGAAAAATGAGGAATCTTAGGCCTGCCCCAGACCTACTGAACCTGCATTTCAACAAGACTCCCAAGTGCCTCTTCTGTACATTCAAGCTTGAGCAGTGCATCTCTTAGTACCACAGGGTGTGTTGTTACCTAAACATCCAGGGAACAACAGATCCTATTTGGCTGGTGTACTCATTAAAAAACATTTAACTTTGAAATACAGTGTTTTGCAATAAAGTAACAACTGAAATCTGGATGCTGCAATTGGGAACCATTTTTATTTTAATCAAGTGATTTTTTTTTCAGGTGTTCAAGGGACATTTTTTGAAAAGCAGTAGGTCAGTAAATAGACAGAGTATTAAAAATTCTCCTCTCCTTTTATCTCTAATTCTTTCTGTGTCCTTTTATCTATAAAGGAAGCACTCGCAAATAGGTTTAATGAGCCTAATGGTTTATTCTGATTTGTTCAGGGCAGTAGATAAATGGAAGCCAACAAAATCAGATAGTAAATTTGGACTGAGTATCATAGATAGAGCCGTAATAGAAGCAACTTAAAATCGTTTGTAAATAAGATACAGAGTTCGACATATTCTGCTGGAGAGTTCTCACTATACTTGTTCTCAGGTCGTCCCCTCCCTCAGGCTTCAGGATTCAGACGCACGGTGCCCCCTCCCTCGCGGGTTACACTGAGACCTAGGAAATGGGAAGTCCCCACAGTCATGCAGGGCTGGAAGCGGCCGCGAGAGGCCGCTGTGGCAAAAGGGTGGCTCAGTGAGTGTCCCTGCTCATTGCTCTTGGCCCTAAGCCAGCCTGAGATCAGCTGCCTGGCTAGGCCTCCAGGAGGGGCGGAGTCGCGCTGAGACTGTGCGCCAGGCTCGCTCATCGGCCCTTGGGGGTCCCCAGAGCCCCGTGGAAAGAGCTCATCCTTTCCGCCCACCGCGGCCTGCTCGTGGCCGAAGCCGAGGCGGAGCAAGTGGAAATGAAAGAGTGCGTCGGCCTCCCGGGCTCCCACTGCCGCGGAGGCCTGGCAGGCGCGGGTGGTGGCCGGAGGCCGCAGGCTCGCGGGGCCGCCGGGGACGCACGTCGGGGTGTCGCTGCTTGGACCCGTCTTCGGAGAGAGTCGGGCCGGGGACTTTCCAGGCGGTGGGCCTCGCACCTGGGTCCCTGGTCGCCGTCCTTGCTGGAGTCTGCGTTGCGCTTAGGGCCGGACGTGCGGGCTCCACTCCGCCCGGCGTGACCCCCACTCGCCACCCTCCCTCCGACGGCGCTTTGCGGGGCGCGGCTCCGCTCCCGCTGTCCTCTCCTCAGGCTCCTCCCGAGGGGGAACCAGGGACTTCTGGACTCGGCAGTGCCCCACGCGCTGGGCGACGCGAGGTGGCGATCCTCGGCGCCCGTGGAAGGAAGGGCGCGGGCCAAGGGTCCGCAGGTTCCAGCCGCAGGCGCCCTCACAGTCGCTTCCGAGGCTCCTCCACCCCCGGCCCCGCCGCTCCATCTCCCCCGGACTCTCGACTCGGGCACTGCCGCAGTCTTCGGGAGCTCCGGAGCCAGAGCCGGAGCCGGGAAGCACGTCCCCGGACGTGTATCCACGGGCGGCGTCGCGGGAACCGGGCGCTGGAGGCCTGGGCGTTCCCGGTGCTGGGCTCTCGGGAGACGAGGTGCAGGCGCTGGGCGGGTCGCGTCCGGAGACTGGAGAAGCCGGGGCCGCTCGGGTGCCGGCGGTGGGTGTGTTTCCAGACCCAAGCGCGAAGCTCGTGGGGGTCGTGCCCGCTCCCCCCGCGCAAACCTTGGATCGGACCCAAGTGATGGGCTAGAATCTTCGCACAGGGCCGAAGGAGGGGGAAGACGGACTGCTCATGGGGATCTGGGCTGCGGTGACTGCTCTGGGCCTGGGGGAGCACTTCCTGGAAACTCCCGCGCCCGTGGCAGGGCGGAGGGTCGCTGGCCTTCTTGGTGGCCTTTTCCTCAGAAAGAGGAGGGAGGAATGGGTGTCGCCGGGACTGCCTTTACTGGGGCAGCGTTCCTGGGATTCTGCAGCCTTCTCTCAGTTTCGCCCTGCCCCAGGGGCCCTGGGTCAGTTTCTGAGTGATGGTCCAGATGAAAGGCCGCTGCGTGTCCTCGGGCTGCAAGGCGTGACCCTCTGGGGACCCTGCCCAGCCATGCGCTCGGGGGTCCCCTCGGGCTCACACTGACACGCCAAGGGGTGGATGGCTGGAACTCCAGGTGTGGCTGACCAGGAGGTGCCCTGAGTTTTCCAGAAGGCCCAGAGGAAGAGCCCTGGCTGCCTCTGGCACCTCTGGTTCAGTGCACCTGGCACTTACCTGCCTGACCTTGAGTTCCGTGGTGGGGGACATCGTGAGCTCCCTGCCAACTGCCCACTTTCCGTGTTCCCTGCCCAGCAGTCTATGTACTCAGAGTGGGAGAGAGGGGGCATCCCCTCCCTCTGGCTGAACCTGAGGTTCCCACCTGCTTCAAATGAAAAGCTGCTGGCAGGTAACATTTGGGATTGAGAGTGAATTTTAAGTGGTTTCGCCTCATGTGTACTCACAGAGCCAGGCTCGGAAGCTGAAGGTGGGCCTGGAGACACAGAAACAACTGCTTCCTGGGGATAAAACAATTAAGATAGGAACCCCTATCCCCCAAGCAGGAAGGAGCTGGTGGCACCTTTCTGAGGAGGGTTCAGGGAGGGGGACTCTAACTCCCCTTAGTAAATCACACTACTCTCCTACCAGCAACTTGAATCTGCAGTTCTAGGTTCAACATCTGTTAATGAAAAATCAATCCAGAGTCACTTCTTCCAGGGGCAAGGCAAACAACTGAGAATCCTTGATGGGGTGGGGAAATGGGTGCTTATAAACTGCTCATGTGCCACACCTGTGCTGATTCTAAGCGTACACAAACTCCTTAGAAAGGATGTTAGTCATTAGTATACAAATTTGTTTGATAGTCATACTTTTTGAGCCTGTAATTTAAGTCCTGGTTGTTTATTGTATAAGTTTGTACAGTGTTACAAGTTTGAAATAAGTGTGTATAATTACGCAGGCTCCTCTCTAATACTCTTAAGTTGGACGCAATTCCTGTGCTCATCTATCTGCTTCTTTAAATACCATATCGAGGGACTTCCTTGGTGGTGCAGTGGTTAAGAATCTGCCTGCCAGCGCAGGGGACATGAGTTCGATCCGTGGTCTGGGAAGATTCCGCATGCTGCCAAGCAGCTATGCCCGTGTGTCACAACTACTGAGCCTGTGCTCTAGAGCCTGTGAGCCACAACTACTGAAGCCCACGCGCCTAGAGCCCGTGCTCCGCAACAAGAGAAGCCACCGCAACGAGAAGCAAGTGCACAGCAAGGAAGAGTAGCTCCGGCTCGCCATAACTAGAGAAAGCCCGTGCACAGCAATGAAGACCCAAGACAGCCAAAAATAAATAAATAAATACATGTTGAACTTCCAGCCAAAGAAATGGTGTGTATATGGGGGATGGGAGTATTTAGAAACCATGATAAAGGAAGTCCTCACTAGGAGATGGTTTATACTTTATTTTTCCCTCAGAAGAGTTACTTTTTATTAGCTACCTGACACATTAGTACTTTATTTCCCTTTCATTGAAATTGAGAACTACGAAAGAGTAGAAAGAATTCTGTATATCCTTCACTGAGAACCAACTGTTGATATTTGTCACATTGATTCTCTCTCTCTCTCTCTCTCTCTCTCTCTCTCTATATATATATATAATTTTGGGGCTCATTTTTGGGCGGTGCTGAACTATTTGTAAGTGAATTGTAGATATCAACACTTTACATATTTCAACATGTTGCGTGTTAGAACAAGGACCTTTTCTTATGTAATAAAGGCACCACACTCTAGAAATTGTATATTATAGAACATACAATCAAATACTATTTTACAATATAGCCCATGTTAAAACTTCCTCCACTGTCCTGAAATGGTCTTTCTCTGTCTTTGATTCAGGGTTTGAATCATGCGTAGCACTTGTGTGTCTCTTGATTAATAAGATGATCTTCTGCTTTTTTGTTTTCATGGCTTTGACAAACCAGTAGTCCATTGGTCCCATTGTTGGTGATGCTAATTGCGGTCTTTGGTTAAAGTGGCATCTGCCCTCCAAGTCGCTATTGTGAAGGAATATTTTCTCCTTTGTAATTCATAATCTATGGGCTAGGCTTTCCAGAACTCTTCAATGTCCAGTTAATAACCTTTCATTTGATAGTTAGCCATTGATTATTATCTGAATTGATTACACTGGTGGCTGCAACGGAACAAGCAACCCACAGGCTTTGATTGCAGGTGAAGAGGTCTGCCCTAATAAGTGGCCATGAAGGCTGCTGAGGGGACATTAGATGTTATCAGAACATGACCTTGGGAAAAGCCAGCTTCATCTGTCTGTCAACCCCTAAACATTGAAACACACCCCCATCGGATAGATCTAGTGCAGTGTTTAGAGCAATCTGTTTTTTAAATGAATAAAACAAGTTTGTTTAGGGCCTGAAGGCCGGACCACATAGTTTAGGCCACGTGAGCTTCGAAATCCAGGTAGATTCAAAAGTTCCAGACTCAGGGGCTTCAAGGAACGTGAACTGTGGGGCACTTCAGAGCCCCCATCAGGACCCTGGAAGAAAATGAATATCGGAATCTCGTTTTCCTCTTTGTTAAGTGGCAGGAGTGACCCCTCAGTCCCTTGAAGTTGCAGGAGTCGCCCTGCAGTGAAGTCCCGGGGTCCGGCTCCCTCAGGCCAAGGGAAGACACACCCTCCTTTGGAACGTGGAAGGCAGGGACTCGATTTGGCAGCTGGGTGGCCGTCGCACCCCCAAACCTGTACTGCTTTCCGAGGTTCAGGCCCAGCCACTGTTTCTAGAATAACAAGGGTTTCTAGCGCCGTCTCCCCACTCACTCCCAAGGTGAAGGGATTTTGGTGCAGAGGAAACGAGTCAAAGCAGGTGGGAGCCCGAGTCAACTCGGAGACGGCTGGGCCCACCCGCGCTCGGGAGCCTAGACAGTCAACCTGAGACCAAGGCGGCCCGGGGGCGTGCGGGGCGTGGCGAGTGCGGGGTTGCGCTGCCGGGCCGGGGGCGGACCGGGGGCGTGGCCTGGATGGGGCGGAGGCGGGGCCTGGATGGGGGTTGGCCAGGGGCGCGTGGCGTGGCTGGCCCAGGTGCTTAACTTTCCCCCGGAGGCGTCGGCCTGCCCAGTCTAGGTCCGAGCTCCCAGCAGGGCTGGTTTAGACATCCAGAAGATGGGGAAGCTGCCCGAGCGGAACGACATCCCACCTTGGGTGGGGACTCCCGAAGTCTTGACGGAGCCCAGGGTGTTCCAGGTCCAGACGGGGCTGCTGGAAGCCGTGTTCGGTGAGTGAGCCCAGTCCTGACCCGGGTGCCCCGGCCCTCCTGGGCCCGAGCGCTCATCTTCTTCCCTAAACAGGCCCCGACGGATCTCGAATCCCATTCGTCGAGGAGGCGAGCAAAGTCATGCTCCAGATGAAGGGTCTGGAAGCTTCGGACCTCGCCGAAGTCATGGTTTCCGGCTCTTACTTGTTCAAGTTTCAGACCAAGTGGATTCTCCAGCCCGTGGCCTAGCGGCACCGCCAGCGGCACAAACAGGTTGAGAGGCCTCATGACCAGGTGCCCTGGACCTGCCTGTGCAGGCGGCCTGGCTCGCGCCCCTCCAGCCCTCCTCACCCCTCCCTAACTATCCCCTCCGGGCAAACACCAACAGCACCCACCCGGGGAGGCCTCTGTGTCCAGGCTGTGCCCCAGACTCCTTGGCAGTGCCGGCCCTTGGCCCTAGGGACCCTGGAGTAAGGCTGTGAGAGGTGGCCGGGGCTGGCCTCCTGGGGCGGGGCCTCCCCACCCGCCATGTTGGAATGAGCCCAGTTGGCCCCAGGTTCTGAGGTTCCCGAGAATCCCAGGCCCAGGACGCCTAGCTGGGAAGTCCCAGAGAGGAACCTTGGAAAGAGGCAGAGAACTGTTCAGGCTCTTACCCTCTCCCCTCACACTTGCCTGCTGTGGCTTTCTGGTGCAGGGATGCTGCAACCTGAGGAAGCCATGAATTCGCTCAACCTAGCTCCTCGGATGAAGGGAAGCCAGTTTGCAGCCAGACCAACCTGGGACGGCCAGGTAGAGCGGAGGCTGCAGCCGGGGCTGCCCGGGGTCTGGTTTAGACTCTGCTCCAGCCTGACAAGGAACACCCAGCTGGCTTCTGGTCTCTGCCTTTAAGTCCTCCTGTCCTTCCCCCCAAGGTTGCTAATTACACAATAAAATTTTAAAAGGTTTCTTGATGTGTCTTGTTGTGTAGTTGAGGTGTTGGAGATAACATCACAGGTGAGGTGGCCCTGGGAGCTTAACTCTTAGTGAAACCCCTAAGGCTAGAAAGAGGTCCCAGAGCACAGGGGGAAAAGGGTCTGGAGAGAAAAGGAAAAGGAAAGGGTCTGGAGAGAAAAGGAAAAGGAAAGGGTCTGGAGAGAAAAGGAAAAGGAGAAGAGTCTGGGAGTCAAGTTCTGAGATGCAGCTCTGACCAAAAAATCAGACAACCTCGGAGAGATGTGATATCCTGGTACTGAGAGTTTCATATCCTTGTAAACTAAATTGGAGACCGCTGTCTGGGTTCTCATTTGCATTCAGCCTACTGCTACACATTATTTAGGTTGGAGTGTGAAGAAAATTCAGCCTTACAGATAGGTATACAGGAAAGGAGAACCTCACACAGACCCCTTGAAATGGTCTCTGGAATTCTCCACCACACTTACAGGAGGCCCTGGCCTCCGAAGGGTAAGTGGGATTAGGGTGGATGAAGCATTACCGTAGGTGGGGCTCACTCCTGAGGGTAGAGGGGCCATCAGAACGGGGGCTACAGTTTTCCCTAGTAGAGACCAGCCTGGTAGTTCACAAGCTGGAATGAATCCCCTCAGGGAGCTTTCTGGCCCTTTGACCTTAGCCACATTCACGCTCCTACCCCCTCTCCCTGCTCAGGTTCTAAATTGAAGATAATAGCCTCTGACCTCAGGCGAAGTTGTGAGATTTACGTAGGGCAAGCATCACACCAGAAGCAAGTGTTGACTATCTTTTGGAGCAACTGAACAAAAATGGGGGAGAAAAACTAGCAAGGAGCCATTTTCTGCAAGAGGCCTATCCATCAGACAGCTGTTCTCGTTCTCACTCAGTAAACGAATGGCACCAGCATTTTGGGCCAGTGGTTCAGGCCCCAAACTAGAAACCGTCCTTGATGCCTGACCACCCAAAAGGACTCCCTGCTCGAGCCCAGTCACCTTGACTTCCAACCTGAGCCCTTCCTGCACCTGTACCCGGTCCAGCTGCCCACCCCATCCCGGCGCCAACCTGCCTTGCCAGAACTACTGAAAGAGGCTCCTATCAGGTCTCAGGGGGTTCTCTTTTTGGCATCTCACCGTCGGCTCCTCCACCAGACTTAATTCTTACAACGTTAATCAGATGGCCCCTCCTCCAAAGGGAACTCCAAAATTCTCCAAAGTTTTCCAGCCAACCTAACCCAAGCTCCTGGCCCTGACCTAGAACGCCCTGTGTAACGTGCCACCTGCCTGCATCTCTGCTGCAGATCCGTATCCTTTTGCTGCCCCTCAAACAAACCGTCTTGTTACCACTTCAGGGCTTTTATTTTTGCTCTCCTGCCAAGAACACTTCTCACTTGTTTTTATTAATTTTTTTGGCCACACCAGGTGGCTTGCAGGATCTTAGTTCCCCAGCCAGGGATTGAACCCGTGCCCCCTGCAATGGAAGTGTGGAGTCCTAACCACTGGAACACCAGGGAATTCCCTCTCATTTTTTTTGAATGATTCTGTTCCCTTCTTCCCGGTGGTCCCTGTTCCCTCCAGAGGTCCTCTCCTTCTCCACTGTCTCTGCTTGACCTACTTTAGTTTTGTTCATGGCATTTTAAACATGACTGACAAGCTAACCGTTCGTTTTCCTCCTCTGCCCCACTGGAATGTAAACTCTAGAAAAGTTGAGATTTTAAAAGAATAGACAGTATGGGGCTTCCCTGGTGGCGCAGTGGTTGAGAGTCCGCCTGCCGATGCAAGGGACACGGGTTCGTGTCCCGGTCCGGGAATATTCCACATGCCGTGGAGCGGATGGGCCCGTGAGCCATGGCCGCTGAGTCTGCGCGTCTGGAGCCTGTGCTCCACGATGGGAGAAGCCACAACAGTTAGAGGCCCGCGTACTGCAAAAAAAAAAAAATAATAATAATAATGACAGTATGTAATATTAAATGTTGAGGACAGTTTTCTAAGACAAGGACACCAGCTTGGCTGCTTGGGTTTGGATCCTCTTTAGCGACGGAACCATGAGCCTTGTGCTTTGGTTCCCCCTCTGTAATAGGATAAGATCCGTCGCATGGGTTGTAGTGAGGATATCAAGTCTTAGGACAATGTCTGACACCATGGGCAGTCAGACATGATTTCTTGAATGTATGAAGGACAGGCTGCAGGACTGGAGCTAGATTGCTCCCTCCCAGGCTTATGGAGGAGGGACTCCAGCCTCCAGCCCCTGTTCTCACATTGAAGGCTCAGTGAGGGGAGCTGGGAAGTCCTTTGTCAAGGGCACTGTCCTGCCTCCTGGAAATGCAGGATGGTGTGTGTGTTTGCTGGGGTCTCTGGAGGCCATACAGCCTTTAGGTCACCAGGAAGCAAAGGTACGTTTTGGCATGCTATTGAAGTTCATTTTGAGGAGAGGAAGAGACTAGGCAGGTACCCTACGGGCATCCTGACACCCTCCCTTCCAACCTTTGAGAATTGCACCAGTACTCTGGCCTGGAAGTCATGGACCACTCAGCACAGCTCCTGCCCAGGATTTTGGAGGAGAAATCAGTCCCACCTTTCCCACATTCCCAAGAAATTGATAATTGTTAAAACCGTTGGCCCTCTGATTTTGAAGAACTAGACACACATAAACGACTTTCCTCCTGTTTGGAGGGTCAGGAGGGACAGTTGGCTCAACTCCGTGTGGAAGGAGGCCAAGAGTATCTACAAAGGTTGACCTGCCTGGCAGATTTGTTCCTTCCCGGTAAGAAGAGCTGATAGGCTCTCATGGGACAATCATTGGGTGTCAGGATCGGAGGCTATTGCAGGGCCCAAGGTGCTACAGATCAGGGAGGGGTTCGTGTTGGGATCAGGTGGGGTCTGGGCGGGGGGCATCTCGGTTTCCAGGGAAGAGACCGCCTCTGATCCTGGTCACCTCAAGGGGGTCCCTTGTGGCTTTGGGCACATTTTGAATGCAAGGGCATTGGCAAGATACTTCTGGATACCTGTTAACAGTTGCAACAGTTCCCTACAATCTCACCCAGGGACACCTGCAAACTTTTTTTTTCTGATCTCTTAGGTGAACAGTCTCCCTTTTGTACTTCTTGCTTGCGTCTCCTTATGGACCAACAGTTGTGGCCCCCAAATTAACCTCAGCCAGCGCACCCTTTAAAGAATCAGTTGGCAGTGAATGTGTGTGGGCATATAAACTGCAGAGTTATGAACCCCAATTTTGCAGTGTAGAGGGGGCATAAAAAACTGCCCTTGACCCTAAGCCTAGAAATTCCCTAAGGGCAGTGCTTCTAAATGTAGAAAACAGCTTTACGTTAGTTAATCTGTGTCAAAAGTATCAAGCTTGGAAATTTAAGACTGTGCTATAAATTCCATGCGTGCCCTGGACTGAAGATTTTTCAGCACTAAAAAGATAAAAATCCTAAGCAACACAAGACTTTGAGCAAATACATAGAACAGGTTTGGAAATAGTAAACAGAAGGTTAAAAAAAAAAGAAATGGTTGTCTTGTGGTGGTCCTTTGTTTTTTGAGTTTGAAGCTCTTGATCAATTTTCCGCCAAGGGTAAGCGAAAGGGTAGCACAACCACTGCAGTGGGTGTGGGTTCGATCCCTGGTGGGGGAAGTAAGACCTCACATGTTGCATGGTGCAGCCAAAAAAATAAAACTAAAAGGAAAAAGCAAGTCAAGCCACAGTTATATGTTGTTTTTTTTTTGACACAGGGCTGTACATCAAATGAGAGTATTATCGAGAGTTTACACAATCCAGATCTGAAGGCCATGTGACTCCCTTACGGAGATCAAGAAGGAATGTTATCTTCTGAAGAGTCGTCCCAGTAATCTTGGGAGAATGTTGCTCTGCCGATGGGGGAGCTTCACTGATGCATATTGCTGATACACGATGCACAGCAGAAGGGAGAGAGGAGGCCAAAGGGCACAGAAAATGTTTTTGTGTTTAAATTTCTCTTGTCTTGCAATGAAATGCAAATTTCATTTCACAACAGTTAAGGTGCGTATCAACGCAATAATTCCAGGGAGCCCAGACTCTTGCATCTTCCCACTTAGAGAAAAGCACTAATATCGTTGACTTGAGATGTCTGGTTTTTTTTTTTTTTTTGCAGTACGCGGGCCTCTCACTGTTGTGGCCTCTCCCGTTGAGGAGCACAGGTTCCGAACGCGCAGGCTCAGCGGCCATGGCTCACGGGCCCAGCCGATCCACGGCGTGTGGGATCTTCCCGGACCAGGGCACGAACCCGTGTCCCCTGCATCGGCAGGCGGACTCTCAACCACTGCGCCACCAGGGAAGTCCAAGATGTCTGTTTTTTGTTATTAGTGGTAGTCCTTCTGATGCTCAACTACATTTTTTTTTTAGCAAAAACTCCTATATATCCTGTCTCCTCCAATGCCTCTTTGCAGAAGTTCCTCACAGCTCTCTGAGAGGCTGTTTCTGGGCTACAGTCCTCAGCAATGCCCCAAATAAAACATAATTCTTAACTTTTAGGTTGTGCTTTTTTTTTTTTTCCAGGAGACGTCTCCATCAAATCTCTATCAAAGGTCAAGCTTCTCTTCTAGAACTTCAAGGTGGGCAGTGGGCTGAGAGTTGCCTCACTCCCACCCCCGCTCCTAAGACTCTTTATTTTTTAGAAGAGTTTAGGTTCACAGATAAATTGAGCACAAAGTACAGAGAGTTCCCATAATCCCCCTGCCACACACTTGCCCAGCCTCCCTAACTACAAACATCCTTTCCCAGAGTGCCAGCTACCAACTGGCACTGCCGTCTGCCTCTGCAGTCACGAGCCACTGCAGCCACCGACCTTCAACACCCCCTGAAAGGAGTTCAGGGTGGAGATCAGGGGTGAAGCCCTCTGTGCTCTGGGAAAAAATGGGCAGAACAGGTCTTCAGATGGTTAGATATTTTTAGGAGAAGATTTCATGAGCCCAGTTCTTGCATCTCTTCATATCTAGAAAAGCACTGAAATCATTAACGGTGACGTCTGCTCCTCGGGGCCAGCAGCGAGCCTCTGCCTCAACGTGTGCCTGACTGCACGTGCCCCCTTCATTAAAATCACATACATACTGCCCTTCCCCCCAGCTCCTGCGAGCGGTTCCTCAGAGCTACCCGGGAGGCTGTCTCCCGGGCTGTAGTTCTCATTTGCCCTGAATAAAACTTCACTCACACCTCTCACGTTGTGCTTTTTTTTTTTTTTCAGTCAACCAGAGAGGTAATCTGTTAGAAAGAGATGAGTCTACATTGACATATAATTAGCACTGAGAAAGTCCATAGTTTACATCAGCGTTCACTCTTGGTGTTTTGACAAATGTATAGTGACAGGGATCCACCCTTATAGTGTCATACAGAACAGCTTCACTGCCCTAAACATCTCTGAGCTCAGCCTACTCGTCCCTCCCTCACCCTTAACCCCTGGCAACCACTGATCTTTCTACTCCCTTGTAGTTTTGCCTTTCCAGAATGTCGTACGGTTGGAATCATATACTACGTAACCTTTCCAGATTGGCTTCTTTTACTTAGTAAATGCATTTAAGTTTCCTCTGTTGACAAAGAATGTCATTTCAGTAAACAAAGGATGCAGTGGCCGTCAAGCTATTGGCCACTGCAGCTGCCCTGAAGACACACCCTGAAGGGGTTAAAGAGACAGCACACTGGCCCTACTAGGTAGGTAGTCAGATATGAGTGCGTCCTTGCCCCACCCTGGACAGGGTCATCTTTCCCTCCCCCACCCAGACAGTGGTGATCAGAAAAGATCATCCCTTTTGTGGTCAAGGACTGCTAAGTTTCTAGCCTTATTAGGACCAGGCAAGATAAATCTGCCAGCACAGGTTGGCTCAGGCACACCAACACCTAAACAGTGGCTCAAAGTAACCCGGGGTCCATTATACTGTATTGGTAATAAATTAGCATTGAGGTTTTTGCCCCCCCCCCCACCATGGGTATCACCTGGGTGCTTATGGGTAAGTGCCTGCACACTAGGAAAACAGTTATACAGCCTAAAGCTGTCAATCAAATTGTCAGTCAAATGACACAGTACGCAGGGAGGGACCACCACTCTAAAGCACCCAAACCTACCCCCACTGCGGGGCAGACAGCGGCTCTTGCGTTTTCCCATACATAGAAAAGTGCTAAATTCATTAATTTGAGATGCCTGGTTTTCCTTTAATTACCAGTAATCTTCTGATGTTCCACTGCCTGGTGTTTTTTTTTTTTGGTGGGGGGGAGGTGGGGATTTTTTGTTGTTTGGGGTTTTTTTTGCAAAAACTCTGATATATCCTGACTCCTCCTTAAGTTTTCAGAAGAGTCCCTCAGAGCCATCTGAGAAGCTGTATCTTGGGCTCAAGTCCTCAGTAAGTCTGCTGAATAAAACATAATCCTCAACCTTTAGGTTGTGCATTTTTTCTGTCGACACCTCCATGTCTTTTTGTGGCTTGATAGCTCATTTCCATGATCTAGATGGACCACTGTTTATTTATCTGTTCACCTACTGAAGGACAACTTGGTTGCTTTCAAGTTTGGGGAATTATGAATAAAGTTGCTATAGTTTGGGGAATTATGAATAAAGTTGCTATAAATATCTGTGTTTTTACACAGATATACCCCGGACCAGCAGAATCAGCTTCACCTGGGAACTTTCTTGAAATGCAAAGGCTTTTGTGTGGACATGTGTTTTCAAGTCCTTTGGGGAAAATACTAAGGAATGAAACTCTTAAATTGTGGGGTAAGAGTATGTTTAGTTTTGTAAAGAACTGTCAAACTGTCTTTCAAAGTGGCTGGACCCCTTTCTATTTCCATCAGCAGTGAATGAGAGTTCCTGCTGCCCCACATCCTCGCTAGCGTTCGGCATCACCAACGTTTAGATTTTGGTCATTCTAGTAGGTGTGTGGTGGTGTCTCGCTGCTGTTTTAATTTGCATTTCCCTAATGACATAAGATGTGGAGTGACACACGAAGCATATTCTCACATGCTTCTTTGCCATCTTTATATCTCCTTTGCTGAGATGTCTATTCAGATCTTTTTTCTCTTTTTAAAATCTGTTTTCTTGTTGTTGCATTTTAGGAGTTACTTGTATGTTTTGGATAACAGTCCTCTATCAGATATGTCTTCTGCAAATGTTTTCTTCTCGTCTGTAGCTTTTCTTCTCATTTCCTTCATGGTGTCTTTCACAGAGCAGAAATTCAAAATTTTAATGGAGTTCAGCTTATCCACTCTTTCTTTCACATATCGTGCCGTTGGTGTTGCATCTAGAAGGTCATCATCAATCCATACAATGAAATACTGTCAGCCATAAAACATAATGGAAGCTTGCCAATTATGACAATACAGATGGCCCTTGAGGACATTATGCTGAGTGAAATAAGTGAGACTAAGACAAATACCATATGATCCACTCATATGTGGAATCTGAAAAAAAAAAAAAAACAAATCACAAAAGCCAAGCTCGGGCTTCCCTGGTGGCGCAGCTCGTCCGCGGCCTCCTCGGGGATGGGGCCCGGATCCAGGTGCCCTGAGGTTTCCTGGAATCCGAGACCATCCAGGGGCCACTGACCCCGAGGGCCCCTTTGCTCCGTGACAGGAACCTCGCTTCCCCTCCCGCGGCTCACCGCCCCTTCCCTCCCAGGCCAGGGCAGCGAGATGCTGGTGGCCTTCTACAGTTCGTTCAGGGTCTCAGTCGTGGTCAGCGCGGTCCCAGGATGCGGAGTCGGGATCTTCCTTATCGGATCGCCCTTTTGCCAGGATGTGAGGACGCTCTCCATTGTGGCAATGTCTTTCCAGCTTCGGGTCCACCAGGATCGAGGTGAGTGAGGGGTTTCATGGGCCCTGGCAGGGAACCCGTCCTTGGCCCAGGGGTCCGGGAAGCCGGGCTTGGGTCTCTGCATCTTTCTGGTTCACTCCAGTTCCTTAGTCTGAGGTCCTGGAACAGTTCTGAAAACAACCACTCAGTCTAAAATCCCCCGCTGTGGGTCCCGGCTCCTGAGTTTGGGAAGGAGTCTTGGCGAGACCCCCAGGGGAAAATCTAGCGTATCCGTGACTCCAGATGAGGGTCCCCGGGGAGCAGCATCTTGAGGGGACGTCTTCCGCCGAATCCCTTCTGTGGGCCTGCCTATCGCTTAGATATCCTAGGACAGGGGATTTCAAAGCATAGCCCCGGACCAGCAGAATCAGCTTCACCTGGGAACTTTCTTGAAATGCAAACTGGCGCCCACCCAGACCCGGAGAACCGGAAACCCTGGGGGTGGGACGCGGAGATTTCGGTTTTAATAAGCCCTTCAGGTGATTCTGCTGCATCTCCACAAAGCCGCCACCTGACCAGCTGCTTTCTTTTTATCCAGAGCTCAGACCCAGCGGCTGCTAAATTCCGCGTGGGCCTGGAGGCGCTCGGTTTCAGGCTGGGGTCGTCCGGAATCCCTCATCCAGATGACCGCTCCTGGCGGGCCCAGGACGGGGATGGCGTTGCTCGTGGCGGGTGCTGACCTGGAGGTCGGGAGGCTAAGGCTCCGTCCAGCTGTGTTTGTGCCGTGAAAGGTGAGGATGGAAGTGGGGCAGCTCTTCTCAATTCTTTCACGTTCAAGTGACTGCAAGCTCGACCTCGGAAGGAAAGTTTCCGTGGTTTTATAACAAAAGGATCCTTATTGGTTTTGCCTTGATCAGTGTTCTTTCCAGGTTATGATGGGGGAGAGAAAACAATTTCGGAAAGTGTTTTCAGCTCCTCGCTGTGATGGGGGGGCCTGTGTGGGATTTCTGGAGGAGTCCCCAGCCCCTCCCCCGCCCCCTTCCCGGCTCTGGAATCCTTTCCTGCCGGGGTCCCTACCGGGAAGAGTGGGGAGCTTCAGGGAGGGAGGTCCTGCTGTGGGAATGCTGCCCGGCAGCCCAGGCAGGTGAGACAAACAACTGTTCCTTGGCTCGTGTACCTCAGGCTCTCGGCTAGCTTTTGCAGGAGCTGCGAGGTCTTAGAAGCAGGTATGGCGTGGATTGAAACGCGTCTGGAGTCTGTCTGGTAGACTTGTTTGGTAAGCAGGACCCATGCTCCTGGATGGTTAAACCTGGGCAATTTTTGTTGAGGTGGGAACACAGAAATACTTGGCAACGGGGAGTGCGTTGGGTCAAGAGTGAGTTTATGGCCTGCTGTAGGAAAGGGCCAGATGGACGGCTGGGGTTGAGGCTGGGGCGGGAGAGGCTACCCCCCCCTAGGGCCAGGTGGGGATATAGAGGCCTTCAAGCCCTTGTGAAAGCCGGAGGGATGCAACCCAGAGCCCTGGAGGGGGACCAGCTTCTGGGAGGAGGGGTGTGTGAGCAGGAGACCTCAGGGAGCTTTGTGGAGAGGTTGCTTCTGCCTGAAGAGATAGAATACCTACTCTTACTCGTACCTCATTTGATCTGACTACTTAATCTATGGCCATTAACCAACGCTTCTCTAATAAAAAACACTAAATTCTTGTTTCTACTTTCATAACTAATAAGCCCACACTTATGCTTTAACAAATGTCATTAGCTCTTTTTTTTTTTTTTTTTTTTTTTGCGGTACGCGGGCCTCTCACTGTTGTGGCCTCTCCCATTGCGGAGCACAGGCTCCGGACGCGCAGGCTCAGCGGCCATGGCTCACGGGCCCAGTCGCCCCGCGGCACGTGGGATCTTCCCGGACTGGGGCACGAACCCGTGTCCCCTGAATCTGCAGGCGGACTCCCAACCACTGCACCACCAGGGAAGCCCATTAGCTTATATTTTTAAGTGATTGAATATGTGAATGAAACTTGTAATGTTTCATTAAATGAGAAATTTAATATATTAGATTCTCTTAGATGCCAAAAACGTTTGAACGTAGCTAGAATTTAAAAAATAGATTTGCTAACATCTGAGAGCTTAAGGGCCAGGTCCTGTTCTGCTTGAGATGTGTGATGTTATCAGTATTCAAAACAATGACATAAGATAGGTCTTCTGATTATTTTCTTGAAACTCAGACACAGGGGAACCAAGCAACCTGTTCATGGTCACACAGGCAGTGGGTGGCAGAGCTGGGATTGGAATCTAGGCTCTCATGCCACCTGCCCCTTTATCATTATGGTGACCACAAAATAGATTATAACAATTTCATTAAAACTGGTTAGAGAAATGCTAATATTATGACTTTAAAATTAGTTTCTTCATTACTTCTAAACTTTTTTTTAAAAAAACCCTAGTGGGAAACAATTTATTATATATATTCCCAGAGTTGCCATAATATTATCAGGAAATACATTCATGCTTTCGTCGGATTTCAGTCATTTTTATGACCTGAAAAAAAAAACCAAACTATCCGAGACCACAGATATTGGTGGCAGATGGATTCTGGAAGGAAACTGGACCTCCTTTCACAGTTCTGTGAAACCTCCGCCAGTCATTAGGCTGAGTGCCTTTTTATACCGAAGACTAGCAAAAGCTGCTTCTGGGGTCTTCAACTTCACAGAGACTGTACTTAAAAGTTTAGTTTGGGAAACGTAGAACACATGTCCATGGTTGAAAATGCAGAAGATGCAAAAGTGTACGTGGAGAAAGGTAAGCCTCAGTCATCCAGCCTCTACTCAGAGTTTATCTTTGTCTATATGTATATATTTTATATGTACATATATGGGTGAATGGTAATGTGTGGCAGGATATTTCATACATTGTTCTATACCTTTGTTTTTTATTTCGAACTAATTTTAGACTTACAAAAGCATTGCGAAAATAGTACTGGGCCAATATACTTTTCCCTCAACTTCCGCTTATGTTACCATCGTATGTAACCACAGGACATATTTGAAAACTACAAAGTCGTTTGGATTGTAACGGGTTTTCCAGTAACGTCGTTTTCCTGTTCGAGGACCCAGTTCTGGGTTTCCTCATGTTTAGTCATCGTGCCTCCTTAGTTTCTTCCCACCTTTGATGGTTCTCCAGTCTTTCCTTCTCTTTTGTGACCTTGACTTTGGTGAATCATTTTGTAGAGTATTCCTCAGTTGGGACTTGTCTGATGCGTTTTCATGATTAGATGGCAATGCAGCGTTGAGAAGGAGGCCACAGTGATGTGATCATGTGTCCTCATTACATCATATCAGGGGATGCAGGCCGTCCGTCTGAGCTGCTGGTGGTGATCGTAACCTTGACCGCTTGGCTAAGTAATCATTTGCCTCGATTCTCCACTGTGTGCTTACTATTTTCCCCCTTGTAATTATTAAATACAAGATAGAGTCCTTCCAGGTTGGATCCTTCGGTGTGTCCTTTCAAACATATATATCCTTTAAGAATCTGTGAGCACTTCCTTACTTTTTGGTACCACGAGATGCTAAAACATCCAAATACATGTTTATATATGCATATTTTATTTATGCATATGTATATTTCTTTTAATAGGTGGCAACATATTTCACACATTGGTCTGTTTATTTTAAACCTAATTTTGTCTTGGAGATTATTCCGTATCAGTACATATACAAATAAACCATTTAAAAATGCTAACTAGTGTTCCAGTTTATAGATGTTGTATGGCCTATTTTACTGGTCTTCGTTGATGGGCATTTAAGCAACTTTTAATTCTTTTTTTAAAGGTCGCACGCATTTATTTACTTTAATTTTTTTTAAATTTATTATTTTTTTGGCTGCATTGGGTTTTTGTTGCCGCGTGTGAACTTTCTCTAGTTGTGGCCAGTGGGGACTACTCTTCGCGTTGCAGCGCGTGGTTTCACTTGTTGCGGAGCACGGGTTCTAGGCATGCGGCCTTCAGTAGTTGCGGCATATAGCTTAGTAGTTGTGGCTTGTGGGCTCTAGAGTGCAGGCTCAGTAGTTGTGATGCCCGGGCTTAGTTGCTCCGCGGCATGTAGGATCTTCCCGGACCGGGGATTGAACCCGTGTTCCCTGCATTGGCAGGCGTATTCTTAACCACTGCGCCACTAGGGAAGTCACAACTTTTAATCTTTTGCTATGATAAGCAATGTATGTGAGAGAATATTTGTAGGATGAATTCCTTCCTAGCAAAATGTTTGTTTGCTTTTTTTTTAATTCTTGGTCATTCCTGGAAATATCACAATTTTTTAAATTGTGAAATGTGATACACAAGTAGAAAAGTACACAAAACATGAATGTAGAGGTCAGTAAATATCACAATATGATTATCCATGTAACAACCATCGAGGTTTAAAAAAAAAATGCTATTGTCCACAGGCACCTGGGGCCCCCCTTGTGCCCTTCGCAGTTGCTCCTTCTTTAACAAAATTTCTCTTATGGTAATCACTTCCTTGTTTTCATTTGTATTTATCATCTAAGCATTCATTCCTAAACATTATGTGTAAGTTTTACTTCATTTATGAAAAAGTAGAAAAATACATATTGTGTGATTAGATGTCCAGCATTATTGGTTCAGCATTGTTTGTGAGATTTATCCATTTTGTTGCCTGTAGCTATGTTTCATTCATTTTCCTTGTTGTATAGTATTTCATTGTATAAATATATACCACAAGTCATTTATCCATTCTAATATTGATGAACTTTTTTTTCCCCCAGTTTTTGGCTATTATAATGAAGGCTAGAGTGCATATTCTTGTATATGTGTCTGTACTTATCAGCTCAGGCTACCATAACAAAATAGCACAGTCTGGGTATTTAAACAACAAATTCATTTTCTCACAATTCTGGAGTCTAGAAGTCCAAGTTCCAAAGTGCCCTTGGCCTGGATGGCTGCTTTGTCTCTGGATCCAAATGGTCTTTCCTTGGATGAGCTGGGAGAGGGGAGAGGACAGGGGAGGGGGATGAAAGCACGCTGGTGTCTCTTCCTATAAGGATGCCAGTCTTATCAGATTAGGGCTCCACCCTTATGACTCCACTTATCTCTAGCTGCAGTCACATTGAGGGTGGGCCTTCCACATAGGAACCTTTGGGAGGGACACCGTTCATTCCAGAACAGTCTCCCAGTACACCCATGAGGTGTTTTGACTTTTGCCTTTAGTATAAAATTAACAGGAATACCTTGTTTTATTGCGCTTCGCTTTATTGCGCTTCGAAGATACTGTGTTTCTTTGCAAAACTGAAGGTTTGGGGCAACGCCGCCTTGTCAGGTGATGATTAGCATTTTTTAGCAAGAAAGCATTTTTAAATTAAGGTATGTACATTTTTTTAGACATTGCTAGTGCACACTTTCAGACTATAGTGAAGTATAAACAGAACTTTTACATGCACTGGGAAACCAAAAAAAAAAAAACATTTGCATCACTTGATTTATGGTGGTATTTGCTTTATTACAGTGGTCTGGAACTGAGCTCACAATAGTTCTGAGGTCTACTTGTACCTAGAATTTAATAGAAAATTTTATTGTTTTAATTATAGATTCTCATGCACTTTTTTTTTTTTTTTTTTTTTTTTTGCGGTACATGGGCCTCTCACTGCTGTGGCCTCTCCTGTTGCGGAGCACAGGCTCCGGACGCGCAGGCTCAGCGGCCATGACTCACGGTCCCAGCAGCTCCGCAGCATGTGGGATCTTCCCGGACCGGGGCACGAACCCGCGTCCCCTGCATCGGCAGGCGGACCCTCAACCACTGCGCCACCAGGGAAGCCCTCTCATGCACCTTTAAGAGTAATACAGAAGCGTCTTCGTACAATTTTTCCCAGGCTTGCAGGGATAGGAAGCACCAATTACCCATGTGGGTCACTTGGACAGGGCATGTCACCTTCCCCTCTTTGCTCCACAGCCCTATGTTCTACCTGCTGGTGACAGAGCACCTCATAAATGCCATTGCGGTGGGTGTAGACAGCTTCCTGGAGGAAGGCATGTCATCTCGTAGGCTATCTCTGAGCCGGCACTTGGGCTGTGATCATGCTGTCGTTGTGTGTGTCTGGCAGCTCCCTGGTGTTGTGGCATCTGATGGGACTGGAGATCCCTGGCCACGTGTCCCTTCTGCTCCTCCTGTGCTATAAAGCGGGTCCCTGAGTCTGAGGTGATATTATGTGGGATCCTGTATTGGTGATGCTGGCCGAGGTCCCGTGGACAAACTCGTGTATGGAAAATGTGTCTCTTCCTGTCAGAATTACTTGCTGCCCCTTTCAGAGTAGAGGGGGGTCCAAGGTACTCAGGTTTCCGCTAAGTGACTGGGTGGTCTTCCAGGGGACGGCGCCGTAGTGGGCACCTAGTTTTGCTCTGCTGCTGGCAGGACTGGTGCTCAGCAGTGGCAGGCGCTAGACCAGCCTGGGTGACTGAGAGCCGAGGCCGCGGGTCCACACACAGGATCCCTCCCTTCACCGTGGCTGATGCCTTCACGTGCCCACGGTGCGTGGTGCACGGCCAATGACAGAGACCGGCCGACATCGGCTCCCAAGTCGGTTAGTCTACCTGGCCTGATGGGTGGTTAACTCACACCAGAAAAACACTCGGACCTCATGCCTACACCTGAATGGATCCAAACACCTGCCTCTACCCAGACCTCCTAGTTTCTTGTTGCCCTTTGGTGGTGGGACGGACTCTCTCGCAGTTAATAGGGAGTACGCTGCCTCTGCGCATGCGGCTGTATGTGTTTTAACTTCGGGTCCCTCTCCACACAGCGGATGACCAGGGGCACCATCTGAAGCCCTTCCCATGGGGGGATTCCCCACCCCCACCGTCTTTCCCAGCCACCCCCATGCAGCCAGAGGTGTGAGCTGAGGGCAGGGCTGGTGCAGCAGTGGTGGGTGACGGGGTCTCTTCATGCAGCTCCTTGTGCCCTCGGGTCCTCGTGACGGACTGCTGCTTGGCCCACCTGATCTAGCGACCTGGTGGCTCTGACAGGACCCAGCTCAGGGATTCTGGAGGTGGCTGTACAGTCACGTGGTGCCCTATGGCCATCACCAGGGCCAGCGTGGCAGGGCTGCTTTTCCAAAGGTGTGCGAATCTCCATTGCAGACGACTGTGGCCTTCCTCCAGGGCCTCAGGGTCCGCATTATGACTCTCCCATGGGGGCTTGCTATAAATTCCACGTGGCATTGTTTTCCCCACCACTGATACCCCTCAGACTATAGGATGTGCAGGATCACTTAGCCCAAAAGACGGGGCTTGCCGTCGGCACAGCCTGGACCCGCCAGTGTTCTTTTCTGCTCCCAAGTCCACTGAAGCCTGTTAGAGATGCAAGTTCTCAGAACGCACCCCAGACCTACTGAAGTCTGGGGGTCAGGTGCATTCATCTGAGTTTTAACCTTCTTGGGGTCCAGCTCTGGTGCTGCGGTCGTGCCAGCCTCAAGTATGAACATTCCAATCATACGCTGGGAAATGGGAGCTGGGAGATGACCACCAAGTGGGTATGGATCCAGTGGACCCCGGGGGGCCAGGACTCCATTTATCACCTGACTGCCGCAGGTCGCACTCCAGCAGGGGGCCCCGATGATGCCCTAAGCCCATAGGAATCCCCGTCAGCTAGGACCTCGTGTCCAGTTGCCTACGATGCTTGGGTATTCTCTGTTTCCAGTGTACATTACCTGCGTAAGTGACTCTAGGTTCCTGGATGTGAAGGACTCCGGAATCATTACCATGTACAGTTGCCACAATACTGCCAGCTCCTTCCTCCTGCAGGTCACTGAGTTTCAGGTTTGGAAACTGGCCTCCGTCTGGAGGCTGGGCAACAGCAGAACTTTTTACTGTGGCTGCTGCCCTCAGCCTCCTGACCATCCAGCTTGATTTTTTATGTACAGACTAAGTAGTACCCCTATTGGCTACCCAGATATCTTTCCCCTAGAGATGCCATGTTCCATTAACCCCTGTGAAACTGGCCCTTGCACCTGGCCACTCGCGATTGCATCTTCCTGGCTTTGGAGGGTTCAGTGGCAACACTGGGCCTCTTGTTTGGAGAAGGGTGGTCATCACCCCGACTGCTCTCAGAGACCCTAGTTTAGCATGCAACCTGTGCCACTGTAGTGATAGTTAGCACCTCCATCACATTACACAATTATCCTTTTTTTTTTTTTTTTTGACTGAGCCACACGGCTCGTGGGATCTCTGTTCCCCGACCAGGGATTGAACCTGGGCCACTCCTAATCCTTTCTTTTTACCAATCCTTTCTTTCTTTCTTCTTTTTTTTTTTTTTTTTGTGGTACGCGGGCCTCTCACCGCCGTGGCCTCTCCCGTTGCGGAGCACAGGTTCCAGACGCGCAGGCTCAGCGGCCATGGCTCATGGACCCAGCCACTCCGCGGCATGTGGGATCTTCCCAGACCGGGGCACGAACCCGCGTCCCCTGCATCGGCAGGGGGACTCCCAACCACTGCGCCACCAGGGAAGCCCCATTGGCAGGCGGACTCCCAACCACTGCGCCACCAGGGAAGCCCCATTGGCAGGCGGACTCCCAACCACTGCGCCACCAGGGAAGCCCCAATCCTTTCTTTTTAAAGTTCTAGTCTCTTAGAAAATTTGATTATAGTACAGTATTGTTGTCTATATTCATTATACTATGCGTTAGATCGCTATAGCTTATTGACTACTTATTGTAAGTTTGTGCCGTTAAACTACATCTCTCTCATCCCCCAACCCCCTGGCCTCTGGTAACCACCATTTCACTCTGTTTGTACGAGTTTGGCTTTTTAAAATTCCACGTGTAAGTGATACCATACTTGTCTTTCTCTGTCTGACTTAGCACTGTGTACTCAGGGTCCATCCATGTTGCTGCCAGTGGCAGGATGCCCTCCCTTCTCTGGCTGAATAATATTCCACAGTGTGTATACACACCTTAGCTTCTTTGTCCTCATCCGTTGATGGGCAGTGTGGCTGCTTCCATATCTTGGCTGTTGTGAATAATGCTGCAACAGACATGGGAGTGTAGCTGTCTCTCTGAAAGGACTGTGTTCTTTTTAAAGGCTGAATAACATTCCGCCGTCTGACTTGGAGCCTTTAAATGCATTCTTCCACCTTTTGCTACGTGCCGACATTTCTGCTTCACTTGTGTGGGCTACGGTTTTCTCTGTTTCTGGGAGCCATCCTAGTGGTGAGATCGCCTCATCTCGGGATCCTTGTCAGGTATTAAACTCTCTGTCTGTCGAAAGTGCTCACAAGATGGATAACCTCCCCCTTGTCCAACCTTATGTTCTGCCTGCTCTTCATCAAGTGCCACCAGCATCTGGTCCTTGCATCCTCTCCAGGTTCCTGCTGGCACCAGCTGGCTAGCTTCTGCAGCAACGTAACGAACCCGCGTCCCCTGCACACACACCCAGCCTGTGGTTAGTTATTGGCCTAAAAGCCTGTGGAGCAGATCCTGGGGGGTTTGGGGGAGGCACATGTTGTGTCTGTATTGTCTTCAAGCAAGCAGGGGATGTTAGTTTTTTTTTTTTTTAATTATTTTACTTATTTATTTATTGGCTGCGTTGGGTCTTCGTTGCTGCGCACAGGCTTTCTCTAGTTGCGGCGAGCGGGGGCTACTCTTCATTGTGGTGCACGGGCTTCTCATTGCGGTGGCTTCTCTTGTTGCGGAACACGGACTCTAGGTGCGTGGGCTTCAGTAGTTGTGGCACGCGGGCTTAGTAGTTGTGGCTCATGGGTTTAGTTGCTCTGCGGCATGTGGGATCTTCCCGGACCAGGGCTCGAACCGTGTCCCCCTGCACTGGCAGGCATATTCTTAACCACCGTGCCACCCGGGAAGCCCCGGGATGTTAGCTTTTAACAGGGAGGTCTGGGCCACTCCTGCAGGCTTGGAGGGATTTGGGAACAAAGATTTTCAGGGGCATCAACCCAGATAGCAGGGTCCCAACCTTTTCCAATCTTGTCAGAGCCGTCCTTCTTTCAACGGAAGCTTCACTCTGGAGCTCACTACTCTCTGTGGGTGAAGGCCTGGGCCTCAGCATTCTCTGCTCTCCTGCAGGAAGTGAGAACTTCTTTTCTAGCAAGGAGGTTCTGGCTTTCACACTTGTCTATCATTGTGTTAACTGCACTCAGCCTTTCATTGAGATTTTCTAGGCAGTGGTTCTCAAGGTGTGGTCCCCCAAAGCATATCAGCATCACCTGGGAACTTGTGAGAGATGTAAATTCTCAGAACTCGCCCCGTAGTGACCAGAAAATCTGGGCTTGGGGTGCAACGATCTGTTCTAACCAGCCCGCGGGGTGACTCATGCCTTCTCAACTCGAGAATTACTGTTCTCCCTCAGAACTTCAGTCAAGCTTAACAAAGCCGCCTGATTCCTCTGTTGTCCCATTTCCTTGACATTATACACTAAGTTGACTAGTGATGGAAGTTCCCACGTGGATCGTGACCTTGTGCCCGAGGCTGTCTGTGCTCCAGCAGACACTTGTGTGGGCTCCAGCACCAAAACCCACCTTTTTGCCCGTTTTGGGGGGGACCACTCCTGACGTAATTATCGCGTTTAGTTTTTCGGGAAGCAGATTTTTTTTTTTTTTTTTTTTTTTGCGGTACGCAGGCCTCTCATTGCTGCGGCCTCTCCCGTTGCGGAGCACAGGCTCCGGACGCACAGGCTCAGCGGCCATGGCTCACGGGCCCAACCGCTCCGCGGCATGTGGGATCTTCCCGGACCGGGGCACGAACCCACGTCCCCTGCATGGGCAGGCGGACTCCCAACCACTGCGCCACCAGGGAAGCCCGGGAAGCAGATTTTGAGATGGTAATATGTGTAGATGCTCCTTAGGGAGAGCTCTTGGGTCCGGCATGTGCGGAGGGGAGAGGAGGGAAGCAGACCCGGCAGAGGGGGACGTGGGCCTCAGACGCAGGACAGGTGCCAGGACAGGTGTTAGGCGGCCCCCAGCCTTCCACCTCCAACTGGTCAGGCGTCCGGATGTGGGAAACCTGGGGGGCGAGGGCGGGGGCCGCAGGAGGGGGTCACCGTGGGAGGTGAGGATGCCCGCAGGGCGCCTCTGTTCAGCTGAGGTCTGGCCTGGGTGCGGACAGGCAAGGCCTTTGTGCCTCTCCCTCTCCCCAGCCGGGGTCGTTCTGGAAGGCCAGGTGGGCTGACACTCCCGGAGCTCAGCACCTACCGAGGTTCCTGCCTTCATGAGGACGAAGCCGGGCCTGGTGAGCTGGCGTTAAGGGAGCCTAGCGAGTCGGGCGTGTGCGGGGCCGTGGCGGAGGTTGGGTGCAGGAGGAAGCCCGTGTGTCCCGTGATGTGTGCGTGCGGCCGCTCGTGTGTGCACCGCTTCCTCAGCAGGTAGACGAGCGCGGCTCTCCGTGCCTTGACTGATAAATGAAGAGGTGGTCTGGAGAGTGACTGTGCATCGCAGGTTCAGGTGAGGCAGGAAGGTGTCTTCTTCATCGGCCTCTTTCCCTTCCTCGTTCTGAGTTTCCGTGTTGTCCAAGGAAAGACATTCTCAAGAGCGGAGGGTGGGTTATTATCCAGTTCTCGCCAATGTCCTCTCATATCGACTATTCCGAGGACTCTTCTGGACATCCCTTTTGATATATTTCTGTCAGAGTTCTGAATATTTCCTTCGCTGAATAACAAACGAACTAACGAATCCATTTAGGACTAAACAAGGACCAGGGTCTCCCTCAGGAGACATTCTGGGGGCTCTGGCTTCGGGGCAAGGCTAGGGGCAGGTGTGGAATTCTCACCGGCTACTCACGGGGGTTGTAAGTCCCAGCTTCTTTTTTTTTTAATATATATATTTATTTATTTAGGCTGCCCTGGGTCTTAGTTGTGGCATGTGATCTTTCTAGTTGCAGCACGCGGACTCTTAGTTGCGGCATGCACACGGCATATGGGATCTAGTTCCCTGACCAGGGATCGAACCAGGGCCCCCTTCATCAGGAGCCTGGTCTTACACACTGAACCACCAGGGAAGTCCCAAGTCTTGAATAGATGGTTTTGCTGAATGATGTGGATAAATAAGCTTATTTATTTTTCCTTTTACCTATTCCCTTTATGAATATGGTTATGTACAGGAAATTTAAACATTTAGAGTGCTTTGGGAAACCGGTAAAACTCTGAGGCAAGAGGCCTTTTGTGTTACTTTTACAGAACTAGCCGGATGTGTAATTGATAAGATGGCCCTCCATCTGGTGGCTAACTCTGGGATCAGCTCTCGGGACTAGGAATTGACCACATTTGGAAATGCCATACTTCTGTTAAAAATAATAGGGGTGGGGTGGGGGGGCTTCCCTGGTGGCGCAGTGGTTGAGAGTCCGCCTGCCGATGCAGGGGACACGGGTTCGTGCCCCAGTCCGGGGAGATCCCACGTGCCGTGGAGCGGCTGGGCCCGTGAGCCATGGCCGCTGGGCCTGCGCAAGTAACTCGTCTTTCTATGGCAAAGCAAGCCTCATGGACATTTAAAGGGAGTGGGATGTTTATGTAATGCAAAGCATCCTTGAAGAGGTCGGTCAGGAGGGTGGAGCAGCTCACATCCCCAGAGAAACGGCAGCCAGGGAGCAGACTTGGAGTCTCACACCCAAGCCTAGCAGTGTTTCCAGAGCCCTGGAGAGGATGCCTGGGTGGGTGGAGGGCGGTGGGGAGGAAACTTGCTGACCCCTTCTCATACTACAGTTATCAGAAAGAACGAAACAAATGAGGTAAATGTTCAACTCCCAAAATTAGAGAAAACAGAATCATCTTAAGGAAACAACAACTAAGGAAATAAAGCGGTTAGAGCAGAAACCCGTGGAATACAAGACACTAGGAAAAGCAAAGCCAGAAGCTGGTTCTTTAAAAATATTAGTGAGACATGAGTCCATATTGATACAAATAAATGACTGAATAAATAAGCCAGGGAGAATAGACAAACTTCCCATGCAGAAAAGTTCTAAGTAATTCATGCAGGTCCTCTGCCCTCCAGGAGGTGGAGCCTGACTCCTTGTGTTTTAATTAGGTGTGGGCTGCGCAGAGTGACTGACTTCCAAGACTGTGGGTCTGGAAGGGTGTTTGAGTGTAGCTTTCCAGTGCAGAAACCTGACAAGCCTACGTTGGCTACAGTGATCAAGGTCACCACGGAGAGTGAAGTCAGGTTGATTGTACACACATTTGATATGATGGGATGGTACATCACCTCTCCAGCTTCTTTCCCCAAACTCAAAACTCCAGTCTAATCATGAGGAAAGAATCAGACGCATGTCAATAGAGGGGCATCTCATAACATACCTGACCAGTGCTCCTTAAAACTGTCAAGGTAAAAAACAAGGAAAGTCTAAGGAACTACAACAGCCAAGAGGGGCCTACGGTGACATGATGATTAAACGTAATACAGGACCCCAGAACAGGAAAAGAACAGTAGGTGAAAACTAAGGAAATCCGAATAAAGTGTGGACTTTAGTTCCTAGTAATTATAGATGTTGGTTCATCAATGTGTTAAAAGATGAACTGACACTAACAACAAACTATCCAAAAGAGGAATTAAAGAAACAATCTCACAATCGCATTGAAAAGAATAAAATACCTAGGAATAACCCTACCTAAGGAGATAAAAGACCTGTACTTGGAAATCTGTAATACCCTGATGACATTGAAGATGACACGAACAGATGGAAAAATATACCGTGTTCATGGTGTGGAAGAATTAATATCGTTAAAATACTAAACCAAGGCAATCTACAGATTTAATACAATTCCTATCAAAGTACCCAGGACTTTTTTCACAGAACTAGAACAAGTAATCCTAAAATTTGCTTTGTGTATACTGAAGAATCCTTGCATTCCTGGGATAAACCCCGCTTTATCATGGTGTATGATCCTTTTAATGTGTTGTTGGATTCTGGTTGCTAGTATTTTGTTGAGGATTTTTGCATCTATATTCATGAGTGATACTGGTCTGTAATTTTCTTTTTTTGTAGTATCTTTGTCTGGTTTTGGTATCAGGGTGATGGTGGCTTCATAGAACGAGTTTGGGAGTGTTCCTTCCTCTGCAATTTTTTGGAAGAGTTTGAGAAGGATGGATGTTAGCTCTTCTCTAAATGTTTGTTAGAATTCACCTGTGAAGCCATCTGGTCCTGGACTTTTGTTTGTTGGAAGATTTTTAATCACAGTTTCAATTTCATTACTTGCGATTGGTCTGTTCATACTTTCTATTTCTTCCTGGTTCAGTCTTGGAAGGTTATACCTTTCTAAGAATTTGTCTATTTCTTCCAAAACCTGCTTTCTTGAGTAATCATTAACTTACAGGGGTGTCCCATACTTCTTTCTTTACCTGCAGTCCCCTAGTGGGATTAACTACTTAATCAACTACTTTGTCCCTTTACTCTGTCCCTATCACATAGAGTAACCCATGCATTTAGGAAACCACTTCTGACTGTGGACCCTGCCACATTGCACGCTTACAGTTCTAAGTATTACAGAGGACTTCTATGATGTGTCCAGTTTTATCATCAATAGGTATAAGCAAGCTTCCCCAAATATCCACCTATTCAGCCTCCACATGATTGGAAACTTGGAAATTTACTCTTTTGAAAGAGACTGAACTTTTAAAAATCAGGAGAAAAACTATCATTGCCTTGATTGAAAGGATTTTATTGGGAAACGTTACAGCATCCTTATGTATTGTCCAGAAGTAAATGACCTTTGGAAGAGAACTACCAGCCCAAGAGCTTCAGATCAAGCCAATGATGATGCTAGAGAGGGGAGATTTCCCCTTCTATCCCTCTTGAGTTCTTGTGGCTGGACTAATAATAAAATCGACACAAGACATAATAACAGAAGAAATAGAAACACATTTTAATTGTGCCACTGAGGTCTCGTAGAAACGGGACCTCGGCAGTGGCCAGAGAGGCAGCTTTTATAATTTTTAGACAAAGAAACAATAACTCTGTGAGAAATTGACAGCGAAAAGAAAGCTTTGGGTGCTCAGTTAGTGAAGAATCTAAACAGAGTTTGGGTTTGGGTAGTAAAGGAGCAACAAGGTGTGTTTATACAGGTTTCTCGAACCCCAGTTCCCCATCGCTGGTGATAAGGATGCCCTTCTACCCCGCAGGCAAGGAATCCACCTCTCACAGGGGAGATTTGTTTCCTGCTTCCAGGGAGACAGGAGGGTCAAAATTTCCCTCTTGCCTCAGCTCTTTCTTAAATTACTTTAATTCAAAATAGTCGACATGCCATGATGGCATATTTTGTCCCGCCCTGAACCCAACAATGACGTGAAGTAGTTAACTTCAACTCCAGACAAGAAAACAAGATACATCTTTGGTAACAGCGCCACCCTTTTTCATTTTGTGCTATTGTCATTGTCCTTTGGTGCCCCCTAGTGGTGAACGGAAAGGTTTCACGACTCTTTCACGGATCTACAGGCACGCCTCCGAGATATTGGGGGTTTGGGTCCAGACCACTGCAATAAAGTGAATATCGCAATAAAACGTCACATGAATATTTTCGTTTCCCAGTGCATATAAAAGTTATGTTTAGACTACACTGTAGTCTATTAAGTGTGCAATAGCATTATATCTAAAAAAATGTACATCCCTTAATTAAAAATACTAAATTGCTAAAAACTGCTAACATCATCCCAGCCTTCAATGAGTCTTAATCTTTTTGCTGGTAAAAGGTCCTGCCTCCATGCTGGTGGCTGCTGACTGATCAGGGTGATGGCTGCCAAAGGTCGGGGCAGCTGGGGCAGTTTCTAAAATAAGACCACGGTGACGTTTGCCACACGGATTGACTCTTCCTTTCAGGAACAGTTTCTTTGTAGCATGCAGCGCTGTTTGATAGCATCTCACCCATAGTAGAACTTCTTTCAAAATTGGAGTCGTTTCTCTCAAGTTCTACCACTGCTTTATCAACACAGTTTATGTTGATAAAGCATAAAAACATCTCGTTTGAAATATTTTGCTGTCATTTCAGCGATCTTCACAGCATCTTCACCAGGAGTAGATTCCATCTCAAGAATCCACTTTCTCTGCTCATCCATAAGAAGCAACTCCGCATCCATTCAGGTTTTATCCTGAGACTGCAGCAATTCGGTCACATCTTCAGTCTCCACTTCTGATTCTAGCTCTCCTGCTGTTTCCACCACATCTGTAGTTCCTTCCTCCACTGGAGTCTGAACCCTTCCATGTCATCCATGAGGGATGGAATCAACTTCTTCCAAACTCTTGTTAATGTTGATTAGTGTGATTCTTCCCATGAATCACAAATGTTCTGTTCTTAATGGCATCTAGGATGGAGAATACTTTCCAGAAGGTTTTCAATTGACTTTGTTCAGATTCATCAGAGGAATCACTATCTATGGCATCTGTAGCCTTGCAAAAGGTATTTCTTTTCTTTTTTTTAAATTAATTAATTAATTTTTGGCTGCGTTGGGTCTTCGTCGCTGTGTGTGGGCTTTCTCTAGTTGCGGCGAGCGGGGGCTACTCTTCGTTGTGGTGTGGGGCTTCTCATTGCGGTGGCTTCTCTTGTTGCGGAGCACGGGCTCTAGGCACGCGGGCTTCAGTAGTTGCGGCTCGTGGGCTCAGTAGTTGTGGCGCACGGGCTTAGTTGCTCCACGGCCTGTGGGATCTTCCTGGACCAGGGCTCAAACCCGTGTCCCCTGCATTGGCAGGTGGATTCTTAACCACTGCGCCACCAGGGAAGCCCAGTGAAATGTATTTCTTAAATAATGAGACTTAAAATCAAATGACTCCTTGATCTGCGGGCTGCAGAATGGATGTTATATTACCTGGCATGAAAACGACATGAATCTCGTTGTCCGTCTCCATCAGAGCTCTGGGGTGATCAGGTGCACTGTCAACGAGCAGTAATACATTGAAAGGAATCTTTTTTTTCTGAGCAGTAGGTCTCAACAGTGAGCTTACAATATTTAGTAAATCATATTGTAAACAGATGTGCTGTCATGCAGGCTTTTTTTGTCCCATTTATAGAGCACAGGCAGAGGAGATTTAGCATAATTCTTAAGGGCTCTAGGATTTTTGGAACGGTAGATGAGCATTGGCTTCCACCTAAAGTCGCCAGCTGCATTAGCTCCTAACAGGAGAATCAGCCTGCCCTTTGAAGCTTCACAGCCTGGCAGTGACTTCTCCTCTCCAGCTATGAAAGTCCTAGATGGCATCTTCTTCCAATAGAAGGCTGTTTCGTCTACCTTGAAAATCTGTTCACCCTCATGAATTATCTCAGCCGGATCTTCTGGATAACTTGCTGCAGCTTCTCCATCAGCACTTGCTGCTTCCCCTTGCACTTTGTTCTTATGGAGACGGCTCCTTTCCTTCAGCCTCATGGACCAGCCTCTGCTGGCTTCAGACTTTGCTTCTGCAGCTTCCTCATCTCTCTCAGCCTTTAGGGAGTTAAAGAGAGTTAGAGCCTTGCTCTGGATTAGGCTTTGGCTTAAGGGAATGTTGTGGCTGGTTTGATCTTCTGTCCAGACACTAAAACTTCCTCCATATCAGCCATAAGGCTGTTTCTCTTCCTTATCATCCGTGTGTTCACTGGAGCAGCATTTTTCATTTCCTTCAGGAACTTGTCCTTTGCATTCACAACGTGGCTGTTCGGTGCAAAAGGCCCAGCTTTCAGCCTGTCTCGGCTTTCCTCACTAAGCCTCATCATTTCTAGCTTTTGATGTATACTGAGAGACGTGCAGCTCTTCCATTCACTTGAACACTTGGGAGCCATTGTAGGGAGATTAATGGGCCTAATTTCAATATCGTGTCTCTCAGGGAACAGGGAGGCCCGAGGAGAGGGAGGGAGATGTAGGAACGGCCGGTCGACGGAGCAGTCAGAACACACACAACATTTATTAAGTTTGCCAGCTCGTATGAGTGTGGTTCTTGGAGCCCCCAAATAATGATAGATTAGAGGTCACTGCAACAAATATAATAGTAATGAAAAAATTTGGAATGCTGTGAAAATTGCTGAAGAGTGACACAGAGACACAAAGTGGGCAAATGCTGTTGGAAGAATGGTGCCGGCAGACTTGACCCACGCAGAGTTGCCACAGACCTTCAATTTGTAGAAAATGCAATATCTGTGAAGCTCAATAAAGTGAAGTGTCATGAAGCGGGGCCACCTATACACATTTAAACTTAATCCTCTGTAGGGTGTGGAGAAAAGGGAGCCCTTCTGCACTGTTGGTAGGAATGTAAATTGGTGCAGCCAGTATGGAGAACAGTATGGAGGTTCCTCAGAAAACTAAAAACAGAGCTGTCATATGACCCAGCAATCCCACTCCTAGGCATATATCTGGAGAAAACTCTCATTTGAAAAGATACGTGCACCCCTATGTTCATAGCAGCACTATTTACAATAGCCAGGACATGGAAACCACCTAAACGTCCATCGACAGATGAGTGGATAAAGATGTGGTACATATATATACAATGGAATATTACTCAGCCATAAAAAAGAATGAAATAATGCCATTTGCAGCAACATGGATGGACCTGGAGATGCTCATACTAAGTGAAGTAAGTCAGACAGAGAAAGACAAATATCATACGACATTACTTATATGAGGAATCGAAAATATGACACAAATGAACTTACCTATGAAACAGAAACAGACTCCCAGACATAGAGAACAGACATGTGGTTGCCAAGGGGGAGGGGGGAGGGGGATGGAGTGGGAGTCTGGGGTTAGCAGATGCAAAGTATCATACGTAGGATGGATCAACAACAAGGTCCTGCTGTAGAGCACAGGGAACTCTATTCAATACCCTGTGATAAACCATAAGGGAAAAGAATATGCAAAAGAATGTATAGGCAGGTCCCAGCAGCTGGGGTTGGGGCGTGGGAGGAGTGGCAGTGGCCAGCAGCCCGGGGGGCCACGCCCGCCAGCGGGCACCCCCCAGGCGCCCGCCCCCCCCCCCCCCCACCAGGACGCCCAAGAGCAGGGTCAGCTCCCCCAGGGGGCGGCGAAGGAGATCGGTGAGGTTGTCAGCTAAACCGGCTCCTGCAAAAGTGGAACCAAAGCCAAAAAGGGCGGCGCAAAAGGATAAATCTTCAGACAAGGAAGGGCAAACAAAAGGGAAAAGGGGAGCAAAGGGAAAACAGGCCGAAGTGGCTAACCAGGAGACTAAAGAAGACTTACCTGCAGAAAACGTTGGAACTAAACACGATTACAGCCCGGCCTCTGACGAAGCACGAGGGAAAGAAGCCGAGTCTGATTAATACCACACACCCAGTCCTATCAGCGGTCCCTGTCTCCCTTCTTGCACGATCCAGAGGAAGATTTCTAGCAACGATTTTGTAAATGCAAGCTTATTAGGAGCTCTAGAAACGTTTTTGAAAAGGAGGCTATCCCACCTCATCCCATTTTTTTAAGTGTAAATGCTTTTTTTAACGAGGTGAAATCATTTGCTGGTTGTTTGGTTTTTGGTACAACCAGAAAATAGTGGGATATTTAATACGGGAGGCTTTGATTGTCTTGGGTGTCAGCCTAACATTCCATAGATGGGCGGTAGCTTTTATATCCTATAATACAAATCACACTAAATGGCAGTGTGGAGTCAGTCATGCATTTAATGTCTTGGACACTTTATATTGCTTCGCTTCCCGTGTTGTTTTTGGTAGAATTGTTTCCTAAAGCAAACCGCTCACTCCTTGACTTTGGCCCTCCTGGGCAGAATTCTGTGCACTCTGTAACATCTTTGGTCCTGGTAGTCCACCTTTCCTAGTAACTTTGTTAATGTGCTGCGAACAATTGACACGTTGAGTATGCAGTGTGTATGATATTAACTTGTGTATTAGTGAGATTTATGATGTAACGGTGTATCCATATTTGAAGATATTGGTACTTGATATCCTGTTAAGGAAAATTTGCTTCCAAATTTTAAGCTGGAAAGTCACTGGAATAACTGTTCAGAAAAGAATCACAACTACGTGATTTTTTAGATTTTTCATACGTATGTTAAGAATTGTCTACAGATTGAAATGTCTGGGACTTCCCTGGTGGTCCAGTGGTTAAGACTCTACGCTTCCACTGCAGGGGGCGTGGGTTCCATCCCTTGTCAGGGAACTAAGATCCCGCATGCCGCGCAGCGTGGCCAAAAAATTAAAAACAAAACAAAACAAACAAAAAACCCAACAAATTGAAATGTCTGTGTACTGATCAATAAAATCTCAATTATGAAAGAAAATAATGTATATATGTATAACTGAATCCTGGATCGTATGGTAGCTCTATTTTTAGTTTTTTAAGAAACCTCCATCCTGTTCTCCACAGTGGCTGCTTAAGGTACTCTTCTTATGTGGACAACAGGACTTCACCTGATTATTATTATTTTTTTTAAAAATAAATAAATTTATTTATTTATTTATTTTTGGGTGTGTTGGGTCTTCGTTTCTGTGCGAGGGCCCTCTCTAGTTGCGGCGAGCAGGGGCCACTCTTCACTGTGGTGCGTGGGCCTCTCACTATTGCGGCCTCTCCCGTTGAGGAGCACAGGCTCCGGACGCGCAGGCTCAGCGGCCATGGCTCACGGGCCCAGCCGCTCCGCAGCACGTGGGATCTTCCCGGACTGGGGCACGAACCGGTGTCCCCTGCATCGGCAGGCGGACTCTCAACCAGTGCGCCACCAGGGAAGCCGCCAGGACTTCACCTGATTATTACCAAAACCTATCTTGCGTATATAGAGTAACGTTTAGAAACTTTCCAATTTTAAAACACCTATCCCTACAGAAAACTGCTTCTCTGAGAAAGATACTCAGAGACATAAAACGAGGGAAGAATGGACTCTTCAGCAGAGCTTGCAGGAGACCTGGCCAGATAACCAAGTCCCTCTTCACCTCCGTTCTGGGTGCTCCCATTCCAGTAGTAGAAAAGGTGGTCCACACTTTGTCTCTGGTTATGGATAATTACGCAGCCTTTGTTTCCTTCTTGGCCAGCTAAGAGCTTCGTTTGTTAGCAAACACTGCTTGCTACCCTGGTTCACTATTGGTCAGGGAGAATCATTTGTGGTTGGTTAAAAGGAAAGATGACCTGGCTTTCTAGAACAGATTTGGATGGAATAGGACCCGATTTCATGGCCTGGTTTTGAAATCTAGGCTCTTTCCTTGGTAGCCTATGAATAGGATTGATAATCACTTTGTTTCTAGTAATTATCTGTATCCTGTCCAGTCTTAAGTGCTACTGTGCAGTCATGATCTTTTTTAATTTTTATTATTATTTTGGCCGTGCTGTGCGGCTTTGTGGGATCTTAGTTCCCCGACCGGGGATTGAACCCGTGCCCCCTGCAGTGGAAGCATGGAGCCCTAACCACTGGACTGCCAGGGAATTCCCTCATGATCTTTTTAAATGATTCATCACTTCATCTTGCAACCAAAGGCACATGGAACTAACTGTAGTGGAGACGCAGACCATGTTCTCCAAATAACCGTGTGATGGATGGATTTTGATGATGGGATGGTGGGTCTGAACCCTGTAGATGAATGTCCTTTGTCTTCTGTCTTTTTGTCTTAGGCCGAAAAGGGAGACTGAAAAGTGAAAAAACAGACCCACAAGTTGCAGCAGGAAGCTGGCAGATAAACTCTAACAAACATTTCTTGCCAAACATAGACATCTCTTGCAGAACATTTTCACTAGTCAAGACCACTCAGTGATTGTGATGGAACAGATGGGGAAAGAGCACTGACTCTGTAACTAGGTTTGAAACCAGGCAGAGACAATGACACTCTGCAAACAAGACGAATTAATCTGGGAATTCCCTGGTGGCCCAGTGGTTAGGGTTTTTACTGCCAAGGGCCTGGGTTCCGTCTCTGGTTGGGGAACTACGATCCCACTAGCCATGTGGCAGGGCTAAAAAAAAAAAAAAAAAAAAGACCAATTGATATCCTCGCCTCCTAAGAATTGCCAAGATAACCACAAATTGTCCCATTTTTTTTAAAAAAATTATTTATTGGGCTTCCCTGGTGGTGCAGTGGTTGAGAGTCCGCCTGCCAATGCAGGGGACACGGGTTCGTGCCCTGGTCTGGGAAGATCCCACATGCCGCGGAGCAGCTGGGCCCATGAGCCATGGCCACTGAGCCTGCGTGTCCAGAGCCTGTGCGCCACAGCGGGAGAGGCCACAACAGTGAGAGGCCCACATACCGCAAAAAAAAATTATATATTTATTTATTTTGGCTGTGCTGGGTCTTAGTTGCGGCATGCGGGCTCTTAGTTACGCCACGCGGACTCTTAGTTGCGGCATGCGTGTGGGATCTAGTTCCCCGACCAGGGATGGAACCTGAGCCCCCTGCACTGGGAGCGTGGAGTCTTACCCACTGGACCACCAGGAAGTCCCAGAAATTGCCCCATTTTTACAAAACTGGCCTCTGCTTCTCTAAACACTCCTTAGACTCATGCAGCCAAATCCTGTGATAGGCTCCCTCCCACCCATCCCATAAAGAGGCTCTGTGTTCCTCTCTCTTGATGCAGGAGAGTAAATGAGGCCACTGTGTGGTCGGCAGGCGGCACCCTACGGTCTGAAGGTTTGTGCACCCACAAGGCATACGCTGAGTTCCAAACCCCCGAGGCGATGGTCTCAGAGGTGAAGCTTTGGGAGGGAGCCTCATCATGAAGGTGATGAGTGTCCTCCTAAAAGAGGCCCTGGAGAGCTTGCGTCCCCTTTAGCCACGTCAGGACACAGCCGAAAGGAGGCTGCCTGCGAACCAGGGAGGTCTCACCAGACGCCAGATCTGCTGGTGCCTTGGTCTTGGACTTTCCGCCTCCAGGACTGTGAGAAAACCCACAGCCCGTGGGATTTTGTTACGGCAGTGCCTGTCTGAACCAGCGAGGCCACTTGGAAACCCCTATTCCAGAACCTTCCACCCCACAACCCCAGGCCTGGTTCACGCCCGGCAGATCTGCTCCAAGATCTGTTCAGACTAGAATGAAGGTAGTTTTTCTTTTTAATTTGTTTTTCTTCTTCTTTTTATTTATTTATTTAATTTTTGGCTGCATCCGGTCTTAGTTGCGGATTGCTCTGTAGTTTGCACCTCTAGTTGTGGCGCACGGGCTTATCTGCCCTGCAGCATGTGGGATCTTAGTTCCCCCACCAGGGATCGAACCCGCATCCCTTGCATTGGAAGGCGGATTCTTAACCACTGGATCGCCAGGGAAGTGCCTAGAATGAAGATACTTTTGAATTCCTGGGCATCAGGGAGGCAAACACGGATCAGATAATCCAATTTGGATGAAGGGATTGGTGAAGAACAGATAATTAGTTGGAGTGGATTTTCTTGAGAGCAGCTGCAGGGCCAGGTCACCCCTCCCTAGGGTAGGTTGTGTAGAGGCAGTATTTAGGCAGACCCTGGGCCTTTGCAGGTTTCCCTAAGTCCTGCTGGGATAAGTTCCTGGACTTGGCCCTATTCAGAATCGGCTGGGAGCAGTTGGACGCGGAGAGATCAAGCAAGCTGTGGTGGACGGTGCCCGAAAACTTTACCTTTCCTCTGGAATTTTACATAGAATAGGGCCAGGGGAAGCTCATGTTGGTGAGTGGTCCCAGCCCATTCCCCGCCCCTCACCTCCCCGCACTGGTCCTCCTGGCCCGCCTCGCAGGCCACCTGGCCCGGACCTGGCCCGCATCATCGAGGCGCACAGCCAGACCCTCATCCGGCTGGAGGCGCGCTTCGCGGCCACGGGCCTGACGCACGTCCTCGTCGTGGGGCCGGCTGAGTCCAGGCAGCGGCTGTTCTTAGGATCTGGAGGCTTGGGAGCTGGGACCCCCAAAGCCGGGCCCGAGGTGGGCGACCTCAGAGGACTTGATGGTAGAGTCGCTGGCATCTCGGCTTCCTGGAGGATCACCGGCCTGGCTGGGCGTCCGGGGGCTCCCCCAGCTCTGGAGAAGGGGGCGCCCTCGGGGAGTGAGGGGAGGCACCGGGAGACGCGTTTGGGGCAGGGGAGGCCCGGGCTGCGGTGACTGCCCTGGGGTCCCAGTGTCCCCCCGCCCTCTCCCTGCAGACGCGAGATGCTGCGGTTTGCGCAGAAGCTGCCCCTGAGCCCGCCCGACCTGGCTGCCGCGCCGCCCATCGCGCTGGACCCGCCGGGCCTGTTTTCGTCCCGCCGGAGAGGGAGCCACCGTCTCCCTTCGGCCTTCTCAGGCTTCCACTTATGAAATGTTTGGCTCTAGGCGCTTTAGATTTCGCTCTGGCAGTAAAAGGATTTTGCTCTCCCAGGGCAGTCGAGACGTGAGGGGAGTTTTGGGTCCACATCGGTAAAAAGACCTGAAGGGCATTGACACGAGGTGGCATTTGTGGCCCGGTCTTATCCCTCAAAGGCCACAAGTCCCCCGGGGTGTAAGAAAGTGGTCCACCAGCAAAGATCCGCTAGAACAAGTGGCCCAGTGTGCAAAGCCTTTGGTGCCCTGCTCCTTCCTTCGATGAACTTCTCTGGCCCACGAGGGGCCTCTGGGCCAGCGAAGGAGAAGCAAACGGGAAAGACAGCTGCTTCTCTTAGACCTGGAGCTTCCTCAGGCTGCTCTGGGTTGAATGAAAACAGGGGCTTCTAGGAAAGGTCCTCTTCTAGAAGCCCAGGGTCCCCTTGGACCTTAAAGGGCAGACAAGAGGAGAAAGGCGGGAGTCCAGGTGGAGTCAGAAAGTGGTCCCCCGCCAGTGGCCTGGGAGGTGGGCGCTCGGGCCTTGTCCCCAGATTGCCAGCCGTAGGGGCTGGGATTGGTCGTGGTGGGTGCTTCTGGGAGCAAAGGGTCCTGAGGTCTCTCAAGTCATGAATAACTTGACTGGTAAGGCTCTTAACCCTCCATTCCAGAACCTCCCTGGCTGCCAGATCCTCTACCCGGGAGGATAGACTCCAGAGAGGGGGGTGTGAATGGTTTAAGCCAATCATGGTGCGACTGCTACCAGGTTCCGGAGTGAGCGTGTGACCTGCGTTAGTCTAATCAGGGGCCGGCAAAGGATTTACCTCCCGCTGGGCTGGCGCCCCCCCCCCCCCCCCCCCCCCCGAGGTAATCGAGACGCTTGTGGTGGCACCTTGTGGACAGCGAGGGGATCCGCCAGTACTTTCCTCCAGACCAGGGGGAAAGCAGGCAGGACGGAACGCCGACGTCACTGAACAAACGGCTCTGTCTGGAGCCACCCTGATCTTCAGTTATGCTGGATAATACAACGTCCTCGGGTTTTTTTTTTTTTTTTTTTTGCGGTACGCGGGCCTCTCACTGTTGTGGCCTCTCCCGTTGCGGAGCACAGGCTCCGGACGCGCAGGCTCAGCGGCCACGGCTCACGGGCCCAGCCGCTCCGCGACATGTGGGATCTTCCCGGACCGGGGCACGAACCCGCATCCCCTGCATCGGCAGGCGGACTCCCAACCACTGCGCCACGAGGGAAGCCCCTGTTCTCGGGTTTTCTTATACCCGCAGCCAAATCCATCCTAACCGATAGGTTACCTGTGGTCAGGTGGTGAGGATTAAATTCGGTAACACCTGGGAAAGCCCTTATTGGCTCAACACTGGGCAGTCACTCAGCATGAGTTGCTACTTTTTAAGCTTGTTTTGGAAGTTTACGTGATTTACAAGGTTGTGTTAGTTTCAGGTGCACAGCAAAGTGATTCAGTTACACATATATATGTATTCTTTTTCAGATTCTTTTCCCCTATAGGTTAGTACAAACATTGAGTAGAGTTCCCTGTGCTCTATCGTAGGTCCTTGTTGGTTACCTGTTTTATATATAGTAGTGTGTTCATGAGTTATTTTAAAGTCTGGGATCCACAGACTGTAGGCCAGCTCTGGCTATGGGCTTGGCATTGGTAGGGTATAAAGAGGGCTGGGGAGCTGGAATGTGGTTTCATGGGGCTCAGGGAGCAGGGAAGGGAGACGAAACCCCCTTTTCTCCTTGGAGCTCCAGGGAAGTGTGAGTAATCAGGCCTCCTGGTGAATGGGCAGAATCTAGGCCTGGGTACCATCCGTGGGGTCTGAGGCAGTGTATTCGTCAATGGAGGAGGGACAGAGGCGAAGGATGCTGAGGCCTGGGGCGGGGGGTGAGGGGGCTTCTTCTCCCAGTCCTGCAGAAACACGATTACTCACTATTTGGCATTCATTAATTCCATTAATTTCTTTCCCTTTGGAAAAGCCCAGAGACCTTTGGGAGAAGTAGCCGATCAAATCTGTGACACAGTGTGGACGAGGCTGAGGGTCACATCCTCCTTGAGAGAAAGACCTCTGAAGTTAGGGGTTGGAAGCTGCTGAAACTGAGTAAAAGGCCAGAGAGACCAGGACACTTTCACCCATTCAGGGTTCTTGAGCGCCTTCTGCCTGCGTGGCCTGGCGGGGGACGCTTGGGGGATATTGTGACATGTCCCCCTCAAGAAGTTTGTCTGGGACGTCCGACCGAGGTGACTTCGGGCCCAAGGGAGACATTCAGAGCTGATGCTCGGGGCTGGAGACCCTTGATTGCGTGGGACCCCAGCGTTAGTAGCTGAGGTCACGGGTGGGGCCACCAGGGGAGGGTGTGAGGGGAGGAGAGAAGGGTGGGATCTGGAGCACTGACCGCAAAGCAAGGAAAGTAAGGAGCTTGGGACAGTGAATAGAGAGGACTGTTCCAGAGAAGCAGGGACAAACGGGGGTCGGGGGGCAGTTTTAAAAGGAAGGCAGGCTGTTCACAGCGTTGGCGGCCCCAGAGAAGCCAAGAGGGATGCTGACTGCATGTGTGTCCGGGAGGTCAGCATGTGCTTCCAGGAGGTCATGCTGAAGGGCTGGAGCTGGTTGTCTGGGGGGTGGGCAGGCATGGGCCTGACTGTCTTGCTGGCTGGTGGATGGATGCTGGGGAAACAGAAGTACCTTATACAACGTACGCTATAAATCGTTGGTTCTAAAGAAGGTGCGATGTGGAGAGAAAGAAAGAGGAAGGTGAGCTCTTGCGGTGCTGGTCATGGGAGAGGCTCACTTCTGTTACTGAGTGGGAGATGCCGCAGATACGGGGAAGGAGGGCGTTGGCATCCAGAGCAGGAGAATTAGTCGTCCGTAAGGGAAGAGCTCCCCCGGGGAGGGGCCGACGCATTTCCTCCCCCGAGTCCTGGAAGCAGGAGGTGGTGTTGCATGTGGCCCGGAGGCCTCGGCGAGGAGATGCAGATACGCAGAAGCATCTGTTGACCTGGGCTGCGTGTGATGTGCTGCCTTGAGCACGGGGGCTGCCCCCAGGGGAAGGTGCGGGTACCTAGCTCCTGGGGTCACGGGCAGGGCAGGGTTTGGCGGTGCTGGAAGGTAGGCACACCACTGTAGGCAAAGGAAAGGGGAAGTAGAAGCAAGTAATGGAAAGAGATGGGCCTCGCTAAAAAAAAAAAAAATTGCAAGCAGGTGAGAAGTTGAGAAATTCGGTGACAGTGTGTGGGAAGCCTGGACCCCGATGCTTAGCCCGGAGCGCACTGGACTTGAACTAGGCAACAAAATCATGATGGGAATGAATGGGCCATGGGAACGGGCAAAGAAATCTATCACACCAATGTGCCTTCGGGTTTTCTATTTATTTATCGGAACAGAAAAATTACCCTTCACCAGTCTTGTGGTGCTGTGATTTCAGGGCAGTGCGTAATCTGTAGTTTGCACGTAGTGTATCTGATAAATTTCTGCTTGGAAATGTAGTAAAAACCTCAATAACCTGGAGTTAGGTAGGCCAGAGGGTGAAGTCTTATTGTAACTAATTAAACATTTTTAAAAATTAAAGAAGCAGTTTTTACTTGTACTAGGTGCTTGAAGTAGTCGAAAGCAGGGTGATGAAAGTGGGCATTTCAAGGTCTGGGAACCTACTTGTACCCATGATGAGGGTAGAATAATTGTCCGTATATTTTGCTTTTAAAGGCGGGACTGAGAGAGGCTGTAAGGTAGGTGCGAAAGCGAAAGCGTTTGGAAGCTGTTTACGTTTTTGAGTTGGTCAAAGGAAGCACGTTCCAAGTTTGCTGATTATTTTCACTCGTCTCCGGAAGGTGACAGGACAGGCAGGGAGACCTGCGTGCGCTCCTCAGAGACATGGGGGGAGGCCCCTCACGCGACAGCCCCTCACCCTTCCTCCTGCGTCTAAGGCGGCTCTCTTGGGGCTTTGTTGCTTTGCATTCCAGAGCTCTAACATTCTGAGCCTCCTTTCAAATAATTCCACTGCACTTAATGATGCAGACTGTGCAAAACTGCTAGTGGACCAGAAGGAGGGGGGGTACTAGGGCAGAAGGGGAAGATCCCTTCTGGAGCAGAAGCCCCCTGGTTGGGCAGCGCTGGGTAGGTGCTACAAATGGTCATTCTGAGCAGCCAGGGGTTCCAGCATTTGGGGACCTACTGGTCCCCACTTCTTATCACTCGTTTAGCAAACCCTTTTATTATAGCTGACACAAGGCTCATATGGGCTGGCATCTGTTTTGATATATCAAATTAAAAACATAAAAATAAATATTCAGTATAATATCCAGTTAATTTTTCTTATGATACCCTCAACAACATTTGTAAATCTCTCCTCTTCCCCAGTTACCAATGGTTTCTTCAGCAACACTGGAAAAAGGTAATTTTTAATTTCAACCCCAAATCTGTATACGATCAGTTTCATCGACTAGGACTCAGTTCAGAACAAACCAGTTAATACGAGATGAAAGCACACTAGCTGTTTATAGACATCTTTTTAATGTTTTACTTTAAAACAAATAATCCCAGTAAAAGAGAGCAAAGGAAATTACATTTGAATGGTAGCTTGAAATGGATATGATATTCCTGATTTATTTTCAGGAAACAGACAACTGCATTGTCATACACGACTTCCAGAACTGCTCACTTAAATGCACATAATTATATTAAATTAAGTTTCTCTTACAAAAACACAACCATGTCATTTTAAGGCAAAAAATAGCTTCTGGGGAGATAAGTTAACATTTATGATATTTTCTCAATCTGGATGAAGTGACCTATTCACTTAGTTGCTCACTTGCATCCTTCCTTATAGTTTGCTTTGCAAACAGGCATGAGAATTAGTCACTTTGTGCCTGATTTCCTCCTCTCTGTTAGACTTGTTTTACTGGCAAATTAAGAATGTTCAGAATCACTGAGCCAAGGGGAGGCAAGAAAGGCACCTTAGAACAGGAGATAAAGACTTAAAAACTCAGTCAAGTGTCTTCTTTAAACGAAACTTGCAATCTACACGTGTTAATTTAGTTGAACACAATGCAAACATTTAGATCAGACAGAGCAAAGTTTCTCAGTTCACCTCCTAGAAGGGATGTTTGCCAGGAAGCGGTAGCTTGATCAGCCCCACGAACTGCAGAAGGCAGACGAACACGGACCGAGAAAGCCGGCGGCTGATCAGCGCTCAGCTGAATTGTGCTTCGAGACGCCGTCTGGGGTTGACCGAAGGGACTTTGCTAAGTGTAAGTGGGAGGCCCCTCTCGGCTCTGCCGAGAGGAACAGAGCAGACACAACCCTCCAGTTTTCACACAAGACAACCGGCTTTCGACATCCAGGACTTTCTGCGCTATAGAGTAAGACAGACACAAAATGGTCATGGCTTGGATGTATGAAAGCTTTTCCTAACATGATTTACCACGCGGGGCTGTGGGTAACCCTCAGTGATGGGCTTAGGTTTGTTTCTGAATCTTCCGTCTTCAGCAACGCCGGATGAACTGTGCTGTGTCTGAGGCCTAAAGGGGCCAGAGGGGTCCCCCGTACATTCAGAGTTCCTGCTGCCAGTGGGGTTTGACCCGGACAGTGTGTCCAAGACTCAGTGCTACCTGAAAGCTGCTATCGCCTGCCTCTTCCTCGGCCGACACCTGGAGAGGCCTGCCGTGCACGGCGGGGGTCTGGCTTCGGGTCAGTGGAGGGGTAGGGGTGTGTGTGTGTGTGTTCTTGTGTACAACCTCCTTGGGAGGATGGATCACAACTTTGAGTGGATACGTGGGTAGATGAAACATTGCATTTAATACTTTACTAACACTCTACGTTTCGAAAATGAAAATAATGGCTTCGAAAGCTTGAGAACCTCTTCTCAACTGGAGTGTCAAATTTAGACTCTCTTCTGCGTATCTCCAGCACCCAAGCACACGCTGAATGACATGCTCCGGGGGAGTGTGCTAGGATCCCGGTGGGGCGAGAAGAGGAATCTTGCCAAAGTTCAGTGTTTATCAAAAACGACAGGGTCTTAAAAGGCTGAGAAGCGCATTTTGGGTGAGTGGAGAAGCGGTTTACTTGGGGATGTCGGCTGGTGAAGTCCAGAAGGGAACTTGTGGCAGGGAGTCCATAAGCCTGTGGAGAAGAAAAGTCGCGGGGGGAGTCTGGGGTGGAGAAACCCGGCTGGGGAGGGAGTTGGGAGGGACTTGGCGGGTGTCAGGGCATCTTCTGGCCTCTGGGTGGCCGGCGACAGCCCTGCTTGGTCCTCCTGGCCGCTGGGAAAGTTTTCCCGGAGGCAGCACTACCGCCAAGGAAAAAACTCTTCTTTTTAAGTCCTTCTGTGGTGAGAGTTTAACCAGTGTTCTCTCGCTTCTCCTGGCCCTTTGGGTGCCGTTACCTTGGCAGAAGTTCTGACGGTCTGGGCTAGCGAGGCTGGTTTCTAACAAGCGGTCAACTTAGCTTGCTATCTGGTACATACATTTCTCTTTTGGTGTCCCTTGGTCTTTCTTTTTGCTGCCATGCTATATTATTAAGTGCTTTGATTCGCAGACCCCGCCAGTGTTACCTGACTTTGAACCATAAAATGTTTGTACCAGGAAACTGAGCCAGTAATTTCAGACTGGGGGCAACATTCTTGGGAAAAATAGAAAATGTGCACTACAGTATAAAAAGTAAAGGACGTTTAGTTTTAGCCTTCCATATGCAAAATGTACTACCTAATAGCAAAAGACATTCAGGGCATATTAAAAAATAAATGCCTTTCAAAATTCGCTGCTTATATATAAGAAGAAGGGATGTTTAGGTAGTTGAATTCCTTAGCAATATTCGTTTTCTGAAAAATCAAGGTCTTTCCTTTTGGTTTGTTTCCCTCCCTCTCACGGCCCTGGAGGGGGAAGTCGTTTTCTTGAGCTCACTTGTTTCCCGGTATCGTGTCTGGATTCTTTTCAAGCCTTTTCCATCCCCATCTCACTCACACGTCTGCTCCCAGGATCCTGCGTGTGTATCAGCCGTGGGAAGAGCCTCTCGCACTTGCCTTTAGTGGAGAGCGCTGCAGGACACACGGATCAGCCCTGCCCGGCCGGCTGTCCGCTTCTCAGGACTTGGTTTGCTTGTGTAGCAGCTGATGGAGCGAGCCATCAGGGAGTACGTTTCCACTGAAGTCAGATGTGTCAGAGTCAGCCTATTTGCCCCACTGGCCTTGACTTTCACTGTTTGTTTGCACATTTTCTAACCGAAGAACATTCTCGTCATAAAGAACATGAAAATGACGTGCAAAGTTGCTGGCCACAGCGTTAAGAAGTCACCAAAAGCACACGAGTTGACATTCAAATTACATTAATAATAAAATGCCTGAATAGGAACGGGTTGGCAAGTACGTCTTGGACAGGCAGCCGTTTCTGTGATTCCCCAATTCTGCTTTACTGGACACCCTATCAGCAGCTGATACTATGTTTACGTGTACGCACGTCATGGCCTAATTCTGAAACTGTACTCTGTGTTTTACCACAAAGCAGAAATGCCTGAAATCTGAAGGCGCTTACTCCCATCATTTCAAAAGACAGAGGAGTCCAATCTTATAAACGACCTGACCTTGACATTTTCACACACACCACAGCACCAGCAGTGTTGATTTCTCAGGAGTTTTAACGCGAGGTACCTTCCTGAATGAGGGGTAATGTTGTCCTACCTGGGAAGTTCAGCCGTCCCCTGAACATGCATTGTCATGCAATTAAAAGGTAACGGGCTTGGACACTGCCTTTCCTGCTCTTCCTGATTCTTGGGCATTCAGCTTTCGAGAAGGGCTTCCCGAAGAGTTCATGCAGCGACGTGTACGGCTGAGAGGCTGCGGGGCAAGGGAAGCGAGCGAGGGCCTCATTTCAGCCTGGCATGGGCCCGGCCGAGGGCCTCCGTGGCTCCTGCGCTCCGAGATGATCGGGACCGTCCAGTCCTGAGACAGTCCGACGCCAGGGCGGGTTCCCGGGCCGGCGGCCCCGCGTGCAAGGCGTCCGACCCGGTCTCCTCCTGGCCCGCCTCTTCATCAGTTATAAACAATTTGGATTCCCTCCATTTGGGGTAAAAATCTTGGCTGCCCCTGGAGCCGCTGGACTCGCTCCCCGACAGCGGCACGTCCAGGTCCTCCGTGGACCGGATCAGGTTCTGCACCGACGCCGACTTGCCCCGGTCCTGGGCCGCCGCAGGCCGGACAGATAGCAGGGCCGCGCCGTCCAGGTCGAGGCTCTGGCGCAGCGCGCGCTCCTTGGCGGCCTCGAGGCGGGCGGAGACGTCGGGGAGGCCTTCGTGCGGGCCCGCGGGGCCGGGGGCCAGGGCCCCCAGGGCGGGCAGCGGGGCCGGGATCTGCAGGGTGGCAGGAGCCGCCGGCCGGGCCGCGCCCACCCCCGCCGCCGCCGGGCCGTCCCCCGGGCTCCCGGGCCCCTGGGCCGCCGGGGGGCTCAGCGCGTACAAGGTCTGCGCCCCCAGCTCGCCAGGCGTGAGGATGAGCTGCAGGCCCCGAGCCAGGCCCGCGCTGGCCGAGCGGGGCAGGCGGCCGCCGGGCGGGGCCAGGCTCTGATAGTCCGAGGTCTGCTGACAGTCGAAAGGTGGGGTCTGCAGGGGGGCCAGTGCGAGGGCCGACGCGGAGCCTTTCCGCAGGGCCTGCTGGTAGATGTCCAGCAGGCAGTCCAGCTTGGCCTCGATGGACTGGACCTGAAAGAGGGGAAAACGTACGCCTGTTGATAAGAATGTAGAAAGAAGTCCGGCTGTGCCCGCACAGTGAAGTCCGGAGAGGCAAGTCGTTCGCAGTCCTGACTGGGCACCAGCTCAGGATGCCCCTTCCAGCCGTGAGGGCGGGAACGGACGGCTGAGAGGCAGGACGCTCCGCCGTCCGTCCGCCTGGTCTCCACTGGCGCCCTTCTGCCTCCCCAGCCTTTAAAATTGATTTTCAGGGGCTTCCCTGGTGGGGCAGTGGTTAAGAATCCGCCTGCCAATGCCGGGGACATGGGTTCGAGCCCTGGTCCGGGAGGATCCCACATGCCACAGAGCAGCTAAGCCCGTGCGCCACAACTACTGAGCCTGCACTCTAGAGCCCACAAGTCACAACTACTGAAGCCCACGAGCCACAGCTACTGAAGCCTGTGAACCACAACTACTGAAGCCCGCGCACCTAGAGCCCGTGCTCCGCAACAAGAGAAGCCACCGCAATAAGCCCTCGCACTGCAACGAAGAGTAGCCCCCGCTCGACACAACTAGAGAAAGGCCCGCGCACAGCAATGAAGACCCAACACAAAGATAAAATAAAATAAATTATAAAAAAAATAAGATAAAATTGATGTTTCAAAAACCATATAAGCGCTGTACAAAGCAACTTCCAGACCCTCCTCCCCGATCAGGTTGCCCTTCCTCAGCCACTTCCCTGAAGACATTCTGGGACTTCACTGCTGCCTAGCAGGGAACTGATTCTGTAAGAAATCAAGACCCTAGATACTGGGACTTCCCTGATGGTCCAGTGGTTAAGACTCTGCGCTTCCACCACAGGAGGCCCGGGTTCCATCCCTGGTCAGGGAACTAGATCCCACAAGCTGTGCGGTACAGACAAAAAAACAAAAAAAAGACCCTAGATATCAATCTAGGCGATTCTAAATTTAAAAATAAAGGTATAAAATGCTTGGAATATTTATAATCAAATTGGGGGAGCATTTTGATTTCTAAAAACTGTCTTTGTATGAGATGATACACTCTCAGGGTCAACAAACATTCAGTGCACTACCATAGTTATTATGCTTTTTTTTTTTTTTGACATAAGAGAGACAATGAAAATAACCAAAACACAAATAAAAACTAGATCTTTGTTATTCTACTGTTGGAAATCTACAGTTGTTTGTAGTTCGAGTATTAATTGATGAAAGGAAATTTTCTATTTCTTATATGGAAATCCAGTGTTTTAGAGAAACACTGTCTATGCATAAAGAAAATTTAATTTATTTGCTCTTTCTTGATTTTATTCCTTTTAAAATCTATTACTCACTAAAATACATCCAACTGCCTATAATCAGTTTTGATTAAAAAAAAATTCTGGCTACTTCACTCCTGTTAGAAGGGCCGTCATCAAAAAGATAAGAGATAACAAATGCTGATGTGGGTGTGGAGAAAAGGGAGCCCTCCTGCACTGTTGGTGGGAATGTCAACTGGTGCAGCCACTGTGGAGAACAGTATGGAGGTTCCTCAGGAAATTAAAAATAGAGCTACCACATGATCCAGCAATTCCACTGTTGGGACTATATCCAGAGGAAACAAAAATTAACCCAAAAAGATGTCTGCACCCCCATGTTCATAGCCAAGACTCAGAGACAAGTGTCCACTGCAGATCAATGGATAAATAAGTTGTGGTGTGTGTATATATAAATATACACAATGGAATATTACTCAGCCATAAAAAAAGAGGAAATCCAGCTATTTGCAACAGCAGGGATGGACCTGGAGAGCATATTGCTAAGTCAAATAGGTCAGGCAGAGAAACACAAATACTGTATGATCTCACTTACGTGGAATTTACGACAAAAAACAACCCCCTTCCCAAACACATAGAAAAAGGATCAGATTCATGGTGACCAGAGGCAGCGGGTGGAGGGAGGGGACCGGAGGCAGGTGGCTGGAAGGTACCGATTCCTAGTTATAGATAAACAAGTGCTGGGGGTGCGATGCACAAGGGGATGACTATAGCTAATACTGCCGTGTGGTACCCAGGAAGGTGTTAACAGAGTAGATCCTAAGGGTTCTCATCGCAAGGAAAACAAGTTATTTTCTTTCTGTGCTTTCCTTTTTTTTTTTTTTTTTTTTTTTTTTTGCGGTACGCAGGCCCCTCACTGTTGTGGCCTCTCCCGTTGTGGAGTACAGGCTCCGGACGCGCAGGCCCAGCGGCCATTGCTCACGGGCCCAGCCGCTCCGCGGCATGTGGGATCCTCCCGGACCGGGGCACGAACCCGTGTCCCCCGCATCGGCAGGCGGACTCTCAACCACTGCGCCACCAGGGAAGCCCTGTGCTTTCCTTTTTATTGTGTCTCTATGAGATGATGGAGGCTAAGATCATTCACAGTATATGGAGGTCAGACCATTACGTCGTACGCCTTAAACTTATACGGCGATATGCGTCAATTATATCTCAATAAAACTGGAAACAAATCTGGCTAAAAAGTTAAGCAGTTTAGTTGAGCTGTACCTGCTTTTCAACCTTGACCACTCGGCCGAGCATGCTGAGGTCATCTGTGGTCTCATGTTCTGCGGTTATTTTCTCTCTGCTCTTCTTATCTGATGTGATTTGCCCTTTTCCAAGAATTTGATCCACACTAGCAGAGAAAGAGATCTGATTATGAGTGCTGAAGGTGGACACTGCCCTAGGCTGGAAGGAAGGGTTTTGAAAAGAAAAATACAATTATCTCTATTTACGTAAGAGGAAATAAAAATGAACTTCTTCCAGTTGACGTGCTTATTTTCTTCACATGAAAATTACACGAGGTTAATTTTCTCATTATTCTAGTCCATGATGAAATCACTTATGGCTGATCTTCTGGAGGCAAAAAATGTCCTAAACTACCAAGTAATTTGTCTGTTTCCACCCCGGACCAGGTGTTTCTTGAATTCAACCACTTAAAAATGACAAAATCATAATTATGACTATTTCATGTTAATAATAGAACAGATTTTTCAGTGACCATTTATCATACATCTGACATATGGAAGATAAGCAGATAAGAAAGCTGTAGTCTCCATCTCAGGATTTCTAGTTGGACAGTATACACACATCACATAAGCAAGAAACTCCAGATTAGTTCTGCAAATTCTGCAGCAGTTGAACTTTATAGAAACATTGGGAGGGAACTATACTCAATATTTTGCAATAACCTATAAGGGGAAAGAATCTGAAAAAAAAAAGGTATAAATGCATGTATAACTGAATCACTTTGTTGTACACCTGAAACTAACACAACATTGTAAATCAACTATATGTCAATAAAAACAAAGAAACAACAAAACCAGTTGAACAAACATATGTTAAATGAAAAAATCCTGTTTGTAATGTTACGGCATTCTCTCCAGGTCAATTGATTTCTGGAAATTATCAAATTAGTTTAAAGATATCTTACTTTCAAAAACATTAATTCCTTCACCCTCAGAAAAATAAAACTTTACCAGAAAATCATAAATAATCATAGGTATAAATACAGAATCCTAATTTACATTTAACCTTTGTTTTAAATGATTAAATGGACGCTATTTATGTAAACTATTTCTACAATGCAGCATGAAATAAAATTTAAATTGCAGATTTTACAGTGTATTTTAACTAGTGACCCTATCACTATGAAGAAAAATAAAAGAAAACCAATTACATTTGTAATAAACAAACAAGCAAACAAAAACGTTGGGAGCCTTAGGTAGTTCTGTGAAAGGACTTGGAAAACCTTGGCTACCTGTGCAGAGACTGTAACCGGATCACAGGTGATTTAAAACAATTTCCAAGGAGACCTAGTCAGCCTAAATTGGACACTTACTTTCTTCCTTTTTGTGTGTTTTAGAACTGAATTATAAGGAATATGGACTCAACTTTCCAGTTTACTTTGTGTGCACAGGAGTACAGGCAGTCATGACATCTAATCCATTCAACTGCCGCTCTACAAGGACTGGGTCATTTGTTCATCTCTGGGTGCCCAGGGTGCCCAGCACACACTGCAGGTTCAATACTTACCTGCTGAAGGAAATGAACAAAAAAACTGTGATTTCTGTAACTAATGTTATAGAAATCAACAGGTGTTTTACCAAGGGCCTAGTATATGCCTCACCCTGGGCTAAGTGTGCTCTGGGCATACACAAACATTGAAGACTCAGTCCTTGTGTTTTAAGAACTGTTCAATTGAATGCTGGTAGTTGGGGCCTGATAGTGAAGCAAGGCTGTTAAAAAAAATGAAACTGACTAAATATCTTGGCTTCAAGATGACACAATCAAACTACATGTTTGAAATAACATACTGAACTCATTTCTTTCAACCTCTAGAGAAGATGCTCCCTGGCAAGACGGTGTGTATCTAGCCCCGTGCAGGACAGGCGTGAAGGGAAGGGCCCAGACTGGGTCCAGGGCCCGGGGAACAGGCTTCCCACAGGGAAGCAGTATGAGAGTCAACCCTGGGTCCTCAGTTTGACTCTCCGGCAGAGTATTCCAAGGTGAGCTGCGCTTCTACTCCCTGCAGTGGACTCTACTCGCTTTAGGGGGTCAGAGGAGGGACAGGTCTGTCTTTGTGGGCTGGCTGGTGGGTCAAGTTTAACGAAGGAGAAAGACTAGCTTTCCTCTGAAGGATGGTTAGGATTCGGGCGATAACGGAAATGACAGCAGCACCAACCATTAACATTCCCCGAGCACTCGGTGACCCTGCATTAACTCATTCAATCGTCACCGCGACCCTAGGCAGCCACTGACAATACCCCATTTTCACAGGTGAGACACTGAGACACTGCCGATACATTGAGGCTTTTAATGACTGATTTACTTTTAAATAAAATCTTTTGCGTTTCAACGCAAAAGTCCAGCTGTTCACTAAAAGAAGAGTTAGAAACATGGAATTCAAGAGTTTTCTCTACTAGGGAGACGTTCCTCCCAGTTTCTGTGCCTGTTCCTGTAGAACAAGTAACCCTCGCGTTGCTCACCGTGTTTGCAGGCTTTTAATTCTGCACAGCATGTCCAGGTGACCAGCAGAATACTGTTCGATGACGTCTTTTACGTCATACGGGCGTAATGTTTCCTTAAACTTCCGTTTTGCGACGTGAAACTTCATAATTCTGTAAGAGCAACATACTACATATGAATCTTCATAACTTCACTGAAACAAGTCACCCAAATGGCTCACTAGTATATAGAGGAAACTCGGGGGGAAAAACATCATGCAGCAAATTATTTTAAGCTCCTGCAGAAATGCAACAGAAAAGCCCGAGGTTACAGTGGACAATTTAAGAATAGCTCCTGTGAGGCACAGCTTGAATGTAGAAAAACACACTAAAAAAGAGACTAAACATTAATACTTAAGTCTTGCACCTTTTTAATGTCCATTGAAACCCTGAATTAAAATCAAAGTCAAAATGCGATTCTACCTTTTCCATGTAACCCCAAGAAGTCCAAGATCAACACCCAGTGAATGCATCCCTATAAAAATATAAAAGTTGGGCTTCCCCGGTGGCGCAGTGGTTGAGAGTCCGCCTGCCGATGCAGGGGACGCGGGTCCGTGCCCCGGTCCGGGAAGATCCCACATGCCGCGGAGCGGCTGGGCCCGTGAGCCATGGCCGCTGAGCCTGCGCGTCCGGAGCCTGTGCTCCGCAACGGGAGAGGCCGCAGCGGTGAGAGGCCCGCGTACGCAAAAAAAAAAAAAAAAAAAAAGTTGTTAAAATGGTCTTTTATGTAACTATATACATTTTTGAGACGCAGATGTGCTACAAAACTCTCATTCTCTTTAGGGAAATGTACATTTGTATAGAAATTTATGAAAAATTTCATAAATTATTTCTGCAGAATACTGCTCAATTAGGTACCCAAGGGTTTATTTTTGTTTTTTTGTTTTTTTTCAAACATAACACACTCATCAACTAAGCTGGATGTCTAAACTCTTCAGAGCCAGAGGTTTTATTTATTTATTTGGCCGCACCGAGTGGCATATGGGATCTTAGTTCCCCGACCAGGGATCGAACCCATGTCCCCTGACGTGGAAGCATGGAGTCTTAACCACTGGACCGCCAGGGAAGTCCCTCCTTTGGCCACCAGAGGTCTTTTTAATTACAATGTCTCCCCCAACATGGACTCCGTGTTTTAAAACAATATTTCGTCAATAAATTTCATGATGTCATGAAGAGCGAAGCTGCTTGAGATAACCAGTTACTGCAATAACTTGATATAATTCCTGGGGAAAGCAAAGCAGCACAGCATTTTAATGAATCTGTGCAGCCTTACTGCAGGTAAATGTTAAACTTGTTGGTGTTTATTCAACTATTAATTGGCTCATAGACGCTTATTATCACGCTCATGGGTCCCAGGCTGCAGATCAGTCAGCTAGGCTCTAGGAACCAAAACTTATTGTTCCTTGGAGGAAAGTGGGAAGATTAGGGACAAAAGTAGCGTTTAAGTGGAAAATTACCTATCCTAAGCGATAGCTGATTGCAACTGGTTATAAAGCCCCAAACTCGATCCTGGAATTGTATTAACTTCAATCTGACTGTCTCCTAATCATGCCTGAATCATTTGTCCTTAATATTCTTACCCCCTTTCTCTACCACATTGGTTTTCCCTGGCCTACCGGGTGAGCATCACATTCCCTAGCACATCCTGCAAGGCCGTGGGTGGCCTGGCCTCTGCCCACCCCTCTCACCTCATCCTCGTTCACTTCCTCCTTGGAACTCGAGGACTTTCCTCTTCCTGAAGTCCTACAGGATACTTAAGACTCGGTTCTAACGTCGCTGTTTTAATGGAAATTTCTGCAGTTCTTTCCAAGCAGTTAGTCACTTGTCTATTAGCCTTCGTTTTAGTAACTAACATGCCACACTGTGATTACTTGCTTACATACGGCCTCCACCAGGCTGTAGGAGGTCCAGACTGCAGGGCTGTCTCTGTCTGTCTGGAGGCTCCGCCTGGCTAGGGAAGGGGCTGACGGGCGGAGGCAGCGCCCCTCTTCTCCCCAGACATTCACCCATCTCCACCTGCTCTTCTGCCTGCAGCCCCACACCAGCCCTTCCAGATTCTCTCGTCATCAAAGTGCTCATTTCTCAGAGGTCTGTCTTGGCACGCTACCCAAAATGCTAACTGTTCAGGTTCAGCTCAAGCACGGACCTCTCGAGGAGATTCACTGAGGTCAGAAGCTGTGTTTTTCATCCCAGCAGCTCATAAGCTCCCTGGCAAGGATCAGCGATTCAGTACATGCTCGCTGAAGAAACGGATGTGAACGAGCTCCTCTCTGGTCGCCCAAAGCTGTTCTTGCTGTTCCGTGCCACGGCAGACTCCTGACACCTTCTGAACGGAACAGAGCTGAGCTCTTCAAGGCGCATTTCGGGGAGACCATAAGACTCTGACTCTGTTTCGTGAATACCCCAAACTTTCTAAAGTAAAACAAATTTGTGTATTCATTAATGATTAGGACCCTGCCTGATTCAGAAAAGAATCCGTTAAATAGAGATGCTTCTGAAAACCATGAAAATATAGTATTCTTTTCCCTCAAATTACTAACATAATTAGGATTTCACAGAACAACTAAATCACAAATTATAAGATATCATTATGAGGAAGTAAGGAGAAAGGAAAAAACATTGAAAGTCAATGAATAAATGACACCATAACCCAGTAAGTACCAAATGTAAAGAGAGTGCTAACAGTAAAATGAAACCGTCCAAGGTGGGGAGGGCAGGGCCTGGTGGGAGAGCAACTCAGCTGCTGAATGAGTTTTATATATCACAGGACCATCAAGAACACAGGGATGAACACATGTGGTTAAAGTCTAAACAGAGTATAAGCTTAGTTTTCTGTTCCTAAGAGACTGCTGTAGAGGCTTCCAAAACTCCTGCGTGCCAGGCCTGCTCCAGGAGGGCAAGGATGGGAGGCGTGCTCCCTGCCCATCTTGGCCACTGTATGATGACCCTTCTGAGCCAAGACCCCGGTCATCAGGGCCGGGCGATTCGAGATGGTTATACCATCCAGTCACCTCCGCTTCCCTCCCTCCACCCAATCCCCTCACCTTTCCAGGGACTGCACTCGGTTTTCGTGGTTGAAATCAGAAGGTAGAGAGTGGAAGATCTGGGAGACTAAGCTAAGCCCCCTCACTTCCCTGGTCCCGCTGGATGTCTAGAATGGCTTCTGTCTCTGCCCACAACGAGCTTGACCCGAGTACTCAGGGTCCTTGTCCTGGACACGGAGCTGGCGGTGGGAGGTGAAGGCCTCGTCCTCCCACCTCACCGCCTGCCTTGGGGTGGGTCTCCCATTGCTGTGCCCTTGCTGAACGGCTGGCCCTGCCCTGAGCCCTTTGCCTCCATTATGTCAACGTGAAGCCCTAGGAGTTTTCCACCTTTGATATCTGGGTCTAGCGAGGGCTCTGGAGGTCGGGTAAGTTCCCAGCTACCAGTTGCCCATGATGCACTTAGCTTCTGCGAAGTGGAGTGAGTAGGCCGTTTTCTGCTTATCTGCAGGAAGAAATGAAGCCCAGGGTTCAATAATTCTAGATTTCAGGAAAGACATGAAGATGATGACAATTGAGGAAAATGTCCAAAGTGGCTATTAGACTATGAATTTGAAAGGCCTGTTAATTCTTCGACTTTTTTTTTCTCTCCCAGACCATTCCATGTCAGGTACTAAGCCTTCTGACTATGCGGTGAAGGGAAAAGGTGAGAGCTGGGGTTGGAGAGCCCCGAGTTGGGAGGAAGCTTGGTTCACACACGCAATCCTGAATGTTATGTATCTCTGCCCTCCTAACGCAGCTGGATGTAAATCAGAGGGACCCAAGGTCTAGACAAGGGGTTGGAAGTTCTTTGTGTAAAGGGCCAGGCTGTAGGTCACATGATCTCTGCTGAAGCCACCCGTGTCTGCACTGTAGCACGAGAGCACCCACAGGCAGTACGTACACGAGAGCATGTAGATGTGTTCCAGGAAAACTTTACTTACAAACACAGCATTGGGTTGGCTTCGGCGCCACCCTGTCGTTTGCTGACCTCTGGTGTAGACACAAGGAAATGCCTTGAGGCCAGGCAGAAAAAGAGGCAGAAGACTTTAATGGACGCTTATAAAAGAAGTTTAATATGATCTATGTATTGCCTGGTAGAAAGGAGTGTTTGGGCAAATCATTCCGGAGTAAAATTCAGACCTTTAGAGTACGTTTAGTGATTAAAATGACAACACTACCAGGCGGCACTTGGCAGTATAGTCTGCGAGATGGGGACTCCTGTCGGCCCCAATCTGCAGATAAGGAAACTGAGGCCAAGAACGGTTAAGTGAGTCGCCTGAGGTTACACAGCTGGTAAGCGTGGGATCTGAGCCAGTGTGGCTCCAGTGCTGAGCTCTTAGTCACAACGTTTTCTATTGTCTTAATGCTAAGATGTTGATATTTTAACACAAAATAACAGCACAGAAGAGATACTTTGGTATGAAAGGGCTCTTTTTGCTCACGCGCCTGGCACATAGTGAATGGCTTGTCCTTACTGGTGCTGTTGGAAGGGCCTTCGGAGGAGGACAGAAGGCGGGGCAGTAGGTTGCACTCTCACTGTCTTTTCCTCATGAGGGCAAACTGCACCCCTGGAGCTCATACAGCAGCAAAGGGCAAAAGACCCTGAAGCCAGTCTCCTCCGATGCTGCGGGTACCTAAGAGGCTAGGAATCCCGGAGGAGACCTACGCTCGAAACAGACATGCTCCGCTGTGACCACTAGAGGGGGCCAGAGACTCGCCACAAACCTCAACTGGCAACTGGCTTGAAACGGAAGAAATCTGCTCAAGCAATTTTCTGAGCGCGAAGAAATAACCACAGCAAAGTTAAACCCCGGGTGGAATATAGGCTATCTATACACACAACACATGTGCACTTATAAGGAAGTGCAGGTGCATTTGTCGTGCTGCCACGAGTTACAGAATCTTGCAAAAGTCTTGTCCCAGGCCTCTGAGTCAGGGTAAAAACCCTGCACACGAATATGCAGAGATAAGAACGACTAGAAAACAGAAGCGACGGTGACTGTGCCACCACCAGACAGATGGACAGGCGGCCGACAGCCAGACCTCGTGAGGGCGGAGGGCTCAGCCGACTGGACCAGGGAGGCAGCTTGATGGGCTTTACGTAAAGGCAGCAGAGTCCCCAAGCCCCCGCTGCCCCTTGCCATCAGCCAGGGAGCCTAAAACACGCCGATGCCTGGGTCCCGCCTCCAGAAACGTCATTTAATTGATCCAGAGGCTTTATAAACCTCCTCGGGTGATTGGAACCTGCAGCCCAGGCTGAGAACGACTGACAGGTGGTGGGACTGGGCTGGGTTAGGATGGCCTCCACACGAAAGAGTGACGGCGGGTCCGTGTCATCTTCTGAGTCACACAAATCGTGCCCACGAGGCAGCGCGTCCGTGTGCCTGGGTGTCAGACCCCCAGTCACACACAGCCCAGTGCTTTCTGCCCCCGCTTCCGGAGTAAGACCCGAAGTTCCACGCGAGAGCCAGCTAACAAGTCCCATTAGCTTCTCAAGGACTGCCTTGGACGGGGAAGCAAGTGCTGGGTGATGGGTCCATTCATTCTCTCAATAAATAGTCATCGAGCTCCTCCTCCTGTGTGTGTGGGCCCTGGCTGTGCTGGGAAGGAGCTGAAGAAGCCTCCAGGGACCACGTGGCAGCCGTCCGTCCCTCTGTGGCGTCCTGGTGGGAGGAACAGTCCCCTAGCCAGGAGCTCTAACAGGACTCGAGAGCCCATGTGCCCAGAGCCTGGGGCCCTGGACGAGCTCAGGGTGGTTGCTTCCCTGCGTGATGCTGGAAAGAGGGACCGAATCAGTCACTCATCACACATTCACTGAGCGCCTACGACGTGCCAGGCTCGGTGCTGGAGGCCGGGGATCGGTCAGGAGGGCAGGCAGACAAGCAGGAGAGGAGTGTGTACCCCAGACTTCTCCCGCATGCACCCCCATCTCGGGAGAGATGACCAAATTCCTCAGGGCTCAGAAATGGCCGCCTGATGTCCCAGACCTCATGTTTTTGGTGTGGATGCACCCCACTTCATGTCGCTGCGTCGTGTCCCTCACCTCTACTGAGGAGCGTTCCATACCCACCTCTTTCGCTGTTCAGCAAATTCAATCCCCTGATTCTGACTCCCCAGGAGAGATACAGCATCTGTCCGCCTGAAGAGGAGGGGCCTGGGGCTCGTCCTGCAAGTGACCCAGGGCCTCTGGTCGCTGACCCTCTCCCGAGGCAGCCCTCTCGAGCCTTTTAGGGTCCAGTCAAGGGGCGCTGCTGATCACGGGGCAGATTCGGCAGCCAACCAGGCTCAGAACTTGATAATGTGGGTCACCACCGAAGGCGTGCGGATCACTAGTTGCGGGATTCATTAATGTTATTTTCCTGTTAATACATAATCATGACCCAGTAATACAGGTCTGCATTTGTGTATACGGTATCTAGACTTTGAGACTCTTCAAAACTAGTTATAGAATCGCATACCGAGACTCCTTGACCATCCTGTCATCTCAGACTGGGCTACTAGCCAGCGACTAAGGAACCCCAGGGTTGCCCGGATGCGCTGGCCAGTCTCATTTTCTTGCTTTCAGCTCTTGATAGAGACGTAAATTAGCCCCACTGTATACAATCTACCAGATGTCCTCACTAAAGGGGCAGGCAGATACCTCCCTTGGCTGACTTAGGGGTCGGGAAAGTTCTCTGGTCATATTTTTCCCATCACTGGGAGTAGGGTTTTTCTTCTAATGCTTAATATTGTTTTAGATTCAGGATTTAGTAAGTTCTTCTGTTCATTCTGTTTGGTCTTCTTTTAAAGAGATAAGAGTAGTAAAATGCAAGTAAGAACTTCTGGAGACAAGCAAGTCTACAAATGGGTAACTTGCCTTCCTAGGATTTTTGTGAGCACTAATACGGTAACTACATTTGGGCATTTTAATTTCCTAGGAGTCTAAAATCCTGTGTAAATTTTAAAGTGTGGAACAAATAAGTAAATAAACAAAGTGCCCACACATGCTGATTGCTCCTGAACAGTTTTTGTCTCAGCAATGAATAGGAGATTCAGTTTAAATTATAGCCAAATAAAAGGTTAAAAATTAGATGCTGCAAAGTAAGTGCGTTTTCGGTGAACACACTGGTTTAATGCAGCCTCAGGGCAAAATGCGGTCACAAGCAATTATCTTCAAAACAGAAACAAACATAAAGAATATTCCAGGGCTTCCCTGGTGGCGCAGTGGTTGGGAATCTGCCTGCCAATGCAGCAGACACAGGTTCGATCCCTGGTCTTGGAAGATCCTACGTGCTGAAGAACAACTAAGCCTGGGAGCCACAACTACTGAACCCACGTGTCACAACTACTGAGCCCGCGTGCCTAGAGCCCGTGCTCCGCAATGAGAAGCCTGCGCACCGCAACCAAGAGTAGCCCCCGCTCACCGCAACTAGAGAAAGCCCGCGTGCAGCAACGAAGACCCAATGCAGCCAAAACTAACTAAATAAATTTATATATATAAAAAGAATATTCCAGGGAGTATATTCGCTGATTAAAAAAATCTCATAAATGATCCATAAAATATTCCCCAGCAGCGTCCTGTACTGTCACGTGTCACAGACTTGGCTGTCCAGAATGACTTCATAGCGACTTGCAAACTCACCATCTCTGCTAAAACAGCAGAGACGCCATCAGCAAAGTTAGGGACTGGTGATGATTAAACAGCTTGCGGATTTAACAAAAACCCACAATGGCAAACATGTGCCTCTTCTTCTCTATTTGCTGGGTATTCTTGCCTGAAGTGAGGTTTAAGAAGGATGCAGAGCTGAAAATACATTCTAGAGGAGAACGTGCACGCCTCCTGGAGTAGGTGCAGCACAGGTGAGAAAACCCGAAAACCTCAGCACTCGCGCCGGGTGACAGCAAGGCCCGCTTTGCACACCCTCAGAAGCTGACGAGTCCTCGGTGGCTCTTCGCTTGGCTGATCAGACCCGAGCGACTTCAGAAGAGCCCATGTTGAGTCTTTGCTAGTTACAAAGAAATTCTTGACGCCTCACCTATGTTCCTATTAGCGTGAAAGATTCTCATAGGTAATTTGAAAAAATGGCTTTACAATCTGGCGTCAACCATTTTTTCTTTTAAATTTATTTATTTATGTTTGGCTGTGTTGGGTCTTCGTTTCTGTGCGAGGGCTTTCTCTAGTTGCGGCGAGCGGGGGCCACTCTTCATCGCGGTGCGCGGGCCTGTCACTGCTGTGGCCTCTCTTGTTGCAGAGCACAGGCTCCGGACGCGCAGGCTCAGCGGCCATGGCTCACGGGCCCAGCTGCTCCGCGGCATGTGGGATCCTCCCAGACCAGGGCTCGAACCCGTGTCCCCTGCATTGGCAGGCGGACTCTCAACCACTGCGCCACCAGGGAAGCCCCCTGGCTTCAACCTTTTTTGCCTCTACTGAGTTTTTCTCCAAAGCTCCCGGTGACTTCCTTGGTGCCGCTTCCCAGGGACCTCCTGGAAAGGAGTAGGTCCCCTTTCTCTTCTTGACCTCCAGCAGCCTTTCATACGGTGGACCCGCCGCCTTCCGCTTCCAACGCTGGCCCGGCTCGTCCTCCGCTCCGTCTCCTGGTTCCTTCTGTCTGGCTGCCCCGGGTCCCTCTGGATCAGCGCCTTCTCTCTTCCGCAGCTCCTCACGGTTCCTCACGGTTCTGTGAGGACCACCGTCTCTCTTGCCTCCACTCTCTGCAGGGGACGCTTCTGGAAACCATCCACGTCTGTGCTGACGACCACCAAGGCTATCCTGGTTCCAGGCGTCTCTCCTGGCCTTCAGATCCAGGGCTCCACCTGCCTGCTGGGCGGCCCCTCCAATGGCACTCACAACAGTGCGCCGTTCCTACCCGTCCCTTTGCCCCAGCGCCCAGGCGCCTGTCTCACCCTCAATTCCTCCGCTCCATCCTCTCCAACCATTGAAATCCAAACCCTGGCGTCATCCCTGCTTCCCTTCACCGTGACTGCGTGGCCTCAGCCCCCGCAGATCCAGGGCTTGTTACAACGAGTGTCCCCTCTTCCCAGCCCGCTCCCGCGCTGCAGTCAGAGTCACCGTCCTGAGTGCGGGAGCGCAGCGCCAGCCTGGAGGAGTGACTTCCGCACGTGCGCCCTCCAGCTTTCCGGCCCGGCGCCGGCTGCCCTCGGCCTGGCCTCTCCTCTCCCGTCCCCTCCCCGCCCGCTGGCTCTAGGTCACTGCAGCTGCCTAGACACGCACGCGGGGCCCCCACGACGGCCCCTCCCGGCTCCAAGCAGGGGCCCCCTCCTCCTTACTGTTTGCCCCTCTGCCCAGCGAGCGGGAGAAGTGATACATCTTGTTTCAGCGCAGGATCCGACCCCCCGGGAGGGTCTTTAAAGGGCGTCCTGAGGCCTGTGTGGATGGGGGCGGCAGAGGAGAGTCACGCCCACCTCTCAGGCCCACTGGACTTCGTGGGACGGCCCTGCGCGGCAGCGAGTCACCCACAGGGGCTATGGGGACATTGCCTCGTGCTGGGTGAAGAAACTGCCCTTCCAGCCCCTAACGGCGGCGGTGCTCTGGGCGAGTGCTCAGCGCAGGGCCTGGTGAGGAGGAAACTGCAAGGGGAGACAGCGGGCGCTTCCTGGGGGAGGGGATGGGTGCAGGCAGGCAGGCGCCCCCAGGTGCGAAAAAGGAGCGCTCCTTTCACGTGGGCCGCGACGGCAGGGGGAGCCCAGAGAGGAGGGGTCTGGCCTGAGCGGAGGATGGGCAGGAGGGGGCCCAGAGCTCTGGGTTCCCATGCTGCCCCGCACTCGGCGCTCTGCACACGGTAACCCGTGAAATCCTCACCGCAGCAAAGGTCAGCACCATCCCCGTCCCCACCTCACGATGAGGAAACGCCACAGAGAGGCGATGTGAGTTGCCCCAGGTCGCACAGCGGCACGTTGGGTTTCTTGGACCACCTTCCTTAGCAGCCCTGGGGGGCAGGGGGGCAGGAAAAATTAGCCAGCGAGGCCTTGTCAAGTCAGGCTGCAGCTTCAAGGAAGGACTGGGAGTCTGGGGTTAGCAGGTGCAAACTGTTACCTATAGAATGGATAAACAACAGGTCCTACTGTAGAGCACAGGGAACTATATTCAGTATCCTGTGATAAACCACAGTGGAAAAGAATATGAAAAAGAATAGATATATGTGTATAACTGAGTCACCGTGCTGCAAAACAGAAATTAACACAACATGGTAAATCAACTATACTTCAATAAAAAAAAATGAACATTAGAAAATAAGATTCTCTGAGTTTTCACCCCAGACCTCATTTATTCATCTGATTCCCTGGAAGGCTGGGTCTGCCCCGGGGGATAAGAGGTCGCGTCCAGGGAGACACAGCAAGGGAATGCGGAGATTATAGCGCAGGGCTACCAGGAGATGTAAGGAAGAGGATACACCCCACAGCTTCTGGGCTAGCTCTCCTCCACATACTGAGTAATCTCCACCGCCTGGTTTCGGTTCTCCTCACAAGGAGAACAGGTTGCACCGTATTCTGATTCATTTCTTGCCAACTGACAGAAAACACAGTTACGTTAAGGAGAGCCACTGTTGCTGAGGACCTCGTTAGGAGTGGCCCTGACCCTAGATGTAGCGATTTTATGAAAAAATACTGGTGAGAAGCAGGCAAGCTTCGCCCACACGGTTCCCACAGACCAAGCTGTTTCCCCAGCCGCCCAGGCCTGTACACAGCCCTCGTGTGCTGTCCTGCTGTGCACTGCTGAGAACTTATCCAGCCCTTGTCGTGCGGTGGGAAAACAAATACAAACATCTCTTTTGTATTTAAAAAAATGATTATTCCAAGACCCTTTTATAAACGTAGAGTTGTATTGACTGTGACCTTTAAAATTTATTATTTCAAATACATGAGCATGTCTTAATTTTTGCGTGAAAATTTGCCCAAGACTCACACTTACGTAGGGTTCCACCGTGCCAAGTGCAAGCCTGAAAGGCAAGCCAGTCAGCCTCTTCAGATATTCCCGGATGTCTGATACTGCGAAGGATTATCCGGGTAGCTGAGGGGCTTAGTTTTAATCTGAAAATTTTGATATTGTGCCTGGGAAAATATTTTTCGAACAGTGATAGAAAAATTGGTGTCTTGCCATGTGTTATGGGCTGAATTGTGTCCCCCCCCCAGTTCATATGTTGAAGCCCCAGGACCTCAGAATGTTACTGGCTTTGGAGATGGGGCCTTCAAAGAGGAGAATAAGTTAATGTGAGATGTTGGCACAGACCCTAACCCACTCTGACTGCTGTCTTTATAAGAAGGGAAATTTGGACATAGACACATACAGAGGAAGGACCACGTGAGGACACAGTGAGAAGGTGGCTGTCTGCAGGCCGAGGAGAGAGGCCTCAGAAGGAACCAGCCCTGTGAACACCTTGATCTTTGACTCTGAGCCTCCAGAACTGTGAGAAAATAAACCTTTGGTGGTTAAGGTTAAACCAGTTGGTGGTATTTTGTTATGGCAGCCCGAGCAAGTGAATTCACCATAATACAGGGGACCCTGGAACAACACGGGTTTCAACTGCTTGAGTCCGTTTATATGTGCATTTTTTTCAATAAATATATTGGGAAATTTGTTGGAGATTTGTGACAATTTGAAAAGACGAACTGTGTAGCTAGAGATGCTGAAAAAGTTAAGAAAAAGTTAGGTGTGTCATACATAAAATATGTAGATACTAGTTGATCTTTACCTAAGCATGACTGATATTTAATATAAAATTAATAATGTGTTAGTTTTCTTACTGTTTTATGACTTTACTTTCAAAGAATTTCATTACTGTACAGCATGCCTCTCTCTCTCTCATAATGGGAGAAACTGCATATCAGCCTATCATCACAGGGAAGTGTTTTTTTAAAAAATCTAACACTGTTTCAATACTGTATTATGGACGTAACTGTGATACTGTGTGCAGTAAAATTTTTAATAACAATTCATTCATTAGTGTACAAGCTAAGCTACCATGAAGCAATCATACTGCTGCTTCTTCATTATCGGTGCATGAATCGTTATACCTGTAAATAAATATGTACTTCTTTTTCATGTTATCTTTTCGTTTTTGATGTCTAGTGTTAGGAACACATATAACATCTATAGCGTTTTGTATCGTATAAGACAATTTTGATGTAGGTACTGATAGATGATTCATCTTGTAAGCATACTTCTGTATCAATAAACACAGTACAATACTGTAAATGTATTTTCTCTTCCTTGTGATTTTCTTAATAACATTTTCTTTTCTCTAGCTTCATTTTTGGTAAGAATACAGTATATACTACATATAACATACAAAATATGTGTTAATTGACTGTTTATGTTATCGGGAAGCCTCTGGTCAACAGTAGGCTATTGGTAGTTACGTTTGGGGGAAGTCATAAGTTACATGCAGATTTTCTACTGCATGGAGGGTCGGGGCCCCTAACTCCTGCATTGGTCAAGGGTCAACTGTCTAGTTGGAGTTGGGTGTGTAGAATGTTCAAGAGTTTATCAGTTTGCTTGTCAATCTGTTTACTTCCCTGCTAATTTCATTTTTCTATTTAGAAATTAATTTGTATGAGTGGATGAAAAGAAATTTAACATTGTTTGAATTAAATCATTAACAAGATAGATAGAACTCTTGTTAAAAATAAGTTCAATTTTCACCCCCAGAGATGAGTTTGAAAACACATTTTCAACAACTTCACACACTCCAATTAAATAATATTTTGAAAAAAATCTGTGGTAATCCTGGAGGAACTATACAAAACTCAGTATTCTTCTGTCTTTTAAGGCATAGTTTGGAAATATCTAAGAATAGCTGTTGTTCACTACTATAAAAAGTGATGTCATTCATTAAAAAAACCAGTCTTGGTGAATTTGGGTAATAGAATCTAGATGAATTCAGAGAATGACCTTAATCATCTTATTGCCCGAGAATATTTATTCTCAAAAATAACTAGAAAATGTCAGATGCTGAATAAATATTAATAACTGAAAATAAGAATTCCTACTTTGCTCTTGTGAATGTAATCATATTATTTTCCATGCTGTCATCTCATACATATTTTCTGTTACACATTTTAATTTTAATTTGCCTCTTAGGAGAAAACAATTATTATTGTCAGCGCTACTGGAAGACAAAAGACATGTTCAGGTAGTCATATTAAATCATCAAACAACCAGAAGAGAACAAGGAAAATGCCAAAAACAAAGTCGCCATTTTAGAGTTGAGTAATAGATGGTTCACACTTGCCATCAGTGACATACACAGAAAATCCTGTTTAAGGCGCGCTGTGGGTGGTGGGCATGTTCTGGCAAAAGCACTCTAGTCAATTGATGTTCAGTTTGTTATGTAATTAAACTCATGAAAAGGACACTTTTGCATATGACTTAGGAACTTATACCTGCAAATCCTTTTCAGAAGTGCTAACTGAGGTGGTTGGTCCTTTAATGTTTAGACATTAAGTTCTATCATGAGTCAAAGATTTCCAATTAAGTTATTAACTACTGAGTGTAGCTATTATGTTTTTACAGAATCCAACAATTTTAAATGAAGCTTAGAAGTGATTAAAAAAAAAAAACCGCACCAAGCAGAATCAGGATACAGGGAAGAAAAGCACCCCATCAAGAGTTATGAAGTAGCAAGCAGAAAGCTTCCAAAATCCACAAAAAGGAGAGACGTGTAAATAATAAAGTTCCTGTTAAAAATAAGAAGCAAGAAAGAATTCTGAAGAGCAAGGGAATTCTGCAAGGGACTTTACAAAAACCAGTCAAGTTTCCAGAGGAAGGGATAATAGCAAAGTAAAGCGCAAGCTGCTGCTCGAGCGCTGAGCTGGCAGAATAAACCTATTTCATTTTCCTTTTTGCAGCTCAGGATTCTTTGTGCAGGTTGTGAGGCAAAAGCAGAAAGCTTCAGAAGGTCTCGGGAAAGGACACAAATTGGGTTAAGTATGACTTTTAGGAAACTTAATCTGGTCCCTTAGATAAGATTTTACTGTACTTGCTGCAAATTAGACCAGGGGTCTCTGCTGGCTGTAAGGAACGGATGGAAAGAATGTTGAGGTCACTTCGGGGCCAGCAATGCCCCATAGAGCTTCCTGCCCTGATGGAAATGTACGATGTCTTCTCTGCCCAACACAGAAGTCACTGGCTATGCGTGACCACCGAGCACTTTAAATGTGGCCGTGCCACTCATGAACTGAACTTTACATTTTATTCCGTTTTAATTAATTCAAATTTGAATCGCCTGGTGTGACCAGTGGCTACAGTGTTGGACGGCGCAGGACAGATCCTTTCCATCCCTTTAACTGAAGGCTGTAGACCTCATTTTACTACGTATCCTTGGGTTTTCTGGGATTAAATATTACCCAAGGCTTCTGGGATCCCCCGGGGCAGGGCGATCATATCATTGTCCAAACTGGGAGACTTTGAGAAGGACATGGAGTGTCAGTAACAGTCATGATGAGACGAGAGGCCCAGGACACACAGGACGGGACAGGACGCTCCCCCATCCACAGGGTTGTTGCTCGTAGGTTCTAGAGGGAAGTAAGTAGGCTTGACTTCACTTCTGTTTAGGTGGCTGCTACAGATAATGTTTAAGTACCTTCTGGGCACACATTTTCATCATATCATGATTTTCTTTGCCCCTGTAAACATTTACCAAAGTCTTTATAACGCATCTCTACTCTCCCAGTGACCCCCGACCACAGAGTACAGCAATGTCTAACAGGATGCTCAGACCAGAAGTACATAATCCATTATACTGATGTCTGAGCTTAGACTGAGTATCTGGGTAGCTAAACTGGGTTGGATATTTTCAGCTTTCCTCAGGCTTTCTGGTAAGAGGCAGGAAAAGCCAAAAAGAGCAGAGGCATTTCTTTGCAGTCGCTCTGCATTCCCTGACAGATACACGTTCTCCCAAAGGGATGACACAGGGCAGGCTGAACAGCAGCAGTTCATTTAGTCCGGATTCTGGATTGTTTGGGGGAGTGGATCCTGGAAATACAAGTTGCTTGGGACCCTCTCAGTTTTCTGCCATCAGCAGAGGAAGTGTATTACAGTCAGACTTTACAATTATATTTCAGCAACCCCCTGCAGAACACACAGGTTTCCCATGGTCAGAAGTCAACCTGCTTTGAAATAGCAAAGACGGACTCTTCTTCGACACGAAATACAGAACATGGATTGAAGCACCAAGATGTACAAATAATTTAGAAAATACAGTTGTGTCTATACGCAGAGGTCCTTAAAGCAACAGATTCACACAACAAGCCAATTCTCATGTAATCTGTCCGGTATGGCCTGGCTTTTCAAATCCCACCCACCTTTTATAACCCATCTCGTGTTGAACAGAGTCAAGTTTTGTATTAAAAAAAATACTTCAAAATTTAATAGGCGTGTGGATGAATAGGAAAAGAGAAAGGAATTATTGCAGGAGATTTACCTGCAGGAAAGAGAATTTAGCAACATTGTGATTCAGATTATCAGGGAGAGGTTTTCACCAACCTGATCGCCCGAATGACAGTTTTCAGTGGTGGGGTGAGGTCCTCCACGGACACGTCACACTGGCATCCTTTGTCATCATACACGTCGTCGGTGCCAAGCGCCGTGTCAGCTGCAAGAAAAAAGGGCCAGTTAGGTAGCAGCATGGCGGCAATTTAAAACTTGTTACCGAATTGGTCTTACGTAGGGATGGCGGGGAATTCACAGACTCGGCTTAGAAATCAACACGTATAAGGTCGGCCAATTGTTTTTCCCAGTATTATTCTTTCTCCTTTTCCTACAACCTAACCGATTTCATGTGGTTTGACATGACTGCCTTTCTGAGCTGTTTTCCATGGGGACATGGGGCTGCTGACACACTTTCTTCCCGGTAGAGGTGATGGATTTGTGTCCATTCACTCATGCTCTTTTGCCCAGTTCTTTTGAAACTGACAGCGAGGGTTTAAATAACAGCTGTTTGGAGTTAGGAAAGCAGTTTTTGGACATTTAATGAACTGGCCTGTATATAGAGAGCTTGGAGCCCATGGCACTGACCCCAGTCGTCCCACACCCTGAACGAGTGTGCTAAGCATTCGGATCCAAGTACACGGACTCCCTGTCGGTTACTGGACATGGGCAGCCCAGGACAGAGCTTGCTGATGACAGCACTGCCAAGGCCGAGGGCAGATTCTCAGACTGGATAAGAAAATCAGTTTCCCGTAAACCGAGCAAAATAACTTTCGGCTTCACTGCAAAGTTTGACAAAAAGGCAGGGTTACAATAAACACCAAATTACTAAGAATTTATAAAATTAATAAGGAATAAGCATATCATTGCAACTTGGTTTTCAGCAACAGAATATTGAAAGCAGGTTAAAATTCCTGTAACGAGGAAAAGGTTAAATAAGTACTGGTAGGTTTATTTAATGGAATATTGAGAATCTGTTAAAAATGATGACTAATGACTGGAAACCTGTCACAATATATTATTAAAGAAACAATCTATATCTGGGATTAAGAATGATTTTATTTTTTTCTGCTTGGCTATATTTTCTAAAATCTCTGCAATGAACATGTATGATCCTGGTAATAAAGTAACAAAAGCGTACTCAGGAGAAAAGAGTTATGTAGCCTCCCAATACTACTGGAACCTCTTTATTTATTATTTTTATTTTTTATTTTGGCCGCACAGCTTGCGGGATCTCAGTTCCCTGCCGGAATCCTAACCAGTAGGCCACCTGGGAACTCCCCTATTTGAGCCTCTTTAAATGTTGACGTAACGAAGGGACTAAAACTACTTCCTGTCTCCTGCCCTGATTAGTGATCATCTACTACGTCATAAACGAAGGAGACTTTGCCATGGGCTGTCCTGGTTGGGTTACAGGTCCTGAAACGCTGTAGGAGGCCCGTGCACGGGAGCAGGGCTCACATCCGGGATGCAGTTGGGGGGCATCGCTCAGTTCAACGATTCACTGTGTGTTTACTCGGTTTATGGTGTGCTGGGAACAGGGGTGGTGTGGGGAGGAGATACAGATGGGTCTTCACAGCTCTCTGTCATGGTCGCTCTGGCCTTCTGACCCCAAGCCTCCTAAGTGGGTTCTCGAGAACCACCAACTCACAATAACAATCATAACAGCAACCACTCGCTGACATGGGTGCCAGGCGCTTAGACAAAGCTTCTGCACGTACTAATTTTCTTATTTACAGCAACTGTACAGGTTGGTGATGCTATGCCTGGTTTTTAGACGCTGATATCGAGGCTCCGAGAAGGTAAGCGTAATAATTAAACAGCATAAAAGTCAGGGTCCTTTTATTGTTGTGAGGTTAGTGGAAAACTTTTTCCGCAGGTAGGTGCTGTCACGATAAGCACAAAAGTAAAGATAGTGAAACTATAATGTTCGCAAGTGGAGCGGGGAACGTCCCAAACGGCGACAAGACAGTTTTCTCCCTGCCCCCGTCCTGCTCCCCAGTAAGACCTGTCTCTCTGTCGCGGTTAGCATTAGGCTGGGCAGAGGATGGGAGACATTGTATCCAAAGCCATTTTATTAGGGACTTTCATTATACCACTTATAACTTGATTATTCAAGGCATAAATCAAGCTCTCAGTCTTTAAAAAAAGTTTTTTCTTTTTGTAAATTTGGTCAGGGCAAACTAATAGGAAATACATCTTTGCTGCCATGTGTTGAAGCAAGGGCTGAGTTAGAGAATTTTCCCCCTTATTCCAAAGCCACAAAAATGGGGTAAATGCCATCTTTCTGTTTTGTAAGTATCTTGAGATGTCCATATTCTTTCCAGTGAGGTTAATGACAATGAACTGTTCTTCTCATGATTCCTAGAGGCTTAAAACCTGCATGACCTCTGAGGCACCTGGGCGGGGCTGAGCTTCCAGCCAAGGCTGGCTCTGTGCTCTCCGCTCTCTGATCACACTGCTGACCCTCTGCCCTGGCATTTGGAGAATGTGGGTCATGGGAACAGGAGCTCACGTGAGCACCAATCTGCAAAAACCCAGTCCTGAAGGGCTGCGTGCCAGTGGCGTGCAGTGCTCCCCAAGCCGTGCTCCGTGTGGGCGAGCCTCTGTGTCTGGTAGGCTTGCCCTGTGCGTGCCCCGTCTGTGCTGGGAAGAAAGGAAGCTGAAAATACAGCCCTCTGTCTCCCCCAAGCCTCTCTGTCTCCTAGTAATTAGCTGTGTTCAAGATTTGCTTTCAAATACTTTGTTCCCCCGGTTTTGGAAACTGTATTCCATGGTTTTTGCAAAGAACCACCTGGACCTTACACGATAGAGAGGAGGTAAAGAGAAGATTCTGGAAACTTCTGCTATGTCCAAAGACCGTCTTCCTGTTCCCACTATAAATTTTGCCATCAAGATGCAGGTGTTTTCGAGAAAAATGACAGGTAGTTTCTGGTTCTTTCTCTTTGTCACCTGCTCTTACAGATTAGATTTCTTGACGAAATGATTACAATGGTTTTCAACCTTGGCTGCATGTTAGAATCACACCTCAGTACTCAGGATGGGCTGGAACCCAGGCCTCAGAGTGTTTACAAAAGCTCCCCAGAGGTGTCCATGTGCAGCCAAGAAGGACCACTGACTGGAAGTCGAAAACAGTGCCCCTGGTTTCCCCCATTGGAGCCGAGGCGTGTGTGTGTGTGACCAGTCTGCCATCGGACTTGGGCTCATCCCCATGTTTCCCCTCGCATCACCAGTGTATTTTGCACAGTTTGAGACAATATAGGTGCTTCCCAAGACAAAAGGAAACAATCACATCATAAAAAACAGAAAAAGAAATCCCTCACAAGCTGGTGACCCGGGAACAGGTTTCATCATCTTATTGTTCGGCCTGGAGGCCTTGGCTTTCTGAATTCCAGCCACTGTTTTCCACCCCTCGGCCACCTGAGACCCGCTCTGCAGGCCGTGACCCTGTTCTCTTTCAACGGAGTCACTACTGCTCTTACACACAAGAGACTCACACGTTCAGAGACAGAAATAAAATCAAACTGTCAAAACCTAGCAGAAAACATTTGTTTGTCTGTGGAGGAAACGGTAATGGCCTGATGTTTGGTCACTAAGAGGAATTATAAAGGAGACAGCTGACCGCTTTGGTCATGAAGACAGAAAATGTTACCACCTGAAATGACCAAATTATAATGCAAAGAAAAGTCCTGATTAGGAAAAAACTGAAAGGTATAAAAAAGCTTAATATTTATAATGTATAAGAAGCTTATTTGAATGGATCACAATCCAAAATATGAATGTATTATACAAATAGGTCAGTCAGGAAAGACCACCAGTAGCAAAAAATGATAGAAAACTTTTCAACCTAACTAGAAATTAAAAAAAAATTAAAATTATTTGAAAGTATGGACTTATACTTATTTAGTAGCAAAAGAATAATAACTAATACTAACAAAATTGAGGTGACTCTGGTATACTTTGACATTGCTAGTGACAATGTAAATCAGAACAAAGTTTTATGGCAACAAAAGTTTAAAAAAATTTAAAACCAACAATCTTATAATTTTACACCAGAAAAGTTATCTTTGGAAAATAATTTCAAAAAGAAAATAAAGATAGCTTAATGTAATAATTTTTATTGCATCATTGCTTATTGTACAGAGATAGTTATATAAATTTCAATGTCCCAAAGTAGGAAACTGTAAATTATAGTATTTGACCATGCTGATGTACTACACAGCTACAAAAATGATAATTATGAAGAGTACATGGTAGTATGAAAGTATTTTTAAGTGTTCAGTAAAATTAAAATATGAAACCAAATACGTTGATTAGAACTATATACCATGATATATAAAAAGAAAAGCAGCTAGAAGTAGAAAACCAGCTAGAAGTGAATATATAAAAATGAAATTAGCTGTATCAGGGCATGAGCCTATAGATGATTTACATTACTTTTATTGGGTTGGCCGAAAAGTTCGTTCAGGTTTTTCCGTAAGATGTTCCTTAAGGAATTTAAAGATTTTTTTCCATCACAAAAAAATATGTTTTTTGAAATAGAGTATTTGAAAAATAGGAAAACAATTAGAACGAAGAAAATAAAATCTTCCCAAGTTGCACAACTTAAAGAACTACTGTAATATGTTTCTTATAGTAAAAATGTGAAAGCTACAAGTTCGCAATACATTTTAGGCATTTAAATGGACCACGTAATGATTCTATTCCACTGTGCTATAAGGAACACACATTAAAAAGTCCACTATCAATGGTGGTGATAACTAATTTATTACAACCTGTTATGAAGTATAATTGATTTTCCAATTCTGCTGCTGCTTGTCTTTCAATTACCTTTTCCCCACTATCATTTCCGATACCTTAAATATCATCTTAAATTTACAGTCTCCACTTCAGCCATGCGCTAGTTCAAAGGCATCTCCTTTAATCCAGTTGAGTTTACAATAACTGCCTGGGTCCTGATGCAGCAGCACGATATTATTTTGCTATGTCCTTGTTTGGGGACTTTCCTTCTGTTCTGTGCTGGGTGCTGCTGTGTCCTCAAGACACTAATAAGAAACCCAGAAAAATACTCCAGATAATATATTTTTTGTTCTAGACTTTTGCCTTTTCAAATAGCTTTTATTTAACTTTGTTTTTCTCTCATTATGACAGTAATGCATGCTTCTCCTAGAAATTTTGAAAATTTGAATTTTAAATTAAATCACGGAGAATGAGTAAAGGTTTTTGTACTTCTAACACTCGGGCAAATCCTATTAAATTTAGGCCTCTTCCCTTCCAGTATCTTTCTTTGCATCAACTGATGTTTAACGTCAAAGTCAATTTCTCAACACCGATTAGAAGTTGTACATCTCTGGTTGCCATGGGGGGGACTTTGCTTTGATAGCTGAAAAGCCCTTATTCAGCCTCATCTTATTATATGGCTGTTTCATCTCATGCTCCAGCTACACCGGACGATGAACAGTTCCTCAAGGTGCTGTCTAAGCATTATTACCTTTGGCTACTCTCCCAAGGGCTACACTCTACACATCCCCTTTCCATTTTTTTTTTCCTTTCTTTTTGGCTGGCAATCCGCGGGTGCTGAATTTGCAGTAGACAGATGATTATATGCATAGAGCACCACAAAAGCAAGAGCACCCCAAAATGAGAAGAATATCGGAATCTTTACAACAAATCACCTCCATTTCAGCATGCGTATAACTCTTGCGCCGTGATGAAAACTAGAATTTTATTTTGCGGTTTAGCAATTCCTGTTGATTTTGAGTTATCCAAAGCCAAGAGCATGAGGGCAGTAGGACAGAGTTCAGAGCCTCAGATCCAGCTTTCCAGGCACAAGCCTTTTGAGTTTGTGGCCTCCGGAAAATGTAGCCTAACCCCCAAGACTGACTCAGCCCTGTCCTCCTGTTCTGCATACGTATCTCTTATATTTGTTGTTTACAACCCCTTTCCTTGGCAGACAGCGAGCTGCGAGGGCAGGGACCACCTCCTTCATCCACGTATCCATCTCCCCTGTATCTCCTCATGCATGGACCTACCACCCCCAGAGCCCTGATGGTGCACGTTTGCTTCGTGAGTGAAGCATTTCCCCTTGACCTCAATAAAGTCTGGATGTAGGATTTTAGGACTGGATGTAGGACCTTCGTTCATTCAGTCCTTGTGTGTGAGATGGCTTACAAAGATGAGCTGTAATTTAAAATATTACACTGCCAGACTGGAAATATCGTGCTCATTTTACACAAATGAAGGAGCTGCAGCTCGGAGTGAAAAATGACGTAAGTGGGGCTTTTAAAATGGGGCCAGAGCAGCCATCCCGGAGGAGCTGCCTTGCGTCCTGTTTTCTGACCCTGTGAACTGGGCCAAACTGCCAACATCCCAAGAAGTCAGCAAGAATGAGAAGACCGTGTTGAAGGGACTGATGAAAATGAACCTCTACCTGGTGACCACTTTGCTGGACTCATCAGTGAAGTGCAAATCCAATAGCTTTACTTAGCAGCACCAGTGGACTCTTAAGAGCAACCTGTCTCATCTTCCTCTTACTTGTTTCATTAAAAACCCTGATTCCCTCTCCTGTAATAGGGACACTATTTGTGTTTCTACCCCAATACATGTACCCCAAATTGCAATTCTTTGATCCCAAATAAATGCTTCTGCCTCTTGAATTGGTTTCCTGTTTTTTTTAGGTTGATATCAGTGAGCTTAGATGACCTGCCCAAGATACAGGTTATTAGGGTACAGCAGTCCTTTGAACACTGAGATCGCGCCTCCCTGTGCACGAATCTCCCCGTGTTTTGCAGAGTAAAAGCTTGAGTCTTCAGAAGGCCTGCAGGGCACTGTGTGCCGCCCCTTCTCCCACCTTCCCATCAGGGCTCCCCTCTCTCTGTTCCCTCCAGGCCCCCCGGCTGCTCTGCGCGCCGTGCACCTCTCTCCCTAGGGCTCCCTCTGGGGATGCTCCCTTCCAGATGGCCTGTGGGCTCCGTAGCAGCTGAGGCCTCTGCTCAGTGTCTGTTCTCCAAGAGAACGACCAGGACTCCCTTACCCAAGGCCAAGAGTGTCATCTTGTTCTCTGATGTATCTCAAGCGCCTGGAACAGAGTGCCTGGAACAGGGTAAGCAAACTAGTATTTACTCAGGGAACCAGTCAGGGTGAGTGATACCCGTCTGCTCCATCTCTCTGATCGATCACAAAGTTTAATGCACTAGCTAACCTCTGGATTTGGCCTTATCGGTTTCTCTTTTACTGTTTTTTTTTTTTGTTGTTGTTGTTGTTGTTTGTATGTTTTGGTGATCTTTCATGACCAGATATATACTTTGAGATCTTACTGTGGAAAAAAGATCCAATTTTTCCTCAAAGTGTTTAATTTTTATAGGATTTAAAAATAGGATTTCCCCCCAGTGGTCCATGAAAATATTTAAGAGGCAAAATAAGTTTAAAGTAAAAGCATGAATAACTTCTATAGTAGAACTCAGGAAATACTTGTTGAATAAATATGGTACACTGCACTTTACTTTTAGGTTGACACACAACCTGTAGGTCCACTTTAAATTCTTGAGTCTGTAAGTTTACAATTAGTAAATAAGAGAAGAATTTTAACATCAGTACAAGAGCAGGAGGGCCCTCTACCCACATCCTCCGTATAAATATAATAAAACCCATCCTGACTTACTTTCCTCTTCAGGAACAATGTATACTAATGGAAATGTCAATATATTACAGTGAGATACAGTGTAACTTCATAAATCACTTTTGGATACTCACTCCCCTGTGCGTTTCCAAATGTGACCTTTAATCCAGTGCTTTCCAGTGTTAGCACAGCAGGGACAAAGGGTGAGATTTCAGTCATGTGACCATTGTTCACTCAGTTCTGAATCTTAGAAGGTTTGGAGGAAACAGCTTAAAAGTGAGTTCTCATTAAGAATTAGGAAACCATCTCACTGAATTCTGATAAAAATAAAATATAATGCTATAAGGAAATTTTTGATCCATCTGTGAACATTTTCTCATGAATTTTTTTTCTAGGCTGTAGAATTAAAATGCTATAGTACTAGGGAAAAAATTCTGAAAAATAAATATTTGTTTTTATTGAAAAGAAGTCCCACTATTCATATCTGTGGCCTCTACTGGTTTCAAAATAAAACATCCTTTGAGTTTTTAAAGCAATATTCTAGTTAAAGAGCTACTTTTAATATTTTGAACGGGTAATTGTATTTTCCGGTGTATTTTTACCAAAGCAGATGTAAATGTTAGCACAATTGAAGATTATAGATTGATAGAGACTGCATAACTCAGCTGTGCTTGCTGTTTATTTTATTTTTTGGTGTTGTGACATTCTCTATGTGGAGCAGAAAATTTGGGACCCAAAATACAGTTGTGGTACCCATAACAGAAATGAAGAGGTACAATCAAATACACTATCAGGGGAAGTGCAGCTGACCTTTTTTTTTTTTTTGCCAATAAAGAGTTAGATCTAGATTATCCTGTGACTACCACATTCTAAAAAAGTGGCTCTATATACCATGAAAACTCCCTCAGCTCCTTAGAAGACTTTCACAGTAAAGAGAAAATACAACTGGCCTTTGACTGGACTTGACAACTTTGCTGTTGGCATGGCCTAGCATCAGTTTCCAAATCTGCTTGACTTTTAGACACAATGAGAAATACACTTGCTGTTGCGATCTAGCGTGCGCCCGTGCGTGCGCACACACACACACACACACACACACACACACGATAGAAGCTGCCCTGTAGGTTAAGACGGTAGAATGAACATACACATCTAATCTTGATACCTCTGAAAAGCTCACTAAAACTATAGTGATGATACGTTTTAAAAAGACTTAAACACATAAAAGGATAGAACAGGAGGGGAGGCAGCAACAACATAATCTTGAAAGTAGGAAAGCAGCTGGGCAAGTGAGGTAGCCGACTGGCTGGCACCAGAGAGAAAACCCCAAGCCAAGGCTGGGAAAAGCCGAGAAACAACAAAATTCACACTTCAGACAAGTCAGGGCAGCACTCGGTCCCTGCGGGGCGACTCACTGGAGGGAGGTTGTGTGCACCCTGCCTGCAGCCTTGGGCAGGACTCCGCTCCTTTCCCAGCAGGGTTCTGGCTGGGGGGCTTCGGACGAGGGGTCCTCAGGCATGGGTTCCAAGTGACCATATACAGCTTGAATGCTGAGAACCCACTAGCGCCCGGTCACCATCTCAACAATGGCAGCAGGACCTGTACCTCCAGGTAGGAGTCTGGAGAAGACCTCTCTGGGAGTCTGACCGGCCCAAGAAGAAACAGCTGAAGGTCCTGACCCCAGAGGTGTCCCAGGAAACAGCTGACCCAGATCCACCCATGGGGAAGGTCAAGCTGACCGCCCCCGGCCACATGCTCAGAAGTTCCAGTCACCCTTGTCGGATCCCACACTTCTCTGCGAGGAGACACCCAAAGTTTACTAAATGCCTGAGAAAATCATCCAGTACAAAGAGATCAAGAGCAACCCAAAACGAAGCAAAAGAAAACACTGTTATTAACATCTTCACAGAGATAAAGCAAGGTCCTACATCTGTGCAGCAAAAACAGGAAGCTAAAATAGAGGGACACAGTAAACAATCACAACGACAATAAAGAACCTTAGAAATGATAGGTTTGGAGGATAAAGTTGGCCAGAACTCCCCAAAAACAGAACAAAAAGACAAAGAGGTAGAAAATGGGAGAAAAAAGAAGAAAGTCAGATGGCCGGTCCCCAAGCCCTGCCTCTAAATAATGAATTTCCATGAGACAACAGAGAAAATGAAGGGAGGAGGTCATTTAAAAAAAAAAACAACAAAACATTCTAGAACAGAAGGTCACAAATTACCAGTTTGAAATGACCCCTTGAGTCCCCACTATAGTAGATAAAAATACATCTGTGCCCAGGAAAATCATTATGAAAATTCACAACACTGGGGACAAAAGTGGATCGTACAAAGTTCCAAATGTAGGACAGGCAACATCACACCGTTGGTTACGTACAAACATCAGGATGGCTTTGGACTTAACAATCCTGAAAACAAGCACACCAGGGTACAATGCTTTCAAAATTCCAAAGTGACGTGATTTCTGGCCTAAAATTGTATACCAAGCCAACCTATCAAGCAACATGAAGATGGAAAAAAGCCATTTTCTGACATGCAAGATCTCCAAAAAAATTTGCTTTCCTTGTACTCTTCCTCAGGAGTGTTCTGGAGGACGCACCCCATCAAAATGGGGATGTAAATCAAGACAGAGGACGAGCCGGCGCAGGAGACACGGCTCAGGATGAGGGTGAAGGAAACCCTGGGTGGTCGCCGTGCGCCAGGCGGAGACGCTTCCGTCCATGTAGGACTGGCGTGACCCATGCGCAGGCAGGTTGTTGGAGGTCAGCAATATGCCTTCCATCACAGGGGCTAAATCAAGAAAGACAAAACCATACGCCCCTGTAGGCTGGGAACACAATCTAGAACATCAAAACGAAGCCAGAAGCTGATGTCTGTGCAGCAGGCTTGCTGAGCAGCCGGCCCGGCTGAGAGGAGGGGGGCGTCTCCAAGAAACACCACCATGGAACTGGATCATTGAACTGACACAACTGACCTTGTGAACAGTTGTATTGACAGATTATTGCAAGATGTGGGAAGAACTATGAAAGCAACAACAGCAAGAAATAGGCATTTATTTACTACCGGAAAAACAAACAGTAGTAGTACAATATAATACGTATAGGTATAATGTAGACCCTGAATTCTGACTTATCAAAAAATTACAAAACCTAGATTGGAAGGATGGGAGGGTCTGCAGAAGGTAAACAGTGAAAAAAGAGCTAAATCTTCATTTACTAGAATTTTAAGTTAATAGAAAATGTTCAGAATTGATTAATCAGAAGTTAGCTGTATGCACATACTATTGAAAAAATACAGACATTGGTTAAGTATTAGAAGAAACAACAGAAAAACAGAAATGGTTGCTTCTGGAAAGAAATCCTGGGAGGTGGAGTGGGAGAGCTGAGGCAGGGAAACATCATATTCTGATATAAAGAGTTCATATTATTTCACTTTTTATTTATTATTTTAAATTAAACTTTCAGTTTTGTTAGTTGTAACTACAAATTCAAATTTGTAACTGCGGAATCATATGCAGTTGCAAGAAATAATACCGAGGTCCTGTGTACCCTTTATTCAGTTTCCCCCAGTGATAATACCTTGCAAAGCTACAGCACAGTGTCACGGCCAGGGTGTTAACACTGATACAGTCCAGATACGGAATGTTTCCATCACCACCAGGAGTTCCCATGTTGTCCTTTTACAGCCACACTCCTTCCTCCCATCCCCTACCCGCCATGACTCCTGGCAACCACTAATCTCATTTCCATTTCTATAATTTTGTCATTTGGAGAACGTTATATAAATGGAATCATATAGTATGCAACCTTTTCAAATTGGCTTCTTTTCCACTCAGCATAATTCCCTCAAGATTCAGCCAAGCTGTGCATATCAATAGCTTGTTCACCTTTGCTGCTGAATAGTACCCCTGGTACATGTGTACCAGAGTCTGTCTAACCGATTCACCAACTGAATGACATCTGGGTTGTTTCCAGTTTCTAGTTATTATGAATAAAAGATGCTATGAACACTTGTGTACAGGTTTTCTATGAACGAAAATTTTCATTTCTCTGGGATAAATGCCCAAGAATACGATTTCTTAGTCATGCTTAGTTTTATAAGAAACCACCAAACTGTTTTCCCGACTGACTGTATTATTCTACATTCCCACCAGCAACGGATAAGAAATCGTTTCTCTGCGTTCTCCCCAGCATTTTGTGTTGCCATTGCTTTTTATTTTGGTTATTCTGATAGGTGTGTAGTGATATCTCCTGTGGTATCAGTTGGCATTTTCCTAATAGCAAATGAATTTAAACATCTTTTCATGTGCTTATTTGACATCTGTGTACCCTCTCCAGTGAAATGTCTGTTTTTATCTTTTGACCATTTTCTAATTCAAATTTTTTTTTTTTTAACTCTTGAGTCTTATCTCTGTTGGACATGTGGTTTGCAGACCTTTTCCCTCAGCCTGCAACTTGTCTTTTCATCCTCTTAACAAGGTGCTTTGCAGAGCAGACGTTTTAAATTTTCATGAAGTCCACTTTGTCAATTTTCCTTTCATGGACCGTGCTCTTGGTGCTGAATCTAAGAACTTTTTGCTTAGCTCCGGATCCTGAAGATTTTCTCTTACGTTTTTTCTAAAAGTTTTGTAGCTTTATGTTTTTACGTCTATGATTCATTGTGTGTTCATCTTTATTATTTGACTTTTAAAACTAGGCAAATGTATTACTTTGGTAAAATACGAATTCTTTGAAAAAAATCTAAAAGGCTCATGAAATAATCCTGACTCCCACTACTTGTGATGCAGTCTGTTTCCTATTCTGTCCTGCCTCATCCCATCTACCCCACACCTCCCACCTTGTGAGTTTGATTTCACAACACTCACTGTAGATTGAAAAGGACTATAGACAGTCTCTTCTGCCTGGTGCAACCCCCATTTTTACTTCTCTTCATTATTTCTTCTTTTCTAACTTCTCCATCATCAGTTCTCTCTCAGATGCTTAAAAAAATCACCCACTGCTCTTTGGCACGAAAGATAAAAACTCTTTTTTTGTCCCTTTCACGCCCTTCCCCGCCAGGTGGCACACAGAAATGCGCGTAGTCTGCAGCCCACGTCTCATAAGGGCGGGCAGTGGGTGGGCTCCACACTGGCTGGGATAAGTTACAGCCTGGGAAAACGAGGGTTACTCTCATCACTTTCTCTTTGAAGTTTCTAAGTCACCTCAGAAATAGAACACTGCATCCGTATTCTTCACCAAACTACATCCTTGATAACTTCCTAAAATATGATTTATCTCAAATTTCAGTGCAAACGTAGCACACGGCTGATTACTCCCAGGCAGGTAAAACATACCACACACAGTGCCTGCCGACCACGGGAAACCTGGTTGTTGGAATTCAGTCAAAATGGTAATCTAACCGTGTTTAGCAAACACACTAACCAGCACCCTCGCAATTTGGAAAACCAGAATTTTATTTTTTTTGTTCTCAGTCTTGCTAATTAGCAACATTCAGAAATACTAATTCACACTAATGAGGGATCTATTATGTAAGACACTACTGCACTTGAGCACTTTCTCTGTAAGACCAAAGACCCCACTCACGCTGACTGAGTAGATAATTCATGCACTATCAGCATCTTAACTTACGTTAATTATGGTGTGAATTTCTCTAAGATTCTCTATTAGGGATTGTCAATTAACCTTACTTACTGGCTAGCAGAAATGCTGGCAAAAATTCATGGATGGTTCCTGACACTTAATTAAAAGGAGTCTTTCTGTTTTGAGTGATGATATGAAGCATTGGAGAGTGTTCAAAAATAACTGACATGGTCTCTAGGCTAAAATTGCTGATCACACCATAACAATGCCTAGTAACTGCCTAGTAAAGTACTTAAAAAATTATTTTGAATCGCACAGGTTACTATTGATATATTCACCATCTTTATTCAAAAGGGAACACTGGAGTATGTTTTATACTTCTTTTAAGATTATTGCAACAATAAGGCAATACAGGAGTTTAATTATCTTCTTAAAAACCACTCAAATATCTAGTTTACCGACTATCTCAACATTCAGTGATTCAGCAATAAACACGTTTAATAATATCACACTCTGGGCTTCAGTGATGCATCTCATTTGTGTGGGGGGCTTTTTACAATACCAAAGCAATTTCTATAAAGAGGTGCAATGAACTGTCTCCTGACTAAATAAATATTAAATCATTTATTTGGTCATTATCTGTTAATTATCCATTCGCGATAAATATTTTCTCAGCAACTATTATGTGCCATGTACTGTGCTGTCATATAGTAAATCAATGCCTCTCTTCCAGAACAAACGCATTATTTCTGTCACCTTTAATAAAGGCAATGATCCATGATAAAAAATAGTCTGAGATATAATAAGGATAACTTCATTCTTTCTGTGATTATATAAATTATTTACCAGGAAGACTCCTAAAACTCACTCTAAGGAATAAAGAAAGAAAGTTTGTGTGAACATATAGCTTTTAAACTTCCATTTACCGTTGACAGAAATTGCCATCGAGTGCTGGAAGAAAGGAAGATGAAAACATGCAAATTAATCAAGCCCAGGACTTTAACTCATTAAAATCAATGCAGAAATTAGCATTAATAAATTAACAAATAATAACAATACATTCAATGTACTGAGTACCTGTTCTGTGCCAGGCAAGAATATTACACACATTACATCTCACTAGTGCACAAACAATCCTATTAGGGAGGTTTTATTCCTGCTACTTTATTCTATTTCATTTCTTTGGCCGCATGGCAAGGCTTGTGGGATCGTAGTCCCCTAACCAGGGGCCCTCAGCAGTGAAAGCGCGGAGTCGAGTCCCAAGCACTGGACCGCCAGGGAATTCCCTCCTGCTGCTTTAGGAAGAGAGAAGGAACTCCAGCACAATGAGGTTAGGTCACTTGCCTCCTCCCCAACTACCTTGTGGGGGAAGTGGGATTTGAAACAAGCTCCCTTTTATTCCCAAACTGTGTTTTTAACCACTGTGTTGGATTAATTTAATTTTCATAAAAAATTTCTTGAGAACTCACCATACTGAATTGAAAACAAATACATAAATAGTCACAGCTTTGTGAAAACATTTTTTTTTCACTCATAGACACAGAGATCGACTTTTGTAGACTTTCATAGTTCTGCCGGTAAGTGATCTCAGCAAGCAAGGCAAATTCATAGTCCAGCAGGACTGCCTTTATTAGAACGAACGTTCCGGTAATCCTAGCACAGCCAAGTGATTATAAGAAAGCAAAGGCCAACCACTGAGACAATCGCGGGTCCAGCCTGCCGGCACCACCCCAGCTGGCCTCCTCGTACAGTAAAATAACTGAACCAGGTCAAATTGGAAGAGGCTGATGGATGGCTCCTGCTATTCTAGACTAAGACAGACAGTACGTCACCTTAGGGAGAAACATTCTGAAACATGGCAAAGTGACTTAAAAGAACTTACTGAATCTTATCTCCAAAAAGATGAGCTCTGTCTCCTTTGAACCATATTCAGAGACATCTGACCACAGTCAAACAGTCATGATTTGCAGTGGCCCAACAAACTGCAGAATTACAAATCTGCACTATTCATTAAATAATTCTGTTGGGGAGTTCAAAAGAGATCTGGTAAACTATTCCCCAACTTTCAATTCTTATTAGGCTAGCAGCGATACTGCCAGGAAATGACAACGTGTTGACATTGGTACCATTTGGGTGAGCTTGGCCAGAGATGGCAACGTTTAAGAGTGGCCTTTCAAAAAATAATGGGAATTACTGATGTGTTACCTTGATGCTTGAAGGGGTGGGAAACAATACTTATAGATTATGTAATGACTAAGGGAGCATGGCTTGAGCAGACAGGCCATATTAATTGGAAAAGAAGATATCAAATCGTTTGACTAACACTACACTTATAGCTGATTTATTCCACATTTCATGCATTCACTCATTCGTGATGTGATGTATGTGAAAGACATCTGCTAAGCAGCATGGTAGGACAAGAAGAGCTTTGGAATCATGCCTAAGCGCGATTCCAAACCCCAGCTCTGTATTTAGATTGAGGTACGTGGGCAAGTTATTTACATTTTCTGGGTCTCAATTTTTTTATCTGCAAAACAGCTGTGTGGGTGTTGAAGGAGCTAACAGATGGAAAATGCCTAGATGATTGGAATAGTATTGCCGATCGCTGGAACAAAGCTGGAGCCGTCCATAGGGGTGAATGGGGGACCGCTGACGCCAGAAATAACAGTCTCCTACACTGCTGTTGCAACAATATTCTTTAACAGAGGACTATCATTACCTACAGAGGAGCTGACAAGTGCTTTGGTGCATAGAAAACTACATCTCTTTATTCAGATCTTTACACTTGCATTCTTCCCAGGAGCAACATGGCTTTTTCTTCAGCTTTTGTCAATCACACCCATTAATGAATGCTTTTTAAAGGGTTGCAGACAGTAGGTTGCATGCCTCCCCCTGCATCTTCTGCAGTGATTTTAACGATGGCAGTTGGTGGAAAAGAGCCATGTGGCTGATAGGGTCTTGGTGCTCCAGCTGGGTGTCAGGACTGTGCCTCTGAGGTCGGAGAGCCGAGTTCTGGACATTGGTTCACCAGAGACCTCCTGGCTCCACATAATGTCAAACGGTGAAAGCTCTCCCAGAGATCTCCATCTCAACGCTAAGACACAGCTCCACTCAACGACCAGAAAGCTACAGTGCTGGACACCCTATGCCAAACAACTAGCAAGACAGGAACACAACCCCACCCATTAGCAGAGAGGCTGCCTAAAATCATAATAAGATCACAGACACCCCAAACACACCACCGGACGTGGTCCTGCCCACCAGAAAGACAAGATCCAGCCTCATCCACCAGAAAGCAGGCACTAGTCCCCTGCACCAGGAAGCCTACACAACCCACTGAACCAACCTTAGCCACTGGGGGCAAACACCAAAAACAACAGGAACTACGAACCTGCAGCCTGCAAAAAGGAGACCCCAAACACAGTAAGTTAAGCCAAGTGAGAAGACAGAGAAACACACAGCAGATGAAGGAGCAAGGTAAAAACCCTCCAGACCAAACAAGTGAAGAGGAAATAGGCAGTCTACCTGAAAAAGAATTCAGAGTAATGATAGTAAAGATGATCCAAAATCTTGGAAATAGAATGGAGAAAATTCAAGAAACATTTAACAAGGACCTAGAAGAACTAAAGAGCAAACAAACAATGATGAACAACACAATAAATGAAATTAAAAATTCTCTAGAAGGAATCAATAACAGAATAACTGAGGCAGAAGAATGGATAAGTGACCTGGAAGATAAAATAGTGGAAATAACTACTGCAGAGCAGAAAAAAGAAAAAAGAATGAAAAGAATTGAGAACAGTCTCAGAGACCTCTGGGATAACATTAAATGCACCAACATTCAAATTATAGGGGTCCCAGAAGAAGAAGAGAGAAAGAAAGGGACTGAGAAAATATTTGAAGAGATTATAGTTGAAAACTTCCCTAATATGGGAAAGGAAATAGTTAACCAAGTCCAGGAAGTGCAGAAAGTCCCATACAGGATAAATCCAAGGAGAAACACGCCAAGTCACATATTAATCAAACTATCAAAAATTAAATACAAAGAAAAAATATTAAAATCAGCAAGGGAAAAACAACAAATAACATACAAGGGAATCCCCATAAGGTTAACAGCTGATATTTCAGCAGAAACTCTGAAAGCCAGAAGGGAGTGGCAGGACATATTTAACGTGATGAAAGGGAAAAACCTACAACCAAGATTATTCTACCCAGCAAGGATCTCATTCAGATTCGATGGAGCAATTAAAACCTTTACAGACAAGCAAAAGCTAAGAGAATTCAGTACCACCAAATCAGCTTTACAACAAATGCTAAAGGAACTTCTCTAAGCAGGAAACACAAGAGAAGGAAAAGACCTACAATAACAAACCCAAAACAACTAAGAAAATGGTAATAGGAACACACGTATCGATAACTACCTTAAATGTAAATGCATTAAATCCTCCCACCAAAAGACATAGACTGGCTGATGGATACAAAAACAAGACCCGTATATAGGCTGTCTACAAGAGACCCACTTCAGACCTAGGGACACATACAGACTGAAAGTGAGGGGATGGAAAAAGATATTCTATGCAAATGAAAATCAAAAGAAAGCTGGAGTAGCAATTCTCATATCAGACAAAAAAGACTTTAAAATAAAGACTATTACAAGAGACAAAGAAGGACACTACATAATGATTGAGGGATCAATCCAAGAAGAAGATATAACAGTTGTAAATATTTATGCACCCAACATAGGAGCACCTGAATACATAACACAAATGCTAACAGCCATAAAAGGGGAAATTGACAGTAACACAATCATAGTAGGGGACTTTAACACCCCACTTTCACCAATGGACAGATCATCCAAAATGAAAATAAATAAGGAAACACAAGCTTTAAATGATACATGAAACAAGATGGACTTAACTGATATTTATAGGACATTCCATCCAAAAACAACAGAACACACTTTCTTCTCAAGTGCTCATGGAACATTCTCCAGGATAGATCATATCTTGGGTCACAAATCAAGACTTGGTAAATTTAAGATAATTGAAATCATATCGAGTATCTTTTCTGACCACAACACTATGAGACTAGATATCAATTACAGGAAAAAAATCTGTAAAAAATACAAACACATGGAGGCTAAATAATACACTACTTAATAACCAAGAGATCACTGAAGAAATCAAAGAGGAAATCAAAAAATACCTAGAAACAACTGACAATGAAAACAAGATGATGCAAAACCTGTGGGATACAGTGAAAGCAGTTCTAAGAGGGAAGTTTATAGCAATACAATTCTACCTCAAGAAACAAGAAACAACTCAAATAAACAACCTAACGTTACACGTAAAGCAATTAGAGAAAGAAGAACAAAAAAACCCCCAAAATTAGCAGAAGGAAAGAAATCATTAAGAACAGATCAGAAATAAATGAAAAAGAAATGAAGGAAACAATAGCAAAGATCAATAAAACTAAAAGCTGGTTCTTGGAGAAGATAAACAAAATTGATAAACCATTAGCCAGATTCATCAAGAAAAAAAAGAAGACTCAAATCAATAGAATTAGAAATGAAAACAGAGAAGTAACAACTGACACTGCAGAAATACAAAGGATCATGAGAGATTACTACAAGCAACTATATGCCAATACAATGGACAACCTGGAAGAAATGGACAAATTCTTAGAAGTGCACAATCTTCCGAGACTGAACCAGAAAGAAGTACAAAATATAAACAGACCAATCACAAGCCCTGAAATTGAAACTGTGATTAAAAATCTTCCAACAGGGCTTCCCTGGTGGTGCAGTGGTTGAGAGTCTGCCTGCCGATGCAGGGGACACAGGTTCGTGCCCTGGTCTGGGAGGATGCCACATGCCGCGGAGCGGCTGGGCCCGTGAGCCATGGCCGCTGAGCCTGTGCGTCCGGAGCCTGTGCTCCACAACGGGAGAGGCCACAACAGTGAGAGGCCTGCGTACCGCAAAAAAAAAAAAAAAAAAAAATCTTCCAACAAACAAAAGCTGAGGACCAGATGGCTTCACAGGTGAATTCTATCAAACATTTAGAGAAGAGCTAACACCTATCCTTCTCAAACTCTTCCAAAATATAGCAGAGGCAGGAACACTCCCAAACTCATTCTACGAGGCCACCATCACCCTGATACCAAAACCAGAGGAAGATGTCACAAAGAAAGAGAACTACAGGCCAATATCACTGACTAACATAGATGCAAAAATCCTCAACAAAATACTAGCAAACAGAATCCAACAACACATTAAAAGGATCAAACACCATGATCAAGTGGGGTTTATCTCAGGAATACAAGGATTCTTCAGTATAAACAAGTCAATCAATGTGATAAACCATAGTAACAAACCGAAGGAGAAAAACCATATGATCAACTCAATAGATGCAGAAAAAGCTTCTGACAAAATACAACACCCATTTATGATAAAAACCCTCCAGAAAGTAGGCATAGAGGGAACTTACCTCAACATAATAAAGGCCATATATGACAAAGCCACAGCCAACATCGTTCTCAATGGTGAAAAACTGAAACCATTTTCACTAAGATCAGGAACAAGACAAGGTTGTCCACACTCACCACTATTATTCAACATAGTTTTGGAAGTTTTAGCCACAGCAATCAGAGAAGAAAAAGAAATAAAAGCAATACAAATTGGAAAAGAGGAAGTAAAGATGTCAGTGTTTGCAGATGACATGGTACTATACACAGAGAATCCTAAAGATGGTACCAGAAAACTACTAGAGCTAATCAATGAATTTGGTAAAGTAGCAGGATACAAAATGAATGCACAGAAATCTCTTGCGTTCCTATACACTAATGATGAAAAATCTGAAAGAGAAATTAAGGAAACATTCCCATTTACCATTGCAACAAAAAGAATAAAATATCTAGGAATAAACCTACCTATGGAGACAGAAGACCTGTATGCAGAAAACTATAAGAAACTGATGAAATAAATTAAAGATGATACAAACAGATGGAGAGGTAAACCATGTTCTTGGATTGGAAGAATCAACACTGTGAAAATGATTCTACTACCCAAAGCAATCTACAGATTCAATGCAATCCCTATCAAACTACCAATGGTATATTTCACAGAACTAGACCAAAACATTTCACAATTTGTATGGAAACACAAAGGACCCCAAATAGCCAAAGCAATCTTGAGAAAGAAAAACGGAGCTGGAGGAATCAGGCTCCTGGACTTCAGAGTACACTACAAAGCTACAGTAATTAAGACAGTATGGTAGTGGCAGAAAAACAGAAATATAGATCAATGGAACAGAATAGAAAGCCCAGAGGTAAACCCATGCACATACGGTCACCTTATTTTTGATAAAAGAGGCAAGAATATACAATGGAGAAAAGACAGCCTCTTCAATAAGTGGTGCTGGGAAAACTGGACAGATACATGTAAAAGAATGAACACTCCCTAACATCATACACAAAAATAAACTCAACATCACTAATCATTAGAGAAATGCAAGTCAAAACTACAATGAGGTATCACCTCACACCAGTCAGAATGGCCATCATCAGAAAATCTACAAACAATAAATGCTGGAGAGCGTGTGGAGAAAAGGGAACCCTCTTGCACTGTTGGTGGGAATGTAAATTGATATAGCCACTATGGAGAACAGTATGGTGGTTCCTTAAAAAACTAATAATAGAACTACTATACGACCCAGCAATCCCACTACTGGGCATATACCCTGAGAAAACCATAATTCAAAAAGAGTCATGTACCACAATGTTCATTGCAGCTCTATTTACAATAGCCAGGACATGGAAGCAACCCAAGTGCCCATCAACAGATGAATGGATAAAGAAGATGTGGCACATATGTACAATGGAATATTACTCAGCCATAAAAAGAAACGAAATTGAGTTATTTGTAGTGAGATGGATGGACCTAGAGTCTGTCACACAGAGTGAAGTAAGTTAGAAAGAGAAAAACAAATACCGTATGCTAACACATATATATGGAATCTAAAAACAAAACAAAAAAAGTTTATGAAGAACCTAGGGGTAAGACAGGAATAAAAAAGCAGACATAGAAAATGTAATTGAGGACACAGGGAGGGGAAAGGGTAAGCTGGGATGAAGTGAGAGAGTGGCATGGACTTATATACACTACCAAATGTAAAATAGACAGCTAGTGGGAAGCAGCCTCATAGCACAGGGAGATCAGCTCAGTGCTTTGTGACCACCTAGAGGGGTGGGATAGGGAGGGTGGGAGGGAGACACTAGAGGAAGGTGCTATGGGGATATATGTATATGTATAGCGGATTCACTTTGTTATATAGCAGAAACTAACACACCATTGTAAAGCAATTATACTCCAATAACGATGTTACAAAAATAAAATAAAGTAAAAAAGAAAATGCCTAGTCAACTCCTGTCGTATATTAGGTGCTAACAACGTTGTCTTCCCTCCCTTTCCTTCTGAGGCTCTGGAAGTGAAAGAAACCATGGGGAGAAACACAAAGCGATCATCCATCGACACCGTGTCCGCAGAACCAACTGCACGTAATGAGAGTGAGTAAGCTAAAGTGGCGGGTGTGGGTTGGGACAGTGGAGTCCCCACTTCACGTGGGGCCATCCCCATGATTTGCTGTGACCCTCAGGATGCAGTGACTGTCACTCTGTGAGCACTTGAGCCGAGGCCTCAGAGACCTTGCAGGTTCCGCTTCTACTCTTTTAACAGAGAAGAACAAGCTTGACTCCATACTGGATCTGCTTCTTTTACTTTAACCTTCGTATTCTACTACCTTTGCTTCCAGTTAAGAATGTTGCCTCTAGCCTGAAATATACAGAACAGCCCATTCTCAAGGCTCTGACCTTTAAGGGTATAGCACCGTTTACATTCATATAGAGATAACAAAGTTGCAGAACAGAGAATGACATTTGTCTTGTTGGAGGTTTACAAGAACATTGTGACCCAACCGCGGACAGCCGCAAGAGCAAAGGATGCTACACAAAGAAGTTTGCAACAAGTAACCAGCCCTTCCCTCATCTGGTCTTTAAAGATGCTGTTGCTGAAACCTTCAGGGAGTTCGGGGGTTTTTGGGGCCCGAGCCACCTGTTCTTCTTGCTCGGCCCTGCAATAAACCTTTCTCTGCTCCAAACGCCGACGTTTCGGTATTGTTTGGCCTCACTGTGCATCAGGCACACGGACTTGCATTTGGTAACACTCTCTTAGGAACCTACCACCATGAGAATCTGCCCGACCTGCTGGAGTCTGGGAGACTGCACTGAGAGGAGATGGGTTTGCCCAGCAGCTGGTCACAGGTGTACAGGTGAGTCCAGCCAAGGCCCGAAGAACTGCCAACAGAAATGCAGGCTGAAAAAGGGTTGCTGTTTTAAGCCACTAAATCTGGGGGGAGGGGACAGCTTTGTCTGAACAGGTAACTGATACAAATACAAGACAACGTGAGGTCATGACTTTTTTCAACCAAAACACAAAATCATGGGAACACAGGTTCAGTTTGGGGAAAGCTTACTCACTGGCTCTGACATCATGATGTAGTACACCAGTTGCTACTGCATAAGACTAATGAAAGATGGAAATCTCTCACCAGGGGGAATTCAGGGTTTCATGTGCAAATGAATCTTTGTGACTAGAGGTACAGGGATTAATTTTCCCCAGGCAATATTCTTCTGAGCTTTCTATATTTTCAGAGTTTAGGAACTGTTGTTATGCATTGTACGTGGCAACAGACGAAAGAGATGGCAAGAGAAGAAAAGCTGGGAAAAATCAGACGTTGAAAATAAAAGGAATTTAGAACAATTTGAGCTTCATACTGCAGATAACAGAAAGCAAAGCCTGGGTAACTTGGCTTTTTCCTGGGTCAGCCATTGAAAGGATCCTGGCCTTTTTTTCTTCTTTCTTTCTTTCTTTTTTACCCAGTAGAACACTCCATGAGAGCAATTAAATATAACTTAAAAATTGTGTCCTACTGGTTTCTCTTTGTGGAACAGAGAACTAAGTGTGCCTTTGAAGGAAATAGCTTGAAATATATGAATGAAAAATCACCATGCAGCTGAAAAGTGCTCCCCTTATATAGGGGCTAAATTCTGTGATCTGTGTAACAGCTGACTTTGTGCTTACTTTGTGGAAAGTGTGAAGGCTGCACAGTGAGGAAGATGCGTCCCCACTCCCCAGGGCCAGTCAACACGGTCACCGGGGTGGGGCTGGTGGTAAAGCTTACAGACAAACGGGTCATGTCTACTCACCTGGCCCCTCTAGTGCCAGAAAAATGCTGGCTCTGGGCAGTCCTCCCACATTCGGTGACTTGAATGGGAACCCACCAGTTGAAGGGAATTCATCGTCCTGTGAAGGCTCCACTCTGGAGAGCTCACGTGCGCATGCGCACACACACACACGCACACGCACAGGCACACACGTCAGGGTAGGCGGGGCACAGAGGACACACTTCTCAGGAGATTCAGGGCTGCAGCCGACAGTGGAAGGGAGGAGGAAGAGTGGGGCTCATGAGAAGTAAGAGGCCACGCAAAGCACTTTTCTCTGCATCCGAGGAGGTGAGGGCAGGTCAGAGCAGCATCCCTCAGCCGGTCCTCCCCTCGTCCTCTGCTTTTCAGGGGGCATAAGAGGTGATGGTTGAGGAGGAGCCAGAAGAAGAGTTGCAGAACGCGGGGTGAAAAGATCTCTCTGGGGCTGTCTGGCTTGACCTCCTCGGGGCCTGGAGCCCCTGAGTGTTGATGATCCAGGTTCGGGGTGAAGGCATCCAGGGATGGGCTCTTCCATTGGTGCGGGGTCTCTCATTGCTAGACTGTCCTGATACTGAGCTAAAAGCTGGTATTCACACTGGGTTCTCGTGCTGCTCTTTGAAGTGACCAAGAACATCCCTTCAACCTCTTGAAGCAGCTAAAGGTGGGCCACACATTATAACAGAAAGAGCTCTGGGGTAGAGGTTAGCACACTTTGGCTTTGCTCCTGACTAGCTGGCTTCCTGCTTCCTCATGTTCTTTTATTTCTTGTACACTAATCAAATGCTCCATATGACTTTTGAAAGGCTGCACTAAGACTGGAACACAAAAGACTAGCTGTCATGTGATCAAGGCTGACCAGGATGTGCTGGGGTTTTTCTGAAATACAATACGTAGGATTCTGGACGTGACATGGTTAGACGGGAGACCCCAAGCCCAAATGCCTCTAGAGGGAGGCAGGTAATGGAGACAATTGAAAGGGATGGGAAGCTGGTGGTTGGGGTTCCTGGAAAGACAACAGGCAGTGGTGGAAACCTGTCACTTAAAAGACCCGCCAGTGCAATGGCATCCGTGTAGCTAGCCATTGAGACGGTCCCCAGTGAGTCCACTTCCAGGTACCCACCCTCTGTGCAGTCCCCTTTACATTGTTCCAGGGTTGGTCTGTGTGACCCTGAGGTGGAGGAGGTGATGAGATGTTAGGCTATAAAGGACTGCAGCAGAGGTAGAGACAAGGACATGACCTCACCTCTTACGAAAACACCAAAATCACAACCAACTGCTGGACAGCCATCGCCAGGAAAACTGCTGGAACATACTAAAAGAGATATCCTGCATCCAATGACAAAGAAGAAGCCACAACGAGACAGCAGGAGGGGCGCAGTCACAGTAAAATCAAATCCCATATCCTCTGGGTGGGCAACCCACAAACTGGAAAGTAATTATACCACAGAAGTTCTCCCACAAGAGTGAAAGTTCTGAGCCCCTAGCCTGGGGGTCTGGCAATGGGAGGAGGAGCCCCCAGAGAATCTGGGTTTGAAGGCCAGTGGGGTTTGACAGCAGGAATTCCACAGGACTGGGGGAAACAGGAACTCCACGCTTGGAGGGCACATACAAGGTCACATGTGCACCAGGACCCAGGGAAAAAAAGTGGTGATCTCATAAGGGCCTGGGAAAGACCTACCTATTGGTATTAGAGGGTCTCCTGCAGAGGCTGGGGGCAGCTGTGGCTCACTGTGGGGACAAAGACACTGGCAGCAGCAATTCTGGGAAGTACTCACTGGCGTGAGCCCTCCTGGAGGCCACCATTTTCTCCCCAAGACCTGGCCCCACCCAACAGCCTGTAGGCTCCAGTGCTGGGACGTCTTGGGCCAAACAACCAACAGGGCAGGAACACAGCCCCACCCAACAGCAGATGGGCTGCTTAAAGTCTTCCTGAGCCCACAGCAGCCTGCTAAACAAACCCCTTGACACGGCCGTGCCTGCCAGAGGGACAAGACCCAGCTCCAACCACCAGTGGGCAGAAGCCAGTCCCTTCTACCAGGAAGCCTGCACAAGCCTCTTAGACAGCCTCACTCACCAGGGAGCAGACAGCAGAAGGAAGAACTACAACCCTGCAGCCTGTGGAAGGGAAACTGCAATCACAGAAAGTTAGCCAAAATGAGATGGCACAGGAATATTTCCCAGATGAAGGAACAAGATAAAACCCCAGAAGAACAATTAAGTGAAGTGGATATAGGCAATCTTCCCAAAAAAGAATTCACAGTAATGATGGTAAAGATGATCAATGTCTTGGAAAAAGAAGGGAGGCACACACAGATCGAGAAGATACAAGAAATGTTTAACGAAGACCTAGAAGAACTAAAGAACAAAAAACAGAGATGAACAATACAATAACTTAAATGAAAAATACATGAGAAGGAATCAATAGCAGAGTAACTGAGGCAGACGAATGCATAAGTGAGCTGGAAGACAGAATGGTGGAAATCATTTGCCATGGAACAGGGCAAAGAAAAAAGAATGAAAAGAAATGAGGTCTAAAAGACCTCTGGGACAACATTAAATGCACCAACATTTGCATTATAGGGGCCCCAGAGGGAGAAGAGAGAGAGAAAGGACCAGAGAAAATATTTGAAGAGATAATAGCTGAAAAATTCCCTAACATGGGAAAGGAAGTAGTCACCCAAGTCCAGGAAGTACAGAGAGTCCCAGGCAGGATAAACCGAAGGAAGAACACACTGAGACACATAGTAATCAAACTGACAAAAATTGAAGACAAAATAAAAATATTAAGAGCAACAAGGGAAAAGCAACAAATAACATAAAAGGGAATTTCCATAAGGTTATCAGCTGATTTCTCAGCAGAAACTCTGCAGGCCAGAAGGGAGTGGCAGGATATATTTAAAGTGATGAAAGGGAAAAACCTACAGCCAAGATTACTCTACCCAGCAAGGATCTCATTCAGATTCGATGGAGAAATCAAAAGCTTTACAGACAAGCAAAAGCTAAAAGAATTCAGCATCACCGTACCAGCTTTGCAACAAATGGTAAAGAAACTTCTCTAGGCAGAAAAGAAAAGGCCACAACTAGAAACAAGAAAATTACAAATGGAAATGCTCACTGGTAAAGGCAAACATACAATAAAGGTAGGAAATCATCCACACACAAATATGATATCAAAACCAGCAATCATGAGAAGAGGGAAGTACAAATGCAGGATATTGGAAATGTATTTGAAATTAAAAGACCAGTGACTCAAAACAACCTTGTTTATATATAGACTGCTATATCAAAACCTCATGGTAACCGCAAACCAAAAATCTACAATAGATACATACACACAGAAAGAAAAAGCAATCCAAATACCATTCTAAAGTTAGTCAGCAAATCACAAGAGAAGGGAACAAAAGAGGAATGGAAGAAAAAAGACCTACAAAAACAAATCCAAAACAATTAAAAAAATGGCAATAAGAACATACATATTGATAATTACCTTAAATGTAAATGGATTAAATACCCCAAACAAAAGATGTAGACTGGCTGAATGGATACAAAAACAAGACCCGTATATATACTGTCTACAAGAGAACCACTTCAGATCTAGAGACACACACAGACTGAAAGTGAGGGGATGGAAAAAGGTATTCCATGCAAATGGAAATCAAAATAAAGCTGGAGTAACAATACTCATATCAGGCAAAGTAGACTTTAAAGACTGTCACAGAGACAAAGAAGGACACTACATAATGATCAAGGAATCAATCCAAGAAGAAGATATAACAAGTTTAAATATATATGCACCCAGCGTAGGAGCACCTCAATACATAAGGCAAATACTAGCAGCCATGAAAGGGGAAATCGACAGTAACACAATAACAGTGGGGGACTTTAACACCCCATTTACACCAATGGACAGATTATCCAGACAGAAAATCAACAAGGAAACGCAGGCCTTAAATGACTCATTAGACCAGATGGACTTAATTGATATTTATAGAGCATTCCATCTAAAAGCAGAATCCACATTCTTCTCAAGTGCACATGGAACATTCTCCAGGATGGATCACATGCTAGGCCACAAAGTGAGCCTCAGTAAATTTAAGAAAACAAGTCATATCAAGCATTTTTTCTGACCACAACACTATGAGATGAGAAATCAGCTACAAGAAAAAAACTGTCAAAAACACAGACACGTGGAGGCTAAACAATATGCCGCTAAACAGCCGATGGATTGCTGATGAAAACAAAGAGGAAATCAAAATCACCCAGAGAGAAACGAAAATGAAAGCACGATGATCCAAGACCCACGGGACACAGCAGAAACAGTTCTAACTGGGAAGTTTATAGCAAAAAATCTTACCTCAGGAAAGAAGAAAAATCTCAAAGAAACAACCTAAAGTTACACCTAAAGCAACTAGAGAAACAGGAACAAAACCCCAAGTTAGTAGAAGGAAAGAAATCATAAAGATCAGAGCAGAAATAAATGAAACAGAGATGAAGCAAACAACAGAAAAGATCAACGAAACTAAAAGCTGGTTCTTTGAAAAGACGGCAGCCTCTGTCTTGGGTACTCTTATCTTCTCTTGAGCGTGTACTGTCTCTGCGGCTGAACCACACGAGGACGTCCAGGCAACGAATGAAGGGGCCGATGTGAGGAGGGAAGGAGACCTGCCAGCAAGTGCTGCAGTGAGCTGAGAATGGACCCCCCACCCCCTACCCCCCGCTGAGCCTTGAGATGACATTGGGCCCAGCAAGAGCCTGACTCTGAGCCAGAATCACCCAGCCAAGTCACTGCAGGACTCCTGACCTCAGAGACTGTGAGAGTGTAAGTGTCCATAAGTAACAGATAACGAATACAGCATTCTAATTCATTTTAAAGCACCCACGTACACATGCACACACACTCTGCTGTGCTGGAGAAACAAAATTCAGAGCGCCAATTTACACAACCCTGCAATTCTCAATAAAACCTGGATCCGCAGAAGGTGGAAAGACATGGCGTAAGGCTGTACTCAGAGGTCACCTGGCATCTTAGATTCTGCCAGAAGAAAGGAGGTAGAATCCATTCAAAACTCAGATCTAAAGCAGGGAGCTATTTTTTCCCCACCACGAGAAACCAAACATAATTTTCCCTATCACTGTAGGGTGACAACAAACATTGGGGAAGAACCTAGAGAAATCTGGACAGAAATCTTGTTCTGTGATACAGAGTACTTGGATTAGAATAGAAAGCCACGGCAATCTCCAGTTCAATCAAAATAGAAACGCATTTCCCCAGTAATTAAAAACGAGGAACAGGCATTTCACAAAAAGTATTGGAAAAAGCAACCATTTACCGGAAATACGATAAATACTTAGTCTCTTAGAGTCTATAACCAGAGATTGAAAGGTCTCTTCTCCCCAACCCCCCATAGGGATAAGAACCCTGGGACACAAGAGCAGATGCTGGGGGACAGGGAGGGTGCAGGACACCCAGGAGAGGAGCAGGACCCATCCCTGGCTGAATAAATGGGGAACCCGGACAACTAAGGAGAAAAGAAACCCGTGGACAGGAATTGAGGTGATTCCTCTAAGGTAATGCTTTTCACCAGTTACCTTGGTGAGGGATGGAAAGTGTGTTTCAGATTCCTACTAAATACCCTCCAGGCTTTTGCACAGAATCATGCCAACAGTTAAGTTGGGCATAGACTGGACTTTTAATTTCCAGACTTTCGACCCAGTCATTCTCAGGAAATCCTTTTGTTCTGGTGTGAAAGAAAACCCTCAGGCTTTGTTCCAGGTAGAGCTCAGAGGAGTGGGTGAGCTCCCCAGTCAGGGGTCCCTTCCAGGGTCCAGCTGAAGCCCTGAGGGAAGACAGCCTTCACAAGAACTAAATCTGTCAACACGAGGCAGAGTCATCAACAGGTAATTTCATAAAGTGCCAGGAGGTATCATGTATTGTAGAAAACGATAATCAGAGTCTGGCTGAAGCTGGATCAACAGTGCAGGAAGTCAGGAAAAACGCTAAGTGCAGTGCTGTGCTTGGCATTTTGTGGAAACACCAAAAATGTCAACTGGGGAGACTGAGAAAAACACGAGGGAAGCAGATGCCATTGGAAAAGAAGCGCAGAGAGGCCCAGCACCAGATGAAAGGGCCGTGTGTGCGGCTGGGTGAAATATGAAATGCTGGTAGCTTGTGATGTATGCTGCCTGGAGGAGAATACCCCGTTGTGGGTACAGGAGTCTGTTAGTTGAGGCTGGTTGCAAAACCACTGCACTAAAATGCTTCCCTTTTGCCATTGTTCCCGTTGATCTACTGACAATCTCAAACAAGATGTTTACGAGACGGTGGGCCGGGGACCCAGGGGACAGAGGTTAAAGGAGAGAGGAAGGGGACGGACGTTCTACCTTCTAGAGGAGTTGAGGGTTCCGGCATCCTGGGCTGTGCATTTCTTCTCTTTTGCTCATTTCAGGTGAGACCCAGTCGGCTGTCATTCACCCAAAGGGAAGATGGGGTACCAGGCAAGCAGCCTGAGGCACGGGGCGTCTGGGGCCGTGAGGAGGTGCTGAGGAAGGCGGCTGCCCCAGTTTTCCCCTGGTGGCCGTGGTGATAGGAAGCCCACAATCTGGGCCGACTGCACGTGAGGACAGATTGTATTATCTCAATCCGAATTCATTTATTTTTCCCTAGGTTTTGCTTTACCCACTTTGTCCTTCTTTTGAAATACAAGGAGTTGGGCCAGTCTGCGGTCACGGTCTCATGGAGATTAGGTGATGAAAGAAAGGAGGAAAAAAAAAAAGATAATGATAAACAAGAAATAAACCAAAAACATGCCCCAATCTGGCTTTCAGACGCTCAGAGGAACAGAAATGACATGTGGACAGAATACTGGGGAGGAAGCATGTTTAGGGGCTTTCTTCCCTGCCACCTTCACGACGAAGCAGGGAAGATTTCTTGGTTGTGTCAGACACCACTGGACGTTTTCTCCCAAGAGCTGATCCCCAAACAGAAACCCTCACATCTCTCCAGTCACACCCCCTGCCCCGTCCCCTGACCTACTCGCCGTGGAGGAGTCTGGCCGCAGACCAGGTGCTGGATGCCGACTGGCAACTCCAGCGCCTGCTCTCCTCACCAGTGGTCATTTCAGGCGTGAGACCCAGTTTTGCCACATAAGACGTGACTGGACCGTTTTCCTCACAACCTAGGGTGGTCCCCCCTTTGCCTGTCAAAGCGCCGTGTGTGGGGAAGATGCTCGTAGCCATCCGGCTGCCAGCCTGGAGGAAGCAGCACAGACCACAGCTGGGCAGAGCGGAAGGAGAGAGCCGAGAGCAGGGGAGCCAGGGCGCCTGCCTCCTGGCTGGGAGCTGTCCCGCCTCTGACCTTCTCTTCACATAGTGTTGATGATACATTTCTCTACTGGTTAAGGTAGTGGAGCCTGCTTCTCTGTGCCCCGCAGCCAAAGGCACCCTAGCGGGTACCCTGGCTGGAGGAGAAAGGCAAAGAAGAGAAGTGAAGAGAGAAGAGCTCCTTGCAGTGCCTGGAACAAGGGAACGGGCCTCAGGGACCCCCATGATCGGCAGGCATTTTGCCTCTTTGCCCCCCAGCCTCTGCTCGGGGACCCCTGCACCCAAGGCTGCTAGTCTTTATCATGAACTAGAGCAGCCAGCACGAGCCCTGAGGGCTTCCCACAAGAACTGATGCGTTTCCTTGAGCAGCAACAATGTTACACATGTTAAGACATGCATGTTACATGCAGTATTCGAGACAGATTTTTTTTTTTTCATGCTCTACAGGGTGGAGCTACCTCCAGCTACTGCCTTATCTCTGTCGAGATTTTCGTGCTCTTTGATGCAACTCTGAAAGGCATTCCCAGTACAGCAGGGTCCGTCACCACAGCCTCTTTTTTTTTGTGGTACGCGGGCCTCTCACTGTTGTGGCCTCTCCCGTTGCGGAGCACAGGATCCGGACGCGCAGGCTCAGCGGCCATGGCTCACGGGTCCAGCTGCTCCGCGGCATGTGGGATCTTCCCGGACCGGGGCACGAACCTGTGTCCCCTGCATTGGCAGGCGGACTCTCAACCACTGCGCCACCAGGGAAGCCCACCACAGCCTCTTTGATAGCAACCTAACTAGTCACCAGAAACCTCGGCTTGCCCCTAGCTCTCCCTAATTTCATCCTTTGGGCTCTGCTGCCTGGCATTCCTTGGACTTGCTTCCGCCACGTTCCATGTGCTCGTCTGTGCTGATGGCTGTCCATCTCCTGATACCACCTTCTGTATCTGGAAACAGACCTCAGATGGCCTCATGGTTTGCCTCCCTCCTTGGGTGACAGATGCAGGCCAGATGGCTGTGATCCTGAGCCTCTGCCGGGTGCTTGATTGACACAGAGACGGGTCATCTAAAGGCCGTTTCCCAATTTGCCGAATCTTCCACTCTTTTTTTTTTTTTTTGCATTACGCGGGCCTCTCACTGTTGTGGCCTCTCCCGTTGTGGAGCACAGGCTCCGGACGCGCAGGCTCAGTGGCCATGGCTCACGGGCCCAGCCGCTCCGCGGCATGTGGGATCCTCCCAGACTGGGGCACTAACCCGTGTCCCCTGCATTGGCAGGCGGACTCTCAACCACTGCGCCACCAGGGAAGCCCCGAATCTTCCACTCTTTGAAGACAATGCAGCTCAAAGGTTTGGCAGCTGAGGTTGGGAGAAGGAGGGGTGGGCCAGTGGCAAAGTCGAATGGTTTCTAAGGGAGGGGGATCTGGCCAACTGAAGATGGAAGAGCAACAGTGCGAAAAAGGAGAAATGAAAGATGCTTAAAGGGAAACTGATACGACATCTGAGGGCGCAGCTTTCAACGTGTCCTCCAGGAGGGCTGGGAAATCAGATGGTCTGGGTGTGCACCAAGGCTGCCCTGCTCACGGCTTAGATCTGGGCAGCTCTCAGCTCCCTCATTCACAAGATGGGGATCACGACTTGCCTCCCTCATAGGGTTATTGGAAGAATTAAATGAAATCATCGAAGTAAAGCATTCAGAACAGTGCCAGCCAATAACTGTTACTTTCATCATTATTATTCTTATATATTAAAATACAAATATTTTTAAGCCACCTAATTTATTTTTAAAATGAAAATTGTACATATTTAAAGTGTACACCATGATGACTTGATATACATATACATATAGTGAAATGAAATTGTGGTATAAGTTATACAATGGAGTATTACTCATCCTTGAAAAAGAAAGATATCCTGCCATTTGCAACAAGATGGATGAACGTGGAGGCCATTATGCCAATTGAAATAAGCCAGACACAGAAGGCTACAAAATGCAAGATCACACACTCATTATATATGGAATCTAAAAAAGTCATATCCTACCTAAATTCTGAGATTGTATGAAGAGGCTTAAATACTATTGATTGACTAGTGGAACATTTCTCTCTCTTATTATGAGATTTATAAACTAAAACTACTATTCATATCATATTGGTCAAAATCAGTTTGCTATGGCAGGCAACACCACCCTAGTCCCTTAGAGTTTACTTTCTTCCTTTTGCTCTTTGTAAATTTCTGGTGACAGCATCTGCCTGTTACTGTCCACTTCTCTGGTACACATGGATGTGGAATTTAAAATTGTGTCCTTTAAAATGTAACATGTAAATTTCATCAAAAATGATAGCAAATAAAAACAACATGCAATACTTAATAACCTTTTGTAAGAGTCATTAAATTATAACAATAATACCATCTGTAGTAAAGGCTATCAGATTTGGGAAGAATCATTAAAATTTACAGATTAACCTTAAATTTCTTTAGTTTTCCTATTATGGTGTCTTTTAGTTAACAGGCTCATTATTTTCCAAATGTAAGTTAGTTATTAACCTCAAGGCCAGTCTGAATTTCTATTTTTCTCTCTGCTATTCATCCACTCTCCCTGAGCTGTTAATGGGCATTGAAATGCCTAAAATATGTAAAGGGAAAACAGAAGTAGAAAAAAAAGAGCCCCAGAAGCGAATGAGCAAATAGATCCAGAATAATTGGGAGTTGGATGCAGTATTATATATTATTTTCTATGGGTAATAAGTGGATTTTAGAAATACTTAAAACATATAGAGGCACTATATATAAAAATGTATAAATTGAAGTCTACATTTATTTGATAGCTACTTCAGTTTTCTTTTTCTATAAAAAGTGAATTTCTGTTTTCCCAACATCTAACCATGAGGTAAATCAGAGGTCAAGGTTCTGGGCTACTGTACGGAGCAAGGAGTCAGGAGTCATGGTCTCTTGCGGGTGGGCGGCCAACAAAGCTACTTCAACAGGACAGCAGTTGGCCTCCTGTCACTTGGGGGACTCAGAACCAATTCAGACAGGTATCAACCAGGGAAAAGCAATGCCCCTCTAACCAAAGAGAACTGCACTTGTACGAGATGAGGTAGAAAATGCATGGCAGGAGACCTTTCCAATTTGTGGTTTGGAAGAGAACAGGACTTCTGTTTCTATTTGTCTGACCTCTGAGACATCTTTGCAGTAACTGAAAAGAGTGTGATGGATAGTGCTGACTCTAGGAGTCTTTGAAAAATGCTTCCCCTCTGGCCAAACATACAAGTAGAATTCATTTTCCATATTCAGAATCTGGATTGTCTGACTTTTATATTTAGATGTGCTCAGCCAACCGTAAGGACCTCACAGCACGGAAGCGATGCTTTCTGAAGCCCACGTTGGAAGGGTAAGGACCCGCTGTGGCAATACATGCGTTTCCAGTGCGTGTGGACCCAGGGCGAGGGTTGGAGCTGTGTGCACCCCCGGGGATGCTATGCTGTGAGTTTGCAGGGGCTCCGGTATGGGCTGAATGGCATCCCGACAAATTCCATGTGCTGAAGTCCCGGCCCTCAGTCCCTGAGAATTCAGAGACAGGGTCTTGAAAGAGATAATGAAGTTAAAATGAGGTCATCTGAGTGGGTTCTAATCCAGTATGACTGGTGTCCTTATAAGAGGAGGAAATCTGGACACAGACATGCACAGAGGGAAGAAGTGGAGACACAGGGAGAAGGTGGCCGTCTGTGACCCAAGGAGATCTCAGACTTGTAGCCTCCGGAACTGTGAGAAAATAAGTTTCTGTTGCTTAAGCCACCCCGTCTGTGGTACTTTGTTATGGCAGCCCTGGAGCCTAATACAGTTCTATTCGTAGTAGGAGCTGTCAAACCTCATTAGACAGTCCACGTCTACCCTCGGTGAAGGCTAGTCCCCGGCACCGAGACCAGGAGGAACGCCACCTAAGGATAGGGGTTTGGTGGCCACCAGTTAGACCAAGGGCCCCCAGAGTGAGGGAGAGGAAAAGGGCAGTGTCTGAGAGGAGGACCTGATTTTTTAATAGAAAATCCTCTTCTACCTTTTTATCACAAAAGCTTTACATGTTCATTGTAGAAATAATAGGAAATACAGATGAACAACATGAAGAAACAAAATATAACTCTGATCTTACCTCTTGGAGGTAACTGTTCATTCATTGTTATAAATCTTTCCAGAACTTTTACTATAAATATATGAATTTACACACACATCCACACACAGCCAAGATGGAATAATTTACTTTTTGTGGTCCTTTATCTATTTCAATAATTTTAGACTTATAGCATCTTTTCTAATGTCTGCTACTTCATTATATCGACTGTATCCTAGAAATGGAATTGGTGGGTGGGAGGCGTCCAAGCTTAGGCAGATGTAAAGGCCTCTTGATATCTGTTGCCAACTTGCCTTCCAGAAATCATGTGTCCATTTATATCTGGCAAGTCTATTTTGAGTGCTACACAAGCCTTGTAACTGCTAACTCTTGACTCAGCTGTTCATGGGCTTTCAGCCAATTCCTAGGGAGGAGAGTGCGGAGACCAGAGGACACTGAGATCTGTGCCGCCAGTGACTCGGGACACTGGGGGCTTGGTGTAGGGCCGGGAGGGGTGTCCAGTGCTGGGGGGAGCACTTCCCACCTTAGCACAGCGGCAGGAGGAGGGCACCTGGCGGGTCAAGTGTGCAGCCCAGATGGCAGCTGCGAGCTCCGCCAGGAGGGCCTGTGCCGGGTCAGCCACTGGGCGCTGCTGGGAGAGCCCGACGTTCCCGGGTGTGAAGTGTGAGGAGGGAACTCCGGGGGCATCCCCGAGAGCGGGGGGCGGCCCCACGAGCTCTGAATGGGCTGGGAGGGCCGGGGGCCGAGGGAGCCTGAGGTCACTGTGGGCCCGGGTTGTTAATTTTATCCCGCTGCCTGGGAGAACGCAGGTTCTGCTCGGGAGTGCACACAGCGGGGCTGACGGCCTTTGCGGGCTTTTCCGTGTTAATGGAAGATGCGATTGACTTTGGTTCTTTGCCCAGGATAAGAGATCCTGGGGGGCGTTCTTAAAAGGAAAGCCAAGCTAATCTTAAATGAAGAACAAAATGTTTTACTTCATAAACCTTGAAATCATATGGCACTCAATAAAACGTGTTGGCAAGTAAGCTTCTGCCACAAAATCTGATAAATAAAATAGGTTAATGCCTCTCAGAAGAAGAACCTGAATTCCACTTATCATTAGATAAGAACTTTCAGTGAGAACCTCTCTAACAAAGATGAGCAATGGGCTCTGATTTAGGGGAGAACAGAGCCTAGCAGAAAAGGAACCGCATCCTCACTGGGTCCAGAAAGGCTCCGGCCCCTTCTCCCTGTGTCTCAAGGTTCCCGAGCACCTGGCCATCTTTGGGCCTTTGCAGGTCAGACACGTCCTGTGCGTCTCAAGCACAGTCCTGTTGACCTGATACGCACCTCGCCTGAGAAATAACGATATGCTGGAGATATGAGTGAAGAATTAACAACACTGTGTCTGACTTCCCTGAAACATAGACTTAGCTGTCAAAGTTGCTTCCAAAAGTAAACTTCTGTACACTCGCCCAAAGCAGGGAATAAACTTCCAAGAAAACAAACAGTTCTTCCCCTGGGGTTGAATCCTTCCTTCTGCGATTGGCACCGGAGAGAATTAACCACTCATCATCTCGAGCGTACAGTGAAACGGTTACGGAGAAAAGGGCTTACCATCTGCCACCGGCTTGGGCTGGGAGCTCTTGAGCCGCAGCGAGGGCCGGAAGCGGGTGCGGTCGTTGAAGCTCCAGCTCTTCTGCACTTTGGTGGGGCTGCCCTCGGTGGTGATGTCCGTGCTGGGGGACCGCCTGTCGCCCAGCGAGGCCTGCCTGCTCTTGACGCTCTGGCCCCGCGGGCTCGCCATGCGTACGCGCTCCTTGAAGCTGAGCTTCTGGCTGCGGGCGGAGCACAGGGCAGCGTTAGCACGTTTCGGGCAGTGCCGTCCACCCACGTGGGTAAATGCTCGGATGAAACTGCATACGACCATGTACTTCAATACACAGAATGTTCTTAGCAAGTAGGGGCACAGCGATACAGTTTTCCCTTATTGCAAATTTAAGCTTTATTGAACCTCTCTGTTTGCATTCAAGTCCGTCTCATTCCACAGTTTTGCACACCCTTCCTGGATTCAACGAAGCCTGAGACCAAGCACAGCGGTTTGTGCACAATGACACTGGAAAGACCAGAGAACTGGTTTGGTGTTCGCCTTAGAAACAGATTTTAGATTTAACCTCAACTTTTGAGACCTAAAAAAAAAGGTTTTGTTTTTTTGTTTTTTTCTGCGGGGGGGAGCATATCTCTTTGTAATTTCTAAAACATTTGTACGGGAAAATGGGGATGACAGTTACACATGCACATGTATCTACAGGCTGCATGCATTTTATACTCCAGGCAAGATTACGATTTCCGGATCCATGCAGTCTCAGAGCGGCTGGCGGCACTGCAAACAATATTAAACATACGACACTTAACACCACGTTCATTCTGGTGAGACAAAAACCACACAAGGTAGAACGAACACAGCTTATAATGAACGAGATGACTGACTGATGGAATGAGATGCTGTGTTCACCAGCAGTTTCCTGATATTCGACAGGTTATTGATTTGCTTGGCAGCTCCTGGTAAATTATATTTGTTCACGTTCAGTTCTCAGACACCAGCTAGGCCTGAACTGAGGTTGGTTGATAAAGGAAGTGTTAACAAGGCAGCAAAACACAGAGTGCACCTCCGGGCCCTCCTGAGCACGGGTCGGGCGTGAAGGGCCGGGAAGGGCAGACTGCAATCAGAGACCTGGATTTGGAGGCCTGGCCTCTAGCTTGGAGATAAAAATAGCAACATAGCTGAGGGACTTTTGTGGGCATCAGATGAACTGTATGAAGCTTTGTGGACCCAGTCTGTTTGTGTTCTTGTTCATTTATAAACTACTGTGCTATTCATTAGAAAGTGACGCCATGGGGGGAGGGATAAATTGGGATATTACCATACACACACTACTATATGTGGAGCCCTACGTCAAGGACACCCTACATCAAGGACATAGGACAAAAACTCCAGAATTAACCGAGCCCCCATAGCAACTGTTGCCACGGTCTCTCCTAATCTAAACTGGACAGCACCCACCCCACCCCGACTCCATACTAGGCAAAATATTCACCATGTAGTAACCTTGTATCCTCCTGACCAATCACCTAATGCCATCCTGCCAGCAGGGATTTTCTTTGTCCTGAGGCTATGAAGGTTGGCTACTAGCCCACAGGTCGGCTCTCCCTGGTCTCTCAGGGAGTGGGCCCGCTGGATTCGCAGCGCCCCTCACCATCTCTGCTGTTTGTTCTCAATAAACTCACTCTTTTCTAAAATTCTTCAGGTCTGGACATTCTTCTTCCAACCCGCGCTCGGACCACGACATTTTGGTGGCCTGTACGGGGACATCTCCTCCCCCACCTCCTCTCCTCATTCCTTGGGACCTCTGTGAACAGGCAAGCTTCCGTGAAAGCAACAGAGGAACTCTGGCCAGGGCCACACCCTGGTGTGTTCCGAAGGCTCCACGGCTCGCTTTGCCCCAGTAACTGCCGCCCAGAACGGGTGAGGGTCCCTCTGTCTTCCTCCTGACTGCGGACGAGGCCGATTGATATTATGCGGGCACAGGTCAGGCATTTAAAAGCCATCAGGGCGCTTGCCGCTTTAAGACTCCCGTGAAAGGATAAGGGGGTCAGGGAACAGACCAGGCTGTTAGCGCATCTGTCCCCAGCAAGACAACTTCCGTGCACCGTGAGGCACGTATTGGTTCAAGCAGAACGCTGAGCCCCCTCCCCTTGGCCGCCGCCTTCCCGGCAGGACTACAAGGCCGATTCCTCAGCCTGTCTTCTCTGTTACACTTTCACCTTTTTCTCCGTCCAGATTGACTTACAGGAGCCTAAGTGTTGCCTCTGAGCCATCCCAGGAGTGCTTTTCACATTTCAGGGCATCGCCAAGCGGTGAGTCACCCGGTGGGTCCCGGGAATCTCTCTGTCTTTTCTTTCTTCCCTGCCCGAGTCGCATGGTGCCTCAGTCGCACGCTTACGGTCAGACGCGATTGTTGGGACAGTCGGCCCATTTTGTGCCTTAGTCACATGGAGAGCTCACCGGGACAAAGGGGACGCCTCTCTGTCAGCTGGTGACTCTCAGTACCCCCTTTCTATGGCGTACAGGCTAAGAATGGGTTCTGCTATGTCTCGGGAGCCTCCCTCAGACTCACCCATCGGCTGTATCCTCAGAAACGGGAAAAATTTGACCCTGAAAATCTCAAATAGAAGAGGCTCATTTTCTTTTGTAACACGGCTTGGCCCCAGTATAAACTGGGGGACTGAGAACAGTGGCCTCCTAATGGCACACTAAATTATAACACGATCCTCCAACTTGATCTCTTTTGGCGGAAACAAGGAGAGGACTCAGAGGTTCCTTACGTCCAGACCTTTATGGCCCGTAGTCAGCATCCGGAGCCGAGGGACTCATGCCACACGTGTCTTTCTGTTGCCGCCTTATCCCCCTGGCCCCCCCGTCTCCCTCTCCAGCAGATCTCTTAGATGACCCTCTACTCGACCTCTCCTGTCCCCCGCCCCATGAACCCCCTGCTTCAGCCCCCGACTCCATCTCAACCCACAGCTCCCCATCAGCCACCCCCTTATCAGGGCGAAAGCCCCTCTCCCCTCCCCACACAAGATCCAGGCCTGCCCAACGCCAGGAAGTAGCAAATGGAGACATGGGCACTATTAGAGTCCATGTTCCCTTTCCCATCTCTGACATTTCCCAAATTCAAAACAAGTTAGGTTCCTTCAGTCAGGAAGGCCACAGTATTCTTTAGACTCCAGAGAAAACTGGTTAAGATAAAAATTTTTTGATATTGCAAAAGGGGTTTCTTTTTGCATGTGCAGTTAGAAAAGCTAGTCTGGGGCTTCCCTGGTGGCGCAGTGGCTGAGAGTCCACCTGCCAATGCAGGGCACACGGGTTCATGCCCCGGTCTGGGAAGATCCCACATGCCGCAGAGCGGCTGGGCCCGTGAGCCATGGCCGCTGAGCCTGCGCGTCCGGAGCCTGTGCTCCGCAATGGGAGAGGCCACAACAGTGAGAGGCCCGCATACCACAAAAACAAAAAAAAAAAAAAAAAAGAAAAAGCTAGTCTGTTGAAATAGTTTTTTCAGAATCCTGACCCTGAGAGAACAAAAATATGCCTAGGAAAAAGTCTGAAGTCAACTCTTATCATGTCCTTGAGCTACAAACAGCCCACTTTGCCTGAGACTTCAGCCTTGGGTTAATTAGTAGAACTTCAAGCCAAGGGGGAAAAAAAAAAGAGGCAAAGAGACATTTTAAATCTCAAGTGGAAACTATGAGATCTCTGACGGCCTGGATATATGTTTATGTCTCAGTATGTGTCTGTGTCTTTGGATAATATTGCTGAGGTTAATTTGTAAATGAGCTCCATTTAATTGGCTTAAAAGAAAAGTAAGCACTTACAAAATAAAACAATTCTAAAACAAGAAAAATTAAGCTAAATTTCAGGTTCACGTGAACTGGGAAATAGTCAATATTAAATTAATACCTGGTGTTAATGTTTTTGTTTGCTGATCTAATTAATATAGACATGTCTTGAGCCATCAACATTAAGTATAATACTTTTATTGTGACTAGCTTTAATATAAACTAAATAAGATCTTATTATATCTGTTGCAAATTTGTCAGCAATGAAAATAACTCAATGTGAAGAAACTTTTTTTTTTTTTTTTTTGCAGTATGCGGGCCTCTCACTGTTGTGGCCTCTCCCATTGCGGAGCACAGGCTCCGGACGCGCAGGCTCAGCGGCCATGGCTCACGGGCCCAGCCACTCCGCGGCATGTGGGATCTTCCCGGACCGGGGCACCAACCCGTGTCCCCTGCATCGGTAGGTGGACTCTCAACCACTGCGCCACCAGGGAAGCCCAATGTAAAGAAACTTTTAAGAAAAGAAAATACAAATAAGATAAGAGTTTTGGGTGAACCTTTTAGGAATAATTATGTTTTAGAAATGTCTACTTAAGAATAATCTCTCCAGATATTCGACAACTTAAAACATTTAGAGTTGTGCTAAATTAAGTGAAAGGATGGAAGTTTATTAAATAACTAGGCCATTTCCAAATAAAATAAGATACTGAAACATTAATTACTGAACATTGGCTTCCTTTTACAGAGAAACAAAAGGTTTGGAACTATTAAAAAAATGTGTTTGGTGCCACACTGAGATATTTTCTATAAGAAAGCACATTCTTAAAAACTTATTATTTGGATGTATGTTTACCAATCTACAGAGTGCTGACATAAAGGACAGTTCATGGTTGCTTAAGGAAAGTAGGATGTATGTTTTTAGTAAAAAAAGGTATGAGGAATGGAATTACATTGTATTAAGAAAAAAGGAAGTAGGTCTAATTTAGAGTTGACTGCTCCTGAATGGAAAAATAAAGTGAGAGATACAGAAAGTAATAGAAAGTTTTGTGAAAAGTGGCCCCTGAGGAAAGAGTTTTATGCATGGTCAGGACTGACTAAGTTTATAATGAATTTAATTAAGTAAATGAATTTTAGAAGTAAACTGGTGCAAAACTTGAATTTGGCTTTTCTTTCTGTTAAGAGGACAAGTTTTCTTAAAATGTGGAACTGCCTCTGATAACAGATTTTAAATTTCTTTACCTCTTAAGTGATCTGTTCTGTACTTGCCTTTGAAATCTTTTATTGTTACCTTGGCTAAGTAAATAACTATTGCTTCCTTAAGTGCTGTGTTCCACAACAGTAACCAAGTTACTTTGTTAATTTTATTGTGATCAGATTTTAAACGTGCCTTCTTACCATGCCTTCATAAGTCTTTTGTCATTATAGACACTTACAGTTTCACTCTAATGCCTTTGCAAAAATGCTTCCTCTTCAAGAAGATTTATAAAAAGGACTTTTGAATAAATACAAGTTTCTGACTTTCAGACTATAATGCCAAACTTGGTAAGAAATTGAAGAATTCGAATGAAAAACCTGATGGCTTCATAAAGCTGTTAACAAAAAGGATTAATTAGCAAGGACTGAATGAACTGGTAAATGTGGTTATAATTTTCTATAATTATAGAAAATTTGCATTCTATCTGAAAAATTACTGGTTTGAATCTCTGTTTTCCAGGTGTAAGGAAAACCTTCCCCTCAAACAAATTCTGACTTACGGTAATTTGGTAAATTATACCTTTGTGAGCAAAATTGAAACATTTACCTCTTGCCTCTGTCTGCTTCCTCCAGAGATGGGAAACTCTTAGGTTCCCAGCAGCTTTATCAGATAAATTAGGAAGGCTACCTCACTAACAGGTACAGAGATCTCAAGGTATTTTGGGAACCTTGAAAAGGGAGTTATTCCCCTAGATCTGGTAAGCGAAATCTGTGACAGGCCCTTGGTGTGAATTTCCTAGCCCTGAGAGGTCTTTTAAAAGTTCAGTCTGAGACTCCTTATAAAAATTTCTGCATACAGAAAGCCTATATGATCAGTTATATAAATCATCAGGCCAAGCTTAGTGAGACCAGGCTGAAATATCGTTCTCTCTCTGTTAAGAGAACAAAGTTTTCTTGGAATGTTGCTTTTAATAACAGACTATGTAAATTTCTTTGCCTTTAAGCAATTTGTATTTACTTTTAAAATCTTTTGTTACTTTGGTAAATAAATATTATTTCACAATGATCTATGAAGATCTTGGCACACATAGATAAAGTTCATTCTGCTTCTACAAATATCAACCCCTCACTGCCAGACTTTTGCCATCCTGATGTCCTTAAAACATGGCAACAGTCTATTCCTAAACCAGGGAATTTAAAATGGGTAAACAATAGCTGTCAATCAGTCAGGGCTATGGAAAATCCAAGAGGGCTGCTTGGCTTTTTCCAGCTCCCTGACAAACCTCGTTTTTCATTTGATGGGGTAAAGCCTTCCCTGGCTGCAGGGTTAATGCCCTCACAATGAGAAAAAAAAATTACGTTTCACTGAACATTAAATTCTAGTTTTGTTAGTTAAGGTCTGTGTTACCGAGACTCACTTCTCAGATAGTTCCTTGATGTTATGTTATATTGCTAAAAAGTTTAATTGAATTATTAAAGGACACTCTAGTTTGTTTCTAAAGCTTATCTCAGTAATCTATTTTCGGATGAAGATCAGATGCCCCAGACCTACAATCAGGGGATTATGCATACTGGAAAAGACATAATTTAAAGGACTGTCTGCAAGTTGGATGGATGGGGACCCGTTTTGGGCTGGCTAAATGGCTTTCTTTGTAACTATACCCTCAATTTTAATCAGACTAGCCTGGAGTGGGGTCTCTGGTCAGAGGAGGATGAATATGATGTATTGCATGAAGGTAATTTCACTTTATGTTGGGGAAATTCAAGGAAAAATGCGACCAAGAAATATATTAATGAAGACCATATCCCCATAAATAGCTTGGCACTGGGAACTAAATATGTGGGGATTGGTGTGACTACCAGATGCTTACTTAGTTTAACCTCCCGACAAGACTCTCCTCCAAAATATAACATAATTCAACTAACATTCAGGAATTTGTTATGCCAATCCCCCGATCACACTCATAATCAGTCAGAGCCCGGATTCTCCCCTTTATGTATAGATGATTACTTCCTTGGAGTTTGGCCTTCCCAATCTAATCCTAGGCCATGGGACCCCAGTCTATTTCCAGAGGAAAACTCCCAAAAGGTCAGGGCCTGGCTCCGGGGACCCACACGGGGGTACCCTTGAGGGGCACCGGATTTTCATCTCTATGCAGTAACGGGGTCTATCTGGATCTTCCCACACTTTGAAGGGGCCCCTGCACAATGACTGCTGTGGTCCCAGAGGCGACCATTATGACTACAAAGGATTTAGCTTCCTCAGGAGGGGCTCCCAACTTGGGTCCTTCCTCGAGGAGGCCTTAAGACCTGTCCCAGAGAGACAAAAACGAGCCACGGGTTGGGGGGGAGGGGGATGTTTATGATAATCCAGTTCTTGACCAGCCCGAAATAATATGCAGCATCTTCAGAGGGCTCTCCTGGTTTGCAGGCGTACCCCTCTTAGGGAGGAGTGTTCTCCATTTCACCATCACGGTCCAGGAACCTTGGAAGGCTGAGGTACTAAGGAACAGCAGTCAGCCCCAGGCTCTCCGGCCGAGGGGGTTTTACAAAACAGGCGGGCCCTTAGTGTTATAACAGCTGAGGGGGGGGGGGGTGTCTGTGCCCTACTAAACCAGACAGGCTGCTTCTATATTAATACCTCCGGCCAGGCTGAAGAGGACCTTCAGATTCTAAAGAAAAACATCAAATTAATAGAAGATTTAAAAGGGCCCCAGCTGGCTTTCCAGCCTCCTCTCCTCTCTGGGGATCCAGATATGGACGTGGCTATTGCCCTTGTTGGGACCATTAATCCTGATAGCCTCTGTTTTGTTGCTTGGCCCCTGTATTATTAACACATTATCTAAGTTCGTCTCCCGACAGGTTCAAAAGATTCAATTCCAGATGGTGCTACAACAAGGATACCAGCCAGTTGGCACAAGGACTACGTTGGAACAAGCCGCCTTATCATTCCACGGACTCTCATCTCCCTCTGTAAATACACCCTGACAGAGAGCGGGCACTGGGCCTCAGGGCCCCATGACGCCCCGGCCAGCAGGAAGAAGCTAGGAACGGTCATCACCCCTTTCCCCAGTGACCTGGGCTCCTATGGCCCGAGATGGGGATAGGCAGATAGTTACTCATGAGCAGGGTGTTAAGGGGCCAAAGATTTGGCCCACAAATAAAAAGATGGGAGAATGTAGAGCCCTGCATCAAGGACACCCTACATCAAGGACATAGGACAAAAACGACGGAATTAACCGAGCCCCCATAGCAACTCTTGCCATGGTCTCTCTTAATCTAAACTGGACAGCACCCACCCCACCCCGACTCCATACTAGGCAAAATATTCACCATGTAGTAACCTTGTATCCTCCTGACCAGTCACCTAATGCCATCCTGCCAGCAGGGATTTTCTTTGTCCTGAGGCTCTAAAGGTTGGCTACTAGCCCACAAAGGGGGTCGGCTCTCCCTGGTCTCTCAGGGAGTGGGCCCGCGGGATTCGCAGCGCCCCTCACCATCTCTGCTGTTTGTTCTCAATAAGCTCACTCTCTTCTAAAATACCTCATGTCTGGAAATTCTTTTTCCAACCCGTGCTCGGACCACAACACTATACATGAAATAGACAGCTAATAAGAACCTACTGTACAGCACAGGGAACTCTACTCAATACTCTGTAATAACCTATATCGGAAAAGAATCTAAAAGAGTGGATATATGTATAGGTATAACTGATTCACTCTGCTGTACACCTGAAACTAACACAACATCGTAAATCAACTCTACTCCAACAAAAATATTTAAAAATCCACTTCCATTTTTATGCCAAAAAAATAGTGATGCTGCTACAGAGTGAGGGGCCCAGGGTTCTCCAGGCCTGAAGCAGTGGACAGGAAGGGTCTGAGGCCCACAGTCTGGCTGCAGCCTTTGTGGGACGTGGAGGCAGCATTCTCACAGATACGGATTATCCGAGACCAAGTGGAGGCCCTTTCTCTTCCACTTTCCGCCACGTCCACTGTCCCCAACTGCAGTGTGCAAACAGCAGATGTGTTGAGTGGATCTGTGCTGTGTCGGTAACAAGAACAGTAACGCTGATTCTTCCATGCCTAGTTGCTTAACAAATGATGTTCTAAAAAGACACCACGTTGTGTGTGTGTTTACGTGAAAACACATCAAACAATGAACTGTGCTGGTCAGCAGGTCCTGGTAATGATATAAACACTCTGGCCATGCAGCTGACAGCTCCGATCCGAAGGGCAGACACAGCTGAGCGGCCAGACTGAAGGCACATGCAGAGAGCAGGCAGGCGGGTTGACACGGGAGTCAGCAGTTCAGGGCTCTTAAGACAATCCCATCAGGCAAGGCTTTCTCTGTACTTGACCAATGTGTGATTACATGGTGGATTCACTCAGCAATAGCAATAATAACATCGTAATGCTGCATCTTCTTATTCCCAGGCTAGGTTCTCCATGTCATCCAAAACTCACAACATCTAAACAAATCCTCAAAGGGATGGTGCTCAAAGTGTCTACTCTTTTCAAGCTTGTTTTTTTAATAGTAAAAATTTCAAACCTCTTTTCAGTTTCGGCCAATCTGTTCCATCATTTAAATTTATGATGATCTGGTTCAGGAACACACCACTGCACCTTTATTTAGAATAACGAATGGCTTGTCAACAGAGCTGCCATTACAAGTGTTCTCACTATACTTTATCTAATCCATTACCTTTTCTGGAACTAACAGATGCTAATTACTATAGAAGGTTGGGTTTAGTTAATATCAAATTATTTCTCAAGCTTTCAAGATATCTCTCTTTCCTTTGCCAACTGAATGAAGAGGAAACTGATAAAAACATCATAAAACCATTTAACATGAAATTTAGTTTTCGCTCTTTAAAAATTTCAATTGCTAAAAAAGTAAAAAAATCTAAAATAGGTATCAGCATTAAATCCACCATGGTTTATTTACAGTAACAAAATATTTAAAAACAATTGCTCCTATAAGAATATTTTTAAAAATTGCCCCTATAAAACATTTAATATTGTCTTTAAGAATTAATGGAAAGTGGAAATAATATTATTTTCTGAATATTAGTACGATTTAAGGCACTTAAGTTGATATAAATGAGTTCCAGGTGCCTCTTCCCCTTTTGTCCTTCTAAAGTACATGAATGTTTGCCAATGTCTAATGTTAAAAAAATTCTCCAGAACTATTTTAAAGTGAACTCAACATAGTACACACTAAATTAGAAAGAAAAAAGATGTAATGTTTTCAGTCTTTGTTCTGACATAATTGTATGACAGTTAAGAATAACATCCTAATCCAGAACTTTTTAGCCAAACAAAATTTCCTTTTCCAAGGCAAAGATCTGTTCTTGTGTCCTCCTACAAAAACGTCACTTTCATTTATGTTTCTAGTTCGCTTCCCCTTTGGAAATCAACAGAGTATCTTGATTAGATGACTATTAAACGGACTAGGTGGCTGTTACTGAAAACACACATTGATTACAAATATAGACTCTTCACGAGTCCACTGAAGTTTTCATTATTTTTTGGCTTTTTTCTGTGATACCTATGAACATGATTTTTGAGGAAGGTTTACATAACAGTGTTTTTAGGCAGATTGCGAAAGATTATCCCTAAGAGACAACAAAGAGGTCTCTCTTTGGAGAAAGTAACCAAAAGGTTGCTGTGGTCATTGATGGTGTGCAGCCCCTTGTCAAGTTCAAACGGCTGGGAAGCAGCCGACCCCTGGATGATCCCTGCCAGGGACTGGGCGGCATCATGACATCCTCATGGGAATCCTCTCGGACTCAGAACCCTGGAGTTACTGGTACGCTTAATTAGGGCTTTAGCCCTTCACAGGATTAGCATCCTACAAATTCTCGCCTCTGGCACAATATGCCTATGGAACCAGGACAACCCAGTGCGTGCACAGCGCAGCATCGTCCCACCACCAGGAGGCGCTGCGCGGACCTGCCTGTTTGTCCCCAGGGCTGAGAGGGTCCAAGCAGGCAACAGGCAGCAGGGGAATTACGAGCGGGTTGGAAACCTCATTCAAGAGTCCTTAGAAGAGTGAGTCTGAGCAGGGCTCAGTAGGGTGGCAGAGTAACCTGGTCATGCACCTGAGGTTAGTTGGCATTCTCAGATCTCATGTCAGTAGCCGGGATGCTGGTACCTCTGCTTCCATGAGGTGTGTATTCTGAAGAGCTTCTGCTTATGACTACAGACCTTACTAGGAGTGAGGAGACACAGCAGCAGTTACTAGGTGGTCACCACCAGGAAAGTGCTCAGGGGTTTGTGGTCTTTCTTGAAAAACAAAGCCATTTGGCTTCATTGTTTCTCATATGTTAGTACAAGGACTAGTTAAACACTAAGGACAAACTGTGTAGTTTAATTGTGCTGCTCAAAACAGATCCAGTGCTCTTAATGGTTAAGTAGAAATAATCAGATTTGACATAGGCATTCCAAACGATGGTAGTCTATGTCTTAGCATCTGTTTCACACGAAAATAAGAATAGAAATATTTTAGGATATAGCAACCTTTGTAGTAAATAACAATGCAACATAGTATAAATGATGGAGGAGTAAAATATTCCAGAACTTTTAAAGATAAATACTTATAGGAATCAATGAAATAAATAACATTAATTGCTTTGAAATTAAAAAAATTCTTGATTTGTATGAAGCCTGCACTTGTAGTTAAGATACATAACCGGTTGTAAGAACGCATGTGCCAAAAGACAGAAGAAAATATTCTAGGTTGGATATAAGAAGAAAAGCATTTTTCTTGTATTAAGTCTTACTATGTGTTTTTAAAAGACTAAATCCTTTCCCTCTATCAATAAAGGTGAACAGAAGGAGAGACCATTAAAAAAAAATGTTTTTGAAACAACCTAGCCTTTTGCCAATAAGGATACAAGCTGACTACACTGAGAAAAGAGAAACGGTCTTGTCTTACTGAGTTTAGTTTAACAACACATGTAGATCATTCACTGTACACAGAAGAAAGAAAATGTAAACAGTGGAAAATAAATGCAGAAGAAATATGAGCACACAGTGTTTTCCATCCGTGTTCTAGATTCTCTCCCAAAACTCACACTTCTCAGAACCTAATAAAGGCAAGCACGCAGGGGCAGTTCCGGCAAAGCACCTGGTGGATCACAGCACAGGATGAAATGTAATGAAAGAGTATCACTTATGCTTTAACTTTTAAGATACCCATCTTTGTAACAGCCTCACAAGTACCTGTTAAAGCAACTTCAGAGAGTCCTACTAGGAAGTCCAGCAGGGTTCTCTTAGTGCCTCATAAAGTGCTTTAAGGCAGTTTAACTACGAAGCAGGCACATAGCCACCAAGTGTTGATTAAGGAGACAGAGTAAAGCAGAAGCAATGAGATTTACAGATAATCCCCAAATCTCTGATGTATGATCTATACCTGTAGCAATAAAAACTTAACAGGTAGGAAGAAGTAAAAGCTTTCTTGTACCATCGTGATGACTAACAACCTAATCAACCTTGTCAAGGAGAAAGAGAAAAAGGTGAGGATACTGGCTGAATCCAGCTGGATGGGTTTACAGGTAGATTCTCTTCTCAGAAAGTGACAATTTATACCCAAACAGAGAACCATCTAGCTTAAAAAATGAGTTGGAAAAATTACTTAATGGAATGATTAATTAAAATAAATCAATAGACACCATTTACCACCACATATGAGATTAGAACTGTTTTAGTGGGAAGATAGAGGGAAACAAGTGAATGGTGAAATGATGCCCAAGAAGCTGTGTTTACGGCTTCAGCTGAGGAACAAAGCAGGCTCAGTTGAGATGAACGGGGATTCACACCTGACCCTGTACCGATGTTCACTCCTGTTCAGCTGAGCTAGATTAAAAAGCCCTTTTGGAGACTGATGAGTTGGATTTTTTTCTTTCTTGGCCGTACTGCGTGGCATTCGGGATCTTAGCTCCATGACCAGGGATTGAACCCATGCCCCTGCAGTGGAAGTCCTAACCACTGGACCGCCAGGGAATTCCCTGACGAGTTGTATTTTTAAAGAAAAATTTTGGATCTGTCACAAACAACATGTAACCAGCTTGGGGCTGCGTGTCTTTCCTTAGCCCAAGATGCTGTACATGAATTTTTAGAAAACATATCCTAACCTCAGTGTAGAAAGACAAAATCTAACAAGAATGTCCCGAAGCAGGGAACCCAGTACCCCAGGGGTGTACGTGAGCGTGTGCAGTGCCCACTCCATCCTGCAGAGAGACGCCTGATCTACAATCCTGGCCCCTCAGTCGGAGGGCGCCAGTGCCGGAGGGGCGCTGGCCGCTGTATTAGACTCTTCTACATCTGGGACCCTCCAAGCTCTCAGAACAGAGAAACCGGCTCCCCGGCCCACGCCCCCAACGCCACCCCCCGAGGAAGTATTTAGGAGATTCCAGGCTCTGGAGGACAACAGAGTTGGCTGCAGCGCATCTACGCTGGTCTATCTGAATCACATCAATACAGCCTTGGCCCAAGCAGTAAAGGCTCTGCACTTGGGCTGTGCTGGTCAGTCCATCTGAACTTGGGTCCAGCGCCCACCGGCAATATTCTGGACCCAGAGCTGCTTCTTCCAAGGGAGAATTCTCATTAGGATGCACTTCCTTTGAGCGGATTTGCTGGAGTGCCGGCAACTTTGTTATTTCCTGAGATGTTGCCATTGTTGTTACAACATACTGCATCCATTAGGCAGTCTTGTTCATTTCAGGGCCACAGCAGGGGGAAGAAAAGGTAATATTCAAGCGGGGCTGCAGCTTATTTCCTTCAGATTATTGACATGTTTTTAATTTTTCATTTTCTCTCTTTCTATATTCCTCCTCTTTACCTCTTCTGTTGGTGTTTTATCTCTCTTCGCATAAAGTACTGGAGGTCAGGGGCATTTTATTACTCCATCCAAGGGGTATTTATTGAGCACATGCCCTGTCATAGCTTCACACACGGTGACGTGATGTGTAACCGGAAGGCAGCAGACCCGAGTGTGTGTGGGTGAAGCGTGAAGTAAGGCACGCATGCCACGCATGAACACACCGTGTGTTCGTGGTGATTTCTGCCAAATGGCCAATGACCACAGAGAAGCCAGAAATCTCTGTATGATTCTGAGTCAATAGCGCAGCTCAGTGGTTCCATGTATATTCCATGTATACCTGCCGACAGGGGAGTGAGCTTTGACAGACTCAGTCCCAAGCATGCGGAACAGATTTTAACATCATGACATTTAAAACGTTTGGTTGTAGTCTTTTTGGTTCGTGTTTGGCCCGAGGGGCGGCAGCTAGACCACCTGGGTTCTGCCTGTGCTCTCTGCTTTGGTGACCTTGGAAGAAGTGCAGCATCACCGCCAGCCCAAGGTGGCCCCTTACTCAGCGCCGCCATGGAGGCTGTGCTGAAGCAAACACCTCCACACCATTTGCAAATGTCCCCTTTGGAGGATGAAACCGAGACAGGTGACCTGATTCTCAGGTAGCTGCAGAGTCCCTGCCAAAGAGGGTCTCTGCCCTTAGGACTTGGAGATAGGTTCCTCTTTTATTTATTTTTTTAACATTAACTGTAAATTGATAGGTTCCTCTTTGAGATAGTCTGTAAATGGATAGCTCCCAAGACAAGGAAGACTTCAAATGTCCCCAAAGAGACTAAAACAGCTTATAATGGCTATAATTCATTTTGTTTAACTTTCTTTGAGTAGTTTCCACACAGAAGGAGGGTGGGGTTTGCGTGGAGTCTACACAAAGGAGGACCAGAGAATCAGGGCTATTCAGCCTGCCTCTTCCAGGGTCTAAGGCCCAGAACCTCTCTTTGGGCACAAATCTCTCTAAAATGGAGAAGAGCAACTCTTCAAGCTATTAAAACTTTCTGGAAATACCACCCAGGAATAGCCCATGCCTTCTGCTCTCTATCTGCCACATAAGAGAAGGGTCTCTACCACCACCCCCTGTGTAGGCTTCCCTACCCTGGAGGAGTGGGTGCGTCTGACCATGCCCGCCTCCCATCGTAAACGAATGCGTTTATGTTTCGGTTCATAAGCGTTGTAAGTGTTAACTGAGATAATGCAGAAATGGATGACCCAGAGACTCATCACCTCAAGAGAACTCTCAAAGCTGATTTCAGGACATGAAGAAATGTGTCATTAGTATATCAGTACCGAGCTAAAGGAACAACCCCTGCCCAGGGCTGGCCAGGGGTTGCCTGTGTTTCCTCATTACTAGAATGGGTGTCAATGACAGGAAAAGCCTTGTGTCCCTTGTGGAGAGGAATTCCAGGTGTCTGGGACTCCCTGTTGGTTCTGCCTCTGTCCCCCGTCACCCCACCTGTGCTGGGACCCGCCTGCTCTGTCCTCCAGGGCTCTGCTCCCAAACCCAGACCTTCCCTGGCACTCAGGAACCCAGATTAAAATGTTCTCTTTCAGCTCCTTTTCCCTCTGGGTCTAGTTTTCTGCTATTCAGTCTGATACAGCATTTACTTCCTTCTAAGGCACGAAAGAATGACCACACAGTGTAGCTGATGTGGTGAAGTGTCCAGGAGGATTACCTTCTTCCTAAAGGAAGGGAGACTATTCGTTTGGATCAGATCACCTGAGTAGACCTCAGCTCTGAATGAGCGGGAGATGTTGCACACAGAGTGTTCTTACCTCCTGGACACAGTGTTCATTTTGTCCCTCACTCCTACCCCCTCCCCATACCATACTGTTTCTCACTTTAAAAGAAGGACCCTGGTGAAGGGGAGTATATCTTATCCTGCTTCATGGGATTTGAATACTTGGGTAAGACTTCTGTCTGGGAAAACAGTAGCAAGGAACAACCAAAGACCATAATTATTATTTTTACCCCAAACATCCCATGCTCTGCAGATTGTAAAAAGCAGTGAGTGAGTTAGGGAAAGACACTTATGCTCCCAAGGGGGGAAAAAAAAATCAACAAAACAGCAACCTTTGCAGGCAATCTTGTGAAAGGTCCCTGTTAACCACCTTGTATTTGTTGATTTTGCTCACACGATACGCAGTTAAAACATCTGTTAGGCATCAGATTTATCAACAAACACGAAGCAGAACAGAAATCACAAACCTGCTTGATGCTTCCCCTTGTTCTTTCCTCCAGGTGCGTGCAGACAGAAGAAAAATGACGAGAAATGGTGAATACATTTATAGCGCTTGATAATGACCAAATTGGAGACTGGGGAATGAAGTACCTTAATTAATCCTTTCTGAGCAAGAGCCATACAAGCAAGACACTTTATCATGAACGTACCCAACTTTCTGACATATATCCCTGGTGGTACAGACCCGAGACAGCACAGCACCAATACTGCCCGCATGTGACCAAAAACTATAGACTCTTCATCAGCCTAAGTTACCCATGGTTTAGGCAAAGTGGTTCTGGTCTAACCGGCATCAGCAGAGACCGTTAGAAGGGTGGTGCGGGTTGTGCTGAAGCTGGAGTCCCTGTGGTTCAGGCAGACTCAATCTGGGTTAGTTCATCTGTGACCGTGGTCTTGTGCCTCCGTCCCTTGTTGGGACAGATTTTGTTTTTGTGCTGTACAAAGTATGAATGCCCTTGCAGGACATCAGGCACACAGACAACCTAGCTCAGTGTTGGGTGGTCTGTCTAATAAGCCACTTGGGCACGTTCAGGTCTACGCAACATGGCATGGGGTCCCCGCTCTTGGCAAATGCGCTGTGTCCTTGGGCGGGAGTCTCGCTTTCTTGTGGGTCTCGGTGCTCTTATGAATAAACTGAAGGCGCTGGAGTTGGTAATCTCTGAATTCTAACCCTAAGGTACCACGTGGCACCCTAGGAGCCTGACGACTCCTTGAAGCTTTACAGACGATCTGACTCATTTCCCAGAATAGCACATTTACCTGTGCTTCACCCCTGCATAGCCTTCACTCCCTTTGAGATGAAAATCAAGAAGTGAGTTCCTTCTCTAAATCCTTCTGTTGTTAAAACAAAACTTGGAAATAGCAACTGCTAAGACCTCCAAAGTGCACGTGAGAGACGAACTGGACCAGAAAGGAGAGTGTCCAGCAGGTCTGAGCAGCATGGCCTCTCGCACCCCGCACGGCTGTCACACCACCCTATTCCCTGGGATGAGCATGTGCAGTCAGTGCACCCCACTGTATCTCTAAACTGGGGGGACGAGAGCACGGGTGGGTGTTTTTACTGATAATGTCATCGATGCTGCTGCTGCTTTTGGTAATACAATCTCTTCCCTGACCAGCTGTTTAAAATTGCAGCCCCGAACGCTCCCCCAATTCCTTCCCTACTTTACTTTTCTCTTTAGCACTTACCATCATCTACTCTATTATATATTTTGCTTATTTATTTTTACTGTTTCTTCCTATTATCTCTTGAATATACACTCCCCGAGGCCTGGGATTCTGTTGGTTTTTCTCCTCCACTGCTGCATTCCCTGTGCCTGGAACAGTGCTGTGCACACAGTCGGTGCGTAGGGAGCAGAATGTGGCACCCCAAAAATCTGGCACCCCAAAGTGTGTCTCTTTGGCATGAGAATAAATTCAGGCTAATTATTTTTAAGAGACAGAAGTCTCAGGAAGTTTTTCTTCTCTCTCCCTTAACTGCCTGAAAGAATTGAGGTAAAGTGCCTGTTGCCCCTGAATAGAGCTGTCACCAGAGAGGTCTGTAAAGAATATGGGCCAGGCATGGTGGGGACTCAGCAGGGCCTGGAGGTGAGAGTGTCTCCATCGGAGGGACTCTGTCCCTTTTCTCTTCTGGCCCAGGAAACACCCGCTTCCTCATCCCCGTGTGAACTGCCCTTCTCCCCTCTGAGTCCCAAACTAGCCCCCGCAACATCCTCCTTTGTCTTTAGCTGAAGATGGTGTTTAACGGGAGGGTTTTGCCCATGTGGGGGGATTACTCAGTTTTCCTGGGATTCTCCCGTGTATACCTGTTATCAAACTCTTGTTTGATTTTCTCCTGTTTATCTGTCTCATGTCAATTTAATTCTTAGACCAGAGAGAAGAACCCAGAAGGGCAGAGGGAAAGTTTTCCTCTCTGACTGTGCTCAATGAGCGCTGACTGCACGAACGCACGGATGAGTGAACGATCTTTCCCTTCAGAAGTTCTTCAACTCCGAACGTTATAGGAAATACACGATGTAAGGAAGAAGTTTTGGTCTATTTCTTACTGTATCACCCTGCGCTCGCTAAGCCAGTTAGTTATAAATGTAAAACGAACCCTCTAAGTCATTGTAAATTATTCTCCTCAAACCTACACATTTGATTAAAGCGGGATTGCTTCCAGAGCAAAGGTTCTGAACTTGGCTTCAGGGAGTTTGTGAATACATTAAAATTTGTAGGCAGAGTTTTGATTTTTTATGTGTTGAATATTTTTCTTGGGAAAGAGTCCATAATTACCACCATGTTCTTAATGGTTTAACAAAGAACAACGAAGATTAAGAATCACTGCGGTTTGGAACAGCAAACTATGGCTGAAGGGAGAGGTGCAGGGACACTGCTTGTCACTCCTGGGCAAACAGCCATGTTCCTCAGTAAACAAGGCCGAGACCCAGAGGCTAAGCAGGGCGCAGGGAGAGGGGAGTGGGGCTGAGGCCTGGTAGCTACAGAGGGACAGGATGGAGGCAGGTGTCCGCATACACGTTCCTCCACCCCCCGTCCCCAGTAGAAACAGGGAAAACAACAGAGAAAAGAGAGAATTACGGGAGTAAAAGAATAGTTTATGCACTGGGAGAATCTGACTCATTATTGAATAGTTTTTCCAGGCTGCAGGATGACTTTTAATCCAAAAACTGCAGGAAGTGGGAAGCCAAATAATCACATATAATAAAATAATAGCCCACGCTCTCCTGTCACTTGGGAACTTTCTTTGTTTGTTTGTTTTTTTCCCACTAGCCTTTTTACACATTACCTAGCAACCTTCATAAAGACGAGACGTACAATTTCCATACAGTTCCCGTTTTTGATTCATACCCTCAAGGAACAGATGGCACACGAGTTATATTCCCTTTTTGTTTTAAAATACTACACCTTAGAGTCTAATTCTCAAAAAGGGAATTTCCCTACATTATAAGATCTAAATGCAAAGCGACTTCTCATCCATATGTACACTAGGCCGCACCCGCTCTAACACCCTGGGGTCAATGAATCTCTGTCGCAGGTGCTGGCGCAGGTTTGACCCTGACCTCTAGGAAGTGTGTCCCACAGGGTCAGAAGTGACCTTGGCCAGCTCTGGTCCTTTGCCTTGTGGATGGGAAGCCAAGGCCCAGGGCTGGGCAGGGAAGCAAAATGACAGATCCCGTGAGTTCACGATGGCCCCGCAGACCTCCTTGGAGGCGGCGGCTCCGGAGAACCGGCCGTGAGGGCCTCCCTGGCTGGTTCTCTTGCACTTTGGTAAGAAGAGGTTTCTCTGAGTCACACTAGTCAGCTGCCTCCAATCCCGTGAAGCCACTGGGACTAAGGCCTTGATGGGCCCTGAAAGGAAAGAGCAGGTGCTCAAACGCACGAAGTCAGCTGAGCCGTCCGAGAACTCTGCACAACCCGGGGCACCGACTACTGGTCCAGTGGATGACTCACGGGGGGCCGCCCCTGACTTACTTGCTTTTTGTGTTTTACTGAGGATTTCTTTCATTAAATGGTGATTAGGGTTTAGTCTGCGAGCTGAACTGGAGTCCAGGCTTCTGGGACTAAGGACTGTTTGGGAATTAAAGATGCTGCGGCAATCGTCAGGCCTGTGCACGACCTTTCCAGCCCCCTCCCCTCTAGGCACAGGGGGGCTGCACCTCCCTCCTGGTCCCCCCCCACTCCCCCAGAGCTGAAGCACAGCTGGGTGACCTGCTTCGGCCAATGAAATGTGAATGGAAGTAACATCTTTTTAAAATTTGGAATGTTAATTCCAAGCTGTACTCTGAATGGTCCTGTCACCTCACTGTACTCCACCTCATCTCTCCTTTCGCTGCTGATGTTGGTTTAATCTGCAAATGAAAGCTCAAGGCCCATCCTGTAAGGGGATCCCGAGGGGAAATGACCTTAAGGGACTTAAATGTGCAGACGTGATGCTCCCCAAGCAGCCCCGCCTGGGGTCAGGGGATGGCGGGGAGTTTTAAACAGTCATTGTTTTTCAAGAACCAAGGCACTTACCTGAGGAATTCTGGTGGGCTTTACGAAATGACATATTAGAAAATAAGCATGAAATAGTAAAAATAAATCTCTATAGAGTTCAGATTCTTTTCATATTTAAGCCCAGTCTATGGATGGTGAGGAATGATACAGAATCCATTTAGTTTTGCACCTCAGCTGTTACCAAACAGCTTTGAATCTTTCAAAGAGCAACACAGAATAAGACAAGCCCCGAATCGACACCTGTGCATGCGTGTGTGTGTGTGTGCGCATGTGTGGTTTGCTTTACAAACTTAAGGAAACGCGACTACAGCCCCGACTGTCGCACTGACACCTACTTGGTGGGGCTGCAGGTGTGCAAGGCCTTCAGGTGCGGCTTCCAGGTTGCAATGGAGACAGATTTCTCGTCGGCTGCATAACTACGCCAAACACACTGCACGCGGCATACGCGGGGACATAAGAAAGAAAAACAAAGAGAGGAGGAGAGAGAATGCAATGAAAAGGGAGATTAGTAAATTAATACAGATTAAGCATCTTTTCCTTGCCATGTTCAGCCCTGATAAATGTCCGAAGGGTGAAGAGGCTTGGGTGTTTTCGCCTGGCTGTGAAATACGCTCCACCACATCCACAGAACTGCTTTTCAAAATAACTCACATCAGAAGCAGAAGTACCACAAAGCATAACACAGAGGAGTTTTGGGATTGGTTAGGGAGAGACGTCGGAGGTGAGCTACCCGAGTGGGACTGACTGTGCATCCCGGGAGCCACTGCGTGCCCTTAATCACCACTTGTAAGATAGAGGCAAAGGACCCTGGAAATCCATAAGGCAACTAGTGAATTAGCTAGTAAACTGATGACCACCAGGGCATGTTAATGATGTAGTGAAATCCCCTGCGGTTGAACCATGTGGTACTTCTAAGGCTAACCGTGAAGGTGGAGATAAGAGGCAGGCCTAAAACAAGGTGGGGAAACGTATTCTCAGGAATATGATCCGAAAGCACGTAAGAATTTAATGCTGGGGTCTAAGGACACGTTTGTAGCTCTTGGATGTGAAACACAAGCTCTGTGTATGTCATATAATTATACCTGATATATATATAACACAAAGTGTTTTCATGTAATCCCCACAGTGTGGATGAAGACCCTTATGACCCTTATTGTGTAGAAGAGAAACTAAAGGCTCAGATACATTAGGAGGTTAACACAAGGCTGGCAGAGGTGAGGCCCCGCCTCAGGTTGCCTGGCTCTTGGTCTTAGAATCCCTCCACGGTCCTTTGCTGGGTGACCGTTGTTGGAGCAGCGTCCCTCTCAACTGTCCATTTCAGAGGTTGCCTGAACTTACTTTCCATAGAGATTTTGGTGAATCTCTTCCTTTGCAATAGGTCTGCAAACATCTCTAGTGACCAAGTGTTTACGCCACTCTCCTGAGAGGAACATTTTTACTATAATTCATACATCAAAACATTCTATTTTGTGTGATTAATTCATATAAACAGGTCATGCCCCTGCTGTCTTACCATCATTCATGATTTTGAAACCTACAATGAAGAAAACAGTGACCTAACAATATTCCTTTCCCTGACAATACATTGAATACGCGTGTGCAGAAAAAAGAGTTAAAAATTGACATAACTAATTTGGAAAACTTTGGCTGTATCTATTAGAGCTGAAGTATATATACCCTATGATACAGCTACACACTCCTGCATGTATACTCAACAAATATGCTTACACAAGCTCATCAAAAGATGTGTACTATAATGTTCAAAACAGCACTATTCTGTTTTTAAAATCTTAATATGAATTTTCTTATTTGTTTACTTACTGAAGTATAGTTGGTGTACAATATAAGTTACAGGTATACAATAAAGTCACAATTTTTAAAGGTTATACTCCATTTATAGTTATATTGGCTGTAATTCCCATGTTGTACAATATATTTTTGTAGCTTATTTATTTTATACATAATAGTTTGCACCTCTTAATCCCCGACCCCTACCTTGCCCCTTCCTCTTCCCTCTCCCCACTGGTAACCACTAAGTTGTTCTCTCCATGCTGTGAGTCTAAACAGCACTACCCTTTTTTTTTTTTTTTTTAAATATTGGAGTATAGTTGATTTACAATGTTGTGTTAGTTTCAGGTGTACAGCAAAGTGATTCCGTTATACATATACATATATCTATTCTTTTTCAGATTCTTTTCCCTTATAGACAATTACAGAGTATTGAGTAGAGTTCCCTGTGCTATACAGTAGGTCCTTGTTGGTTATTTTTTATATAGTAGTGTGTACATGTTAATACCAGACTCCTAATTTATCCCTGCTCCGTACCTTTCCCTTTGGTAACCATAGGTTTGTTTTCTGTGTCTAAACAGCAGTACTCCTAATAAACCAAAGCTGGAAATGCTCCAGCAGCCGTCCGCAGGCCCATACATGGGTGAGCTGTGGACTGCTAGCACAGTGGATCAGCACACGGGAACAGTCCACTGTAACTACACCCAACAGTGTGGACGAGCTTTACACGAATACTGCTGCGTGAGAGGGACAAGACACAAAAGAGTGCCTGTGGTGTGACGCCACTTCCATAAAGGACAAAAGCAGGGAAACCAATCCCCGCAGTTAGAAGGCAGCGGGGCGGCTCCCCCAGGGGCAGAGGTGGAGCGAGGGTGCATGGGGTGCTGACCACCGGCTGCTGGTGACAACGGCAGCGCAGTTTTCTAGGGTCTGTGCTGCATTCCCTACGCACCTTATACTTCAATAAGATGTTCAAGAAGTGATATAAAAAACTAGGAAGATATATGGTAGGACCTGAGGGTTTTTATATTATTAAGGAAGGTTTAAATAATTGAAGCCAGCTTCCTTGCCTGGAGCCTTCATCACACGGCTCACGTTGGCTGAACCTACAAATCCCTCAGAACGTACGCTAAGCATCTTGGCGTCTTACAGAGAACAAAGCAGTTGTCATCGTATCATCCTGAAATGTTAGTTTTGGCAAGTGCCGTGCACTCACAATCTACAGAGTGATTCAGAGTAATCAGTAAAGACACATGGGTTTATCATCGCAGCTTCTTCTGTAGTGAAGGCCAGAGCCCCGCCAGTGCTGCTTTAATTAAACAACTTTAATAGAAGGCACCAGACATATGTGGACTTGGGTACTGTGGAGGCAGGACTCACGTAGAAGCGAGCAGCACACAGCAGGCCTGGGCATTATTAGATATCAGTGGAAAAAAATCCCAAACAACAATACGACAAAAATGGGACCAAGACATTACCTGCCAAAGTTATAAAGAACGGAGGGCAGAAGTGGCCACACTTAGAAAATTGAAAATTTTCTTAACAATGAGATCTGGCTTCTTGCTCTTTTTCTATCACATTGATCTCAACAGCTAAGCTCTTATTCCCTTCATTAGGAGCAGAGGGCAAGTGACATCTCCCTCGGGGCTGATACCAGTCCACAGTCGAGTGGCAGTGGAGCAGGTACCTATTATTCTCACCCTCTAATCACTCTGTCCTGGCCTCAGCTCTCCCTCAGCTTCTGGAAGCTGAACCCAAGGCCACAACCATGTGATTGAGGAGCCGACGTTCCTCTACTTGAAGCTAAAATCACACAGTGGTTGGCGAGAGAAAGTGCCCAGAGGGATTTCATTTACATGGCACACACACTCCCAAGGAAAAGTCACCAAAAAGCAACAGGAAAGCCAAATTCACCACTTACTCTGCGACCCTGGTGCTCAAGGTAGCCGAACAAGTTCACACTTTGGTCTAGAGCTATAAGCGCAATGTCGGTATAGTTACCTCTCAGGGGGTATTTAGTCTGCATCATCTGCAGCGTTACAGCTATGGCGCATTTGACCCTTTCTGGAAACCTTAATTCCAGCTGAGCATCCAAAGGTAGAACCAACATGGAATGATGTTTTTCAAGGTACAGAATTTAAGAAGCCGGAGAATGAAAAGGTTTAGGGTGAAAACCAGTAATATCGCTTTCCCCACTTTACTTCTCACTCATTTTTGTTCCTCAGCGGCAACCCCTTCAACTTTTATAACTTCTGTTTCTAATTTTAAGAATCCTTATTTTTAAGGATTGTTCTCATATTTCTTTGGGGTTTTTCATTTTCTTACCACGGAAGATAGTGACATAGCCATGTACACACCTTCCCCTGATCTCATCCTACCAACAGTTTTTAGTAAATTTTAGTTAACTTTTAGTTAAGTGTTTAGTTAGTGAACACTACTTAGTGTTTGCATTACTTTGACCCCATAACTACTGTTCCCAGCTCAGCAATGTGATGTACCACTGACTACCTTTTTCTTTCCCGTGTAATTTATTTTGGTTTTTCTTGGAGCTAGTATTGCCCTGTTTTAATGTCTTGATTTGCCTTTATGTACCTAGGAGGAAAACATGCCTGAACTCTCCAACAGAACTCTAAAATCCCACTTGTCAGATACATCACGAAAGCTGTGTCTCCTTGCCACCCTCCCTCCGGCTCTCTGCTCTCCGGCCTGCATCTCTGGCCCTGGGACTGCCCCTGAGCAACAGCCTGGAGGTCCCCTCACTCCTCCTTGGGTGGGATCTCTTGTTCCCGGGACACCACGTCTCCTTCCTTTCTGGGTTCATCTCTTTGTTTTGGAGGATTAATTCTACCCAAGTAGCTTCTCCTGTTTTTCTTTTCCTTTTTTTCCATTTCAGCTTTATTGAGGTATAACTGACCTATATACAGTTGTGAGATCTTCTAAGATTACATCATGGTGATTTAATATATGTACACATTATGAAAGGGTTCCCCCCATCTAGGTAATTAACACATCCATCACCTCACGTATTTATTTGCTTGTTTGTTTTTTGGTGTGAGAACATTTTGCTTGTTTGTTTTGGGTTATTTTTTGAAATGCATTGTTAAAGACTTTTTATTTTATTGCTATATTGGAGTTTAGTTGATTAACAATGTTGTGATAGTGTCAGGTGTACAGCAAAGTGATTCAGTTATACATATACATGTACCTATTCTTGGTGTGAGCACATTTAAGTTCTACAGTCTTAGCAGATTTCAATTATACAACACTGTTATCAACTATAGTCACCACGTTTCACATTACAGCCTCAGGGCGTATTCATCTCATAGTGAAAGTTTGTACCCTTTTACCCTATTTCCCCCACCTTCCAGCTCCTGGCAACCACTTTTTGCTTCTGTTTCTAGGAGGTTGACTTAAAAAATTTTTTTAGATTCTACATTAAGTGAGACCATGCAATAGTTGTCTGTCTCTGTCTGGTTCTCTCACTCTGCATAATAACAAGGTCCATCCGTGTGTTGCAAATAGCAACTTTTTCTTTCTCATGGTTGAATAATATTCCACTGTGTATATATACTGCAAAGGAAAACAGCATGGAGGCTCCTCAGAAAATTACAAATAGAACAGCCATATAATCCAGCAGTCCCACTTCTGCGTATATATCCAAAGGAAATGAAAACAAGATATCTGCACCCCCATGGCCACTGCAGCATGATTCACAACAGCCAAGATACGGAAGCAACCCAAGTGTCCATCGGTAGATGCATTGATAAAGAAGATGTGATATTAGCTTCCTGAGTATGGGGAAATGGTAGGTAAGTTTTGAGGTTTTGCATATCTGAAAGAGTCTTCATGTTACTCCCATACGCCATGAATAATTTGGCTGAATATAGAATTCTAGGTTGGAGATAATTTTCCTCCATAATTTTGAAAGTATTGTTCCACTGTCTTCTTCTAATTTTAAGGTTACTAATGAGAAATCCATGCAATCCAGATTCTGGACCCTTTGGGTATGTTCTGCTCAGAAAGCATTTAGGATCCCCTTTCTTTCAGGAGTTCTCATATTTCACAAGGGCGTCCTCAGCGTGAAGCTTTTTGTTCACAGTGCTGGGTCCTTGGGGGGCCTTTTACTGTGGCCCCTCCTGCCCTTCATTTTTGGGGAACCAGAATATAATATTTATTTGATAAAATTCCACACTTAGTTTCCCTGTATTCTTTTTGAGGTACTTCTGTTGGCTGAATATTTGATCTCCTGGAAGTGTCATCCAATTTTCCTACTGTTTTTTGTTTTATTTTCCATCTCTGTCTTTTTATTCTATTTTGGGGGAGATTTTCACAGTTTTATCTCCTTTTCTGTTTTCTTCTTTTTCTGCTCTCATGTTTTCCACATCTAGGAATTTTTTTTTCTGAATCTGTCCTTATTCATGATTAAAGCATTACTACAAAGGCTGTATAAGCTCTGTATATGTGGCTTGAGTTTATTTTAGTGGCCTCGCTTTGGAAGGCTCAGTTCTTTCACTAGAGGAAGCCGAAGTTTCAATACATAATTTGTTTTTCTTTTGGGCCAACTAATTTCCCCAGAGCAGCATCTTCTACTCTCTTCCCTCAGGAAAATAAGCCCACCTGTCAGCATTCATTTCACACACTTGTACTTAATTCCCGTTTCTGTTTCCAATAAAGCACCCTGGCTCCACCCTGAACTGGACCAGCCTCTCTAGAAGGAAACCGCTCACACAGAACTTCTGAAGGAGCTTGAAATGCTAATCCCCAGGCTTCAGTGATGTATATATGAGGCTTCGAGTGCTGGATTCAGATTCCGACACCAGGGACCTGAGTCCTACCTCTTGCCAAGTCCCTAGGCTTGTCCTAGGGATCAAGGGACATAATGTAGCAGAAACACTCTGCGCACTTGTGAATAGAAGCACTTCGCAAGTCTTAGGCATTATTAATAAAAGTGGTGACACTGGGGCACGTATCCACAACGTTACTGAGGGCTGCTTTCTTTTCCTAGACTGCTCCGCTTGAAAGGAAAAGTTAATGTAAATGAATCATGCAAAGATGTTGACACAACTGAGTTTACTGCAAGCTGCTGGGGTTTCAAACTTTTCCCTAAAACCCTGAAATGCTGGTTAATTTAGCTGTCTCACCGACTGAACGACAAAGCAATCTGGGCATCTCCAGCGCCCTTTACAAAGACAGCGGCTCTGGCTCCAAACAAACTAGACTGGTCTTGGTCTTGATGCTTTGTGTGATCAGCAAACCAAGGCAGTTTTATTGGGTAAGAAAATGCATGGATCAGCAAATGAGGCTTGTTGTTTAATCTAAAGCATCCTTGAAATAAACATCTATAATCTAAAGCTTAAAGTCCTGACTTCTGGCTATGGGTTACAGCAAGGAAAAACAATGAATACATTTAATAATTATATCATTATTCTTATGTCTAATAAATTGCATTTGGACAGAGGAACAATCACTTTTTAAATTGGTAATTAATGAAACTATGATTAGATTTAAAGGTATTCTTGAACGTTTCAAGCCTTTCATTTTATATTCTTTTTTGTTCAGAACAACACATAAGTTAGAGTTTTAAGTAAAAAAAAAAAATAATGATTTCACTCCACAGTTACCTACCTTGGTACAAGTTCAATTATTGATCACAATATATATTACATAACTCAGTTCTATAAAATAAAAATCTAGATCTTTAAGTAAACTTTACAATCAGCTTCTTCACTTTTTACGGCTCAGGAAGGCCTTGCCTTGCTTTGGCTGTTGGCCAAAGGCTGTTGGTATAAATGCCTCTGGTCCAAAGACTGCCTGGAGGAATGGTAATCTGTTTTCACATTCAATTGGAAATTTTTTTTTTTTTGGCACAATTTGGTACTTAATAATGATGAGATAGATCAGAAAGTCCCTCCTATTATTCTCTGTATCTGTCCTGTGCAGTAGGATAGCCAGTAGCCGTGTATAGCTACTGAACACCTGAGACGTGGCTGGTGCCTCCCAGGAACTGAATTTCTAAAGGTAAACAGCCACCTGCAGCTCTTGGCAACTGTTCTGGGCAGCAGAGCTGGAAGCTCTGTGTCATCACAAGGGATCCACGCCTCAGAAATTCCTCAAAGGGCTCACTTTCCAACAGGATGGCCGATGGTCTAAGATTTTTTTGATGCAGTCCCCTTTTATACCCAGAAATATCAAGGATCTGTACACAGAAGTGGCTGTACTTTGAGTACATGCTGATTGAGAAAACATACAGTACAAAAAGCTAGTAAACAATTTTGCGAGGATATTAAATAAGTTTGAACTTTATCCATGCCAACAGCACGGTCACGCTCCTGAGAGCAGGCAGCCTAGGTATGTGTAAGGTGTACCACTGGTTCCCTGTGTGGACAGGGCTTGCTGCCCGAATGCATGCAAGGAACCCAGGGAGTAGCTCTGCATTCACAGGCTGGAAAGCATTCTTCCAGAACTGAAAGATGAATACGTTAAAGAGCAACTGAAAGATAAAAACAGAAGTGTGGGGACACCTCATAAGCAGTTAAGAAGCGCCAAAGGGTGGAGGCTCTCTGTTGGGGCATTTTGTGTGCACCCCGGCGTGCGTGACGTCCCTGTCATGGCCCTGTCATTCGGCCTCAGATCTTAAACTCCTACGACTCAGGGATCTTTCCTTCAGGAAAACAAAGTTTACTTTATCTTTGGCGCCCCTTTAAAACCCGGAAATTTTAAAACAAGAGCCTCTCAGTGGTGTGCATTACACGTGATGCGCAATGGTCAGGAGTCACAGAACAGTTTGCTCTAAACACTAACACCCTCATTTAGTCACAGATACAAAGGGGTCTCCTTCCCGATGTAGCCCCTCCCTGCCTCCCCCCACCCTGTGGCCACAGGCAGAGGCTGCGGAGTCTTGTGTCGTGGTTGCTGCCCTCCACCCCCGACTGGAACCTGCAAGGTGCGTGGGAACAACGGGCCTGCTACTGTAGCAGGAACCTCAGTCACCGCCCTGAGCCCTCTGGTTCTGCAGGTCTGGGGCATCCGCTGCCTGGCATGGAGGGATGTTACATAATCATCTTGTCTATAATTAAATACGAACTCACAGCATGGATCTAGAGGAAAACATATTTTGTGATTCTAGGGTGGCTCTACCCCCAAAAGGTATGGATGACAGAAGGAGAAGCGTTCCTTTTACTGCTGAAGCAAATCCTGAGTTACTGAAACAAAGATTAAATGCTGAACAACCTATGTATTATGAGTTAGCTTCAAACAATATGCTTACTACTTCATATGCTCAAACATCGATATATTCCATAATTCCAGCTCTTAAAATAAGAATTTCCAGTTATTGCTCTAGGTGGCATTAAAAGTGATTCCACGAGTACTAAACCCTGACATTCTAAACAAATACGTTGTTCCTCAGAACGGCGGCACACATCGGGCAGCAGACGGTAACTGCAAGGCAGGCACCGATACTGTGTTCTGCTCCATCACTGAATGAGCAATGATCTTTCACCAAGTAATGCATGACACATACTAGGTCATCCCAGGAGCGACGCGACTGCTGACCCCGGCATGGCTCTGCTGCTGCCGTTAGTTAATCCAAACAAAGTGTGGACCACTGGCTGAAAATACATAGTATTTTTTTCTGTTTGGGAGTGGGGAGCACTTGACCAAAGACTGTACATTAAGTTCCAGCTTCGCTTTTAAAAACAAAACCAAAGAGCAGCTCCCCTAAGCAAGGGCACAGAGGGACCAGCCCACGACCCGGCACCTGCAGAAACAGGTGTTGCCGTCTTCCCGGTACACTGACGTTTACCTGGATGAGGCTGGCAGCTGGGTTCCTTCTTTTCTCAAAGTGCTTCTGGCGGTGCTGTTCTTGTACTTTTAATGCAAAACCTGAGCCAAGAATGCCCTGCAACAAAATACGGAAATAGCGCTGAAAACTTCTTTCCCCCAAACACCATTAAATAATACAAGTATTTAAAAAAACCCTCTAAGAAGAGTCTGTGAAAAGGCGAACAGTAGGCAACCTGTCCCTAAACTCATTAAAACAAACACGATTTCCTCTACTATAACACATCGGCCAACGGCAAGCCTCTGGGCAGGAAGCAGAAGGACGTCTGCCCTTCCAGATGTCACCAGGCCCTACGGTCTCTCACGGGGTAAGAGGAGTCACCACAATTCCAAATAAAAATCACTATTTTAAAAAATGTTTTTGCGTGGCCTTCTCTGTGGCATTTCTTTACGCCTAAGTCAGAGAGAATGGTCCTATCCAGTGGTGGACAGAGGGGGATTAGAACTTGGGGCTGTTACTGTCTCGCGGATGTGGACATGGGAGCTTTCCTAGTACTTTGACAACACTACCTGATTTTATACTTTCCATTCACGAAATGGTGGGGGAGGGAGTGTTCGAGGTTAATCCTCAGCGATGCTGTAATTCTACACCTACCAAAGGAAAGTAACAGTGGGGAAGGACAGCTGTCCAGATGAGACACACACTCAGTTTTGGAGACGTCGAAGGTTTGCCATTTTGCGTGTCTGTCCAGTAAAGACAAGAGCACAGGTCGATGCAAAGCACCTTCTTGTCTACCTGAGTCTTAACGGCACACTCTGAGCCTGGCTTGCCTTCCTGGCTCTGGCTCACCTGTCAGATCTGGGGGTTGGTAGGTGAGCAGTCCCTTCTGGGTTTATGCTAGCTTTTGCTGGTTTGCTTCCTTCTGCTGTCTCCATCTGCCGAAATATGGCCCCTCTTTTCAGTTTGCTTTGGTCTAAATTTGTGGAATCAAGATGCTTCGCCTCACCCTTGAGTTGAGGCTGGCTTTGGAGTTTGCTCAGTTCAGTCTCTGGGCTTTGTCTCTAAGCCTCCACTTTATTGGTGTGGGACGCGGAGCCCCTCTGCTTTCAAGTCTGGGATTTTAGTTGCTAGCTATAAATTATTAGCTTCTTATTAAACTTCAAGGAGTCTAACCCTTAGGTTACATACAGCCGGGCATTTTATAAGCTCTAAGTCAGTATTTGCCACAGGGAAGGATCGCCTATTTTCCTTTTCTTCACATGTTTGAAGTCACTCAAAGATAGTACAGGCTAGTCCTTGAGAGGTGTTAGGTCTCAGTGGATGAAAACTTGGCGAGGACATTTTGGGGCTCTAGGTAACCTTTAACCTTCCTTCTCATCCTGCGATTCCACAATTCTGAGTACCTCTGTGACAATGACCAGATAATAAATAACACAATTCTGTTTAAAATGCAGTTACACGACGACAGTCTTGTTATTAATGAGCAGTGACTGACTCCCCCATCGGTCAGGATGAGGGGCTGTGCTGTGAGATGAGGGATGGCGTCTGAGGTCTGTTCCATCTCACTCCCTTAGTGACTGTGCTGTGCAGCCTGAGGTCCTCACCTCATCCAGGCTGTGACTGAACATACCAAGCTCTACGAAAACCTGGTCTATAGGATCTTATTTGTAGATTTAGACAACATCTCCCTCCATTCAGAGGTTATAAAAATGGCCTTCTGTTTGCAAATCCAAATCAACTCTTAGTTACATATAACTCCCAAATTTCTTGCTGCTCCTTAACAGCATTAAGGAAAAGTTTAAGTATTTTCCTTTTAATGTCATTTTTCATGAAGTTTAAACATGCAAGAGACTATGAAACAGCAGAATTTATAGCATATATTTATATTATGTATATTATATATTCATATTATATGCATAGATGTGTATAATCCACTCACAGGAAGCATAATTTAGATTTTGTAGGCATTGAATTAGCAGCAATAGCTACCATTTTTGAGCATTCATTATGTAAATATGAAGTTCAGAGTTAGATCCCTTTTGGAAAATGAAGACAGGCCAGGCCCTACATAGCACAGACTTAGCACCTGCCAAACAAACTAAAATGTGGTGAAAATCACGTTGGCAGTGCTTAGAAACATTCGCTAGTAGATGGCAAATGTCGGCTGCATGTCTCCTGAGCCAGACTGTCCATTATAGCAGTCACTGCACTAGCTCTGCTCGTCGTCTTCTTACGGCTGCTGTCTAATCCTGCCCCACCTCCCTCCGTTCCCAGCTCGGAAACAGAAACACAAGGCTGGTAAAATAAAGCCTGTTATGTTATGTATAAATATATCCTGTAAGTTATGTAAGTACATACATGTAAATATAACTTATGTGCTATTCCTTCCAGTATCCATACTGATAGATACAAAGTCTCAGAAATTGATTTTTGTCTTAATTCATTTCCTAAGATCAGATAACTTAAATTTTGAGGTTTTAAGTTTTAGAAGTGCTACATAAACACCAAATAAAAAGGAAACACGTATTGATCAGTATTTAAAATATTTATCCCTTGTTTAATTGTAGTTAAAACATACTCCCTTCCAGATTAGAAGAGCCTATCTGTACCCTCCAGTCCTGCACTTGGTGAACAGGCTAGACAGAAAGATCCTCTCAGCAGGAGGTAAGGGGCTTCCGCAGGTGGAGAAAGGCCTGCCCCGCAGGGCGAGGTTGGGCAGGGGTCTCAGGGAAGGGGACCCCTGGTGGAGTTGCTGGTCTGTGTGACTCTGTGATGTGTGCGAGAGTCCTTCTGCTTTGAGGAAAAGATGGGGAAAGGAGCTTCTCTTTCTTGGTCCTCGGTTTCCTGGGTAGAAGGACCTCAAACAGGGATGGGCCACAATCCACCTCTGACTTTTGTTAGCAAAATGCCAACATGTTCTCCTAATTTCAATCCGACACCCCTGCCAGCCCGCGGGTGCACAAGACATAATGGCATTTCCAGCCACCTTGTTTTATTTAAAAGTATGCGGGAGCCACTGAGTCTTTCATTCAAGTAAGAACTCAGTACCTAACGTGAGGCTGCAGTAAAAAGATCCATGGTGAAGTCTACTTTGCTTGGCACTGTTAGGGCGTGTTCTATGCAAGCAAGATGTTCAGATCTCCAACATGTATTAATTTAATTTGCATATAAAACTGTAATCACTTTATTGGGAAACCTTTACAAGAATGGCCACTTAGTCTCTGACCCTTAACCTAAGAGCCACACAGCTGAACCTCCTGTGATGGTCCATGGTCTCAGGATGGAGTCAGGGGGTCTCACTGAGGTGGGCTGACCTTCAGGCCAAGTGGCCCAGGTCTTTTCACCTTTGAACACTTATGTCTGCTCACTTCTTACCCTTTTGTTTTCCCTCTCTTGCTGTTACCTCTTCCTGGTCTAATGTGTGTTCTATCACCGTACTTCTACATTGCTGTCTATAATCCTCAGAGGTGTGAAAGCACAGAGCTCAGTTTACCAGACTTTTCTCTAAATTAAGCAAAGGTTATGAACGAGCCTCGAGGCTCTCCTGGGAGGATGGCACATACAGGGGTGCCCATGGGAACAGCCCAGAGCAGGGAACAGCCCAGAAGGGGGCCTCCTTCCCTGCCTGTAGTTCTTCGAGGGATCACACGGGTTGTTATACGTGTGGCCTCAGGATAAGTATAAACACAACAGAGGCAGATCTTTTGTGCCATTATTTTGGGAAAAGAGCGCAAGACTACATTTTACTGTTTCTAAAGGTATTCTCCTGTAGGGAATCTGGTTATTGAGTGGGTCTCTGCCCACTGAATTGCTGGGCAGAGAATTGAATTCTGGTCTGAATTGCTGAGGTTGCCAGATTCCGCTGACTCTGGACAAGTGAGGCGCTTTTTGGACTCTGCTTCGTTTTGTCACAGCAGGAAACACACACATCATGAAAATTTTCTTTGTGACAAGCACCTGACTTACGTCATTGGTCTTAACAGATTTTCTCTGGGTGTGATAATTTTTCCTACCTGATACTGATAAAGAAATGTACTCAGGGTTTCTCTTACGGGCTGACTTGTGTCCAAAATTCACAGGCTGTAGTCCTAATCACCAGGACCTCAGATGTAACCTTATTTGGAGAAAAGGTCTTTACGAAGGTGATCAAGTTACAGTGAGCTCATTAGGGTGGGCCCTAACCTAGTATGTCTGGTGTCCTTTTTATAAAATTAATTAATTAATTAGTTTATTTTTGGCTGCGTTGGGTCTTCCTTGCTGCACGTGGGCTTTCTCTAGTTGGCGGCGAGGGGGGGCTACTCCTCCTTGCGGTGTGCGGGCTTCTCATTGCGGTGGCTTCTCTTGTTGTGGAGCACGGGCTCTAGGCTTCAGTGGTTGTGACACGTGGGCTCAGTAGTTGTGGCGCATGGGCTTAGTTGCCCCGCAGCATGTGGGATCTTCCCGGACCAGGGCTCGAACCTGTGTTCCCTGCACTGGCAGGCGGATTCTTAACTCCTGAGCCACCAGGGGAGCCCCCCTGGTGTCCTTTTAAGAGGAAACCTGGACACAAACATGGGCAGAGGGAAGACGATGTGAAGACACAGTGCTCAGACGGCCGTCTACGAGCCCTGGAAGAGGCCTGGCCACATCCTCCCTTGCAGCCCTCAGGAAGAACCGGCCCTGCCAGCTCCGTGATCCTGGACTTCCAGCCTCCAGAACTACAAGACAATGAAGTTCTGTTGTTTAAGTCAAGCCAACCAGTCCGTGATGCCTTGTTACAGCAGCCCTAGCAAACCAACACAGTCACATGTGGGCAGCACATGACAAACCCGGTTTCAAAGTGGGGTCTGATGCCCGTGCTCTCGCGTGGTCTCTTGGGACCCTTCTCTGACCTTGGTTGGTCCGGGGTGCAACCAGCTGGTCAGTCTGGAGCTGAGCTCTGGCCACGGGAAGGACAAGGGGTCCCAGGCAGAGGGGGAGCCCCGGCAGCTACAGGCTGTGGTGCTGAAGGCCCCACCCCCTTGGCTCCTGTGAGGGCTGCCCCGGGGCCTCTGCAGCAGAGGCTGTGACATGAGCCAGCCTGTGTCTCGGGCAAGACTGAGGCTGCTGTTCCCTAAGTGGGACAGCGGCCATGGCTCTCACAGTCCTGCTTGCTGGCTCCTCTCCAACAAGGGGAAGCCAAAAGCGAGCTCTTGGGGAGGGGGGCAAGTGGTAGTACTCTGACCAAGTGCCTTTGAAGACACAAGAGGATAAAACAATCAGAAAGGAAGGCTTCATCCAGTATGGAGAAAATAATCAGAAGCTTAAGAGAAGGGAAGTGTGTTCTTCATTCTGATAGGAAACTGGTTGTTAGCAAAAATCAATGATGACACAAGGAATAAATCATCTGACACATTAATAAAAACCCTTTAAATTCGTACGCTTTTCACTCAAGTAGACCTGAGAGGTAGCTACTCCACGTGGGCACGTGCATCTCTTCAGGAGTGCACGCCTTATGCACCTAATGGGAGCCGTCAGTTTAAGAGGAGGATATCTTTAAATCTTTACACATAGTTTCAATGTACTAGTAGCCTGTTGACTGAGAGGTGGTGTTGCCTGAATTATCATTTGGTCCTAAAGCCTCAGCTGGTGTAAGACTCTCGGGTTAAGCGACTCCGAGGGAAGACTGTATTTTGTAAATTATCCAACTAGATACATATAGAAAAGTCAACATTACATCAGAAAAATGATATTAGTAAACGATAGAGCTATGTTCTAGGGCATACGGTTTTGTGAAAGCTCGTGCTAATAAACCTCCAAGATCCAACTGAAAGTGCTTAAGTTTTGCAAAGATACTCACAGCAGGAAGTGCAAAGAAAGAAATGCCCAGGAGTGCAAAGCCCGCAGAGAGCAGCCTTCCCAGCCAGGTCAGGGGGGTTTTGTCTCCATAGCCGATTGTGGTCAATGTTATCTAAAAACAAAATAAATAGGACGTGCAGCTTAAGTACTTGAGAGGAAAGTCAGGACCCATGAACAGGAGGCAAAGCAACGTTTCCACTGAATCATCATTCAACCAGTCTGGTTGGTGCATTTTATTACTGTGCTTTAATTTTCCATGACGCATAACAGAACTTCTCGTTGTTTAAGGAAGGGAATAGCCTACATACTTGTTCCTCCCTTATAACACAGTTTTCCATCTTTTCTAAGTGCATTCAAAGAAAGGCTATATTATATAGTAAGTGGATAACCATCAATGATACAGAAACGACAGCACTATGGATTTGGGACTGGATCAGTACACAAAACAATAGTTTATGTTAATTCAGGCTGTCCATTTATTTCTTTGGCGGGCATTTCCTGAAGGTCTGGTGTGTGCAAGGTATGTGTTTTGATTTGTAGTGGAACAAAAATGAGAGGTACATAGTTCCTGTCCTGAGATATTTATGGCATAAGAGGGGAGATATGTCACACACTAATCATTAAAACGCAAAATAGGGCAAGACAGGTATTATGATGAATGCACAAAATAATTTGCTGCTCAAATTCAAAGAAGAGATTATTACCAGCTTGGGGGTGTTGAAGCAGCTTTGTTGGGAAGATGTCACCATACCCAGGCTTTGAAGGAGGGGTCATATTTTGAGAGGCAGAAATGATAGAGTGATCTAGGGAGGGGAAACAGGTGACCAGCTGCACAGCAGTGAAATAAACAGCGTGGGTTCTGGAACGTGTGTTCAGTTGGGCCGGAGCACGGTGGGTCTGAAGAGGAGGCTAACCAGCTATGCTGAAGCTGGACCAGGGAGTGTCTTTGAAAAATGATCCCTGGGTCGTGTCTCCCCAATGGTCAAGTGCTCCAGGGGCTGCCCATGTGCCTTAGAACAAAACCCTGGCTCCGCTCCAGGACCGACGAGGTTCTGCCTGATCTGGCAGAATGATGGGGCAACTGAACCGGAACAGCGGGAGTGGGACAATACGGGGTGGAGAGTAAAGAGATGAGCTGAGGAAGTTCACTAGAAGCGTGTCTGAGAGGAAGGCGAAGACGAAATCTACATGACTGGAAAGTTTCAGCTGGGAAGATGATTGCCCCATAAATAGAAATATGATAATGAGAAAGAGGAGGGTTTGGAGCAAAGAAGACGAGTGGCTTTCAAATGAAGGTTTTTAAACTATCAGTATGACGCTGATCTAGAAATGTCTGAGCAACGAATTAAGAAGGAGAGCTTGAGTCTTGAGAGAGATTGAGGTTGGCATGAAATCTGGGTTTTGGAATAGGGCGCCGAGTGACTCTAAGCTCTGTGAAGAAATGAGGTTGCAAAGGGTGCAAAGGAGGGGCCAAGGGCACTTCCTCAGGAGACAGACATGTAAGGGATGGAGGGGAAAGGAAAGTCAGAGGAGAATACAGTTTTTCAAAAGTAGGAGGACTGGGAATGGGTTACAGAAATGGAAACTCAATGAAGAGAGTTTCACAGAGGACCAGGTGAGCCCTGATGCCACAGGCTCAGGGAGAACAAGGAGAATGAGGACTGAGAAAAGATGTGGACACAGAGACAGGAGTCACTGTTGATTTCTAACAGCGGCAGTTTGGGGCAGGCTGTCCTCCCCGGGCTCTAAAGGAGGGCCAATTAGTTGAGAGGCAGAAATGGTGGAAGAAGAGGCGCTCTGTGATGGAGCTCCTCCAGAAGCGCTCGGCTCAGCTGGCCACCGCTCCCTAGACCCTCTCCTCTCTCCTCGCTTCTGTGCTTCTCCCTTTACATCTTTGGCAGCTCCTTTTACGTGGCTCCTGCTACCCCAGACCACCTCCAAATACTGGATTCTTAAGCTTTGCTTCTGGGTCTTTTTCTCTTTTAAAAATTCTGTTCTTCTCGAGACTTCCCTGGTGGTGCAGTGGTTGAGAATCCTCCTGCCGATGCAGGAGACACGGGTTCAAGCCCTGGTCCGGGAAGATCCCACCTGCTGCGGAGCAACTAAGCCTGTGCACCGCAACTACTGAGCCTGTGCTCTGGAGCCTGCGAGCCACAACTACTGAGCCCGCGAGCCATAACTACTGAGCCCGTGTGCCACAACTACTGAAGCCCGCGTGCTGCGAGTACTGCAGCCCGTGCACCTAGAGCCCGTGCTCCGCAACGAGAAGCCACTGCAATGAGAAGCCCGCGCACCGCAACAAAGACCCAACGCAGCCAAAAATAAGTAAATGAAATAACTATATAAAAAAATAAAAATTCTATTCTTCTGTAACTTTCCTTTCCCCCTCTCCCCTCCTTTCTCTCTCTTCCCCAGTGACGTGAAACACTCTCATGGGTATAAATACCATTTTTATGCTGAACACACTGAGTTTCTACCTCCAGGCCAGACCACTCTTCTGAGGTCTGGATTCACACATCTGCAGCGGGTATTCTGTTGGGATGCTGCACAGTCATTTAAATTGAACATGTCTAGGGACTTCCCTGGTGGTCCAGCAGTTAAGACTCCACGCTTCTGCTGCAGGGGGTGCGGGTTGGATCCCTGGTCGGGGAACTAGGATCCCGCATGCTGCATGGCCAAAAAAATAAATAAAGTAAAATAAAATAAAAGCAGGTGTTGTGAATTAAAGGATGTGAAACAAATAAAAAAGTAAACTGAACATGTTTAAAACGGAAATTGTACCATCCTAAACCCGCCGCTCCCTCGATGACACCCCCTCCTGGTGGAGAGCCCCACTGACCACCGTGCTGCTCAATCAGAAGCCTTGGGGCACTGCTGCCTCTCCCTCCCCACAGGTGTCTCTCTGAATACCTCAGCAGGTTCCGCTGCTTTGACCTCCCCAATCCCACTGCCTTCTCTCTGTCATCACGGCCACCACTGAAGACTGGGCTGCTAGAGCAGCCTCTTTTTTTTCTTAGATGATAATTATTCCAGTTTTATTAAGGAATGGTTGACATACATCACTGTTTAAGGTGTACGACATGACGGTGTGATTAACACGTACTGTGAAATGATGACCACAGCAGGGTTGGTGAACATCCATCATCTCATAGAGATGCAGAGAAAGAAAAGAGTGATGAGAACTTTTAGGCTTTACTCTCTGAGCTTTCCTGTATATCACATGGGAATGTCAACTACAGTCACCATGTGGTACTAACATCCCTGGTACTAGTTTATCTTATAACTAGAAGTTGGTGCCTTTCGACCACCTTCCTCCACTCCCCGCCCCTCTCGTAGCCACAAATATCATCTCTTTCCGTGGTTTTTTTTGGTAAGCTTCCACATATAAGTGAGATCACACAGTGTCTGTCTTTGTCTGCCTTGTTTCACTTAGCGCTCAAGGTCCACGCACATGGTCACGGATGACAGGGTTTCCTCGTTTTCGTGGCTGAGTAGCACCGTTGTGTATACACCACACCTGCCTGCACACTCGTCACCGTGCACCCTGAGGCTGCTCCTGTCCTGGCTCCTGTGCATCACGAGCCGCCGTCTCTCAGTTGCTCTTTCTACTTTTGCTCTGGCCTCTCTCAGTTCCTTCTCTGCACACCTGCAAGGGCTATTATTTTCTTACTCCTCTCTAAAAACCCTGCAATGGCTATTCACCAAATTCAGAATAAATTCTAAGCTCCTAGCTACGGACCTCGTGAGCTGGTCTCTGCCCAAGTCTCCAAGGTCCCCCTGGTCCCCCCCTGCTCACTGCACTTTGACTACAGTGCCCTTTCAGCTCCTCCGATGGGCCAGGCTATCCTGCCACAGGGCCTTCGCACACTCTGCTCCCTCAGCCCCCAGTCTTCGTGGGGCTCCTTCTCATCCTTCAGGTGTTATCCAAAACACTCTGTCCTCAGAGAGGCCTCCCCTGGCCACTGTCCACAGGCGGCCTCTGGTCTCTCTCTGTCCTGCTCGCTTCCTGTCAGCACTTATCATGAGGGGTAGTGTACTACTGCTCTACTTTCCTCTGGGGAGGGGTCCTTATTTCCTCTACTAGAAGGAGGGACCGTGTCTTTACTCTTTGTTGTCTCTCTAACATCCAGCATGATGTCTGCCTCCAGAGTAAGAGGAACTCAATAAATATTTAGTAAATAAATAAAGAATTCTTTCCAGAACATTGGCGACAGAGTGAGAAACATGGGGCCAGAACTCCTGGAAATCTCTGATGTGAGTGGGTGCTTTCTAGGATGTGCTTGTGCCTGTCTGCAGAGAGGCCGAGGCTGAGGAGGGGAGGGTGGCAGCCTTATGATGGGGGGGTACCCGAGGAGGAGGGACATAGGGTGAAGGACATGGTGGAGGGTTGGCCTTGGCCATGTGAGAGGAGGGCAGGGCTGGAAAGCTCAGGCCAGTTCCCGTCAACAGTGAAGGACAAAGGAGGGTCACCTGTGCGGAGCAAAGGGCCTGGAACAGGAAAGGCCCAGGCTGTGAGGCTGTGAGAGGGAACTGGCAGTAGAATCCAGCAGCCAAGTGAATCAGATGCCACCAGCAGTATGGGTAGAGGATTCTCAAAGGAATTCCTTGAGATTGCAGAAGCAGCATTCCTGGCTCCATTTTATTACAGGTTCCTAATTTTAAATACGTGGGAAAGATTTTAATCTATTATACCTGTTCTGCTTAATCTTAATTAAGATTAATCTTAATTAAGATAGCTTAATCCTTTTCAGTAGTTTATTAATAATAATAAAGGGAAGGAGAAATGTCACGGTTTGGTCACAGCAATAACTTTGCACTTCTCCGTCTGCTTTCCATTCCGATCACACATCTGAGCTGTTCTCCTTGTGGCTCAGTGCTCAGAGCAGTTTTTTGTGTTTTTTTTTTGTGGTACGTGGGCCTCTCACTGTTGTGGTCTCTCCCGTTGCGGAGCACAGGCTCCGGACGCACAGGCTCAGTGGCCATGGCTCACAGGCCCAGCCGCTCCTCAGCATGTAGGATCTTCCCGGACCGGGGCACGAACCCGTGTCCCCTGCATCGGCAGGTGGGCTCTCAACCACTGCGCCACCAGGGAAGCCCAGTCTCAATGTTTTTCAGGAACCTCTATACTGGTTTCCATAGTGGCTTCACCAATTTACCTTCCCACCAACAGTGCATGAAGGTTCCTAAGGGGGTCCTTTAAGGGAAGAAGATTCATGTTGACAGTTGTCAACAATCTCCTTCCCCCCCTCCCCTTCCCCTTCCCTCCTCTTTGCTCTTTTTCTCGTCTTCCGAGTCTCTTTTCTTCCCTTCTCTTCTCTTTGGGCCACTTCCTGAGCATACGGTTTCAGATAGTGGGTAGTCACAGAATCTGCACAGTCAATTTTGAAATTTGGTCACCTTGAACTAGTACATCAGAAAGATTTTTGATCTCCAAACATCAGAAACTCCTGTGTTGGTGGCATCATAAAATTTGGGCTCTGCTGTGGCAGGGAGCTCAGGGCATTAGCATTCCATACTGGTCTTCCAGGACTGTGGTCAAATATGTAGTAATAGTGGTGACTAACATCTGTCTAGTGCTTGATAAAGTACATCTACATGGCTTAATCTCATTTAATACACACAGCAACTTTGTGTTTGGGTACTATTCTTTTCTCAGTTTTACAGAGATAATAAATAATTGCTTAATATCACACCTCCACTAACAATGGGGCTGGAACCCTGGTCTCCTGACTATAATACATTTTTTTTCAATACAGCACGTGCTCAGTGCTTATGGAGAAATACTGAGCAAAAGTGTCCAGAGTCGCATGTGCGGTGACAATTTTCAAGGAACAGACATCTTAGGAAAGAGTTCCCCACAGAGACTTATAACCAGTATAGCCCATAAATGCCCTTAAGGTAGGCGTGGCACTTGGAGAGGTTATTAACCACTCGGCTGTTTTGGGGGGTAATGGCTGGGGTATGTGTGTCTCAGTTTTCACTTGGTCGTTAATAATCTTGAATGGTTAGAAGTAAAGTAAGGCTTGGATACCATCAGGTAATGCATTGGTAAGAAACACAACTTTAACTAACTGTACCAGCAGATACAGTTAATTATCCGACTCAGATAAGTCAGAAAGCAACAGCTTATAGGAGGTGGAAGAAAACATTTTGTCCCGGTGAACCTGATGGGAGGAGGGTTGATTCTCGGAAGGGTAACAGATGTTATCAATGACAAGGGTATCTTAGCTCTTTCCACAAATGTGCACCATTTCCTATTCTTAGACTTTGCAGGGGGATGAAACTCATGGCATATATTTGGGCTGTACAACCTGTTGAATGCAGAGCCTCCTATACTAATGCTTGGAGAAAGATTGTCTGGTTTTTAGCATGAATTCTGGGACTAACTCTGGCCGACATCAAATCCTCTACATGTCTGAAGGAATCATCTCAGGCACAGGTCTCAGGTGGAGGCTGTACTTTTCAGATGCTTTCTCAAGAGCAGATTTATACCATCTGCTGTTGTTTGCGTCTTTAAAAAAACCCGTAACACTGTCTTCGTCATGGGCATAGTGGTAAATAGGAAGAGGACAAGCTGGCCTTCAAGAATAGGTCATTACCAGGAAAAATTACTTCAGGAGGATGGGATCTTAAGTTGTTTCAGCCAATCAAAAGGAAGAAAATAATAACAGGAAAGAAGGAGATCATAATAAAACATAACTGCGGGAAAACCTGTTTTTAAATTACTTCAGAATAAACCTAAAGCAACTGGAAAGGAGGATAATAATAATAGGAAATAACATTAAATGGAACTCCGCCCAGCAACCAGAAGGTCCTCTTGTCCCGGAGCCGCAGCTGAGGCCTCAGCCTCTCCTCTCCCCCGGCACGTCCACTGTCATCAACGCCTCTTCAGTTGCTCCTTCAGAAGCCAGAACATCTTTTCATCGAAACCCCAGTTCCCACGCCCCTTCTGCGCTTAAGCCGTGGGTGTGCCAGGAAGGTACCGCTCTGTGCTCCTTGGCTGTAGCGGTTCTCCCACCTCACCATCCACGGCAGCTGCATCTGTGGTTGGGTACCTGCCATGCGCTTAGGACCAGCCCTTTGTATCGATTATCCCACTTACTCAGTGGGCTGAGTACTGTTGTTCGCTAGTATGGAACTGTTTTCAGGTATCAAAGTTCTCCGTGTTTTTACTGGCTCTGCTGATGGCACTACGTGTTCCTCCTGCAGTTGGTTTGGGTACAGCCCTCAGCACCTTCTTAATGGAAGGGCTTTCGTATTTAATATTTAGAATTCACTGGGACACTGGATCCGTAGCCTACAAATGGCATTTTAATGTCGATACTTCGGGCATTTTTTTTTTTTTAAGAAATGAGGATTTCCTTTTTTTTTTTTGGTTTTTTCACCAAAGCCTAGCACTAAGAAACACTCCAGTGCAGGATGCTTTCATTTCCCTATGTATTCTGGATACTTCCTTAGTTAGCAAGGTGTCCATTACATGCAACATGGACAATTTTATCTTTATTTCTATTTTTTTTACATCTTTATTGGAGTATAGTTGTTGGCAATGGTGTGATAGTTTCTGCTTTATAACAAGGTGAATCAGTTATACAAATACATATATCCTCATATCTCTTCCCTCTTGCGTCTCCCTCCCTCCCATCCTCCCTATCCCATGCCTCCAGGCGGTCACAAAGCACCAAGCTGATCTCCCTGTGCGATGCACCTGCCTCCCACTAGCTATCTAGTTTACATTTGGTAGTGTATTTATGTCCATGCCACTCTCTCACTTCAAACATGGACAATTTTAACTAAAAAGTAACCAGAAATAGATTTCATTAAGGTCTTCATTAACATATAATAAAAGGTACAGTCAGTATTTTAAATTTGTTTTACTTCACACTGGAGACCTAGTATGTTCTTATAAGGAATAGAACTAATAAGTTCTCTTGTTTGCTTTTTGTGGCTTCAGACGATTTCATGAATGAGTCAGTTAATATCAACAAACCCACTGTGGACCAACAAGGCCTTTTTTATTCCTAGAAGCTCAACACCTTAGAAAATTTTTACTCTTGTATTCAAGGCTAAATTTTTTTTTTCTTTAAAGAGACATAATTAGGCCATTCAAAGATCCTGTTAAGTACAGGTTAAACTTCAGTCAAATAGCACTACTGGAATGAAATCAATGAATAGACGTTGCTTTTCCCTGAAACGAACAGAGATGAACCTTTGGAAACCTGCTACATGGGTTGTTCTGGCAAAAGAAACAAGCTGGTGACTAAGTGAGAGGCACATTCAGAGCTTCCCACACACTGTTCAACACACAGTGCAGCGATTCTGATTAGTAGGAAGGAGAAAGGAAGACGGAAGGCCAGAAGGCCAGAGAGCTGCCAGGTGGACTCACCAACAGATGCACCTCAGAGAAGGGGCTTCTGAGTGTCCCGTCACTCACGCACGTTAGAATTATCACAGAGGCGCAAAATCTAAACTTCCAATTCAAATCGCTGCTTTGAAGCCTGGGATAATCAGTTGTCTTCCCCTTGCTGGCTAGAAAAGCCTCCTGTTTGCTCAGTTTACACAGTTTATCCCACCGCGAGTCATAGATATTCATTTGTTCTCTACACATAAGAAGTGTTTTAAGAATGTCAGATGACTGCTCTCTTCTGGGTTTTCCACTTTCCTCCTTTCAAAGTGGCCATTATTGTTTGTGGGGTAGGGGAAGCAGTTGGAAACCAAATTGTTAAACCAACAGAATGCTTTGTTATCAGCGGCACAATCTTGGAGACATTTAACTCTGATAATTTAAGGAAAAAAATCTTAATCTTCAGATGAATATATTTTTGATTTTTATTCATATTACTGCTGCTATGCAACCCACAAACATACCAAGTTCTGCTTACTACAGGCCCTGCCGAGTTATCCACGTCCTTGACAAGAGATCTAGTTCTCGCTGAGGAGCTTCTGACAAATAGCGGAACAATGCAACAACTGGGAACTTAAAAATCTGTGCTCCACAAAGCAAACTGGCAAACAAACTTACCAATGTTTTAATCACAGTTTAAGAAGATGACAGATTTTTATTGTGGCGACAATCTAGCACTCAAGAATTATTGCCGATGATTTAGAAGAGAACAAATTTGTTGGACCAAAGAGACAGGGAAAGTCTTCAAACAACTATAACTGCTCTTGTATTTTCACCCTTTTGGAATGTCTTAAGGAATAGAATTTTAAAAAATGTAGTTTACACATTGCATAAAGCACTCCTTTATCCTATGACATTCTTAATAGGGTACACGTTTCATCGACTGTTTTATAGATTCTTTACACTGTAAAGACAATTTTTGCTTTGATGGAAAACTATGTGTTGTTTAGAGTACACTCTTCCAGGTTCTCAGTTCCTGCTTTTATGGGGCGGGCTCTGCACCTTTCAGGCCTTTGAGCTATTTTAGGACTACATAAGTTGTAGCAGCAATGCAAAATAATTCTTGTTTACGGACATGTAAGTACATTCTGTCTGGTGCGGGTTCCTCTGACTTTCCTCTTTCACTGTGGAAGAAGCCAGGTGTGCCTCTGTTTGCACATTCATTTGAATACTTAAAAGTTTAAATAAAATCTTGAGGACATGTTTATTTTCTACCTGTATGAGAGTTGTGATTTTACTTTTATTTGTTTGGAAAACTATCCTTTAACAACAATATAAAGGAAAAAGAGTTTTATGAGTGGAAAGTTTTGAAATTCAGGATCTATAGTCTCTGATCTCAGAGATGGTTACCACTCTTCTCTTTTTCCCTTTTTGTACCATAATTTTACTTTTCTTTCATTCAGCTAGTACACCTTTTTTTCTTTTTTTTTTTTAAACCTCAGATAAACTTTTTGACAAGTGGCCAAACAATGCAACCATTTTTACTTTAAAGCTGTGCTCCACAGTTAAAATGAACAAGCCCATGAACATTTTAATCACGGTTAAAAAATTACTTGTCTTTATTGTGGCAACAGTGTAGCATGCAAGAAATACTACTGATGATTTGTTAGAGAACTTAACTTTGTTGGACTTAACAGGGGAAACTCTTTAGATAATTATAAGCGCTGTATATTTTCACTTACCTCCCTTTTGGAAGTTCATCGTTTTATTGGGACCACCCATGGGAATCCCTACACTACATTCAAAGGAAACATCTCACAGCATCCAATAAACACAAGCAGGCGCTCACACTCACCGTGCCCCACCAGAGTGCGTCCGCGTAGGTGGAGAATTCCTTGTTGGCGTCCTTTTCCACCAGGTAGACAAGGAAAGACGAAAAAATCAGAACCAAAAATCCTATGTACCAAGCTGTGATTAATTCCTAGATATAAAAGGAATGAGAGATTTTTAGAGGTGAAAAATCTTTGAAAAAGGAAAAAAAATACAAGCATGATTCCATGCGTTTGACTACTGCTTGGATATTTATGATGACTTTCACATAATCCACTACACCTTGTGTCCCACATTGCTTTAACCAATTACTGAAAAGATTAAGTTTGCTTTCGATGGGTTTAGTAAATATCATGGCAGCAAGGGAAGAAGTTAAGAACACCCTGCCCGCACCTGGGCGAGGGCCCCCCCACCTTGCTGTGTGCGTAGACCACGGAGCCCAGCAGCTTCCAGGTGCCGCCGCGCCTGTCCATGCGCACCATGCGCAGGATCTGCAGGAAGCGCAGGCTGCGCAGCGCCGACGTGGCGAAGATGTTACCCTGAGTTTTGGCAGAAACTACCGCTATGGAGGCGATGAGAACGATGGTATCTGAAAGAAAGAGGGTGAAGCAGCCGTAAGTAGCACGACCGGGAGGTTTTAGTTTCCAAAACAGGATTTCAGAAAGGGTCCTTTTGACCTGTTTGGGGCCCAGGGAACTGCTCTTGAGCCCCAGGCCGGCACGCGCCACGCGGGCTCTGTGATCGCCGAGGAGTGGAAAGCGGAGGATGTGGCCTCCTGCGCCTGCTGCCCCGGTCTGACCCTCGGCCGTTCTCTGCTTTAGCCACGCAGGTTTGGACCACTCGCCGTTTAACCGTCAAAGGCCTGGACACCGCCTTCGGAAGGTCCGGTGCTTGGAGGGCTTCGGGCTGGCGCAGCGTCCCCACGGCAGTCCTGGCGGCACGGGGCTTCTGCCTCTGCCCCTGCCCCAGCACCGCGGCCTGCTGTCTGATGCCACAGAGAGTACATAGCCTGTCCAGATGCGAAAGGGCTACTTCGCATAATCACGTCTCCTGTTTTCTTGCCGAGGAAGCTGGTAGCTCTGTTCTGCAGAAAATTCACTTGTGTTGTGGAGTCTGCACCTTTGCAGCCTCTTAGACAAAGGCCCCAACTGAGCGGACCGCTCTAAGCGTTCTGCTCTGCGTGCTCTGTACGGCGCAGTTCTGGGTAAGTTCTGTGCACAAGTTAATTAACATGCCATTTGTTACAATAGAGGAGGTGGTCATGCATACCACGCGCTGCATGGGAATGGATATTTAATGTCTGACATACTGACGTTTGGCCTAAATCATATCTGCCCTTTTGTCAGCTAAAAAGAGAAAAAGAGCAGCTAAGGAGAGCATAGAAAAGATGAATGACTTAATCGCTCCAAGGGTAAACATCTGAGCGAGGGAAGGTAGGCTTTGAAGTGGGAGAGGTGAAGTGGGATGAATGGCTTCCAATGGAGATTTTACAGTAGGTTAGTTTGACCTGATCATCCTCAGTAAGATGTCCTTCCTGCTTCAAGTGGGTTGTGCATGACCAGGTGGCCACACTCCAAAGAAGAGCTCCACCTCAGGGGGTCGCAGTTATTGATGTTTCTGGGAGCCTCAGGGGTAACTGCTGTGTGAATGTGTATCCTCTGCCCAGCCCAGTCGTGCCTGCATTCAGGAAGGCCTGGCCCCTGGTGTGCACTAACAGCATCCTTGGACTCACTCTCCTGGTGCCCTTTTGGGTCAGGACTTGGAGAGGGTCAGGGGTTGGCAGGACGTGGGTGAGCCAAAGGGATTCCTCCAGTTGCATCTGCACGCTGTGGGAGCTTGTGGCTGGGTGCACAGCCAGCCACAAATGCATCCTTTTCTCTCGCTCCATAGCTGTCGGAGATGAGAAGGAACTACCTACGTTGATACGGACATCAAAGACGTTAAGCGAGTAAAGTCAGTCGCAAAGCAGTATGTACAATGTACTCTTATTTAATAACACATGTATTATACACCTAGGAAAGATATGTGAGAATAGACACAGAATATTACTATGAATTCTCTCGGGGGTAGAGAGTTGTGGTGAGTATGTGGATAAAGGGACTTTCTAAGTTATTAATTTTGGTAATGTTGGAGTTTTATAACAATGAAAATGTCTTTTGAAATCAGGAAAAAACTTTAAAAAAGAGTTAAATGTGAAAACATCTCTTGGTTTTCATCATTTGGAGGGACTTACTTCCAAGACAAGTGGTCTACAGACAAAGGGACACTCCTTATATGGCCCTGATGGATATACATTTTGCTTCTATTTCTCATTGTAGGCCTGCTTCCTCACAAGTGTACAAAGGAAAGAAAAAGGTACAATATTAGAAAAAATTGAAAGAAGTGAATGACCAGTGGGGGTGCAGAAAGCACAGACTTAAGATTTACTTTGTGCCAGGCACTTCCTTTAGTTCTAGGTTTTTTACAAATGTTATATTATTTTAATTCTTATAACACCCCGTGTTGGTTAGGTATTCCACAGATGAAAAAAGCGAGACACAAAAAACATATATTGTATTAGTTTTAAAAAATCAGCTATAGGCCTGTTACACTACAGCACAAAAAGTATGCTATAAAGTCACAGTTCATTAGAGAAAACCTAGAAAAAGGAACCCTGTAGGTTTGAGACAATTTCAAAAATTATGCACAGTGAATCATAATCTAAAGGTTTTAAGTCACATAATATGTAAAGGTAACCACAGATTAGATTTAATACACTTATTTTAATTCAGATCAGAAAGTCAGAGTTCAATGAAATGAAGTCATAAATGAGCAACCACATGGCACACAATGAATGCACCCACAAAAATGTTTCTGTTGGAGTACAGTCATCCACTGGAATTTTGCTGTCAGTACCACCTAGATATTTCCCAGCTTAATATTTTAGAAGTTATGAGTACTCTTGACTTTCATTTTTTTTCATGTATTTATTATTTTTGTAGACCATTACTTAGCAGAATGGAGGATCCACAAGGTTGGATACTTGTATCCGAAGTATCTAGAACAGTGCCGGAAACATGGTAGGCACTCAATAAATGTTTACAGAATAAACTTAGGTTAATAAACATTTAAAAGTAGCTTGAGCTTTGTTCTCTTACCACATCAGTGGCTTAATAACTGGAACATCAATCTAAAATACCTGTAAGTTAATCAAACCAGCACAGAATTCTACAGCAATATAATAATTCACAGCCGTCAGCCACTGATGTTTATAAAAAGGAAATCTCCCTAAGATTTACCTTTTATGACAGTGGGCAGCGTGGTCTTTAAAGATGGCATCATAGGAGACCCCTGAACCGCCGCCCTCCCACAGACACACCAAATGAACAGCTACACACGTAGTAATTCCCTCTGCAGGAAATCCAGAAACTAGCCAAGGGGCTCCTATGCACTGGGAGAATGAGAAAACGCGCACATCAAAACGGCAGGAGAGGCTGAGACGCACTCGCCATAAACCCCAGACCTAGCAGCAGGGACCTCCAACTCCCAGCTTTTCCCTGGGAGGCTAAGGGTTTGAACCCCATTTTTAGCGCCCCAATTTTTAAGACTCCCACCAGAGGGATGCCCCTCCCCGAACACCTAGCTCTGAAAGCCGCGGGGCTTGCATCCGTGAGCCCCACATACTACAGCAAACACAGAAGCAGGTATCAGCGGGCGTGAGTACTGGGCCTCCGCTCACCCACCACCCGTGTCCAGGCAGAAACGCCAGTCTCCCCGACCTTTCCTGAAAGGGTTCTACTTGCGTACTTTAAAAGCTGCCGCCTGCCAGTCAGGCCTCTAATTTTTAGCATCCAACTAGGGAGTGACTGCAGTTCTCTCCTGAGACCACAGAAGCCGGTGGACGCCTCCCCTGGCCTTTCCCTCTGGCCTGCTCCAGTTTGCCAGTATCTCCCTCAGGAAGCTTTTATACACATCTGGTGCCCCAGCTTTTGAGGCTGCTGCTTGACAGAAGAACCCCTGGATCACCTGGCTCTGACAGCCAGTGGGGCTTTCATTCAGGAGTCCCACAGGCGTGTAATAAAGAAAGAAGTTCATAATGGGTTCCGGACCCCATAGCCCCCTCCCCCACTCCATGGCTGTATAACTGGGCCCAGTACAGAGGGGACAGGTGAAATGCCCACCTCCCAGTTTCTCCTTGGATGGGGTCTAATGACACACTTTCCCCACTGCTCCTAAACTGGACCCTGTATCTAGTAGCTGACTGTGACCCTTCCCCTGGGACACTGATCGGTCTGGGCACATATTCAACCACTGGGCGCCACTAAAAACAGGGAAAGTGATTAGACAATCACATAGGTTTTAGAGACAACCAGAAGCCAAGGCTGGGCTGATTGATGACGTTCATCTCCCACACAAGATCAGTCTGTCAAGAATGGGGTAGGAGGCTGTTCATCTAACACACAGAAACCCACACAAAGAGTCAAGGAAAATGAAGAAACAAAATAATATGTTCCAAACAAAAGAACAAGACAAACTACCAGAAACAGATCTTAATGAAACAGACAACCTAGAAGAAATAGTTAAATTACTAGAAACATACAACCTACCAAGGTTAAATCAGGAAGAAATAGAAAAGCTGAACAGACCAATTACTAATAAAGAGATAGAATCAGTAATCAAAAACCTCCTAAGAAACAAAAAAGTCCAGGACCAGAAGGCTTCACTGGTGAATTACATCAACATTTAAAGAATAAGTGCCAATCCTTCTCAAACTCTTCCATAAAAAGAACAGAAGAGGAGGAAACACTTCCAAACTCATTTTATGAGGTCAGCATTACCCTGTTATCAAAACCAGATAAGGACACCGCAAGAAAATAAAAGTACATATGCCTGATGAATGTAGATGTAAAAGTCCTTAATGAAATCCTAGCAAACTGAATTCAACAGTACATTAAAAGGATCATACACCATGATCAAGTAGGATTTATTCCAGGGATGCAAGGATGGTTCAACACCTGCAAATCAATCAATGTGATACACCACATTAACAAAAGGAAGGATAAAAATTATATGATCATCTCAATAGATGTAGAAAAAGCACTTGACAAAATACACACACTTTCATGATAACAACTCTCAACAAAGTGGATATAGAAGGAATGCACCTCAATGTAATAAAAGCCACAAAACAAGCCCATAGGTAACATCATACTCAGTGGTAAAAAACTGAAAACTTTCCCTTTAAGATAGGAACAAATTATGATGCCCACTCTTGCCAGTTTTATTCACCTTAGTATTGGAAGTCCTAGCCAGAGCAATTAGGCAAGAAAGAGAAATAAAAGTCATCCAAATCAGAAATGAAGAAGTAAAACTGTCACTATTTGCAGATGACATATTATATATAGAAACCCCTAAAGACTCCACCAAAAAACTGTTGGAAATAATAAATGAATTAAGCAAAGTTGCAGAACACAAAATAAATATTAAAAAATCAGTTGTGTTTCTATATACTAACAACAATCTATCAGAAAGAGATATTAAGGAAAAAATTCCATTTACAATAGCACCAAAAAGATTAAAATATTTAGGAAGGAGTTTGATCAAGGAGGTGAAAGATCTGTTCGGTGAAAACTATAAAACATTGATGAAAGAAAGTGAAGAAGACATTAATAAATGGAAAGATATTCTATGCTGATGGATTGGAAGAATTTGTATTGTTAAAATGTCCATACTACCCAAAGCAATCTACAGATTCAGTGCAATCTCTATCAAATTCCAGTGCTGTTTTTCACAGAAATAGAACAAACAGTCCCAAACTCGTATGGAATCACAAAGACCCTAAATAGCCAAAACAATCTTGAGAAGGAAGAACAAAACTAGAAACATCACACATTCTCATTTCAAATTATATTACAAAGTTATAGTAATCAAAACAGTGTGATATTGGCATAAAAACAGACACATAGGTCAATGGAACAGAATAGAGAGCCCAGAAATAAACCCACACATATATGGTGAGTTAATTAACGACAAAGGAGCCAAGAATATACAATGGGGAAAGGACAGTCTCTTCAATAAACGGTGTTGGGAAAACTGGACAGTCACATGCAAAAGAATGAAACTGGACCACTATCTTACACCACTCACAATAATTAACTCAAAATGGATTAAAGACAAATGTAACACCTGAAACTATAAAACTCCTAGAAGAACATGGGGGTAAGCTTCTTGACATTTGCCTTGGCAATGATTTTTTGGATTTGACACCAAAAGCAAAGGCAAGAAAAGCAAAAATTAACAAGTGAAACTACAACTGAAAAGCTTCTGTACAGCAAAGGAAACCATCAACAAAATGAAAAGGCAATGAAAGAGAGAAAATATTTTCAAATCACATAGCTGATAAGGAGTTAATATCCAAAATATACAAATAACTAACACAATTCAATAGTAAATAAGAAGAAGAAACCCAAACCCCCAAACAATCAAATTAAAAATCAGGCAGTGGATCTGAATAGACATTTTCCCAAAGACGACATACAAATGGCCAACATGTATTGAAAAGGTGCTCAATATCACTAATCATTAGGGAATGCAAATCAAAACCTCATACCTGTTAAAATGCTATATCAGAAAGGCAGGAGATAAATGTTGGAGAGGATGTGGAGAAATGGGAACCCTCTTGCACTGTTGGTGGGAATGTAAATTGGTGCAGCCACTATGGAAATCAGTATGGAGGTTCCTCAAAAAATTAAAAATAGAACTATCACAGGACCCAGCAATCCTATTTCTGGGTGTATATCCAAAGATAATTAAAACAGGATCTTGAAAGATGTCTGCACATCCGTGTTCACTGCAGCATTATTCTCAATAGGCAAGATATGGAAACAACCTAAGTGTCCATCAATGAATGGATGAATGGGTAAAGAAGAGCTATCTATCTATCTACCTACCTATCTATCTATCTATCGAAATATTGTACATCCATGAGAAAGAAGGAAATCCTAATGTCTGAAAAAACATGGATGGACCTCAAGGGCATTAAGCTAAGTGAAATAAGCCAGATAGAGAAAGACAGATACTGTATATCACTCATATGTGGAATCTAAAAAAGTAAAACTCATAGAAACAGAGACTAGAATGTTTACCAGGGTGTAGGGGGTGGGGAGATGTTGGTGAAAGATTGCAAACTTCCAGTTATAAGACGAATAAGTTCTGGGGAACCTAATGTACAGCATGGTGATTATAGTTAATAATACTGTATTATATATTTGAAAGTTGCTAAGAGAGTGAAGCTTAAATATTTTCACCACAAAAAAGAAATGGTAATTATGCGACGTGATGGAGTTGTTATCTCACAATCGTTGTGCAGTATGTAAGTGTATCAAATCGATAGACTGTACACAAACTTACACCATGTTTTTGTCAAGTACATTTCAATAAAGCTGGGGAAAAACTGGGTAGAACAGCTTAAACTGCTCTAATAACAATTTAACTAATAACAATTAGTTATTTGTCCAAAATGTGTTTGCAACATAGGAGCATTTGTTTTAAGTGAAGACAGCACCTTTCAGTACAATGTAGGAATTACAGGTAGCCCTCAAGGCTCATTGGCTTCAGATTCATTTGTTCATCTGTTCGCGTATGAAGAAGTTAATTGAGGGTTAAGCACTGTATTAGACACTTGCATCAGAAATGAATATTCACTCATCAGTCTGATCATCAATCTACTGCAAATGTTTATCAAGTCCTACTGTGTACCAGGCATCGTGCCAAATGCTTTATGTGCACTAGTGGTTGTCAGTAGGGACAACTTTGCCTCCCGGGGGCATTTGGCAACGTCTGGAGACATATTTGGTTGTCATAACTGGGAAGGGGGTTGCTGCTGGCATCTAGTGGTGGAGGCCAGGGTTGCTTTAAAGCATCCTACAATGCTGAGAACAGCCCTCTGAAAAAAGAATTACCAGTCCCCAGTGTTAGCATTGCCAAGACTGGGAAACCCTGAAGTCCATCATTTCATTTAGTCCTCCCAACAGCTCTATGAGGGAGACAGTATCATTCCTTTCTCCTCCTTACAAATGAAGAACTGAGGCTTGCGGGGGTCAACTAGCCAAGCACAATACCTACAAGCAGCTGAGCTGGCCCTTACCTGACTCCAAAGCTGTGCCCTTAAGAGTCATGGTACCCCATTCCTTGGATAAAGGAAATCTAGAGTGACATGGGCTGGGGGGTAGTGGTGGCGGGGAGGGTGAAAGGGGTAGGCTGCAAAAGCAGGTGGAAACTAAAGCAAGAATAAATTGTTACGATAAAGCATTGACGAAAGAAAGAAGTGCAGGGAGAATAAAGCAGAAATAAAATGGCACTAAAACAGATGGTACCTTTACGGATACATCCAGAGACAGTGGGGTTAGAGAAAGAAACAGAACTGCTAATAAACAAGGAGGAGCTCCAAGCTGCATGAAGAAAAAAAAAAAGTGTAATCTGGAGCTCTTAAATGCCCCTCCCAACGGAAACAGTGGGGAACAAGTCAGGAAGCAGTGAAGAAAGTTACTGATTACAGGCAGCCCATTAGGGATGTGGAATATAGGCTTATAAGCTATTAGGAAGTAGGCTCACATATCCACTGAGTCACTTAGAATGTTTTATGGATGAATTCTTGAGACTTGAGGAGACTGCAAAGATTTGAATGAAGTAAATATACTGTGATATTTAAGACACGTAGGGTGTGTATGAGGTTATAATTAGACCCCTCTGGAACTCTGCTCCAGGATTAGTCAGCAAAATCAATACAAATCGATCACCCCGGATGCTGAGTAAAAGGGATTAGTCACTGAAATACTGAAAAGCCCTCATTATAAGGTGGATTCACATCCAAGGTTACCCTATCACGGACCTAAGATTGGGTTAAAGCAGGGCCAATTGTATATCTGAACTTGGCGGGCGGTGTTTTGTTGCTACAGTTACGTGACGCAATGCATCTATCAGAAAGTATATTTTAGTATGCTTGGCCTAATTTAAAATCATAAAGGGAAGAACTAAATCACATGGATTAAACAAAGCACAGTTGAACACTTTTACACTAGTAATTGTTAGGAGAGATAAGTTTTCTAGAGGTGAACCACAAAGGGGGTACATCTTGACATCTAGAAACTGTCTGGAGACTTCAGGTTTTAAGAATTCTTGTAAATTATGTTAGAGTCTCAGAAAGATTCCCCTAATAGCTAACATAAATTTCCCTCTTGCACTTTAAGGTCATTTCACCTTCTTGCCTCTGGGCAAAACAGAAGTGCAACAATTACTACATTCTTGGTGATTCTACCCTCTCCCACCTTCATTTTTGTTCTAATTCCTTGAGCTCTTTTCAGTGACTTCACTATAAACTAAAATTTGGATAATTTTAATGAAATATCTGTTTTAAAATTATAAAAGTAATAGCTGCTATAAAATGTCAAAATCTTAGACACATGTATAAGAAGTAAATTTACTTAATTAGCTAATTCTTTACTAAGGAGCTGTAAGTTCTTTAATTTTTGCTATTAAAGTGATGCTGAAATGAATAGCCTTGTACACAAATTTTTGTAGGCATTCTCTTCAAGGATACGTTCCTGGAGATTGGATTCCTGGGTTGAAGGCTGGCACATTTTGAGTTTTGATATCAAAGTGCCCTCCAAATGGTGGTACCAATGATCACTAACAATGGATGAAGGTATTTATCTCTCCTTGCTAAAAAAATAACGATAGTAATAATAATACTATTACTGTTTTACTGTTTACTGTGTAATACTGTTCTAAGCATTTTCAAGTATTACGTGGAATATTATAAATTTGTAATCTTTGCTAATATGATAGACAAAACATCACCTTTTTTTTTTTTTTTAACAGATTCATGTCATGAAGAAGTCATAGAAGGCAAGTCATCAAGAAGGCCTTTGCCCAAGATTATGAAACCACTTTCCTAGATTCTGTCTGGTGTATTTAGCTGCTCATTTAGTTAACATATGTACTCTGTTTGGCATGTTCTTTGTGGCAACGGTAGCTAGCTGTCCTCCACAGATACATGCTTATCTTCTGAGGCACAGAACTACACCTGGGAAGCGGCTGCCTACCAGGGACGTCATTTCCCAGGTCCGCTCGCCTCTGAGTGGGGGGATGTGACCCGTCCTAGCCGATGGAAGGTGAGTGGAGATGGTGTGTGCCTCTTCTGGGCTGAGGGGAAGCAGATGGCCTTAGGGGCTGTCTTTTCCCGTCTGCCAGCTCATGTGGGCCTTCAGGATGTCCTTAGGGGCCAGATGCTGAAGATGGCGGGGCCTTGTCAGCCAGGTCCCGAGTGACCGCATGCAGCAGGGCTTCTACCACACACCCCAGCCCCAGCGAGAAGCACCTTCATTGGATTCTCACGCAAGGAAGAAATGAACTTCTAATTTGAGAAGTTACTGGAATTTGAGGATTTGTATGTTATAACAATTAGCATTACTCTAACTGAGACATCTTTAACGTTTATGAAATTTATGTTTGTCTCTCTGGTGAAGTAGAGAACTAGTCTTTCTTTTTATCCTATGTGATAGCCAGTTTTTCCAAAACCACCTAAATAAAAAGCCTATTCTTTTCCAAATGTCTCCATATACTCATGGAGAGGTCTATTTCTAGATTCTTTCTGTTCTATTGCCTATGCGTCATCAGCATGACACTAGATATTAGGGTAATATCCCTTCAATGTTACTCCTTTGTAAAAAAAGATTATGAATTATTCTCAACATATTTATTTCTCCAGGTAAATTTCAGAATAAATGTACCCGTTAAAACCCCAGCATCCTGATACAGACTGCACGTTTGATTTTAGGTGAGCATCTTCTCTACTGCTTCCTTCATCTCACATCCAGCGAGCTGTGTACTTCTGCTGCTTCTGCTCCAAATATCTCCCCTCTCTCCCTCCTCCCACTGGTCCTGTGTCCCCCGGCTCAGGGCGAGGCTCCCTCTCTCCCGGCCACGCCACAGACTCCCAACAGCTCTTCTCACTCCTGTCTTTGCTTTCTCTAAACTCTTGTGTATTTTTTTGCCAGATTAAAATGTTAAAGTGATGACATTACTTCTCTGATCAAAAAAAGTTTGTTTTTCTTTTCCATTACTTAGAACAAAGATCAAATTCTGCTCCCCAGCTTCAAAGTGCTCTACAGAACGCTGCTCTTTCTGGAAAGCCCTTCCCCTTCCCCGTGTGGCCACCTCGCAGCTGCTGCTAGGGCTCAGCCCAGGTGCCAACTTGTCAAGGAGGCTGCCCTCACGCACTGGTGCCCGGGGCTCTGGGTGCACTCCTGTCACTCTTACGACCACTGTCAGTACCATCTGCTTGCCTGCCGGTCTCTCCCAGGAACTGTAAGACACTGAAGGCAGTCAAAGCACTTATTTTTCCTTGTAACCTCAGTGCCTGCTCAGTACCTGCCATAGTAAGATGTTCAGTACTGATCTGATGGGTTATTTGCTTATAGTGAGCACAGAAATAGAATAACATTTTATAATTTCAAGGGTCTTAGAAACAATACAGTTAAAGAGCCATCATTTTGCAGTTGGGAAGCACGAATATACAAAATATATACAAGTAAAAAAATGTTAAAAAAGACCTTCAAGATGGCGGAGGGGTAAAACGTGGAGATCACCTTCCTCCCCACAGATACACCAGAAATACATCTACATGTGGAACGACTCCTACAGAACACCTACTGAACGCTGGCAGAAGGCCTCAGACCTCCCAAAAGGCAAGAAACTCCCCACGTACCTAGGTAGGGCAAAAGAAAAAAGAATAAACAGAGACAAAAGGATAGGGATAAGACCTGCACCAGAGGGAAGGAGCCGTGAAGGAGGAAAGGTTTCCACACACTAGGAGCCCCTTCGCGGGTAGAGACTGTGGGTGGCGGAGGGGGGAAGCTTCGCAGCCGCAGAGGAGAGCGCAGCCACAGGGGTGCAGAGGGCAAAGCGGAGAGGTTCCCGCACAGAGGATCAGGGCCGACCAGCACTCACCAGTCTGAGAGGCTTGTCTGCTCACCTGCTGGGGCGGGTGGGGCTGCGAGCTGAGGCTTGGGCTTTGGTCGGAGCGCAGGGAGAGGACTGGGGTTGGCTGTGTGAACAGAGCCTGCAGGGGGTTAGTACGCCACGGCTGGCCGGGAGGGAGTCTGGGGAAGTCTGGACCTGCCAAAGAGGCAAGAGACTTTTTCTTCCCTTTATTTCCTGGTGTGCGAGGAGAGGGGCTTAAGAGCGCCGCTCAAAGGAGCTCCAGAGACGGGCGTGAGCCGCGGCCATCAGCGCGGACCCCAGAGACGGGCATGAGATGCTAAGGCTGCTCTTGCCGCCACCAAGAAGCCTGTGTGCGAGCACAGCTCACTGTCCACACCTCCTCTCCCGGGAGCCTGTGCAGCCCGCCACTGCCAGGGTCCCGGGATCCAGGGACAACTTACCCGGGAGAATGCACGGCGTGCCTCAGGCTGGTGCAACGTCACACCGGCCTCTGCCACTGCAAGCCCGCCCCTCACGCCGTGCCCCTCCCTCCCTGCCCCCCGCCCTGAGTGAGCCAGAGCCCCCGAATCAGCGGCTCCTTTAACCCCATCCTGCCTGAGCGGGAACAGACTCCCTCAGATGACCTACACGCAGAGGCGGGGCCAAATCCAAAGCTGAGCCTCGGGAGCCGTGCAAACAAAGAAGGGAAAGGGAAATCTCTCCCAGCAGCCTCAGAAGGAGTGCATTAAATCTCCACAATCAACTTGATGTACCCTGCATCTGTGGAATACATGAATAGACAACGAATCATCCGAAAATTGAGGCGGTGGACTTTGGGAGCAACTGTAGACTTGGGGTTTGCTTTCTGCATCTAATTTGTTCCTGGTTTTATGTTTATCTTAGTTTAGTATCTAGAGTTTATTATCATTGGTATTTGTTTATTGATTTGGTTGCTCTCTTCCTTTTTTCTTTATTTATAGATATATATATATTTTTCCTTTTTCTCTTTTCGTCAGGGTATGTGTATCCTTTTTTGTATTATTTTGTCTGTTTGGCTTTGCTTTTACCATTTGTCCCAGAGTTCTGTCTGTCCCTTTTTTATTGTTTTTTATTACTTTTTACTTTTTAAATTTTTAATAATTTTTTTATTTTAGTAACTTTATTTTCCTTCCTTCCTTCCTTCCTCCCTTCTTTCATTCTTTCTTTCTTCCTTTCTTTTTTTCTCCCTTTTCTTCTGAACCGTGTGGCTGACAGGGTCTTGGTGCTCCGGCCGGGTGTCAGGCCTGTGCCTCTGAGGTGGGGGAGCCGAGTTCAGGACACTGGTCCACCAGAAACCTCCCAGCTCCACAAAATAGCAAATGGCGAAAGCTCTCCCAGAGATCTCCATCTCAATGCTAAGACCAGCTCCACTCAATGATCAGCAAACTCCAGTGTTGGACACCCTATGCGAAACAACTAGCAAGACAGGAACACAGCCCCATCCATTAGCAGAGAGGCTGCCTAAAATCATAATAAGGTCACAGACACCCCAAAACAGACCACGGGATGCGGTCCTGCCCACCGGAAAGACGAGATCCAGCCTCATCTACCAGAAAGTAGGCACTAGTCTCCTCCACCAGGAAGCCTACACAACCCACTGAACCAACCTTAGCTACTGGGGGAAGACACCAAAAACAACGGGAACTATGAACCTGCAGCCTGCAAAAAGGAGACACCAAACACAGCAAGTTAAGTGAAATGAGAACACAGAGAAACACACAGCAGATGAAGGAGCAAGATAAAAAACCCACCAGACCAAACAAATGAAGAGGAAATAGGCAGTCTACCTGAAAAAGAATTCAGAGTAATGATAGTAAAGGTGATTCAAAATCTTAGAAACAGAATGGAGAAAATAAACATTTAACAAGGACCTAGAAGAACTAAAGAGCAAACAAACAATGATGAACAACACAATAAATTAAATTAAAAATTCTCTAGTAGGAATCAATAGCAGAATAACTGAGGTAGAAGAACAGGTAAGTGACCTGGAAGAAAAAGAGTGGAAGTAACTGCCACAGAGCAGAATAAAGAAAAAAGAATGAAAAGAATTGAGGATACTCTCAGAGACATCTAGGACAACATTAAACGCACCAATATTCGAATTATAGGGGTCCCAGAAGCAGAAGAGAAAAAGACAGGGACTGAGAAAACATTTGAAGAGATTATAGTTGAAAACTTCCCTAATATGGGAAAGGATTAGTCAATCAAGTCCAAGAAGTGAGAGAGTCCCATACAGGATAAATCCAAGGAGAAACATGCCAAGATACATATTAATTAAACTATCAAAAGTTAAATACAAAGAAAACATATTAAAAGCAGTAAGGTTAAAGAAACAACATACAAGGGAATCACCATAAGGTTAACAGCTGATCTTTCAGCAGAAACTCTGCAAGCCAGAAGGCAGTGGCAGGACATATTTAAAGTGATGAAAGAGAAAAACCTACAACCAAGATTACTCCACCCAGCTAGCATCTCATTCAGATTCGGCAGAGAAATTAAAACCTTTACAGACAAGCAAAAGATAAGAGAATTCAGCACCACCAAACCAGCTTAACAACAAATGCTAAAGAATTTCTCTAGGCAGGAAATACAAGAGAAGGAAAAGACCTACAATAACAAACTCAAAACGATTAAGAAAATGGTAATAGGAACATACATATTGATAACTACCTTAAATGTAAATGGATTAAATGCTCCAACCAAAGGACATAGACTGGGTGAATTGATAGAACAAAAAGATCCGTATATATGCTGTCTACAAGAGAACCACTTCAGACCTAGGGACATATACAGACTGAAAGTGAGGGGATGGAAAAAGATGTTCCGTGCAAATGGAAATCAAAAGAAAGGTGGAGTAGCAATTCTCATATCAGACAAAATAGACTTTAAAATAAAGACTATTACAAGAGAGAAAGAAGGACACATAATGATCAAGGGATCAATCCAAGAAGAAGATATAACAACTGTAAATATTTATGCACCCAACACAGGAGCACCTCAATACATAAGGCAAATGCTAACAGCCATAAAAGGGGAAATTGACAGTAACACAGTCATAGTAGGGGACATTAAGACCTTATTTTCACCAATGGAGAGATCATCCAAAATGAAAATAAATAAGGAAACACAAGCTTTAAATGATACATTAAACAAGATAGACTTAATTGATATTTATAGGACATTCCATCCAAAAAAACTAGAATACACTTTCTTCTCAAGTGCCCCTGGAACATTCTCCAGGATAGATCATATCTTGGGTCACAAATCAAGCCTTGGTAAATTGAAGAAAATTGAAATTGTATCGAGTATCTTTTCCGAGCACAACGCTATGAGACTAGATATCAATTACAGGAAAAAAATCTGTAAAAAATAAAAGCACATGAAGGTTAAACAGTACACTACTAAATAACCAAGAGATCACTGAAGAAATCAAAGAGGAAAACAAAAAATACCTAGAAACAAATGATAACGAAAACACGACAACCCAAAACCTATGGGATGCAGCAAAAGAGGTTCTAAGAGGAAAGTTTATAGCAATACAATTCTACCTCAAGAAACAAGAAACATCTCAAATAAACAACCTAACCTTACACCTAAAGCTATTAGAGAAAGAAGAACAAAAAACCCCCCAAAGTTAGCAGAAGGGAAGAAATCATAAAGATCAGATCAGAAATAAATGAAAAAGAAATGAAGGGAACAATAACAAAGATCAATAAAACTAAAAGCTTGTTCTTTGAGAAGATAAAGTTGATAAACCATTAGCCAGACTCATCAAGAAAAAAAAGGGAGAAGACTCAAATCAATGGAATTAGAAATGGAAAAGAAGTAACAACTGACACTGCAGAAATACAAAGAATCATGAGACATTACTACAGCAACTATATGCCAATACAATGGACAACCTGGAAGAAATGGACAAATTCTTAGAAAAGCACAACCTTATGAGACTGAACCAGAAAGAAACAGAAAATATAAACAGACCAATCACAAGCACTGAAATTGAAACTGATTAAAAATCTTCCAACAAACAAAAGCCAAGGACCAGATGGCTCCACAGGCGAATTGTATCAAACATTGAGAGAAGAGCTAACACCCATCCTTCTCAAACTCTTCCAAAATATAGCGGAGGGAGGAACACTCCCAAACTCATTCTACGAGGCCACCATCACCTTGACACCAAAACCAGATGAAGATGTCACAAAGAAAGAAAACTACAGGCCAATATCACTGATGAACATAGATGCAAAAATGCTCAACAAAATATTAGCAAACAGAATCCAAGAGCACACAAAAAGGATCATACACCATGATCAAGTGGGGTTTATCCCAGGAATACAAGGATTCTTCAATATACACAAGTCAATCAATGTGATAAACCATATTAACAAATTGAAGGAGAAAAACTGTACGATCATCTCAATAGATGCAGAAAAAGCTTTTGACAAAATTCAACATCCATTTATGATTAAAACCCTCCAGAAAGTAGGCATAGAGGGAACTTACCTCAACATAATAGAGGCCATATATGACAAACCCACAGCCAACATCGTTCTCAATGGTGAAAAACTGAAACCATTTTCACTAAGATCAGGAAAAGACAAGGTTGTCCACTCTCACCACTATTATTCAACATAGTTTTGGAAGTTTTAGCCACAGCAATCAGAGAAGAAAAAGAAATAAAAGCAATACAAATAGGAAAAGAAGAAGTAAAGCTGTCACTGTTTGCAGATGACATGATACTATACTTAGAGAATCCTAAAGATACTACTAGAAAACTACTAGAGCTAATCAATGAATCTGGTAAAGTAGCAGGATACAAGATTAAGGCACAGAAATCTCTGGCATTCCTATACACTAATGATGAAAAATCTGAAAGAGAAATTAAGTAAACACTCCCATTTACCACTGCAACAAAAAGAATAAAATACCTAGGAATAAACATACCTATGGAGACAAAAGACCTGTATGCAGAAAACTATAAGACACTGATGAAAGAAATTAAAGATGATACAAACAGATGGAGCGGTAAATGATATTCTTGGATTGGAAGAATGAACATTGTGAAAATGACTATACTACCCAAAGCAATCTACAGATTCAATGCAATCCCTATCAAACTACCAGTGGCATATTTCACAGAACTAGACCAAAAAATTTCACAATTTGTATGGCAACACAAAAGACCCCAAATAGCTAAAGCAATCATGAGAGAGAAAAACGGAGCTGGATGAATCAGGCTCCTGGACTCCAGACTATACTACAAAGCTACAGTAATTATGACAGTATGGTAGTGGCACAAAACAGAAATATAGATCAATGGAACAGGATAGAAAGCCCAGAGGTAGACCCACGCACATATGGTCACCTTATTTTTGATAAAGGAGTCAAGAATATACAATGGAGAAAAGACAGCCTCTTCAATAAGTGGTGCTGGGAAACTGGACAGCTACATGTAAAAGAATGAAATTAGAACACTCCCTAACACCATACACAAAAATAAACTCAAAATGGATTAAAGACCTAAATGTAAGGCCAGACACTATAAAACTCTTAGAGGAAAACATAGGCAGAACACTCCATGACATAAATCAGAGCAAGATGCTTTTTGACCCACCTCCTAGAGAAATGGAAATAAAAACAAAAATAAACAAATGGGACCTACTGAAACTTAAAAGCTTTTGCACAGCAAAGGAAAACATAAACAAAATGAAACAACAACCATCAGAATCAGAGAAAATATTTGCAAATGAAGCAACTGACAAAGGATTAATCTCCAAAATTTACAAGCAGCTCATGCAGCTCAATATCAAAAAAACAAAAGAACCCAGTCCAAAAATGGGCAGAAGACCTAAATAGACATTTCTCCAAGGAAGATATACAGATTGCCAACAAACACATGAAAGGATGCTCAACATCACTAATCATTAGAGAAATGCAAATCAAAACTACAATGAGGTATCACCTCACACAAGTCAGAATGGCCATGATCAGAAAATCTACAAACAGTAAATGCTGGAGAGGTTGTGGAGAAAAGCGAACCCTCTTGCACTGTTGGTGGGAATGTAAACTGATACAGCCACTATGGAGAACAGTATGGAGGTTCCTTAAAAAACTAATAATAGAACTACCATACGACCTAGCAGTCCACTACTTGCCATGTACCCTGAGGAAACCATAATTCAAAAAGAGTCATGTACCACAATGTTCACTGCAGCTCTATTTACAATAGCCAGCCAGAGCATGGAAGCAACCTAAGTGTCCACTGACAGATGGATAAAGAAGATGTGGCACATATATACAATGGAATATTACTCAGCCATAAAAAGAAACAAAATTGGGTTATTTGTAGTGAGGTGGATGGACCTAGAGTCTGTCACACAGAGTGAAGTAAGTCAGAAAGAGAAAAACAAATACCGTATGCTAACACATATATATATAAAAGAAAAAGTTTCTGAAGAACCTAGGGGCGGGACAGGAATAAAGATGCAGACCTAGAGAATGGACTTGAGGACACAGGGAGGGGGAAGGGTAATAAGCTGGAACAAAGTGAGAGAGTGGCATGGACATATATATATACACTACCAAATGTAAAATAGATAGCTAGTGGGAAGCAGCGGCATAGCACAGGGAGATCAGCTCGGTGCTTTGTGACCACCTAGAAGGGTGGGATAGGGAGGGTGGGAGGGAGGAGATATGGGGATATATGTATATGTATAGCTGATTCACTTTGTTATACAGCAGAAACTAACACAGCATTGTAAAGCAATTATACTCGAATAAAGATGTTTAAAAAAATATGTTAAAGAAACCACATAGAGGGCTTCCCTGGTGGCGCAGTGGTTGAGAGTCCGCCTGCCGTCGCAGGGGACACGGGATCATGCCCCCGTCCGGGAAGATCCCACATGCCGCGGAGCGGCTGGGCCCGTGAGCCATGGCCGCTGAGCCTGCGCGTCCGGAGCCTGTGCTCCGCAAAGGGAGAGGCCACAACAGTGAGAGGCCCGCGTACCGCAAAAAAAAAAAAAAAAAAAAGAAACCACATAGATTGAAACGCAAAAAAAAATTTCAAAGAAATATTCGCAACACATATGATCATGGACAAAGGATTAATATCATTAATATATAAAAATAAACTAATAAGAAAACATGCTGGTAGAAAATTGGACAGAAGGCATAAATATAAATTTAACCCTAAGAAGAAGTAAAAATGGCCAATAAGTATATGGAAAGAAGTTCTTTATAATTTCTAGTTTTTAAATTTAAGATAGTAGCAAAGTACCATTTTAATCTATCAAACTAACAAAGTTTAAAAAACAAATAGTGAATATTGCCAAGGAGGAGGAGAAAAAGGTCTTTCATGAAGGTTTTATTTAACAATAAAATGGTTTAATTTTGGGAGGAGGGGCCTTTTGCATCATAGGCCAAAAGTATTAACTATTTGAAACCTATTATTTAAGTAATTTTACTTCTAGGAATTTAACCTAGTGAAAAAATTGTAATGTCAATAAAGGTTTGCAGAAGGCGGCTTATTATACTATTATTAAATAATATAAAAATTAGATCTAGGGACTTCCCTGGTGGCACACTGGTTAAGAATCTGCCTGTCAAGGAAGGGGACACGGGTTTGAGCCCTGGTCTGGGAAGATCCCACATGACGCGGAGCAACTAAGCCCGTGCACCACAATTACTGAGCCTGCGCTCTAGAGCCCGCGAGCCACAACTACTGAAGCCCGTGCCCCTAGAGTCCATGCTCTGCAACAAGAGAAGCCACGGAAAGGAGAAGCCCGTGTACTGCAACGAAGACTAGACCCCGCTCACCGCAACTAGAGAAAGCCTGAGCGTGGCAATGAAGACCCAACACAGCCATCAATGAATGAATGAATGAATAAATTAATTAAAAAAAAAAGATCTAATTCAAATCTCTAACAAAAATGGATTCATCAAAAACAATCCAGTCCATCTATTCTGGAGCATGGACTATGGAATCCATCTGCCTGAGTTCCAACCCTGGCTCTGCCTCTTATTAGCTGCGTTACCCGGGTTAAATTAGTGAACCTCTCTGTGCTTCTATTTCTTTATCTGTAAAATGAGAATCATACAAGTGTCTCTATCATAGAGACGTTGTGATAACTAAATAAGTTAACATATTCGAAAGATCCTAGTACAGTGCTAGTCCATAATAAATTTTATCTAATTTATTATCATTAGTAGCAATAGTACCATGGATAATACTACTCCAATACATCATTATGTAAAGAACTGCTTACACAGCAGGATTCAAAGGTTGATACCAACATTGCCCCCAAAGGATTACGTGTTGTTATAGTACACATAAAACTAAATACTATAAGTACCTATGCTGCATGCTAACAGTGACTCTCTTTGGGTGGTGGGATTATGTGTAAAGTTCAGTTTCTTTATGCACATCTCTTTTGTCCAAATGATCTATGATAAGCCTGTGTTCCTTCTGTAATGAGAAAAGGGAGCATTATTATTTACTTAAAATAAGAAGCTATGGCCCAGGGAGGCTAGCACGTTGGCCAAGGAAGTTTATCGAGTCAGTGGTGGGAAAGAGAAGGGAAAAGGCATTCACTGAGTGTCCCTGGTGTATGGGGCTATGCCAGGTGCTCAGCACACAGGCTCTATTCCAGCGCTTCTCCATACCGGCCCTCTGAGGAGGCACAGGGCTGTGAGTGTGGACCTACTGCGAGAGAGCCCAGGTCCTCCTAGCTGTGGAACCTCAGGCCTACTAATCTAGATGAGTCTTGGAGTGTTCTCTTGTAAGGAGACAGAACCATTCCTCACAGGGCTGTTGTGAGGATTCAGTGAGATAATACACAGAAAGCCCTTAGTCTGCCTCACTGTGCCTGTCATGATGTTAACATCTCTGCTTAAAAAAATATTTTACACACACACACTTTTACAGATCAGTAAATTGATACCAAGGAATTTCAGGAATCTTATCCAAGGTCTTTTAGCTAGTAAATGGGGCCAACTATCAAGTCCATATCTGCCTGGTTCTAAAGTGCTTTCATTTTATTCCATACTTCTTTTTTGATAACCTTTCTTTTGTAAAAAGACCAGTAAACAGGGATGTAGGCAAGTCTTACATGCTGAAATATAAATCTCCACGGAGTAAAGGATTATTAAGGACAGGGAATACAACTACTTGCAAATGGTCTACATTCAGGGAAATTTAGCAGAAATCTTACAACTACCCAATTTTTATATTTTAGGTTGTCTCAATGGGATGCAGCCTATGACAGTGTAGTGGTCAGCCTGTCTTGTCTACGTGGGACCATTTCTGCATGAATTGGTGAATTTTCAGTGTACCACGTATGTCATGTGCCAGATGCTTTAGTGCCAACAGAACAGCAAGACAGGAGGAATTCCAATTTTGTGGTCCCACTGTATTTTCCTACAAATACAAAATTCTAACCTCCCAAAAAGAACAGAGATACAAAGTGTGGAAGCAGGAGGTTGAGCTGTCCTGGTCCAACCATCAGTTCCCTTAGGGCTGGTTTCCGTATCTTCAAGAGTGAGGTGGACTAAACTGGAAAGGGTCCAAGATGCTTCCTGACTCTGTTCCTAGAATTCTAAGTGGTACATTCTTTATTTGGAGACTAAGTGGTTCAATGACAAGCCATCAGCAGGAGTTTTTGGAAATGATTTTTCTCGTGTTAAGTGTTAAGGCAATTCATTCATTCATGCAGTAGTTCACTCAACAAATGCTTTCAGTGCATGTCTGCTGTGCGCTGAGCACAGTGGAGAGAGCAGTGAAGAAAACAGAAGCTTTTCTGCCCTCAAGGAGCTAACGTTCTATAACACAGTGTATTGTAGACTGATGTTACACAAATGAGTAAGTACAGAATTCAAGGTCAGGTAGTGACACAGACTCTTGAGAAATAACAAGCAGGGCAAGGGGTGGGGCCACAGGGTAACAGGCGGTGCTCTTGGGGCAGGTGGTCTGGGAGGACGTCCTGAGGCGATGATGCAGGGGCCCAGGTCTAGTGAGGTGATGGGGTGACCGTGGCTCCGTCTGGGGGAGCTGTCCCAGGCAGGTGTGAAGACCCTGAGGCGGAGCAGGTTGTGTGCACAAGGGCAGGTGAGGAGGCCAGTGTAGCTTGAGAGGAGCAGTGGGGACTCGGGCCCCACCATGGCGGCTCTGGGAAGAGCTTCTTCAGCTGTCCTTCCAGGCGTGGTGGGTTTGGGGCAGAAGAGTGCAGGATCAGATTTGTGTTTTCCAAGGTCATTTTGGTTGCCTTTGGGAACCAGATCAGGAGGGGATGGAAAACATGAGCGGAGGTCACAGGCCAAGGAAGAAGCTACTGCCGGCGTCTGGACCGAGAGTGAGAGCAGCTTCAGCGGAGCTAGGTCGAAGTGAGGAGGATGCGGGGGGGGGGGGGTGTGCACTGGGGACATGTGAGGGGAAGGCGTCAAGGCTCGCTGAAGGTTTGATGGTGGGGTGCGACACAAAGAAGGGGCTCGAAGGGTAGCTTCAGGACTTCTGGCCTGAGCAATTCGGTGAATAAAGGCTGTCTGTTGAGATGCGGGACTAGTGCGCTTGGGGGGGCAGAAAGGAGGGCTGTTTAAGGGGTAAAAGCAGCAGTTCGGTTTTGGCCGTATCAAGTTTGAGACGCCCTCTCGACATCTGGGAGACAGTGGGTAAGGCTGAAGTTCGGGAAGAGGTCAGGGTTGCAGAGTCAGGCAGCAGGTGTGCGTGTGTGGAGTGTGTGCGCGTGTGGTGTGCGTGCACGTCTGGTGCACGCGCGTGTGCATGTGGTGCCACAGGACTAATCTCCAGTATCAGTAACACACTGAAACTTTTGCTTCTGGGTGTGATTACAGAGCTTTAACTTCAGATGCGGTACAGGCTGCAGGATGTGAGGAAGCTGTTTCTTTCCTTGTGAAACAGCGAGGAGGCATTTGTCCTCTGAGAGCCGCGGTGAACGAGTGGGAGGCAAACACATCCTATTTAAGGCACACCCTGGTACCCTGAGTGAACTACCTAGGTGTAACCCCATCAGTCCTCGATAAATCAAAAGGATGGAAAGACAGGGGCATTTCTGGATGATTCAGAACATGTTTTAGGGCCATGACAAGTTGGCTTTATATTATGTTTCTTTATATAGAAAGTACAAGAATGGCTTTGAGAAGCAGCAGTTTTGCACACATCTGAGGAAGATGTTTAAAATTTTCACCTAGCGCCTATTTTCATACACACCAAACGGCAAACCTGCAGTCACTTTCAACTCAGCAGAGCCCCACATCAGTATTTGACTACACGGCTAAAAAAAGATTTGGATTCCCACCAGCGAATGCTCACAACTTCCACTGGAAATCCCCTAACATCCTACGATGAAATCTAATGCTTAGATGTCTTGTTCAGTGCGCTGACCTGAGTGCTTATTCACCAAGAGTGAAACAGTGATGTCATTACAGGTATAACTTTACAGAGTAAAACCAAAATATCTAGCTTTCGATACTACTTTTTGGTACTTACTCCAAGCAGTTACTTGACACTGATTCTTTGAATCTTGGCGGGCAGTTGTGTTTACTAGTATTGGGATAGGTACTTTCTCTTTGAGAAACTTGATACTTATTTTCAGATGACATGAAGGTTTTGATTAATCATCGCCTACTACTAAAAGCTTTTGAAAGGGTATCTTCAGAAGTTCTTTGAATAGACTGTGCTATTTGCATTTTGCAGGTGGAGACGCCTTTTCAGCTAAAATGTCAGTAACCAAAGGACACCTGTGGGTGGGAATTGACTCTGTCATTTGGGGATTTTGAGAATTACCTGGTACACCTGGTTCTCAGTCTTTTTCAAGACGCAATTTCTTATTTTTAGAAATAAGAAATAGATACAGTTTAGGCTTCTGGATAATCCTTAGGGATAAACCCTGGGGTGTGAAAACAGACTTTTCCTTCTGTGAAGAATGAAAAGATAGTGCTTTAAAAGAGGGAATTTGAGTAAATACAAGCCACAAATGAATACCTGACACTCGTTATAATTTTGAAATTCCTACTTGTTGCCATGTGCAGATCTATTATATCCTTCTATCTATACTTTTTGGGGGATTATTAATCAAACAGATCACGATTAATTACACACCTAAGCTCCACCTTTAATAATCATATCCGTGGCAAAATTCGTCCTCTTTGGCACTAGATAAAGGGCAGTTTTTAGAGCTTTCTAATTTCAATTTTGCTTTTATGTGTTGCTGTTGTCGACCTCTACAAAGTATATTGCTGTTCTTATCTGTGCTTACAAGGAAAGAAATAGAGTCCCAGAGAGGCTTGTACAAGATGATAGAATAAGTTACTTCCAGAGACAGCATTAGAACTCACGGGAACCAACATGAGCCTGCAGCTCAGACTGTGGGATGTCTCACGACAAATCCTAAAGCCATGATGACAGATCCCACTCTGGGCTCACTTTCTTTTCATTATCAGTCCCTTTCCTACTGTCACAAGATTTTTGAATAAGACATGCTCTGTTTAGAGGAGAACAAAAAAACAAGGTTTATTGGAAGCATGTGGTGATACAACCTGGGGACGCTTTGCAAAGAGCTGGAGACTGCCCCTCAGGGCAGCCCCATCGGGGCAGGGTATGTCCCCACAAACCAAGTGTGGAGAGGCAGCAAGAAAGCATAATTCAAAACAGTTTCAGTTTTAATGTTATGATCAGTAAATATTCCAGAGAACCACAGAAACTTGATAAGAGATGGATTCTGAAGTCAAACGTCCTGAGGATTAGCTACACTACTTTGATCTCCACATTCCAAATACAGATTTGGAGTCTGTGGTAGGAGCTAAAATCAACTATTTAAAACATTTTGCAAAAGGCAGAAGTAAAAAAATTGAGAAAAAAGTAGCAGAAGAGCGTCCTGTAAAAGAGTCTGCAATTACCAGCATGCAAATAAGTACTGATACTTTATTTAACAAGATCATCACATTCACATGACCAAATTAAAGTAGGGAACTGAAGCAATTGGATTAAAAAAATTCAGGCAAAAATTATTCTTCTGAAAACTCCTGATAACTGAGGTTAAGGTGTTACTTTTTATCTTGCATTGCTTGGATAATTGCCACATTTTTCTTCATTTCTTCATATTGTGTTTACCTTGTGTACGTAGAGGGTGCAATGCAGGGGTGAGGTTCTGCAGGTGAATGCCTACTAGCTTGCCATATTTTTTGAATTTTTTTTCACTCAATACACATTTATTGTGGCCAGAAATTGCTAGGACCTGGGCTTTTAAGAGTAAAGGGCATGGACAGGGCATGGATGGGTGGATGAGTCCGATACCCACGCAGAGGTGAAAGGACGGCTGGCAAGATGGACTGAAGGGAGTGATACCTGTTCAGATGGCAGAATCGAGGAGCAGGGCAGGCCCAGGTAACCTGGTTAAGGGCCAAGGAAGCCCCTCTGGGAGAAACGTGGGTTAAGCCATAGTGAACAGCCAGTCAAAAACAAAGCTACAAAACCCCTCTGCACATACGTTAGGGACCATAACACAACCATTTCTGAAATGACCACATCTAAAGAGCTCTAGACTCAGAAAGTACCTTGGGTGGTTCCTTTCTCCACTCCTCCTCTTTTAAAATAAAATGTATTCTTATTTAAGACACATGGACTCTTAAATTCAAGGAATTTAGTACTGAGGGAGATAATTTAAGAAAACATACCAAGAGGTCTTACTGAGTTGATAACCCTTTTCTGATTGTATTTGTTGATTCTAGGATTGTTCACTTCGTTCCTACTTATCTTTACGTGAACATTTTATTCTTAAAAAAATTCTTCCAATTTTCTTTTTTACAAATAAAAGCAATGTGAATATATACTCTTATTTTTGTCTTTTCTTACACAAAAAGTAGCACACTATATATGTAGTATTGCAGCATCCTTTTTCTTTTATTTAATACATCTTGGACCCTTCTGTATCTAACCAAAAGGTCTTCTTCATTGTGTTCACAGTTTATTCAGCTGTATTTACTGCTCACTACAAATTGATGCAACTATCAGGAAGGAGAGTAAATGCTGTGTAATTTTGGTAGTAGTGACACTTTTCCATAAGGGTGACACCATTTTGCACTCCTGTTTCCTCACAGTCTCAGTAAAAAAGTAAGTGATCAGACTTTGGAATTTGCCCATCTGACAGGTGAGAAAATGCTGCCTTTTGTGTATCTTTCTTATGAGTGAGATTGAGTGTGTTTAAGAGATGCATATGTATTTCTTTTGCTGTGAACTGTCTGTTCATGTTCATTTCCTATCTTTTATTTTCCACTGGGTTGTTGGATTTTTCTTCTAGATTTCTAGAGCTCCTTATAGTTTAAGATGGTTAACTTTTTGTCTCTAAGAGATGTTGTAAATATTTTCCTACATTTGTCTTTTTGCTTGTTTTGTTTTATCATGTGGTATTCTTTGACTTTATACAACCTAATCATATATTTAAAAAATCTTACGTAGCCTAAATTTATCAATATTTTCTTCTATGGTTTCTGTATTTTTCTTTATAGTTAAAAAGGCCTTCCTGGTTCCAAGGTTACAAGAGAATTTACTCATTTCTGCCATCCAGTATTTATGGGTTTTATTTAATTTAAATCTTTGATTTATTTGTAGTTTATCTTGAAATATGGTAAGATAGATATGGATCCAACCTGATCTTCTCCCAAATGAGTAATTAGTTGTTCTAACATTGCTTAAAACCGTGACAATGGAGTTGAAATTCATGAACTTGTGGGGTTGTTACTAACTTTTGAGAAAATGACTTTTCTTGTTGATTATGATGGAAGATTCATTGGAAGATATTGAGGGAGTTTTGAAGATTTTAAGAATAGGGGGATTTTTAGAGCTACCATAAGATCCTGAAATCTCACTCCTGGGCAAATATCTGGAGAAAACTCTAATTCAAAAAGATACACGTACCCCAGTGTTCACTGCAGCACTGTTTACAATAGCCAAGACATGGAAGCAACCTAAGTGTCTATCAACAGATGAACAGATAAGAAGATGTGGGAAATATATACAGTGGAATATTACTCAGCCATAAAAAAGAATAAAATAATACCATTTGCAGCAACATGGATGGACCTAGAGATTACCATACGAAGTGAAGTCAGACAAAGACAAAAATCATATGATACTACTTATATGTGGAATCTGAAAAAATGATATAAAACAGAAATAGACTTATTTATAAAACAGAAATAGACTCACAGTCATAGAAAACAAACTTATGGTTACCAAAGGGGAAAGGGAGGAGGGATAAATTAGGAATTTGGGATTAACATATACACACCAGTATATATAAAATAAACAACAATGATCTACTGTATAGCATAGGGAACTATATTCAATATCTCATAATAACCTATAATGGAAAAGAATCTGAAAAACTACATATATATATGTAAATTGAATATATATAAATTGAATCACTTTGCTGTACACCTGAAACACAACATTGTAAATTAAATATACTTCAATAAAAATGGTTAAAAAAGAAGAAGAGGGGAGATTTTTGAAAGGTGGGGGATTAGGGAGAACAAATGACTTCTTTTTAGAGCACATCAGGACTATGATTATTGGGTCCAACTTGCTATAAAGCACTATTGGGGCTTGGTGACAATTTTAAACATTGTATTCTGTGGGAGTTGACCTTTGAGGCTCTGATGTGATTATATGTATCCTTTAGCTGGCAGGTGTAATTAGTATTGGTCTCAGTAAAGTGTGCTTGAATAAAGACTTCCTACAAAGTAAAGTTAGATTTAAGTAATGGTCCTTCAGGAAGTTGTGGTATTGGCTTTTTACATTAATTAGTCTCTCAACACTTCATCTATGTAAACATCAAATTTACATTCATTTACCAGAGCATGAAGAACTGCTCCTTATTGGGCTATATTTTCATTTGTTTCTTGACCCAAGTAGTTAAATATGAATTTCAGAAACTTCTGCTTATTAAAATAATTTTCATAGAAAAACAGAGAAGCAGAAACACATTTTCTATGAAAGTAATAAATGTCATTGAAGTCAACATGGATGTAATTTACTGCCATGAAGTATTTTAGGCATGTCTATATTTTAAAAGGAATAGTCAAACTCTGGGAACAGTTTGGCAACTTCTGATAACGTTAAACAAACATCATATGACCCAGTAACCCCACTTCTGGGTATTTACCCTGAAGAAATAAAAACTTAGGTTCATACAAAACCTCTACATAAATGTTCATAGCAGCGTGATTTATAATAGAAACTACCCAAATGATCTTTAACAGGTAAACAGATAAACAAACTGTATAATCCGTATCATGGAATACTAGTCAGAAATAAAAAGGACTGAACTACTTTTACATGCAATGACTTGGCTGGATCTCAAGAGCATTATGCTGAGTGAAAAAAACCGGACAACTTCAAAAGACTGAATTTATGACTATGTGATTGCATTTAAAGAACACTCTAAAAATGACCAAATTACAGTGATGGAGAACATATTAATGACTCTCAGGAGTTAGGATTGGGGCTGGGACTGACTCTAAAGGGATAGCACCCCAAGTTTCTTTAGGGGGATGCGAAGGTTCTGTATCTTGATGGTGGTGATGGTTAAATTAGCCTGTACATGTGATAAAATTTCATTGAGTGCAAGCAAAAACTGGTGATATCTGAATAAGGTTTGCAATTTAGTAACACAGGCAATCAACTTCCTGGTTTTCATAACTGCACTAAACTCATGAGAGATGTTATCATTGGGTGAAGGATACTTGGGTACAAGGCAACTCTCTCTATTCTTTTTTAAAAAAATTTTTAATTTAATTTATTTTTTTATACAGAAGGTTCTTATTAGTCATCCATTTTATGCACATCAGTGTATACATGTCAATCCCTATCACACAATTCATCACACCACCACCACCACCACCCTGCGGCTTTCCCCCCTTGGTATCCATACGTTTGTTTTCTACATCTGTGTCTCAACTTCTGCCCTGCAAACTGGTTCATCTGTACCATTTTTCTAGGTTCCACATACATGCGTTAATATACGATATTTGTTTTTCTCTTTCTGACTTACTGCACTCTGTATGACAGTCTCTAGATCCATCCACGTTTCAACAAACGACCCAATTTCATTCCTTTTTATGGCTGAGTAATATTCCATTGTATATATGTCCCACATCTTCTTTATCCATTTGTCTGTTGATGGGCATTTAGGTTGCTTCCATGACCTGGCTATTGTAAATAGTGCTGCAATGAACATTGGGGTGTGTGTGTGTCTTTTTGAATTATGGTTTTCTCTGGGTATATGCCCAGTAGTGGGATTGCTGGATCATATGGTAATTCTATTTTTAGTTTTTTAAGGAACCTCCATACTGTTTTCCATAGTGGCTGTATCAATTTACGTTCCCACCAACAGTGCAGGAGGGTTCCCTTTTCTCCACACCCTCTCCAGCATTTGTTGTTTGTAGATTTTCTGATGATGCCCATTCTAACTGGTGTGAGGTGATACTTCATTGTAGTTTTCATTTGCATTTCTCTAATAATTAGTGATGCTGAGCAGCTTTCCATGTGCTTCTTGGCCATCTGTATGTCTTCTTTGGAGAAATGTCTATTTAGGTCTTCTGTCCATTTTTTGATTGGGTTGTTTGTTTTTTTTAATATTGAACTGCATGAGCTGTCTATATATTTTGGAGATTAATCGTTTGTCTGTTGATTGGTTTGCAAATATTTTCTCCCATTCCGAGGGTAGTCTTTTCGTCTTCTTTATGGTTTCCTTTGCTGTGCAAAAGCTTTGAGGTTTCATTAGGTCCCATTTGTTTATTTTGGTTTTTATTTCCATTACTCTAGGAGGTGGATCAAAAAATATTTTGTTGTGATTTATGTCAAAGAGTGTTCTTCCTATGTTTTCCTCTAAGAGTTTTATAGTGTCCGGTCTTACATTTAGGTCTCTAATCCATTTTGAGTTTATTTTTGTGTATGGTGTTAGGAGTGTTAAATTGCATTCTTTTACATGTAGATGTCCAGTTTTCCCAGCACCACTTATTGAAGAGACTGTCTTTTCTCCATTGTATATCCTTGCCTCCTTTGTCATAGATTAGTTGACCATAGGTGCGTGGGTTGATCTCTGGGCTTTCTATGTTGTTCCATTGATCTACGTTTCTGTTTTTGTGCGAGTACCATACTGTCTTGATTACTGTAGCTTTGTAGTAAAGTCTGAAGTCAAGGAGTCTGATTCCTCCAGCTCCGTTTTTTTCCCTCATGACTGTTTTGGCTATTTGCGGTCTTTTGTGACTCCATACAAATTTTAAGATTTTTTGCTCTAGTTCCGTAAAAAATGCCATTGGTAATTTGATAGGGATTCCATTGAATCTGTAGATTGCTTTGGGTAGTATAGTCATTTTCACAATGTTGATTCTTCCAATCAAAGAACATGGTGTATCTCTCCATCTGCTGGTATCATCTTTACTTTCTTTCATCAGTGTCTTATACTTTTCTGCATACAGGTCTTTGTCTCCCTAGGTAGGTTTATTCCTAGGTATTTTATTCTTTTTGTTGCAATGGTAAATGGGAGTGTTTCCTTAATTTCTCTTTCAGATTTTTCATCATTAGTGTATAAGAACGCAAGAGATTTCTGTGCATTCATTTTGTATCCTGCAATGTTACCAAATTCATTGATTAGCTCTAGTAGTTTCTAGTGGCATCTTTAGGATTCTCTATGTATACTACCATGTCATCTGCAAACAGTGACAGTTTTACTTCTTCTTTTCCAATTTGTATTGCTTTTATTTCTTTTTCTTCTCTGATTGCCGTGGCTAGGACTTCCAAAACTATGTTGAATAACAGTGGTGAGAGTGGGCATCCTTGTCTTGTTCCCGATCTTAGAGGAAATGCTTTCAGTTTTCACCATTGAGAATGATGTTTGCTGTGTGTTTGTCATATATGGCCTTTATTATTTTGAGGTAGGTTCCCTCTATTCCCACTTTCTGGATAGTTTTTATCATAAATGGGTGTTGAATTTTGTCAAATGCTTTTTCTGCATCTATTGAGATGACCATATGGTTATTTTCCTTCATTTTGTTAATATGGTGTATCACATTGATTGATTTGCGTAAATTGAAGAATCGTTGCATCCCCGGGATAAATCTCACTTGATCATGGTGTATGATCCTTTTAATGTGTTGTTGGATTTGGTTTGCTAGTGTTTTGTTGAGGATTTTTGCATCTATATTCATCAGTGATATTGGTGTGTAATTTTCTTTTTTTGTAGTATCTTTGTCTGGTTTTGGTATCAGGGTGATGGTGGCCTCATAGAATGAGTTTGGGAGTGTTCCTTCCTCTGCAATTTTTTGGAAGAGTTTGAGAACGATGGGTGTTAGCTCTTCTCTAAATGTCTGAAAAAATTCACCTGTGAAGTCATCTGGTCCCGGACTTTTGTTTGTTGGAAGATTTTTAATCACAGTGTCAATTTCATTACTTGTAATTTGTCTGTTCGTATTTTCTATTTCTTCCTAGTTCAGTCTTGGAAGCTTATACCGTTCTAAGAATTTGTCCATTTCTTCCAGGTTGTCTATTTTATTGGCATAGAGTTGCTTGCAGTAGTCTCTTAGGATGCTTTGTATTTCTGCGGTGTCTGTTGTAACTTCTCCTTTTTCATTTCTAATTTTATTGATTTGAGTCCTCTCCCTCTTTTCTTGATGAGTCTGGCTAATGGTTTATCACTTTTGTTTATCCTCTCAAAGAACCAGCTTTTAGTTTTATTGATCTTTGCTATTGTTTTCTTTGTTTGTATTTCATTTATTTCTGCTCTTATCTTTATGATTTCTTTCCTTCTGCTAACTTTGGGTTTCGTTTGTTCTTCTTTCTCTGGTTCCTTTAGGTGTAAGGTTAGATTGTTTATTTGATTTTGATTGTTTTGTTTGTTTTGATTGTTTGATTTGATTTGTCTGGTTTCTTGAGGTAGGCTTGTATAGCTGTAAACTTCCCTTTTAAAACTGCTTTTGCTGCATCCCATAGGTTTTGGCTCATCCTGTTTTTATTGTCATTTGTCTCTAGGTATTTTTTGATTTCCTCTTTGATTTCTTCAGTGATTTCTTGGTTAATTAGTAACATATTGTTTACCCTCCATGTGTTTGTGTTTTTTACGGTTTTTTTTTCCTGTAATTAATTTCTAATCTCGTAGCATTGTGGTCAGAGAAGATGCTTGATATGATTTCAATTTTCTTAAATTTACTGAGGCTTGATTTGTGACCCAAGACGTGATCTATCCTGGAGAATGTTCCATGTACACTTGAGAAGAAAGTGTAATCTGCTGTTTTGGGATGGAATGTCCTATAAATATCAATTAAATCTTTCTGGTCTATTGTGTCATTTAAAGCTTCTGTTTCCTTATTAATTTTCATTTTGGATGATCTGTCCATTGGTGTAAGTGAGGTGTTAAAGTCCCCCACTATTACTGTGTTACTGTCGATTTCCCCTTTTATGGCTGTTAGCAGTTGCCTTATATACTGAGGTGGTCCTATGTTGGGTGCATATATATTTATAATTGTCATATCTTCTTCTTGGATTGATCCCTTGATCATTATGTAGTGTTCTTCCTTGTCTCTTTTAACATTCTTTATTTTAAAGTCTATTTTATCTGATATGAGTATTGCTACTCCAGCTTTCTTCTGATTTCCATTTGCATGGAATATCTTTCTCCATCCCCTCACTTTCAGTCTGTGTGTGCCCCTAGGTCTGAAGTGGGTCTCTTGTAGACAGCATGTATATGTGTCTTGTTTTTGTATCCATTCAGCAAGCCTGTGTCTTTTGGTTGGAGCCTTTAAACCATTCACGTTTAAGGTAATTATCAATATGTATGTTCCTATGACCATTTTCTTAATTGTTTTGGGTGTGTTTTTGTAGGTCCTTTTCTTCTCTTGTGTTTCCCACTTAGAGACGTTCCTTTAGCATTTGTTGTAGCTGGTTTTGTGGTGCTGAGTTCTCTTAGCTTTTGCTTGTCTGTAAAGCTTTTGATTTCTCCATGGAATCTGAATGAGATCCTTGCCGGGTAGAGTAATCTTGGTTGTAGGTTCTTCCCTTTCATCACTTTAAGTATATCATGCGACTCCTTTCTGGCTTGTAGAGTTTCCGCTGAGAAATCAGCTGTTAACCTTATGGGAGTTCCCTTGTATGCTATTTGTCATTTCTCTCTTGCTGCTTTCAATAATTTTTCTTTGTCTTTAATTTTTGCCAATTTGATTATTACTATGTGTCTCGGCATGTTTCTTCTTGGGTTTATCCTGTATGGGACTCACTGTGCTTCCTGGACTTGGGTGGCTATTTCCTTTCCCATGTTAGGGAAGTTTTCGCCTATCATCTCTTCAAATATTTTCTCTGGTCCTTTCTCTCTTTCTTTTCCTCTGGGACCCCTATAATGCAAATCTTGTTGTGTTTAATGTTGTCCCAGAGGTCTCTTAGGCTGTCTTCATTTCTTTTCATTCTTTTTTCTTTATTCTGTTCCGCAGCAGTGAATTCCACCATTCTGTCTTCCAGGTCACTTATCCGTTCTTCTGCCTCAGGTATTCTGCTATTGATATCTTCTAGTGTAGTTTTCATTTCAGTTATTATATTGTTCATCTCTGTTTGTTTGTTCTTTAATTCTTCTAGGTCTTTGTTAAACATTTCTTGCATCTTCTCAATCTTTGCCTCCATTCATTTTCTGAGGTCCTGGATCATCTTCACTATCATTATTCTGAATTGTTTTTCTGGAAGGTTGCCTATCTCCACTTCATTTAGTTGTTTTTTCTGGGGTTTTATCTTGTTCCTTCATCTGGTACATAGCCCTCTGCCTTTTCATCTTGTCTATCTTTCTGTGAATGTGCCTCTCTATTCTTTTTTGCAACTTTTAAGTAAGTCTAAAGTTACTTCAAAATTAAAAGTTGTAACTAAGGGCCAGATCTTAGGAAGATGATTGTTGGGAAAAGGAACAAACATCTATTTTCTCTCAGACTTCACATTAGCCAGTGTCTCTTGTGGGGTGGGGAAGATCTTGGGATGGGACTCAGACTGTCACATGGTTTATTGATTTGCTCCTGCGGTGCCATACATGAGTGATGCAGGGAGATGACGTGGTGTCATAGAAGGATGTTGGGACTTGACGTGAACACATCTCTCTGTTTTTGTTGAGTCTTTTGCTTATACAGTGTGACCCTCGATAAGGCCCTTAATCTAAGTCTCAGTTTTTCAATATACAAAATGGGAATCCTCATCTTTTTCAGTTTCAGTAAGATTGCTATGGGGGTTACATGGGATAGTTTGTAAATACGATTTATACTTTAAATCGTGAAATTTTATTCCTGTTCGTGTAACACCCAGTGCCCAAATCCTAACCTCCTGTTATATTCAGCATCAAAGGAAGATTTCTTATCTAAATATAGCCCTAAACTGTTGTCCATTTTCTAATACGTGTGCAGTAAAGAAGCCATAGATGGTCCAGCAAGTTCACAGCCACTGTGGATTAGTAGAAAAGTAATCAAAATTCAAAAATGAAGCAAAGGCTCACTCATCTTTTGTTTCAAGGAAGGCTGTGAGTTGAACCTTTAATTCAATGTGGTTCTTTCTTTTTACCCAGAAGGAGTGCAGAGGGGAACTACGCAATCTTTTTTCTCTTATTATTATTATTGTTATTTTTTAAAAGTTAGGGAGTTTTATTTCTGAAAAAACGGTGGTTCTGCGGCATTTTCCAGTGGAACATTTACTTATATTTCAAAGTGAGAAAAATCAAGCAGTCCTTTGCCAGTTGCGGCCCGTGGAATCAGGATAATCTCTCACGGCAACGGATACCACCTAGAACACGCTGACAAGAAAGTTGCTAATCTATGTCACATGGTCTCCCACTAACCTGTTAATAAATTCCTTTTTCCTGCTCCCTCATTATTCTTGCGTGTGGTGATTAAATGGACTATATGGTAATTAAATTTGACTCTCAAGAGGTAGTGCTTTAGAGTCGTGAGCCACAGTAGGCTGGCTTTCTGCTCCAGCTCCACTGCTGACTTGGGGGCTGAGCATGGAGCACCCACCCTGTGCCAGGCCTCAATTTTTCTGTCTACAGAGTGAGAGAAGCAACGTCTCAGAGGAACACGGTGCTGCTTTACAAGCTCTATGTTCTAACTGAGCTCCAAATTCCGTTACAGAAAGGTATTCTTTGATGAATTAAAGATGCATTTATACTGTTGTTGAGATTCTTAGCAGGAATGAAAGAAGCTTTAAGATCTAATTTTAAAAGACTCCCACTGCACAGCACATTATCCAGCTCTCAAATGCTGCACACAGTTGTGCATGGAGCATTCTGTGGTATTTATTAAAAATAAGACACAAACACTGCAAAGAGGTGCCGGGAATATCTCCACAGCGCATACAGGTGCTGAACTGCTTGACTTCCACTGAGGCTATGGGGGCTCCTACTGGCAAATTCCAAGCACCACTCGGAAGAATGACCCCCGAGAGACAGCTTAATGCTTCCTACTGATCGCGAGTCTTCAGAGAACATCTCAAGGCAGAAAGGGACAATTTCTCAGAGGAAGTAAATAACCTTTAATGAAACAAATCTGTGTCACAGCCATAACTAAGTATATGCCGCAGAGTCCTTTGCTAAGAGGCCCTTGGGAATTGCTTCCTGGTGATAGTTTCCAAGGGGAATGGGAGAGCTCTCATCACCTTCTCCTAATTCCTGCTGCTCACGGGAAATAACACATTTCTTTTCAGTTTTCAGTTTGGACATTTCATGTTTCTAAGGGTAGATATATATAGATGAGTGGAAAAGTCTGAGGGACAGGTTTATATTTTTCTGGATGGGTAATGATTTGTATATTCCGATATGAAGTTCAGACAGGTATAGACAGATGACCAAGAGACCCAGAGCCTTATGTAGCCATACTTTTTGTTGCCTGATCAAAAAATTTTTTAACCCAAATATTTAGCATCAGGCCCACCAGCAATCTATTGGACCTTTGCCTGGTGGCCCATCCTAGATGCTGCCTTGTCTCAGGCAACTATATGCCCTCACGCGGCCCCCATGGCCCCCAGGGGTGGCTGTCCGTCCATCACCTCCCACTTCTTACTGAGCTCCAGCCGCAATGGCCATGTGTCTCTTCCTGGTACCAACCAAGCTCACTGGGTCTCAAGAACCTTTGCAATGCCTGCTCCCTGGCCTGGAGAGATCTGTGCCTACATCTTCTCATTGTGGCTTCTCTAATACTCAGGTTGACTTGAGTGTCCCACTCCTTAGAAAGACCCCCTTGGGCCACCCGATCTAAAGAAGCCCCCAGTCTCTCTGTTTATATCCTTCATAACGCTATCTCTAGTTGACATTATCTTGTTTCTAAAAAATATGTTTGCATATTATTTTTCTCTGTCCACTGGAATATTAGCTTAACAGGAAGGAGGACACTGCCCATTTAGAGCCACACAGCATCCCTGGCATCTAGAACTGCGCTTGGACATGGTGGACACTGTGTAGACGTTTGCTGGGTGACTGAGCTCAGAATGCAGGGGATCTTTCACTCCTCTGCTCAGTCGGTCATGATGTTCTACACCTTTCTGTCCAGACTACTTCTACCTCCATCACGTTTGCTCTGAATCAACATAATTAGTGTCCCTCCTTCTCCACGGGCATGGGAGACCATACTCTTACAGGCAGGGATCATGTTTTATCCATCTTGGGGTCCTTTGCACCTAAGGTCATGTTTGGCACATAATAAGTGCTCTGTCTGTGAATGAATTTTCTCACATAACATTTGAAAGTACAGAATATTAGTACAATATATCGTAGTACGCCACTGAAGTTTATAGAAGGAGTGGGAAATAATCTTTAGCTATCCATTTCCTCTAAGCGTATTCTCTATATGGTCAAGTCATACCAGCTGATCAAACTATAAGTTCAAATTTGTGCACCAGGTCAACAGTGATCTAAATAGGCCTCCAAGGGTCTACTAACGTGAACAAACATGCGAAGGCATTTCTGGGAGTGATATCACTTATCCGGAGATGCCTCCAATTAGGAAATACCCAAGGACCTCATGATAACATTGTTCAAAAGGGTATACAGTCTTATATGAGGCAAGTAAGTCTACTTTAGGGCTTAATTTCTTCTTTAGGTTGGAGAGCAGCATAGGTAACCTGATCTAGTTGAAATAATAAGGCTAATATTTAAGGCTGATACTGCAATTAATGTCATTTTGTGAAGTCTGGCTTCTCATTCGAAGATTTCAGATTAGAAATGATAATATTTATATACAAATAATGAATATTACAAATGTAAAGTTGATGACAATGGACAAGGTTAACTAAATTTAATTGAAAAGTACTAATGAACAGTAAGCGCAATCTTCTCACAGTTGGGTAGTGTGGTACTCTGGAAAGTAGATACTGGCTCATTGTTCTGGGTTCCTTGCACACACTCCTGAACCTTGGAATCTCTGGCATGACAAGTGCCTTTTGTACAATAACGAGGTGGCTGGGGGTCCCTAGAGAGCTTCAAGATGGGGGCTGGTGACCAGAAAGACAAAGGCGTGATGAGAGGGCCAGCCCCACCCTGCACCTCTGGGGAGGGAAAGGAGCCTGGAGATGGAGTTCCATCACCAGTAGCCAATGATTTAATCACTTGTGTCTTTGGAGTAAAAGCTCCATGAAAATCTCTAAACCATGGGTACTGGAGAGTGTCTGGGTTGGTAAACATATGGGTGCTGGGAGGCGGGGCGCCTGGTGAGGGCACGGAAACTGCATGTTACCCAGTCCTTGGTCCCAAATACCTGCCCTGTGTGCCTCTTCCATTTGGCTGCTGTTCTTGGATTATAGCTATAATATTAATATAATATAATATAATATCATATAAGCTACAGCACTTTCTTGAGTTCTGTGTCATTCTAGTGAGGTGGGGAGTTACTGGAGCCCCCCAACTGTAGTCAGCCAGGCAGAAGTGTGTTAGCCTGAGCACCTCACTGTGGCTGGCATCTGATGTCGAGGAGGGAAAGTCCTGTGGGATTAAACCCTGAACCTGTGGGGTCTGTGCTAATACCAGTTGTTAGTGTCAGGATTGTATTGAGTTGTTGAACACCAAGTTGGTGTCCGGAAAGTTGGCGAATTGGCTGGTGTGAGGAAAAACCGCCACACGTTAAGTGTCAGAAGTGTTGTGAGTGAAAACAGCTCATCAGGTAGGTATATTTTCCTAGACTGAAATCCTGGTTCTTTCATTCACCATCTTTCTAACTTTGGACAAGTTTCTTAAGCCTTAGCTTACTTCCTCATCCTTAAGAAGGATATTATAAAACTCATGTAGGATTAAATAAGACAATATTTATAGAGTTCAAGAGCAGTACCCATCACGTAGCAAGTCTCAATAAATATCAGCTCTTATTAATTAGAAGGATTGAAATGGCTGTAATGTTCTGTGGTCAATCAACCCAACAGGGTTCAATGGTCCTCAGATGGTCCAGTTAACCACACGGAGGTGACCACATGCACTGGAGTTTGAACACTTAGATGGAAAGAGAAACAGCAGAAGAGTATATGACTGACAGGAAATAACCCAAGAGAATATAACTTCTACTAAAATGCAGAGGAGATTAGAAGGTGTAGAAAATGACACAGTTGAAGAGTATGTCTCTTGGAACCAAAGAGGGAGAACCTGGAGAGGTAGAAAAATGGTGTCTCAATCTTCAGTTCAGAGCCAGTGGCAGTCTGAGAGTCTCTGATACAGCTTTCCAACACATTAGCAGCTGAAGCTGCCTTTTAACAGGATGAACTCACAGATATATGAGAGTGGCCTTGGCTGTGTGGTTGATTTTAATAAAGGCTGCAATTTTGTTTTAGCCAAAGAAGACACTGGTTATTTTCTTCTCATTAAAAAAATACACTTGTTGGCATTTTCAGGAGTGACTCTTATCTCATGTCAAAGGCATATATGCTCCATTCAGGGCGAAATATCCGTGCTGAGGTTTGCCTCTTTCGTCCTCTTGGGGAACTATTACACTGAAGGAGAACTGCTAAAATAGCAATTAAAAACCGACTTATATTTAGCATCAAATACAGATCCACGATTAACCACAGGCTGGTGTTTTCTGCTTCCCTGAAATGCACTGCAAGACTGAGAAGTACGGCCCTGTTACATATGTCTCTAGACAGAGTCACTGGGGCATCCAGAAAAGCCGCAGCTACAGGAAATTGGTTGGCCTCCTGACAGATCAGGCTCATCATCGTGATCTAGGCACCAGCCTTTGGTACGGTTTGCAACTTTCAGGTAGGTCATTTACGGAAGTTAGAAAAGGAGTGACTGTGAACTCAGTCTTCGAGGTTATTTCACACGTTCTCTATACTGAGGTCACGAGTGAATGAGTTGTGTTTGAATGTAGAGAAATCAGAAAGCAGCCAGTCCAGGTAAATGAGGGCAGCTCGTTAGATATCTCCAAATGTACTTGACTCTCCCAGTCGTAGGGCAGCGATTATGGCCCCCAGACGTATGTAGAAATGTTATTTCAACAGCGTCTTAGGGGAGAGATGTAAATTGAATGCATAGGTATAAGGAAGAATTTTGTAATTCAAGATAAGCTTTTACCCATTTTCAAAGCAAACTCCTCAAATCAAGCAGAGATAAATCAACATGGTAATGAAAGAGAGCATCTAATTAAAAAACAATTGAATAGATTTTTTTTCTTCCCTTAGGTTACAGTTGTTTAAAATATGTTTTTCAAACCTAAGAATATAATGATTTTATGATTTCTCAAATCAACAATATTTGGAAATGCCCTGGTTCTGGCTCCAGTGCAGGGGTGGAGGGGTGGGCAGGTCAGGAGGGGAAGTTCTGCAGTCTTTGGGAATCAGCTCGTGGGCCTCTATCACCTTGTGTCCAAATACTAACAGTTGGTCTGCAGGGCTCGCTAGGTGACGGCTGTAGAAGCTTTGGTCTGTTTCAGCTGGAGAGAGCGACACAGGGGTGCTTCCAGAAAGCACTCCCTGTGCTGCAGGCACAGCCAGGCTACCAGTCTTCTCTGGATCCTTTCTTGAATGCTCAAGCCTTCTAAAAGTGTTCGGTGTGTATTTGGCATGTTCAGAGTAACCAAATCTTACAGATACATGGAGTCTTGAGAGAGGTGAGCTACATTTCCAAACTCACAACAGTTGTCATGGACAGATGAGGGAAATGCTACTTCCTTGTCCACTTTGCCACAGTAAATTAGGCAAAACAAGGGAAATCCAGGGTTCACTTTACATTTTGCTTTATCATTTAACCCCTGACATCAATCATTTTTTTATGGGCCTATTAAGCAGGCCTAGAAAGGGCCCCAGCAGCCACGTGCTACAGCCTGCCGCCGTCAGGCAGGTGACCTCGGTTCCTCTGTGTAGGTTACATCTTACTGACCTCATCCTCAAGACCCACGTTTGAACACGTTTCACTATTTCATTGCTTCGTCTGGACCATGAATCAAACCATTACATGTACCTCAAAAAAAAGACTGAAAAGTGCATAGTTATCCTAAATGTAAGTACAAATCTTGTTTTTGTTCTAATGGGGATTCATGATATATTTATCTGTGAAATTTTCTTCCAAAGCAATAGATTCACTAGAGGTCAAATATCCAAACGAAGAAAAGGCCTGAAGAGGTAACTAAACTCCAGCCACACCTAAACCATGTCACACTAAATCTGTAAGGTCACAGTTGACAGGCTCAAAGGTGGCTAAGTTACAGACGACGACGACAACGTAGTCTTCAGAACCATGCGTTACACCAAGGCCTGAACGGATCCGAGACAGGAAGAGAAAGATTAAAGGACTAAGTTATGCTGATGTATCTGTAGCTGAGAACAGCTATCAAAGGGCAGCAGGCGTCTGGGAAAGAACCTGCTTTTTAGCTTAGAAGCCAGAAATACATTGGCATTGCCTCTGGAATTGGAATAAAACCAATTTTAAATTGGTTTTAAAGCCTGGAATGGAACGTTCCTGCAGTCATCCGTGAACCAACCTTATCCTGTAGAAGCTGAGTGAGCCTTGGCCAAACCATCTGCCTTGTGAATGGTTTTGTTTGGGTCCCTCATAGGACAGGAAGTTCTTGTGCCGTAATTCCACATCGAGTTACAGTGTTTTGTGGTGTAGCTTGAGCAGGGAATTAAAAAAGAGGAAAAACCTCCAGAGGAAAATCAAGTGCCTTCACTGATGCACCCGAGGGGCTGGGTGGACCCGCAAGGCTGGGCGTTGGCGCCCACTTTCCTCCATGCTTCTCTGGCAGAAGAGGGGCAGCCGGACAAACAGACTGCGTTAGTGAAGGCCAAACAAGATGTTTCAAGGTTGATGTAACTTAGAATTGCACTAGATTCACTGTGGTAACCGCAGGGCTTCACGCACAGCCCCATGTCCATAACGTCTGGTTGAAGGAATGGTGGCTCCGGAAACATGCATGCGTGTGGGGAGCCCTCCCGCTTCCCTGTGCCCAGGACGTGCGCCACTCACACCGCACTGGGAAGAAAGATGGGCCAAAGGGTTCCTCTTACAGTCCCCGTGGAGGGGGTTTCTCTACTTCTTCCTTAAGGAACAGGGGTTAGGGAGGAAACTAAAGGTGCTCAACAATTCCCAACTCCTGAAACAAAATGGCAAACCAGCTGCTGATGAAGAGCTCAGTCTAAACTAGCTTGTAAATAAAAACCCCACTTTCTCAGATTGGAAATAGTTGAAATAAGTAAACCTCACCGAGAACTTTCAGCATTTGGATTTGAATGGCTACCAAAGAAGTGGAAAGGAAAAAAGAGCAAGAAAACCAAACGTAGCTGCTGAATAACAGCAGCAACTACAACATCAACAACAACGACAAGCTTTTGTAGACAGGGTTTTCTTTTTCTTTCCCCAAAGGAATAACATTCTATTTCTTAAAAACAGGCCAAATTCTTCAAAAATGTCAGTGTTGGGAAAGACAGAGAAAGGCTGACGAACGGTTCTAGACGAATGAGACCAAAGAAGCGTGATGACCAGACACAGTTGTGACCCAGCCTGGGTCCCGCCCTGGAGGGAAAATGCTACAAATGACATTATTGGGTCAACTGGCAAAACCGCGATACAACCAGCAGATTAGTTAAGGTATTGTGTTAATGTCCAATTTATGGAAGGTTAGGTAAAAGAATGTCCTTATTTTGGAAAACCCACACTGAAATATTTAGGGATAAAGGGCCATGATGTAGACAACTTACTTAAAAACTTAATCGATTAATTGAAAATTGAGATATAATTGACTAAGGTTTTCAATTTTATGATCCACTTTTAAGTCTATTACTTGGAGGTGCCAGATCTTAACTCTGGGATGTTTTATAATTTCAGGCTGGTACCCAGGTGAATGGAATCTCTTTGAAAGGACAGCAGCCAGGGAGCTGCAGGGATGTGATATTGATTCGGGGACTGTAGGGTGGGGACTCACATTTCAGAGGATAAACACTTTATCAGGTCTAACAGTTACAGTGCACACACATACTTGTAATTATTCTTGAGGCATGCTCATTAACAGGCTTTACCCAGACAACTACACTTATACGCCCCAGCAGAGCAAGAGCATAGAAGGGGTGCTGCTTACACTGTAGAGCAAAAAGGCGTCTTTACACTTAGTGAAACCAATGCTCCCAAACTCAGGGCGACACTCGAGAACCATGTATTTCATCATAACTTAACCTGACACAAGTGCGTATTTTAGAGCCAGACCATCTGGCTCAAATCCCAGCTCCACCACTAACCACCTGCATGACTTTTAGCAACTCACTTCACCTCTCTGTGCCCCAATTTCTTCATCTTAAAATGGGGATAATAAAAATACCTACCTCATCATGTTATGAAGAGGATTAAATGAGTCAGCATTTTCAAAACACGAGATTGCTGGCCCATGGTGAATAATCCATGAATGTTAGCTTTTAACATTAACTAAATGCTGCGATACCGGAAAAAGACGAAGAAAAGGATGCGGTGGCATAAATCTAGGTATCCAAGACTTTGATATTCACCTATAACACAGAAGGGCTTCCGGGCAAATCTCAGTCTTCCTTGCCATCCTCTGTACCGGCAACAGCAGCCTGCAGACCAGATTCGAATGATGAACTCCAAACCAAAGACAACGATCATCACAAACTCCTAAAACATCAAATGAGGCACATGTCAGAGAGAGGTATTACGGATCAAACCACAGCAGCAAGCTCTGTGGATATTTCCGGACATGCAGGCACTTCATCTAAAATATCTGGTTGTTAAAGCCTGAAGTTAACATCGCCTTTTCTCCAAATCAAGCTAAACCCGGAGAACATCGGAATTGTATTTCCTATCATGCACATTGTATTTCCTATCATGGACATTGTATTTCCTATCATGGAATGCTATTGTACTTCCTATCATGCACATTGTATTTCCTATCATGGAATGCTATTCCTCTTCAAGTCTCTAAAGTTTTGCAAGTTTAGGAGTCTGTTTTAATTCTAAATATGCAGGCTGAATTACGGATCCCCTTGTCTGGAATACACAGTCCCTCGAGACTGGTTCCAGGACCCCATGGACACCAAAATCCTCAGATGTTCAAGCCCCTTATATAAAATGGAGTAGTGTTTACATAAAACCTACACACATCCTTCCATATACTTTAAGTCATTTCTAGATTACTTATAATACCTAATACAATGTAAATGATTTGCAAATAGTTGCTGGCATGCAGTTCAAGTTTTGTTTCTTGGAACTTTCTGGAATTTTTTTTCAAATATTTCGATCTATGGTTGGTTGCATCTGTGGATGTGGAACCTGCAGGTAAGGAGAGCTGACTGTATAGTGCAATTGACCTTAGAACCTGGTAACGTGAAATATCTGAAATGAAAGAGCAAACCCTGAAAACACAGCTTCACAGTTTTACAGAAAACAGACCCTCATTTTGCTGCAAGGAGTGACATAATCCCTGAGCCCTTAAGAGTTGTTCTCAGAGAAGTTAGTATTTAGGAGGATACTGAGTTCTTTTGTTACGACGTCAAAATCTCCTTATAAGACAGCAAGTTTTGACAGTGTTATTGTGTGTGGCACATACATCCTTTGCCAGAAATGAGACCCTGAAGCCTCTGGATCTGATGCTTGTTAATTATTAGGCTGCCCTTTGGTGACAGCTGCCTTGAAAATAACACTTGCTCCAGCAGGAGGGCTTTGAGATTATCTAGTAAGAGTTGTGAGTGAACCCTGGAGAAGGCCAACTAAAGAGGCTCATTAAATGTGGGTCACAGACTGAGAAACCACCGGACTCTGTCAGAAGAAAGCACCTCTGGAGCAGACCTGTCACAGTCACCTTGTTGCCCCTCTATAGGGGCAGGCACTGAGTTTATCACATTTGATTTGTTTTCCTTTAAACATATTTCCCTCTCTTGGGCTTTCCTGGTGGCGCAGTGGTTGGGAGTCCGCCTGCCGATGCAGGGGACACGGGTTCGTGCCCCGGTCCGGGAAGATCCCACATGCTGCGGAGCGGCTGGGCCCGTGAGCCATGGCCACTGAGCCTGCACGTCCAGAGACTGTGCTCCGCAACGGGAGAGGCCACAGCAGTGAGAGGCCCGTGTATCACAAAAAAAAAGAAAAAAAAAATTCCCTCTCTTGTTTTGTTTTTTTTAAAATCTCTCTCTTGTTTTTAAACAACGGTTGAGTCAGCATTTATGATGTACAACAATATTACTTGATTTTTGTTATAACTGCTTAATTATAAAAGTGATACATGGTTTTTATTAAAGTCTCTAAACATCACAGACGTGTTGAGTGTACAAAGTAGTCCTAAGCCACTCCCCATCCTCCCACGTCCCAAGATAAAAACTGTTATCAAATTTAGAAAAATGGCATTTTTGTTGCAAGTTTCAGGCAAATGTCTGTTTCTTCAGTTAGAGCATGTGATGATATATTGCACTTTTGAAATGCCTAGTAGAGATACATCATTCTCTCCTTCTGTTATTTTGCACTAAGTAACCCACAAATATTTCTCATCATGGGAAATAAATCTCCAATATCATGGCTGCTTACTTACAGTGACTTAAAACTACCCGTGGGCTAAATCTCCGCAGATGACTTTATGCAGATAATTAAAGCCATGGTCAACGCACACTCATTCATGATATCAGGGTTTTGTTTTGTTTTGCTTTTAGTTTTGAGTATATATCTAGGTAGTTGAGTTTATTCATTCATTAAGGTGGCTGAAGTGCCACGTTAGGAAGAGCTGGGAGTGAACCCTGGGGAGACCAGGCTTGTTTTAATCCTTCTCTTTCCTCATACAGAGCTGAGGCCCCAGGTGCCCAGCAGCCGTGTGTCCAGTGCACATTTAATGGCAGGGCCATTTTATCCCGGCCGCCACCTCCTACTTGAGCCAGGAAGTCTGGCACTCCACTTGTGGGGTCCTATTATCAGGGATAGCTAAGAAAATCCCAAATGTGGCCTGAGCAACTGGCACTACAGTAGAATGATTTTACTTTTTCATGGGAATAGCTGCTACCAGCCAATGTATGGCCAATAATCTTTAGATACTGAATAAAGCATATTAGAATAAAGTAACATCCTATTACTTTAGGAAGGTAGGCCCTCACTGCATCATTTCTATGTCATATCCTGAGGCAGATAAATTACATCTACAAATTCTTTATTCAGGGTCCCTTGTTCAGGAATATTGCCTCTTCAATTTTTTTTTTTAATTATGTTGGGAAAAATCCTTCATTTCCAAATAAAGCAAGAGGAAGTTGTAATTGGATTTCACTACAGGGTCACAGTTTCTGCCTCGGAGAAGTAAGACTAGGGTCAGAATTCTCTCCTACTAGAGCATTCCTTAGTATTCTTTATGAGGGCCTGGTTTTAGACTTAGTGAGCGATAACCTCAAACTCTCTGGTCACCGAGTGAGCAGCAGGGAGGTGTCTGTGCAGCATTTCCCTCAGGCCCAGAGCTATAGGACGTGGGGATGCTCCCTCCCAAGACTTGAGCTGATTCGATTGGGAGCAAAAGCATGAAAACCACTTTGACCAGATTCTGTCTCTTTGTTTCCTGAAATTTCCATCTTATTTCAATTAAAAGGAACAAAGTGCTATTGAGAAAGAGGGGGGAAAGGATTCCAAATCTGACAGTCAGACCTGGTGGGGAATGGAATTGTGAGAAGAGCACCTTTTCTCTTTTTTCATTTCCCCACTTTGTTGAGATATAATTGACAAATAAAAGTTCTGTATATGTGAGCTGTACCATGCGATGTTTTGATGTACATAGACATTGTGAAATGTTTACCATAATCAAGCTAATTAACATATCCATCACCTCACATAGGTAACTTTTTTTTTTTTTTTTTTTTGGTGAGAACACTTAAAATTTAATCGCTTAGCAAATTTCCAGGACACGCTAACACTACTGTTAACTATAGTCACCAGGCTGTATGTTAGGTCTCCAGGACTTATTCATCCTGCATAATTGAAACTTGGTGCCCTTTGTCCAGTATCTCTCCTTCCTGCCCGCCTTCCAGTCCCTGGCAATCATTCTACTTTCTGTTTTTATGAGTTTGACTTTTTATATTCCACATGTGAGAACATGCAGTATTTGTGTTTCTCTGTCAGACTTATTTCACTTAGCATAACGTCCTCCCAATTCATCCATGTTATTGCAAATGGCAGGATTTCTTTTTTAAGGCTGACTAATACTCCCGTCTCTGTCTGTCTACCTATCTATCTATCTCACATCTCCTTTATTCGGTTGTCCACTGATGGACACTAAGGTTGTTTCCACATCTTGGCTATTGTGAATAATGCTGCAATGAACATGAGGGTGCAGATATCTCTTTGAGATCCTGACCTCACTTCCTTTGGATATAGGACCAGAAGTGGGTTGCTGGTAGCTCTATTTTTAATTTCCTGAGGAACCTCCATACTGTTCTTTGTAGTGGCTGCATCAATTTACATTCCCACCAACAGTGCACGAGGGTTCCCTTTTCTCCACACCCTCTCCAGCACTTGTTATCTTTTTGATAACAGCCATTCTAACACATATGAGGTGATACCTCATTGTGCTTTTTTTTCTGAATTAATTTTTAGTTGCTTTACAATGTTGTGTTAGTTTCAGGTGTACAGCAAAGTGAATCAGTTATACATGTACATATATCCACTCTTTCAGGTTCTTTTCCCGCATAGGTCATTACAGAGTTTTGAATAGAGCTGCCTGTGCTACACAGTAGGTTCTTATTAGTTATCTATTTTACACATAGTAGTGTGTATATGTCAATCCCAATCTTCATGGTTTTGATTTACATTTCTGATGATTAGTGATGTTGGACACCTTTTCATAATACCTGTTGCCCATTTTTAAATCAGGTTATTTTATTTTATTTTTTGCTATTGAGTTATGGAAGGTCCGTATATGTTTGGATATTAACTTCTTATCAGAAGTTTGGTGTGAAAATGTCTTCTCCCATCCCAGAGGTTGTGTCTTCACTCTGTTGATCATTTCCTTTTATGTACAGAAGATTTTAAGTTAGATGCAATCCCACGTATTTATTTTTGTTTTTGGTGATTTTGGAGTCATATAAAAAAACCCAAAAGACAAATTCTGTATGATATCACTTATGAGTGGAATCTGAAAAATAAAACTAACTAGTGGATATAAAAATAAACAGACTCACCAATATAGAGAACAAACTAGTGGTTACCAATGAGGAGAGGGATGCGGGGAGGGACAAGATAGGGGTAGGGGATTAAGAGGCACAAACTACTAAGTATAAAATAAATAAGCTACCAGGATATATAGTACAACACAGGGAATAGAGCCAATATTTTATAATAACTATAAAGGGAATATAACCTTCAAAACTGTGAATCATCATGTTGTACACCTGAAATTTATATAATATTGTACATCAACTGTACCTTAATTAAAACACACAAAAAAAACCATTGCCCAGACCAATGTCAAGAAGCTTCTTCTCTATGTCAGACAGAGAAAGACAAGTATCATGATATCACTTATATGTGGACTCTAAAAAAAGGGTACAAATGAACTTATCTTAGAACAGAAATAGAGCTACAGATGTAGAAAATAAACTTATGGTTACCCAGGGGTAAGGGGGTGGGGAGGGATAAACTGGAAGAATTGGGATTGACATATACATACTACTATATATAAGATAACCAACAAGGACCTACTGTATAGCACAGGGAACTCTACTCAGTACTCTGTAATGGTCTATATGGGAAAAGAGCCTTAAAAAGAGTGGATATATGTATATGTATAATAGATTCACTTTGCCGTACACTTAAAACTAACACAATGTTGTAAATCAACTATACTCAATAAAAATTAAAAAAAAAAAAGAAGCTCCTTCCCTATATTTTCTTCTAATAGTATTATAGTTTCAGGCCTTACGTTTAAGTCTTTCGTCCATTTTGAGTTGACTTTTGTATGTGGTGTGAGATAAGGGTCCAATTTCATTCTTCTGCATATGGATATTCAATTTTCCCATTCATGATAAAAACTCTCAGAAAGTCAGAAATAGAGGTTTACTATCTCAAAGTGATAAATAGAATCTACAAAACCCTTAGAGCTAATGTCACACGTAATGATGAAAGACTGAAAGCTTTTCTCCAAAAATCAAGAACACAGAAAGATGTTAGCTTCATCACTCTTATTCAACATAGTTGTGTAATATAGTCACTGCAATAAGGCAAGTAAAAGAAATAAAAGGCATACAACTGGAAAGACAGACATAAAATAGTCTATATTTGCAGATGCATGACTGTCTACAGAGAAAATCTCAAGGAATCTACCAAAAGACTCTTAGAAATAATCAGTGAGTTCAGTAAGGTTGCAAGATACAAGATCAATATACAAAAACCAATCAGATGTCTGCATACTAACAGTAAGGATGTGGAAGCCAAAATTAAAAGCACAAAATTATTTACGATCATTCCAAAGAAATTAAATGTTTAGCTATGCACTTAACAAACCTGTACAGGGTACGCAGGCTGAAAATTATAAAATGTTGGTTAAAGAAAGCAGACGAGACCTAAGTAAATGGAAATACCGTGTTCATGAATTGGAAGATTCAACATAATAAGGATGTCAGCTCTTCCCAAATTGATGTGTAGGTTTAATGAAATTCCTATCAAACTCCTAGCAGGTTTTTTCTTTTTTTTTGTAGACATAAAGAAACTTATTCTAAAGTTGATGTGGAAAGGCACAGGCCCTAGAATAGCTAAAAATAATCCTGAAAAAAGAGAATGAAGTGGGAGGAATCACTGTATCTGATATTAAGGCCCACTATGTAGCTCTAATAATCAGGACTGTGTGGTCTTGGCAGAGGGACAGACACATAGAGAATGATGGAGCACAACAGAGAACCTAGAAATACACTCAGACAAACATGCTCAATGGATTATTTGATAAAGGTACATAAGTAATTCAAAGGAAGAAGAAATAGCCCTTCAATAATCAGTGCTGGGACAACTGGACATCCATATACAATAAAATGAACCTCTATCTATATCTCACACTTTATACAAAAATTGATTCAAAATGGATCATGGGCTTAAGTGTTAAAACTATACAACTTTTAGTAAAAAACATAAGAGAAAAATTTTAGGAATTGAGCTAAGAGTTCTTTGACTTTACACCAAAAGCATAAGTAAGGAAAGGAAAAATTGATAAATTGAACTTCATCAAAATTAGAGAGGATTACTCCCTCTTGCGAGAGCACAAGAATCACAACTAACTGCTGAACAATCATTGACAGGAAGACACTGGAACTCACCAAAAAAGACACCCCACATCCAAAGACAAAGGAGAAGCCACTATGAGATGGTAGGAGCGGTGCAATCACAATAAAATCAAATCTCACAACTGCTGGCTGGGTGACTCACAGACTGGAGAACACTTATACCACAGAAGTCCACCCCCAGGAGCGAGGGTTCTGAGCCCCATGTCAGGCTTCCAAACCTGGGGGGCCAGCAATGGGAGGAGGAATTCCTAGAGAATCAGACTTTGAAGGCTGATGGGATTTGATTGCAGGACTTCGACAGGACTGTGGGAAACAGAGACTCCACTCATGGAGGGCACACACAAAGTAGTGTGCGTGTCGGGACCCAGGGGAAGGAGCAGTGACCCCAGGGGAGACTGAACCAGACGTACCTGCTAGTGTTGGAGGGTCTCCTGCAGAGGTGGGGGGTGGCTCTGTCTCACCATGAGGACAAGAACACTGGCAGCAGAAGTTCTGGGAAGTACTTGGCATGAGCCCTCCCAGAGTCCGCCATTAGCCCCACCAAAGAGCCTGGGTAGGCTCCAGTGCTGGGTCGCCTCAGACCAAACAACCCACAGGGAGGGAACTCAGCCCCAACCATCAGCAGTCAAACAGATTAAAGTTTTACTGAGCTGTGCCCACCAGAGCAACACCCAGCTCTACCCAGGGACTCTACCAGTCCCTCCCATCAGGAAACTTGCACAAGCCCCATAGATAGCCTCATCCACCAGAGGGCAGACAGCAGGAGCAAGAAGAACTACAATCCTGCAGCCTGTGGAACAAAAACCACATTCACAGAAAGACAGACAGGAATGACAAGGCAGAGGGCTATGTATCAGATGAAGGAACAAGATAAAACCCCACAAAAACAACTAAATGAAGTGGAGATAGGCAACCTTCCAGAAAAAGAATTCAGAATAATGATAGTGAAGATGTTCCAGGACCTTGGAAAAAGAATGGAGGCAAAGATGGAATAGATGCAAGAAACGTTTAACAAAGACCTAGAAGAATTAAAGAACAAACAAAGAGAGATGAACAATACAACAACTGAAATGAAAACTACACTAGAAGAAATCAATAGCAGAATACCTGAGGCAGAAGAACGGATAAGTGACCTGGAAGACAGAATGGTGGAATTCACTGCTGCGAAAAGAAAAAAAAAAAAGAATGAAAAGAAATGAAGACAGCCTAAGAGACCTCTGGGACAACATTAAACGCAAAAACATTCGCATTATAGGGGTCCCAGAAGGAGAAGAGAGAGAGAAAGGACCTGAGAAAATACTTGAAGAGATTACAGTTGAAACCTTCCCTAACATGGGAAAGGAAATAGCCAGGAAGTGCAGAGAGTCCCAGGCAGATAAACCCAAGGAGAAACACGCCGAAACACATAGTAATCAAATTGGCAAAAATTAAAGACAAAGAAACATTATTGAAAGCAGCAAGAGAGAAATGACAAATAGCATACAAGGGAACTCCCATAAGGTTAACAGCTGATTTCTCAGCAGAAACTCTACAAGCCAGAAGGGAGTGGCATGATATACTTCAAGTGGGGAAAGGGAAGAACCTACAACCAAGATTACTCTACCCGGCGAGGGTCTCATTCAGGTTCCATGGAGAAATCAAAAGCTTTACAGACAAGCAAAAGCTAAGAGAATTCAGCACCACCAAACCAGCTCTACAACAAATGCTAAAGGAACTTCTCTAAGTGGGAAACACAACAGAACAAAAGGACCTACAAAAACAAACCCATAATTGAGAAAATGGTCATAGGAACATACATATCGATAATTACCTTAAACGTAAATGGAGGAAATGCTCCAACCAAAAGACACAGGCTTGCTGAATGGATACAAAAACAAGACACATATATATGCTGTCTACAAGAGACCCACTTCAGACCTAGGGACACAAACAAACTGAAAGTAAAGGGATGGAAAAAGATATTCCACGCAAATGGAAATCAAAAGAAAGCTGGAGTAGCAATACTCACACCAGATAAAATAGACTTTAAAATAAAGAATTTTACAAGAGACAAGGAAGGACACTAAATAATGATCAAGGGATCAATCCAAGAAGAAGATATAACAATTATAAATATATGCACCCAACAGAGGAGCACCTCAATACATAAGGCAACTGCTAACAGCTATAAAAGAGGAAACCAACAATAACACAGTAATAGTGGGGGACTTTAACACCTCACTTACACCAATGGACAGATCATCCAAAATGAAAATTAATAAGGAAACACAAGCTTTAAATGACACAATAGACCAAAAAGATTTAATTGATATTTATAGGACATTCCATCCCAAAACAGCAGATTACACTTTCTTCTCAAGTGTACATGGAACATTCTCCAGGATAGATCACATCTTGGGTCACAAATCAAGCCTCAGTAAATTTAAGAAAATTGAAATCATATCAAGCATCTTCTCTGACCACAATGCTACGAGATTAGAAATGAATTACAGGGAATAAACATAAAAAACACAAACAAATGGAGGGTAAACAATACGTAACTAAATAACCAAGAGATCACTGAAGAAATCAAAGAGGAAATCAAAAAATACCTAGAGACAAATGACAATGAAAACAGGACAAGCCAAAACCTATGGGATGCAGCAAAAGCAGTTCTAAGAGGGAAGTTTATAGCTATACAAGCCTACCTCAAGAAACAAGAAACATCTCAAATAAACAATCTAACCTTACACCTAAAGGAATTAGAGAAAGAAGAACAAACAACATAAAGTTAGTAGAAGAAAAGAAATCATAAAGATCAGAGCAGAAATAAATGAAATAGAAACAAAGAAAACAATAGCAAAGATCAGTAAAACTAAAAGTTGGTCCTTTGAGACGATAAACAAAATTGATAAACCTTTAGTCAGACTCATCAAGAAAAAGTGGGAGAGAACTCGAATCAATAAAATTGGAAATGAAAAAGGAGAAGTTACAACAGACACCACAGAAATACAAAGCATCCTAAGAGACTACTACAGGCAACTCTATGCCAATAAAATGGACAACCTGGAAGAAATGGACAAATTCTTGAAAGGTATAAGTTTCCAAGACTGAACTAGGAAGAAATAGAAAATATGAACAGACCAATCATAAGTAATGAAATTGAAACTGTGATTAAAAATCTTCCAACAAACAAAAGTCCAGGACCAGATGGCTTCACAGGTGAATTCTATTAAACATTTAGAGAAGAGCTAACACCCATCCTTCTCAAACTCTTCCAAAAAATTGCAGAGGAAAGAACACTCCCGAACTCATTCTATGAGGCCACCATCACTCTGATATCAAAACCAGACAAAGATACTTCAAAAAAAGAAAATTACAGATCAATATCACTGATGAATATACATGCAAAAATCCTCAACAAAATACTAAGAAAATCCAACAACACATTAAAAGCATCATACACCATGATCAAGTGGGATTTATCCCACTTGATCAAGGATTCTTCAATATATGCAAATCAATCAATATGATAAGCCATATTAACTAATTGAAAAATAAAAACCATATGATCATATCAATAGATGCAGAAAAAGCTTTTGACAAAATTCAACACCCATTTATGATAAAAGCTCTCCAGAAAGTGGGCAAAGAGGGAACCTACCTCAACATAATAAAGGCCATATATGACAAACCCACAGCAAACATCATTCCCAATGGTGAAAAACTGAAAGCATTTCCTCTAAGATCAGGAACAAGCCAAGGATGTCCACTATCACCACTATTATTCAACATAGTTTTGGAAGCCCTAGCCACGGCAAGCAGAGAAGAAAGAGAAATAAAAGCAATACAAATTGGAAAAGAAGTAAAACTGTCACCGTTTGCAGATGACATGATACTATACATAGATAATCCTAAAGATGGTACCAGAAAATACCATGAAACTACAATGAATTTGTAAAGTTGCAGGGTATAAAATTAATGCACAGAAATCCCTTGCATTCGTATATACTAACGATGAAAAATCTGAAAGAGAAATTAAGGAAACCCTCCCATTTACCATTGCAAAAATAAGAATAAAATACCTAGGAATAAACCTACCTAGGGAGACAAAACACCTGTATGCAGAAAACTATAAGACACTGATGAAAGAAAGTAAGGATGATACGAACAGATGGAGAGATATACCATGGTCTTAGATTGGAAGAATCAATATTGTGAAAATGACTATACTACCCAAAGTAATCTACAGATTCAATGGAATCCCTATCAAATTACCAATGGCATTTTTTTACAGAACTAGAACAAAAAATCTTAAAATCTGTATGGAGACACAAAAGACTCCAACTAGCCAAAGCAGTCCTGAGGGAGAAAAGCGGAGCTGGAGGAATCAGGCTCCCAGACTTCAGACAATACTACAAAGCTACAGTAATCAACACAATATGGTACTGGCACAAAACAGAAATACAGACCAATGGAACAAGATAAAGAGCCCAGAAATAAACTCATGCACCTGTGGTCAACTAATCTATTACAAAGGAGGCAGGATATACAATGGAGAAAAGACAGTCTCTTCAATAAGTGGTGCTGGGAAAACTGGACAGCTACATGTAAAAGAATGAAATTAGAACACTGCCTAACACTATACACAAAAATAAACTCAAAATGGATTAGAGACCTAAATGTAAGACCGAACACTATAAAACTCTTAGAGGAAAACATAGGAAGAACACTCTTTGACATAAATCACAGCAAGATCTTTTTTGATCCACCTTCTAGAATAATGGAAATAAAAACAAAAATAAACAAATGGGACCTAATGAAACTTAAAAGCTTTTGCACAGCAAAGGAAACCATAAACAAGATGAAAAGACACCTCTCAGAATGGGAGAAAATATTTGCAAACGAATCAATGGACAAAGGATTAATCTTCAAAATATATAAACAGCTCATGTAGCTCAATATTAAAAAAACAAACAACGCAATCCAAAAATGGGCAGAAGACCTAAATAGACATTTCTCCAAAGAAGACATATAGATGGCCAAGAAGCACATGAAAAGCTGCTTAACATCACTAATTATTAGAGAAATGTGAATCAAAACTACAATGAGGTATCACCTCACACCAGTTACAATGGGCATCATCAGAAAATCTACCAGCAACAAATGCTGGAGAGGGTGTGGAGAAAAGGGAACCCTCTTGCACTGTTGGTTGGAATGTAAATTGATACAGCCACTATGGAGAACAGTATGGAGCTTCCTTAAAAAACTAAAAATAGAACTACCATATGACCCAGCAATCCCACTACTGGGCATATACCCAGAGAAAACCATAATTCAAAAAGACACATGCACCTCAATGTTCACTGCAGCAGTATTTACAACAGCCAGGTCATGGAAGCAACCTAAATGCCCATCAACAGACGAATGGATAAAGAAGTTGTGGCACATATATACAATGGAATATTACTCAGCAATGAAAAGGAACGAAATTGGGTCATTTGTAGAGACGTGAATGGACCTAGAGACTGTTATACAGAATGAAGTAAGTCAGAAAGAGAAAAACAAATATCGTATATTAACGCAAATATGTGGAACCCAGGAAAATGGTACAGATGAACTGGTTTGCAGGGCAGAAATTGAGACACAGATGTATAGAATAAATGTATGGACACCAAGGGGGGAAAGTGGTGGGGGTGGGGTGGGGGGGGATGAATGGGGTGATTGGGATTGACATGTATACACTGATGGGTATAAAATGGATGACTAATAAGAATAAAAAAAAAGTAGAGAGGATGAAAAGACAAACTATAGACTGAGAGAAAATATTCTCAAAGCACAGATATGACAAAGTACTAGTATCTAGAAAATATTAAAACTCTCAAAACTCAACAGTAAAAAACAATTCAACTAGAAAATGAGCAAAAGACATGAACAGCCATTTCACTAAAGAGGAAAATGGATGGGAAACAAGCCCATGAAAAAATATTCAACATCATCAGCCATGTAGGAAATGCTAATTAAAATACAACACCATATACCTATCAGAATAGCTAAAATTAAAAATAGTGCCAACACAAAATGCTGGAGAGAATGTGCAGAAACTAGATTTCTTGTGCATTGTTGGTGAGAATGTAAAATGATGTAGCCACTCTGGAAAACAGCTTGATAGTTTCTTATAAAATTAAATATGCAGTTACTATATGACTCAATAATTGTAATCTTGGGCATTCATGCCAGAGAAATGAAAACTTATGTTTATACAAACACCTGTACACGAATGCTCATAGTGGATTTATTCATAATGACCAAAACCCGGAAACAGCCCAGATGTCCTGACCACATGAATGGTTAAACAAGCTGTGGTTCATCCATATCGTGGACTACTACTCAACAGTAAAAATGAACAAACTATTGACACACACAACAATCTGGATGAATCTCTGGGGCATTATGCTGAGGGGAAAAAGGCAATCCCAAAGGTTACATACCATGTTATTCCATCTACAAAATATTTTTAAACTGAAAAATTTTAGAAATGCAGAACAGCTTAGAGGTTGCTGGAAGTCGGGGACGGAGGGAGAAGGGGTGTTTGGGTGAGAGGAGCATGTGGGAAGCTTCGCTTGAGTCTGGCGCCTTAGACCACCCGGCCATCCTGACACCCTAAGGAGCATGTGGGTGCAGTTATTAAAGGACGACCTGAGAAATCCTGTGGTGATGGAACTGTTTGGTGTCAACTGTGACCAGAGATATATGAGCCTCCACAGGTGTTAAAATTGTATAGAACTAAATACCAACATACAAACACATACATGTCCACATATAAATACCCCACGCAAAACTGGGGAAATCTGAATAAGATCTGTGGATTGTATCAGTGTTATTATCCTGGTCATGATATTACACTATAGTTTCACAAAATGTTATCATTTGGGGAAACTGGGTAAAGTGTACATAGCATATCTTCATATTATTTCTTACAACTACATGTGGGCCTACAATTACCTCACAAAAAATGCAATTAAAAAAAGTCATTCCCCATCATCTAGCCCAGTGGGGCCACCTCCAAAGAGGAAACATTCTTCTTCATGTCCAGTTACTGGATCTGAGCTCAGTGTGTTTTGGTTTCATGGCTCCAAATGACCCTTTGGATGGGTCTCCTTATTTTATCTTCCAATCAGCTAAAAATACAAACATCTGTTATGCTCATTTGAAATGACTTCTATTTGGGAAGAAGTTCTCCTGACCTTTCCTGGGCAGCCGAGACACAGGTTCTGCTGCCTTTGCTGCTGTACCTCAGGATCAATCAGCTCATTTTCTCTCGCTTTTTTTTTTTTTTTAACATCTTTATTGGAGTATAACTGCTTTACACTGGTGTGTTAGTTTCTGCTATATAACAAAGGGAATCAGCTATATGTATACATACATCCCCATATCTCCTCCCTCTTGCGTCTCCCTCCCACCCTCCCTATCCCACCCCTCTAGTGGTCACAAAGCACCGAGCTGATCTCCCTGTGCTATGCACCTGCTTCCCACTAGCTATCTATCTTACATTTGGTAGTGCATGTATGTCCATGCCACTCTCTCACTTCGTCCCAGATTACCCTTTCCCCTCCCCGTGTCCTCAAGTCCATTCTCTACGTCTGCATCCTTATTCCTGTCTTGTCAGAACCTTTTTTTTTTTTTTTAAGATTACATATATATGTGTTGGTATACGGTATTTGTTTTTCTCTTTCTGACTTACTTCACTAAGGATGACGGTCTCTAGGTGAATCCACCTCACTACATATAACTCAATTTCGTTTCTTTTTATGGCTAATATTCCATTGTATATATGTGCCACATCTTCTTTACCAATCCATCTGTCGATGGACACTTAGGTTGCTTCCATGTTCTGGCTATTGTAAATAGAGCTGCAATGAACATTGTGGTACATGACTCTTTTTGAATTACGGTTTCCTCAGGGTATATGTCCAGTAGTGGGATTGCTGGGTTGTATGGTAGTTCTATTTTTAGTTTTTTTTTTTTTTTTTTTTTCCGGTATGCAGGCCTCTCACTGTTGTGGCCTCTTCCATTGTGGAGCACAGGCTCCAGACGCGCAGGCTCAGCGGCCATGGCTCACGGGCCCAGCCGCTCCGTGGCATGTGGGATCTTCCCGGACCGGGGCACGAACTCGTGTCCCCTGCATTGGCAGGCAGACTCTCAACCACTGCGCCACCAGGGAAGCCCCTGTTTGTACATTTTTTGATGTTGGCCATTCTGACTGGTGTGAGGTGATACCTCATTGTAGTTTTTATTTGCATTTCTCTAATGATTAGTGATGTTGAGCATCCTTTCATGTGTTTGTTGGCAATCTGTATATCTTCTTTGGAGAAATATCTGTTTAGATCTTCTGCCCATTTTTGGATTGGGTTGTTTGTTTTTTTGATATTGAGCTGCATGAGCTGCTTGTATATTTTGGAGATTAATCCTTTGTCAGCTGCTCTGTTTGCAAATATTTTCTCCCATTCTAATGCTCTTTATTTATTCAAATGGTTGCTAAAGAGATTAGTGAATAATAATCAGAGTACTTGACCTACTAGGAAGAAAGCTGTAACGTAAAGCTGGTGTTATTAACTATGGTTCTGTATTTCTTCTTTTAAGATCCTGGAAGCTTGGCTTTGACATCTCTCCACAGAACTAAAGGCAATGTTTATTATTTTAATCACCTGTCTTGAAGGAATTGTAGTGTTTCCTCACTTGTCCTCATAGAACTTTGGTAAAACATAGCGTACCTTTCCTATTCTTCCTAAAGACTTAGGAAGTGCATATAGAAATTAAGAAACCAAAGAGGTGGACTTCCCTGGTGGCACAGTGGTTAAGAATCCACCTGCCAATGCAGAGGACATGGTTTCGAGCCTTGGTCTGGGAGGATCCCACATGCTGCAGAGCAACTAAGCCCGTGTGCCACAACCACTGAGCCTGTGCTCTAGAGCGCGCGAGCCACAACTACTAAGCCACACGCCGCAACTACTGAAGCCCATGCGTCTAGAGCCCGTGCTCTGAAACAAGAGAAGTGACCGCAATTACAAGCCCGCGCACCGCAACGAAGAGTAGCCCCACTCGCCGCAACTAAAAAGAAAGCCCGCACGCAGCAACAAAGACCCAACGCAGCCAAAAAAAGGAAAGAAAGAAAAAGAGGCAGGGGAGAGCTAGTCCTCTGTTCTATTTTGAATATCCATTGAGAATACTAACCAGCATTAACCCTCTTTTCTAGCTATTAAGGAAGAATCTTCATATGATGCTATTTCATTGATATGTATAACTTTGCTGTATAACTTCAGATTTAAACTCTATTCTTGCAGTCATCTTGTTTTTGAGTTACTCAAAGAGGTTTTAGGCACAGACTGACTTTTTTGGTACAAATTCACAAGCCTAACAGCTCATGTTCTGGTTGTTTTCTCATTAATTAACAGCACTGTTCATTAAAACACAGTGACCTTTGTCTAATCTACAAGCTGTCTGCTGTGACCATTAATTTTTTCTGTTTTCATGCCAGCAAATAGCATTTTTGTGAAGATGAGATGCTGACATTGTAAACCCCATGACATTTGCACCAATTCTTGAAGAGCTGTGGCTAATTAAACATACAAAATTGGAAGTACTGTCCTTACTCAGAAAATCAGCATAATCAGTTTCCAGCTATCTTTGCTCCTTTTTTTGTATGTATACTTAAAGTACCACAGGGGTAGCAAGCCAGCATGCCTCCTCGCATAACCCCTGCCGGGAAAGGATTTGTGACGTAAACTGAGCCGTGAATCACAAAGAAAGGCATCAGTCACAGGGGTTGCAGTTAAAATTCTTTGTAATTTGGAAAATTCTATTAGTATAATACATACTGAGGAAATGAAGTTAAGATCTAGAAATGGCACAACGCTTAAATCAGAATGTGGAAATAAAAATACAAAAGTAAATCATTTGATTTTTGTCTTTTCGAAGGACAGGAAAAGACCCCAACACATGCTTACTAACTGTTACCTAGAGGCCATAACACACCATCATCAACCTGGCTTGACTTCACATTCTTTTTATTTGAGGGGATGGTATATTAACTGTTAGCGAATTGGAAGAGAATTTGAGGAAATGAATGTTTTCACCAAAGGGATGGAGTCGAGGACAGGATCATGCTGGTACTGAGGGTGGTGGTGAGGGTGTGACAGCATTTACTAAGTGGACACTGAGTGGGGTGATCAGAGGGTGGGGCGTGGAAGTGGGGTGAGATGGGGCACCAGTGCTCCCACCTTCGTAAACCATGGTTGAGATGGTTCTGAAGCCAGTAACTGGGTTGCCCCACTGGCTGGAAGGCTTAGGAAGACACTGGTAGAAGAATTCGTCTCAGGAGCACCAGGAAAATTTAGATTTCCCCCTTACTGGTTGGTTGATTCCCCAAATATCTCTATAAATAATTTGTCCTTTCAAGTTTTACACACCATTAAAATGTAAATCTCCCTCTGAAAAATAATTCATTTAACCACATTTATATTATGAGGTTCATTTATCCAGAGGTTTCTCAGAGGGGCACAGGGAAGGGAGTGGTTTGAAAATGTCCCATCCCGAATGACTGAGTCACACTTTGTTACCTAAGAAGGACTAGGGAAGGTTTTCATCAGGTGTTGGGGCCACAGGGGCAGGAGGTAGGTGACCCCTTGGCAGGTAGACAGGACCGGAGGATGTTCCTGGCTTCCCCACAGTGCAGCCTAGGGGATCCCATATGTCCTAGTTGCTGGGGGGAGGCCCCAGTAGTGAATTTAGACACTGAGGTATGGGTTGGTTGTTGTCCAGTGCTGTCATGATCACCTGATCTGAGGTAGCCACCAGACGATCCCTCTGTGTTCATGTGTCACCTTAAAGTCGCATTGACATCAGGACAAAGGATGGCTTAGACCTTTCCCTCCGCCAGCCCGGGAAGGAGGGTGGGGTCGGTCCGCAGGACCCAAAGCAGCAGTGCTCTCTGATGAGGCGCCCAGGTTGTCGGTGCACCCGGCAGGAACAGAAGGCAGGCTCACCAAGTGCCTCTTGGTCCCCCACCCCTAACCAAATTACACCTTCATTGGTTTAAGGTTTGTGTACAGGTGTGTCTGCATGCAGCCATGTGGGTGTATAGCTGGGGATAGAACAAAAACACTGAGGCATTAACTCCAAGCCAGAAAAATAAAAAACAGCTTGCCACACCTTGAGCTGAACCTGATACTCATTCTGTTAAGGTTTTGCCAAATAATCACAAAAGAACCAGTGCAACTTGGAACTGAAGCTAGAAGTCCCAAATCAGATCGAAGTGGGAACACCAAGAGAGTCTTCCAAATGAGTGAAATCAAACCAAGTTTTCATTTGATTAGGGTTGCTAATTTGTCAATTTCTCATCATCCTACAGGCTTTTCTTTCTCTCAAGAACTATAGTAGTTTGTTCCCAAAGAATTTAAAATTTAAATTTAAAATGAACCTTAATTCAACACCCATATATGATGAAAACTCTCCAGAAAGTGAGCATAGAGGAAACCTACCTCAACATAATAAAGGCCATATATGACAAACCCACAGCAAACATCGTTCTCAATGGTGACAAACTGAAAGCATTTCCTCTAAGATCAGGAACACAACAAGAGTGTCCACTCTTGCCACTATTATTCAACAGTTTTGGAAGTCCTAGCCATGGCAATCAGAGAAGAAAAAGAAATAAAAGGAATACGAATTGGAAAAGAAGAAGTTAAACTGTCACTGTCTGCAGATAACATGATACTATACATAGAAAACCCTAAAGATGCTACCAGAAAACTACTAGAGCTCATCAAGGAATTTGGTAAAATTGCAGGATACAAAATTAATGCACAGAAATCTCTTGCATTCCTATACACTAATAATGAAAAATTGGAAAGAGAAATTAAAGAAACAATCCCATGTACCATCGCATCAAAAAGAATAAAATACCTAGGAATAAACCTACCTAAGAAGGCAAAAGACCTATACTCAGAAAACTATAAGATACTGATGAAAGAAACAAAAGATGACACAGAAAGATGGAGAGATATACCATGGTCTTGGATTGGAAGAATCAATATTTTCAAAAGGACTATACTACCCAAAGCAATCTACAGATTCAATACAATCCCTATCAAATTACAATGGCATTTTTCACAGAATTAGAACAAAAAATTTTACAATTTGGAAACACAAAAGTCCACAGACAGCCAAAGCCATCTTGAGAAAGAAAAACAGAGCTAGAGGACTCAGGCTCCCTGACTTCAGACTATACTACAAAGCTACAGCAATCAAAACAGTATGGTACTGGCACAAAAACAGAAATATAGATCTACGGAACAGGATAGAAAGTCCAGAGATAAACCCACACACCTACGGTCACCTAATCTATGACAAAAGAGACAAGAATATACAATGGAGAAAAGACAGTCTCTTCAATAAGTGGCGCTGGGAAACTAAACAGCTACATGTAAAAGAATGAAATTAGAACACTCTCTAATACCATACACAAAAATAAGCTCAATGGATTAAAGACCTAAATGTAAGGCCGGATACTATAAAAGTCTTAGAAGAAAACATAGGCAGAACGCTCTTTGACATAAATTGCAGCAAGATCTTTTTTGACCCACCTCCTAGAGTAATGAAAATAAAAATAAACATATGGGACCTAATTAAACTTAAGAGCTTTTGCACAGCAAAGGAAATATAAACACAATGAAAAGACAACCTTCAGAAGGGGAGAAAATATTTGCTAATGAAGCAACTGACAAGGGATTAATTTCCAAAATATACGAACAGCTTATGCAGCTCAATATTAAAAAAACAAACAACCCAATCAAAAAATGGGTGGAAGATCTAAATAGACATTTCTCCAAAGAAGACATACAGATGACCAACAAACACTTGAAAAGATGCTCAGCATCACTAATTGTTAGAGAAATGCAAATCAAAACTACAATGAGGTATCACCTCACACCAGTTAGAATGGGCATCATCAGAAAACCTACAAACAATAAATGCTGGAGAAGGAGTAGAGAAAAGGGAACCCTCCTACACTGTTGGCAGCAATGTAAATTGGTACAACCATTATGGAGCACAGTATGGAGCTTCCTTAAAAAAGTAAAAATTGAGCTGCCATATGATCCAGCAATCCCACTCCTGGGCATATATCTGGAGAAAACCATACTTTGAAAAGACATACGCACCCCAATGTTCACTGCAGCACTATTTACAATAGCCAGGACATAGAAGCAACCTAAATGTTAAAGCAATGAAATAATGCCATATGCAGCAACATGGATGGACCTAGAGATTGTCATACTGAGTGAAGTAAGTCAGACAGAGAAAGACAAATATCATATGATATCGCTTACATGAGGAATCTAAAAAAAGGGGGTACAAACAAACTTATCTACAAAACAGAAATAGAGTCACAGATGTAGAAAACAAACTTACGGTTACCAGGGGAGAGGTGGGGAGGGATAAATTGGGAGACTGGGATTGACATATACACACCACTATATATAAAACAGACAAACGACAAGGACCTGATGTATAGCACAGGGAACTCTACTCAATCCTCTGTAATGACCTCTATGGGAAAAGAATCTAAAAAAGAGTGGATGTATGTATACATAAAACTGATTCACTTTGCTGTACACCTGAAACTAACACAACATTGCAAATCAACTATACTCCAATAAAATTTTTGTAAAAGTGAACACTGCTACTGGAAATAAAATGAGGCCATTCTATTAGTTTTATAATAAGAAAATATGCAAGGGCAATGGGTTTTTCTTACTTATAAAAATTTAAAATACTTATAAAATTTTAAATAAAATTCCGCAAAACAAAGGAACAATGTATTTCAGTGAAGAGAGAGCCCTGACTTAAGAAGCGGGTAAACGTCAGCCAAGCTGACCATACAGCAAATGTTACATTGCCCTTGGTGGCATTTCTCCTGTCGGTGGAGTGATGCCCGTGACAAGGCAGCCATTGGGAAGCAGTGTGATGGACTGAACGTCCCTGTGCGGAAGCCCTGAGCCCCGTGTGGTGGTGTGAGGAGGTGGGGAGGCGCAGTTGAGGTCATGGGTGTGGGTCTCCCGGATGGGATTAGCGCCCTCAAAGGGAAAGGAAGAGAGACCGGGGGACACAGTGAGAAGGCTGCCTGCCATCTACAAGCGAGGAACAAGGCTCTCGCCGGGGGCCTGAATCAGCCAGCACATTGATCTTGGACTTCCAGCCCCCAGAACTGAGAGGCAAACACACCCAGCCTGCGGTATTTTGTTCTAACAGCAGGGCTGACTGAGCGGCCGGTTTCTGTGCTACTGAGAGGCTGGGGGTCAGGCAGGACCAAGCACGTGGGCTTTTGGAGAGCTTTCAGGATTTTGCCTTTCTTACTGAGGAGTTACAGCTCTGCCTTACACATGCCTGGGCTTGGACCAAAGAAACTGCTCTTGTACTGGGAGATCCCCTGCCTTCCAGAAGATCTTCCCCTTCCCTCTTTTTTGGGGGTATTTGCGTTGTTTAGTACAATAACTGCTCTGTGACACCTACTTCATTTGTACGTTTCATGAGTCACTTGACAAACGTATACTGAAGACCGTGGTGGGGCAGGAGGTCAAGGGGAGCAGTCTGCCCCCCACCCCGGAGGAGGAGGTGACCGTCTGTTTGGGAAGATAAGGCACATGCACTAGAGAACTCACACAGTGAGGTGCTGTGAGGTCCCTTGAGAAGCTCCTGACCCACTGTGGTAACTCCCTCACTAAATGCTCCTTGAAGTATTCTTCAGTTCAAAACTTCAGGTTCAGTGAGAACTAATTAGCATACTGCTTTGTCAATCCATTAAAATCAAAGTTCTGAAAAAGAGCTAGCTGAAAGAAGAAAAATTGGAGTGAGCTAATTGGCCGATAGTGTTTTTCCTAAGCTGCCTATTCAGCATTGTTGACACTAATTGCGATTGGTGAGCAAGATGTCTGGTGTCAGCGTGCTTGTTTTGATGAATCTACGCTAGAGGACAGTAACAGTAATTACCAATTTCACTCCTATGACTTAGAACAATCTTGTTTTCATTGGGGGTCATGTGATGAGATCTCTCCTCTTTTACTATTTCACTGGAACAATAGGACTTTCCTCCATTGGTTAAGAAAGGTTCTTAAGACAGGCTGGGAAAAGAAAGAAAAAGGGACAGTTTATTCCTTTTATCTGAGCATGTTTTAGGCAGACTCCCCAAAGGTTTTGGTCTTTGAAAGACATGGAACTTCAGGGTGGAGCTGAAGTGTCTCCCGAAAGCCTAGGAGAAGCAGCCAGGGTTTTATTTACTCAGTGATGGCAGAGGCTGTGCTGATGGAAGGAGGAGCCCTGAGACCCTCGCAGGCGAGCTGTCCGGGGTGGGGACACTGCTCGGCTGTTGGTGGGTTGTGAGAACGGGGCAGGGCAATGGGAGTCCAGCAGGAATCAGATACCGCTTTCCTTCCACGTGCCGCCACTAACAGAAGGTGTGTACCAGCTTTCTGTGCAATGTCCAATAAACACAAAATGTTAGCTATCCCCAAAGTATTAATACATAAATCAGTGGCATTGTAACACTTCCTGAATTGAAGAAAAATTTGAAGCTTTCGGCCCTTTTGAACGTTTAGATCATCAAGAAAAATCAAACCTATGCAAGATCATTTATTTTACTAGTTTCAATTTTATTAACCATGTGAATCTTCACACTGTATCCTTTAAAAAACCTGTCATGATTCTGGGATGTTTATTTACATCTCTACTGTCCATCAGAATCATTCAAGACCAGTCATGCTGTAGATCAGGATATTCTTAAACTGGGAAGGTGAAGGGCCTGTTCATTGATCAACCTGAATTAATTTAATGAGCTCCTCTGCCTGTTGTTTATTTGAATCATTGAACAATAGAGTAAGAATGAATATGTCTTCTATACCCCTGGCCTAAGAAAAACTGAGATGAGGATAAAAACAAGAAAAGTACTTGGGAGATTTCCAACTGTTTCAGAACACCAACTTTTATGATTCCTAAGCACACGACATGGCACAGGGCAAATACTTATCGATTTGATTTAATGGCAAGTTACCCCGACAGCTGATTCCAAGGAACCCTTGGGGGTCTCCCCTGTTTCTATCACAGTTCATTTCTCTGCTGTGTCATTCATCAGGCCATGTTCTGATCCCAATTTGTTCTTCTGAAGCCTCCCTGCCAGAGAGAAAACGCCTCCTCTTGCTGTGTCCAGCATTCTTCTTAGACAGAGATAGCTCCTACTGTACAAAAGCCATCACTCTTACTTGCCCATAATGTTATTTTTGCTGACTGTCTCTGTTCCGGTCATCAATGTATCTTGATTAACACACCACTGCCTGCTGGTCCCCTGTCACACACACCTGCTACACAACCTTTGACAGGCGATGCCCTCCATTCACAGGACACATGGCTATCACTCAGACTGATCTGGAAAATCACTTAGTGTAGGAGGGACCTGATCTGTCATAGTAACTTGAAACCTTGCTCTGCTCTCTTGCTCTTTTCTTTGGTTGTAGACTCATTCCTCCCTGGCCACATGACACTTGATGGGAGACTACGGTAGTAATTGAACCACATATGAGAGGACCGATTCACAATTTGAACTAATAAAGCATCCTGCACACAATTAGGGACCAAAGCTGCGGAAATACAGACCCATTGACTCGGCAGGACATTAACAAAAAGTAGGCTCTGAGCAAAAATAACTGTCCATTCGGAAGTTAAGGCTCTGCCCCGAAAAGAATGGTCTGGAGAAAACGCCCTCCTTGCCACTTCGTGGGCAGCATGGAAGCCTGAAGAGAGGGAACGTTACTCAGTTGTCCGTGAGTCTTCCGTAGAACCCGGACAGAAGTTGAGCAGCAAGGAGTGTGAGAGCACGTTTACTCAGAGTGAGGGCTGGGGTCTGGGGGCTTGGCTGGAGGGGAGGGCTGAAGCAAGGAGGACCTGCCGGTTCCCTGGCTGCCATGGAAACAGCTCTCTCCTCCTCTGGTCTGCGTCCCCTTTTCATCCTTGCTCACCCTCCAGGTAGGCCCACGAAGCCTCCAGAGAGGAAGGGCCATCTAGCCCCTCAAGGCAGCCTCACTGGGCAGCCCTGGTCACAGCTGAAGCCGCACGGGCGCTGTCTGCAGGTGTGGATGTGGAGGACTGACCTGCTGCTCCCCCACCTTGACAGGCAGCGGGTAGAGCTGCATTCCGCAGGGGATTCGCACTCCCCTGCCCCATAATGAAGACTATCGAAGAGTCACCAAAGGCACAGGTTTCAAAGACTAGCTGCTGTACCCCAAATTAGTACCTTATCAGAGAGCGTAAACTGTTTATACTGTTGAGAGCTCCTATCTTCACTTCTTCCACTTCATTTACTGCTTGTTTGCACAGTAAATGCAGATCCAGTGGAATCTTACCTTCCTCAAGAGCATAAATACAGTTCATCACTTCCATTCACACTCCACTAATTCAAAACTTGTGAGAATTCTGCTAGAGGGTGGGTACCGTTTTTAAAAGGGGATTTACTAGGCAAATTAAGAAGAGAAATGAGAGGATAAGAGATAAGGTTTAACATATTTAAGAGGAAATAGTTTTCAAGATCCTTAGTAACACTTATTTGTATTTAAACAATTAATGGAATAGTTACAAGCAAGCCATGTCATTAATTAAAGAAAACCCAGCAGGACCTTTATTTGGCAACAGTTTGTTAGCAGAGATTCTCTGTTGGTCAGAATCGACTCGATGGTGAGCGGTAAGAAATATGCCTGCTCCCAATTCTAATCACCCCCTTTCAATCATCGTGACTGTTTCCCAAACACGGAGGCGATCACTCCAACCAGCGACAGCCAGCTGCGTACATCAGCGTGCGAACGCGTGTCACCTGTCCCACACGTGCTCTGGGTCCCTGTGGTGGCTGGAAGCAGCCCCCAGCCCAGGAGAGGCAGGACCAGGAGGGTCAGAAGGAGGGTCTACGGTTGACCCATTTCCCAGGGCTTGAGACCCATTTCCCCAGCCCTGTGTCCCCCCCTCCTTGTTCTGCATCTGCGTGCTCTGCTCTGATCCTTTCGTATCTCTCCATGACCCGCCCCAGTAGACGGCCTACTGCCTTTCTCTCCCTGATCACCAGGCCCTGGAAACCCAGTGGGCTGCACGCTCCCCTTCCAGGGAAGCAGCACGGTGCCTTGACTAGGTCACTGTCAAACACTGGGATCACTCATGTGGCCACAGGAGGACGATTAAGACAAAGTTTAGAAAATGGAGATTCCACCATGCTTCATTCATTCATTTGGCAGAGAGCATGGGTTAGAAGCATGGAGGGGCCCTGCCATGTGCCAGCTGTGTGACTTTGGACAATTTAACTTAACCTCACTGAATCTCACTTTTCTTTTCTGTAAAATGGAGATAAAACTCCTTCTTTAAAGGGTTGTTAACAGGGTTTAAATGACTTAATACTTGTACAGTGCTTAGGACAGTGTCTGATACAGAGAAATCCCTCTTATAACTACTAAGTAAAATAATGCATTCATTCAATATTTATTGAGTGCTTCCTATGTGCCAGGCGGTATTCTAGATGCTGGAGATACAGAAGTGACCCAAGACTCAAAAATCCCTGCCCGCTTCAAGCTTCCAGTGACAAAGGCAGACAGTAACCCTGATAAATAAGAGCTCTTTATCTCCGCGCGGAGGCGAGAGCGGCAGAGACCAGGAAAGGAGGACGACAGTGCCGGGAGGCTGCGCAGGCACCCAGCCTTGAGCAGGAGAGCCCGTGGGCCTTTCAGAGGGACTGCCAGGCAGTGAGCTCAGCTGAGGTGTGGATGGGGAGCCGGAGATACGGGGCTGACAGGTGGGAACCGAGGGCGGGATTGCGGAGGGCCCTTCAGGGCACTGCAAGAACCCTGGCTTTACTCGGAGAAGGGGGTCTGCTCCAGAACGAGGGCCTCAGGAAGAACGGGCCGAGCCGTGTGTCCCCTCACACAGCTGCTCGGGCCGTGCGCTGGGTTTGGGAGGGATGGGAGGGCTCCCTGAGAGGAACCGGGCACCTGCAGGTGCCCTGGGGCAGGACCCATGTGTGTCTCTTCCAGGCAAGAGGAGAGGAATGAGACGCCAGGCCAAGAAGAAGGCTCTCCCTGACACCTGCTGAAGTGGAAGCCTGAAGCTGCAAACATGTCACGTCCTCAGAGGCGGTTTCTCACAATGATCAGAATCTCCAAGGGGACGCTGTTCTGCCCACACTTCCTCACTCTTAGTTTTCAGTGTGGCCCTGAACTGAAAAGCTTCCAAGGGCGGCTCTCAGGTGGTGAGAAACAATGTGAGATTTGACATTTACTGGCAGTAAAGGAAAGAAAAACAGCAGGAAGAAAGAATCATCTTCTATTTGAGTTTTATACTTTCAAAGGGAAATTTAAATAGAAATTCAAAACACATGAAATGTTTTAATTAATTAATTATTCGGTTATTTACTTAATATTTTAATTGAAGTATAACTAGCTTACAATATTATATTAGTTTGAGGTTACAACATAGTGATTTGATATTTTACACATTATGAAATGACCACTGTCACCATACAAAGTTATTACAGTATTATTGACTCTATACCCTATGCTGTACTTTACATCTCTGTGACTTATTTTATAACTGGAACTCTGTACCTCTTAATCTCTCTCACCTATTTCACTCATCCCCCAACTCCCTCCCCAGTTTATCCCCTGCATCTATGAGTCTGTTTCTGTTTTGTCATGTTTATTCATCTTTGTTTTGTTTTTAGATTCCACGTATAAGTGAAATCATATGGTATTTATCTTTCTGTGTGACTTATTTCACTTAGCATAATACCCTCTAGGTCCATCCATGTTGTTGCAAACAGCAGAGTTTCATTCCTTTTAAAGGCTAAGTAATATTCCATTGTCTGTGTTTACCTATCTATTTATCTATCTATCTCACATATGTATCCATTCATCTATCAGTGAATGTTTGGTTGCTTCCATATCTTGGCTATTGTAAACAATGCTGCAATTAACAATGAATGTAGGGATGCATATATATTTTTGAATTAGTGGGTTGTTTTTCCCCCCCCTTTGGAAAAATATGCAGAAATGGAATTGCTTGATTGCATGGTAGCTCTATTTTTCAATTTTTTGAAGAAAAAAATACTGTTCTCCACAGTGGCTGCACCAATTAACATTCCCACCAACAGTGCAAGAGGGTTCCCTTTTCTCCACACCCGCTCCAGCATTTGTTGCTTGTAGATTTTCTGATGATGCCCATTCTAACCGGTTTGAGGTGAAAACCTCATTGTAGTTTTGATTTGCATTTCTCTAATAATTAGTGACGTTGAGCAGCTTTTCATGTGCTTCTTGGCCATCTATCTTCTTTGGAGAATGTCTATTTAGGTCTTCTGCCCATTTTTGGATTGGGTTGTTTTTTTAATATTGAGCTGCATGAGCTGTTTATATATTTTGGAAATTAATCCTTTGTCCGTTGATTCATTTGCAAATATTTTCTCCCATTCTGAGGGTTGTCTTTTCATCTTGTTTGTAGTTTCCTTTGCTTTCCAAAAGATTTTAAGCTTCATTAGGTCCAGCTGGTTTATTTTTGTTTTTATTCCCGTTACTCTAGGATCAAGAAAGATCTTGCTGTGATTTATGTCAAAGAGTGTTCTTCCTATGCTTTCCTCTAAGAGTTTTATAAGTGTCTGGTCTTACCTTTAGGTTTCTAATCCATTTTGAATTTATTTTTCTGTATGGTGTTAGGGAGTGTTCTAATTTCATTCTTTTACATGTAGCTGTCCAGTTTTCCCAGCACCACTTATTGAAGAGACTGTCTTTTCTCCATTGTATAACCTTGTCTCCTTTGTCATAGTTAGTTGACCATAGGTGTGTGGGTTTATCTCTGGGCTTTCTATCCCGTTCCATTGATCTATATTTCTGTTTTTGTGCCACTACCATACTGTCTTGATTACTGTAGCTTTGTAGTATAGTCTGAAGTCAGGGAGTCTGATTCCTCCAGCTCCGATTTTTTCCCTCATGACTGCTTTGGCTGTTCGGGGTCTTTTGTGTCTCCATACAAATTTTAAGATTTTTTTTCTAGTTCTGTAAAAAAATGCCATTAGTAATTTCATAGGGATTGCATTGAATCTGTACATTGCTTTGGGTAGTATAGTCATTTTCACAATTTTGATTCTTCCAGTCCAAGAACATGGTATATATCTCCATTGGTTTGTATCATCTTTACTTTCTTCCATCACTGTCTTATAGTTTTCTGCATATAAGTCTTTTGTCTCCCTGGGTAGGTTTATTCCTAGGTATTTTATTCTTTTTGTTGCAAAGGTAAATGGAAGTGTTTCCTTAATTTCTCTTTCAGATTTTTCATCATTAGTGTATAGAAATGCAAGAGATTTCTGTGCATTCATTTTGTATCCTGCAACTTTACCAAATTCATTGATTAGCTCTAGTAGTTTCCTGGTGGCATCTTTAGGATTCTCCATGTATAATATCATGTCATCTGCAAACAGTGACAGTTTAACTTCTTCTTTTCCAATTCGTATTCCTTTTATTCTTTTTCTTCTCTGATTGCTGTGGCTAGGACTTCCAAATCTATGTTGAATAAGAGTGGTGAAAGTGGACATCCTTGTCTTGCTCCTAATCTTAGAGGGAATGCTTTCAATTTTTCACCATTGAGAATGATGTTGGCTGTGGGTTTGTCATATATGGCCTTTATTATGTTGAGGTAGGTTCCCTCTATGCCCACTTTCTGGAGAGCTTTGATCATAAACGGATGTTGAATTTTGTCAAAAGCTTTTTCTGCATCTATTGAGATGATCATATGGTTTTTATTCTTCAGTTTGTTAATATGGTGTATCACATTGATTGATTTGCATATATTGAAGAATCCTTGCATCCCTGGGATAAATCCCACTTGATCATGGTGTATGATCCTTTTAATGTGCTGTTGGTTTCTGTTTGCTAGTATTTTGTTGACGATTTTTGCATCTATATTAATTAGTGATATTGGTCTGTAATTTTCTTTTTTTGTAGTATCTTTGTTTGGGTTTCGTATCAGGGTGATGGTGGCCTCAAAGAATGAGTTTGGGAGTTTTCTTTCCTCTGTAATTTTTTGGATGAGTTTGAGAAGGATGGGTGTTAGCTCTTCTCTAAATGTTTGATAGAATTCACCTGTGAAGCCATCTGATCCTGGACTTCTGTTTGTTGGAAGATTTTTAATCACAGTGTCAATTTCATTACTTGTGATTGGTCTGTTCATATTTTCTATTTCTTCCTAGTTCAGTCTTGGAAGCTTATACCTTTCTAAGAATTTGTCCATTTCTTCCAGGTTGTCCATTTTATTGGCATAGAGTTGCTTGTAGTAGTCTCTTAGGATGCTCTGTATTTCTGCCATGTCTGTTGTAACTTCTCCTTTTTCATTTCCAATTATCTTGATTTGAGTCCTCTCCCTCTTTTCCTTGATGAGTCTGGCTAAAGGTTTATCAATTTTATTTATCTTCTCAAAGAACCACCTTTTGGTTTTATTGATCTTTGGTATTGTTTTCTTTTTTTCTATTTCATTTATTTCTGCTCTGATCTTTATGATTTCTTTCCTTCTGCTAACTTTGTGTTTTGTTTGTTCTTCTTTCTCTAGTTCCTTTAGGCATAAGGTTAGATTGTTTATTTGAGATGTTTCTTGTTTCTTGAGGTAAGCTTGTATTGCTATAAACTTCCCTCTTACAACTGCTTTTGCTGCACCACATAGGTTAGGATCATCATGTTTCTGTTGTCATTTGTCTCTAGGTAATTTTTGATTTCCTCTTCTATTTCTTCAGAGATCTCTTCATTATTTAGTAATGTATTGTTTAGCCTCTATGTGTTTGTGTTTTTTACGTTTTTTTCCCTGTAACTGATTTCTGATCTCATAGTGTTGTGGTCAGAAAAGATACTTGATATAATTTCAATTTTCTTAGATTTACTGAGGCTTGATTTGTGACCCAAGATGTGATCTATCCTGGAGAATGTTCCATGTACACTTGAGAAGAAAGTGTAATCTGCTGTTTTGGGATGGAATGTCCTATAAATATCAATTAAATCTTTTTGGTCTATTGTGTCATTTAAAGCTTCTGTTTCCTTATTAATTTTCATTTTGGATGATCTGTCCATTGGTGTAAGTGAGGTGTTAAAGTCCCCCACTATTACTGTGTTATTGTTGGTTTCCTTTTATAGCTGTTCACAGTTGCCTTATGTATTGAGGTGGTCCTATGTTGGGTGCATATATATTTATAATTGTCATATCTTCTTCTTGGAATGATCCCTTGATCATTATGTAGTGTCCTTCCTTGTCTCTTGTAACATTCTTTATTTTAAAGTCTATTTTATCTGATATGAGTATTGCTACTCCAGCTTTCTTTGATTTCCATTTGCATGGAATATCTTTTTCCATCCCCTCACTTTCAGTCTATATGTGTCCGTAGGTCTGAGGTGGGTCTACTGTAGACAGCATATATATGGGTCTTATTGTTGCATCCATTCAGTGAGTCTGTGTCTTTTGGTTGGAGCATTTAATCTATTCACGTTTAAGGTAATTATCAATATGTATGTTCCTATTACCATTTTCTCAATTGTTATGGGTTTGTTTTTGTAGGTCCTTTTCTTCTCTTGTGTTTCCCACTTAGAGAAGTTCCTTTAGCATTTGTTGTAGAGGTGGTTTGGTGGTGTTGAATTCTCTTAGCTTTTGCTTGTCTGTAAAGCTTTTGATTTCTCCATCAAATCTGAATGAGATCCTTGCCAGGTAGGGTAATCTTGGTTGTAGGTTCTTCCCTTTCATCACTAAATATGTCATGCCACTCCCTTCCGGCTTGTAGAGTTTCTGCTGGGAAATCAGTTGTTAACCTTATGGGAGTTCCCTTGTATGTTATTTGTTGTTTTTCCCTTGTTTCTTTCAATAATTTTTCTTTGTCTTTAATTTTTGTCAATTTGATTACTATGTGTCTTGGCATGTTTCTCCTTGGGTTTATCCTGCACGGGACTTTCCGTGCTTCCTGGACTTGGGTGGCTATTTCCTTTCCCATTTAGGGAAGTTTTCGACTATAATGTCTTCCAATATTTTCTCAGGTCCGTTCTCTCTCTCTTCTCCTTCTGCAATCCCTATAATGCGAAATTTGTTGCATTTAAGGTTGTCCCAGAGGTCTCTTAGGCTGTCTTCATTTCTTTTCATTCTTTTTTCTTTATTCTGTTCCGCAGCAATGAATTCCACCATTCTGTCTTCCAGGTCACTTATCCGTTCTTCTGCCTCAGGTAGTCTGCTATTGATTCCTTCTAGTGTAGCTTTCATATCAGTTATTGTATTGTTCATCTCTGTTTGTTTGTTCTTTAATTCTTCTAGGTCTTTGTTAAACATTTCTTGCATCTTCTCAATCTTTGCCTCCATTCTGTTTCCAAGGTCCTGGATCATCTTCACTATCATTATTCTGAATTCTTTTTCTGGAAGGTTGCCTATCTCCACTTCATTTAGTTGTTTTTGTGGGGTTTTATCTTGTTCCTTCATCTGGTACATAGCCCTCTGACTTTTCATCTTGTCTTTCTGTGAATGTGGTGTTCATTCCACAGGCTGCAGAACTGTAGTTTTCTTGCTTCTGCTGTCTGCCCTCTGGTGGATGAGGCTATCTAAGAGGCTTGTGCAAGTTTCCTGATGGGAGGGACTGGTGGTGGGTAGAGCTGGGTGTTGCTCTGTAGGGCAGAGCTCAGTAAACTTTAATCTGTTTGACTGCTGATGGGTGGGGCTGGGTTCCCTCCCTGTTGGTTGTTTGGCCTGAGGCAACCCAACACTGGATCCTACCGGCTCTTTGGTGGGGCTAATGGCGGACTCTGGGAAGGCTCACACCAAGGAGTAGTTCTTAGAACTTCTGCTGTCAGTGTCCTTGTCCCCGTGGTGAGCCACAGCCTTCCCCCGCCTCTGCAGGAGACCCTCCAACACTAGCAAGTTGGTCTGGTTCAGTCTCCCCTGGGGTCACTGCTCCTTCCCCTGGGTCCTGATGCGCACACTACTTTGTGTGTGCCCTCCATGAGTGGAGTCTCTGTTTCCCCCAGTCCTGTCGAAGTCCTGCAATCAAATCCCACCAGCCTTCAAAGTCTGATTCTCTAGGAATTCCTCCTCCCGTTGCCAGACCCCCAGTTTGGGAAGCCTTGATGTGGGGCTCAGAACCTTCACTCCAGTGGGTGGTCTTCTGTGGTATAAGTGTTCTCCAGTTTGTGAGTCACCCACCAAGGAGTTATGGGATTTGATTTTATTGTGATTGCACCCCTCCTACCATCTCTTTGTGACTTCTCTTTTGTCCTTGGATGTGGGGTATGTTTTTTTGGTGAGTTCCAGTGTCTTCCTGTTGATGATTGTTCAGCAGTTAGTTGTGATACCGGTGTTCTTGCAAGAGGGAGTGCACGTCCTTCCACTCTGCCATCTTGAACCAATCCTGCACTTTCATTCTGTTGATTGTTTCCTTCACTGTGCAGAAGCTTTTTAGTCTGATGTAGCACTTGTTTATTTTTGTTTTTATTTCCCTTGCCAGAGGAGACATATCCAAATAAACATTGCTAATATGAATGTCAAAGAGTGCACTGCATATGTTTTCTTCTAGGAGTTTTATGGTTTCAGGTCTGACATTTAAGTCTTTCATCCATTTTGAGTTTATTTTTCCACATGGTGTGAGAAAGTAGTTCAGTCTGATTCTTATGCATGTAGCTGTCCAGTTTTCCCAACACCATTTACTGAAGATGCTGTCTTCTTCCCATTGTATATTCTTGGGTTTTTTGTTGTAGATTAATTGACCCCATAAGTGTCGGTTCATTTCTGGGCTCTCTATTCTGTTCCATTGATCTATGTGTCTGTTTCTGTGCTGGTACCATACTGTTTGCTTACTGTAGGTTTGCAGTATAGTTTGAAATGAGGGAGCATGATACCTCCAACTTTGTTTTTCTTTCTCAAAACTGTTTTGGCTACTCAGAGTCTTTTGTGTTATCATACAAATTTTAGAATTATCTGCTGTAATTCTGTGAAACATGCCATTGGAATTTTGATAGTGATTTCACTGAATGTGTAGATTGCCTTGTGTAGTTTGGTCATTTTAACAAATTAATTCTTCCAATCCATGAGCAAGGTGTATGTTTCCATTTGTTTCTGTCATCTGAAGTTTCTTCCATCAATTCTTATAGTTTCCTAGTACAGGTCTGTTATCTCCTTGGTTAGATTTATTCCAGGTATTTTATTATTTTAGATGCTATCGTAAATGGGATTGTTTTCTTAGTTGTTCTTTCTGATAGTTCATTGCTAGTGTATAGAAATACAAAAGATTTCTGTACCTTAATTTGTATCCTGCAACTTTACTGAACTAAGTAATTTTAATAGTTTTTTTGATGGCCTCTTTAGAATATTCTAATTATAGTATCATGTCATCTCTAAACAGTGACAGTTTTGCTTTTCCTTCTAATTTGGATTCCTTTTATTTCTTTTTCTTGCCAGATTGTTGTGGCTTGGAGTGCCAATAATATGTTGAATAAAAGTGTGAGAGTGGGCATCCTTGGCTTGTTCCTGATCATAGAGGAAATGCTTTTAGCATGCTGAAAGCTGTGGGTTTGATGCTGGTTTACATGGCCTTTATTATGTTGAGGTACATCGCTTCTTGTTTCGTGAGGTAGGTTTGTATAAAATTCCCTCTTAAAACTGCTTTTGCTGTATCCTATAGATTTTGAATCACTGTGTTACCATTTTCCTTTGTCTCCAGGTATTTTCTGATTTCCTCTTTGATTTCTTCAGTGACACATTAGTTGTTCAGTAGTATTGTTTAGCATCCATGTGTTTGTATTTTTTGCATTTTTTTCTTGTAGTTGATTTCTATTCTCGTACCATTGTGGTTGGGAAAGATGCTTGATATGATTTCAGTTTTCCTAAATTTACTGAGACATGCCTAGCTTGTGATCTATCTTGGAGAATGTTCCATATGCACTTGGAAAGAATGTGTATTTTGCTGCTTTTGGTCGAATGTTCTACATATATATCTATTAAGCCTGTGTGGCCTAATGTGTCATTAAAGGTCAACGTTTCCTTATTAATTTTCTGTCTGAATGATCTGTCCATTGATGTAAGTAGGGTGTTAATGTCCCCTACTATTATTGTGTTACTGTCAATTTCTCCCTTTATGTTTGTCGATATTTGCTTTATGTAATCAGTCGCTCCTTTCTTGGGTGCATATATAATTGTTACAGCTTCTTGTTGGATTGATCCCTTTATCATTATGTAATGTCCGTCTTTGTCTCTTGTTACAGTCTTTATTTTAAAGTCTATTTTGTCTGATATGAGTATTGCTTTCTTTTTGTTTCCATTTGCATGGAGTACATTTTTCCATTCCCTTCACTTTCAGTCTGTGTGCATCTTTAGAGCTGATGTGAGTCTCCTGAAGGCAGCATATATATGGGTCTTGTTTTGTATCCATTCAGTCACTCTTTGTCTTCTGATTGTAGCATTTAGTCCATTTACATTTAAAGTAATTACTGATAGCTATGTACTTATTTCCATTTTGTTCATGGTCTTTTGGTTGTTTCGTAGTTCTTGTTTTTTTCCTTTCTTCTTCTTTTGCTCTCTTGTGATTTAATGACTATCTTTAGTTATGTTTGGATTCCTTTCTCTCTCTCTCTTTTTTGCATGTGTATCAGTTATAGACTATTGGTTTGTGGTTACTGTGGGGTTCATATGTAACTACATCTATATCTATATAGACATATATGATTATGTGGGTGATCTCTTAAGTTCGAATGCTTTCTAAAACCCTGCAATTTTACCCCCCTCTGTGGGCTGCATGGACCTTTCTTTTGTTGCCGATCAACTGCTGTGGGTATGCTGGTGTGCAGGGGCTCGTTCTCATCCCTTCTGGCTGCAAGGCCCTGCCTCCTGCCTTAAGCCTCTGACATCAGATCTGTTCAAATACCTGAGCAGCAAATATCAATATAAGAGTTCAGTCACTGGCATCAACATTTACATCATTAGGACAGAGTAATTTCAAAGGAAAATAATTATTTTAAAAATAGTTTAAAGTTTTAGTTTACCTAAATATGTGTGCTTCCATTTTGTCATCAAATGATAGTTGGGGATTATAAAAACCAAATTTTGGGATTGTCTGGTGGTGAGATCAGGAAAGCCAAAGAGAAGAATTAATTGCCTGGGAAAATCTCCAAGAAAAATCCATCTGAAATGAGGGATTACTTTTTCTCTTGACTCAGTAATATTCAGAAATATAGGGGCATGAAATAAAATTTCAACATGATTTGACCCTAGCCAGAGCCAGAATTCATTTTTATGTTTCCATTGATGGCCAACAATTTTTAAAAAATTGTAAGATGGAAATTTCTAACAACTGTGGTGACTAGGCACTTTTTATAAGACTGGTATTTCAGATGAACAAAACCGTTATTTAAATAGGTTCTCTTTCCATCAGACAGGAAAAATCATCAAAGCAAATAACCACACTCAACTTGTGTGAAGCATGCCCCAGCCTGAGGATGCTAAGATGGTAGAAGCACCCTGCATACCCAGGTGTCACCCACCACCTCCTCTGCACAGCTCAGCACTGCTTTAAAACAGTCTCCTCGATGCTCAAAGATTTCAACATTTAAGTCACAGTATCAACATATGCTTTTATTAACATCTGGAGCACTCAGCATTTGGTTGAGAGATGGGGTTGATAGCATTATTTTATCCCTAAACTCTTTAATAAGTTTATCCCTAAACTCTTTAATAACTCCTTCCCTATTCCAGTTATCCTCCAAGGTGCAGTCCGAATTAGCTTTCTCAAAACCAAATTTGATCAGGTCATTGTGCTGCTTAAAGGCCTCTTATGATTTTCATCACTTACAGCATAAAATCCAAATGACTTTACTTTAGAAAACCAGGCTCTTCTCTGTTTGGTTCCAACCCTCCTCTGAGTCTCTGTCAACCTGAATCCCCTACAATTGAGCCAGACTGACCTAGACCTTTGTGACTCTAGACCCTGCTCAAAGGTCCCCACATCTGGAGCCTTCCTCATTTTGCAGTGGAGAATCAGTCACTTCCTCTGTTGTAACCAATTGTTCTTTTTACCCATTTCTATTTTACCATCATATTGATGGATCACATAATTTCTAATTCTACTTACTTTTGGTTCTCTCACTCACTTTTGGTTCTTTCTCTCTCCAGGCAAGAAACTTGGTCTTTTAATTCAGAAAATTATTTGAAATTTTACTTTAGGTTAAAAATGGGAAAAGATAGTTAGAATAATCCAAATGAGATGAGGGAGGAGGCTACAGCGTGCAGCCTAGAACATAATAGGTACTAAAGAAATGCTGGTTTAGTTAGGGGTTTAAAGCAAAATTTTGTGTCAAAGTGAAATATAGATAACGGATTGCGTGAGATCTAGGAGACAGTGATGACTACATCTTAGGTTAGGTGCAGTTGACCTAAAACACTACCATAGGAAGCTGTTTGAAGGCATTAGTCCCTACTGCTTTTGCCTCTAGAGATCATTAGTGAAGGAGTCAGTCATTGCTAAATGACTTTGTAATTAAAATATGTTAGTGTTGAATAACTGGTCACTGCAGTAACTCTCTCTCATTTTTTTTTTTTTGCGGGGGGTGGTACGCGGGCCTCTCATTGTTGTGGCCTCTCCCGCCGCGGAGCACAGGCTCCGGACACGCAGGCTCAGCGGCCATGGCTCACGGGCCCAGCCGCTCCATGGCATGTGGGATCTTCCCGGACCGGGGCAAGAACCCGCGTCCCCTGCATCAGCAGGCAGACTCTTAACCACTGCGCCACCAGAGAAGCCCCTCTCTCTTGTTTTATGATCCTATTCATTTTTTTTTTTTCACAGTTTCTTTTTTTTTTTTTTTTAACATCTTTATTGGAGTATAATTGCTTTACAATGGTATGTTAGTTTCAGCTTCACAACAAAATGAATCAGTTATATATATACATATATTCCCATATCTCTTCCCGCTTGCATCTCCCTCCCTCCCACCCTCCCTATCCCACCCCTCCAGGCGGTCACAAAGCACCGAGCTGAACTCCTTGTGCTATGCGGCTGCTTCCCACTAGCTATCTACCTTACGTTTGGTAGTGTATATATGTCCATGCCTCTTTATCGCTTTGTCACCGTTTACCCTTCCCCCTCCCCATAGTCTCAAGTCCATTCTCTAGTAAGTCTGTGTCTTTATTCCTGTTTCACCCCTAGGTTTTTCATGACATTTTTTTTTTTTTTAATTCCATATATATGTGTTAGCGTACGGTATTTGTCTCTCTCTTTCTGACTTACTTCACTCTGTATGACAGACTCTAGGTCTATCCACCTCATTACAAATAGCTCAATTTCGTCTCTTTTTATGTCTGAGTAATATTTATAAGCAGCTCATGCAGCTTAATAACAGAAAAACAAACAACCCAATCCAAAAATGGGCAGAAGACCTAAATAGACATTTCTCCAAAGAAGATATACAGAGTGCCAACAAACACATGAAAGAATGCTCAACATCACTAATCATTAGAGAAATGCAAATCAAAACTACAATGAGATATCATCTCACACCAGTCAGAATGGCCATCATCAAAAAATCTAGAAACAATAAATGCTGGAGAGGGTGTGGAGAAAAGGGAACCCTCTTACACTGTTGGTGGGAATGTAAATTGATACAGCCACTGTGGAGAACAGTATGGAGGTTCCTTAAAAAGCTACAAATAGAACTACCATATGACCCAGCAATCCCACTACTGGGCATATACCCTGAGAAAACCATAATTCAAAAAGAGTCATGTACCAAAATGTTCATTGCAGCTCTATTTACAATAGCCCAGAGATGGAAACAACCTAAGTGTCCATCATCGGATGAATGGATAAAGAAGATGTGGCACATATATACAATGGATCCTATTCATTTTTAATGTTGGCTACAAACTCACGTTTTATGTTAATGATCAGCCTGCTTTGATATTAGGTAAGAGTATTTGCTTTAATAACATAAATATTTGATGATCCCAGATTCAGAAGGGTAGTTGAAGCTCAGGAGAAAACGAGGACGAGTGGGGGAAAAAAAGAGGCAAAAGTTAGCAAATAGTCATTTTATTTTAGATCTTGAAACTTGGCCTCGACACCACTTGATTATACTTGCCTTTACAGATCTTCCAAAGGATGAAAAATTGTTTTTGGAATTTTATACTGCTAAAATTAAAAGACTGATTGGAGCCAGAGTACCTTAATGTCTCTATGCAAGCACTGAATTTATACGCTAATATCTGCATCTAGTCATTCGTTTTGCACAGTTGATAGCTTTATTTTGCACCTCTGTTCTCCCAGGCATTGAGTACCTGTTTTGTTCCAGACATTGGGGTGGGAGTGGTGAATAGAACAAGGCCCACTCTTAAGGAGTCTGCATTCTGGGGACAGAAACCAATAATGAAAAAGTCACAAGTATGCAAAAAAATAAATAAAACCGTGATAATGCCACAGAGCTGAAAAAACAAGACTGCATGTGGAGTACGTAACTGGATTGGGTTACTTTGGATTGGGGGGCTGGGTCATTTAGTTTATTTGCACGTCTTTTGAGCGTCCACTGCTTGCTAGGCAGTGTGGTACAAACTAGGAAATACAGAGACCACTAACATGTAGTTCCGATTCTTAGATAGTTTTCAGTCTAGCAGAAATAAAATGTTTGGAAATCAACGATCATACTGGAACACGGTGAACACTGTTATCAACCACCCATTGCTACAGACCACCCCCTGGGAGCTGTGCTGGACCCCAGAACACAGAGGAAGGGAGTGTAACAGCTCCTGGGGGTCGGTGAAAACTTCCAGGGAGAGGGGGCATGAGACTTAACAAACGAGTAAGAATTACCACGGTGGTGAAGGGAAGTGGTAGCGCCAGGCTTTCAAATAGAAGAATTACCATTTGTGAAAACACAGAGGCAGTGTTCCTGGAAAGTGTGAATGGTTTGCTACTGCTGTAGTGTAAAGTGTGACTGTGAGTATGTGAGTGTGTGTGTACACATGTGCACACAGGTATGCATACACCCATTGCTACCTGTGTGGGCACCTTTAAGGGAAACTGGTGCAGAAATAAGCCTAGAGAAACAGGAAGCACCAGAGAGATGTGAGAAGGCTGTGTGCGGCAAGGTTAAGAACTGCATCTTCTAAGTCTGAAAATTATTTGGAATTTTACTTTAAGTTAAAAGCAGGAAAAGACAGAGTAATCCAAATGTTACAGATTTTATGTACTGAGAAGATGTCAAAATTCATAGAGTTAAGGTGAAAAATGAAGTTTACGATTATTAAATCAACTTATATTTTAAATAAAATATTCTCAATTTGCTCTATTATAACAGTCTTAAAATTTGTTTCAACCTGCAGCAACATTATTTTTCTATCTAAACTGCATAAAAGTTTCCTTTATTAAAATTTTGGCTAATTAAAAAAATTTTGAACCTTTGATGAATAGGTTTGTAAGGCTTAAAGATTTCTTTAACATAGCTTGATAAAAAGGAGAGTAGAAAAATTTGGATGAAGAATACACTAAACCATCATCTGACACAGGTTTTTATCCCTGATTTATTTGACCTAAGAATGACACCTCCCATGTCATCCTTATGACCTAAGGATGTAAGGTTTGTAAGGCTTAAAGATTTCTTTAACATAGCTTGATAAAAAGGAGAGTAGAAAAATTTGGATGAAGAATACACTAAACCATCATCTGACACAGGTTTTTATCCCTGATTTATTTGACCTAAGAATGACACGTCCCATGTCATCCTTATGACCTAAGGATGCTCTGATGCCTTTCACTTGAAAAGCCCATATTATCGAGCAGAATGCAGCATGTGCTTCTGAACTGGCAGAATGGATAAACTCGAACCCACTTATACCAGCTTTCCTACCACAGTGCAAGAAATGCATTGATGAAATGCTGGAGAGGGTGTGGAGAAAAGGCAATCCCCCTACACTGTTGGTGAGAATGTAAATTAGTGCAGCTACTGTGGAAACAGGATGAAGGTTCCTTAAAAAAACTAAAAAGTAGAGTTACCATATGATCTTGCAATCCCACTCTGGGCCTATATTTGGAGAAAACTATAATTCAAAAAGATACATGCATCCCAATGTTTATAGCAGCACTGTTTACATACAATAGCCAAGACATGGAAACAACCTAAATGTCCATCAACAGATGTACGGATAAAGAAGATGTGGTACATATATACAATGGAGTATTACTCAGCCATAAAAAGAATGAAATAATGCCATTTGCAGCAACATGGGTGGACCTAGAGATTAACATACTAGGTGAAGTAAGTCAGAAAGAGAAAGACAAATACCATATGATATCACTTATATGTGGAATGTGAAAAATGATACAAATGAACTTATTTACAAAACAGAAACAGACTCACAGACAGAAAACAAACTTATGGTTACAAAGGGGAAAAGGGGCAAGGGATAAATTGGGAATTTGGGATTAACAGACACAAACTACTATATATAAAATAGATAAATATCAAGTTCCTACTGTATAGCACAAGGAACTATATTCAATATCCTATAATAAACCATAACGGAAAAGAATATGAAGAATATCTATCTATCTGAATCACTTTGCTGTACACTTGAAACTAACACAACATTGTAAATCAACTCTACTTCAATTAAAAATAAATAAATAAATGCATCGATAAAAAGCCAGGTTTTAGGTAAGATTGCTCAGTAAAAAGATCAGGGCTTATGATAAAAATAGAGAAATAGAGTTAGGGCAAACCACTCTGAGCCTATGGAACTTTCTAAACAGAAACCAAACATAAACAACAATCCTAATAAGATATTAGTACAGTTAAAAAGAGATGTTGAGTTCTAACAGGGAGCTGCTTCAGCAATCTTGGCCGTCACCTACATCAATGTGGAGAGAGCCTGATGGGGTGTGTCGGGAGGGTGCAGGCCGCTGGGTTTGGAGACAAGGGCCCCGCATCACACGTCACAGGTAGAGAGGAGCAGTTTGCACAAAATACAGTGGTGCTAAAGATGTATCGCTTTACATTTGTGTCGTTTGCACAGGTTGGGAAGAATCGTCCCATAGGCACTTGCAAGGCAGAGTGAGTTTCCAAAATAAAGAAGGCGCCATGGCGGTGTGCGCACCTTCAGGCTTGCTGCGTTCAGCCAGGCGGATGTGCTTCACGCTCAGTCGCTGCCGTTTGGGAAAAATCATCTTTCACTTCCCTGTTACGTTGACATCATTACCCAATTGAGCATCACATATGAGGCAATTTGCATTACGGAATTGTGAAGAAAGAGAACAAATTGCATTTGCATAATACTCAGAAATTCTCCACCTGACTTAAGTAGAAAAATGGTTTTGAGGAACTATGACAGACAGGGATAGGGAAGGTATGAGTGTCAGTGTACAGCTGGTGTGTATTGTGGGCAGGGCCTCTGGCTCACAGCATCCCTGATAGGTGCTTAGCGAATATTCGATGAGTGAATAAATGAATGAATGAATCGATGAGCAGCTCAAGGTAAAAGATATCCTTCAGGCTGCAGAGGGGACTCGAGGAAGCACTTGTCCTCTGAACGTCCCCTCTGATGTTTCCTCTTTCTGACCGCAGCCCGGAGCTCTTTCCTGGGCTCTACAAGCAGACAAGCTTCCCAACCTGGTCACACACTTGCCTGCCTGAGCGATGGGATGCCCATCCCTGCCCGGCTACAGTGACCCTGAGCATGCAAGCTCCACTGTGGGGGACCCCAGGGCAAAGCCAGCGAGTGACCCAGGAAGCAGCTTGCAGGAGACACGCAGATGGGTTGGCCAAGTGGGGCAGAACCCTGCAGCCCCCATCAGATTCACAGGTGTGTCATCAGGTCACATGTTCGCCCATTATTAGCATCATCCATGAAGTCAAAGAGGCCAAAGAGGCAGGACGCCCCCCCTCCCCCCACTCCCCGCACCGTGCAGGACGCCCTCTGGCCAGGCTGGGATTGTTCTTTTCTTTGAAGGCTGCACTTGATGTCGATTTGTACTTGATGCCACCTGATTTAAGGAAGTGAAGTTCAGGAGAGTTGGGGTGGGCAGTGGGGGCCAGAGTGAGTCCCCCCTCCTGCCTGCACACCCGGGGCTGGCGCTCCTCCACTCCCGGCCTCACCCTAGGGTGTCTCGGTTGACGCTGCTCTGTTTCCGGAGGGGGCTGTCCAGGGTTTCTCCGGATGCGCAGGTCTTGCAGCACCGACACACCTGTGGTCTCCTAGCCGCAGCTGGAGGGCCGGCCACACTCGCAAGTCTCCATTCTGTTCTCCATTTCCCAGTGTGTTCTGTGGGTTCACTATGATTTCCAGCCCCAGAGGAAGCCAGGCCTGCAGCACTCTCCTGGAATCCAGCCTGTAATGTTGTTTGTCAAGCTGCCATTTACAGCTTGGCAATTTTTTCTCTACTTTGCAGAAGTATGATGTGTCTTTTCACCTTAATCGTGACCCCTGATATAGGCCTGCATGGGGAACAGGGACCCCCACATTCCAACCCAATATTCGATATCTGAGCATGAGGTAGGCCTGCAGGGGAACAGGGCCCCCCATATTCCAACTCAATATTCAATATCTGAGCATGGGGTAGGCCTGCAGGGGAACAGGGACCCCCACATTCCAACCCAGTATTTGACATCTGAGGGTGACACAGGCCTGCACAGGAACAGGGGGCCACCCATCACTTCCAGCTTTGCCTTTATATAGTTCCAACCCCAAATTCCCTATATAAGCATGATCAGTAGTACCTATATTGAAAATAGATTTTGGTAGTCTTATCCATAGTTTTCATGAGAAATCAATGACTTGAGGTAGGTTTATTCTCTCTGTCCATATATGTTAAAGTGGGAATTAAAATGTCAAACTAACCCATTTTTCTTTCACCTCCTAATTTCATAATTTATTCTCTATAAACGCATGATTTCAAGGCTTTTCATTTTTTTCTGTGTCAGAGCCTGTAGACAGGAATGTGCTCTAGATCTGCTTCCAGGGCAGGACAGTGCCTTACTCATATCTGGGGCTCCAGTCCCCGGCACAGGGGCTGGAAGGTAGGAGGCACTTCATATAAATTGAGTTAAAACTGCAGCGAATTAAGGCCCGGAGCCCGGGGAATTAGGAGAGGGGGAATGACATCGACTGCCCCGAGGGCTGCACCAGTGACTCCCTACTCCGGTCCATTCTAAGTCAGGCACTGCATTGGGGCTTAATTTTAGTGCCATATCTGTGATACTGTGAACATTTCAATACTAATGCTGTGCAATTAAACCACTGGCCGTCTTGCCGTCTTCTTTCATCAAATTTCTTGGTAATTTGCCACCAGCCCCCACTGTACGAAGTGCTGTTGCTGAGTCAGCTTTGGATCCTGTGCTCCAGAGCTGTACAGTCCGAGCCATGCCTCACTTTCCTCCGCCCCCTCTGGCTTCCTCTCCCTCCATCATCCTGGTCCTCTGGCCCTTCCGAGGCTTTTACCCTGGATGCTCCATCTGCCTGGTACGTTCTTTCCTCTAATCGCTGCACGGCGGTTTGCCCCACCTCACTGAAGTCTCTGCTAGGAGCTACGCTATCCGGTGGACCTCTCTGAACACACGATGGAAACACCCAGTTATCTATTCCTTTTTCCTCTTCCGTTGCGGAGCACAGGCTCCGGACGCGCAGGCTCAGCGGCCATGGCTCACGGGCCCAGCCGCTCCGCGGCATGTGGGATCTTCCCAGACCGGGGCACAAACCTGCGTCCCCTGCATCGGCAGGCGGACTCCCAACTACTGCGCCACCAGGGAAGCCCCTTCCTGCTTTACTTTTATTTTTAACACTTGACTGGTTCATTTGTTTACTCTATGTCTTCCCAACACAAATGTGCGTTCCACCACGACAGAGTTTTGCCTGCTTTGCTCATTGCCGTATCCTCAGCTTCCCCCCAAAAGCCTCACGGACACTGGGAGCCACCAAAATGCTGTGGAGTAAATGAAGAAGGGAGGAGATTCACCGTCAAGCGGCTGCTGCTGAGGGAAGCCGAGGGAAGAGCCAGTTCATTCCAGGCAGAAGCAGGTGTCTGAGCAGGTTTCAAACGGTGGAAATTACTTAAACGTGGAAAGGTGGTAAGGGAAGGGCGTTCTTCCTTCTGCTGCAACCCCTCTTGGACTCTATCATTTTCTAGCAACCACCTTGTCGCTCTCTTTCCCTCTCGGCTGAATATGCCTTTGTGGCATCAAAGGGCACAGTGGGTCAGCGTCAGTGTGGGCCTGGCTGAGGGCTGCTCATCATGTCCTGACACAGAACCGTGCAGAGCGGTTTTGTGACACACACTGGACCACCTGGTGAGACACCGGTGCTCACATCAGAAGTGCGGAAGTTCTTCGCTTCCTTACTTGTGGATAGAGACATCGTCTTGTTCAGGCATAATTCCATTATCTTCAACTTGAACAACTCTTCCCTCTGAATCTGAAATACTTTTCACAGAGCAACTTCCCTACTATATTATTATCCCTCGGTTAAGATTCAGTGTAGTGCAAACTGCTCCTGCATCTTCTTTTCAGTCATCAGCAGATTGATGAGGGTCGTTAGCCTCCATGAATCATTTTAAAGTTTATTTGCATTTGCCTTGATGAAAGACAAGCAAAGGAAAATAACGGCAGTTTTCAGTGTTGGTTGGGATATTGTGAGTGCTTTCTGCAGGAAATTACAGGGGTGTGATGAAGAGACAGGAGCACTGCTCATTCCTCAGTTCTGATCACTTCACATCTCCTACCCATGGAAGACTGAAGACCCTCGAACGGAACCTTGTCCTGACATTCTGTTATCCTGTCTTACGATGTTCATGCCAGAGCTTTAAACGTAAAGATCTCATGTAATCTTCTACATCAAATCCATATAATTTTATGCGCAAGCCTTTCTACTTTGCAAGGATGGGTAAATGTGTCTGTGGCTGATTCCCCACTCTGCCAATACTGACAGATGGGAAATGGTTAACAACCTGTCTAATTCTTCAATACCGTGTGACATAATAGGTAGTGTACAGCAATTAAAAAAAAAAAGAACACAAAAACCCGCGTGTAAGCATATTAGAAAAAGAAAACACATGGAACACATATTAATTATGTAGTTATTAGCTTTTCAGGGGGGACTCTACACTTAACAAAAGAATGCACTACAGATTTTCTTTAAATAGTAAGCTACACTAGTGCATTGAAGATATAATTAGATTTGCCTAAGCTGGATTTGTACACATTTCAGGAACTGATTCATTGTGCACAGAAACAGCAAACCCATGTTTGCTTTGCTACACGAAGCAAAACCAGCAAATATGCATAAACTCTATTCAGAAGGTGCCAAACAGCTAAGATTTTTGGGAAAACCTGGATCTCTGACCATGTGTTTGAGTCTCGTCCAGATGTTTAGCACAATCCACTTGTGGTTGGGAGCCCTTCTAACACAGCAGGGCAGGGGAGCAAACACGCTGAGATACTCTCTTCTTGCTAAAACTGATAACGACATTCCTTTTACTGCTTGTGGGCGGGCAATTTTAGAAATGACCTTCGGTGAAAATTTTGCAAATGCTATACATCATTTTCATTAAGAGGAGAAGTCATCAGGTGAAGATTTGTCACTGGAAATATGTACAAATCATCATGTTGGACAATCTACATTTAAAGGCCAAAATGAATACTTTAAAATTAATCTGGAAGACAAGAAGATATCCAATACAAAGGAAATGCACTCCAAAACAGCACTGCTGTTAAGAAGGTGGGATATGAAATGCAGAAACATACAACCTCAGGCTCATGAAATCAAAACAAACCGAAACAAAACTTTCCACAATAGTTTAACTGGAGCTAGGAGCACTCCCTTCACCAGCACGGTGCTCAGCTCACCTGCACAAAGCAAGCTGGGACTGTTTACCCCACAGATCGGGCTGTTGATTGTTTACAAAATGAGATTTGGAATTTTTGTTTTGCGGGGGCGGGGTACACGGGCCTCTCACTGCTGTGGCCTCTCCCGTTGCGGAGCACAAGCTCCGGACGCGCAGGCTCAGCGGCCATGGCTCACGGGCCCAGCCGCTCCGCGGCACGTGGGATCTTCCCGGACCGGGGCACGAACCCGCGTCCCCTGCATAGGCAGGCGGACTCCCAACCACTGCGCCACCAGGGAAGCCCTGGAATTGTTGATACAAAGAACTGCTAGTGGTGTGAAGGGATACACCCATTTGTGATAACTTTGTAGATGGACTCTGTAAGAAAAAAGAAACTAACAATCTAAATGAGAGGGTCGCGGGCATCACTTGGCATATACAGAACCACAAGGAAGCCTCAGCCGGCAGAGCTTCCCTGAGCCCTGGAAACACACTGGGGAGACCCATCGGGCTCAACTGAGGCACAGGAGGGTGCGAGGCGGCAGCCAGGCCTGGGACGCAGCCTGGCTCTTGTACAACGTGGTACGGTAAAATGGGAGGAATAATACTTACATAGCAAGGTTTTTTTGGTTTCTTTTGTTTTAATAAGAAATCAAGGAGTCTGATACGTGAAAGGTACTTAAAAAAATGCTAGTTCCCTTACAGTTCTGAAGAATTTACAAAACCTAGGAAATCAACACCAGCTTTTCACTGTCCCTGGCACTTGGGCACACGGCTTTGCATTGTCCTCTCGAGTTCATAAATTCTGTGCCCAGAGTGAGCTGAGCAAGCCGCTCTGTTAGATCCTGGGCTATCCCTCAGCAGGGCTCCACCCAGCCAGCTGACACTGAGGGAAGAGCTTTGAAAGCCATGAGCATGGTCATCAGATGCATTTACCAGAAAACTACAAGAGTAGAAATCTGTTTCCTTATTCACCCAACATAAGAGGTTATTGTGCACATGAGCCATGCACTGAATGTGTGCCAGTGAGTCACTTCTGGTTAGATGGACATGCCTGTGTGAAGAGCTGCCGTAATTTACAGTGTTTGTGGTGAGATACTTGTTTTCTATTACAAAAGTACGATATGATCTCAAATGCAGCCTTTTCAAATACCCCCGGTTCACTGCCCTTGTGCCCCCATTAGGTTCCACTGTATATGGAAGAGCCAGTGACTGTAATATTTGATGCATTCTCTGTGCTGAGCCCAGGGCTAAGCACTGGGATTTAATCCTCACAACTTTATGAAGTAGCAGATATTACTACCCACTTTTAACAGATGAGAAAACCAAGACACAGAGAAGTGGTTTCCTGAACTCACTAGCAGGGGGAGTGCAGTTCTGGATGAGAACGATGAGAGTCTCCCCTTGGGGTGGGGGACAGAAAGCGGAGGACTCCGTGGGGACCCCAGGAGGTGAGGAGGCACCTGCCCCTAACATGCTGGTGCGCTCAAGGAAACAAGTGGAAAGCGCGAGTGTCAAAAGCTTGTCCAGGGGCCGGTCTGCCTAAAGGCGCTCCCTGTCGGAAGCGTGGGTGTCTTCTACTTGCCAGAAACAGAATGAGTTAGAATGTGGGAATATCTTTTAAAATGTTTAAAAAAACCCCCAAATGGACAGACTTATGAAAACATATGCAACTGTGATATGTGATTTACACATAAGTCTTCAAAATTTACACCTGTGCTGTATTTGTGACCAAAAGTGACTTTACTGTAAATTGCTGCAGACATTTAAAAGCCATTCCTATTACTATTGGATGGCAATTCTTTAGATATGCTTCATCTTGGGAACTAAAGACAATGAGGGTCAGAATTGTGTTCTATGTATTCTGTTTGGTTAAATTCAGAGGATAGACAGACTTTGATATCAGATTAACTGTTTCAAAAACACATGGTAAAAGAATAAATACAACAGTCCCTAAATAATTAAGATTTCTCTTGGCTTTTTCCAGTAACTGACAACTACAACTGACTGAACTTTTATAATTAACTATATGAACTGATAGTGAAAAGAATTAAAATACACATGCTTTTCCAGTTTATTACTAAATAAGAAAAAGAAAAAAAACAAAGGCTATACTTGATCTTTTTTTTGTCCAAATAAAACACAACAGTCTTTGGAGAAAACACTGATGAAAAGAGTAACATCAGTAAAACCTTAGACCCGCAACACAGTCCAAATATTTTTAGGTAGGTTTTAAGATTACACTTTGGTTTAAAACATACACCTCGACAATTTATCACTATAGCACAAAAATAGGAGGATACGCAAACTCTCCCCCTACAGAAAGCCATGCAGCAACGGCTTTCAGAGACCATCCATCTGCAGCACTTACTACACTGCTTAATACAAAGGCCTCACTTGCATAAAAGGACTGGTTTCTACTTTGCTAAATCTAAAGGCATTCAAGACGAGGGATACTCCTACATTGTTGGTAGGAATGTAAATTGGTACTGCCAATTTATGGAGGTTCCTTAAAAAACTAAAAATAGAGCTACCATATGATCCAGCAATCCCACTCCTGGGCATATATCCGGAGAAAACTCTATTTTGAAAAGACACATGCACCCAATGTTCACAGCAGCACTATACACAATAGCCAAGACATGGAAGCAACCTAAATGTCCATCAACAGATGAATGGATAAAGAAGATGTGGTACATATATACAATGGGATATTACTCAGCCATAAAAAAGAATGAAATAATGCCATTAGCAGCAACATGGATGGACCTAGAGATTATCATATTAAGTGAAGTAAACCAGAAAAAGACAAGAAACATATGATAGCGCTTATATGTGAAATCTAAGAAATGATACAAATGAACTTATTTACAAAACAGAAACAAACTCACAGACACAGAAAAACAAACTGATGGTTACCAACGGGGAAGGAGGGGTGAGGGATAAATTAGGAGTTTGAGATTAACCTATACATACTACTATATATAAAATAGATAAACAACAAGGTCCTACTGTATAGCACAGGGAACTATACTCAATATCCTATAATAAACCATAATGAAAAAGTATATACATATATATATATCTCTGAATCATTTTGCTGCACACCTGAAACTAACACAACCTTGCAAATCAACTATACTTCAATTAAAAAATATACAAATAAATATCAAAATTATTATGTTGAGTAAAAGAAGCCAAACACAAGACTATCTCTATGATATCTAATTATTTCACTCAACATAATGATGTATATAATTATCATATATATGACATATATGAAATATATATGATATATACAGTGGTACTTTTGTTTCAGTAGCCCTAAGAAACTAATACACATGACAATATGTGTTTCTCAAAACTCATGAAACTATACACTTAAAATGGATGATGCTTATTCTATGTAAATTGTATCTCAATAGACCTGATTAAAAACAAGGGCATTAGAGGAAAAAAAAAAGACTGAGGGGTAAAAGAAGACTTACAGATGGCCAACAGGTATATGAAAAGAACTCAACATCACTAATCATCAGGGAAACGCAAATCAGTACCACAATAAGATATCACCTCACACCTGTTAGAATGGCTATTATTAAAAAGTGAGAGAGAAGTGTTGGCCAGAATGTGGAGAAAAGGGAACCCTCCTAAACTGTTCGTGGGAATGTAAATTGGTGCAGCCACTATGGAGAACAGTATGGAGGGTCCTCAAAATATAAAAAATAAAACTACCATATGATCCTGCGATCCCACTCCTGGGCAAACATCCCTAGAAAACTATAATTCGAAAAGCTGCATGCATGCCTATGTTCACAGCAGCACTATTACAGTAGATAAGACATGGAGACAATCTAAGCATCCACTGACAGATGAAGGGGTAAAGAAGATGTGATGTGATATATATATCACACACACATTGGAATAATATTCAGCCATAAAAAGAACAAAATCTAGCCATTTGTGACAACATGGATGGCTCTTGAGGGCATTATGTTTAGTGAAATAAGTGAGACAGCGAAAGACAAATACTGTATGATTTCACTTATGTGGGACCCCTGAACTCGCAGAAACACAGTAGATTGGTGGTTGTGCAGGTGTGGGTGGAGGAAATGGGTGAAGGTGGTCAAAGTGTACAAGCTCCCAGTTATAAGACAAATGAGTTCTGAGGATCTAATGTGCAGCATGGTGCCTATAGCTAACAGTACTGAACTGTCCACTTGACCATTTTGCTAAAAGAGTAGATCTTAGGAGTTCTCACCACACACACACACACACACCACACACACATGCACACACACACACCACACACACAATGGCAACCATGTGAGGTGATGAACTGTTAACTAACTTCACTGTGGTAGTCATTTTGGCAATGACAATGGCAATACGTATGTATATAAAATTGTCACGTTACACACTTTAAATTTCACAATATCATATGTCAATTATATCTCAATAAAGCTGGCAAAATAAAAAAGATGAGCGATGTGTAAAACGTCTACATTTTTATCTGCTCACATGCACTCTAGTTACTGAACTCTGGTCAGTTGTCCACTGCTCAGGAAGTTTTAAAAATCATGATATTAACCAGCTTTCGGCTTTTGAATAATGTGAGTTTCTCTGGATTATTTAGAAACTCATTAGCAGTGACTGAATTTATATTTCAGAGATTTGGAGGATGTAAACCTCATATTTTGGATTCTTGACCTGGTTATAAAAGAAACCTTTTTACAAGATTCTTAATGCTTGATTTACTCATAATATATACCATTGGTCATGCAGTAAATCCAGTTTTTCATGCTCCCAGGTCTAAAAATCAGATTTATATTTTCGATCTAAAATTCCTAGCTGTAGTTCTGTATATGTACCCCAAAGCCAGCTCTGCCTTAGACCTTGGCTCAGACCATTTGTTGTTATCAAAGGGGTGCATGAGGCTAAAAGCCCACTTGCTACCCGAATGGAACCTTGTAAATGGAACAAATCCCCAGTGGGCTCTTCGGTCTATCTGTTTTCTATCTTGGGTTTTAACATAGTAACCTTGACATTAGCAATATACCGCTGGGCACGATTTGTATGGAGAGGAATTGGGACAGATTTGTTCCAGGTTCAAAAGTGATTTCTCCCTGTCACAGGGTAGAGACTTGATGAAGTCTTGGCACTCTAAGCACAAACCAGCCTCTGCGAGCACAGGGGAAAGAGCAGCTGCCCAGGTTGTACGGGCTCACATCCTTCACTTCCCACCTTCAAGGTAAGAATACTTTTCTTGTATTAAATGCTCGCTGCTGTGCATAACCAATTTCTATTTATTAAGGCACATGGCCATCTTACCCCACCCACTCGTTCTCTCTTTTCCTCTCTAGTCAAGCAGGTTTTATGGAAAAAAGTGAGTTGTTCCAATTTATAGTTCATTCAGACAGTCCTGAGACTGTCAAGTTTGATTTTTGGGACCGAGTGAGTGGGTCAAAATGGATGTAAATGAACCAAACTTTCAATCAGATGTGATTTGAGTATACAGCGCTATAGTTCAGTTGTAATAGAAAGTATAAGAGTTTAAAAGGCCCAGAATAATTCAGACTAAAATATCTTGGGGTATTTTTCCATTTTAAAATGAACTGAGCAATTCTCTGTGGTTGAGGATTGACAGCATAATGGAAACAGAGCAAACTGCAGAACTTCTCACCAGGTAACTTCATTAGCAGCAAAATTCATAATGCAGTCTGCTGGCTGAAAAGAGCATGAAGCCTTCTGTTTTCTTAGGAGGTGCCTGCCATATGCTCATGGTTCTTGGCCGACTATACATAGTTACTGCTAAATTGTGGTTATTGGAAAACACTCTCTACCCTGTAACTTTTAGCAATATTGTAAGAGATCTCAGAGATGCTGATTCTTCTTGTAATTTATTACCATAGAGAAACATAATTAAACCTGCTTCCAAGTATTGCCTTCTACTTACGATGCAACTATAACACATGATACTGCAATCTAGAATAACAGCAATCTAGAATATTTCTATGTATTCTTGGGGATTGACTAAAGGTTAAAACGGCAGGCAAATGTTTCAGTGACCTTTGAAACTTTTACACTTCACAGAAGCTCTCTTTTTTCTAGAGATAGCTTTTCGTGGGACAAAATGCATTGCATAAATATTATAGACAATTCTTGTATTATGTAAACTTTATGTACAATTTTGTTCATATGTTTCACTTACCAGAATCAAGAGGCAACTTGAGGCCAACTTTGTGTGCTCGGGGATGGTGGAAAACACTGACAAAATCAAGCAACCAAAGACAAGGAGAAAACTGTAAAACAACAGAAAAAGAGAAATTTGATGAGAAACTTGCCTTAGCATGACAGACTTAAGTTCTTATTTCTAATGGCTAAAGCACCAGATCCATTTGAATTGGCACTGATTAAATCATAACAGACCTAAAAGGGACTAGCCATTTTGAATATCAAAATACAATGTGATGTCCAGTGCAAATGGGGCTCCTTTGCAACTTTACTGATGAGAAGGATGAATGTGTGTGTGCATGTGTATGTATGCGTGTGTGTTGCGTGCTGTACTTAAATGTCCACAGCTAAGAATCTGCAAATTTCCTATAAAGGGCTTTTCCAAGCAGGGGTCCTGAAAGGCCCAGATGTGTTTTGTTCTCCTGTTCGGGACCATAAGTGGTAGCTGCTCTCCTGTCAAAGGAGCAGACTCATGCCCCCGTTCGGCAGCTTTGGTGAACTGTCAAGGGTTCTAAGTGCTTACTAAGCCACTGGCTCCTTTTCAGAGTCTAATGTTGCTCCTGGTTTCTCATCTGCCATTTCTTTATAGTAATAATAAGAATAGAAAATGACTTCCTCTGCTACCCATGTGCTTTCCATTCCCTTCTGGTCAAACCCCTAGAGAAATGCCCCCAGCCCTACTTGTGCTGCAGTGACAGAGAGCATTTTCTACTAGTCCATCTACAGACATTTTTATTTCTAGAAATACGGAACTTCTGGAGTCCGGTGGGGGGGTGGAGCCGAGTTTCCAAAGTAAACGTCTAATAAAAAGGGCAGGCTCAGTTTTAAAGTTGAAGTTACTTATCCTGGAATTCAAAAAAAAAAAAAAAAATCCCAATATCTGAGCTATTTTCCCTAAAAGTCACATTTCTTACTTTTACTCACATTGTACCCATCTCACCTTTTACTCTACAATCTCCTGTAAAACATCAGCTCTGTGTTCTTTAGTACAGCTGGCCTCTGCCTCCTCTTGACCTGCCCTGATGAATCTGCACGTCTTTCTACCACCAAGGGCTGATAGCCAGGGATTGGTGACTTATGGCCCGGGGACAAATCTGGCCAATAAAGTGGTTTTTTTTTTTTTTTTTTTTTGGTACGCGGGCCTCTCACCGTTGTGGCCTCTCCCGTTGCGGAGCATAGGCTCCGGACGCGCAGGCTCAGCAGCCATGGCTCACGGGCCCAGCTCTTCCGCGGCATGTGGGATCTTCCCGGACCGGGGCACGAACCCGCGTCCCCAGCATCGGCAGGCGGACTTTCAACCACTGCGCCACCAGGGAAGCCCAAGACCAATAAAGTTTTATTGGCACACAGCCACACCCATTCACCCGTGTATTCCCTATGGCTGCGCTCACACAAGAACTGCAGAACTGAGACTCGTGCTCTAAGCACAAGACTGAAATATTTACTCTCTGGCCTTTCGAGGAAAGTTTGCTGACTCCTGATTGATACCATGTATTCCTTATTTCTTTATATCTATTTCAGCACAGAACCCGAAGTGGGTATGCTGATAATTACTCACATTCAGAGGTTTCGTATAAGCGAGATACTGAGCTAAGCCCCTTTCACATGCACTATCCACATTATCCTCTCAAATGTACGCAGTAGAAATCTCATTGTTCCCATTTTGCAGATATGGAAACTGAGAATTAAGAAATATTGTGACTCATCCCTGGCTGCTTGGCACGAAGAGGGGTTCAAGCACTGTTGTCCTTGAGTTGCCACATGGTGTCGCTGAGGAGCACAGAGGAGGACGGCAGTGATGTTCTTGGCTCAGCAAGACTTCTGGGGGTACTTCTCTATCTCCTCCAACTGAGAGGGAGGTGGTTATTCTGAACAGCAGAAGCCTTCAGGAGGAAGGACTCTACTAGGGAGAAAACCTGGTACGTGAGTTAATAACAACTCATCATACTTTTGTCTCATGTACCTGATGATTCAGGATTGTTTGGACTATATTTTAAATTGGCCCTAGCAGACTGGGAATTGTAAACTAGACATCAAATTCCAGCACACCTACAGACCCCGGAACTACTCACGAGAAAGTGAAATCCAGGGATCACTGAGGGAGTTTGGAGGATGACGTGGCAACAAGTAAAGAGTGACAGATGTTTGCCTCCAGTGAGGGGCTGTTATCTGTAGACGCCTCCTGAGTCCAGGTTCAGCAGAAAACATTCAGAGAAGCAAGCAGGGGATGACTCAGTCACTAAGACACCTTCTTCCAAAGGCATCCCAATGGCAGCCTCATGATCTCCGTGTTTGCTCAAAACAGACCTACAGGGGCTTCCCTGGTGGCACAGTGGTTGAGAGTCTGCCTGCTAATGTAGGGGACACGGGTTCGAGCCCTAGTCTGGGAGGATCCCACATGCCGTGGAGCAACTGGGCCCGTGAGCCACAACTACTGAGCCTGCACGTCTGGAGCCTGTGCTCCGCAACAAGAGAGGCTGCGATGGTGAGAGGCCCGTGCACCGTGATGAAGAGTGGCCCCTGCTCGCCACAATTGGAGAAAGCCCTCGCACAGAAACGAAGACCCAAACAGCCCTAAATAAATAAATTAATTAAAAAAAAAGTAAATCCTATTTAAAAACAAAAAGCAAAAACAAAATAACCCAAAAAGACCTACATCACGAGCCCTTTTGCTAGCGGCTTCTTCATTAACAGCTGGGTGTTGCTTAATCTTTTCCCTTCAAGTCACTACTTTGCCCATTTTCTTCCTTGAGCTGATCTTACCCTCCCCTTTCTGATAAGAGTAGTTTCTGTGCTAGAATTCTGTTATTTCTATGAGGACCCACCTGACTACAGCAAGCCAAATACCTGCACTGCCCTGGCTGCCTGAGGGGCTTTGATGAACAAATACATTCATTAATGAATTCCTTCCTTTCCTCAACCATTCATCCACTTGTCCAATCAGCAAATATTGATTAAGCATATAGTACCAGGCTGAGCCACAGGGATATAACAATAAATAAGATTTTCTTTTCTTGCCTTCTCAGAGTTCAGGATCTGTTGAGGCATACAGGGTAGTAAACAGATGTAAAAAGAAAATTAAAGTTCTGTGTGATGATTCCAAGGACAGAGAAGGTACAGGGGACGCCAGGAGCACACAAGAGGGGAGGGATTAGGCAGGACTGGTTACTTCGCTTGTGGAGTTGAGTGCAAAGTGAAAACGTGAGGGCCCTTTGTTCAAAAAGTATTAAGAATTTCAAGATGGTGACAGCAGAGCATGACACCAAGTGTGGCACCTTTCAAAGTTCTGGGTTCCATAGGACTGCACAGGTGGAATGTCCACGAAGCCCAACTTGGGGTTTGGGAAGACTTCCTGAAGCACATATGGACCAAAATGAGACCTGAAGGCCCAGGAGGAGTTGGTCAGCACAATGGCTGGGTGGCTGGGGAGAAGGACACTCTAGAGGCCATTCACCCGTGTGGGTGAAGGCCAGGTGCAAGTACAGTGTCACCAAAATTCACTAAGTAATCAACAGGGTAGAGTGAGTGAACACCTGCTAGCTAGCTTATCCTCTGGTGGTTCATGAAAAACGTAAGGCAGGTCATTCCTGCAAGTTCATTTTTTGCATAGGAATCATCTTGGTTCCACTGAAAACATGTCCGCAAAAGATGTCATGCCAAGCACAACTGAGGGATGAGCGTAAATCAAAGCAGCCCCTACCTGTAAGGAACCAGTGCCGTGTGTGAGGTGAACACACAGGGTCATCACAAAGGGTAGAGACAGACGTGCTAGGAGAAATGCCCCAGTGCCTGAAAGTGGGGAGGGGTTCTCTTCAGTTGGGAATCATGGAAGCACATCAAGACAATCTCCAAATATGGGTGTTGCTGGAGCTGGTCTTTGAAGGAACGGTTGGGTTTCAACAAGAGAAGTTTCTGGAGAAACACATTCCAGAAAGAGGGTATCACAGGAGAAAGGCAACACGGCAGAATATGAATGAGATAAAGTATTTGCTCCCTGTTTCATGGAACAAAAAGTTATCGAGCTTAACTGTAGCACAGGATGAGACAGGTGGCTGAATTGGGAGTCTGGGGCCATGGTGGGTAAGTCAGGGTCTGTCCTTAGTTCAGGAGACAGTGGGAACCACTGAACATTTTTGAACAGGAAGCTAATATCATCAGAGTTGCTCTGCGGGAAAATAAGTCGGCAGGCGTGTGTGCTAGGATGTCTCTGAGTACCTGAGAAGCAGGGTTGGGAGTGATGGTGACCAGGTTACGTTGTGAACTCACTGGCAGAAATGAGGGTAGGACACAGAGGCAGACTGGATGCTGTGAACACAGGAGCTTCCTGACTTGGTAACTCTTGGGCTCAGGGGTAGAGGCTGGGAAGGGAGGGGGTGCTGAGAAGTCTGAGGTGTCTGTCCATAGTTACTGGTGATGCTCTTAACCAGCCAGGAGAGGAAAAGTCAGGAGAGTGAGGAGGAAAAACCGATTTTGAGGAGAAGAGGACAAATCCAGTCTTGGACATCCACGTGGAATTGTGCGTCTGAAACTTGGGCGCAAAGTCTGGCTGGAATATGGAAGTGCTTTTCTCCTGGAGGAAGTGAATGTGTGGACCGAACATAGAAGAAAGTGCAGACGGAGCACAGAAGGTTTGGGTAAGTGGCACAAAGGATATCTGGGGACACTTCCTCATCTTGGAGAGTGACACCATGGAGAAGGACGGACTCACGCTGCTGTGAAGTGGCTCTTGGTGGCCCTGTCAGAGACAGACTCCCTGGCTGGAGAAGCACTTGGCTGACAGCGTCATCTCTGAGGGGACAGCCTGCACCGCTGGGTCTGAGTGTGGCTCTGCTGATCTCCTTGCTCCTGAGGGGCCCACACCTGCGTGCGTGCTCTGAATGCCCCCCTCCACCTGTCTGTGGGCTGAACAGAAGTGGGAGCAGAGGCAACAATCACTGGACAAGGGGTGTCTTAATCCAGGGCCCACGGGCCTCCAAGAGGTCTGCGGATAGAATTTTGAGGGGCTGTGAAAGTGGATGGGGAAAAATTACGTCTTTGTCACGAACCATGGCAAAAACCACGATGGCGTCAGCAGGACGCATGACTCTGTCACTCTGAGAAATCACCGATATTTTCATATACCATTTTACAGCTGTAGATGAAACAGTTTGTTTCATCTTAAATATTGATTTTGCCACATCACTGTTGCAAGATTATGGTAGTTCTTAGACCCACTGCTGGGAGTTGTTTTTTTAACGCATTAATAAAGAAGCACATGTATTACTATATCAGAAACTTTTAAAATACTTTAACAATAGCATTTCAATATAATTTTTTCCTTTTGTAATCTCCTGTATTTTATGCATTTAAAAACATTATGCTGAGGAATGGTTCACAGGCTTTACAGACTGATGATGGGTCCATGGCTCACAAAAAATTAGAAGCCTGTGGTGGGAGATATCTGAGGAGGCCAGGGGCTGGGAGCTGCAAAATGGCCCATTTGGTGGAGGTCACCAACTTAGGTAAGGTTTTGTTTTTTTTTTCCGATCCTAGAGCATTTTAGATATTTATTTCCGTATATTTAATCCTAATTGTTTATCTTCCCCCTAGAGGTAGGTTTTAAAATAATTTTGAAAAAATATGAATATTCTTTCTTTTATACATTAATCCTGAGATATCATAAAATCTGTATTCCTGCAAAATTATTCTGTAACAGCTACTGGCTTTTATTTTGCCTGAAGCAATCATTTATATTTCATTTCTGAGGAAATTCACTTTGATGTAGACCTTTCGTCCTTTAGAAAGCAGAGATTATTCTAAGAGGAGAAGAAGGGCATTTATGATGCAAAATACTATCAGTTCAAAACCTTCTATGTTTATTCCAGAAAACCATCAGGGCTTCCCTGGTGGCGCAGTGGTTGAGAGTCCGCCTGCCGATCAGGGGACACGGGTTCGTGCCCCGGTCCGGGAAGACCCCACATGCCGCGGAGAGCCTGGGCCCGTGAGCCACGGCCGCTGAGCCTGCGCGTCCGGAGCCTGTGCTCCGCAACAGGAGAGGCCACAACGGTGAGAGGCCCGTACCGCAAAAACAAACAAACAAACAAAAAAAACTACCATCAGCTTTTGTGGGCTAATTAAGAACCAATTTGCCAGATTTACTGTGGTAGAAAGCTCTACTTGGAAATATCATGGGGGCTTGTGCAACAGATGACGTGCAACAGATGACGTCCATGACTTGGGAAGCCAAGGTCATGCTTCGAGCAGGGGTTCATTTTGCAAGAATTAAAGTGATATGAAAATAAAGCAAGTTACGCAATGTCACACACACACACACACACACACACACACACACACACACACACACACACACACAGCCCTGCAGGAGCCACTGTGAAGTATGCCGTGGAGAAGGGAGACGCAGGGCTGATGCCGCCCGTGGGCTCTCAGCGAGCTGAGCTCAGCTGGCAGGCAGACTCACAGCACGGGCTTTGTGGGCTGCCGTAACCACAAGGTGCTCTTGGCGAGTCTTTTGGGGGACAATGCGCTTTCCAGGTGTAACTGTCCACGTGAGTCAACTGGTCGGAAAACTCTGGGGGAGGGGAGATCTCAAATGTCTTAAATGGATTGGAATCATGGGATTAAAATAAAGAAGACTAACAGGAAGTAGATAGGAAGTTTTTAAAGAAAACAACTCTTCAGAAATAACTTCCCGAGGAAATTCAACCCCAGCTCTGACTTCTCATACATTTTTCAGTATTGCTTTGATAGAGTGTGTATTTTTTTGTTTTTGTTTTTTTTTTTTTGGCTGAGCCTGTGGCTTGCGGGATCTTGGTTCCCCAACCAGGGATTGAACCCGGGCCCTTGGCAGTGAAAGTGCACAGTCCTAACCACTGGACCACCAGAGAAATCTTAATAGAGTGCGTATTTGAGGCAAGACCTCACAGGTGCATTGTGAATGATGACCCACAGACGACCCACCGGCTGCCCCCGCACTTGCCTGAGGACATGCTCCCTAAGAAATCAAAACCTCACCACAAGAGAAATGGCTGGAGACCATTTTTTTTCTTCCAGCATCCTAAATTTGCCTTTATTTCTAAACTTGGCACTTTGCAAAATGTCCTTTCTGCATAATTTTTCCATAAAAGGGCATTTTGCACATGAAATCTATCCACCGCATGCCCTAGCTTCCACTGCAAAGCAGCAAAAATTAAATACATTTTTGGTGTCTTTATAGGTGAGCTGGAATATTTGATTAAAAACACTGCACAATATTGCTTTTCAGGTGCAATGAGCCCTACACATTAATAAAGACCCTGAGAAATAAATACTAGCACCGTAACCTCTGTGAAGTTGCAAAACTAGGTCATCAGCTAAGAGTTTCAAAAAGAGAAACGCTGCCTTTTACACCTGTGTGGGGTGAAAAGGAGATCAGAGGATCCAGAAAAGGGCGGTTTCTGCTTGCACGGCGAGTTTCCGCAGAGGGCCAGGCTGATGCCAGCGAGTGAAAACAAGAAAGAGACCCAGAGCGGTACAAGAGCCCCCCTCAGAGCAGAAGCATCGGGCCTGCTTCTCACCCAGGAGCAGGAATCCCAGTGGCGAGAAGGGATCTGACTGTGCTCCCTCTCGAGCCAGAGGCTGTTGTAAAGACGTCTCTGGTGGACGACTGTGCAGGCCCAGCTCCTGAGCCCCCGGCACTTAGAGAAGCACAGGCCTGTGACAGACACTCCTGCTGGAGCCAGGTGTCCTGCTCCGGGGCCCCTCCTCACCTCACCCTCCTCTCCAGGGTCTGGACCCCGAGGACGCGCCCCTCCCTCCATGCTTGTTCTGCAGACACTGTAGGCGGCTTTACCACGACTCCCCGTCAGCCCTCAGATCACACACACCCCGCGTGTGAAGCAGCGCCCATGTCTGTCTCCTAGTCACTGCTGTTTAAAAGCACATCCCGTTCCTTCCCGCATCCCTCAAGTTTGACTCAGGCCCATCATTATCCTCCAGTCTCAGCAAAAGATGGAGCATTTAGTCATCAGCATGAAATATCTGCACTCTCAGTTCTTGCCAGGGAGTCCAAATCCAAACTTTCCACTGCCCAGCTATCAGCAAAAGTCTGCTTTCAAAAAAGACTGTCTTGAAGATACGCACTTGCTCATTTTCCTGTATTTTTCCTGCCACGTCACAGGGCAGGAGCAAACGTGGCCACTGACAACCTGTGTACTCAGACCTCATTACCTTGATTGCTCATAGAACTATTTTCACCAAACTATGTTTGCTTTTTTGCTGTTTTCTTGAGGAGTAAAAAGCCTTTAATCAATTTACTATATTTTAAGAGTTTCTCTGTACTTCACCTTGTATTTGTTCAATGAGGTATCAGGTAAGAAATTTCTCAGGATTTTATCACAAGAAACATCTTCTTGCAAAATGATGGGCAAACTGTTGGCCATTTTTAATGATTTTATGTTGCTAGGTCCAGATTTATTATGTTATAAGGCATCAAAGTGTTTGTGGATGAAACTGAAAAGCTTTTATGGATAAATGTTAAGAAATCTTAAAAAATGTAATAGATCCTAAATGACTAAAGAGAGGAAAATATTCTGAGTGTCAAAAAAAAAAAGTGAAGTAGGGCACCTTGGACTTTGTATATTGATAATCTCAATCACAACTCCTAGAAATACCCCAGATAGAATATAAGCAAATGAATTTTAATAAATTCAAGAAAACAGCTATGATTACCAGAAAGCAACGCAGGTTCACCAACAGTAAGAAACACTAAGCTGTGCTTATTTCCTGTTTTGATTGGTTTCCCAGCTTGCTATATCAGGGGCATAGAGTACAGATAAAAAGTCTTGATTTCAGCAAAGCACTGGTAAGTGGTTTATAATATCCTTGAAGAAAAGAAGTGGAAATTCAGGCAGGATAGACACTACAACTCTTGGGAGGACATGTACCTGGTGAGAGGTCTGGAGAGCTGAGCCACGGGGTTTGTAAGAAAACTCTGAACACTTGTGTCTTGAACACAGGTGAAATCCTATGATCCATCAAGCCAAAGCACTATCCATTGCTTCTGGGAAAAATGATGGTGTTTTACTTTATGGAGGCAGCGATCTTTTAACATAGTTGTCTCCTTGCCTTGGCTGCTAGGAAGCTCGGCAGTGAATTTGTGACTCGTTTACAACAGTGCAGATCCCTCTGTTAGCAGCCTCAAGTCCTTTCTGAATGATACAGGGTATCTGGGGTATACCTGATGAAGGCCTGATTTTGTCTGTAACTCCTCTTTCCTTGAAGTAGGAGTATTAATGCAGCCTAAAGTTGCACTCTTCTAAAGAAGCAAATGACACCATTGGGTCAAATTTAACAATGTAAACTAAACCTAAACTTCTCTCACTTAAGTTTCTGAAAAGCTGTTTACATTTGTTGCTTTTACATTTTATGATGTTAATCTTGATTCATTTATTCCTAGCATGAACTACCAACTCCCTACTCCAAGAGTCCCCAGATGTTCTGTGCTTGTCTTCAGAGGCAACAGAACACTATTTCCTAAAGGGCCCGAGGTCTGCAATTCAGAAACCCACCAGTCAGGTCCTTGCCTCAGCAAGCTGTTTCTGTGTCCTTTCCAGGAAACACCACTGAGACTGAAACCAGTGTATATGGTTCAGAGACAACAAGTTTAAAATAAAAAACAAAACCAGTTTTCCTACTGTCCTATAGTCAATGTATGCAACAGGAGAGCTTCTATTTGATATTTTATATCTTTGTTACCCTGTTATATTTTCCTCTGAGCAAACAGCGTCATCTGGGATTCTTATTTGCTTGTTTATTTTGGTCTCTTCTGTTAGAATGTAAGCTCCACGAGGACAGGAACAGATTATTTCTCCTGTTTGCCACTTTATTACCAGTAACCAGAATCAGGCCTTGTACTAGCAAATTCATTTATTCATGTAACATGTATTACTCAGGGCCTGCCATGTACCAGGCACTGTTCTTGGTGCTGAAAGCATAGTAGTGAATAAGACAGACAAAAATCTGTGCCTTACATTCTAGTAGGAGAGTTGGGACATAAGCAATGTAAATAAATAAAATGTATACAACGTTACAGAGTGATAACTGCTAAATAAAGGACAGGATGCAGACACTCAGGGATTTGAAAGTTTGGACAGAGTGTCCGGGAAGGTCTTACTAAGAAGGTGACATCTGTTGAATTTTGAATTGCAGAAGTGAAATCCCATGACCTATCAAGCCAAAGCAATGGTGCATTTGGGATTCAGCTGGCACAGGCTTTCCCGGCTCTGCTCCCTAAAGCACTGCTTTTAGCATGCCAATTCCCTGTTTTAAAAGTTATGGTTCCTTTCTTTTGCTGTCACATCCAAACTCCTTGGCCTGGGTTTTAAGATCCCCACCGGAACATTAATTCTTCCATTCTCCCAGAGAGACCCTCCGGGCAGCCCCATCTGCTCTATTTTCTGCACAATACCATGTGTGATATGATAATGGGATATAATAATGGAACTTCACCCTTCCATGTGCTGCTCCTCTGAGCCAGTAAGTCATATGGCAGCTGGTACCCACACTCCTGCTTTCTGGCCCATCCAGCCCCCTGTCCACATACCTCACTGCCTCTCCCCTAGAGCTGTTTTAAAGACTAAATGAGGCAGCATCAAACTCAGAATTTGCGTTTTAACATAACAAATAAGTATATAAATACCAAATTGAGTTAAAAATGCCAACTGAGCATCACACTGACACATAATTGCTACATAATTTCTACAAGTTTTAACAAGGATAAAATCATGAAAGAATTAAAGTGACTTATAATCTAAAACCTCTGCTTATAAAGCAGGACATCTGAAAATGTAAAACATGGGACAGTGCCCAGCAGGGTCTGAGGTGCTCACGTAACTTCATGGTGTGTCTAGGCAAACCCACATGAACGACAACGTGGTAAGACAGTTGGGTTGGAAGGTGTGACCACGTTCCCCAGGCTGACTAGTTGCAGTGCATTCCTGACACACAGCAGCCTTGGTCTGCTGGACCTCAGCGTCCAGTCCCTTGCTACTCCAGCTTCTGGAAAGGACTCGAGGCTGCTCTGAATTAATAGGTGGCAGCACCGAGAAGCTGCCGGGCTGCAGTCTGTACGTGGAAAGCAGTCTCGGTTGAAGTGACCAGGCAGAGACTCACTCTTAAAATGAGCACTAAGGACTGCTGACCAAGGCTGCCTTGCTGATCAACAGGCCACATGCAGTTCCCCGACTGAGAAAGGGGCCCCAGCAGAAAAGCGTGCTAACCACAGCCATGAATGAAATAAAAGCTGTCTGCAAAGGCTGAGGAAGAGACAACATTGTACAATCTATGTGAATGTTCCTTTTAAAGGCATCTTTTCAAGAGGTAATTTTGGTGCTGACAACCATGAAAAATAATCCAGTCTAATAGTTTTGATAATATGAACCCATGTGGATTAAGTTTTCCATGCTTTGTTTCAAAAGGTCTGTTTATTCAAGAAAGTGAGCTATGGCAAAGGTTGAAAACATATGTTAAAAGACGTTTGACAATAGTTGTCTGGCCTGAATGATTTTTCCATAAAAGATGGTCAATTTATTAGGCAAATAATAACTTAATCACTGCTAGTTTCTATGAATATATGATAATAACCATTACATTATCTGAAAATGAATAACAGAAATTCTGAAGTAATTTATTTAAATAGTTTTATTGGAAGAAAAGTAAAAGGGGATAAAAGTAGGCTTAAAGTTTTAAGCAAAAAGCTATTTGAAAGTCCTATATTTGATAATAAAAAATCAATTATGAATTTGTTTCATAAGTGGACCCATATGATCCACTTACTTTAAAAATAGGTTTTCCTTAAAAGGTTTCCTGAGAGCAGTCGCACTACATGGGAAATCTCGGTGCAGCTCTTTGTTACACATATGCCAGGAGGACCCATCACTTCTCGTGAAATGAGACTTTTAAGTCTCACAGAATAAAAACTTTCAACCCAATGGAGTCAGGTTATGCTATGGGGGCTATGGAGTGGGTAACTGCTACTGATTTTCTCTATTTGGCCTACAGAAATAAAGTAGTAAAGTGACTAAAACAGCAGAAAACAAAATCTTTGCAAGTAAAGTACTCTTGGCAGTAGACTTTATGATGTGGTACAACATCAGAAAAAAATAAACCCAGAAAACAGATGTCTCCAGATAGTAATAACCATAAACTCTGAAACTACTACACATGTAAGTACCTGCCCAAGGGATAAAAGGAAGATGCATGGTTCTTTTGGGGACTGACCTACAATGGCACTTGTTGCTCTTGGTGACCTGAGCTGAATGGAAGCTGAAAGCCGGCATCACATTGAGTGGAGCCACTGAATAGCTTATGGACCAGCAAAGCTGGCAAGCGTAGACAGACACTAGACAGAACGTATTTCCCACCTCTAAAAATATACTGTAGTCAGTTTAAAAAACTGTAGACACTCCTCCAGGGCCCGGTAAGTAAGTAAAAGGGTCTGCTTTCTCTTGCTGCTGCTATGTAGATAGATATCAAGAATATTTTGTGTTTGTTTCCAAAACAGTGAGGTTGGTGATTCCATGTATATAATAAACACAACTGAGGTGGGCGTGGCTACCGTGGTGGGGCAGGAAGAGGCTGAGCTCACTCTCTCCCATGGGTACACCAAAATTACAGCTACCTACACAGCAACCGTCTACAGGAACCCCCTGCAGACTAGCAGAAAAGATTTCCCACAACTAAAGATATAAAGAAAAAACCACAACAAGATGGGTAGGAGGGGCAGAGCCATGGTTTAGTCAAGACCCACATCTCCAGGGACGTGACCAACGAACAGGGGGAAAACCACAACTGCAGAGGTTCTGAGTCCCACACTGGGCTCCCAATCACAGGGGTCTTGCACTGGAAACATGAGCCCCCACCCCAGAGCAGCTGGCAGTAAAGGCCAGCAGGGCTTACGTACGAGAGCCAGAGGACTGGGGGAAACAGAGACTCCACTCTGAAAGGGAGTGCACAAAGTCTCACAAGCTCCGAGTGCAGAGGCAGTAATCTGAAAGAAGCCTGAGTCAGACCTACTTGCTGATCTCAGAAAGACGCCCAGAGAGGCAGGAGGCAACGGGGACTTCCGCTGGGGACACAGATGCTGGAAGCAGCCATCTGGGGGCTCATTTTATCAGGAGGACATTGGTGCAGTCAAGCACCAGCTTGGGGTTCTTCTTCCAGCCTAGTAGCGCTGGGGGCTTACCTGCCTACCAGCACGTCAGCGGCAAACCTGGGCTCCCTGGGCCCCACAGCCAGCCACTGGGATCTGGCCCTGCAAACCAGCATACCAGCAGCCGCTGCACAAGGCAGGACCTGGTAGCCAACTGGGACGGGGGCCAACCTGCCTACCAGCACATCCACAATAGTCAGCCCGCCACAAGAGAAGGGCCCACAGAGCCCACACAGGGGGCACCCCTAGAGCATATAGCTCAGGTGACAGGTGGAGAATGTGCTGTTGGGTCCCAGAGGACATCTCCTACATAAGACCACTTCTCCAAGATGGGAAATGGAACCAACCCACCTAATACATAGAAATAAGCACAGAGAACTTGGCAAAATAAGGAGACAAGGGAATATGTTCCAAACAAAGGAACAAGATAAAACCCCAGAAAAGAACTAAGCAAAGTAGAGATAAGCAACATAGCCAATAAAGAGTTCAAGGTAATGATCAAAAAGATGCTCAATGAACTTGGGAGAAGAATGGAGGAACACAGTGTGAAGTTTAAGAAAAAGTTAGAAATATAAAGAAAAAAACAGAGCTGAAGAATACAGTAACTGAAATTTTTTAAAAAACTAGAAGAAATCAACATTAGATTAGATGATAGAGGAACAGATCAGCAAGCTGGAAGACAGAATAGTGGAAATCATCCAAGCTCAACAGAAAATAGAAAACGGAATGAAAAAAAAGAGGATAGCTTAAGAGACTTCTGAGAGAACATCAATGTTATAGCAGTCCCAGAAGGAGAAGAGAAAGAGAAAGGGACAGAGAACTTATTTGAAGAAATATAGCTGAAAACTTTCCTTACCTGGGGAAGGAAACAGACATCCAGGTACATGAAACACAGAGAGTCCTAAACAAAATGAACCCAAAGAGGTCCACACCAAGACATACTATAATTAAAGTGGCAAAAAGTAAAGTTAAAGAGAGACTCTTAAAAGCAACAAGAGAAAAGCAACTATTTACATACAAGGGAACTCCCATACGACAATCAGCTGATCTTTCAGCAGAAACTTCAAGGCCAGAAGGGAGTGGCATGATATATTCAAAATGATGAGAGGAAAAACCTACAATATGAAGAACCTAGAGGCAGGACAGGAATAAAGATGCAGATGAAGAGAATGGACTTGAGGACACAGGGAGGGGGAAGGGTAAACTGGGACGAAGTGAGAGAGTGGCATGGACTTATATATACTACTAAATGTAAAATAGATAGCTAGTGGGAAGCAGCCTCATAGCACAGGGAGATCAATTCAGTGTTTTGTGACCACCTAGAGGGGTGGGATAGGGAGGGTGGGAGGGAGACACAACAGGAAGGAGATATGGGGATTATGTATATGTATAGCTGATTCACTTTGTTATGAAGCAGAAACTACCACACCACTGTAAAGCAATTATACTCTGATAAAAAGGTTTAAAAAAAAAAAAAAGAATATTCTACCCAGTAAGGCTCTCATTCAGATTTGATGGAGATCTCAAAAGCTTTAAATACAAGCAAAAGCTAGAAGAGTCCAGCACCACTAAACCAGCAAAATTGTTAAAGGGACTTCCTTAAGCTGAAAAAAAAAAAAAAAACCCAGATCACAACTAGAAATATGAACATTTTGAAAGGAAAAATCTCACTGGTAAAGGCAAACACATAGTAAAGGTAGTAGATCAACCACTTATAAAGCTAGTAGGAGGGTTGAAAGACAAAGTAGTAAAATCATCTATATCCACAATAAGTAGTTAAGGGATACACAGAATAAAAATTTATAAAATATGATGTTAAAAACATTAAATATGCAAGGGGAGGAGGAAAAATGCAGAGTTGTTAGAATACATTCAAACTTAAGAGATCATCAACTTAAAATAATCTCAACTTTATATATATGTGTGTGTGTGTGGTATATATATATATATATACATACTAATATATGAACTTCATGGTAATCACAAACCAAAAATCCATAACAAATACACACACAAAAAACAGAAAGGAATCCAAACCTAACAATAAAGACAGTCACCAAATCACAAGAGTAGAGAATAAAGGATACCAAGACCAAGGACACCACAAAAAAAGAAAATTACGGGCCAATGTCACTGATAAACATAGATGCAAAAATCCTTAACATAATATTGAAAAGCCAAATTCAACAATACACTAAAAGGATTATATACCACGATCAAGTGGGATTTATCCTAGGGATGCATGACTCAATATCCATAAATCAATTGACATAATACACCACACTAACAAACTGAAGAACAGAAATCATATCATCTCAATAGATGCAGACAATGCTTTTGACAAAATTCAACATACTTTCACGATAAAGACTCTTAACAGTGAGTATGAAAAACATACCTCAACGTAGTAAGCATCGTATGTGACAAGCCTACAACCAACATCACACTCAACAGTGAAAAGCCGGAAGCATTTCCTCTAACATCAGGAACAAAACAGTGATGCCCACTCTTGCCGCTTCTATTTAACATAGTACTGGAAGTCTTAGCCACATCAATCAGGTAAGAAAAAGAAATAAAAGGCACCCTAACTGGAAGGGAAGAAGTAAAACTGGCACTGTTTGCACATAATATAATATTTTATTTAGAAAACCCTAAAGTCTCCACCCAAAAACTGTTAGAAATTATAAATGAATTCAGCAAAGTTGCAGGATACAAGATTAATATACAGAAATCTGTTGTGTTCCTATCCACTAATAGTGAAATATCAGAAATAGAAAGTAAAAAAAAAAAATCCCATTTAAAATCTCATCAAAAAGAATAAAATACCTAGGAATAAACTTAAGCAAGGTGACAGACCTGTACTCTGAAAACTATAAAACACTGATGAAGGAAGTAGAGGATAATACAACAAAATGGAAAGATATCTCACGCTCTTGGACTGGAAGAATTAATGTTGTTAAAATGTCCATAATATCGAAAGTGCTCTACAGATTTGATGCAATCCCTATCAAAATACCCATGATATTCTTCATAGAACTAGAACAAACAATCCTATGGAACAACAAAAGACCCTGAATTTCCAAAGCAACCTTGAGAAAAAAGAACAAAGCTAGAGGTATCACTCTCCTAGACTTCAGACTATACTACAAAGCAATAGTAATCAAAACAGAATGGTACTGGCACAAAAACAGACACATAGATCAATGGAACAGAATAGAGAGCCTGGAAATAAACCCACGCACATATGGTCAATTAATCCATGACAAAGGAGGCAAGAATATACAGTGGAGAAAAGACATTCTCTTCAGTAAGTGGTGCAGGGAAAACTGGACAGCTACGTATAAAACAATGAGATTAGAACATTTCCTCACACCATAAAAAAAAAAGTAAACTCGAAATGGATTAAAGACTTAAATGTCAGACCTGAAACTGTAAAACTCCTAGAAGAAAATATAGGCAGGAAGCTCTTTGACATCGGTCTCAGCAACACTTTTTGAATGTTTCCTCCAGCAAGGGAAACCCAAACAAAGATAAATACTGGGACTACATCAGTGAAGAAAACTATCAACAAAACAAAAAGGCAGCCTACTGAATGAAAGAAGATCTTTACAAATGGTATACCTGATAAGGGGTTAATATCCAAAAATATTTTAAAAACTCATACAACATAAAAAAAAAAATCCCAAACAACCCTATTAAAGATGGGCAGAGGACCTGAATAGAAATTTTTCAAAGAAGACAAACAGATGGCCAACATGAAAAATACTCTACATTACTAATCATCAGGGAAATGAAATTCAAAACCACAGTGAGATATTACCTCACACCTGTCAGAATGGCTATCATCAAGAAAATGACAAATAAGTGTTGGCAAGGATGTGGAGCAAAGGGAACCCTTGTGCACTGTTGGTGGGAATGTAAATTGGTTGAACTACTATAAAAACCAGTATGGAGACTCCTCAATAAATCAAAAATAAGCTACCATATGATTCAGCAATGCCACTTCTTGATACTTTTCAAAGAAAAAACCCACTAATTTGAAAAGATATACACCCCTATTTTCATGCAGTGCTATTTACAATCGGAATGATATGGAAGCAACCTCAGTGTCCATTGACAGAAGAATGGATAAATAAGATGTGGTAGACATATACAATGGAATATTACTCAGCCATAAAAAAGAATGCAGTCGTGCCATTTTGACAACATGGATGGACCTAGAAGATATCATGCTAAGTGAAGTAAGTGGGATGGAGAAAGATAAGTACTGTATAATTTCATTTATATTTGGAATCTAAACAAACATAATAGAACAGAAATAGACTCATAGATACAGAGAAAAAACTGGTGGTTGTCAGAGGGGAGGGAGTGGGGCAATGAGTGTAATAGATGAGGGAGATTAAGAGGTACAAGCTTCCAGTTATGAAATAAATCATGGGAATGTAATGTACAACATATGGAATATAGTTGATAATACTGTAATAACTTTGTATGGTGACAAATGGTAACTAGACTTATCACGGTGATCATTTTGCAATGTATAAAGATACTGAATTACTAGGTCGTACACCTGAAACTAATATAATATTGTAAGGCAATTATAGTCCAATGAAAAGAAACCCAAAAAACCCATAAACGAACAAAAAAAGTGACGCAAAATGTGGCTGTATTTAATTTAATATTATACCCTTCGCTGACAATTTTAGAGATGTTTACTTAAATTCTGTTGTTGTTTCAGGTACATAATTGAAACTAAAACATATTAAGCGGTGATGGAAAATATAAAAGTTGAAAGTGGTAATAGTTGAGTTTTGCTCCAGATCTTCGGTTTTCATAGGCACCCAATCCTCTAAAAATATCTGTTTTCTCACTAGTAAAGTGACAGGGATGCACTAAATAAACCCTAGCATCCCCATCAATTAAAAATTCAGTTGTTTCTGGGTACTCTGATGTTTCTGCTTCTGACCAGACAGCAGTGGCAGCAAGGCTGTGTTACTGAAGAGCCAGAACTGGCTTCTGATTCCTGGGCCCTTCAAAAGGCACGAGGCCGGCAGGGACCCAGAAGTATCACCTGCACTGTCTAGCGAGAAAATGCATTATTTCCCCTTCTTGCCGTATGAGAGTCTAGGCCATGTCTTTTCCCACTAGTTATTGCCTTCTGCAGGAGAGGAAGGGAAAGGACAAAGATTTACAGTAGAGATTGGCAAACTTTTCCTGTAAAAGGCCAGATCATAAATATTTTAGACTACGTGAGCCATATAGTCTCTCTTGGAGTTACTCAGGTCTGCAGTTGTAGCTAAATGAATGGTGTGGCTGTGTTCTAATAAAATTTTATTTACAAAAACAGGCAGTGGACCAGATTTGATCCACAGCTCTAAATCCTTGATTTAGAGCTGAGGGGCAACAGTGTGATTTCTGCTCTCAGTTGGCTTGACTAGTGTAATTTTCCTGCCCTGGAGTTTGTCCCCCAGAAAGGTTTTCAGTTTGTCTCCTGCTACTCAAGTCCCTGTGATAAAGGGCAATCATGAGTGGCTCAGAATTTGTTTCAGATTTAAAGGTTATCATTCAAAATAAATTTAAAATATAGGGAAAATTTTATGTACAGTATTAAATGCTTTTTGCCTCATTAAATACAAGAATAACCAAAATACAAATAGATGAAAGCAAAATGATGTCACATACCTTGAAATTATTTTGGCAGAACTAAATTCAATACTATTTTGTGATTGACATAAGTAAGAGAAAAGCAATTTCCCTTCTTTATTATTCCTGTTTTGCCATTTGTATTAGCTAAGATGAGTACCAGCCAATCAGAAAAGTATGGGTTCTTTGTCTTCTCTGTTTAATACTGCTTGGTGGAAAACCGTAACTGAGAGAAAAGCAATAGGAAATTAACCAGGTACTATGATCTGTAATAGGTTTCAGGCAACTTTTCCATCACTGTAAAATTTTAAGAGCTTGAAAAGTTTTCCAGAGCATCTATCTTTGCCACGAAGCTTTGGGAAATAAAAAGTTAGTTAACATTCTCAAATTTCAAAATGATTTTCCATAATAATTCAGTCTTTTAAAGGATTTCTACAAAAACCTTACCCTCCAATAAAAAAAAGCAAATGCTTGAATGCACATACATACACACATACTTTAAAAAAGAATCTGAGAATAACTCTCCAACATTAAATTCTTGAAAAAAATCCATGGCATCTCCCAAAATTACTGTGGACCCCAAGGTTTTAACATTTTCTTTCCACTGAGTAAAGTAAAAAATTTTCAAACATGGATTTTCTTTTTATAACTAAAAAGTCTATAGCCCTATAGATATGGTATGACTGTGATAAACAATAATCTGTGGCCACAAAATATTAACTGAGGGCCACGTGCTGTTGAAAGTGGGACACTTTTTTCTACTCGTTTGGGGCATCAGTGAATGAATAAGTGGATACTGCTTTCTTCCTTTTGCCGAGATGTTTCCTTCTCAGTTTGATTTTGTGAGCCAGGGAGGTTTGGTGGAACTAGCGTTGGATTAGGCATTAGAAAGCCTGGATTTTAGTTTAGCTTCACTACTTCCTAGCTTGGAACCTGTGATGGTTAATTTTATGTGTCAACTTGACTGGTCACTGGGTGTTCAGGTTGAAAACATATCTGGGTGTGTCTGTGAGCCTGTCTCCAGGTAAGATTAGCATTTGAACTGGTGGGCCAGTAAAGTAGACGGCCCTCTCCACTGTGGGTGGGCACCATCCAATCTGATGATGGCCTAAACAGAACAAAACGTGCGGAAAGGAGGAATTCACCCTCTCTTCCTGCCTCACTGCTTGAGCTAGGACAATACATCTCAGCTCATCTTCTCCTCCCCCTGTGCTGGGGTTTATGCCATCAGCTCCCCTGGTTCTCAGGCCTTAGGACTGAACCACATCACTGGCTTTCCTGAGTCTCCAGTTTGCAGATGGCAGACTGTGGGACTTCTCAGCCTCCATATTCACATGAGCCAATTCCTCATAGTAAATATCCTTTATATATATATATATATATATATATATATATATATATATCTCCTCTTGGTCTGTTTCTCTGGATAGCCCTAACACAGAACTCTTTTTTTTTTTTAACATCTTTATTGGAGTATAATTGCTTTACAATGATGTGTTAGTTTCTGCTTTATAACAAAGTGAATCAGCTATACATAAACATATATCCCATATCTCTTCCCTCTTGCGTCTCCCTCCCTCCCTCCCTCCCTATCCCACCCCTCTAGGTGGTCACAAAGCACCGAGCTGATCTCCCCTAACACAGAACTCTTGGCCAAATCTCTTGTTTCCTTTGTGCTTTGGTTTCCTCATTTGTAAAATGAGAAGTCTAATATCTGCCACACATGGGTAGGATCTGATTATATGTGTGATGAAATGAAAGTATTACACAAACGCATGGTACTCTTGTGAGAGGATTATGAAGTCTTTGAAAGCAAGCCTCTGTCTTACTTCTTGGAGTTTAAGAAAAATTCACTGAACACCTACTAGGCACCAGCATTAACCACCACAGCCTTATGCAAAGAAGCCACTCAAAAATTCATTGACTTGTACTAGTTAAATGCTATATTTAACAGCAAAGAGAGATTAATCTATTCACTACTGAAAAAAACAAAGGTCCTTCTAAGACTACATTAGATTTCTGAAAGGGGGGATCTGAAAACCAGCTCTGGCACAGCAGCTTGCATTCAAATTGACAGTAGTTAGCCGAGGTAGAAGCTGTGACAAAGTTATGGTTAGAGAATTTCTTTACCAGTAGCTAGGAAGGCACTGCAGCCTTTGACGACAGGCAAAAGCCATGGCAAACAACTGTTCCTGTTTCTATGAAAAAATGTCTGTCACAAACCTCATTAGATTATATTTAGCACCTCCTATAAAGTCTAATTCTCCTCAACTGGGTAATTAGATTTGATATTACTGAAACCACATGTGGAGAAAACCCACTGCCATTTTCTATTTTCAGATCATAGTGTCGATATTGTATACATGTGCATATGTATTACACACATGGTGGTAATCCATGGAAGCTGGTAGTTATCCTGATTTATAATCAAAGTGGGGGCCAATGGAGAATGACATATAGGGGACAAAATAGAAATAGGTGTGCTTGAATTGGGGGTGAATATTTTCTTGAGAGCATCTGTCCTAGAGCCAGTCGTCTACTCAGGCCTTTAGAACTCCTGCCAAGCAATTCGGTAGAGACATTAGGTAACCAGAGGCTGTCATATCTGGACAGAGTCCTCTCAGGTATCTGATTTCTGGGATCTTCTAGATGCTCTTAGAGAACAACAACAGTCATAGAAACAGGGACAGATGACAGAGAAAGAGCAACAATAGTTGACTCAGTCTGTGTCTGTGATACTGAACTCAACACAGGAAATGGCTCCGCATTTAAGGATGGCTGTAAGTAATCAGCCTGATAAATAATATTTAGGAGACAGCACCATACAGAGTAGAATGACCTGGAAGTGGAGGAGGCCAGAAAAGTTCTGACCCAAACTGGGAATGTGACAGGAGTCAAAATGCCCTCCACCCTCCAAACACAACTGGCAAACTGTCTACCCAAGTGAGGAGATGGGTATGGAGTGAGCAAAACTATTAGGTTTAAATTTACAGATTTACAGAGAAATTGCCATTATTTGACTTCAGAAACAGTCCAATTTCAGCAGTTTTACATGGTCCAATCTTACATGTTATTCCTATTATCCTTATACTTTGCTGCATATATATGTATATACATTTATATACACTCAACACATAAGTTCATATATATCATTTTCCCAGATTTAAAAAATCCCCTTAACAATATCTTAGGGCGACGAAGGGAAAAATGGCTTTCCAAGCAGACAATATTTATAAAATACTTCCTGTGTCTTGAGGGTTTTCTCTTCAGTTACTTTCAAACTTGGTTGTGTTTTCAGATCAAAAACACATAGGCATAAATAGCTAATTAAATATTAAAGGATACTTTAAAATGAGATATACTTAAAAAAAGATACGCTGAAATTAAGGCGCAACGACAAAGTTCAAGTTGGCTATTTTTAGCTTGCTCCTCAGTTGATTAGTATCAGGTTGATTAGTTCACGATTGGACAGGCAGCCAAAAGGGAACCTTAGTTAGGAGTCCACACTGTTTATTCTCATCCCTGGAGCCAGCACACTTGCGGGAGGAATGAACAGGTGCCACCTATGCTTGCAACACAGGTTGACCTTGGTGTCTCAACTTCTTTTTTGGGCCAAGATAGTATATTTGCACACCTGCTTGTAAATACTGCACACACACACACACATATAAAATCATGTAAGTAAAGTTCTATTCACATTATTAGTTCTTCTGATAGGTAAGCCTTAGTGAGTTTAGGAAAACATCTGATTATAAGAACAAATCATTGTCTCATGGAATAAACACTGTTAAAAACAAGCACACAGGGCTTCCCTGGTGGCGCAGTGGTTAAGAGTCCGCCTGCCGATGCAGGGTACACGGGTTCATGCCCCGGTCCGGGAAGATCCCACATGCCGCGAAGCAGCTGGGCCCGTGAGCCATGGCTGCTGAGCCTGCGCGTCCGGAGCCTGTGCTCCGCAACGGGAGAGGCCGCAGCAGTGAGAGGCCCGCGTACCGAAGGAAAAAAAAAAACAACAAGCACACAAATAACACAGAAATGTGTAACGTAGACCAAGTTCCTAGTAATAATCACTGTCCGCACATTTGCCCATTGCCCTCCCCCCCCCCCCCCCCCCCCGCAAATGAGCAACGTCACCACTTCGGGAGCTAGAACCTGAGTTTTACCTTCCTCGCCTCAGTATTCCGCTTTTTTTTTCCAGCCACACTTTTCTTTTAAAGTCCAACCTCCTGAGGTTCTTCTCTTCAGCAGCCTACAGCACACTGACCTTTCCCTTCTCCACACTTACAGGGCTGAGTTCGCACTCACACGTTACCTGTAAAATGTTTTCGGAGGCTCCCGAATTCGGAATTTCCCAAACCTTTTCCCACAAAACCCCACTGTCCCAAGAGACTCCCACTGGCCTTACCGTGGAAACCGCTCCTCTGTGAAGACACGGGGGAAAGCTGGCTCCCAGGGCAGCACTGGGGTTCTTTATCGCGAGACTTGGGGGAATGCTGGGTCTAGCGGCAGCACCTGGGGCTCTTTATCACGAGACTTGGGGGAATGCTGGGTCTAGCGGCAGCACCTGGGGTTCTTTATCGCGAGACTTGGGGGAATGCTGAGCCCAGCGGCAGCCCCTGAGGTTTTAATCGCGAGACTTGGGGGAACGCTGGGTTCCGCGGCAGCACCCGGGGTTCTTTATCTCGAGACTTGGGACAGTTCAACATGTAGCGTGAATGGTGCGGCTGGGGGAAGCTTTCAGTGTCCCTGTGTCTAAAACTGATCAAGGAACCCCGTGTTACCCATCCTCCTGTTGATATCCTAAGTGACGCTTGTATCTCGTAGAACCTGGTGTGGCAAACATCACATTCTTGACAGCAGGGAATATGTTCTTTTTTCCTTTCTACACCTTATAGTGCATAGCATAGCCTGAAGATATCAAAGTACCCCCAAATTATTTGTTGATTGCTTCATAGGGATGAAGGAAAATAAGAAGAAAGGAATGAAAAATATATCAAAAGATAAATATGTGCTAAAGGCTTTCACCATACTTTTTTCTTATTGAATTATTTTTAATTAAAGGGATGCCTTCTGTTTTAGACGTACCTCTTAAGATTCCATAACGCCATTACCTTTCACTGTGCTGACCAAAAGTCACCACAGAGGAAGGGGACAAGGACTGGCTATCATCTCTTAGAGAACTTGAAAAATATATTGACTAAAATTTTTACGGGGCTAGGAATGTGTTTCTATCCTAAAGAGGGTAATAAAAAGGAGGAAATAAAACCCTAAAATTAATATCATTAGGTTTATGGCATTTCATTTCCTATGTGTGAAAGGAGACTTTCGTCTTAACTGTGGACTTTCTCCCTTGTCACTGCTGAAGGGAGCCAGGGCTGAAATTTTGCTCCATGCAATAAAATGTACAGTAGGAGGACATATTGTATCTTAAGTATACCCCTGTCCTTGTATATCTTCCTCTGACTGCTACAAGGCATAAAACAAATCCGTTCTCATTCTTTAATTTCTTCAACTCCTTCCAAAAACAATTCTTCAAGGCATAATCAAATGGGTTTTATTGAAATCAGCTGTTAGTAGACGGTGCCAATCACCAGACCGTGCCAATCACCTGTGCTGGTTACTGAGTCGCAGCGCGGGAGCTCTGGGCTCCCAAACACCGTCTGTACTGAGTAAATTCTTCTCAAAACATTTCTTTGCGGTGTTGTCCATGATGCCTCCCAGCTTGACCCGCTCAGCATCCAGTCATGGGTTTCAAACTGAACACAGCTGAGTTTCTGTTTTCCTAATGAAAGTTCAGCTTTGGTATGAGTATTTGAGTGTCATCACAAACTAATAGAAGGGTACCTTTCAAAATATTGCTTGCTTTCTTAAAATGAAAAGATAACATTCTGATCTAAGTTAATTGGGAATACCTGACTTCTAATCACAAAATGTGCTTAAAATAATGAGGAAGAAAAGTAATATGTTTACGAGCTAACAACAGGAAGTTCCCTTGGGGCTTGGGATGACACCTCAAAGTAGTAAAAATGTCTTCTCTCTTGTGTAGTTGGCCTCAGGACTCACAGGAAGGGTGATCTGATGGCGTGGACGTACTCACAGGATTCCCAGCTCTGCCCCAGAATGTGGCTTTGGGCAGACACCCTAACCTCCTTGGGCTTGGCACTTCCCTTCTGTGAAACCAGAGGATGATCTGCATAAGCTCAAGCATCACTGTCAGCTAAAAACAAATCCATGACACTATTACTCCATGAGAAAGCATGCTCTTGCCCCTCTCAGATATAAAGAGAGTTACTATCTCTTTACATAAGGCACTCTGCTAGGTGTTGCCATACGACTCTACCGTACTGACCCCATTTATGAGCATTTTCTAAAAATTTAAATGATGATGAAACCAAGCAGGACCCTGTGGAGCTCCTGGGTACAGAAGACTTTGTGTCCCCTATTCCTCATTTGTAGGGAACAGACTCCAGCCTCCATGACCTTCCATGAGTCCCAAAGGGCAGATTCAAACATTTGCTAATCAGGGAAGGGAAGGGATGCAGAGACAAGGGAGGAGTTGTCAAGAAACCACCTGAGGCCAGATTGAAGGAGCACAGGCCCTGCACACGCCCTAATCTTATCAGCAACCCTACCCTGACCTATTACTATAAAATTCCTCACCAGGGCTTCCCTGGTGGCGCAGTGGTTGAGAGTCCGCCTGCCGATGCAGGGGACACGGGTTCGTGCCCTGGTCCGGGAAGATCCCACATGCCGCGGAGCGGCTGGGCCCGTGAGCCATGGCTGCTGAGCCTGCGCGTCCGGAGCCTGTGCTCTGCAACGGGAGAGGCCACAGCGGTGAGAGGCCCGCGTACCGAAAAAAAAAAAAAAAGGCTCCAATGAGACATCTGACATTCACAATCTCCCATAATGGCTCTTGAAGAAATGCCTGGGAGGTCGCTTCTAGGAAAGAAAAAAACAGGATGGTCGACTCCTGTTGTTTGTGGTATGTTCTGTAAAGTTGCTTTGAACTCTGGGTTAGTGAGTCCTGAACCAGGGAAAGTAGAGTGAGACTCCTGGAGCTGTGGTCACATGAGTCTTTTCTACCATTCAATACATACCGTTGTTTTATGTGTGTTTCTGTTTCAAGACATCCTACTTAATGTGTCTTGTTTATTCATTAACATTGAACTCCGGGCCAGTAGCAGCGTAACTGATGCCTGAAAGAAGCTTATCTCACTCACGCCCTTTCTCCAGAAGGCGCATCACAGCTCTCTTGTTTTAGGACACTAGACAGCACTTCAGCACCAGCTTGGGGACCATTTTAAATAGTGAAATCATCAACAAAAGGCATGAAAATGTGAAAAATGTGACAGTAAATAGACCATGAAAAGAATACTTGTTTACAATATGGGAGCTGAAACAAGGCAGAGCAGAGCCACATCCAATCTCAGCTGGAAACACACACATCGGAGACTAAAATCCTTCCTGCTCAACCAGTGAATACAGAAGGGCCACAGGGATTGACTTTCGTCTCACAAATAAATGTTGGTTAGCAAATCTGTAAATAGGGACCTCATGAATAATGAGGATTGATTGGGTAAGCTGCATAGAAATTCAAAATATGTAAATATCTAAATATAACTTCCCTTATTTAACAAGCAAATAACGGTATTATTGTTATCAACTCATGTAAAATGAGCTTAAAAGAATACTGTCTTATAAATATAGAGTATACGAAATCAATAAAATGCTTATAGTTCACATAGAAATCAAATCTTTCTTTACCCTAAAGCCTATTTTCACTATGGATGAAGGTTTTAGAATGAACAACTAAACAGAAGTTACAACATGAAACACTGTGGCAGCTGCAAAGACTCAGGAACTGGAGAGTAATTAGGCTTCCTCTCACTACTGACACGAATCATTTGGCCACGTGCTTACAATAATCCACCTAGAGTTGTAAAGGGCAGAGAGAGGCGTAAAATGAGCAGCTTAGATGATGCAGTTGTTCTTAATGTTTCACAGTTTACACTTAAAAGTCTATCAGGGCACAATTACAAGGACTGAGTCCATTGATTGGAGTGCAGACCTGCCAAGGCAGTCACTCCGACTTGAGAATGAAAGTGGTAAAAGGGTCAGGACAACATCACTGTAATCTATTTAAGTGGATGTCCCTTCTTTTTAATTTTCCCAAACAATAGATAATTGTGGGAACCAAAACATGGCACTGAAACTCATCATGACCGACTCGACAAGGAATATAAGCTTGCCATCTTAAAAATAAGAGCTGTGATGAATAGCTACTGCAGTCTAATTGGAGGTTTCAAACTCAGTCTTTAGCATGAGTGCTTTCTACTCTCATTTAAGTGATGTGTATTTGTGAAGCAAGATTCCTTTTAGACTTTAGGCATTTTCATGCTATTAAAAATGCAGATGTTAACTGGTTTTCTGTGGCATTTAGTAGGAAAGAATAATCATATTAAAATAAATAATAAGTTTAGTTCCAGTTAAGACTACAGTTTTTTCTGTGAAAAACAGGAGTTAAAATATATTAGTTAAGTCATATTTTCACTCAGGCTTTAAATTGATCGTTCACAAATATGAATTCCATGTATGTAGCCCATGTATTGCATTGTGGTCCAGCAAACAGGTTTTTTCCCCATCTCCACAGGATAACTTTCCACCTTTTAATAAACAAAGGTAAGAAGCCTTTCTAAAATATTTTACTTTAGCTCTGCAGTTTAAACCAATGTCACTGCCTCCAAAGGAGACTGACTCCAAAATGTCTGAAAATATCTCCAGTCACTGAAACTCAACCAGCTACAGAATGCTTTTCTTTTGCAAACAGGTAAGTTAACCTTTATTTGTGATTAATGTGTGTAATGTTTTAGCTTGTAAATGTTAGAACTTGGCTGAAACTCTTTCTTCCTCAGAAAAGTGTAAGCTGTAAATCTCATCACTTTAGAGGAAAAAAATAATATCTTTACAGTGAATCTAATTACTCAGGTGACAAAATTTGTAAATGCAAGATAGTTGTTGAATGTAGTTGGGCACTACATAGTTACACAGCTACAGTCCCTTGCAGGGGACAGTGTGTGGCCCCAAGAAGCAACAGAATTGGCTCCCAGACCCTCACAACTGCTGCCACCAGCTTCTTATTAGTCTCTTGGGCTCCACATTTCCTCTGCTGCCATGCAGTCTACAAATCCTCCTCCGATCAGTTCACTCTCCCCTTCCTTCCAACAGCCTTCAGGGGCTCCCGTTGGTCTTGAACCCAACAAGGTTCTGCCCGCCTCCCAAGGTCATCATAAGTGACCGGACTTGGTCCTTCCGTTCTCTGTCAACCACTGTCCTCCACGTGCACGATGCTCTGGGCTGGTCTCCCCAGTTTCGTGCTCTTTTGGCGTCTTTTCTCAAGTTCATACCTGAAACACTTTATCCCGTCATCTCAGCCCACCCCACTCCATTTTCCCCGACATCAAATCACCTGCTATAATGCCCGTGGTCTTGCCCAGTTTGACACGTGATTGTATATGCGTGTGTGTTGTCATCTAACTTTTCATTTAGATCGTTCTTGTCCACAAGTAGGTGATGAGAGTCAGCATCACCATGTTCAATACTTTTTGGTTCACCAAATTGTATCAGCTTTAGAAGTGAATTAGTTAAATTATTAATTAAATTAATAAGGATAGTCACTTTTTTGTTTCAAATAATGCTTCTGTATAAAAATAACTTATCTGGGGGCATTGAAACATAGACTATTGGGGAAACACTTAAATATTTATTAAAAAGTTTAGAAAGTAAAAAAATAGAGAAGTAGTTGATAAATAAATTTTTTGGGGGTCACGCCCCATGGCATGTGAGATCTTAGTTCCCTGACCAGGGATCGAACCTGTGCCCCCTGCAGTGGAAGCGCGGGGTCCTAACCACTGGACTGCCAGGGAATTCCCAAAGAAATATTTTTATAACTTGACGTCATAGGTAAAGATTGTCTTAATGGCCTACTATCAGATCCTTCTGTAGGTCCATTTGTCACCCCCCCACCCCGTGTTGTCAGGCTTCTTTCATTGTGATCCTATCTATCACAGATGGAAACTCAGTGCACACAAAATCACGTGCATCAAAGCATTCCTTTTCACTCTGGTCTATGGTTGGCAGGCTTTCAAAAATCCTCACCAGCACAGAATCACTCTATATTACATTTATTGGTTTTAGGATGTTAGATGAAAAGAGCTACTGCTGAAAGTTTAGTTAAAAAATTAAACACACTCAAGGCACTTCCCATAGTGTTGTGCTCTGGGATGTCACTCCCGTAATTAGATTTGAATTGTATTGTGAGTCTCCTAGATCCTCAAGTTTATAACTAAACTTTAATTCACCAACAATCTCAGTCTGAGTTTTCTCACAAAGCAATGGAAGAATGATAAAACTATTGCTTGTATTATAAACTCTGAAATGAGAAAGCGTGATTTATTCATTTCCCCTCATTTATGGGGAAGTATTCTTGTTTTCCTTAACGTTTCTGAATTTCAGGGCTGCCCAGAATATTATATAACCAAAATAAAGTTGCTCGCTGCTCTTTAGATTCAGATATGCTGTGCTAATTAAATCTTGTCTCCCAAAATATTTTCATGGCATCCTTAATTGGTAGCACAATTCTAGAATTAAGGATCCGTGTTGAATGTCTTTGTAGTAATCCGTATATATGCATGTTTTCTAAAAATACAGAAACCTGAAACTTGATTGGGAGCTTTGTTCCTCAACTCCAGCAATTTGTAAGCATCTTCCTTTTCTTGCCCAAATAGGAAAGTGAGTGTTAGTTTGATGCATATAAATTAAATAGCAAATATGAGACAGCAAAAATGAGAGCCAGAAGGCCCTGGGCAAGGTTCCCAGGCAGAGAATCTAGAATTCTACCTCTGATTTGCAGGATCATTACTGCCCAGACCTCACCTGAAAGTTAAATGCATTTTATTTTGCTTATCCATGCAGGCTCTGCCTCATAACAACATCAGAGATTTCTAAATTCATTTTCTCCTGCAAAAAACCTGATTTCAAGTTCACATTTTCAAATGGGAAAGCAAAGAGTACTACCTGGCCGGCAACATCCTAAGTGTTACAATATAACTCAGGACTATATAGGAGAGAAGAGGAGGAGAAGCACGTTCTAAACCCAGCTCTTCACTTTTCCTGCAGTAAACAGGCTTCCATGAAGTTTGTTATCTGTTTGTTGTTATTAGTAAAACGGGTCCCAGCTGTGATTCAGGAACGTTAACATCTAATGTGGTACTGATGGATGATCGCCACGTGTTTTCCTGTTTTCAGATAACATTTTATTACACTTTAAAAATGTCAGAAATCACGTTTCAATAGTGCTACTTCCGTAATGGCAACGGAATTGTTACCTATTCTTGACTTTAATGTAAGGCCTATAACACCAGTCTAACACGTCTTTATTATGTGTCCTCACATAATATGGTTTTCATATTTTGTTGTACCTTAATATATCAGTGTAAAAATAGCTAAATTCCCTTACCATGCTGTTTAATAAAGAGGCAGTGTTTGGCTTAACGGCTGACAAACAACTGAAAGTGAGCACGTTTGGGGGACTTCCCTGGCGGTCCAGCAGTTTAGACTTTGCATTTCCACTGCCAGGGGCGCGGGTTCGATCCCTGGTCGGGGACCTAACATCCCGGCTGCTGCACAGTGCAGCACAAAAAAAAAATAAAATAAAATAAAATAAATAAAATGTACCTTTAAAAGAACAAAAAGAAAGAAAGTGAGGACGTTTTAATAGAAGAGAGTGTTTTGCTGTGCCCCTGGATGTGTTGGGAGAAAGTGTAGATTTCTGGGGTTAGACCTCACATGAAAGGTGTGCATAAATGGAACACAACAACGGTTTTGTGTTTCTACTAAATCTCTGTTATGAATAGGATATTTGAGACAATGTCTATCCTTGATACTATGATTCCATCAAATCAACCACTCATCTTCCCAACTGGTAAACTTGAGATGACGGTGGGGAAACTCTAGCTCTGAGTCCCTCAATGGCCCGTTTGTTTTATGTTCCGTTCAGACTGTTCTCTGATCGTGGGCAGTGGAGGCTTCATGAGGGAACCGTATTCACGTAATACTATTCAGAACTCAAGATTCCATTGGCTAAACTGGAAGGCTTTCATTTATGAAGAAAAAATATGGAGCACTCCTTAGGTGTCAAGTACTCTGTGTTAGGCCCTGGGTACCTATCAGCGCATATGGCATATAAGGCCCTCAGGAATCTAGTAAAATACTGTAGTCATTCTGAAAGGGGACTCAGAGTTTTTCTTTTTCCCAGTCTGTGAGACTTAGCATTTAAGAATGATTGATAGGGGCTTCCCTGGTGGCGCAGTGGTTGAGTCCGCCTGCCGATGCAGGGGACACAGGTTCGTGCCCCGGTCCGGGAAGATCCCACATGCCGCAGTGCGGCTTGGCCCGTGAGCCATGGCCGCTGAGCCTGCGTGTCCAGAGCCTGTGCTCTGCAATGGGAGAGGCCCACGTACCGCAGAAAAAAAAAAAAAGAATAATTGATAGAAAACATTGAAATGACCTGGAAAAGGAAGATGAGGACAAGAATACAGTATTTTTCTGGGGAGCCCCTTAGGCTGTCAGCCTTTCTTGCAGGTTTTCTGTGGGAAAGGCCAATTATGTGATTGAGTAATGTGGACACTAGGAGAGTGAAAGTTTTAAAAATGAACCTTCCTTCAGTTCCCGATGCTCTGGAACAGGATGGCTGAGACAGTTCAGAACATGTTAGTTAGCATCTCGGTAACAAGACAACCGTGGATCTAGACATGGAAGGTCAAGGCGCTGGTGGTTCTATAGCTGGGCTGCACATTAAATAGTAGAATCCAATAAACCTCTATAATTCACATGCTAAGTATTAGTCTATATTTTCTATTAATCTTATTTTCTGTGATGATTCACTGTAACACAAAACATGGGAATCAAATGACATACCTTCCTTAAGCCTTCACTCTCAAGGGAAGCAAAATCATAAGGATAGAAGTAAGGGTCCTCGATACAGAAAGCAAATTATGGTTACCAAAGGGGCAAGGGGCAAGGGATACATTAGGAGTTTGGGATTAACATATACACACTACTATATAAAATAGATAATCAACAAGGACCTACTTTATAGCACAGGGAACTCTACTCAATATTCTGTAACAACTTATATGGGAAAAGAATCTGAAAAAGAAGAGGTACATGTATAAGTATAACTAAATCGCTTTGCTGTACACCTGAAACTAACACAGCATTGTAAATCAACTATACCCCAATGTAAAATAACATTTTTTTAATTGCGAAAAAAAGAATGTCCTCATTAGCATTTCAATGGGTTTAGAAATCAAGATCATTGGGGCCGCACATTAGAATCATCTGGGGAGTGTTTAAACACATTCACGTTCAGGCTTCATCCAAAGATGAAAGCAGACTGGACTCCCTGTGGGTGGGGCCTGGGTATTGAAGTTTGTAAAGCACTTCATACACACGGGCAGCCGGGATAGAGATCCACTGCTCTAGGTCAGCCTTCACTCACCTCCAAGCTTAGGAAACCCAGGTGCCCGAGGCTAAGTGAGGTGCTTGAGATCACACTGTTGAGCAGAGGCAGAGCGGAGCCTCACACTCATTTCTGGATGCTGTGATGCAAGGGGTTTGAACACTGCATGTTCCAAACCTCTGCTTTTGCCCACGCTGACTGTTGAGGAAACTTCAGGTGGTCTACCAACAGTAATTCTATTACACATTCAAAACGTCTGACATCCCTTAAAGTGTTGAGATGTCAAAAGCTCACCTTGGCAGGAGGGGGGAAAGCCAGACTTTTAGGGGTCCAGCCTGCCCTGCCCCTCCTCCAATCAGAGTATCTCAGTTTTTATCTGTTTAATATACAGGTTTTCCCTATAAGCTTTCGTGTCAAGAAAAAAGCTAAAAAGGACCTTAAAGAAACACCAAAGTCTTCTCCATAACCTCCAGGAATACGATAACTTGTGTTCATGTTTAGATATTGTTTAAATTATGCCCACTATCCTTGAAAGAGTATTTATGCATGCGGGAGGGCTAGACATTAAAGATAATATAATTACGAGGTTGTTAAATAGTTTGGCCCTGGTTTGGAACTCTTCTCTGATGATTGACTTGCTGTGTGGATTTGAGCAACCTCTCTGAGCCACAGTGTTGTTTCGTATGTAAAATAAAGATATTGTTACTGGGTTATTGCCAAGTATTACATGAAATGCTAAATGCAGTAAAGGATTTAGCACAAAAAAACATAGTAAAGCACAGAATGTCACATTCAACATAAATGCTGCAGAGGGTGTGGAGAAAAGGGCACCCTCCTACACTGTAGGTGGGAATGTAAATTGGTGGAGCCACTATGGACAACAGTATGGAGGTTCCTTAAAAAAGTAGAAATAGAACTACCATACGACCCAGCAATTCCACTCCTGGGCATATATCCAGAGAAAACTAATTTGAAAAGATGCATGCACCCCAATGTTCACTGCAGCTCGATTTACAATAGCCAAGACACGGAAGCAACCTAAATGTCCACTGACAGATGAATGGATAAAGAAGATGTGGTGCATATACACAATGGAATATTACTCAGCCATAAAAGAGAATGAAATAATGCTATTAGCAGCAACATGCATGAACCTAGAGATTATCATACTAAGTGAAGTAAATAAGACAGAGAAGGACAAATACCATATGATATCACTTATATGTGGAATCTAAAAGAAAATGATACAAATGAACTTATTTAAAAAACAGAAATGATTAGAGAAATGCAAATCAAAACTACAATGAGATATCATCTCACACCAGTCAGAATGGCCATCATCAAAAAATCTAGAAACAATAAATGCTGGAGAGGGTGTGGAGAAAAAGGAACACTCTTGCACTGCTGGTGGGAATGTGAATTGGTTCAGCCACTATGGAGAACAGTATAGAGGTTCCTTAAAAAACTACAAATAGAACTACCATATGACCCAGCAATCCCACTACTGGGCATATACCCTAAGAAAAGCAAAATTCAAAAAGAGTCATGTACCAAAATGTTCATTGCAGCTCTATTTACAATAGCCCAGAGATGGAAACAACCTAAGAGCCCATCATCGGATGAATGGATAAAGAAGATGTGGCACATATATACAATGGAATATTACTCAGCCATAAAAAGAAACGAAATTGAGCTATTTGTAATGAGGTGGATAGACCTAGAGTCTGTCATACAGAGTGAAGTAAGTCAGAAAGAGAAAGACAAATACCATATGCTAACACATATATATGGAATTTAAGAAAAAAAAAATGGTCATGAAAACCTAGGAGTAAGACAGGAATAAAGACACAGACCTACTGGAGAACGGACTTCAGGATATGGGCAGGGGGAAGGGTGAGCTGTGACAAAGCGAGAGAGAGGCATGGACATATATACACTACCAAACGTAAGGTAGATAGCTAGTGGGAAGCAGCCGCATAGCACAGGGAGATCAGCTCGGTGCTTTGTGACCGCCTGGAGGGGTGGGATAGGGAGGGCGGGAGGGAGGGAGACGCAAGAGGGAAGAGATATGGGAACATATGTATATGTATAACTGATTCACTTTGTTATAAAGCAGAAACTAACACACCATTGTAAAGCAATTATACCCCAATAAAGATGTTAAAAAAAAAACAAAACAGAAATGGACTCACAGACATAAAAAACAGATTTGTGGTTACCAAAGGGAAAGAGCGGGAAGGATAGATTAGGAGTTTGGGATTAGCAGATACAAACTACTACATATAAAGTAAATAAACAGCAAGGTCCTACTGTATAGCACAGGGAACTATATTCAATATCTGTAATAAACCATAATGGAAAAGAATACGAAAAAGAACGGGAAACTAATACAACATTGTAAATCAACTCTATTTTAATTAAAAAACAAACAAAAAAACCCCCATGAAGTGCGCGTTCAACATTTATCAGCTTCATTCCCTTCTCTGCTCTTGTAGTTGACAGCAAAGGAAAAGTTTCTGTTAAGTGGTAACATAGGATAATGGTTAAAGAACTTAGCACCTAAAAAATTTTAAGGGTGGCCTTATTTTGATAACTATTGTTTTTGCATAGTATCTTTAGAAAATATAAGCTTAAGAAGACCCATTTTTATGGTACTTTGGTGTATCACAGTGCTTCCAAATTACAAAAAGCAAAATAATTCAGTTTCAAGACCAATGCTATCTGAGACATTATTCAAGAACCAAGCCCTAATTTCTTCTCCATCAGTCCATGCCACTCCCCAAGGAACCCAACCACCTAAGGCGTATTAAATCACCTATGATATATGTTGCCTTTGTTTCATTATAGGCACACATTTCTTACTTGTAGTTATAACAGATTACAGTAAGCATGAATTTCGGCAACACTCAAAGCAATTAAAAATGATTTAAAAGGCAAAAGGACCAAATTACCCGGCATGAAATACATCAAAGTAATCTAGTTGTTCGGTATTTTATTTAATCAATGGCCTCCATTTGACTTTTTGTATTAACTTTAAAGAATTGTAAACCGAACAATTCAGAAGGACTTTGGATGATCTATTCATGTTCTGTCATCATGTTTATGTTTCCAATTTAAATTTAAATTTCACCACTGCTCAGACTACACAATGATAAGAATGGACAAGGGGCTCCGTTGAGGAGTGACGCCTGTGAGTGACTCTGCTCAGCGCTAAAATAAAGGGATGAAAAATTGTGGAACAGCTGCCTGTGAAAATAACCTAAACTAATGTTTAGATCTGCCCTAGTCCGCGACTGGCGGCCAAATTTCCATGATGCTACTAACTTCTTCACTGCCTTTGAGGAACTCTGCCAAGAGGCTTCTCCTATCTGGAGGAAGAAAACAAAGGGAGACTTTTCCATGAGCTCAGAACAAATCTCAAGTTAACAGCATCCAGATAACAAGGTTGTAACAGCTGACAAGACTGGGAAAGCGTGTGAGATGATGTAATTGTGTGCGCGCACACACACACACACACACACACACACACACACACACATGGCGTCATGGCCCCAGATTCCCTCACGTTCAACACCAAGCTTTGCCCTTCCTTCCAAGCACTGTGTTCATTAAACAGACATCAGACACCATCTCACCACACTTGTGAAACCAACCATTCACACCAACTTACTGTGCTAAGTTTTTCTGGGGGGGGAAGGGCTGCATTTCTAGAAAAGCACATTTTGTCACCATGTCATACTTTCAGCTTAAATTCCTGCTACCCTTTACTATAGAGGAATATTTTCTTTAACCAATGACAGATTAACAAACAAAGCTTATTCTAAGTTTACCAGAAGTGAGAGTTTTCTCAACACACACACATACACACACACAGTCTTGAAAAATCTTCTGAGAATACAATTAGACCCTACTTCCTCGTTCACAAAAGTATAACTGCATGAATAACCCTTCTTTAAGTGGATACACTTTCATAAGAAAGAAATCTTGGTTTATAGCTAGTTGGCTACAAGTCAGGCTGAAGTCCACTTAGGAAAATGTTAACCGATCAAAGTTTTAATACAAATATATGTGTCTCTACTGGATAAAGGTGTGTCAGGGGTTCTCATTATGAAATCTCATCACTGGACTGGAAGACCTGTGGGGGCAGGTTTCCCTCACCCGGTCATTCCAAGTCCAGACTTCGCCTGGCACACACTAGCTCTCAACACACAGCCACTGAGTGAATGAATGACAGGATCTTGTGGACCAGCCCCCTGCAGGGCGGTCCCTAAGCAATTATCCATTTGGGAGCACATTCCTGGGTCCCCGGAAGAAAGAGAAAAAGCAGGTAAGAGAACAGATGCCCGTTTCTGGAATTTACAATCTAGATGTAGCATGTGAGTTTATGACTTTTGACTTAAAACAATAAAATTGGGCTATTCTAAGAAAAAAAAAGCCTCAGTTAAGGAACAATTTTCAGGATGATAAAAAGGGAATGAGTGGTAGAGAAAATTCCTGAGACAGCGCTCCAAGAGCTTTGCTAATTAGAAAATTACTGAGAAGGAAGGAATTACCATCAAGTGGAAAAGAGAATTTCAAAGAAGGTGAAATCTGATAATCTGGCTTTGAGTCTCACAATGTCTGACTCCAGTTCAAGCTGGAAAGTAATTTACAAAATGGACTTAGGTTTAGAACTCAGCATTGTTGTAAGGGGCTAATATATTTTTATCAAATTTCCAATTTTATTAAGGGGATTTCACATCAATATAAAAATATGTTCTTTCTAAAATTTTGCAGTTGCAAGACACAGATTCTAGAATACTGAGTTCTAGAAGGAGAAGTTCTATGTACGTTAAAAGAAGTATACAATGCAAGGTCTTAGACTGCATCTAGCATCACGTCCAATAGAGTTTCTTTCCAACGATGTACCTGTACTTGGTGTTTGCGTTGGCTTTGTGTGTATCTGCGTACATGCACGTGCATGTTTTCTTGGAAGGTTTCCTTTGGAGTCAAACTTTCAAGTTGACGCCTTCATGTAACATAGCAACTGTCCTTATTCAAAAATACTTTCCTAATCTCACTGAATCCTTCCTCTTTGCCTGCATTTCACCGCCCACCCTTCTAACTTACTTCAACTTGGCAGACTTACAATGGCCATATTCTTTTCCACACGGACAAATTTCTCCTAGGTAATGACTTCGGTTGTCACGCACAGACACTATCTTTTCGTATCTAGCCCCAGTTACACAAGCCAAACTACTTAATTCCAGAGATATGGCCAGCATTTTATTTGGTGAAATGTTAACTACTTTTCCAACCAGTTCCTTCAATCTCTCTTTTAATTTAATGGATTTGGATAGAATATGAAGTCCTAAAAGTACATTCCTCTACACTCTTCAGAAATGAGATCAGCCTTGTCATGTGTTAAGAACTAAACTTTGCCCTTTGTTCTAGGTGCATTGTCCCCTTCCCTAAGAGGTATTTGCTGCCCGCGATGTTCTACCGGAAATGGCTGTGGATTAGGATAAAATCAAAACACCATCACCAGCTAAAAAGTGAGCACAGTTATATCTTTTCCTGATTACTGACATGTTACATGTCTTAGAGGAGGATAGGTTTCTGTTTGAGAAGGCTGAAGGATTAAATTAAAGAAGAATTAAGAAAAGAGGATATCAGCAGAACGAGAGAGCTGAAACTTCAGATCATGGGGAGAATGTCCCTCTCTTGCTCCAAGTTCAAATGCTTCTTCTGCTCATGAAAATACTCAAATTCTCAAGACTGGTTTTCAGAATGTGGGGAGCAGCATGTTTCAGGACCTGGAAACCAGGCTCAAAGTTTTCAGAAAAGCAATCTGCATTCTCAGATCTAAGAAGCAGCCACAGAACAGGCTAGAGAAGATTGTTTTAAGGTCTTGGGATTGGATATCTAATCTAATCAGTAATAGAACTTGATTTCACATGACCTTTTGTAGAGCACAAATAGTTACATGTGGATGATTAATCCTGATGACATCACCACAGGCAGAAAGAGTCAATATGTAAGTTTCCCCTTCCACGATATGGCCTTCCTCCAAGCTCCAACATAGTTTTAGAATTCAAGACAGACCATGCCAGCCTGGGATCGCTCTACCGCCCCAGCCCTTGGAATTCTCTCTCCCGCGATGGGCTCTGAAGCACGCACAGCTGTGGACCGACTGCCCACTTGGTGTGGTGAGCGCTGCCACAGGCATGGGTATCTTCTTAGTTATCACCGCCAGTAGGTGATACAGGGCACGCAGCTGGCTCAGCCCTGGGACAGGAAGGACCTGGTGCCACCTTGGTTCCTGTGACTCACAGACGGAGACCAGACACTTAGAGCCTCTCACCATCCAGTGGGCTTTTCTTTCATGCATCTCACAGGTTGGCAATAATCGTTGAGGAATTTCTGCCCGATTTTTGGATAACGATTTTAGTTTTCTTTCTTGCAAATCTATAGCCTCATCAACTCCACTCAGTGACACCAACGGTGCCCTGACCCCAAACAAGTGAATCCGTGGAGAGGATGATGACATTCTGGGTGACAGATCATCTTTTAATCAGTTTGTTTACTAAAATTGGCTGCTAGTGGCATTTCATGAAAAAGTGATATTGGATACTCTACTGAATACAAATGACTATCAAGACAGACTTTGAATAACAGCCATAAGGGAACAAATTTGTAGAGCCTTTGAGGGAACAATTTTTAGTTTTTCTTAGCTATTCTTGATTTTTAGTAATCTGACTTACCAGGATAGTTGTTGAAAAAAATTCAGGAGAAATATCTGTGTTATTCTTATACCAATTCTGCTCCTGAAAGAACAAAAGCAAATTTCTTGCATCTCCTTTGGGAATTTTAAAAAGGGAGACGTTTTGAATACGAAGATTGTTCATGACAGTTTTGAATAAAAAGCAATCTGAGAGGATAAGAGCTTTTTGAAAAAAGAGAAAGAAGTCTTGTTCCTCCCTTACGATTAAACATAGCATTAATTTGGTAATCATTTTTCAAAATAAATTTAGTTTATTGGGGAGGGGGCAGGACAAGGCAAATATCACCCTTGCTTCCCAGGGTAACTTGGGTGAGAGTAGCAGGTAGACTTATTCCAATTATGATTTATGAAACAATGACAAGAATCACTGCCGAAATGTCCATTTTACAGTCCACTGAACAAAAGTGCCAAAATCAGATACGATAAAGTATTGACTTGAAGCATAAGTGAAAATGAGTACAATATGAATACTTTTAAAGCTATACCAGTGTATCAGCAGTTAAATTTCTTCTGTACACTTTGTAATACTGACACTATAAAAGCACATGGCATATAAACTCAGGAAAATCTCACATTGCCTAATATTGACGCTTCATTATCAGTTTTAAGGAAACGAGAGAGACATAAAAGAACAAGGGTATTTACAGCTGCCCTTGCCCATCAAGACACCCGGGAGGCTCTGCTGCACTTGGCAAGGTTGGAAATACTATTTGCCACATGTAATTCGATTCTGCATCATTGGACTCCAGACCATGAAAAACAAGTGCCACAGTATCTCCAAGAGAGGAAACAATACTTCTACCCTTCATATTTCCTGAGAGGCAGCACAGGCAGATGACTTGTATAATGTTGTAGAGAATTAATAGTAAATGCCAGCTAGGGCTTAACTTTCCAAACTGGAGTGCCCTTTTGAGAGGGCCAAGACCTGTGTCTGCATTTTATCTTAATTGTCCTGAGTTAAAAATATGTGTTCCTTTCTGCTTTTTCCTGAGTCAATATAAGTAAATACAAACACTGCCAAGGAGCAATTCTGATCCGTTTAGCAACACGAACGAGAAAAGAGTAAAAAAGTAGTAAAATAGAAAAGTGGTGAGGGGGGTAGTGATTTGAATGAGACTGTGTACGTGCATTTGTTTGCTGTTGAAAACTTCCTTAGGTCCACATATCTGCTATCATTCCCTCCTACGGAATTTCAAGAAGATAACATTGTTAACATTGATTATTACAGTAACTGCATATAAACTCTTCATCTTCTCTTGATAAAACTTAGGCCCTTTCAGGTCTTTTCTGAATCTATTTAAAGAAAACTAAAATGAACTGTTAGCATGTGTTCATCTATTAGTGTAAGTAACCTAAATACTGAAACATATATAGACAATAACTTAAGGGAATATTTTTCATAAATATAAAAACATACATTACTTGGGGGTAGATGCAGCCTTAAGATAACTGAGAATCTTAGTAACTGGCAAGGGTATAAGGAAAATATAAAATTAATCTCCACTTTCTCTTTTCTCCTAATACATACCTTGAGAGGAAAAATTGGTACTGACTGTAAATCCATTAAAGAGAAAAAAGGGTTTTTCCTTCCGCGTCAGAAAGGAAGCCAAAACCTAATCAAACACCATTTATATGCTAATCAGAGAAGCCGCTCTCTGCTCTTGCCCTGTGGGTAGGCAGCCAGCGGATTCAGAACAAGCTGTTCTCATGATTCTTGACTGTGAAGTATGGTAACGACAGGTCAGTTGAATTCATAAGCCAGCTGGTTTTAGAAAGGTCCTGGCTGTTTGTGAAGTCAATCCATTTTTGTCTTTTTAATCTCATAAGAATGACCTCAAGGAACCTTAACAATTTTCCTTCAAATGTGTGGTATTGGCAATCGAAGTTCAGTCTAACAATTTTTTTAAATTAAGGATCTGATCACCATGAGATTTGACCCTGATATAGAGGGGAAAGTTGATCATTGCTTTTTAAACTAATGATTTGAAATTAGTTGATTTTTTTGGTGTTCTGGGAAAACCCCAGCATGTTGGTACCTCTTTATAACGTCATATAATTGGACCCTCAGGACTTTTATGAAGCTTTTAAAAACCGGTTGTTTATATTTTTACCGTATCTAAATTGTAAAGAAGCCAAAGTTCTAGTTAAAGAATTATACTGTGAGACAAAATTAACTACAAACTATCTCCCTGTGACTTATCTGTCTAACTTTCCAAGTAGACCTGTCCTCTGAAGGTCCAATGAGAAATCTCGTTATTTAATATTTGACAAACAAATGTGGCTATTACAGATAGACAGACTGATAGACTGATAGAGACCTATGCCAGGTAGCCTCTTTATAAGATACATCACATTTTTTGCTTTTAGAAGTACAGACAGATAAACAGATAACGTTTCTGGATGAGGCGCAATTGTATCTATTAGGATTTTATACTAAGACTGAGAAACTCTTTAGTACTTTCATTGGTGTTTCATTAGAGACACTCCCCTGACCTTGGACACCCCAAATCAGTACAGAATAGGTTCATGACCTATTAAACACACAAGAAGTCTTGTATCTCAGTTACGTTTACCAGGCCAAACCCTGCAGTTCTACTATGAAACACAGAGGGTAATAAATATTATTTGATGATGATGACAGCTTTAGATGCTCCAAACTTTCCCTCCCAACTTAGGGTCAAAAGAGTAAATTAAAAAGTGCCTGACCTCAGATTTGCAGTGTGAAACTACTCATATTTCACGTTCAAAGCTCAGGAGAAATACTTATCCAATGGAGTATATTTATTAGTTTCAAAATTTTACCTTTTTTCTCTGGACATCATCATTTTCAATTAGGATCCATGAGGACCTATGGACAAGGCCCTGGCAGCTCACTGATATGTTGCAGTTACTGAGGTTCAAAGGCTATTGTGGATGTTTGTCATCTGGGAATATTGTTAAAATAATCACTGGTGGGAAAGCAAAGTGCATAACCCAGGGATACGAAGGGTCATGAAACCCTGCCTGACGGAGGCCACCAGGCCACACCAGGCTCCAAGTCTAGACACTGGGCGTGGTGACACAGCTCACCACGGGGCTCTGGATAAACCTGGCCGTGCTTCATGTTCACGTGGAGAAAAAGAGAAGGGAAACTTCCTCCTCCATATGTTGTAAGTGAGACAAATAAATTTTAGATACTTTAAGATTTCCATACGCAAGTAGTTCTAGAATTGAAATATAATTAACAGCAAGATCAAACACTTTGCCAATCAACAAGTCCATACTTATTTCCTTTTCTCCTTGCTTTGCCAATTCAATTTTATAGACATTTAGGTAAGGAAAAAACAAATGTGTTTGGTTTCTTAGAAGGACTAGCTAAATTCAAAGTCATACGAGATCTCTGTAGCCTTTTGATGTGTTTCCAACTCTTTCTACAAATGGAGACAAAAATGTTCCAAATCAGTACATTTCTATTGAAGTTAAAATGGCTCATGACCTATTAAATAAGCAACAAGTCTTGCTCTGCTTGTATCTCAGTTATGTTTTCCAGTCCAAACTCTGCTCTTCTAGGAATTACAGTGAAATATTATTTGATGATGATGATGTTGACTTTAAAAGGTGCATCAGAACATGAACGGGAAATGTGCTAGTCTCATCTATGCCAATTACATTACTTGTATTCCTTTTAATGGATCATCAGGTGATTTGTTAAAAAGGTAGCACTTCATTAACTGACTTAAAATGGTTGTGGATAGCTATTAACTCAGAGTTTTTTTGAGGGATCACATGCAAGCATGTAGAGATGATTCTTCCTGCTAATATTGATGTGATATATGTGACACCATAAAAGACAGTTCAGAACCTCTTTCTCCTTTGCACGGCACTGGTCTTGTAATCATAGGTATGATCTCTGCTCAAGTGAAATACTGTGATTTCACAGAAGAGACCTGGCCTTTGGATACCGTGGGTCTAAGCCTGATTCTGCTACTGCAGTGAACTTGGACAGATCCACGGCTTTCCTGAATCTCTGTTTTCATGTGGTTAAATGAGGATTAAATGTACTTACTTCCAGAGTTGTTGTGACAGTTAAAGGAGATTATTATGTGTTATGTTGAATTTCTGAGTACTCAATGTACATAAGCTTCCTTTCTCCCCTGTCATATCTTAAGAATAGATCGTCAGAACTTCAGAATAAAGAAACACTCATGTTCCTCCCTTAAATTTTTAGGGGATTAAATTTCCTATAAGCTCATTAATTTCCCTCCAAATATAAAATGACTAAAGAAGTACCCTGAATAATAATATTGTTATAATAATGAGTTGTTTTTCCTTGTATAGTCAAAGGACATCATCTGATAGGATAAGCCTTCACTACTTCACTAATATAAGTAATCATTTCACATGAAATTGATGGTAGCAGAATATGGAAAAATAAAAAACAAAAAAACTAAGTGCAGGAGGGAAACAACATAAGGGAACAAGATGAGCCTCAAATTCTGTTCTCAGGACTTTGAAACCCTCAGCTTCTGTTTTCGAACTCCGATGGCTTTTCTCCAGCAGTGATGGGAAGAAAGGGCCAACCTGTGAGCCACCCACTCATGGCTGCCGGAGAGAAACACAGCCAGTGCGTTCTCCCCCTGTGGATGCGGTTCTCAGAGATCCTGAAATGCCTTTTCTTTCCTTTTCTTAAGAAAAATTTTACTGGAGTACAGTAGATTTACAATGTTGTGTTAGTTTCAGGTGTACAGCAGAATGATTCAGTTACACATGTACATACATTCACTCTTTTTTAGATTCTTGAAGTCATTACAGAGTATTGAGCAGAGTTCCCTCACTCCTCACCCTGCCCCTGGTAACTGTAAGTTTGTTTTCTATATCTGTGACTCTATTTCTGTTTTGTAACTAAGTTCATTTGTACCATTTGTTTAGATAGCACATATAAGCGAAATCAAAACTGCAATGAAGTATCACCTCACACAGGGCAGAATGGCCATCATCAAAAAATCTACAATCAATAAATGCTGGAGAGGGTGTGGAGAAAAGGGAACCCTCTTGCACTGTTGGTGGGAATGTAAATTGATACAGTCACTATAGAGAACAGTATGGACGCTCCTTAAAAAACTAAAAATAGAACTACCGTATGATCCGGCAATCCCACTCCTGGGCATATACCCAGAGGAATCCATAATTTGAAAAGATACATGCACCCCAATGTTCACTGTAGCAGTATTTACAATAGCCAGGACATGGAAGCAACCTAAGTGTTCATCTACAGAGGAATGGATAAAGAAGATGTGGTAATATACACAATGGAATATTACTCAGCCATAAAAAAGAATGCAATAATGCTATTTGCAGCAACATGGACGGACCTAGAGATTGTCATACTGAGTGATGTAAGTCAGACAGAGAAGGACAAATATCATATGATATCACTTATAGGTGGAATCTTTAATGCCTTTTCTTAAGTGCATGGGGGAAAAGCCTGTGACACAGCGGCCTGTGGCCTGTGTGATGCATTTCCCTGCTAAAGTCCCAAATGCTTAACCATGGAAGATTTCAGTTTTAGTTGAGGTGCTGCTTCCCAGAATTAAAGGTTCTAGTTGGAATTGAGTCAAGGACAAAGTGAGGTAAGCTCTGTGACAGCCAGGACCCTCACTGTCTTGTTCTCTGCTGAATGCCCTAAAATAGGTACCGGAATATTGCCAGGCATATAGTAGGTGCCTTATTGCACAAACAATTATTTGTAGAAAAAAAATGAATGAATGATTTTAAAAAATTGACCTTGACTGTTTCACACTTTGATGTATGAAATTATAGAAACAAGAAATGTTTGATGCCTTTTAGTATATGTTGACCTCAAGATAACCTTACCAAATCCTACAAAACATAGCTAACTACGGTGTAAAAAAAATAAAATTTGAGTGGACTTTGATATATTTAATGCAATAAAAGAGACTACATATAGTAAAATAAGGTTTATAATTTTTAGAAACCAATAATAGTAATTAGCGCTCACTTAATGTTTACTAGAACCACATCAGTCTAAGTGGTTTATATAATGTATGTTATCTCATGAAGTAATAGCCCTATACTGATGTGTGCATCAGGCATTGTAGGGTAGTGGCTGAGGACAGACTTCGAGGGTAGACAGCCTGGGTCTAAGTCCAGACCCTGGTACTAAGCTGCCTCTGGGCAAATTGCATTACTTCTCGGTTTCTCAGTTTTCTTAGCTGTGAAAAGAAGAAAATAATAGCGCTTACTTCATATGGTTGTTGTGAAGATTACGTGCATGACTGATCCCAGGTCAGTATGAGGCATGTGATACGTATCCACCAGCTCTCTGTCTCTCTCTGCCTCTCTCTCTTTTCCTGTCTGTCTGTCTGTCTGTCTCTCTCACTTGCACAGAACAGTGCCTGGCACAAAGAAGGAGCTGTGTAAATGTTAGCAATCATTGTGTATTGTTATCAGCCCCATTTTACAAAGGAGGAAACGGAGGCATGGAGAAGTACCTTGCTCAGGATCACAGAGCTGGTAGGTATCGAAACGAACGTTGGAAGCAGCTAGTCTCATGCTAGAGCTTGTGCCCTTAACCTTTATGCTAAAGCAGCGCCCCAAATGAATGTACTGAAAATGTAGTAAGTTCATTCTGAGTAGTAAACTGTTCCTAGAATTTATTCAATAATTTTCAAATGATACTTTGACACTCCTTGACTAGCATATCATTCTGAAGATTTCTGATAAATAAGTACAAGTGTTTCTGTAGGTTATTAATAAAAACACGCTAGTGTTAACAGTTGCCTGATTAACTTAAGAGCCAGCACACTAGGAAATGATTGCTGTTTTCTGTAATTTAGTCTTCAAAAATTGGCAGTAACTGAAAATAAACCTTATCTCGGTGAGACCAGCTTTGTATTCACTTGACACTAAAAATCCCTCAATGTTCATTCCCACCTGAGGCGATGGATTCCCCACAAGAACTGTAGTTTAGGTCGTATTCAGGCAGATTCCACATGGCACAAGGAGGGGCAGGTTATCGTTCAGTGACTGTGTAAGCGACTGGTGCTTTTGAAAACAACTGAAACACACTTTTTTTTTTTTAATGACCATGGTTAAAGATTTGATGAAAGTTCATAATAATGCAATTGACAAGGAAATTTAGTTATTTCTGAGATATACATTTTAAAGTAATAACTAGAATTATGACTTATTACATTATACCAGAACATATAAGATTTTTAGAAATTTCATGTAATGTCTGAAACATTTATATTAACATATTTCCATACAAATAACCCAAAGAAAGTTTAGTATCAGTTGGTTTTTTTCTTTGTTTGTTTGTATTTTTATACTGCAGCTTCTTATTAGTCATCCATTTTATACACATCAGTGTATACATGTCAATCCCAATTGCCCAATTCAGCACAGCACCACCACCACCCCACTCCCACCGCTTTCCCCCTTTGGTGTCCATACGTTTGTTCTCTACATCTGTGTCTCAACTTCTGCCCTGCAAACCGGTTCATCTGTACCATTTTTCTACGTTCCACATACATGCGTTAATATACGATATTTGTTTTACTCTTTCTGACTTACTTCACTCTGTACGACACTCTCTAGATCCATCCACGTCTCTACTGTAGTTTAGGTTGTATTCAGGCAGATTCCATACGACACAAGGAGGGACAGGTTATCTTTCAGTGACTGTGTAAGGGACTGGTGCTTTTGAAAACAACTGAACCACAGTTTTACTAAAAAAAAAAAAAATGTGGAACAGTAACATACATTACTAACAATGCAGAGTATATTTAAGATTGAAGGAGAAGATATTGTGTTTGTCTAAATGTCGTGTTGCCCCTTGGGTTGCACCCATGGTATGATTATGAAAAAGATAAAAAATATAGATGATCTAATTTCCAGATCTCCTTTTAGAGTAGTTTAACCTTGTAAGTTTAAGCAGCCTGTGAAACCTGGCATCAAACACATTATTTATAAAGAGAAAGACTGAAGCTTCAAAAAGGTTATTTTCCATTAAAAATGACAACGATTTTCCTTCCTGAAATCAGCCTGATACGCGTCCACACAGCAAGGCAGGCCAAGGCCGAAGTGATGAGCTTTTTGGCTGATTTAAGTGGTCGTTTCAGGGCTACATGCTGCCTCTGCTGTGCATGTTCCACGTCACCTGGGAGCCCCTGCAGAAGCACAGTGAACATTCGAGGAAAAATTAAAGAAACCTGTCTTTCTACTTGGAAAACTCAGGGGTACTTCTGAAGCTTCAAATCTCTATTCAGAATTTCCCCCAATAATCTGAAAAGTTAGAAGGCAATTAGTATACCGAAAGCAGAATCTCTCCGCAACTGAGGTTATGATTTCTTTAACTCTATTATCTGTCAATCTCTTTAATTTTTTTATCTGTGAAATAGATTTTTCAGCCTCTTCTGGATGTCTACCTGACAGCTACGGAGCTGAGGTGTCAAGAGAGACTCCATGTCTGTAAAATCCTCGATGAATATTTGGCGATGTGGGGGGTAATTATTGATAATTATATTAGCACAGGTTTATGTAGAACAAGAGAAATCAGTTTAATTTTAATACTCCAGGTCAATTAGTGAATGAATATATTTTAAAATGAATGATTCTGTAAGTGGAAAAGAAACTTATTTAGAAATAAGTCACAAGATACTGTTTGGTTATCAGCAAGGCAAAGTGACTTTTTGCTAGATACTGTGATATTTTCCCCAAAATCTTTCCAGTGCATCACTGGAAAGAGAAGAGAACAAATGAAGGGAGGGAGACAGGACACAAAGAAAGGAAATACAAAGAAAGAAAAGAAAGTAAAGGGAATGCAATTAAAGATATAGGGTAGGGGACAGGAACAAGTACTTAGGAGACCTACCTTAGTCTAGTCACTTGAGAAGCATCTCAGTTTGGCCTCATGACAACCATACAAAACAGAATCTCGCTCTGTAAGACCCCACCCAACGCCAGTGCCCTTCGCGTAAGACCGCGTTTTCTTTGCCCATCAAAATGTCCTTTTCTCTGTGGCTTGATTTTAAGTTTTCTCCACATGCAGGTACAACACAGATAACTATCACAGAGTGTTTATCACGTGCCAGGTACTTTTCTGAAAACTTTGCACAGACTACCTCCTTTCATCCTACAAACAGCCCTGTTATTATTCCCATTTACCAAGGCTGAGAGTCACAGAAGCCACGACTCCAACCCTGGAAGAACAGACTCAGAGCGCATGTGCTGATCACGGTCTCCGACTGCCCCTTCGTGTGCAGCAGACGCGTGACTTGTCTCAGTGTCTATGTCTCTTGCCCAAAGGGTTTAGCTGGACGTCCACACTGCCCCCCTCTGCGGGTGCCGCCTGACAGATGGAAGTGTCACAGAGTCCTGGTCACACCTGGTCACGCCTGGCCTGTCTTCCCAGTGGCCCAAGGACCACGCCACCAAGGAGTGGACGTGAACACTACGGCCCCAGGGGTCGGCGAGGGATGGACACACGCTGTGGTCAGAGGAGATTCCGGCCAGACTGCATGACCCCCTCCTGGACATGGAAACAGACAGGGCTGGGCAAAGAAATCGTTCTTGCTGAAACTTGAATAATTTGACTGAAATGATAACCATTTCAATAATAACGCGCAAATAATTCCACTGGATAACAGGGGTCTTCTGCTAGGTGAGGGAGTTGTTAAGCCTTGTTTTGGGGGAAAGTCAGGCCCACATGGTTCTTCTTCAAACCTGCACTTCTCCTCACGAAGCTAAGGGCTGAATCTTGGGGTATGTTTCACAGTGTCAAAGAGTGTTTAAGCTCTAAGAGGATTTAAATCCAAGGAGGTCATGAATCCACCCCCCTGATTTTATAATAGAGAAAACTGAGGCCCAGAGGACAGTTTAAGAAGAATGAATACTTCTTTCAAACCTTAAAATGACCCAGAGAGAAAGACACCACGGACGATAAACATTTTTCACGAACTGCCCTCACATTTAGTTACAAACTTGAGAAAACCAGTAAGTAAATGACTGTTGCTTTTATTCTTTTTAGTCATTTCTGCAGAAGTGAGTATAAAGAAAGGCCCACCTCTCTCTGCTAAGGGAGCTTGTGCTGATGGAGTTGCTGGGGCCCAAGCACAAGGGGCTCAGCTGGGAGAGGTCCACGGGCTCATATGGTTTAGTGCCAGAGACATCACCTGACTGTATAGGATTTCATCAACTTTCACTAGGTAAGAAAGCCTAGTAAATGCTTGTTGGGCAGATGAGGGAACACACGACCTGGTCAGCGAGCACCTGTGGGCCTCCTCCGCATGGCGTGGGCGGCTCAGGCTGGAAGGACATGACGCCCGGGGGCTGTTCAGGAGCGGACACTGCAGAGAGCTCTCTCTCTAAGGGGCACTCGTCTAAGTGGAAAAGGAGATCGGGGGCAAAGGAGTTAAACTAGGACAACTGCTGGAAATACAAGAAAACTTGGAAGACCTGGGATCCAACTTCAAACCCAGAGCAAGGGAGTCCTTTCCATATTCCTAAGGCAGAAAAGTGTCTCTGGATACAGACAGTGCCGCCTGGAATCCCGCCTCCTCCTTCCAAGTGGAGCAGAGCTCCTGGCCGGGGTGTGTCTGGGGTTGCCACTTGCCCAGGCCCTTCTGTTCTGCCTGTTCTGTGATGTTGTAAATGCAATTCTACAATTATTAGCACCTTTACAGAATTGTGTAACCATCATCACAATCTTATTTCAGATCACTTCCATCACACTCAAAGGTCTTCACGCCCACCCCACCCACTGTCCCACAACCACGAATCCTCTCTCTGCCCAGTTCGTTCTTAAAGTCCAGTGCCTGAGGAAACGCTGGGCGCCTACTAGGAGCTCAATAAAATTTGTTCGATCAAGGTCTTATGAACTTATCATCGGGGTCCTCGGGACAGGGCACTTTTTGCCAAGGAAATCGAACTTTTCGTTTGTCCACCAAGTACTTGAATATGGACTCACACTTTATCAGAACAACTCGGGAAGTGGTCAGCACAGGGTGACGCTTTCTGAGGACGATAGACAGATCTAGAGAGGATGAATGGTGTGGTCCCATCACCCGCTGCAGGTGACAGTGCTGTGCCTTTGACTCCACAGCCAGTGTTCACTCCATCCCCGTCCAAAGAGGTGACAGAATATTGAGAAAACTTGGCTTCTACATAAATATATTTGGAATTTTACTTAAAAGAAAAACTCTCACTATTTTTAACCTTGAATTTGTTTGAAGTAGTACAACAGCAAAAAATATTTTTACCTTAAAATGAGGTTTACGAGGGCAAAATAACATGGAGAATGGAAGAAATTATTTAGGGTTTCTAACAACACACATTTCTTCTGTCATTGGCTAATTCAAGCGTGCACAGCCCCCCTCTTCACCCCATGCCCCTGGGACCCTTTGGGTGGCTGGCAGTCCAACCTTGCCCTTCATTTTGGGCAAAGAGGCTCACCTCTGCCTTTACCACCACAGTGACGTGGGAAAGAATTATGAAATGGTGTACAAAAGAAAAGGAAATTGCTTTTCGTTAAAACGTACTTTTTAAACTTGATCAAAATTATCTTCTTTTCCTGCGTGCTGTATTTTACAGATGTATGATTCTGTGCCAGAAACAAGCATACCTTCCTTTAAATGTGGTCTGCCTGCTGCCTGCCTGTAGAGGTTTGCTCTCCTGTCCCTCAGGGCAGATCCTAGGTGATTCAAGCAAAGGATGACATAGCTCCTTGCCCCAAGAGCCTCAGGCTTCACATGACGGCTGAATGTCTCCTGGGCTCACAGATGATCTCCCAGGACCTTCAAGTCCTGCTGCCTGAATATCCCCCAAAACGAGGGGAGGGTGAGCTTCTCTGGACACCTGAACCCCTATATCCCCCATTGTAGAGCATTATGACAAATTACTACAATAAAATTTTACCTTGCTCTCTTAAAATCCCAGCTTATCTGTATACTTTACTAATATGAATAGTTATTCTTATGAGCTGGCTGATTTTGTGTGTGCTCTCAGCTCCTCGGAGGACATTTCACAGCCCCAGTTACAGCTACAGTTTTATCCTAATTATGCAAAATGCACAATTGAAAGTGTAGAGAAAAAAAACTAAAAGCTGGTTCTTTGAGAAGATAAACAATATTGATAAATCATTACCTGACTCATCAAGAAAAAGAGAGAGAGGACTCAAATCAATAAAATTAGAAATGAAAAAGGAGAAGTTACAACAGACACCACAGAAATACAAAGCATTCTAAGAGAATACTACAAGCAACTCTATGCCAATAAAATGGACAACCTGGAAGAAATGGACAAATTCTTAGAAAGGTATAAGCTTCCAAGACTGAACCAGGAAGAAATAGAAAATATGAACAGACCAATCACATGTAATGAAATTGAAACTGTGATTAAAAATCTTCCAACAAACAGAAGTCCAGGACCCGATGGCGTCACAGGTGAATTCTATCAAAAATTTAGAGAAGAGCTAACACCCATCCTTCTCAAACTCTTCCAAAAACTGCACAGGAAGGAACACTCCCAAACTCATTCTATGAGGCCACCATCACCCTGACACCAAAACCAGACAAAGATACTACAAAGAAAGAAAATTACACACCAATATCACAAATGAATATAGTTGCAAATATCCTCAACAAAATACTAGCAAACAGAATCCAACAACACATTAAAAGGATCATACACCATGATCAAGTGGGATTTACCCCAGGGATACAAGGATTCTTCAATATACACAAATCAGTCAATGTGATACACCATATTAACAAATTGAAGAATAAAAACTATATGATCATCTCAATAGATGCAGAAAAAGCTTTTGACAAAATTCAACACACATTTATGATAAAAACTATCGAGAAGTTGGGCATAGAGGGAAGCTACCTCAACATAATAAAGGCCATATATGACAAACCCACAGCAAGCATCATTCTCAATGGTGAAAAACTGAAAGCATTTCCTCTAAGATCAGGAACAAGACAAGGATGTCCACTCTCACCACCATTCTTCAACATATTTTTGGAAGTCCTAGCCATGGCAGTCAGAGAAGAAAAAGAAATAAAGGGAATACAAATTAGAAAAGAAGAAGTGAAGCCTTCACTGTTTGCAGATGACATGATAGTATACATAGAGTCCTAAAGATGTCACCAGAAAACTACTAGAGCTAATCAATGAATTTGGTAAAGTTGCAGGATACAAGATTAATGCACAGAAATCTCTTGCATTCCTATACATTAACGATGAAAAATCTGAAAGAGAAATTAAGGAAACACTGCCATTTACCTTTGCAACAAAAAGAATAACATACCTAGGAATAAACCTACCTAGGGAGACAAAAGACCTGCATGCAGAAAACTATAAGACACTGATGAAAGTAATTAAAGATGACATAAACAGATGGAGACAGATACCATGTTCTTGGATTGGAAGAATCAATACTGTGAAAATGACTATACTACCCAGAGCAATCTACAGATTCAATGCAATCCCTATCAAATTACCAATGGCATTTTTTACAGAACTAGAAAAAAAACTTAAGATTTGTATGGAGACACAAAAGACCCCGAATAGCCAAGGTAGTCGTGAGGGATAAAAATGGAGCTGGAGGAGTCAGATTCCCTGACTTCAGACTATACTACAAAGCTACAGCAATCAAGACAATATGGTACTGGCACAAAAATAGAAGTATAGATCAATGGGACAGGAGAGAAAGCCCAGAGATAAACCCACACACCGATGGTCAACTAATCTATGACCAAAGAGGCCAGGATATACAATGGAGAAAAGACAGTGTCTTCAATAAGTGGTGCTGGGAAAACTGGACAGCTACATGTAAAAGAATGAAATTAGAACACTCCCTAACACCATATACAAAAATAAACTCAAAATGGATTTGAGACTTAAATGTAAGACTGGACACTATAAAACTCCTAGAGGAAAACATAGGAAGAACACTCTTTGACATAAATCACAGCAAGATCTTTTTTGATCCACCTCCTAGAGTAATGGAAATAAAAATGAAAATAAACAAATGGGACCTAATGAAACTTAAAAGCTTTTGCAAAGCAATGGAAAAAAACAAAATGAAAAGACAACCCTCAGAATGGGAGAAAATATTTGCAAATGAATCAACGGAAAAATGATTAATTTCCAGAATATATAAACAGCTTATGAAGCTCAATATTACAAAAACAAACAACCCAATCAAAAAATGGGCAGAAGACCTAAATAGACATTTCTCCAAAGAAGACATACTGATGGCCAAGAAGCACATGAAAAGCTGCTCAACATCACTAATCATTAGAGATACGCAAATCAAAACTACAGTGAGGTATCACCTCACACCAGTTAGAATGGGCATCATCAGAAAATCTACGAACAACAAATGCTGGAGACGGTGTGGAGAAAAGGGAACCCTCTTGCACTGTTGGTGGGAATGTAATTTGATACAGCCACTATGGAGAACAATATGGGGCTTCCTTAAAAAACTAAAAATAGAATTACCATATGACCCAGCAATCCCACTGCTGGGCATATACCCAGATAAAACCATAATTCAAAAAGACACATGCACCCCAATGTTTATTGCAGCACTATTTACAATAGCCGGGTCATGGAAGCAACCTAAATGCCCATCGACAGATGAATGGATAAAGAAGATGTGGTACACATATACAATGAAGTTTTACTCAGCCATAAAAAGGAACGAAATTGCAGAGACGTGGATGGATCTAGAGACTGTCATACAGAGTGAAGTAAGTCAGAAGGAGAAAAACAAATATCATATATTAATGCATATATGTGGAACCTAGAAAAATGGTATAGATGAACCAGTTTGCAGGGCAGAAATAGAGACACAGATGTAGAGAACAAACATATGGACACTGAGGGGGGAAAGTGGCTGGGGAGTGTGGTGTGGTGGGATGAATTGGGAGATTGGGATTGACATGTATACACTAATATGTATAAAATGGATAATTAATAAGAACCTGCTGTATAAAAAAATAAATAAAATAAAATTCAAAACTTCAAAAAAAGAAAATGTGGCGAAATTACGGAGACAAGCAAACATGTGAACACATTTGTAGGATGGTAATGTTAAGACAGAGTCAGAGAATTTGAAAGCTGGAAGTCACCAAGTCCAAGGATGAGGAAACTAAGGTCTAGAGAGCTTAAATAACATGTAGGAGTTGAAGTCCAGCAGCCGAGAGGCAAGAAGGCGGTTTTGACCAAAGCTAAGAATTTGCTACAGAATTTATAATTTAATGAGTTATGTAGATTTATTAATTAAAAACCAGATTATATATTTGACTGAATTATATATACTTATATATTTTATAAATTATAATAAAAATATAATATCTTCCATGGTTGAAATATCAGTTGTGAGAGGTTGGAAGAATGATACATTTATCAGTTCAAAATTGTGCACGTGACTCATTTAGTACAACATGGTACTTCCTCTTATTCTAGGAAAACCCCTCAGGTAGATTTCTGAGTTAAATTTATGGTTAAAGTTGAAATGTCTACTCTTTCATTCATTGATTCATTTTACAAAAAATATTTACTGAATGTCAGCTATGAGCCAAGCATTTCTCCGTGCTCTGGGACTAAAGCCAGAATAAGTCAGACAGGTTTCCCGGCCTTTTGGAGCTTACATTTTAGTGAGGAGGCAAATCATGCACCAGAAAATCAATGAGTGAGTGAGAATTCCTGAGTAGCGACATGCACAACTGAGGGGGAAAAAAAGGGCAACGGGACAGAGTGCCTGGGGAAGTTATTTTAGATCAGACCGTCAGGGGAATCCTCTGTATGGAGGGGATATTTGAGTTAAGACCTGAATGGAGAAGACGGTTCTCAGAGCAGCAAGGAGGGAAGGGCCCTCCCTGTGGAGGGATCAGCAAGTGCAAAGGCTCTGGGGCAGAAACAAACTTAATGTGTTTGAGGAACAGGAAGATGAGGCAGCCGGAAAGCAGTGAGGGGAGGAAAAATGGTGGAGGAATATGAAGAAATAGTCAGGGGCCACCACGCTGAGAAGCTGGAATTTTATTTTAAGGGCAAAAGAAATTAAGGAGGGTTTTAAACAAAACAGAGCCATAATCTGATTTACACTTTTAACACAGGTTATTTTGACTGCCCTTTGGAGATTGGATTATAGGGTGCAGCCTTGGAAGCAGGGGAGTCATTAGTAAGCTATTGCAAAAACCCAGGCTAACAAGACATGGAAATAACCTAAGTGTCCATTGACAGATGAATAGATAAAGAAGATGTGGTACATACATACAATGGGGTGTTACTCAGGCATAAAAAAGAATGAATTGAGTCAGACAGAGAAAGGTAAATATCACATGATATCACTTAATATATGGAATCTAAAAAATAATACAAGTGATTCTATATACTAAACAGAAAGAGACTCAGACATAGAGAACAGACTTTGGGTTGCCAAGGGGAAGGTGGGTGGGGGAGGGATGGAGTGGGAGTTTGGGATTAGCAGATGCGAACTAGTATGTATAGGATGGATAAACAGCAAGGTCCTACTCTGTAGCACAGGGAACTATATTCAATATCCTATAATAAACCATAGTGGAAAAGCATATGAAAAAGAATGTATATAGGTATAACTGAGCCACTTTGCTGTACAGCAGAAATTAACACAATATTGTGAATCTACTCTACTTCAATAAAATAAATGAAAAAATATAACCCAGGCTAACAAGATGGGAGCTTGTAATGGCAGTGGGGGAGGGGAGAAGTAAGAGAGTTGGAGAAAGGGAGAGCTGCAAAATATTTGAGGAGAATGGACAAGACTTGCTGATAAACTGGTTGTGAAACAAGGAAACGGGAAGAATCAGGAATGCTTGCTGTCAGTATAAGCAACTGAGTGGAAAGCGCCAGTTACTGAGACGTGCATCTCTAGAAGAGGCATCACCATTTTGGGGGTGACATCAAGAGTTCTGTGCCTGCGCTAAGTTCAAGGTGACCCTCAGACACATAAGTGGAAATGTCAAGGAGCCTTCTAGTTGTGTGAGCCTGGAGATCAGGCGAGAGATACGGCAGCCAATAAAAGACGGGCGTTATCCTCCTAGAGATGGGATTTGAAGACACAGCATCCATGGGAAATTTGAAACTAAAGGTGGCCCCATGCAGAGTCCTGGGACAATCCCAAGTGTAGAAGACAGTTAGAGAAGAGAAGCCACTGAAGAGGCTGAGAAGGGTCCTTCCAGGAGGGAGGAGAAAACCAGGAGAGTGTGGAATCTCAGAATGCAGGAGAGGACGGTTTCTAGGAGGCTGGTCATCTGCATGGAATCCTGCCCTGAGGCGAGAGCAGGGGGCACAGAGGATTCTGAATTTGGCAAAAGCAGAGGCAGAAGCTCATCTGCAATGAACTAGAGTGAATGGAGGCTAAGGAGACGAGGCAGCAAGTGCAGACCATTCCCTTGGGGAGTTTTGCTGTGAAGAGGAACAGACAAGGAAGCGAAAGTGAACAGGGGCAGGGGATCGAAGGTGTTTATTTTGTTTTGCTTTTGTTCTTATTTTTAACAGGAGATATTAATCGTGCTTTACTGCTGATAAGAATGTTGCAATAGAAAGGAAACAACTAAACCTGCAAAGGAGAGAAAGTTTGATGCCGCTGTCTCCGTAGCAGGGTTGTGAGGACCTGGTTGAGACAAATGCCCAGCAGAAACTTGTGGGACTTTCTCAAGGGCAGTTTAGTTCCTCAGACATGGGATAAGAGGAGGCCAATATTTGGGTTTAGTCAAAGCTTGGGGTTTTCTGGAGAGAGGGGCTTGCAAGGGAATGTCATAGTGAAGATACATGGAATTTACATTAGTTAAAAGAAGGAAGTGAGCACACAAGGGTGCAGATGGTAGTGAAAAGTGTCAGGGTCACTGGATTGGAGGTTCCACTGGGCTGGAGATTTATGGCATTGGGGAAAAGAAAATAAGTGCTGCAAAGGTAGGAAGTGAGATCCTTGGAATCAAGTTTTCAGAGTTGGTGACCCTGTTGATTGGTGGAGTGAGATGATACAGCTGAGCTAGGCAGGTGATGAGAACCCAGACGGAAGGGGCTGGGTTCTGGTCATCAAACTGAAGTCGAGGGTCCTTCAACAGACGATGGGTTCCCTGACTCCTGCAAGTACTGACAGAGTGCTTTACAGGGGATCCCTGTAAAGACATGCCAATTCTCTAGGAGCTCCTCTAAAATAACAGCCCAAAGGCCAAAATTCAGGTCACCTTCTAAATCTCATCTTATTAAATATTGTGGTTTGGGCGTGTATCATCCACTAATTGTGTGACCATGGCATTTAATTTAGTTCTGTTGAGCTTCTTTTATAAAAGAAGCTCATCACCATCACCACCACCACCACCACTGTCATCATCATCATCATTATCCTCACCATTGTCATTGTCATCACCATCATCATCATCACTGTCATTATCTTCACCATTATCATTGTCATTATCACCATCACCGTCATCACCATCCTCCTCCTCACCATCATCACCACCACATCATCCTCACCATTATCATCATCATCACCATCATCATCGCCACCACCACATCATCCTCACCATTATCATCATCATCACCACCACATCATCCTCACCATTATCAGTCATCACCACCATCATCACCACCACACTATCCTCACCATTATCATCGTCATCACCACCATCATCACCACCACACTATCCTCACCATTATCATCGTCATCACCACCATCATCACATCATCCTCACCATTATCATCGTCATCACCACCACATCATCCTCCCCATTATCATCATCATCACTAGCACATCATCCTCACCATCATCGTCATCACCACCATCTCCATCACCACCACATCATCCTCACCATCATCATCATCATCACCATCATCATCACCAGCACATCATCCTCACCATCATCACCATCATCATCATCACCACCGCACCATTATCATCGTCATCACCACCATCTTCATCACCACCACATCATCCTCACCATCATCATCATCATCACCATCATCATCCTCACCAGCACATCATCCTCACCATCATAATCACCATCATCATCATCACCACCACATCAACCTCACCATTATCATCGTCATCACCACCATCATCATCACCACTGCATCATCCTCACCATTATCATCATCCTCAGCATTGTCATCATCATCACCATCATCATCTTCCTTCACCTTCTCCTCTTCCTCACCAATATCACTGACATCACCATCACCATTATCATCACTATCATTATTGCCTGTATACAGGTTGCTATCATTTATTTAGGGCCTTTCCACTGGCTCTGCATGGAATACTCTGTCCCCAAATGTCACCTCCTCAGAGAATCCCAATCACTCAAACTAAAGGAGGACCTTCTGACACTCTATTCCTAAACACCCCGCTTTATTCCTTACAGTATTTATGACTATCTGCAATTATCTTTTTAATGGGAGATCTAATACATTTACTTGTTTACTTATTTATTGTTTGTATTGCCTCTTTCAAGAAAAATTTCTATGAGATCAGACACATTGCCTAAAGATTACAGCAATGCCTTATTTATAGTAACAGTGAATGAAAAGGTAAACTGTAAACTCCTCTACAGTTATTGTTATTATTGGGAGGAGATGTGCGACCTCAGTACAACCAGTTTAAAGAAAGAAATAGTTTGTAACACAAAGAGAACGCACTTGATTTAGACATTGTGTTTTTGAAGCATGTTTCGTATATATTTATTTCTGAGAAAACTTTCAACACTTAAGAGTTATGGAGTAGAAGACACGTACTGGTCAACTCATCAGATCTAGATTGAAATAATCAAGCAGAGTCAATTACCTGTGACCCAAGACAGAAGATCATTAATGTGGTCAGAGGCAAGGTAGAATCTCCAGAAGGATAAGCGTGCTGCTGCCATTCGCCCTCCGACACCCACTCCCACAAACTGGGACGATCATCCTAGAAGTACCCTGGACCAGTAGCAAAGGCATCATCCTTCAACAGATGACAGAAACTTACCTGACATAGAGATCAAACATTCTGGCCAGGAAAGGTTAATCTCCTAGCTTCCTTTGACTCTCATTTATAGTTTTCATAATACCTCACAAGGTAAACCCTAATCTAATTAAGCCTTTTACCTTAAATTCTTAAAATTCTTAACATAGTAAATTCAGTGCAGAATTCTTTCCAGTCTGAGCACCTGAAGGTGGCTTTCCTTTAACATACTCCTAAATATATTGGCTCATAAAAAGTCAGGTTTTTCGCTTCTTGCTGCTTTATTGAGGATGGTTACTCCAGAGTAGCACTGCGTTTGTTTTTTCATGATCAAACATGTTTTAAAGCAATATAATTAATTTGTGTTTCATATAAATCATAGTCAACTGACAGACATATTCTTAGGAAAAACAATGTTATACATTGGTTCATGAGAATTAAAAAAACACATTTCCTAGGCATTTTACAAAGAAGTTTTAGTGTAAAATAAAGTACAAAAAACCTGTAATGCTAACAAGTAAACCATATAGGAAATGAATTCCTTGAAGCAATAGTAATTTAAAATGCAAATTTATAAAAATTCTCTTAAAATTTATACCACATATAATTTATATTTAATGTAGGATATTTGATATGACGAAGGATGGGGCTTCTCTACATAGTAACTCCTAGTGCTACGTGGATCTTAAGATGAGAATCGAGAGGTTATATATGAAAATGAGCTATAAAGGACAAATTGGGAATCGGTAAAGAAAGAATAGCGGCTTTTTCTTACTTTCTTTAATGTTTGCTTTTAAAATGAGAACTATTTAAGCACCTCTTATAATTTTAAATTTAGGCTTCTTTAAAAGAAATCAAGGTGATACATGCATGCGATTGAGAGATTCAGGTAATTTCCTGCTCCCAAACCAACTGCTTTCAAGTCTGATAAAAAATAATCTAAATAAGATGCTCCTTTGCTGCTTCTTGGCTTTTCAGACGTTATCTATTGACTTTCTCTTACTAGGATGAGGAAGTAGCTCCCTTTCTCCTCATTTCCCTGCACTCTCACCACACACACACACACACACACACACACACACACACACACATTTTCTGTGCCCCAGCTCTCCCTCTGCCAACAGAGTTGGGACACATTTGGTAGGATCCGTGTTTAGAGAGCCTATTCCACCCACACTGTCCCATCCTCTGGAGGGAGCCTACGAGCTGACAGGAGCTCCGTGGGCTGGTGGGCCTGTCCGTGGGCACTGCTCCCCTATCCGTCACCTCTATGGAGTCGAATTTTCCTTCCCAGGCTATGGAAATTCCCCAGGGAAGGCGTCCGCAGTGTTGGGATGGGGGGTGCAGTCCTCTTGGAAATGGTTTTGGATGTGCTAACCGCCTTCCCTGCCTGTTCTCAGCACAGTATCCACCCACCCCCGTCCCCCGTGGCGCTGGCACCATGGTCTGCATCTCTCCAGTGTCTGTCAGGCTGGGGGAGGGTTAGCTACCCGACGTGTGGAGTTGGGGGTGTCTCTGGGGTCTAAGGACCTCTTTAACAAACTTACAAGAAGCCTTTTGTTTTAGCCCCTCCCTTCCTCTTCCAGGAGACCTTTCCTCGGCAACATAGTATAATCACCCTACTGCTGGTTCAGGATTTCACTCTCTGTGTTCTGTTCAGTCATTTCCCACTTGCCCTATATGCTTTCCAGCCGTGTTGTGTTCATTCTTTTATTTCCTGTGTCCTAGTGAGTCAGGACCTTTTAAAAACCTCTTTACACTCATTTTATTGGGATTTCAGAAAGGGATCAGAGGCAAATGCACATATTCAATCCACCGTCTTTATCCAAACATCCTGAAGTTTGATTCTTCACAAAGGTGATTTAAACAGCATTTAAGAAAAACATAGGTTTTTATATGAGATATTACAGTAGGAGGGTATTAGCACAGTATATTAGCCAACATGATGCAGACTGTGGGGAACAAACTGATGGAATAAAATAGTCAACTTTTGCTTTAATAAAAGATGAGTTCTATTATTTAAAAAATGTCATTTGTCTATAGGAATCACCTCTCTAAGCCCAAACTGTAATATCTAATTAAAACTGGGCCATGGGAACTATATTCAATATCTTGTAATGGAAAAGAGTCTGAAAAAGAATAGATATATGTATGTATAACTGAATCACTTTGCTGTATACCTGAAAATAATACGACATTGTAAATTAACTATACTTCAATATAAAAAAAAGTGGGCCAAATATAAATTGGGGCAGCTACTATGGAGAACAGTATGGAAGTTCCTTAAAAAACTAAAAATAGAACTACCATATGATCCAGTAATCCCACTCCTGGGCATATATCTGGAGAAAACCATACTTCGAAAAGATACATGCACCCCTATGTTCATAGCAGCACTATATACAGTAGGCAAGACATGGAAACAACCTAAATGTCCATTGACAGATGAATGGATAAAGAAGATGTGGTACATATATATACAATGGAATACTACTCAGCCATAAAAAAGAATAAAATAATGCCATTTGCAGCAACATGGATGGACCTAGAGATGATCATACTAAGTGAAGTAAGTCAGACAGAGAAAGACAAATATCACATGATATCGCTTATATGTGGAATCTAAAAAAGTGATACAAATGAACTTATTTACAAAACAGAAACAGACTCACAGACATAGAAAACAAACTTATGGTTACCAAAGGGGAAAGGCAGGGGAGGGATAAATTAGGAGTTTGGGATTAACATATACATGCTACTATATATAAAATAGATAAACAGCAAGGACCTACTGCACAGCACAGGGAACTATACTCAATATTTTGTAATAACCTATATGGGAAAAGAATCTGAAAAAGTATATGTATATAAGTATGACTGAATCACTTTGCTGTACACCTGAAACTAACACAACATTGTAAATCAATTATACTTCAATAAAAATAAAGAATATTAGGCATGACATAGTTTGTCTATTTCTGTATAAGGACCAGGTGTATGTCTGACTGTATGAAAAGTACAGATCAATTCTGCCACAATAATAGTAAACTGCAGTCAATGATCACGCAGTTAACTACAGAGAGAAAAAGATAGCAAACAAATGTAGAGCTTCATGACTCTATTACTTAAGCAGGTATGACTAAACAGTGATTACAACTGGATTAACAAGAGCATTGCTTGCCGAGTATCTTTTCTAATGTATTAAGACACAGGACAGCCTGAGACGGCAGATTTAATTTCAACAAGTAAACCAGTGGTTTACTTTATTGTCTGCAATCACTTCCACAGCTGATATGAACGTTTGTTAAGTTACAAACGAACAGAAGCCAAAAGTGTGCGGCAGAAATTAACTTATGAAAGCAATTAATGTAAGCAACATATGCATGAACATTCTCATGTGGTAGTGCATATGGTTAATTACAGTTTAACATAAATTAGGTCTACTTAACCTTATTTCAAGGACCATTGGCACAGTTTTTTTTTGGTAAAATGCCCGTATATCTTAACTAAGGTGATTAACTGCATTTTAGTAATGACCTCCAAAAATTAGCCAAAGCCTCATGGTTCATTCCTTAGTTAGCAGCAAACATGGCTCAAATGCTCTGTTTGTTTTCAAGATGATTCCAAAAGCCAAGACTGGATAAAATACATAAAAGCCAAATCAAGGGATCAGTCTTTCTGGAAATAACTGATATATTTTCTATTTAAAGAAAAACTTCCCTTTGTAAATTGTAAGGGTATAAAATATACCATTATTGCTTCTCCCAGATGAACTTGAATTGCTTTAAGTACATTGTTTGATGTCTCTTTCTCTTTATTTACTTTATATGACTCCACCAATAAATTAATACTTAATGTGGCAAAGATGTGGTATGCTACTATACGTAAAGAACTCTGTCAACTCTGTGATACGTAGGTACGTATTTCTTTTATCGTGTACACCTTTTTGCAAAGATGATTTAAGACAGCTTATAAAAATGGCCACACTTTCAAACGAGTTCAGTGCAGAATAAGAAAATCAGATGCAAGCACAGGAGAACAGTACAAATGTTCACCAGCTGCTACGACCATGCATCAAATTTTACACTAAACTTCTTGACATTCAGGGAACCCCCCCCCACCCACAAAAACAAAGACAAAAAAGTTGATTACATACATTTCATCTAAAAAAAAGAATCAGATGTGGTTCTTGCCCTTGGTATTTCCTGTCACAAGGCTGTGTCTAATATGCATATCTACCAAATGTTTTCTTCATGTCATTTCTCAACAATTTTGTCAATGTTCATACTTTGTCAAAAATTATATTTAACAAATGGTGCACACTTTGAATTATCCTAGATGAAATGATGCTTGGATTTTGCATATTCTTTCTTTCTTTTTTTTTTTTGTGGTACGCGGGCCTCTCACTGGTGTGGCCTTTCCCATCGCGGAGCACAGGCTCCGGACGCGCAGGCTCAGCGGCCATGGCTCACGGGCCCAGCCGCTCCGCGGCATGCGGGATCTTCGCGGACCGGGGCACGAACCCGTGTCCCCTGCATCGGCAGGCGGACTCTCAACCACTGCGCCACCAGGGAAGTCCGGATTTTGCATATTCTTATCCTGAGCCATTTTCCTATGTCCTATTAAATGTCTGTTTTAATCTAATGGATCCTATATACATTCAGCACCACCCAGGGTTTGTAAATGGACAGCTTTGCAGTTTAAAATCTCATGAAACACATGGAGTTGGTTTCGTAACTCCAAAAGATAAGTTTCTTAACTCGTATACTCCAGATTTTAATAAACAAGACACTCTGCCAGAGATTTCCTCACACCCAGACAAATGAGAGTGCCTTTCCTGGCGGTGACTTTCTGTGCAGGTGGGCGGCTTGAGAGGGTGGGCCGTTCACGCTGTGCCTTCGGTCTTCTCCCACTGAATATTTATGTTCTCTTTCCTTTGATTAACTGACACAAGCTTCTATCCCGCCTCTCTGCATTCACATCAATGTGGCATTCGATCAACCATCATCCTCAGCTACATCCTATACACACAGAAGGGACCTCAGTTTCAGCATCACATTCTACACTTCAAACTTCTCAGGTCATTGGGAGGAGAAAGGACTTGTTTATTGCTTTACAACTACTTAAACAGCCGCAGTTATGAGTCAGCATTTATGAAATTAGGGTTTTAAAATATCACTTCTGGGCTTTCCTGGTGGCGCAGTGGTTGAGAGTCCGCCTGCCGATGCAGGGGACACGGGTTCGTGCCCCGGTCCGGGAAGATCCCACATGCCGCGGAGCGGCTGGGCCCGTGAGCCATGGCCGCTGAGCCTGCGGATCCGGAGCCTGTGCTCCGCAACGGGAGAGGCCACAGCAGTGAGAGGCCCGCGTAACGCAAAAAAAAAAAAAAAAAAAAAAAAAAACCACTTCCGTAACTGATGAATTATGTAATCATAACGGCCCTCCTAAACTCACATACACGTGACCCTCCTATAGTCCCATACGCAGGACTGAGAATCGGGAGCTCACCTTAGGATGCTCTGTGAGCCTCTGAATGCAGCAATCAAGTCTCACTTATCTCCAGAACTGAGTGAAAGTGCCTGGCACAGCATGTTCAGTAAATGTTGGTTGATTGAGTAAGAAATTAATAAACGAAAAATCAAAACCTTATTGGAACCTGCCGAGTAGGGAACTTTGTTGGGGGTATTACCAGTTCATCCTAATGTCTAATTTCCACGGCAATTAGACTAAATTTCTTCGCTGATACACGTGTAGACAGACATTAGGGTTTACTCTCTATCTCTATTCTATGTCTATCTAGGAATTTCTTTTTTCTACATTAAGGCTTATTTGAAAATAAAATGAAGGTTTCTCATGCTACCACAGATCTAAAACATATCAGGCCTTCGGTTTATTGTCTCTGATATTAAAATTAATTTAAGTGAAGTTTCTTCAAAATTTTATAGAACGAGGTGGTTAAAGGAGAACAGAAAATTACTGAATGCTAAGATTCTTCCTATGGAGAGAAGATATGAATATAAATGTAACCCACAGAGCAGTTATAAGCATACTCTGTGGAATCGCCAAGGTTTCTCCGAGTTTTTTTGGCATGGGTTCTTTCAACTGTATATAGTTCTCATAACATTGAATGTTTGGGCACATTTTAGATCATCTTCTTCCCTAAATTCAGTGAGACAGCCAATAAAATATTTGCCCAAGCAAACTGCCTAAAAGCACGGATGTATTTCCGATTTAGCCGGTTAAATGAGAATATCTCAAACCAAGAATTTTGCAATCTTTTGTGTATCTAAGGACTTGATGCATGTTAGAAAGATTGACATGAAAGCTTTAGTTTCTTCTCAGGTAACCTTACCTACCTGCATTTTTCCTCAATTATACTGAGATACCACTGACATAAAACATTGCATTAGTTTAAGGTATACAACATAATGATGTGATATACATATATATTGCAAAATGATCCCCACAGTAAGTTTAGTTAACATCCATCACCTCACATCATAACAATTTTTTTTCTTATTATGAGAACTTTTAAGATCTACTCTCTTAGCACCTTTCAAATATACATTTAATAGAAAGAATTTTGTGGCTTAAAGAGTTCTAAGCAGTATACATTTTTTACCATGTAATTTTTGTATTCTTCCTCCTTTTCATGTATTTATTCCCTGAACTAAAATTTTCAAGGTTATATTTTTCTTCCTTTGGTGCTTTGAAGTTCTCAGGTACAGGAATGGGAACGAAGGTTTGTTGAACAACTGTTATGATCAGGAACAGTGCCTAGAGATCTGTGAGTCCAGAATTAACCAGTGCAAAAATAGGTGGAAAAACACACCTGCATTGGTCACCTATAAATGACTGTAAATTAATATCAATATGTTTAATTAAAATAAGACAAATTCACCAGGTTCCAGTTCAAGATGGCAGGTAGGGAGATCCTGAACTCATGATGGACGTGCTGAAACCTATACCTACTTCTCTTCTCATGGACGTGCTGAAACCTATACCTACACACGGAACGGTTTCCTCCTTAAAAAAACTAACTTCTGGTTGAGTGACGACTACACACGGGGCGATAGACAAGAAAACCACATCGGCTGTAGGAGAGACTGGGGCACAGTTTTGCCGTAAACCACACCTCTGGCTTGGGGACCGGAGCTTCTCCCTGGGGGGTGAGGCGTTGGAGCCCCAGATCGGGCATCTTGGCTTTTAAGACCTGCGCCTGAGAGATGAGCCCCCAAAACATCTAACTCTGAAAGTCTACGAGGCTTCGCTCCTGAGACCCACGAGACAAATGATTTGAAAAACAGCTTTGAAAGGGCTTGTGTGCTTGGACTCAGCGGCCCCAGGGCCCAGCTCAAAGGTGATCACGCCTGGGCTCAGAGTGAAGGAGGCTCAGCTGCTGATAGTTAAAAAGGCCCGGGGCCGGCACCTGACCCAGCACACACGCAAGAGCCTGCCGGCCGCTCTCCGGGATGGAGACAGGAGGGCGCCAGCCCCCTGCTGTCCCTTCGCTGTGCTCCCGAGACAGCGTCCACATGCCTGGTGCCCTGATGGTTGTGGCCACCACCCAGGGGACACCTCTCGACTGTCTGGCCCTGCGGGCCAGGGGATCTTGCCTTCCTGCTCCCGTGGGACTCTCATAGTTGGTGGCTCCCGGAAAGGCGTGCATACTCCTCTCTGGTGCCCTGAGTTCTGCGGCTGCTGCCAGGAGACACCTCTACACTGCCTGGCCCTGGCAGCCAGCAGGGTCCCGCAGGACCGCAAGCAATGGCAAGGTTTCTTAAATGGCTATCGCCCCCAGAGCACAGCAGGAGGAAACAGGCGCAGGAGCTTGGTCTTCCAGTCACGGAGGCCTATTTGTTAATCGTCGTGCCTGTGGCCTGAGGGGCAGGCTTCTAATTAAACCCCATCTGGGGCTGACCGTAGTCCCTTCCTGAGACATCAGAAGGTGGGTGCTACCTTCACCCTGTCCCTCTGCTGGGCCCCAGTGTCTCCTGGGGGGAAGCTTTACCGGTATCTCGGGCCCTGGTTTTTACATATGGTGCCCCAGTTTTTGTGGCTGCACCCATGGGATGCCCTTTGGTCGCCCAGCTTTAGTGGCTGGGGTGCTTGCATTTCCTGGTCCCACGGAACTGTGGCCATCAGAGATGTTTCTCGACAGGTTCCCCATTCCCCCACCCCCCAGCAGGCCACTGCACAGACAGCAGACAGAGCCCCCGCCCCCCACCAGTGTTTTTGTGAAGGAGGCCTCTTTGGCATCCTGGTGCCTGAGGGGCAGGCTTCAGGTTTGGTGCACATCTGGTGGCTGACAGAGTGGATCTCAGGAAGGCAGGCTGTGCATGCTACCTGGCCGCCCTCCCTCTGCCTTGCTTCAGACTGCTGGTATCTATCAGAAGAGAGCTTACGCACCCCTCTGGAGCCCCAGGTTTTTGCAATTGCCAGCCAGGGACACCTGCATATCCCCTGGCTCTGGTGGCCTTGCAGTCCCACAGGACTGTATATATGTGCACACTTTAAAAAGTTGCTGCCTGAGGGTCTGACTTCCAATCAGCCTGAATCTAGGTGCTGAGATCCTCTCCTTAGGGACCTGACAGGTCTTGCTACACCCTCAACCACTGTGAACGATTGAGAATGTAATAGGCTCTTGGAAAATCACAGAGGTTTGAGAGAAAACAAACAGCTGAGGCAGGATTGAGTGACAAGGTTCATCTCCTACACGAGGCCACTGCTGCAAGACTGGAAGAGGTGGCTGTCTCAACTACTGTATGGAAACCAACACAAAGGCCCAAGTACAATGAAGAAACAGAGAAATATGTTCCCAATGAAAGAATAATATAAAACCTCAAGAGAATACTTTAATGAAAGTGATAGGTAATTTACCTAAAAAAGAATTCAAGGTAATGGTCAGAAAGATGCTCACCAATCTGGGGAGAAGAATGGATGAACTTCAACAAAGAGATGGAAAATATATGTAAGTACCAAATGGAAGTCCCAGAGCTAAAGAATACAATAATTGAACTGAAAAATACACCAGAAAGATTTAACAGCAGACCAGATGCAGCAGAGGAAAGGATCAGTCAACTAGAAGACAAGGCAGTGGAACTCATTCAATCAGAGCAGCAGAAAGAAAAAAGAATGAAAAAACGTGAAGTTAGATTCAGAGAATTATGGTGCAGCAGCAAATGGACATTCATATCATGGGGCTCCCAGATGAACAGAGGGAGAAAGGAACAGAAATTTTATGTGAGGAAGGAATGCTGAAAACTTCCTTAACCTGGGGAAGGAAACAGACAACCAGATACAGGAAGTCCAGAAAGTTGTTGATAATATGAACCCAAAGAGACCCAGAGCAAGACACATTGCAATCAAAAATTCAAAAGTTAAAGACAAGGAGGGACTATTAAAAGCAGCAAGAGAAAAAGCAACTCCTTATGTACAAAGGAACCCCCATAAGACTACCAGCGGCTTTTCAGCAGAAACTTTGCAGTCCAGAAGAGAGGCATGATATATTCAAAGTGTTGAAAGAAAAAAAAATCAAAACCTTCCAACCAAGAATACTCTACCCAGCAAAGTTATCATTCAGAATTGAAGGAGAGATAGTTTTCCAGACAAGCAAAACTAAAGGAGTTCACTGCCAGTGAATTAGCCTTACAAGAAATATTAAAGGGACTTTTTTTAGCTGAAAGGCAAGGGTGCTAATTAGGAACAAGAAAACACTGGAAAGGTAAATATACAGTAATAAAGTAGTGGATTAGTCACTTAAAAGCTAGTATGAATGTTAATAGACAAAAGTAATAAAAATAACTAGGGTTATAATAATTAGTTATGGGATATATATGAAACAAAAAGATGTAAAATGTGACATTAAAAACATAAGATGTGCTGGAAGGAGTAAAAGGTTGAACTTTAGAGTAATAAATTGATAAATGCAGTGCAATCCTACATAGAAAATTCAATTAAGGAAAGCAATAATGTATGCAATATTAATGACAGGTACAGGGCATGGCTGGGTTGGTAATCACAATATTTGCACCATGATCTTTAAATATTTTCTTTGCTAATAGGTACAAACTAACCAGATTCTCCTCCCTCCCTCCCAAGTCATTTTATCACTTCTCTAGACTGAAATGATCATATTTTTTGAGACACTGAATTTATTTGAAATGCTTACTGAGTTAGTCTCATTGTCAGCTACATTGGGCTAAAAGTCTTTGTTTGTGGAAACCTCTAAGCTCACCGGGGTCAAAGGAGGACACATGGAAAAACAAGTCATTATAAAATAAGAGATCACTCGCTTCTCTGATTTGTAGCATAAACAAATTAAACGTTTTCCAGAGTGAGATATGAACAAATCGTATTTTCTGAAACAAATTTAAGCTTGTCATAGTTGACATATCTGAGGATCTCAGTGGGACTGAATCCAGGTATATCTGACACATTAAAACTACAGAATTCTGGGTTGTAAAAGGTTTAGCATTTCTAGGTGGCTAATGAAGAACCACTAAGTACTACTGAAACTACTACAAAATGTCCTGCTGTGAGACCAAGGTTAGCCAGTTTTGTAGATTTTAATTCCTTGTGTCAGTGTTTTCTGAGGCTTAGATTTTTATTTTTTAAACGAAACCTCGGAGGCTTGACTCTATCTTAACGTTTACCAAGTAGTAAAAATGATCTGTTGAACTTAAAAGATAAGAAGTGGCTAGGGTCACGGAAACTTGTTGGAGCACATCATTTGTCCCTAAATATTTTCAATAAAAATATTTCCCTTAAAGATGCTATATGAAGAGGATTTTGAATTTGCACAATGAGAAGTGTCCCCCAACCCTTTCCAAAGAATTGAATGGAAAATTCTAAGGACCCTTAGGGCTGTTAGCAGCTTATATATTTCTCATTGTCTTTTAATATAATTTGGGGCTTAGGCAGTCCTTAGATACCATTGCTTACATAACTACCTACATGACCAGAAGTAATCATTGTAGTTAAAAATATACTGACTTCCAAAAACCAGGATACGATGCCAAAGAGGAAGGAGAGAAAGGGAAGAAATCATGCCTCAGCAGACACTGTGGACAGATGTTTCCCATAAACAATGTAAGCATGTTAGTTTTTAATTCAGTGTCGCTTTTCACGAGCTGATAATTTCTTGCAGCAGTAATATTAATTAATCTTTTTCTATCCAGTTCTGGGTCCCAAACCAATACAATTCTGTGGGGCAGAGCGGTTTATCATCCTCCCCCGCAGTTAATGGAATGAATGAAGGTGGATTCCCGAAGGCAAAACAGTGAGCAAGGAGACACTCCGTCTGCGCTCCATCTGTGCATTCTCTCCTGCCTGAAGGGAACCCTGCAGGACCGCTCCTGGGTCCACCACGTGGCCGAGATGCAGCCTCTTTTGGCTTCCTGCCGTTTCTCTTGCCTTTCCATGTCTCTTTTCACCATGAGAGATGGCGTAATCTTTATCCAACATCCAGGGAACCGCATATCTAAGCATCAAACTGTCAAATCCATAGCTGGCTTCTCACTACATTTCATATAAAATGTAAAGTCTCTGCCTCGGCTCACAAGGCTCTGTGTGGTCCACGGCTGTCACCTGCAGCAGAGTCTTGCCTTCGTCTGCAAGGCTCAGGCTGGAGCTTCCCCCATGGGTTCCTTGAACTACTGAGCAAGCTCCTCCCTCCCACAAACTGCTCTCTGCCCAGAATCCTCCTTCACCCCTGCCTGGATGATGCCGCCTTCAGATTTCAACAAGGCCACCTGTTTTTTTCTCCCTGTTGTCGTTCCCATTTATTTTCCTCCAAAGTCCATATTGTGAGCTCTAATTATATATCTATTGGGTATTTGTTTTTTGTTCTATACCCTAGTGTCATATAAACTCCATGAGGCCAAGCACCAAGGCTGTTTTGGCTGGAACATGCCGGAAGAGCAACTGGCACACAGTAGGTGCTCAATTAAAAAAATGGTTGGGTGCATAAGGGGATGATTATTTATTTGTTGGATGATTATTCTGATGGATGTTGGTCTCTTAGGAATGTAATTGCAGTATACAAAAGAACTATCTGTGTTATAAAGCATTTAATTAATTTATTCAGATACGAGACAGCTGTTTCGAGTGATTTTTTTTTTTTTTTTTGCGGTACGCGGGCCTCTCACTTTTGTGGCCTCTCCCGTTGCGGAGCACAGGCTCCGGACGCGCAGGCTCAGTGGCCATGGCTCACGGGCCCAGCCGCTCTGCGGCATGTGGGATCTTCCCGGACCAGGGCACGAACCCGCGTCCCCTGCATCGGCAGGCGGACTCTCAACCACTGCACCATCAGAGAAGCCCTCGAGTGATTTTTGTAAACATCTTTACTGAGTTGACAGACTTGGACTGAAAGATCTCCATTTGGGAAGATCTCATGGAGATGTCCAAAGCTCCACATATGTTGATAGTTTGCCACTTTTCCCTTCTCACCTTTTCCCAGGAAGCTACATGACCTCCTTATCCATGATGTGGGGCATACTTATGTAGACACTTTTCTGGAAAAAAAATCATTAAAATTACTCCCTTTATTAAGAGTTGCTAATGCTTCACTAAAAGATAATTTTCAATGGTAGTTTCATCCATTTCTGCTTCATACTATCAAATGAAAATACACACTTCCATGGTTTATAAAATGGGTTCAGAGGATCATTCCCCAAAACGATACATTATGAGAATAAATGAACAGTAAAAGCACCCTCTCTTCCTTTTTCATGTACTTGAGGGAAGAAGAAGAATTAAAAGAAGAAAGTGAGGGACTTTCCTCAGGGACACTCCCCACTTCTCTCCTTACCGCCCCTCGCCTATATGACCAGCCGTCCCGGTTTTAGCTGGAAATTCCACATCCCAGGACACCCTTCAGTTGCAGGCAAACTGGGATAGCAGTTGCTCACCCTACAAGGGAGGTCAGCGGGGTGACGGTGTGTGTGGGGTGGAGGCGGGGAGGCACCTGTCCCCTGAGGAAGGCTTTGAGCTTGAAGAGTCGATTTCCAAAGAACCCACCGAGCTCATCACGGAGCTGGCGAGGTGCTGTGGGTGGCGATCAGACCGGGGTCAGGGGGTCTGGAAGGACAGGATGATACCCATAACCAAGGTGGGGATGGGGACTGATGGGGTTGAGGACATGCTACCCCAGAGTATGGCACCTGGTATACTGAAGAGTTTAAGCTGAAGGAGTTTGAGAGAACAGCAGAAGCAGGAAGGCCATTCCAACTTCTTCCCTAAAACAGGTCATAAAGCCCTCCTGTGGGAGGTGTCCTCTTTGTACCAGGAGGAGAGTATTCCTCCTCTCCTCTCCTTTACCCCTGAGGACAAAGGGACCAAGAAGAGTCCAAACCAATAGCCGTTCACTGAGATGACCTTGTACCTCTTAGCCTGTCACTGTCCTCCACGACTGTCCTCTCCTTATCAACCCCAGCAGGACAAGACACATGAATAACTGCTTCCTGGAGTCTTCATTTCCTTATGAAGGGTCCTGGGTCCTGTAAAATTTATATTAAAGAAATTTGCATGCTTTTGTCCTGTTAATCAGTCTTTGTCAGTTTCTTTTTCGGACCCAGCTGGGGACTCTAAGAGGACTGATGAAAACTTTTCTCTCCCCTACAGGACTCACCCCAAAAGACAATTTATCTCACTTGGAAGACCTCACTAAAAGCTTTGACTTTTATATAATTACTGGCTCCACATTTCCAGTATTAACTGCTGCTCAGAAACAATTGCTAATTCTGCTTTATGGTTTCAAAAAAACCTGTCATGAATTCATATCTCAGCTACATCGGAAGTTGTTTTGAAAATGATTGGTAAGTCTCAGAAGAGCATGATACGGCACGTAATAATTAGAAGATGAGCTACAAGAAAAAGAAAAAGCCAAACTTCTTTAGAAAAAGGCATGAAAATAGAAAACAGTATAAATATTTCCCAAGTTGAATGTTATTGATGTTACCTGTGAAGTATTAAAAATTTACTAATTTAGTAAACTGAGATTGAATTATTTTAATATCTTTTTCCAAACTCATCTTGACCTGAAAAGGAAACCGTTGTGTTCAAAATCATCCCCAAAGGCGAAAACTGTGTTTCCAGGTCTCTTTTATTTGAAGATCATATAAAGAAGTAGAATAGTAAATACTAGGTAACTAAAGCACACGTAGAAAATGGTGCTCTTCTGTTAAGTAACCTACTAGCGTTGACAGCATTTGCTATATGCTTAGAATACTTAGGAAGTTTATACATAAAATAAGGCCACCAAAATAAAGTCAGTCGTAGTACAGAATTGGGGTTGGCACCTCTGATATCTTCCGAGTGAATTACTAAACCATTGCCACTGTTTTGTAAGCTGTAAGTAGTTGGATTTTTCTGGCATTTTTCCCTGCAAACTCTCCCCAACCTAGCCCCTTTTGGAGGAACATCCTCTGACAGTATCAAGAATTTCAAGCTGAGGAGCCATATGTCTTAAACTTTTCTTTACATCCTTAACTGACATACACGTATAAGGGTCACAAAGCCAACTTAGGCTCAGTGAGTCAATGAGTTCTGAATCATTGATTCCCAGTTCTGATTTGCTCCACCGGGAAACTGTCAATGAGGATGTTCAATTCAAGGCTCCCTAGGATGAAAGATAAGCTAACAGATTTTGAGTATTAGTAATAAGTACTTACTAAGTACTTATTAAGAATTTAACGTGGTTTAGCTCAAGTAATTCTCAGTACAACCCAGTGAAAGAGTCTCTTATGTTTCCCATTTTGCAGACGAAGAAACGGAAGCGCGAAGAGATTCTCGTGATCCAGTGAGGTTGTGTGTTCAGCAAGAAGCGGAGCCAGGGGGGCTTCCCTGGTGGCGCAGTGGTTGAGAGTCCGCCTGCCGATGCGGCGGACACGGGTTCGTGCCCCGGTCCGGGAGGATCCCACATGCCGCAGAGCGACTGGGCCCGTGAGCCATGGCCGCTGAGCCTGTGCATCCGGAGCCTGTGCTCCGCGACGGGAGAGGCCACAGCAGTGAGGAGCCCGCGTACCGCAAAAAAAAAAAAAACAAAAAAAGAAGCGGAACCAGGACTCAAACCCTGACCCCAGCTGCACTGTCCTGCTCTTTACCACTCACTGCACACCCGGACCTCTAGAAACGCCCCAGCCCCCTATTTCCGGCACGTCCTCCACACCTAACGTGCTTTCGACCCCAATCACACCACTTTCTAAACGTGCTCCATACGCGTCTTGGCTCCTACGTTTGACCGCTGGTTAAAGGAGATGCTTGATCCAAATTTTCGTGTGTAGCAAAACCACTACGTTTAAAAAAATCAGACTAAATGTAAACATAGAAAGGATTGGCTAAGATTCAGTAAGAAAAGTATTTCTAGAAGACAGACTGGAATTGGGTAAGGGATTGGAGCCATTAACATTATTCTGAGCAAAAATGTAGAAAGTAGAAAAAGGAAAGGGCATCTGGGGGGCTGTTTCTTCGCTGAAACGAACGTCAGGGAAATGTTAAAGGTTAGGTTTCTGGATTCTGAAATAACACCCGAGGGGCAGAAAAGTCATCAGGAAGCAGCTCTCTTGGCCACCGAATCAGCAACGGAACGAGTGAGGGAGCGTGGTGGTGTAAACTACCTGCACAAATCACAGCTGGTCTGAGGTGTGGGGTGTCACACCCGTTATACTTAAAGGGATCTGACTTTCTTTTGATTAATCAATGGATAAGGGAGACATGGGTCACGACACAGGCAGACAGGATGGTGATGACTGGTCCCCATGCACTGGACCCAAGCTGAGTGCTGGAAATGACCAGTGAGCACACCCATCCTGGGCATGGAAATTCCAACACAAGCTACAGGGCGGATCTGCCACCACGGGCAGGTCTCTTTTAATACCGGCTGACGCTTCTTATGAAAAACCAGCCTACCCAGAACAGTTTGACAAATTCTAGGCACCTAACTGCCTGAAGTTATTAGTTCACTTTCTGATTTTTTTTTTTTTTCCCCAGAGAGGGAGCTCAGCAGAGTAACTAAAAGACCGAGTCAGATGCCTGGGCTGGATTCCTGGTTCCATCATTTACTAGCTGCTTGGTTTTGGGAACTTCTTCTCTGGTTCCCTGTTTCCTCACCTGTAAAATGGGAAGAATAAAGATATCTACCTCACAGGTTTGCTATGAAAATAAAATGAGCAAGTGACCAAAAAGCATTTGGAAAAACATCAGACATATAGAGTTATTAGCACGACCACTCAACACATGCTAGCTGTTATTGTGATGAAGATTTACGTCGGTACCGTTGGAAACTAAGCACAACAATGGGTTGTAAGAGCTATGTTTTGGGGTTCCTGTGTCACCCATAACCTCTCTCTTTAAGAGCTGTCTTGGCCCTTAGAGCCTGCAGAAGGGGCAGGTTGAGGTGACCCTATAAATATTCTGTGCCTGCCCTCTCTTCCCCGGGCTGTGAGGTCACTAGACCAGGGGCAAACACCCGATCCAGGGCCAACTATTCCATTGGGTGACTGTGGATACTCAAGTCATTTGGGAAAAGGTCTTATAGAATTAGGGCCGACATCAGGCCAAAGTCTCGTGCCAACTGAAGTTGTAGGAATGGAAACAGTGAGGAAGCAGAAGCCTGTCCATGGAGAGGAAGATGGAGTAGCCATCTTGACAAATCGCGGGGAGGGAGAATACGGGGGAAGGAAGGGAAGCCAAGACAAGAGACAAGCAGGGAAGAGGGGACTGCAGACCTTGAGGTGTTCCCAGACCCCAGCTCTGGGCTCCAGGAATTCTTTCTGGACCTCATGCATCTTTTCTTTTCAATGATTGCGGAGTGTCGACTTGAGCCTGTCAACGTGAGTTTTGTTCTTTCCCTGTAACCTACTACAATGCCCCGATGAATAGACAGGACCCCCAAGTTTTCCCTGGTAGCTATTTGGACCAGGTACTGTCCTGTATCCCCCTCTCATTGCCTTCATTTGTTTGGTTGGATGCTTGCGGAGAAGGGAATGCAGGGCAGCCAGCATCCGGTGTCCTCGGAAGCTCTGATCGGGAACTCGACAGATGGTCTTCTCCTCTTCTCTGTTGCTCTGACCGCCCCCCGCCAGTTCTCAAGCCTCTGGGAGGAATAGAATTTGCCTCTCCTCATAAAATGACCTCTGTCTCATGACTCTGAAACATATTCATAAAAATGGTTCATTTCATGTTCAGAGATTTTTGATCACAGGAACCATTAAAATAATAACAGAAATTGTCCTCTCTACTAGGGTCTGTCAGTCAAAGCCCATCCAAAATGCCTTTCAAGGATGAGCAGCTTCACAAAATACCGACAGATATTAGTGGAAAACAGCGGTCCCATCCTTAACTAGATTTGGCTTGGGTTTAAACAAAGCCAAGCAGGACCGAGAGATTTTAGGATGCTACCGTGCTCTAGGAATCTTTAAGACGTCATTTTTTCATGCATGATGGTGACACAAGGAACCCGGTTTGGAAAGTTGAATCTAGACCAATGGTGCTCAATCAGAGATCATTTTGTCCACCCACGTCTCCCACCCTCCCTGGGGACATCTGGCAATGCCTGGAGACATTTTTGGTTGTCACGACTTGGGGAGTGGGGACGTTATTATTGCATCGAGTGGGCAAAGGCCAGCGATGCTGCTCAACGTGCTACAAAGCGCAGGGCAGGCACCTACGACAAAGAATATCTGCCCCCAAACGTCAATAGCGCTGAGATGGAGAAATCCCGGTCTAGATCGGAGTAACTTGATCTGGTAGCATTAGCAGTGACTTGAGGGGTGGCCTCACCTGCCCACAGCCTTCCTTCCCTGGGAAGAACACCTTGTGAAAAGCTCTCCAGTCTCCCTGAAGTTGTACCAGAATAAGTTCTCTGCAGGTCCCCAATGTCCCCAGTTCAACAAAGAGCTTTCTCATGTCTCTCAGTCCTATTCTATTCACTCTTTTAAAAATATTTCAAATTTACAACGTAAGAGGGAAAGTAAGGGTGAAATCGGTATTGGCGGTTTTTTCCTGGCCTCATGCTTTCTCAACGTTTGCTCAGTCTAATTTATTTCTACAGCGTGCCCTGGGCGATAAGTGGCAGAGGCGTCGCTGGTGACCCCTGCCAGGAGATTTTGAGGACTGTCCCCTCCTCACCGTCTTCCTGGGCCCACTCTTGCCTCAGTGCCCTGGGCCCCTCTGGGGTCACCCTGCCTCTCTTCCCAGACGGGAACCCGTTCATGTGAGCGTGTAAGGGCACGAGCGTGTGACCGCTCCATGCCGGGGGCATCTGTTCCTGGTGCAGAGAGACGAGGGAATGAACATTCCAGCAAAAGCACTTGGCGTCTGTACTTCTGTGAAGGGTCTGCGGAGTGCCTCCCAAGTCTGTCCTGTAGGTGACTGGAGAACTTGAAACTTCTGACATTTTAGGGTGCCTTTCAGAGGTATCATTCATCATAAGGAAACGTCATCACCAAAGGCAGAAACAGCCCATCTGAGCGCCCTCGGGACACTCCCCCTGCGCCCTCTCTACCATGTCTCCCTGAGCACCGTGGAGGTCCCCAGTGTGTCCTGGGGGGGGGGGTGGCACCCTAAGAATCCTGAGATGCCTGGGAAAGGCATCCTCATGGGGCCAGTGTAACCCCTGCCCGTCTCTCCCGGCCCTTTGCAGGGAGATAGTTGCTTTCTCTGGCTGACCACTGGAGCTGGCCAGCTGTGTACAGAAAAGCTGTGTTCCCACAGCTCAGACGGCTCTTGAGGGGTATTAAGCATGAGATATTTCTCTCATTTTCTTCAAGCTTAAATGAAATAAAGCTCTCCAATCTGCTTCTTAATAGGCCATTGTTAATACAATTTTGTACTAAGGTCAATCTTTTCGGTAAATAAAAGCAAAATTATTCAATCAAATCTTGCAGAAGACTGTAGTCATGTAGGAAAACTTCTGATTTATGGAGCGGTAAGGTACTAAAGGGAAGACTCCACTTCCATCACAGAGGAACTGACCACAGGAACATGGTTTCCCTTTCAGACTGGAGAAGGCTGACAGCTAAGACCAACAGCTGGAGAACGAAAGCTGGACGCGGGCTCGTTCCTGTCCCCGAGCGCTAGGGAAGCAGTGGGTCCACAGAGCTGTCCTACGGAGGCGGAGGGGACCCTGTGCCTTGGCCCCCGAGTAGCCATCCCCTCCCCCAAATCATGCTGCAGCCCCTATCCTGTGTCCCCGCTGGCTCACTGAGGTCCCCCCTGGAAGGTCTAGCCCAGCGTGTGCTAATATCAGTTTCCTCTTAAGTATTTCCAGGCAGGCACAATATCTAGAAGTTATTGGGTTATAGCCGTATAATGCTCAGGGCGAAACCTGAATTGTGTTTGCTTTGTATTAGGAATTAATACCCATTACTAATCCTGTGTAAATAATAAAGTGGCTGGAAAAAAGACATAAAATGAGAAACTGCTACCATAGAGACGGCCAACTATTCTGTTCTGTCACTGTAGTCTTTGGAGTTGTGTGAAAGAGCTCAGGTTTAATAATTTAACATTAAAAAACAAATGACTTGCCTTCAAACAACTGATTCCATAGCTGTGTCTCAGTTCCCCAAGATTATCTCTCAGGGATAAAACCAAAGTCACTTAATAGCCACAGTCTAAGGAGTGGTTCAACTAGCTAATTTGTGTGTGGGGCTCTGTTTGCCTCAAATTTCTGTACCAGTTCAGGCTTAGGTGAGAACCCGGGTACTGACTATGATTTTTAGTAGTGTCTATGCATTTCATAGGTCTTACATTTCAAGCCAGATTCATGTCTATGTGTTAATAGCCAAGCAAGATCTTACATAAATAATTATACAAGGTTAGATAGGAAAGCAGAAGTACAATGAATGAATTCGTCATTTTTCTAATGGTTAGAGAACTTTTAAAGCACTTAAAATTTAGTCAGTGTGCCTGTGTGTGATTATGGGTGTGTGTGTTTGTTTGTTTGTGTGTGTGTGATTATGGGCGTGTGTGTGTGATTATGGGTGTGTGTGTGTGTGTTGTGTGTGTGTGTGGTTATGGGTGTGTGTGTGGTGTGTGTGTAGTATGTGTGTATTGTGTGTGTTGTGTGTGTGTGTGTTGTGTGTGTGTGTGTGTGATTATGGGTGTGTGTGAGATTATGTGTGTGTGTGTGTCTGTGTGTACCGGTGAAGCACGTCACACAGAAAAAGTTCTGCTGTTCATCTTCTTTACCCTTTCAATCTTCAAGCCCTTAGCACAGACACATACGTCTCTTATTTTAAAGAAATAAGGTTTTCTAAAAATTAAATACTTAAGATAGAATCTCCTATTTTCAGGGAGATTTAAGGAATATTTAGTTTAGGGGAATTCAGGAAAATTACTCAATATGGAGGCCATTTGATCAATTTTTCTGATTCTTTGTGGTCATTTTTTTAGACAAACAAAAGCAAAAAATTAGGACCTTTTTATTTGCGAGCAAAGAAGCAATGGTTATTTAATCTTTTTAAAGTAAGAAGCCAGACTGTATCATCATCAGGCAAGCTCTACACCCCTTTTAATTAGAACAGACACCCCTGTAAGCCTAGAAGTTCCTCCTCGTGTCTAACCTAAATATATGTCGGTAAAAAAAAACAGATCTGCATTTTTGCTGCTACATATATATATATATTTTTTTTTTTTTTACTAAAGGCAAAGCCTTTACTAAGTCATTCCTTTGGCATCTCCTGTCTTGACTAAATAACCTCAGCTCCTCTACCTTTTCTAAATTAATAGGTTCTATTTTCTGGTTCTTGTGCTATCCTTGTATGTTTCCTTCCCACATCTTCCTGTGAAAAGGCAGAGCTGTGGAAAAGGCAACGTTCTCCACCGAGTGGGGCGAGCAAGCCAGGGACAGCCGGCCAGGAGGGTTGATTCGGTTTGGGTTTTGCATGTTTCCTTTGACCACCTGCTGAGCTTGCACCCTCCAGACGTTCCCCTCCCTGTGAAGGTACAAGAAATCCAGAGCTGCCCAGGTCAGGGCAGGGAGTCAGCCGGGCTCTTGTGGAGCCATAGCTGCCCTCACCTCCACGATGTAGCCTTATAAAACCCTCTCCTCCGTCAAGAAACCAAGATTGAGCCCTCAGCTCTTCCGGGCTTTCTTTCATCATTGCATCGGAATTTTTCCTGTTTTATTTTACTTTTTGAAACCTGCTTTTACTGTGCTTTATATTTGTATTTTCATCCTTCAAATGGGGAAAAGAGAGCCCTGTGGGCCAGCAGATGTGTCAGTGGGAAGCTGCGGTCTCAAAACGTGAGACCCGCTGTGCGCCCCCCTTCTCCCCCCATCAGCACCGGCAGGTGGAGTCACACAGGTGACCTGGCCCTGGAACATGGCCCCTCTGCTGAGCCTTGACAATGCCATCCCTGAAGCACCTGCTTGTGGTGATAAAACAAATGAACACATTTGTAGGCTAAAAAATTACCCTCTTTCACTTTCCCTTACCAAGAAAACAAGCCCATGGATCCTTCCTAGGTTTTCTCTAGTATGTTTATTTTATTTTTTTAAATGTTTATTTTATATTGGAGCATAGTTGATTAACCATGTTGTGTTAGTTTCAGGTGTACAACAAGGTGATTCAGCTATATTACATATACATGTATCCATTTTTTCTCAGATTCTTTTCCCATTTAGGTTACTACAGAACATTGAGCAGAGTTCCCTGTGCTATACAGTAGGTCCTTGTTGGTTATTTAATTTAAATATAGCCGTGTTCTAGTATGTTTATTATTCTATTTTATAAAGTTCCTCCTTGCCACCTTCCCCAGCTTGGAGTTGGTGAGTAATCTTTCCAGATGCCACCTGGACAGGCTATAGTTTCTCTGTTCCAAGTTGCTATATTCCAAGTCCTTGACTGTCAGGTACAAGGACCCCATTTAAAAGGCTCTATAGGAAGGCAGCTGTACTTTATGCAGCTGTGAGTTGAGAAAACACAGGACAAAACTACTCACATTCAGTACAGCTTTTGAATGAGTTTTTCTAATCACAATAGCATCTGGACACCTTTGAAAAACATCTGTAGACATACATGGGATACCTAATATTGATTTTCCAGCCACAGCACTTAGACCCATGGGCACACACACTTCTTGCACATACAGTGGGGGCCCTGCTCCAGGAAATAGTCAAGTTGGCATATATTCCTCAGCTCTCATGATGCTCTGGTAACCTTGAGATGAAGTTCAAGTCTGAATTTCTATACTTTCACTGCAGGGAATGAAGTAAGAATTTCCCAAGTTTGTCAGGCATCAACACCACCACTGATCAAGGTCTAACTGGAATCTACTGGTGGGGAGAAAAGAGAAAGTGGAAAAAGACACATGGAATTTCAGAGTGCAGCTTACATCCCAAACATTTCCATTAGTATTTCGTCCAAATTAAATTAAGTTTGAAGTCTAGATCATAAATGAAGAATGCAGAAATAGAACAGCAGATTCAGAAAAGTTTGACAACTGGTGCGTGGTTGCCAAGCTGAAGGTCCCATGATTTGAATGTACACCCGAATCAGTGTAATGACGAAGCCCGAGCATTTTGCATCACTTGAGGCTACAAACTTCTCCAATAAATTCAGCATAAAGGAAACACTTGTTGCCAGTCTGGGAAATCACAGACAGCTCTGAAACTAAGCAAGAGGGACCCTGGATTAACAAGGAGGCAGAAATCTCTATTTCCTAGTGGAATATCTATAAACTTAGTAAACAGATCTAATCCATTTATGCTCATTATAAAAAAGTTATGCATTAATAAACCCATCAAATCTTTTTCATTTGCCTTCTATGTGCCTAGCCCTGTGTTGCCAGCAACATGGAATTCCCCCAAGTCATGATTTTCAGTGATGATGAATATTTCGGATCTTATCCAAACTTAATCTATCGACATTCGGGATGCGAATGCCACCGATGAATAAAAATACTCTGTGAGAACTGCCAGGTGTGCATCCGCTTACTCTCTCATGTTTGTTCTCCAGTCTCTCCCTCTCCTAGACGATAATAACTAGAAATCTTATGTGTTTGAACCTTGCTGTGAAGAAAGAAAGACAAAATGTGCATTTCCAAATGGGAAGAAGAAATGCATGGGCGAGTCTTCCGAAGCACAGACGCCGTCAGCAACACTGCCAGCTCAGAAGTAATGCAACTTTAGTGGTAAAAGAGTGCAACCTCTCTAAGGAAAGGAAACTGCCAGAAAGGAAATGCTCTTCCGTCAAACAAAATAGAAAACTTCCTTTGCCCTGGATTCAGCACGCAACATAAACACACAGGAGGTTCTTAGGTTTGCAGACTTGTATCACACACTTCATCCTAAGACAGACTCGACGACCAGCCACCATGCTGGCTGGTAAACCCCTCTCTCGCCTGGATTTCTGCATCAGCACCAGGGCTGTTCTCTCCACCACCACACACTCAGGACTCATTGATGGATCCCCTCTTATTGGCCACGCACCATTCTAGGCACCTGTCTGACTCACCACTCATACCTTGAACCTGTCTTTCTCCATCCTTCACGTTAAAGCCGGAATGAGTTTTCTAAAACCTAAATCTGGTCATTTTCCTGCTGTACATGCTTCCTGGGCTTTCCTTTGCCCTCAGGATAAAGTTCAAACCTCCTTAGTCAGTGTAGCTAACAACACTGTTCACACCTGAACTTGGCCCCATCTAGAGTCACAGGTGCAGGTCTTCCCTCCTCAGGCCTCTCCCACACGGTCCCCCTGCAAACGTCTAAGACAATGTGTACCTTCCATCTTCGGCTTCTTGAGGGGATCAGGTGATATGAAGTTGATGGATCTCCATACCTGCGTCAGTCTCCGTCATGCGGTGAGCACTAATTCACACTCAGGTTCACCACTCTGTATGTGTTTTACTCATGTTAATCAGCTTCTCCTGTAGGAAGCTATCCGGAGACTCAGAACATTCAAATTTAGAGATCAAGGGTGTTTGAGTAAGAAAACTAGTAGGACCAGGGAGAAGGTGGAGGAGCATGCATGGGGGAACAGGACACAGGGAATAATGACTTACCAGCCTCAAAGAGACAAAAGGATGCTTTCCATTCTATAAAAGTGATTACCAAGGAAAGGGTTTCAACTTAAGGATGTCTACACATTAATCAGCTGAAGAATGGTAGGTAAGACAGTGCTTCACGGGTGATAGTAATAAAATTCGATACTCAATATATAAGCACTGTGTTTACTGGCAGATGGTTTCTTTTTCTATCTCTGTCACTCTGTAACACTGAGTGCAGACTTAACCTTTATAGTTTTATTTCCCCAACTGTAAGATGAGAAGCTTAAACGAAGTGAACTTTAATGTCATGTCCAGTTCATTCAATACTTTCATTGGCATTTTCTTAGAACTGTGTAAGAAATAAAAATATAATGGAGAGGAAGGAGGCCGGGGGAGAACAGGAGAGGCAGGCAGGAGGGGCCCTCCAGGGCCACAGGAGCAGAAGAGCGTGGAGGGCATTGGCCCCACCCACTCAGGCCCTGGAAGCCTGCTAAGCTCCCAGGCCGGGTCCCCTGCCCTCTAAGACCAGAGACACGTCTGGGCCCCTTCTGTTGCATTGAGCCTAAGCCCCACGCCCACCACACCCAGGGCCTTTTCCAGCCCTGTGGGTCCTAAGCATAGGCCCCGCCCACCGACTAAACTCTGCCCTAGCCTAAGCCTCACCGCCAAAGCCAAGGACTTTTCTGCCTTTTTAAAAATTATTTTATTTTATTTTTTTCTCCTCCTTTTTACTATTGTTGTTCTGTTTTCGCTTCGGGTTGTTGTTTCATCTATACTTTTATTTTTATAGTCTTTCTAACATATCTGTTAGTTTCCTAGTTTAATTATATTTTTTACTCTGTTATTGTTCTGCTCCTTTTTATCTTTTTTTTTTTTCTGCCACCTTACACAGCTTATGGAATCTTGGTTCATGAGCCGGGGGTCAGGCCAAAGCTCCTGTGGTGGGAGCTCTGAGTGTGAACCACTGAACTAACAGAGAACCTCAGACCCCAGGGAATATTCATTGGGGTGAGGTCTCCCAGAGGTCTTCATCTTGGCACCGAGACCCAGTTCTACCCAACAGCCTACCAACTCCAGTGCTGGAAGCCCTAAGCCTAACAACAAGTAAGATAGGAACACAATCCCACCCATCAAAAAAAAAAAAAAAAAAAAAAAGAGATGGCAAAAAAATATGTCACAGATGAAGGAGCAAGGTAAAAACCTACAAGACCAAATAAATGAAGAGGACATAGGCAACCTACCTGAAAAAGAATTCAGAGTAATGATAGTAAAGATAATCCAGAATCTCGGAAATAGAATGGAGGCACGGATTGAGAAAATACAAGAAATGTTTAACAGAGATCTAGAAGAACTAAAGAACAAACAGAGATGAACAACACAATAACTGAAAAGAAAAATACACTAGAAGGAGTCAATAACAGAATAACTGAGGCAGAAGAACGAATAAGTGAGCTGGAAAACAGAATGGTGGAAATAACTGCTGAGGAGCAGAATAAAGAAAAAAGAATGAAAAGAACTGAAGACAATCTCAGAGACTTCCGGGACACCACTAAATGCACCAACATTCGAATTATAGGGGTCCCAGAAGAAGAAGAGAAAAAGAAAGGGTCTGAGAAAATATTTGAAGAGATTATAGTGGAAAATTTCCCTAACATGGGAAAGGAAATAGTCACTCAAGTCCAGGAAGTGCAGAGAGTCCCATACAGGATAAAACCTAGGAGAAACACACCAAGACACATATTAATCAAACTAACAAAAATTAAATTCAAAGAAAAATATTAAAAGCAGCAAGGGAAAAGCAAAAAATAACATACAAAGGAATCCCCTTAAGGTTATCAGCTGATTTTTCAGCAGAAACTCTGCAAGCCGGAAGGGAGTGGCAGGACATATTTAAAGTGAAGAAAGGGAAAAATCTACAACCAAGATCCTACGCATGTAGAATCTCATTCAGATTTTATGGAGAAATCAAAAGTTTTCAGACAAGCAAAAGCTAAGAGAATTCAGCACCATCAAATCAGCTTTACAACAAATGTTAAAGGAACTTCTCTAGGTGGGAAAAACAAGAGAAGAAAAACATCCACAAAAACCAACCCAAAACAAATTAGAAAATGGTAATAAGAGCATACATGTCAATAATAACCTTGAATGTAAATGGATTAAATGCCCCAACCAAAAGACACAGACTGGCTGAATGGATACAAAAACAAAACCCATATATATGCTGTGTATAAGAGACCCACTTCAGACCTAGTGACACATACAGACTGAAAGTGAAGGGATAGAAAAACATATTCCATGCAAATGGAAATCAAAAGGAAGCTGGAGTAGTAATACTCGTATTAGATAAAATGGACTTTAAAATAAAGACTGTTACAAGAGATAAGGAAGGACACTACATAATGATCAAGGGATCAATCCAAGAAGAAGATATAACAATTATAAGTGTTTATGCACCCAACATAGGAGCACCTCAATACATAAGGCAAACGTTAACAACCATGAAAGGGGAAATTGACAGTAACACAATAATAGTAGGGGACTTTAACACCCACTTACACCAATGGACAGATCATCCAAACAGAAAATAAATAAGGAAACACAAGGCTTAAAATGACACAATAGACCAGAGAGATTTAATTGATATTTATAGGACATTCCACCTGAAAGTGGCAGAACACACTTTCTTCTCAAGTGCACATGGAACATTTTTCAGGATAGATCACATCTTGGGTCAAAAATCAAGCCATGGAAAATTTAAGAAAATTGAAATCGTATCATACATCTTTTCTGACCACAGTGCTATGAGATTGGAAATTAATTACATGAAAAAAAACCTAAAAAACACAAATACATGGAGGGTAAACAGTGCACTACTAAATAATCAAGAAATCACTGAAGAAATCAAAGAAGAAATAAAAAATACATAGAAACAAATGACAACGAAAACATGATGACCCAAAACCTATGGAACACAGCAAAAGCAGTTCTAAGAGGGAAGTTTATAGCAATTCAATCTCACCTCAAGAAACAAGACAAATCTCAAATAAACAATCTAACCATACACCTAAAGCAACCAGAGATAGAAGAAGAAAGAAAACCCAATGTCAGTAGAAGGAAAGAAATCATAAAGATCAGAGCAGAAATAAATGAAACAGAAATGAAGAAAACAATAGCAAAGATCAATAAAACTAAAAGGTCATTCTTTGAGAAGATAAACAAAATTGATAAAACCTTAGCAGACTCATCAAAAAAAAAAGGGAGATGACGCAAATCAATAAAATTAGAGATGAAAAAGGAGAAATCACAGCTGACACTGCAGAACTACAAATGATCAGGAACAAGACAAGGATGTCCACTCTTGCCCCTCTTATTCAACATAGTTCTGGAAGTCCTAGCCATGGCAATCAGAGAAGAAAAAGAAATAAAAGGGATACAAATTGGAAAAGAAGAAGTAAAACTGTCACTGTTTGCAGATGAGATGTTGCTATTCATAGAAAATCCTAAAGGTGCCACCAGAAAACTACCATAGCTAATCAATGAATTTGGTAAGGTTGCAGGATACAAAGTTAATGCACAGAAATCTCTTGCATTACTATACACTAAGAATGAAAAATCAGCAAGAGAAATTAAGAAAACAATCCCATTTACCATCGCAAAAATAGAATAAAATACGTAGGAATAAACCTACCTAAGGAGGCGTAAGACTTGTACTCAGAAAACTATAAAAGACTGATGAAAGAAATCAAAGATGACATAAACAGTTCGAGAAATATACCATATTCTTGGATTGGAAGAATCAATATTGTGAAAATGACTATACCACCCAAAGCAAACTACAGATTCAATGCAATCCCTATCAAACTACCAATGGCATTTTTCACAGATTTAGAGCAAAAATTTTTACAATTTGTATGACAACACAAAAGATCCCAAATAGCCAAAGCGATCTTGAGAAAGAAAAATGGAGCTGGAGGAATCAGGCTCCCTGACTTCACACTATACTATAAAGCTACAGTTATCAAGACAGTATGGTACTGGCACAAAAATAGAAATATAGATCAATGGTACAGGATAAAAAGCCCAAAGATAAACCCACGCACACATGGTCATCTAATTTAAAACAAAGGAGGCAAGAACATACAATGGAGAAAAGACAGCCACTTCAATAAGTTGTGCTGGGAAAACTGGACAGCTACATGTAAAAGAATGAAATTAGAACACTCCCTAACACCATACATACAAATAAACTCCAAATGGATTAAAGACCTAAATGTAAGACCAGACACTATAAAACTTTAGAGGAAAACATAGGAAAAACACTCTTTGACATAAACCACTGCAAGATCTTTTATGACCCACCTCCCAAAGAAAATAAAAACAAAGATAAACAAATGGGACCTAATTAAATTTAAAAGCTTTTGCACAGCAAACAAAACCATAAGCAAGATGAAAAGACAACCCTCAGAATGGGAGAAAATATTTGCAAATGAAACAACGGACAAAGGATTAATCTCCAAAATATAGAAACAACTCATGGAGCTCAATATCAAAGAAAGAAACAACCCAATTAAAAAATGGGTTGAAGACCTAAACAGACATTTCACCAAAGACATACAGGTGGCCAAGAAGCACAAGAAAAGCTGCTCAACATCACTATTAGAGAAACGAAAATCAAAACAATGAAATATCACCTCACGCCAGTCAGAAAATGGCCATTATCAAAAAATCTTCAAACAATAAATGCTGTAGAAGGTGTGGAGAAAAGGGAACCCTCCTACACTGTTGGTGGGAATGTAAGTTGATACAGCCACTATGGAGAACAGTATGGAGGTTTCTTAAAAAACTAAAAATGGAACTACCATATGACCCAGCAACCCACTACTTGGCATATACCCTGAGAAAACTATAATTCAAAAAGAGTCATGTACCACAATGTACTGCAGCTCTATTTTACAATAGCCAGGACATGGAAGCAACCTAAGTGTCCACCAACAGATGAATGGATAAAGAAGATGTGGCATATATATACTATGGAATATTACTCAGCCATAAAAAGAAATGAAATTGAGTTACTTGTAGTGAGGTGGATGGACCTAGAGTCTGTCATACAGAGTGAAGTAAGTCAGAAAGAGAAAAACAAATACCATATGCTAACACATATATATGGAATCTAAAAACAATGGTATTGATGAACCTAATGGCAGGGAAGGAATAAAGATGCAAACACAAAGAATGGACTTGAGGACATGGGGTAGGGAAGGGAAAGTTGGGGCGAAGTAAGAGTAGCACTGACATATATACACTACCAAATGTAAAATAGATAGCCAGGGAGAAGCAGCAGCATAGCACAGGGAGATTAGCTCGGTGCTTTGCAAAGACCTAGAGGGGTGGGAATGGGAGGGTGGGAGGGAGACACAAGAGGGAGGATATATGGATATATATGTATGCATATGGCTGATTCACTTTGTTGTACAACATAACTAGTACAGCATTGTGAAGAAATTATACTCCAATAAAGATGTATATAAAAAAATAAATAGCATCTGAGCAAAGAAAAAAACCAAAAAAACCCCAAAGCACGTGTTTAAAAAAGAAAAGCCATAATGATTCCTAGCGCTTAATGTCATAAACAGTGATCAGATTAGCTTTATTGTTAACTACTATTCCTGCAATTCAGGTGTATTTCCATTAGGTGGCAGTAATGTGCTGTATCATGCAATTCAAGTATTTAAAAAACTGATTTGTATTTGATAAAGGGATTCCTATATTTTCTTACATTTTATTATCAAAGATATAACTCTGCATTAAAGAAATTCAGTAACATTTAACACTATGGAACAACCTGGGATTGTTCTCACTGATGATCACCTTTTACTGTATCCACTGAATATGAGCTTGATGTTTGAAGTTCTGAGGGGATGTCTTAAATCTTTGATCTTACTGAATGGCAGTTGTTCAGTTCGGAACTTTTTATTTTCTGTATTACCCACAGTAAGTCTACTTAGAAAATCCCAGATATTTCTGTAGGTATCTTAGCTTTAAATTGTCTGTCTTCTATACTGGGGAAGCTAAGAAACCTCCGAATACGTGTGACCTTCACATAGGAGTGCTGGCTCTTGCCATGGTCCTAAGGACCCCAGACCTGGATTAGTCACAGTGCAGGCTGGTTGTCTACCCACTTAAGGTGTCTCAGCCCCTATTCACGAAAACAATCTGCTGGTGGCCAAAGATCACCATTCACACTTTGGAAAAATTTACACTGAGTGCTTTAATGTTCCATCAGATTGATCAAGGAAAAAGCTTGGCATCCCTTACAAACTATCCTCTGGTTTAATCTTCTCTTTAATTTTGTTCTTTCTCTGCTGTTACTGTTTCTGTTCCTTTATTTCTAAAACCTCACTCTGTATCACACCTCATTTCTCTTCTGTCTGCCCCAAAGCCATTTTCTCTAGAGAACACTATCAGTTTTTGTCTATTTCTCACAACCATTAAATCTTATGACCTGTAACTTTCTCCCTTACACCCACGTTTTTCTTTCAAGTGATTTAAGATCTGACTATGCCTCAATAGTTTTGCCTTTTTTTTGAAAACCTCCCCACTGAAACATTATAGCTTTAATTTTAAAATATGCACAGATTTAAAATATCACAAAGATGCTTGCAGGTCAGGTCTGCTTAGGATTTTTCTATTTTATATATTCAATTCCATAAGAATGTTAAATTATATGTATATAATTTAAATTGCAGACCGTGAGGAATATTTGTGAAGTTAGATGCATTTTTCTAAACTTATAAAAAGAATGTTGAACATCAGAGTAGAGCACAGGTGCTATATTCAAATTAGCAGATACGTTTTAATTTTAAAAAGGAAGATAGAAAGATTTGTAAGAATTTCTTCAATTCACTGATTCTCATCCATGCCCCCAAATTAAATAATCTTTAATATCGTCATATGTTAACTTATAGAATTTTGGTTCTAAAGCATGAAATTGTTTCCTCCACTCCTTTGATCTCCTGTTTTTGAATAATTCCCTATGGCTTGCTGCATTCAGTGCTAGAAAAAGTCTCTTCAAGTTCCAAAAAGCTTTTCTTAATTTTAGAAAGTCCATATGCTTAGCTTCTGTTGATAAGTGCTTTCTGGAGATGTGGTTAAATGGAAATGGATATGAAAAATCTGCTGCAGATAAACTATATTCCTTCACATATTTTTAAATGTCTAGGGGAAAATAAAGATGATAGAAAAGTTGAACAAATGTATATACTAGGTAAAGGCACTTGTGGAAGAAAATGTCTTTGCTTGTCATCACATTTCTATTAACATTGCTGGCTCAGACTGGGCTGTGTGGTACTTTTGTTTCCAATACAAGAAAATACACGTATCTATGCTGAATGAGGATGAAGAGCTACTATGACTCTGTCTCAATGAGCCAAGGGAACAATGGCATGGAAACGTACAAAAGCTGTGAGGGCAGGGTTGAGAGGGTAATTAATGGTGTTCAGGAGGCGTGGACTCAAGCTCTGGCTTTGTCAGCGGTGGCTCCGGCTGTATGAGCTGGTCTCTCACCGGAATTCTCCATCCTCACCCTCCAGCGGTAACATGCAAGGTCGGCTCTTAGCCAGCTTTAGAACTAATCTGAAGGCTAACAATTTTCACGATATGTGTTATTGAAAAGATTAAGTAGAAAGCAATTTAGGAGACCTGTCTAAAAATAATACAGTGGCAATGTTCCTATATATTAAAATTTCAAGGGTCATGATAATTACTTGTCGTGGTTCACTGTATATACTAATCACTTAGGAAAAGAAAAGCCTCCATCTCCACTGGTGTCACAGCGTGAAAGGTGCTTAGAAATAACTAAAGAAGAGAGGCACCGCTAAGCCTTTATTCTCTAATGATGTGGTTTTCAAGCACTACGTCTTTTAAGTGACTTCCTCTTAAAACTCACTTTTTATGAAAAGTTTTCACTTGATTGCTCAGAGCCCTGAACTAACCTATTTTGTATATAAAGGTTGAAGCTCAGAATCTCTACTCCAATTGAAGCAGAATAATTTAACCTGACTTGTCACAAACTGCTCTGAACGTTTATATTTTTATCAAAATATAAAGTATAAGATGGTCTGCAACGTCATGAGAATACATACACATATCAAAGAAGTAAAAGAAATAGCCCAGAATGAAATATACACAAAGGTCATTTTACTTATAATGAAGGAAATATACTGGAGAAGGGAAAGATTAATAAATTGTAGGACAAGTGGTTATTTATGAAGAAAAAATAATCTTAAATCTTTGTCTCACACCGTTCACCAACAAAAGGAAATTCCATATATATTGGGGCTAGCTGTAAATAATAAAGCCCAAAACATTCTAAAATACATAAAAATAGCAATTATTAATATAGAAAATCAATATGAGGGTGCACTTTTAAAAGCATGTACAAAATAACACAGTAGAATGGTCATCACCAAAAAGTCTAGAAATAATAAATGCTGGAGAGGGTATGGAGAAAAAGAAAGCCTCCAACACTGTTGCTGGGAATGTAAATTTGTAAAGCCACTGGGAACGGTATGGAGGTTCCTCAAATAACTAAAAATAGAATTGCCATATGATCCAGCAATCCCACTCCTGGGCATATATCCAGAGCAAACTCTAATTTGAAAAAGTACATGCACCCCTATGTTCACAGCAGCACTATTCACAGTAGCCAAGACATGGAAACAAGAAGATGTGGTACATATATACAACAGAATACTACTCAGCCATAAAAAAGAATGAAATAATGCCATTTGCAGCAATGAGGATGGACCTAGAGAATATTATGCTTAGTGAAATAAGTCAAACAGAGAAAGACAAATACTATATATCACTTAATTTTAAATTAAGTGATGGAATCTAATGTGGAATCTAAAAAATAATACAAATGAATCTATATACAAAGTAGAAATAGACTCACAAACATAGAAGACAAATTTATGGTTTCCAAAGGAGAAGGAGGGGGCACAAATTAGGATTATAGGATTAACAGATACAAATGACTCTACACAGCATAAACAACAAGGATTTACTGTACAGCACAGTGAGGAATTATACCCAATATCTTGCAATAACCTATAATGGAAAAGAATCTGCATAAAACCAAATCACTATGCTGTACACCTGAAACTAACACAATGTTGCAAATCAACTATATACGTCAATAAAAAACGTTAAATTTCTGTGTGATCCAAAAGAGTACATTGAAATCAAAAAGGTAGATCACAATCAGGCTGGAAAATATATAGTACTGTTAATAATATGTGACAGCCATAGACTACAAAACTCTTTCAAAAAAAAAACAAACAAAAAAACTCTTTCAAACCTTTAAGAAAAACATTATGATCCCAATTAGTAAAGAGGCAGTAACACAAATAACAAACTTACAAAGAAGGAAAATGACAGGTAAATAAGTTTGACTCGACTAGTAATCAGTGATGTAAATTAAGAAAAATAATGTATTTTGTTATCAAAATAATACAACAGGATAAACAATTTTACACTCTGCAGAATATGTATAAAGAGTACAAGTCTATTTTCAAAGTAATTTGGAAATATGTATCATGTTGCCTCAAAAATACTCCTGCCACTTGACCCAGTAATTTACTATTATGAATGGAGCCTCAGCAAACAATTGGAATAAGGAAAAGCCTTATGCACGGCAATATTCATTTCAATATTATGTATAAGAGAAAAAGAATCTTAAGTGTCTCAAGGAAGAATGATGGTTGCTGAGAAATTTTGGGACAGGTTAAGTTGAAATAGTATATGGTTATTAAAACTAACTTTTTTTTTTTTTTTTTGGTACGCGGGTCTCTCACTGTTGTGGCCTCTCCCGTTGCGGAGCACAGGCTCCGGACACGCAGGCCCAGCAGCCATGGCTCACGGGCCCAGCCTCTCCGCGGCATGTGGGATCTTCCCGGACCGGGGCACGAACCCGCGTCCCCTGCATCGGCAGGCGGACTCTCAACCACTGCACCACCAGGGAAGCCCTTAAAAATAACTTTTGAGAGAAACATGAACTATCAGGAGAAAATGCTTTCGTTAGAATGTAAGTGAAAAATCAGGACACAAAATTATTTGCTCAATAATACATACATAAGGAGACAGACATTTCCCCTCATTGTCATTATTCATTAATGCACAAAACCATACTTGGCACACATTTTAAATTAAATAGCAAATTCTCAGTACTTTTTAATTTATCATTGAAGAAGAACAAAATATTCCAGGAAAATATTCCTACCTTGCCCTATACTGGTAGTATGGTCAGGAGAAACAGGGTTGTTGAAGTGTAGACAGGACAGACACAGCCTCAGTCTTTAAATAAAGGTGTTATCAGGTAAAAACATTGCCTAGGAAGGTCATTTAATCTTAAAATTAGTCTTCGAAAAGTTTCCACCCAACCCCTGCTGCCCGCATGAACATTCCGCTGTGACCCTGGACCTCCTCACGTTTCCAGGGCCTGTCCTGATGCAGCCCCAGCTGGCTTGCAACCATTTAGTTCTTCCTCTCTTCCTTTTTCCTTCTCTTGGTTCTATTTTTGTTGAACCCCGTAACTCTCAAAATGGTTCCCAGCCCTCCTTGTTTACTAAGTATTTCATACATATTCTCTTAGTTAACCAAGAAAAAAGAAACTAATGGTTCAGAGCTCTCACTGGCCCTCATTTTCTTACAAAAATCTGCAATAACTCCCATGACATGTACAGTGAAATTCCAATTCTTTTCCCCATTATCTTCTTCTCCTCCTGGAATAGTTTGCTTTTCTCACTGTTACCCAACTGTGTTCTGCTTTCTGCATTGGGTGTCTTATTCTTCCTTCCATTTTACTTGGAATGACCTTCTAAGATGACTGTCATACAAGAATATGGGGGTTAAGAAATTACTGGAGGGCTTCCCTGGTGGCGCAGTGGTTGAGAGTCCGCCTGCCGATGCAGGGGACACGGGTTCGTGCCCCGGTCCGGGAAGATCCCACATGCCCCGGAGCGGCTGGGCCCGTGAGCCTCGGCTGCTGAGCCTGCGCGTCCGGAGCCTGTGCTCCGCAACGGGAGAGGCCACAGAAGTGAGAGGCCCGCGTACCGAAAAAAAAAAAAGAAAAGAAATTACTGGAAAAAAAGGATTCAGAATTGCTCAGAACACCAAACGGGCCTTCCTTCAGAGTGGCTTCTACAGAACTTCTGAAATGCTACAGTACTTTCTGTACATTTCTGAGAGGTGCCTCAGTGACCAGCACACAGCTGAGGGTACCAGTGACTATTGGGGTGGGGCGGGGACATGCCTAAGAATTCTAGCAGCGTCACTTTTTACCTCTTGGAGAGTTTAGGAAATTTCGGGCACTCTAAACTCCAGCTGACCATAATTTAGCATTCAAACTAGCACACTGAGAATAGAAGTGGGTGTTATTAAAAATTATACAAGGATAACAAGGGAAAAGCAGAACGGTTTTGGACAAACTTTTACTGCCTCTTACTGTGTATTTGTTAAAAATATAGGCTCCTGGATTTCTGACGTTCTGAGTATGTCTCATAATCTGCATTTAAAAAAGGCTCCTTAGTTGCTTATTAATTTAGATTTGAGAACCGCTACTCTAAAGGTTTTTTTGTTCCTCCAATACCTAGGTATTTCTTTGTGATCGTCTTCAAGAATCTTCCTCTAACATATAATGGAGATCATCATCAACACATTTTATTGAGTAAGTGCTCTGTACAGAGTGCCTTTAGGGTACAGTACACAGACAAACTTAAAACTGGCTTTCAGTCTGGTATTTCCAATAATGCTTTTATACCCACTATAGGTATTCAATTTAAAAGCTTGATTTAAATACTAGAATTATACAAGTATTGTTTTCTACTATCTTTCAGGGCAATTATATTACATTTCAATTACAATGTGATCTTTAAAATTCTTATTGGGCATGTTATTGTAACTTACAAATAACATCGTTACAGTTTAATAGGCTTGGTAAGAAACGAACCTTTAGAACTCAACTCATGTCTATATTGAGACCATTAAGTTTTGTAACTCAAGCACACTGTTTGAAAATAAAAGAAAAATTTCTGCACTGTCCAACTCTTTGGAATTTGGAATTTGTCCCACTCACCTAGTAAAGATCTTACTGAATTTTCTAGTAAGTAAGTAGTTTTCTGGAGTAGATACAAAAACTTTGAGTTGTAACACTTTATAAATCCTTTGAGAATGAAGGATTGTTTTGGATGTAAGAGAACAGCCTTTAAAGTCTTTTTTTCCACTTTTTAAAAAGACTAACAATTTCAATATACATAGTTAAACATTAAATAAATGCGTTAGGCCTATTACAGGTAGGTTATAAATACATCATCAGTGGTTGAATAACATGTAAATTAAGTGCATTATATTACATGTAATTAATAATGCAAAGTATCAGTTAGTGTCCCAACTGCCTTTGGTTTTGTATTTGCTTAGAGAACCTTCATAAGTGCATGCTGTCTTTTTCCTCTTCAAAAAGTCCTGCTCTCCCCCTGCTACCCCCCACAAAAAAGCAGGCTCTCGATGGCATGCATCTGAATAGCTCATAAGAAGCACAGGCAGCATCCCTGTCATTTTGCAGCCCAGCTGAGGTTTAAGCAGCATGTTCTGTGGTGGTTCCTTAACCTGGACTGAGCATCCACATCACTGTAGAGTTTAAAAATATGAACTCTGGAGAGAGTGTGGAGAAAAGGGAACCTCCTACACTGTTGGTGGGAATGTAAGTGGGTGTAGCCACTATGGAGAACAGTACGGAGGTTCCTTAAAAAACTAAAAATAGAGCTACCATATGATCCAGCAATCCCACCCTGGGCATATATCCAGAAAAAAACATAATTCAAAAAGATACATGCACCCCTATGTTCACAGCAGCACAATTTACAATAGCCAAGACATGGAGGCAACCTAAATGTCCATTGACAGATGAATGGATAAAGATGTGCATATATACAATGGAATACTACTCAGCCATAAGAAGGAATGAAATAATGACATTTGCAGCAACATGGATGGACCTAGAGATTATCATGCTAAGTAAAGTAAGCCAGAGACAAATATCATATGATATCCCTTGTATGTGGAATCTGAAAAAAAAACAAACATACAAGTGAACTTATTTACAAAACAGAAATAGACCCACAGACGGAGAAAACAAACTTATGCTTACCAAAGCGGAAAGAGTGGGGGAGGGATAAGTCCAGAATTTGGTATTAACATATACAAACTACTATATATTTATAAAATAAACAACAAAGACCTCCTGTAAAACACAGGGAACTGTACTCAATATTTTTGAATAACCTATAAGGGAAAAGAATCTGAAAACGATTATTTTTTATATAAAAAGAATACATATATATAACTGAATCACTTTGCTGTATACCTGAAACTAACACAACATTGTGAATCAACTATACTTCAATTTAAAAAATACATTAATTACATAAATTAGAAAAGAACAAAAACTCTGGACCCCACCATAAACCTACTGAGGCCTACATGTGTGTGTTCTCATGAGCACCCCAGGTGATGAGCACTGCCTGCCCTTCTTCATGAAGAAGGAAACCGCTGATGGCTATGAGTGTGGCTTAGCTGACAGTATCTGATGGCTTTAGAGTTTGGGCTTTAGTTTCCAGGGGAAAATCCAATTTAAATCCCTATCTGAACACATGATAGTTGTGTGACCATGTTATTTACTCTCCGAGATTAATTCCTCCTCTGAGGTTATCATACCGAATTCAAAACATTATTTTTGGTAATCAATATCAGACAACCAACCTAAAGTACCTGAATTTCCTTCTATGTAAAACACATTTTTTCTTCTTTAGCCTCTAACAGGAATTATTTTGTGTGAATAATATTCTTTATATCGTTTTGCTAGTTTTCACTTCATCTGACAGATCTGACAGTCTCCATGAAAAATCATAAAAACAATCCACGTTATCCCAGAAGAATTGTCAACCAAGACAAAGCTGGAGGGAAATTCATTTCACCAACTCTTAACATTTGATTTATAAAGAAATTTGTCTTTTCTTGCTTTCAGAAAAAAACCTTGAGACGTAATCTCTTGGAGTAATTTGCATATCGTTTCTAACAAAGGTGTTATGACCATCTCTCAAAGCTCAGTGCCACTCAAGCTGCTGGGCAGGACCCAAGTTATCAGAGGTAAGGGTGACAGCTGTTGGGCTGAATGCTAGCAGAGAAACAGGAAAACATCAAGGCGCTGGGTAACTGTGTCCTCGTGGCTGTTTTCTAAATCACTTCCTCTTTAAATGTGATATATTGCTCCTACGGGAGGGGGAGGCATGTAAAACATACATGTTTCCTAGGAAGCATCAAAGGCAAAATTTCAAGTGTCAGAATAATTGTTTTGACTCATTTGAGTCAAGAGAATACAAATGTTCAAGCAACCCTGCTTCTGCCTGGAAACTCTTCCTTCGGATATTAATATTTGCATGGCGTCCTTCCTCACTGCTTTTTCAAGTCTTAGTTCAGATATTTCCATTTCAGCAAGACTGCTTGCTGTGATCTCCTACTTAAAACTGTAATCCCTTGTTTGCTCAGGGACTTTCCAACTCTCTAGCCTTTTTAAATATTTCCACAGTACTTACCACTTTCTAATGTCCTTTAGAAGTCACTTGTGTATTGTGTTCGTTGTCTGTATCCTCCTACACACATGCAGACGTATGCACAGACACAAAGAATGTGGCTCCACGCAGGCAGGGATTTTCCTCCTTTTGCCCACTGCTGTATCCCCAATGCCTGCAAAAGGGTGTCTTGCAGTAGTTTGCTCAACAAATATTGAATGATAGGTGATAGATGGGTGAATGAAGGATGCCCTAGGAATGCAATGTGGCAGGAAAGCAGAGCATCCCTGTAAATGGCCAGACCATGGACATTGCCAAGGCTAGGTTGAGCAGGAAACTGTTATCATCTGGGAACACCTGAGAGAACTAATGCCACGTTACGTGGACTGACAGTGGTTTTTGGGTTTGCTGTCACTAAGTCAGCGTCCCCCACTCCTGAGACCACAAACACTTATGGTTCATCATCAATCCAGCCTGGGGTACCACGCTCAGGCCACCTGAGCGTGACTGACCTCAAATCAAAATCTGATCATGACACTCATCTGCTTAACATCCTTCACTGGTCACAATTGTTTCAGGATAAAGTCTAACAAAGCACATAAAACTGCTACTTGTGGTCCTTCGCTTTCTCCTCGATACAGCCTGCCCTGTGTGCACTGAGTCACACCCAGGTACTTGTAGTTTTTCAAAAATGCTATGTTCTCTGTGTCTGTGCAGTTGTTTTCTGTTATCAGTTTTATCCTACTTATCTGGCCAACACCTGGGATCCTTTGAGGCCCAGCACAGAATCTTCCTTCCTTCCCTAAAGCTTCCCAGAATTGCCGAGGATGCATTGTTACCCTTGACTTCTTAGCATTTTGGATTTGTCCATTTCTTCTTGTAGTTCTGAAAAAAATTTTCAATGTTTTATTTTGTGCATCAACCCTCTTTATCTCTCACAACCTTTTTTGTTTTAAAATCTATTTTGACTGCCTTTAATATAATTACAACAACCTCCTTCTGTTTAGTTTTCTTGGTATATATTTTCTCATAATTTTCTTCTCAATATTACTGTGTTACATTTCTAACTGGGTTTCTTATCCTTATAGTGAATTGAAAAAATCTGTCAATATTTGTCTTTTAATTGGAGCATGTAGTCTGTTTTCAAATTATTAGGTTAGCAACTTAGTTGTTTTATTTTGTTTCTCCTAATGTTTCTACTTTCAAACTTTTTGAATTAATTAGATTATTTTTCTTGTCTACTAGCTTTGGAATTGTACTCTTGAATTCTTTTATTCTGGTGCTTACATTAACTTCTGCTATGTGTATTTAACTTGAAGTTTAAATTTAATCAATATATTTACCCTCCTTTGGAATCATACAAGGACCTTTGAGCACCTTACCGCTGATCACCACCACCACCAACAGCAACTGATATGTTTGTTGCCCAGGTTTTAAGTGATTTTATTTAACATGCAAATTAAATAGTATGTTCAATCATTTGTAGTCGAAGTTTGTTTAGATTTATCTACATGTTTACTCTTCTTTGCTAACCATTCTTTCTTGCATCCTAGATGTTCCTTTGAAGAAAATTTTCCCATTTCTTTGAAACAACTTTATTTTGATAATCCCATCAAAATGTATTTGCTGTTGTCTTTCAGTAGTATTTTTTAAAATTTTATTTGTTATTTTTTATACAGCAGGTTCTTATTACTTATTCATTTAATACACATTCGTGTATAAATGTCAATCCCAATCCCCCAATACATCCCACCACCATCCCCCAATTTCCCCCCTTGGTGTCCATTCGTTTGTTCTCTGCATCTGTGTCTCTATCTCTGCCCTGCAAACCAGTTCATCTGTACCATTTTTCTAGGTTCCACATATATGCATTAATATACGATATTTGTTTTTCTCTTTCTGACTTCACTCTGTATGACAGTCTCTAGATCCATCCACATCTCTACAAATGACCCAATTTCATTCCTTTTTATGGCTGAGTAATATTCCATTGTATATATGTACCACATCTTCTTTATCCATTCGTCTGTCGATGGGCATTTAGGTTGCTTCCATGACCTGGCTGTTGTAAATACTGCTGCAGTGAACATTGAGGCACATGTGTCTTTTTCAATTATGGTTTTCTCTGGGTATATACCCAGTAGTTAGATGCTGGGTCATATAGAAATCCTATTTTTAGATTTTTAAGGAAGCTCCATATTGTTCTCCATAGTGACTGTATCAATTTACATTCCCACCAACAGTGCAAGAGGGTTCCCTTTTCTCCACACCCTCTCCAGCATTTGTTGTTGGTAGATTTTCTGATGATGCCCATTCTAACTGGTGTGAGGTGATACCTCATTGTGGTTTTGATTTGCATTTCTCTAATGATTAGTGATGTTGAGCAGCTTTTCATGTGCTTCTTGGCCATCTGTATGTCTTCTTTGGAGAAATGTCTATTTAGGTGTTCTGCCCATGTATTGATTGGGTTGTTTGTTTTTTTAATATTGAGCTGCGTGAGCTGTTTATATATTTTGGACATTAATCCTTTGTCCATTGATTCATTTGGAAATATTTTCTCCCATTCGGAGGGTTGTCTTTTCGTCTTGTTTGTGGTTTCCTTTGCTTTGCAAAAGCTTTTAAGTTTCATTAGGTCCCATTTGTTTATTTTTATTTCCATTTCTCTAGGAGGTGGGTCAAAAAAGATCCTGCTGTGATTTATGTCAAAGAGTGTTCTTCCTATGTTTTCCTCTAATAGTTTTATAGTGTCCGGTCTTACATTTAGGTCTCTAATCCATTTTGAGTTTATTTTTGTGTATGGTGTTAGGGGGTGTTCTAATTTCATTCTTTTACATGTAGCTATCCAGTTTTCCCAGCACCACTTATAGAAGAGAATGTCTTTTCTCCATTGTATATCCTTGCCTCCTTTGTCATATATTAGTTGACCATAGGTGTGTGGGTTTATCTCTGGGCTTTCTATCCTGTTCCATTGATCTATATCTCTGTTTTTGTGCCAGTACCATATTGTCTTGATTACTGTAGCTTTGTGGTATAGTCTGAAGTCAGGGAGTCTGATTCCTCCAGCTCTGTTTTTCTCCCTCAAGACTGTTTAGGCAATTTGGGGCCTTTTGTGTCCCAAAACAAATTTTAAGATTTTTTGTTCTAGTTCTGTAAAAAATGCCATTGGTAATTTCATAGGGATTGCATTGAATCTGTAGGTTGCTTTGGATAGTATAATCATTTTCACAATACTGATACTTCCAATCCAAGAACACGGTATATCTCTTCATCTGTTTGTATCACCTTTAATCACTTTCATCAGTGTCTTATACTTTTCTGCATACAGGTCTTTTGTCTCCCTAGGTAGCTTTATTCCTAGGTATTTTATTCTTTTTGTTGCAGTGGTAAATGGGAGTGTTTCCTTAATTCCTCTTTCAGATTTTTCATCATTAGTGTACAGAAATGCAAGAGATTTCTGTGCATTCATTTTGGATCCTGCAACTTTACCAAATTCATAGATTAGCTCTAGTAGTTTTCTGGTGGCATCTTTAGGATTCTCTATGTACAGTATCATATCATCTGCAAACAGTGACAGTTTTACTTCTTCTTTTCCAATTTGTATTCCTTTCATTTCTTTTTCTTCTCTGATTACTGTGGTTAGGACTTCCAAAACTATGTTGAAAAATAGTGGTGAGAGTTCACTTGTCTTGTTCCTGATCTTTGAGGAAATGCTTTCAGATTTCCACCATTGAGAATGATGTTTGCTGTGGGTTTGTCATATATGGCCTTTATTGTGTTGACGTAGTTTCCCTCTATGCCCAGTTTCTGGAGAGTTTTTATCATAAATGGTGTTGAGTTTTGTCAAAAGCTTTTTCTGGGCTTCCCTGGTGGCACAGTGGTTGAGAGTCCCCCTGCCGATGCAGGGGACACGGGTTCATGCCCTAGTCCAGGAAGATCCCACATGCCGTGGAGTGGCTGGGCCCGTGAGCCATGGCTGCTGAGCCTGTGCGTCCGGAGCCTGTGCTCCGCAATGGGAGAGGCCACAGCAGTGAGAGGCCCATGTACTGAGGGGAAAAAAAAAAAAAAAAGCTTTATCTGCATCTATTGAGATGATCATATGGTTTTTATTCTTCAGTTTGTTAATATGGTGTATGACATTGATTGATTTGCGTATATTGAAGAATCCTTGCATCCTTGGGATAAATCCCACTTGATCATGGTGTATGATCCTTTTAATGTGTTGTTGGATTCTGTTTGCTAGTATTTTGTTGAGGATATTTGCAACTATATTCATCAGGGATATTGGTGTGTAATTTTCTTTTTTTGTAGTATCTTTGTCTGGTTTTGGTATCAGGGTGATGGTGGCCTCATAGAATGAGTTTGGGAGTGTTCCTTCCTCTGCAATGTTTTGGAAGAGTTTGAGAAGGTTGGATGTTAGCTCTTCTCTAAATGTTTGAAAAAATTCACCTGTGAAGCCATCTGGTCCTGGACTTTTGTTTGTTGGAAGATTTTTAATCACAGTGTCAATTTCATTACTTGTGATTGGTCTGCTCATATTTTCTATTTCTTCCTGGTTCAGTCTTGGAAGCTTACACCTTTCTAAGAATTTGTCCGTTTCTTCGTTGTCCATTTTATTGGCATAGAGTTGCTTGTAGTAGTCTATTAGGATGCTTTGTATTTCTGCGGTGTCTGTTGTAACTTCTCCTTTTTTCATTTCTAGTTTTATTGATTTGAGTCCTCTCCCTCTCTTTCTTGATGAGTCTGGCTAACGTTTTATCAATTTTGTTTATCTTCTCAACAAACCAGCTTTTAGTTTTATTGATATTTGCTGTTGTTTCTTTGTTTCTATTTCATTTATTTCTGCTCTGATCTTTATGATTTCTTTCCTTCTGTTAACTTTGGGTTTTGTTTGTTCTTCTTTCTCTAGTTCCTTTAGGTGTAAGGTTAGATTGTTTATTTGAGATCTTTCTTGTTTCTTGAGGTATAGCTTGTATAGCTATAAATTTCCCTCTTAGAACTGCTTTTGCTGCATCCCATAGGTTTTGGATCATCATGTTTTCATTGTCATTTGTCTCTAGGTATTTTTTGATTTGCTCTTTGATTTCTTCAGTGCTCAATTGTTTATTTAGTAAGGTATTGTTTAGCCTCCATGTGTTTCTGTTTTTTAATTTTTTTCCCCTGTAACTGATTTCTAATCTCACAGCATTGTGGTCTGAAAAGATGCTTGATATGATTTCAATTTTCTTAAATTTACTGAGACTTGATTTGTGACCCCAGATGTGATCTATCCTGGAGAATGTGCCATGCGCACTTGAGAAGAAAGTGTAATCTGCTGTTTTTGGATGGAATGTCCTATAAATATCAATTAAATCTTTCTAGTCTATTGTGTCATTTAAAGCTTGTGTTTCCTTATTAATTTTCTGTTTAGATGATCTGTCCATTGGTGTAAGTGAGGTGTTAAAGTCCCCCACTATTATTGTGTTACTGTCGATTTCCTCTTTTATAGCTGTTAGCAGTTGCCTTATGTATTGAGGTGCTCCTATGTTGGGAGCACATATGTTTATAATTGTTATATCTTCTTCTTGGATTGATCTCTTGATCATTATGTAGTGTCCTTCCTTGTCTCTTGTAACAGTCTTTACTTTAAAGTCTGTTTTATCTGATATGAGTATAGCTACTCCAGCTTTCTTTTGATTTCCATTTGCATGGAATATCTTTTTCCATCCCCTCACTTTCAGTCTGTATGTGTTCCTAGGTCTGAAGTGGGTCTCTTGTAGACAGCATATACATGGGTCTTGCTTTTTTATCCATTCAGTGAGCCTGTGTCTTTTGGTGGGAGCATTTAATCCATTCATATTTAAGGTAATTATCAATATGTAAATTCCTGTTACCATTTTCTTAATTGTTTTGGGTTTGTCTCTGTAGGTCTTTTTCTTCTCTTGTGTTTCCCACTTAGAGAAGTTCCTTTAGCATTTGTTGTAGAGCTGGTTTGGTGGTGCTGAATTCTCTTAGCTTTTGCTTGTCTGTAAAGCTTTTGATTTCTCCATGGAATCTGAATGAGATCCTTGCCGGGTAGAGTAATCTTGGTTGTAGGTTCTTCCCTTTCATCTCTTTAAATATGTCATGCCACTCCCTTCTGGATTGTAGAGTTTCTGCTGAGATATCAGCTCTTGACCTTATGGAAGTTCGCTTGTATGTTATTTGTTGTTTTTCTCTTGCTGCTTTCAATAATTTTTCTTTTTCTTTAGTTTTTGCCAATTTGATTAATATGTGTCTTGGCGTGTTTCTTCTTGGGTTTATCCTGTATTGGGCTCTCTGCGCTTACTGGGTTTGGGTGGCTATTTCCTTTCCCATGTTAGGGACCTTTCCGATTATAATCTCTTCAAATATTTTCTCAGGTCCTTTTTCTCTCTATTCTCCTTCTGGGACCCTTATAATGCGAATGTTGTTGCATTTAATGTTGTCCCAGAGGTCTCTTAGGCTGTCTTCATTTATTTTCATTCTGTTTTCTTTATTCTGTTCTGCAGCAATGAATTCCACCATTGTGTCTTCCAGGTCACTTTTCCATTCTTCTGCCTCAGTTAGTCTGCTATTGATTCCTTCTAGTGTAGTTTTCATTTCATTATTGTAATCTTCTTCTCTGTTTGTTTGTTCTTTACTTCTTCTAGGTCTTTGTTAAACATTTCTTGCATCTTCTCAATCCTTGCCTCCATTCTTTTTCCAAGGTCCTGGATCATCTTCACTATCATTATTCTGAATTTTTTTTCTGGAAGGTTGCCTATCTCCACTTAGTTGTTTTTCTGTGGTTTTAACTTGTTCCTTCATCTGGTACATAGCCCTCTGCCTTTTCATCTTGCCTATCTTTCTGTGAATGTGGTTTTTGTTCCACAGGCTGCAGGACTGTAGTTTTTCTTGTCTCTGCTGTCTGCCCTCCGATGGATGAGGCTATCTAAGAGGCTTGAGCAAGTTTCCTGATGGGAGTGACTGGTGGTGGGTAGAGCTGTTTTCAGTAGTTTTTAACACTATTAAAATTAGCTTTTTCTGCATTTATTTGCTTATCTTTGCCTAATTATGCTCACCATTCTTTCTTTTCTTTCAGGCAAGGTATTTCTTCTGGGATCATTTGCCTTTTTATTTAAGTACAAATACTTAACACTTAATACTTTTAGACAAATACATGTGTGAGTGTGTCTTTTAAGAAATTCTTTTGTTTTAGGTTTTTTTTGTTTTTTTTTGCGGTAGACGGGCCTCTCACTGTTGTGGCCTCTCCCGTTGCAGAGCACAGGCTCCGGATGCGCAGGCTCAGCATCCATGGCTCACGGGCCCAGCTGCTTCGTGGCATGTGGGAATCTTCCTGGACCGGGGCACGAACCCGTGTCCCCTGCATCGGCAGGCGGACTCTCAACCACTGTGCCACCAGGGAAGCCCTGTTTTAGGTTTTTGCATTTATTTTTTGGAATGACTAATAATAAATTTGTTTCGCCTTTGTTCTTGAAAGACATACAATTATACTTGTCAGTAATTTATCCCTTGGAACTTTAAAATCATTATTCTACTGCCTTCTGTATTGCATTGTTGTCATTGAGAAGTTATATTCTAAGTGTCATTCTTTCTTTGGTTATTTACTTTCCTCTTGGTTTGGGCTTCTTATAAGAATCTTCTGTGTTGTACAGTTTGCCTATGATGTATATGTATTTCTTTGTGTTTATCCACTTTGGGATAAATGTGGCTACCTAAATCAGAAAATTGGCATCTTTAATTCTAGAAATTTCTTAACAATCATGTTCGGGAATATTCCCTCTTCCCCATTATTTTTTATTCTTTATGGAATTCTGATGAAATGTACCTCAACCCTTCTTTCTAAATTGTTCACACTTTTCTCCTTTGTATTGCATTCTTGGCAATTTCTTCATATTTATATTGTACTTCACTAATTCTCTCTTCAGCTGTATCTAAAATGCTATCTTATGGTTATTACACACACACACACACTCACATGCAGGCACACCATACATATCCAGAAATTCTATTCATTCTTCTTTGAAATATGATGACTGGTTATCTCTAATGTTCCTTAGTAATATCTGTGTAATCCTCTTATTTCTTAATACAGTATCTGCAATCTTTGAGGGTCTGATTCTGACATCTGTTTCTCTTGCTGACCCTCACTAGTGTCAGCTCACATTCACTGGGTATATAATGTGAGAATTCTTGGAGTTCTGAACAGAGGTTTTCTTTTGCTTATGTTAGGTGAGTACTTAGGTTTTGGGAGAACACATGAGTAACATGACATCAAGTCCACACTTCCCATAAAGGCTGGCTTGTCCTTCTCAGCACAGACTTTTTCCTCCCTCAAGTGAGACCCATTGCTGAAAGAAATTAATTTCTTTAGTCTCTCACTTTGCAGAGTAGCTGTCCCACCCCAGTCTACTGTTTCTCTGTGGTGGTTGTCCTCACAGAGTTCTTTCTTTACTCGGGACACTCCTACCACACCCCTGGGATCTGCGTCCTTTCCCCCACGTATGTGTGATCTAAGCTCTAGGCCTCTGAGCATTGGCAGAAGCACATGGCAGATGCCAACGACCTTCTCTCTGTAGGCATGATTTCCCCTTAATCTTGGCCTTTGAGGAGCTCCCTTACTTTCTTGCCCGTTCAGTTATGGGCTCTTTAAGTGATATTTTAAGAGGATTTCAGGGTACATGTTCCATTATATTGTTAGAAAGGTAAGTCCCCCTTTCAGTACTCTGAATTGCTCATTTGATAGCATCTAGTACATTCTTTTATAAATGTCAATTAACTGTTCTTTCTATCGCAGTTGATCAAGCTCATCCTGGGGGCAGGAACGGTTTCTTTCCATGTACTAATTTATCCAGTCAGGAAGTATTATTCAGTTTCTATTAGTAACTCTGCACTGATGTGTTGTTAGTTGTTGTATATAAAAAGGTGGTCTAAATTGAAATGGTCTGACAATATAAAAATAATAAAAGCTAATGTTTGTTGAATCGTTTCTAGTTCAACAAATGGCCAGTTTTTCTGATAAGTGTTTTATGTTTATTGTCTCATATTAATCTTCACAATTACCCAATGAGTTTGCCATTATTGCTATTGAATATTTCCTTCCAAAGATGAGAAAATGGAGGGTTAGAAGAGACTTGAATATAATAAGAGAGTGCTGATTATTAGATAAGCTGGTCATGCCACAGTTTTTAAAATTTAAAATAATCTTTCTCTTGAATTCCTTTAAATGTTTGCCTGGTGCTGGAGACTCACCATTATACACAGTTTCAGAGGTTCACTTTAACTCATGTAAAGTGCGGAGGCATCCTTGAGGTGGACCCAGTCATAGGCTCTAGATTATATCCTGGATCAAAGAGTAAGTAACTCCAGGCAAGAGCACCATTCCAATCATAGCATGAAACCTTTTGCTAAAAGGATCAAACCTCGCTTATTTTACATGTATCAGAATTTTTAACTGAGTCATATCTTTGGACACCTACTTGATTTACCTCATCATATAAATTCTGAGAAAATGAAGAAGCCATATTGGTTATGCCCTTAATGGTATGGGTTCTTCATACATACCATGCAGTGACAATAAATCTCTATGCAGTATGTAGTTGCATGTAATTTTATTAACAACATCCTTTCAGCAGCAACTTGTACTTTGTTCAGCCTCACTTGTGGTTCACATTTAAAGGCCTCCCACTCCTCTTAGTCTACCTTATTTTAGGTTCTAACCTCTTTCATCCTTTGTTTTTTGCACTGGCTTATCATTCTTGGCAGCCGAGGCAACTACCTGGCCGCCTGTTATTCTCACTCATGGCCTGCTCTGTGATGAGCTGCAGCATGAGAAGTTCCTGGGGGTAGCAATGGGAACTTTTCCATTCCATTTTCCTGCACCCGTGGCCTCTAGGCATACACAACACTCTCTTTCTGACGTTATCCTTCCCTGTTGCTTGTAAATGCTCTATTCTGATGATTTCTTTTTTTTTTTCTGAGTCAGTTCCATCCCAAGTGTATTTGTTTCATATTGGATTCCTCCTTCTTTTTTCTTTTTCTTTCTTTTACTAAACACTTTAAAAAGTTTTGGCTGTGAATTTTCAAGAGTAGTCTATAAAACCCAACAATGGATGCTTCAGGGATTTTTAGTAGAGCATGAACTCAGCAGGAAAAGTAATCTTATCAGGATGTTTCATGTTATAATTTCTCACTTTGTTTTAGAAAGACAGTACACCCAGGAAAAAACACATTGTTCATTTGCAAACGGAGCCATCAGCTGTTCTAGAAGGAAATTATGGTACAAGTAAATAGACAAAAAGAATGTCAGAGGAAAAGTCACCCTGAGGAACATTTTGAGGAGTGCAGAGAGCACAGGTGCTGTTCTGACTTTCATCATCTCTGATCAGACAGTGATTCCCGCACACCTTGATGGCAGAGAAGGAAGCCTGGTGTGCCCAAGGCTCACAACTGCTGGAAATCTCACAGAAGAGTGGGTTCTGGATGGATCTTAGGCTTGTGATAATTACAGACTGACAACTGCATGAGTCATAACTTCTTAGTCACATTAAAACTCCATCTAAGTCAAGTTGAAAATAAAACAAAGCTCTATTTTCCCCAATGAAAAAGTAAAAGTGGTTTCCAACATTAACGACCATATAGCTCCTACAGTGATGCATAGGCTGTTGTCAGGCTTCTCTCAATTCTTCAGAAAAACATCTCACAATCAACGTAAAGCCAACAGAATGCAGAGAAATGAGTTAAACCATCCCTAGGATATGTGCAGTGTGTGCTGAAGAGAGAAGAAAAGAATAATAGGAATATGCCCAATATGCACGATTACTCCAATACTGTCAAAGTGAATTTTAAAAGTACTGAACTTTAGAAACATGAATACCTGAAAGTTAAAGACAAGCCACATAAAAAGTATCAACATTTCTGAGTATTTAAATCTGATTCTTTTGACAACTTTATGCAATATCAGTGCCTTTAGCTTTCCTTGAAGACATTACTGATGGATTCTCTCATTTCACTCCACAACCTCTGACAGCATTTTTCTTTATTTTTATGATGTCCTATGTATTTAAAAGAAGTTCGCCAAAGATTTCCTTGTGCAAATTCAGGCCTCTTGAAAAAGAGTATGTCCTAGTTACTATCTGTGCACTGCTCTGCATTAGTAATAATTATGCAAATGAACTTTAGAACCACCCACATCCACTTCTAACATGAAACTCTCTCTGTACAGTAGGACTAAAATTCAGAGATTAAATATATCTGTACTAGTGCTGGACTTTTAAAATTTAAATTGGGATATTTTGGCTTTTGAAGTGGCAATCATATGTTTTATAAAAGTATTACTTAGTGGGATGGTGTACTGTCTTTTATTTTCCTATTCTGTTCATTAAAAATATTAAGTGCATGGGCAAGCCTCCATAGAAATTCACCTGTCTCTATCCTTTTCCCTCTTTTATCAGTGACCATACAATCAAAAAGCTGAAAAGTAAAGAATGAATTGCAGAATCACCAGCTGGAATGTGTCTTAAAGGTAACTGAATTTATTCCTGGCTTTTATCCCAAGTAGCATTTTGCTTACATTTTTATTTGTAACAATTCTTTTATTCTGCCTGAAATTATGGTTAGTCTCATCCTCATTTATCTGCTTCAGTATACTGAAATCTCATTGAGGAAATTGGGTTTTTAGCTGTTTTTGAATGTCTTCTCATGCTTAGCACATAATTGATACTCAAGAATTATTTGTCAAGTGAAATCTAAGGAACATCGGTTTCGATCCTGTTTTTTAAAAACTTCCAGAGAAAATAATCAGAAACAAACCCAAGAAAGGAGTGAAAATGATTTTAAAGTGATTTATGCTGGAGTTGTCCATTACCTCTATTCGTGTCCTTCTTAGAACTAAAGAAATTAGCTGATGGTCTGGTGTTGAGGATTCTAAGCCTGGATTTGTGTCCTGTATCCACCAATCCCTAGCTGTCCCACCATGAGCAAGTCACTAAACTTCTCTAGGACCCATTTTTTGTACCCCTAAGATGGTGATAATAACAGTTACCTTCCTCATATGTTTTCCTAATGATTGAATATGATGCAAATACAAAAAAATTAGCAGTGTTTGAGATGTAGTAACACTCACTCATTAATTGTTGGCTATCATCATTACCATCATCATTATCATCATCATTACCATCAAACTGGATTACCACAATCAATAGTTTCAAATATAATATTTAATTCCTTAATTCCTTTCTGTTCCATTAACCTTGAATCAAACCAACTGTCCATTTTTTTGTTTTGTTCTTGTCATTTGCCCTTTGAATGCTATTAATCCTACCATTTAACATTGTACTGGAGGTGGTAGCCAAAGCAATAAGGCAAGAAATTGAGTTGGAAAGGCAGGGAAAAAAGTTGACATGACTGATGGATTTGATCATCTATAAACAATAAATCCAAGATAATATAAAACTATCTATTAAAACTAATTAGGAAATTCAGCAAGGTGGCAAGATATAAGACCAATATATAAAAACTAGTAGTGTTTCTATTCAGCAGCAATAGCTAAATACAAAATGAAATAGAAAAAAGACACTATGGCAACAAAACATTTAAGTTTCCAGGCATAAATATAACAAAACATGCAGGTGTCTGTGATATTTATTGTTATTCTCAGGAGACCAGAATCAATGGCAAGTTAGGTCAAATGCATGGATAGGAAAACACAGTATTATTCAGATAATAGTTCTTTCAAATTTTAAAATAAATTTTGTTAATTTCCAAGCAAACTATAAGTGGTTTTTATTGGAGAGGGGGTAGATTAAGAGAGTGATTTAATTATCTTATAGAAGAGTACCAGTGCCAAGACTACTAGAAAAAAGAAAACAAAGGAGGGGAGAGTTGCCTTACCAGATGTTTTAAGTATACAGTAATCAAGAGTATTGGTGGGCACAGGGATAGACAAAAAGTAGATCTGTACAAAAGCACAGAGAGCCCAGAAGCCTACTCATAGGTATGTACACACACGGATCTTGTTACGTCATGAGGAGGCATTACAAATTAGCAAGGAAAATAGGAAAATGGACAGTGATGATATTGGGAGTATTGGGACAACTTCCTTTGCAGATAAAAACAAAATAAAATTACTTGAAAATGTAGAGTATCCTTATTATATCAGAGCAAGGAAGGGTTTTTTGTATAAGACACAGAACATAGATGATAAAAAATTAATGAATTCACTATATCAAAATATGAAACTTCTTTACAATAAAAGACATCACAATGCTAAAAGTAAAGTATCTGAAACATATATATGTTAGCATATATAATGTGGTAAATATTTAGAATATATAACATCATTTAGGAAAAAAAAAAACGAGAAATGGGTAAGGATGAGGACAGGAAATTCCCTAAGCAGGAACCCTGAATGGCAATTAATGATGCTTATGAAAAGATGCTCAAACTTGTAATCAAGGCAGTGAAGCAAAACAAGGAAGCAGAGCCATTTCCTGTGATCAGAAGTGGAAAAAAATTAAAACATTTGACAACGTCAAGTGTTGGTAAGAATGAGAGGAAATTGAAAATCTTATATGTCCCTCGTGGAAGTGAAAATTGTCAACACAGTTTGAAGTGCATTTTATCAATATCTAGTAAAGTTAAAAGTGAAGCGTGAATAACCTAATAATTACACTTCTAGATAGAGACCCTAGAGAAACTCCAGCACCTGGTAGCAGAGACATGTTTGAGAATATTTGTTTACAGCATTGTCTCTAATAGTGAAAAAATTAGAAACACTAAATCTCATGGATAAATAATGGTATAGTCATATTAGGAACCACTCTGTATGTAAGATACCTATCTATTTATACTGTATAAATACATATAGTGTAGATATATATGGAAAGACCTCAAAAACATATTTATCCAAAAGTGACTGTAAACTAATGCTTTATCTAAAGAAAGAGAAGACCCAGTTGCAGCTGAGATGGATACAGGAGCTAGCAAATCACATCTAGTTAGACAAAGGTTAGATATGCTCATAACTTAATCATATAATCTGACATAGCTTATATGACATTTTCAAACTGGTGAAATAATGGTAGTATGAAAGGGAAAAAAGAGACAAGGCGTTTTACCTCAGAACACAGATATTAAACAGACCTTAGTAAAATTGAATTTAAAGGTGAAATGAATTTCATGCAGTTCACATAAACTTCAAAAAATGTCTCTGCCAGCTCTGTTAAAATGCCACCGTGTCTTCCTCCAGTCCTCATAAATCGCAATCTGATGTGCACCCCTGATACCCAGATTTTGGCCTCTTTTTTCCATAAAAGGAACCAGGGCTCCTTGAAGAGTAATTGATTCCCTGTGACAGGGTAGGGAAGATAAAGTTGTACTTGAAATGTGTAGCTCTTACCAGAGAGTGAGAATGCTTTCAAAGATGTCTGCAGACGGTACTATGGAGGAAAGTGCCTTCAGGGGTTGTGACAATCAGAGGACAAGAAAAGAAAAGAAAGGCACAAGTTTATAATATAATTACTCAAAATAGACATAAGTATATAGAAACAGAGGCATCTATGGGTTTCCAACAATGTCTACAGAAAACAGGTATATCAACAGAAACTATGTAAGTATATTGTATTTTATTTTCATCGGTCCCACTAGGAAAAATCAGAGGGTAAAAATTTAAGGAGGAAGTTTTGTCAAAAAGTTGAGTATGAGATGCTAAGAAAAAAATGGGTAAGGGTGACCATTAAGAAATACCCATGGGGGCTTCCCTGGTGGCGCAGCGGTTGAGAGTCCGCCTGCTGATGCAGGGGACGTGGGTTCGTGCCCCGGTCTGGGAAGATCCCACATGCCGTGGAGCGGCTGGGCCTGTGAGCCATGGCCGCTGAGCCTGCGTGTCCAGAGCCTGTGCTCCGCAACGGGAGAGGCCACAGCAGTGAGAAGCCGCGTACTGAAAAAAAAAAAAAAAAATACCCATGGGATGCATTGTGAGAAAGCTTTTCTCAGTAACAGGCCAATTGACACCTAGGAGCAGACCCCATCCCAATAATCACTGGCTCTGTGGGACCATATAAGAAGGAACATTTAAGTTCCTATGTTTTGGTCTCAAATTTCTGGCTAATAATCTAAATCTATAAACATATTGAGGTCCTAATTCTATTGGTACAATCTGTAAACTTAATCTCTAACCAAATAGCCACCTTGAGATGGTCATTTTGTTTCCTTGACAAATAAATTATGCAGATGATAAAGAAACAAACCAGGGCTTCCCTGGTGGCACGGTGGTTAAGAATCCGTCTGCCAATGCAAGGGACAGGGGTTCAAGCCCTGACCTGGGAAGATCCCACATGACGCAGAACAACTAAGCCTGTGAGCCACAACTATTGGGTCTGCACTCTACAGCCCATGAGCCATAACTACTGAGTCTGTGTGCCACAACTACTGAAGACTGCATGCCTACTGCAATGAGAAGCCTGAGCGCCACAACGAAGAGTAGCCCCTGCTCACCGCAACCAGAGAAAAGCCCACACGCAGCAATGAAGACCCAACACGGCCAAAAAAAAAAAAAAAAAAAAAAGAAACCAAATTCAGCATCAATTTTATATTCAGTGCAAGTGTAGTAACGACTTGTAATCACTTTGTTAACTTGTATTTGTGCTGCTTTTTAAAGGGTAGCATGTAAAGCAGGGGTCCCCAACCCCCTGGTCTCGAACTGGTACCAGCTGGTGGCCTGTTAGGAGCCAGGCCGAACAGCGGGAGGTGAGCAGCAGGTGAGCAAGCGAACCTTCATCTGCCGCTCCCCATTGCTCACATTACCACCCGAACCACACCACCCTCCCCAGGTCTGTGGAAAAGTTGTCTTCCAAGAAATTGGTTCCTGGTGCCAAAAAGGTTGGGGACCGCTGATGTAAAGGAATCTGACAAAAAGGATTTGAGATTTTAATTGAAATACTCAGGAATTTTTAACTTAACTTTATGATCAATATTTAGATGCTCAAGGCAATCTGACTTCTTACAACCATCCATTCAGATTTATTGTGTGTATAAGCAGCATTTGAGTGCTTGGGAAGAGTTTTTTTGTTTGGAATCCTTATGAGTATTTGAAAGTCTGACTTCCTGGATGTTTTAAAGTGCTAGAAAGAATCAGCTATATCATATTTGTGGTTTTATTTAAAAACATTTAGGACAGTTTGCTTAAATTTTCTGTAAATATTTTAAAGTATTTACTGTACCAAATGCATAAATAAATTGAATATTAATTCAGGACCAAATACAGGCTAGTATTTTAATTTATTCACAAAATTGCTGGTTTTAGACAATAGATTTATATATTTACTTTGTAATCTTATGAAAAGCTAGGCTTTAAAATTAACTCTGTTAAACAGGATATTAATTTAAATTCTGTGTACAAAAGCCACTTCCCCAAAAGATATTAAAAAGGCAATTGACTAGGTTAAATGAAAAAAGCAAGTTATAGAAAATAATATACCTTATGATGTAATTTTTATAAATGAAGAAAAATTTAAAATTTCATGTATTATATATGGATTACCATATAGAGAGCAATAAAAAGTATGAAAATGTGAACAGAAGAGTGGAATACAGCAGACATCAAATTTTAGTGAGATTTAAATTGTCAAAAAATCTAAGATGATCATAACAACATGTTAATATTTATTTGTGGCATTTATGTTGGTAATTATTTTACTATCCATTGTGTTTTTAATTTTTCTCAATTAAAATATCTCTAATGTAAAGATTCAAGTCATATTACACTAAGAACCCAAGGGACAAATAATATAGTGAATTGGACAGAAACTTGGGCTATTTAAGTAGATTAATTGTGAGGATAATGACTGAATAATTAAAATTATAAAAGAAAACATTTGCATTTAAAACAAAACAACTTAAGGCTGAAAGAAGCAAAATTTGAATGAAAAAAAAGAGAAAAGAATGAAGTTTCTGCCAAGATGTCTCACACATTGCGACTGATCTGAACAAACAACCTGAGATTTGTTGTGTTCTTTCAAGTAAAGTAGACAAAATAATGTGCATTTGAGGAGAATAATAGTTGGTGATGGAATATGTTTCCAATAAAACCTGGAAATAAATCATAAAAGTCTGCAGTAGAAACTCCAACAAGGAGAAAAGTTTATTTGCCAAAATCTAAGTGAAATGGTTGTTGATGTATTTCTGGGATATCGATGACATTATTCATGGAGAATTCATAGTATTGGGTAAAATACTCAATTAAATTCATTGTGATGAGAAATCATGATGCCTCTGAAAGATTCTGTGTAAAACAAAACCAGGGGATTGCGGGGGGTGTGTGTGTGTGTGTGTGTCTGCCTTCACTACGCTGACGTTGTCCTATGGGCTTTTGGTAAAAGAGTTTCTGTGCAAATGTTGTAGTATCTGCCTTAATCTCCCACCTTATGCATAAAACAAGGTTCTGAAAGCTTTCAAGGCTGCTTCTATACGTGAAATCCATCTCTAATGGACAAGGACTTTCCATCAATGAAGACTGTCAAGGGAATGTGCAATTCCAGCGCCAGGTCCCCCAGGACTTTCACAGATGGCAGCATTATTGGAAGAACTATACATAGCACTATTTAAAGAAAATACAAATTGACTGTAAGCCCTGCTATGTGTTTTTGAGAAATTTGTGATTCCGTTTTGCACAAATATGATATGATGTTTTTTTTTGGTAAACTTTTTTTTTTTAAAGATTGCTCTAGAACTATTTTACATCCTTATTTGTTTTGATACTGACACACTTCTTTTTGTATTTTTATTTTATTTCTTTTGGCCCTGCCTTGCTGCATGTGGGATCTTAGTTCCCCAACCAGGGATGGAACCCGAGCCCCCTGCAGTGGAAGCGTGGAGTCTTACCCACTGGACCACCAGGGAAGTCCCCTTTTTGCTACATTTTTAAAGACACGTATTTCAGGAGAGTATATAACTTAATGAAGCACCTGGGCTATGAATTCAGCTAGGGGTTGAATTCGTGTTCTGCCCACTAAGTGGTATATGAGACTTAGTTTCTGCGTCTGCAGCGGGGATGAGCGGACCTCAGTGGGAGGCGAGGCAGGACCCATCACAGTGTCTGGTCTGTGGCAGACGCTCAGAGGTAGCTATTATGATTACAATGGCTATTTTTTATGACAGTATTCATTTGACAAAAAGCCTGTCAACTTCTTTCTTCTCATTAACTTACTCCCATTAGACTTGAGAAATGATATACTTTTCTGTCTTGAGTTGGGTTATTTTAGTGATTGAAGTAAAAATACATTTCCCTGAAAAATCTCATTGTATGATTACTAAGTCCCAGAATTATATTCCCCACCATTTCTATATACAACACAATCACTCTACTTAGTCAAAGATACTCAATGTGATGTTGATATCGAATTCTTCCAGGTGAATGAATGTGTTCACTTATTTTTTTTTCTAAAACAACAACAATCAAACCTGTATTTAGCTTATCTAATTTGGTTAAATTAATGATACCATTTTCCAGAAAACTAAAAAACTATGATCCTCCTTTATTTTCCTTTTCTGAATATAGCAAAGATGAATTATGTTTTATGTTATTTTTAAGGAATCTTTAAATTGAAGGATAGATTTACAATGTTGTGTTAGTTTCAGGTGCACAGCACAGTGATTTGGTCCATATATATATATATATATATGTGTGTGTGTGTGTGTGTGTATACATGTGTATATGTATATATATATATCTATTCTTTTTCAGATTCTTTTCCCTTATAGGTTATTACAAAATACTGAGTAGAGTTCCCTGTGCTATACAGTAGGTTCGTGTTGTTTACCTATTTTATATATAGTAGTTTCCATGTGTTCATCCCAAACTCCTAATTTATCTGCCCCCCTTCTGCTTTGGTAACCATAAGTTTTATGTTATTAAGATATTTCTCCTACTAGGTTGGAGGACGCATTCTCATTTGGGTTAAATAACTATGATTTTTAATGCTTCAGTGATATTATAATTAAGATACTAAGTATAATATCTGCTGGTTTTAGGTTTACTCACATGTAAAATGTGGAGCTTTAATCGAAATATACATTTTCAGAGTCTATTCATCACCGAGTATCATGGTTTATACAGTCTTCTCCCACCTCGTGCTATCAGTATACTCACTGACGTCATCAGAGCTTCGTGAAGGATATACACGTACGTGATTTGGGGAAGCACTTCAAAATATACACGTGTGCCTGTGAAAATGACTACTTAGACTGTTTCTGGTGAAGGGACCTTAGCTCATCTCACTGTCTAAGATTATTCATAATATACTGAAAACACTACTCTTATTGAGATACTTTGGGAATGTAGTTAAATACCAAGATGACTACTAATGTGATTAAGGCGAAAGAACAGCTAGGCTTTTCTAAGCCAGTTAAAGCCATTGGGCCTGCTGCTTACTCAGTAACAAATCACATCTGATATCTGGAAGCAGAAGTACCAGGTAAGCATTTCTGTTCTTGTCCTGTCCATAAAAGGTTGGAAGATTGTATTAGAATAAGATTTCTGATGGAGTCAAATGAAGTCTCACCCAGATTGTGCAGGTACCTGCGGAACTGCTTTCTTTAGGGGAGTTTGAGATTGTTTTGCAAAATTGATGCTATACTTCAGGGAGGGCACATCATGTTTCTGGTGGATATAACAGAGAACCATGGACTACAATCATTGTTAAATTGCCTGAGCTGAAGAGCATAACTTACAAGTTCCAATAAGTAAGTGCAGCAAACAACAACAAAAACGCCGTTAAATTTAAGTATCACCTCCAATTGGTACATTTTATTTTAGGTTTAGTAATATTAATGCCAGAGAGAAAAGATGAATAGAAAAATCATCTGAATATAAACTATCAGAGAGAATGAAAATCTGATCTCTTTGATTGAAGAGAAATTGAAAGCGATACTAGTTCTAGGAAGGTTTAGATTAAAAGGAAAGGAGATTCTTCCTCTAAGCATGTAAGGGTCTCAAGAAAAACGTGAGTACTGTCATTTCTGGAGACTTAAGCAGAAGAGTCGTGCATATCTTTCCGATTTTGTTTTAGTAGAACAGCTATTTGTTGTCTACAAGGATTACATAGGCTTTCCAAAACCGATATGAATGAATGACTGATTCCATATCAAAATGATTTAATGTAAAATAAGGACACCAATTTCAAGATTTTTTTTTTCAATTTTGGTCACATGATACACACTTTGAATACTTGCCCAAGATGGTAGCAATGAAGAGCATTCATTAGGGGAGCTTTGAATGCAGACTCCCCAGAAAAGCAAAGTCTCTGGTGCTGGACAGCTTGGGTTCAGGTTGTGACTCTACCAATTCCTAACTGCGTGACCTTGGTCTAGTTACTCAACCACACTGGGCTGTAAGATAGGGGTAATAATACCTGCCTAAGAAAGTTCTCGAGAGTAGTAAGTGAAATAATTCATGCTAAGCCCTTGGAAAACTGGCTGGCAGAGAACTCAATAAACATCAGTTATGATTGCTATTTCAGAGCAGTAACCCCTAACATTTTGTTTTTGCTGAGACGCACAAGACAGAGAATGTCCACAGATGTCACACACCCTGCGGGTCCAACTTCTACAAAGCAGCCTTCCTCACTCTCTCATGGCAAATATCGTATTGGAATGCAAATAAGCAAGAGTTACATCATTACAGAGATAACCCTGAATCTGTTCTAACTTTAAGAAATAATTTTAAAACCTCAGCACTTGATTTTAGTAACAGGCTAATAAGAACACATGTCCCAGTAGACTAGGACACAGTTAGTTCTTCTGAGAACATTTCTTTTAGGAAATAAAGGGAAGGGAGAGGTCCTGAGGTCATGATTTTGGATAAAGCCATTCAGTGATCATTAATTATGATCAGTTTCTTTTCCATCTGTCCATCTATCCACCTGTCTCTCCATCCATCCATCTATCTACCCAACCATTCTTCTATCCATCAAATATTTACAGAAAATCAACATGGGGCTGAAAATACTGAAGAAACTTTGTCTAGAAGCTTGTATGCTCCCTGGAGTTCTAGGTTTCTTTGCTTTGCTGTTGTTCTTGGTTGATTTTTGGTTTTGTTTTTTACCCTTTAGGGGGGATTTCCTATTTGGCAGAAGGAAGGAGAGTAAAATTTCTCCTAAAAGGCTCAAAATGAATTATCTTTCTGAGTTTTCTTGTAGCTTGTTGAATTTCTTCCTAACAGCTGTTTTAAATTCTTATCACTTAGAGCTCTAAATTCAAGGCTCTGTCTGAGAAAAAAAATCTGAGGCTGCAGATGAATGCCAGCCCAATCCCAGAGTCTGCTAGATGGAAAGTATTCTTGAGCAGACATTCAGAGCAATGGGAGGGAAAGGCAGAGGCATCTTTACTACAGAACCAGAGGACCTTACATGGTACTTAGGGCAGTGTCTTTGGTTTTCTTCCAGCTTTTATTATTCTGTATTTAGTGAACCAACAAGGTAGTTTTGGTTTACATTTAGGTTAAATATCATTCTTTGTGGATTAATATGGCAAGTATAATTTAGAATATTGTTTGTTTAATTTAGCTTGTTACTGCTACAAGGGAGTTATACTCAAAGTAAAATCAATCTTTAACTTCAGTGGGTAGCTACTTCTTTAGCGATTGGTTCTGGCACACGATTGTTTATTTAACACGTTAAAGGATGAAGAAGCTGGCGGCCATATCCTCACAGTATTTCCTACATACAGATGTAAATATACCACAAAGAGGGGGATAGAAGAAAAAGGAAAAAGTTAAGAACCTATCTCTCTTTGTTGCCCAGAGTTTCCTACCAGGTTTTCCATAATCAGTAACAGTACGTTACATGGTCAAGCAAAAAAGTTAGAAGTTAAACCACAGAAGTGATACATACTGAAATTACCCATACATTTTCTTTAAAATGTGTGGTGATGATTAGGAAGACAGGGGTCGGGTACCTAGGACGCTGCTCTTGGTACAGGAGACCCTCAGTGACCGTAGCTGTGACTGCTTGTAAAGGCAGCAGGCAGCCCAACCCGGGGCCGATGTGTGTGAGTTCTCAGGCATCCACTTGGAAACTACGAAACCTGTTCTTTTCAACAGTATAGATCTCAAGTGGTTAACATAGAAAAGGAAAAATAAACACAAGAGAAAATGGAAGCAGCAGAGAAAAAACCATCATCCTCTTCTGTTGAGTATTTGACTTTAAAAAATCTGTGTAATACAAATAAAATGAATCATAATCATTATGACGATATACACAACAAGTGTGCGTTACTGGATTATTTGTGTAATGTATAACTTTTTCCCCCAGGTATACAATTTTCACCTGCTTACATCTTAGATAAAAGGGCATTCAGAGAAATAATATAATATTTTCAAGACAATAAAATGATGATTAGTTGGTCTAATAAATATTTGGATGCATTTTAATAACAATGAGGAATTTATTATATTTTTTGCCAGGCTTCCAGGGCATATGAGCATGGACTAGCAGGCTTATCCTGATGTCATGGTGGTCACAACAGAAATCTGGTTATCTGACTCTATAATGTAATAATTACACCAGGATTCCAAATTTCAACATTTTAAAAAAAGTAGTCGAGAAAGTTATAAACAAAATGCCAGCAACTCAGAAATAGTTGTACTTTCCAGAAGGAGCATGTGCAGGTGAAATTTTGATGTGGACAATTTGATGCTGTGGACTATTTTTTTTCTTAACATCTTTATTAGAGTATAATTGCTTTACAATCGTGTGTTAGTTTCTGCTTTATAACAAAGTGAATCAGTTATACATATACATATATCCCCATATCTCCTCCCTCTTGCATCTCCCTCCCACCCTCCCTATCCCATCCCTCTAGGTGGTCACAAAGCACCGAGCTGATCTCCCTGTGTTATGTAGCTGCTTCCCACTAGCTATCAGTTTTACATTTGGTAGTGTGTATATGTCCATGCCACTCTCTCACTTCATCCCAGCTTACCCTTCCCCCTCCCCGTGTCCTCAAGTCCATTCTCTCCACCTGTGTCTTTATTCCTGTCCTGCCCCAAGGTTCTTCAGAACCATTATTATTATTATTTTGATTCCATATATATGTGTTAGCATATGGTATTTACTTTTTCTGATTTACTTCACCCTGTATGACAGACTCTAAGTCCATCCACCTCACTACAAATAACTCAATTTCGTTTCTTTTTATGGCTGAGTAATATTCCATTGTATATGTGTGCCACATCTTCTTTATCCATCCATCTCTCGATGGACACTTAGGTTGCTTCCATGTCCTGGCTATTGTAAATAGAGCTGCAATGAACATTGTGGTACATGACTCTTTTTGAATTATGGTTTTCTCAGGGTATATGCCCAGTAGTGGGATTGCTGGGTGGTATGGTAGTTCTATTTTTAGTTTTTAAGGAACCTCCATAATGTTCTCCATAGTGGTTGTATCAATTTACATTCCCACCAAAAGTGCAAGAGGGTTCCCTTTTCTCCACACCCTCTCCAGCATTTATTGTTTGTAGATTTTTTGATGATGGTCATTCTGACTGGTGTGAGGTGATACCTCATTGTAGTTTTGATTTACATTTCTCTAATGATTAGTTATGTTGAGAATCCTTTCATGTGTTTGTTGGTAGTCTGTATATCTTCTTTGGAGAAATATCTATTTAGGTCTTCTGCCCATTTTTGGATTGAGTTGTTTGTTTTTTTGAAATTGAGCTGCATGAGCTGCTTGTATATTTTGGAGATTAATCCTTTGTCAGTTGCTTCGTTTGCAAATATTTTCTCGCATTCTGAGGGTTGTCTTTTTGTCTTGTTTATGGTTTCCTTTGCTGTGCAAAAGGTTTTAATTTTCATTAGGTCCCATTTGATTATTTTTGTTTTTATTTCCATTTCTCTAGGTGGTGGGTCAAAAGGGATCTTGCTGTGATTTATGTCATAGAGTGTTTTGCCTATGTTTTCCTCTAAGAATTTTATAGTGTCTGGCCTTACATTTAGGTCTTTAATCCATTTTGAGTTTATTTTTGTGTATGGTGTTAGGGAGTGTTCTAATTTCATTCTTTTACATGCAGCTGTCCAGTTTTCACAGCACCACTTATTGAAGAGGCTGGCTTTTCTCCATTGTATACTCATGCCTCCTTTATCAAAGATAAGGTGATTGTATGTGCGTGGGTTTATCTCTGGGCTTTCTATCCTGTTCCATTGATCTGTATTTCTGTTTTTGTGCCAGTACCATACTGTCTTCCTTACTATAGCTTTGTAGTATAGTCTGAAGTCAGGGAGCCTGATTCCACCAGCTCCGTTTTTCTTTCCCAAAATTCCTTTGGCTATTCAGGTTCTTTTGTGTTTCCAAATTGTGAATTATTTTGTTCTAGTTCTGTGAAAAATGCCATTGGTAGTTTGATAGAGATTGCATTGAATCTGTAGATTCCTTTGTATAGTATTTCGGGGTCTTTTGTGTTTCCATACAAATTGTGAAATTTTTTTTTCTAGTTCTCTGAAAAATGCCATTGGTAGTTTGATAGGGTTTGCATTGAATCTGTAGATTCCTTTGGATAGTATAGTCATTTTCACAATGTTGATTCTTCCAATCCAAGAACAGGGTATATCTCTCCATCTGTTTGTATCATCTTTAGCTAATTCCAGCAGTGTCTTATAGTTTTCTGCATACAGGTCTTTTGCCTCCTTAGGTAGGTTTATTCCTAGGTATTTTATTCTTTTTGTTGCAATGGTAAATGGTAGTGTTTCTTTAATTTCTCTTTCAGATTTTTCATCATTAGTGTATAGGAATGCAAGAGACTTCTGTGCATTAATTTTGTATCCTGCTAATTTACCAAATTCATTGATTAGCTCTAGTAGTTTTTTGGTAGCATCCATAGGATTCTGTTTGTATACTATCATGTCATCTGCAAACAGTGACAGCTTTACTTCTTCTTTTCCTATTTGGATTCCTTTTATTTCTTTTTCTTCCCTGATTGTTGAGGTAAAACTTCCAAAACTAAGTGGAATAATAGTAGTGAGAGTGGACAACCTTGTCTTGTTCCTGATCTTAGAGGAAATGGTTTCAGTTTTTCCCCATTGAGAATGATGTTGGCTGTGGGTTTGTCATACATGGTCTTTATTATGTTGAGGTAAGCTCCCTCTATGCCTACTTTCTGGAGGGTTTTTGTCATAAATGGATGTTGAATTTTGTCGAAAGCTTTTTCTGCATCTATTGAGATTATCATACAGTTTTTCTCCTTCAATTTGTTAATATGCTTTATCACATTGATTGATTTGCATATATTGAAGAATCCTTGCATCCCTGGGATAAACCCCACTTGATCATGGTGTATGATCCTTTTAATGTGCTGTTGGATTCTGTTTCCTAGTATTTTGTTGATTTTTTTGCATCTATGTTCATCAGTGACACTGGCCTGTAGTTTTCTTTCTTTGTGCCATCTTTTTCTGTTTTCGGTATCAGGGTGATGGTGGCCTCATAGAATGAGTTTGGGAGTGTTCCTCCCTCTGCTATATTTTGGAAGAGTTTGAGAAGGAAGGATTTAGCTCGTCTCTAAATGTTTGATAGAATTCACCTGTGAAGCCATTTGGTCCTGGGCTTTTGTTTGTTGGAAGATTTTTAATCACACTCTCAATTTCAGTGCTTGTGATTGGTCTGTTTATAATCTCTATTTCTTCCTGGTTCAGTCTCAGAACATTGTGCTCTTCTAAGAACTTGTCCATTTCTTCCAGGTTGTCCATGTTGTTAGCATATAGTTGCTTATATTAATCTCTCATGATTCTTTGTATTTCTGCAGTGTCAGTTGTTACTTCTCCTTTTTCATTTCTAAGTCTATTGATTTGAGTCTTCTCCCTTTTTTTCTTGATGAATCTGGCTAATGGTTTATCAATTTTGTTTATCTTCTCAAAGAACCAGCTTTTAGTTATATTGATCTTTGCTATCGTTTCCTTCATTTCTTTTTCATTTATTTCTGATCTGATCTTTATGATTTCTTTCCTTCTGCTAACTTTGGGGTTTTTTTTTTCTTAATTGTCTAATTGCTTTAGGTTTACGGTTAGGTTGTTTATTTGAGATATTTCTTTTTTCTTGAGGTAGGATTGTATTGCTATAAACTTCCCTCTTAGAACTGCTTTTGCTGCATCCCACAGGATGCTACTGTGATTGTGTTATTGTTGATTTCCCCATTTATGGCTGTTAGCATTTGCCTTATGTATTGACGTGCCTCTATGTTGGGTGCATAAATATTTACAATTGTTATATCTTCTTTGTGGATTGATCCTTTGATAATTTTGTAGTGTCCCTCCTCGTCTTTTGTAATAGTCCTTATTTTAAAGTCTATTTTGTCTGATATGAGAATTGTTACTCTAGCTTTCTTTTGATTTCCATTTGCATGGAATATCTTTTTCCATCCCCTCACCTTCAGTCTGTATGTATCCCTAGGTCTGAAGTGAGTCTCTTATAGATAGCATATAATGGTCTTCTTTTTGTATCCATTCAGCCAGTCTATGTCTTTTGGTTGGAGCATTTAATCCATTTGCATTTGAGGTAATTATCGATGTGTATGTTCCTATTATCATTTTCTTAATTGTTTTGGGTTTGTTATTGTAGGTCTTTCCCTTCTCTTGAGTTTCTTGCCTAGAGAATTTCCTTTAGCATTTGTTGTAAAGCTGGTCTGGTGGTGCTGATTTCTCTTAGCTTTTGCTTGTGTGTAAAGTTTCTAATTTCTCTGTTGAATCTGAATGAGATCCTTGCTGAGTAAAGTAGTCTTGGTTGTAGGCTTTTCCCTTTCATCACTTGAAATATGTACTCCCACTCCCTTCTGGCTTGCAGAGTTTCTGCTGAAAGATCAGCCGTTATTCTTATGGGGATTCACTTATATGTTATTTGTGGTTTTTCTCTTGATGCTTTTAATATTTTTTCTTTGTATTTAATTTTTGATAGTTTGATTAATATGTGTCTTGGTGTGCCTCTCCTTGGGTTTATCTTGTATGGGACTCTCTGGGCTTCCTGGACTTGGTTAACTATTTCCTTTCCCATATTAGGGAAGTTTTCAACTATAATGTCTTCAAAGTTTTCTCAGTCCCTTTCTTTTTCTCTTCTTCTTCTGGGACCCCTGTAATTCGTATGTTGGTACGTTCAATATTGTCTCAGAGGTCTCTGAGACTGTCCTCAATTCTTTTCATTCTTTTTTCTGCTCTGCAGTAGTTATTTCCACTATTTTATCTTCCAGGTCACTTATCCGTTCTTCAGCCTCAGTTATTCTGCTATTGATTCCTTCTAGAGAATTTTTAATTTCATTTATTGTGTTGTTCATCATTGTTTGTTTGCTCTTTAGTTCTTCTAGGTCCTTGTTAAACATTTCTTGTATTTTCTCCATTCTATTTCCAAGATTTTGGATCACCTTTACTATCATTACTCTGAATTCTTTTTCAGGTAGACTGCCTATTTCCTCTTCATTTGTTAGGTCTGGTGGATATTTATCTTGCTCCTTCATCTGCTGTGTGTTTCTCTGTCTTCTCATTTTGCTTATCTTACTGTGTTTGGGGTCTCCTTTTCACAGGCTGCAGGTTTGTAGTTCCCATTCTTTTTGGTGTCTGCCCCCAGTGGCTAAGTTTAGTTCAGTGGGTTGTGTAGGCTTCCTGGTGGAGGGGTCTGGTGCCTGTGTTCTGGTGGATGAGGCTGGATCTTGTTTTTTGGCTGGGCAGGTCCACGTCTGGTGGTGTGTTTTTGGGTGTCTGTGGACTTATTATGATTTTAGGCAGCCTCTCTGCTAATGGGTGAGGTTGTGTTCCTGTCTTGCTAGTTGTTTGGCATAGGGTGTCCAGCACTGGAACTTGCTGGTCATTGAGTGGATCTGGGTCTTAGCATTGAGATGGAGATCTCTGGGAGAGCTTTTGCCATTTGATATTATGTGGAGCTGGGAAGTCTCGGGTGGACCAATGTCCTGAACTTGGCTGTCCCACCTCAGAGGCACAGGCCTGATACCCGGCCAGATAACCAAGACTCTGTCAGCCACACAGCAAAAGAGAAAATGGAAAAACATATGTATATCATTTTCCCCAAAGTCCACTGTCTGAATTTTGGGATGATTCGTTGTCTATTCAGGTATTCCACAGAAGAAGGGTACATCATGTTGATTGTGGAGATTTAATCTGCTGCTCCTGAGGCTGTTGGAGAGATTTCCCTTTCTCTTCTTTGTTCGCACAGCTCCCGGGGCTCAGCTTTGGATTTGGCCCTGCCTCTGTGTGTAGGTCGCCGGAGGGCGTCTGTTCTTCCCTCAGACAGGACGGGGTTAAAGGAGCCGCTGATTCGGGGGCTCTGGCGCACTCAGGCCGGGGGGGGGGGGGAGGGAGGGGCACGGAGTGCGCGGCGAGCCTGCGGCGGCAGAGGCCGGCGTGACGTTGCACCAGCCTGAGGCGCACCGTGCGTTCTCCCGGGGAAGTTGTCCCTGGATCCCGGGACCCTGGCAGTGGCGGGCTGCACAGGCTCCCGGGAGGGGAGGTGTGGAGAGTGACCTGTGCTCACACACAGGCTTCTTGGTGGTGGCAGTAGCAGCCTTAGCGTCTCATGCCCGTCTCTGAGGTCCGCGCTGATCGACGCGGCTTGCACCCGTCTCTGGAGATTGTTTAGGCGGCGCTCTGAATCTCCTCTCCTTGCGCACTCCACAACAATGGTCTCTTGTCTGTTCGGCAGCTCCAGACTTTTCCCCGGACTCCCTCCCGGCCAGCCGTGACGCACTAACCCCTTCAGGCTGTGTTCACATCGCCAAACCCAGTCCTCTCCCTGCGCTCCGACCGAATCCCGAGCCTCAGCTCCCAGCCCCGCCCGCCCCGGCGGGTGAGCAGACAAGCCTCTCGGGCTGGTGAGTGCCGGTCGGCACCGATCCTCTGTGCGGGAATCTCTCCACTTTGCCCTCCGCACCCCTGTTGCTCTTCTCCGTGGCTCCAAAGCTTCCCCCCGCTCTGCTACCCGCAGTCTCCGCCTGCAAAGGGGCTCCTAGTGTGTGGAAGCCTTTCCTCCTTCACGGCTCCCTCCCACTGGTGCAGGTCCCGTCCCTATTCTTTGTCTCTGGTTTTTATTGCCCTACCCAGGTACGTGGGGAGTTTCTTGCCTTTGGGAGGTCTGAGGTCTTCTGCCAGCATCCAGTTGGTGTTCTGTAGGAGTTGTTCCACGTGTAGATGTATTTCTGATGTATTTGTAGGGAGGAAGGTGATCTACAGCTCTTACTCCTCCATCATCTTGAAGGTCTCCCTGTGGACTTTTCAATGCAGCAGTTTTGGTAAGGGAACATTTGACATGCCCTAAACAGCAAACCATTAAATTCTCATCCTCTTGAAATGCCAAGTTCTTTGCACAAAAGTCATCTGCATTCTTCCCTGATTCTCATCACATCCCTGGCGCTTGAACTGTGTGGAGGCACATGGAGCCCATGTCCAGCCTCACCTTGACCTTGGGCCTCACTCACCCTGTGGAGGGTATCGTGAAGGATGCACGTCTTATGCCCACTTGAAAACATCACCCCCCTCCGTATTTTTTTAAAAAAATCTTACATCTTGAAATGACTGTCAAAAAGACTGTGCCAAAAGGTTCTGTCTTCAGAAGTGGTATGCTCGTCAAAGATGAGAGAGGAAACCTGCAGAAGAAAAGGCCCTTGTGAATTTACCTAAAGTACCTGCAAAAATGGAAAAACGAAGTGCAGGCGAGTCCATATATTATTACAGAATCAGAGGGCTTCAGGACTGGGAAATACCTGGAGATCCTGCAGTCTGGACAGTGACCCCACACCTGAGTTACCCACAGGTGGCCTGGTCCATGGGCTCCCGAGGGTGCTCCCACTCCAGATAAGAGTCCCTGACGCTCCCCCATCACAAATCCTCTTCCACTGTGAGCACGAATGCTAAACTGGGCATTTTCCTACAGCCGAGACTAAGTCCTGGCCAGAAACTTGTTCCTGACACAGTTTCTTGTGCTTGAATCTCTATTGTCGTCATTTTCTTAGGAAATGGGGGCTGTCCCCCTCTCCCCATGTCCCTCCTAACACCACCTTGGTACAGTTTTTAATTTAAAAATTTATTTTTATATTTTATGTATTTACTTTGTTAGTTAGCTCATCCTTCATCTCACGTAATTCTCTTGCTGTTATTGTTGTCATGGTGAAAATATTTATGATTTACTCTCTCAGGGGCTTTCAAGTACACCACACTGTGTTGTATATTAGATCCCATAACTTTGTCCCGTCACAGCTGGAAGTTTGTGCCATTTGACCAACACGGCCCTCATCCCCCAGCCCCCAACCCGCAGAAACCACAGTTCTACTCTGCACCCACGGGTTCAGCTTTTTCAGATCGCACGTACAAGTGCCATCACGCGGTTTCTGTCTTTCTCTGTCTGGCTCATTTCACTTAGTATAACGCCCTCAAGGTTCATACATGCTGTTGTAAATGGCAGCATTTCCTTGTTTGTATGGCTGAGTAATATTCCATTGTATTCCTTTACCACAGCTACTCTAGCCGCTGATCTGTAGATAGACACTTAGGTTGTTTTCGTGTCTCGGCAATTGTGAATAGTGCGGCGATGAATGAAGGAGGACAGAGACTGCTTCAAGATTCTGATTTCATTTCCTCTGGCTATATGCCCAGAAGTGGAATGGCTGGGTCTTACGGGAGTTCTATCTTTAATTTCCTGAGGAACCTTCATACTGTTTTCCATAGTGGTTGCACCAGTTTACGTTCCACGCACAAGGGCTCCCTTTTCTCCACACCCTCACCGGCACTAGAAAGCTCTATGGGAGATTTGCCAACTCCAAACGTCATCTTTCTCATGTCGATGTACATCCATTCGGCTGTATCTCTGGAGCTTCCTGGCTCCTGTCTCTCCGGGGACCATGCTGCAGCTGTCTGTCACCTGTGCAGGGCAGGCCACCTGCTGCCTGTTACAGGGCTCACTGAATGCAGCCTGGCATCTGCCTGAATCTGTTCCCTCCTGTGCAGTGAGGCCCACTCTCTCAACAGCCACTGCCAGTGTCGGAAGGGAGGCTCAGGTCCTGGGTTTCCCAGATGGCCTTGGTGCACGCACCTCTCAGCATCTCAACTAGAACGTAGTTTCTACTAAGTGGTCATTCAATTCCCAGAGTCTGCGAGGTCTGAGGACGCACTAGTTTTTGAGGAAGTACATTTTATCTTACAAAAACCAATGACTAACAGAAGTGTTCTTATTGTATTAACTTGAAATCAGGGCCTACATAACACACGCAGCGATTTTGTGCAAAGTGGAAGAAGTTCCCTCTCCAGACACACCAATTTCAAAAAAGGCCTCTGCATCCCACAGCCTAATCCAGGCCATAGGGCTGAGCCATGAGTGTGGACAGAATTTCAGTCCTGACCCCTTGGCTGGGTGCCCTTGAGTAAAACAAGCCCAGGCAATGCTACACGGTGGTCTGTGGATTGGTCCTGGTTCTGCCTCTCTGAGTCTCAAATAACAGGTTTAAATGGCTCTTTTAGGGAAGAGATAGGGGAACATATGTATAACTGATTCACTTTGTTATAAAGCAGAAACTAACACACCACTGTAAAGCTATTATACTCTAATAAAGATATAAAAAAAATAAAAATAAAATAAAATAAATAAAAATAGGGGCTTCCCTGGTGGCGCAGTGGTTGAGAGTCCGCCTGCCGATGCAGGGGACGCGGGTTCGTGCCCCGGTCCGGGAAGATCCCACATGCCGCGGAGCGGCTGGGCCCATGAGCCATGGCCGCTGAGCCTGCGCGTCCACAGCCTGTGCTCTGCAACGGGAGAGGCCACAGCGGTGAGAGGCCCGCCTACCGCAAAAAAAAAAATTAAATAAAATAAAAATAAATAAAAATAAAATAAAAATAAATGGCTCTTTCATACAAGAATTCTCCAATTATTGGGAAACAGCTATTCTATTTGCTCTGCAACTTCTCTTCTTTGGGTTAAACATCTCTACTTCCTTCAATTATTCCTCTTCCAAATGTTTCAAATCCCTTCACCTCGCTGTTGGCTTTGTTTGGAACATGCTTCCATTTACCTGTATTTTTCTTCAAGTGCACTATAAACCAAACACAACAGGACTGCAGGTTGGTTTCACCAAAATGGAGTGGAGTGGGGTTCTAATTCCTCTTGTTCTACAATGTTCTCTGTTTCTCTGAAATCAGCCTAAGATGGCAGCAAGTTGGAAGAGGCTGGCAAGAGAGACTCTGACCTTTAAATACCAAGTATTCTAAGGTAAATAAGTAACGAACAGAACAAAACCAAAGTTATATTTTCTTAAGATCATTTCTCAAAAAGGAATATAAAGAAAGTTGTGAGTTACTCTGAGAAAGCTAGAGTTCGTCTGGTTTCATGTGAGAAATCTGATTAGGTTAAGGTTTAGCAGCTTATTTCCCTCCATAAAGCAAATACTGATTTATGTACATAGTTTCAAACTCTATTCCTTCAAGTCCATGTACACACATATATTTATCAATTATTAAAATAATATGCAGTCTGTGCTTCGTATCAGTGGTCACACTGTCAGAGCTTAACGGGTTAGAATAATTTCATAAAGACTAGACAGAAGAAAAAGGGGGCAGAGAACATATGTGAAGACACAATAGCTGGAAATTTCCCGAACCTATGAAAGGAAACAGACATCCAGGTACAGGAAGAACAGACTGTCCCAAACAGGATTAACCCAAAGAGATCCACACCAAGATACAATGTAATTAGGATGGCAAAAATTAAATAAAGAGAGGTTCTTAAAAGCAGCAAGGGAAAAGCAACAAGTTACATACAAGTTTTGAGCTATTATGAATAAAACTGCTATGACACCCTTTCTAGAGAGATGATTTAATTTCTCTTATTTAAATTCTTAGGAATGGAACTGCTGAGTAATAGGGTAGATGTATGCTTAAACTTTTTTGAGATTCCTCCAAATAGTTCTCCAAGGTGGTTGTATCATTTTCACTCCCATTAACAATGTAAGAGATTTACAGTCATTCTGTATCCTCTCCAATGTTTGGTATTTTAGTTTTAAAAATTTTATCTGTTTAAGAATATGTGTATTGTTATCCATTGTGGTTTTAATTTGCAGGTCCCTTAACATTAACAATATTGAGCACCTTTTCATGTATTTATTGATCAGTCTCACAGCTTCTTTGGTGAATTATGTCTTTCAAAGTCTTTTGCCCATTTTCAATTGTATTGTCAGTTTATTATTAATTTGTAGAATTTCTTTATATGAACTATATTTATAAGTCCTTTATCAGATATATGCTTTCAAGTATTTTCTTCTAGTCTGTGGCTTCCTTATCATTTTCTTAATATCTTTTTGAGGAAAATATTTCAATTTTGATATATACAATTTATTGATTTTTTAAATGGTTAGTACTCTGTGTTCTAAGAAATCTTTACAATTTTAGCTCTTACATTTAGTTCTGTAATCCATGTAAAGTTAATTTTTCTGTATGGTGTAGTATGGGTCATGGTTTAATTTTTTTCTATACGTTATATCCAGTTAGATCAGCAATATTGTTAAAAGACCCCTTTTACCATTCAAGTAAAAAATAGTGTTTTCAAAAAAAAAAGACTAGACAGAAAAAAATTAAACGTATTTTGGGAGTATATTTCATTCAGAAAAAGGGGAAATGGAAAAAATGAAGAGAGTTTTGTAGTTTTCCATATTAAGAAAGGATCTTCTAATTTAGTGGTATTGAAGTGTTAATGATAGAGGTCATGAAGTTCAAGGTCTGTAGGCAGTGTATTAAATCACAGTGCTGTCTGAATCCTGAAACTGTTTTCATGCTTTTAAAGTCATCGACTGATTGTTGGATGCATGGCAATGGTTGAACTACCTAAATGGTCTAACAAAAATGTGGTTCATAGGCAGACCTATGTGTCCAGTTGTTGACACACATGTGCATCACCTTTTGGGGCTTCTCCTGGAGATCAGACTAAGATCCTCACAGAAGAGGCCCAAGAGGGAGATGCATGAAATAAAGAGGGTGACGGGAAGGGAAATGGGCATGACGGGGAGATTCCGAGGTGGCATAACAAAGCTGTAAACATATTTATAGTTCTGTCATTTTATACCGTGTGACATCTGGCCACATTACCTAATATATCTGAATCCTAGTATTTGTATTTGTGAAACAGGGTTAATAATAGCTATTTTGAAGCACTTTTGGAAGCATTAATTAAGATTTTCTTATGTAAATATATATACATATATTATATAAAGCTCCCGAGATATACTAATATGTTCAATATGCTAACATTTTAATATGTTCAATATACCAGGATATACTGATATGTTCAATAAAATGTTTATCTCCCAGGAAAGTTGACACAGGCAATATGGTACCAGGAGCCGTCTAAAGCAGGGGCTAGCTGGGTTTAGATATTTAATTCATAAATTTTGTTTGGTTCCAATGCTGTTTAGAAACCCTGGGTTTTATTCTTTCACTTTAAAGGGATGTGCTGTGCAGTTTCCATTAGCACACACAGAAGAGCTGTGTACAGCCGCCCTTCTCTGCAGAAAACCAGTATTTCTTTCCCCATTGCCCCACTTTAAAGATTCTGGGGACCTAAAAGCTCCTTAAAATCAGGAGTTAAATGACTTCTACAGACTGAGCTGATGACTTGGAACCCTCCTGGATGAGGCTCTGTACAAGCAGAAGTATTAGTGATCTCCAGTTGTCAGTTGTGAAGGCTGTAGCCAGGAACCAAGTAAATGATATGTCCTAATTTCAACACACTGTTGGCTTTGGAATCGGGGCCAAGTTTTCATGTCATGTTTCCAGCTGGCATCCCAGTAGTGCTGGTTTTCTGGTTGGGAAAACATCCTGTCCAGGACCCCTTATGATCAAAAGAACTCAGCATGAGGATTAGCCTGTCAAAGAGATAATGCACTGAATCCTACACGGAGTAGGGTTGTGACAGGACCATTGTGTGACTCTGAGACGGGGTCAGTACTCTGTATTGAATCCACTAATTCCACTTGATTCCTTTAATTATGGTGGATGAGGGAGATTATATCTATGAGATAGTTTGCCTATTAATTTTCTGTATTTTGGCCAAGACTGTCTTTCAGCATACTTTTTCACGATGACTTTTAGACATACCTGCACTTGAATGACAACACAGAAAGGAGTGACAACACAATGGCATGAAAGAACTTGGAGTCAGACCCAGTGGGGTTCAGGTTAGGTTTGCATAGAGAATTTGTAGGTTTCAAGGCAAAGTCACTTCCCTACTTTAGCCTTCAGATTCCTCATCGACAGAGAAGGGGTTACAATATCCACCTCCAAAGATGCTGTAAGGGTCACACAAAGGAATATAAGTAATGTAACGGAGACCGTAAAGGTAGAACGTTCTCAACAAGTGTTTCCTGGATCAAAGGCATGAAATATTTCTCATGGGTGGTTCTCCAAATAGCAGAAACTGTATAAGCTGTTAATTGAAACAATGTTCAAATATTGCTTCAGATGTGAAAAGCCCTGTGTGACCCTTAGGATTCCAGTTTTTTCATTTACATGGAATACCTATCAGATCCTCTGACTGAAGGTGTCAAGCATCTGAAACAAAAAAAAAAATCAAAACTAGAACTTATTCAAAATTTATAAAAATACATAAATGAAACCTAAGTAATTAAACTTTCAAAAGATGTTTTCTGTAACTTTGTAGCATTTATATTTCTAAGTTAATGAAGCCTAAAAGTCATGAGAATGGCACCCTGTGTGTGTGTGAAGCTAATTTACGTACAGTTGTTATTACTGATAGAAAATAGTATTTTCAGATAATTCTGCATGGCTTCCTAAAGTCAAATTCATTCAAGCTTTGGCTACTGCCAACATTTTTGTTTAATAAATGTTACTTTATGAGACTATCAGGTTATTTTGCAAATAACCAGGCTAACACCTCAGGAAAAGAAAAAAAAACAGATAAAGGAAAGACAAGTGGCTTAATTATGGTCAGGTTCTGACCTAGATTTTCTTAGTGAGCAAACCTTGCTTCCGGGGAAAGAGTTTGGTATTTTGGAATTGGCATTAAGTTACTACAGCTACTAGGATAATACTTACTAGGACAGTACTTTGTAGTGTATTGTATATGTGTACTAAGTAGCTCTGTGTCCTGAGTGGTACTGATGGTCTATTAATACCTTATGGATTATAGGAAGCAGCACAAAGAGGCAGGTAGCCCTGGAAGCAGCCCTCACGGGACACAGATGTGGCCAAAGCACGCACTGCACCACACGCCGGTTTCAAGTACAAGGGAAAGGGCCCAGGAACAAGGAAAGTGTAAGTAAAAGTAAAGCATATGGGGGGGTAGAGGCAACATGGTGGTGGGGGAGGACGTAGCGTTTGCCTCTCCCCTCAGCTAGGGCGCCTGTGTACACTGGTGGGGGGACCTTGACACCCAAGGAGATGGAAGGAACCCCCGAGGGACTGGGTAGGACGTAGGGGGAGTGAGGGGGGAGGAGAAGTAGAGGCTGGATAGGACTGGCGCCCCCCAAAGGGGCTGGGAGGGGGGAAGGTTTCCCATGCCTGGAGGGACCCTTGGGGGCTCGGAGGATCGGGGGGGAGTGTGCCTAGCATTTCCCAACCCAATTGGGGCCCAGGAAGCCTGCAGGGCTCCCTGGCCAGGTCCCTCACTCTCCAAGGACCCTCTGGGCCGCGTTGGTCCTAGGGGCGTAAGAGGGAGGCGGGGGGAGAAGAGGAGAGGTAAATGGAGAGGGATCGGAGGACCAGGGGAGGTGCGGCAGGCGTTTCCCCCACCCACTTGGCCCCGGGAAGCCTACTGGGCTTCGGGTCTGGTACCCTGCCTTCAGGGGCCCCCACTGGCTGCGTGGGTCCTAGGAGCATGGAGTGGGGAAGAAGAAGAGAGGCCAACAGGGAGGGGCCCTCTGGAATCAGAGGATCAGGGGCAACGAGCCTAGTGTTTTCCCCTGCCCATCGGGCCCAGTGAGCCTGTTGCGGTCCTGGACCTGGTCCCCGTCCTCCAAGGCCAGAGGCACTCCTGGGCCCCTCCCCCTTAGCCTAAGCCCCACCCCCCACTCCCCAGGGTCTTTTCTGGCCCAGTTGGTCCTAAGCATAAGCCCCACCTACTGCCTAAACCCGGCCCCTGCCTAAGCCCCACGCCCCACAGCCAACGCCTTTTCTGGGTTTTTTTTTTTCTCCTCTTTTTTTATTTGTGGTTCTGTTTTACCTTCCAGTTATTGTTTCATCTATATATATTTTTTGTTATTCTTTCTAACATATCTGTTAGTTTTCTAATCTTATTTTATTTTTTCCTCTTTGTTATAGATCTGCTCCTTTTTTCTTTTTTTTGCCACGCCGTACAGCTTGCGGGATCTTGGTTCACAAGCCAGGAGTTGGGCCAGAGGTCCTGCGGTGGGAGCTCCGAGTCTGAAACACTGGACTGACAGAGAACCTCAGACCACAGGAAATATTCATCAGAGTGAGGTCTCCCAGAGGTCCTCATCTCGGCACCAAGACCCAGCTCTACCCAGCAGCCTACAAACTCCAGTGCTGGAAGCCTCAGACCTAAGAACAAGTAAGACAGAAGCACAATCCCACCCATCAAAAAAGAAAATGAGACAACAAAAAAATATGTCACAGATGAAGGAGCAGGTAAAAACCTACAAGACCAAATAAATGAAGAGGAAATAGGCAACCTACCAGAAAAAGAATTCAGAGTAATGATAGTAAAGATGATCCAGAATCTCAGAAATAGAATGGAGGCACGGATTGAGAAAATACAAGAAATGTTTAACAAAGACCCAGAAGAATTAAAGAACAAACAAACAGAGATGAACAACACAATAACTGAAAAGAAGAATACACTAGAAGGAGTCAATAACAGAATAACTGAGGCAGAAGAACGAATAAGTGAGCTGGAAAACAGAATGGTGGAAATAACTGCTGAGGAGAAGAATAAAGAAAAAAGAATGAAAAGAATTGAAGATAATCTCAGAGACCTCTGGGACAACATTCAATGCACCAACATTCGAATTATAGGGGTCCCAGAAGAAGAAGAGAAAAACAAACGGTCAGAGAAAATATTTGAAGAGATTATAGTGGGAAACTTCCCTAACATGGGAAAGGAATCAGTCACTCAAGTCGGGAAGCACAGAGAGTCCCATACAAGATAAACCCTAGGAGAAACACACCAAGACACATACTAATCAAACTAACAAATTTTAAATTCAAAGAAAAATATTAAAAGCAGCAAGGGAAAAGCAAAAAATAACATACAAAGGAATCCCCATAAGGTTATCAGCTGACTTTTCAGCAGAAACTCTGCAAGCCAGAGGGATTGGTAGGACATATTTAACGTGATGAAAGAGAAAAATCTACAACCAAGATTACTCTACCCAGCAAGGATCTCATTCAAATTCAAAAAAGAAATCAAAAGCTTTACAGACAGGAAAAGCTAAGAGAATTCAGCATCACCAAACCAGCTTTACAACAAATGCTAAAGGAACTTCTCTAGGTGCGAAACATGAGAAGAAAAAGACCCACAAAAACAAACCCAAAACAATTAAGAAAATGGTAATAGGAAAATACATATCAATAATAACCTTGAATGTAAATGGATTAAATGCTCCAACCAAAACACACAGACTGACTGACTGGATACAGAAACAACACCCATATAAAAAGAGACACACTTCAGCCCTAGGGACACATACAGACTGAAAGTGAAGGGATGGAAAAAGATATTCCATGCGAATGGAAATCGAAAGATGGAGTAGCAATACTCATATCAGATAAAATGGACTTTAAAATAAAGACTATTGCAAGAGATAAGGAAGGGCACTACATAATGATCAAGGGATTAATCCAAAAAGAAGATATAACAATTATAAATGTTTATGCACCCAACATAGGAGTACCTCAATACACAAGGCAAATGCTAACAACCATGAAAAGGGGAATTGACAGTAACACAATAATAGTAGGTGACTTTAACACCCCACTTACACCAATGGACAGATCATCCAAACAGAAAATAAATAAGGAAACACAAGCTTTAAATGACACAATAGACCAGATAGATTTAATTGATATTTATAGGACATTCCACCCAAAAGTGGCAGAATACACTTTCTTCTCAAGTGCACATGGAACATTCTCCAGGATAGATCACATCTTGGGCCACAAATCAAGCCCTGGAAAATTTAAGAAAATTGAAATCGTATCAAGCATCTTTTCTGACCACAACACTATGAGGTTGGAAATCAATTACAGGAAAAAAACTGTAAAAACCACAAATACATGGAGGCTAAACAGTGCACTACTAAATAACCAAGAGATCACTGAAGAAATCAAAGACAAAAATACATAGAAACAAACGACAATGAAAACACGACAACCCGGGCTTCCCTGGTGGCGCAGTGGTTGAGAGTCCGCCTGCTGATGCAGGGGACATGGGTTTGAGGCCCGGTCGATCCCACATGCCACGGAGCAGCTGGGCCCGTGAGCCATGGCCGCTGAACCTGTGTGTCTGGAGCCTCTGCTCCACAACAGGAGAGGCCACAACAGTGAAAGGCCTGCGTACCAAAACAAACAAACAAACAAACAAACAAAAAACCACGACAACCCACAACCTATGGGACACAGCAAAAGCAGTTCTAAGAGGGAAAAAACGACAACCCACAACCTATGGGACACATCAAAAGAGTTCTATAGCAATTCAATCTCACCTCAACAAACAAGAAAAATCTCAAATAAAGAATCCAACCTTACACCTAAAGCAACTAGAGAAAGAAGAAAAAAGAAAACAAAGTCAGTAGAAAGAAAGAAATCAAAGATCAGAGGAGAAATAAATGAAATAGAAATGAAGAAAACAATAGCAAAGATCAATAAAGCTAAAAGTTGGTTCTTTGAGAAGATAAACAAAATTGATAAACACTTAGCCAGACTCATCAAGAAAAAACAGGAGAGGATGCAAATCTATAAAATTAGAGATGAAAAAGGAGAAATCACAACTGACACCACAGAAATACAAAGGAGTATAAGAGATTACTACAAACAACTATATGCCAATATAATGGACAATGACGAAGAAATGGACAAATTCTTGGAAAGGTACAATTTTCCAAGACTGAACCAGGAAGAATTAGAAAATATAAACAGACCTATCACAAGTAATGAAATTGAAACTGTAATTAAAAATGTGGACAGGTACATGTAAAAGTATGAGATTAGATCACTCCCTAACACCATACACAAAAATAAGCTCAAAATGGATTAAAGACCTAAATGTAAGGCCAGAAACTATCAAACTATTAGAGGAAAACATAGGCAGAACACTCTATGACATAAATCACAGCAACATCCTTTTTGACCCACCTCTTAGAGAAATGGAAATAAAAACAAAAATAAACAAATGGGACCTAATGAAACTTCAAAGCTTTTGCACAGCAAAGGAAACCATAAACAAGACCAAAAGACAACCCACAGATTGGGAGAAAATATTTGCAAATGAAGCAACTGACAAAGGATTCATTTCCAAAATTTATAAGCAGCTCATGCAGCTCAATAACAAAAAAACAAACAATCCAATCCAAAAATGGGCAGAAGACCTAAATAGACATTCCTCCAAAAAAGATATACAGACTGCCAACAAACACATGAAAGAATGCTCAACATCATTAATCATTTGAGAAATGCAAATCAAAACTACAATGAGATATCATCTCACACCAGTCAGAATGGCCATCATCAAAAAATCTAGAAACAATAAATGCTGGAGAGGGTGTGGAGAAAAGGGAACACTCTTGCACTGCTGGTGGGAGTGTGAATTGGTACAGCCACTATGGAGAAGAGTATGGAGGTTCCTTAAAAAACTACAAATAGAACTACCATATGACCCAGCAATCCCACTACTGGGCATATACCCTGAGAAAACCATAATTCAAAAAGAGTCATGTACCAAAATATTCATTCCAGCTCTATTTACAATAGCCCAGAGATGGAAACAACCTAAGTGCCCATCATTGGATGAATGGATAAAGAAGATGTGGCACATATATACAATGGAATATTACTCAGCCGTAAAAAGAAACGAAATTGAGCTATTTGTAATGAGGTGGATAGACCTAGAGTCTGTCATACAGAGTGAAGTAAGTCAGAAAGAGAAAGACAAATACCATATGCTAACACATATATATGGAATTTAAGACAAAAAAATGTCACGAAGAACCTAGGGGTAAGACTGGAATAAAGACACAGACCTACTAGAGAATGGACTTGAGGATATGGGGAGGGGGAAGGGTGAGCTGTGACAAAATGAGAGAGAGGCATGGACATATATACACTACCAAAACATAAGGTAGATAGCTAGTGGGAAGCAGCCGCATAGCACAGGGAGATCAGCTCGGTGCCTTGTGACCGCCTGGAGGCGTGGGATAGGGAGGGTAGGAGGGAGGGAGACACAAGAGGGAAGAGATATGGGAACATATTTATATGTATAACTGATTCACTTTGTTATAAAGCAGAAACTAACACACCATTGTAAAGCGATTAAAGATGTTAATAAAGATGTTAAAAAAAAAAGTTTCAACAAACAAAAGTCAGGATCAGATGGCTTCACGGGTGAACTCTATCAAACATTTAGAGAACAGTTAACACCAATCCTTCTCAAACTCTTGCAAAAAATTGCAGAGGGAAGAACACTCCCAAACTCATTCTAAGAGGCCACCATCACCCTGATACCAAAATCAGACAAAGTTGTCACAAAAAGAAAAACAAACTAGAGGCCAATATCACTGATGAACATAGATGCAAAAATCCTCAACAAAATAGTAGCAAACAGAATCCAACAACACATTGAAAGGATCACACACCACGATCAAGTGGGATTTATCCCAGGAATGCAATGATTCTTCAATATGTGCAAATCAATCAATGTGATACGCCATATTAACAAATTAAGGAATAAGAACCATATGATCATCTCAATAGATGAAGAAAAAGCTTTTGACAAAATTCAACACCCATTTATGATAAAAACTCTCCAGAAAATGGGTATAGAGGGAAGCTACCTCAACATAATAAAGGTCATATATGACAAACCCACAGCAAACATCATACTCGATTGTGAAAAACTGGAAGCATTTCCTCTAAGATCAGGAACAAGACAAGGATGTCCATTCTCGCCACACTTATTCAACAGTTTTGGAAGTCCTAGTCATTGCAATCAGTAAAGGAAAAGAAATAAAAGGAACCCAAATTGGAAAAGACAATAAAACTGTCACTGTTTTCAGATGACATGATGCTATACATGCCACCAGAAATCTACTAGAACTAATCAATGAATTTGGTAAGGTTGCAGGATACAAAATTAATGCACAGAAATCTCTGGCATTCCTATACAACAACAAAAAATCATAAAGAGAAATTAAAGAATCAATCCCATTTACCATTGCAGAAAAAAGAATAAAATACTTAGGAACAAACCTACCTAAGGAAGCAAAATACTTGTACTCAGAAAACTATAAAACACTGGTGAAAGAAATCAAAGATGAGATAAACAGATGGAGAGATGTACCATGTTCTTGGATTGGAAGAATCAATATTGTGAAAATGACTATATTACCCAAAGACATCTACAGATTCAATTCAATCCCTATCAAACTACCAATGGCATTCTTCACAGAATTTGAACAAAAAATTTTACAATTTGTATGGAAACACAAAAGACCCTGATTAGCCAAAGCAATCTTCAGAAAGAAAAACGGAGCTGGAGGAATCAGACTCCCTGACTTCAAATAATGCTACAAAGCTACAGTAATCAAGACAGTATGGTACTGGCACAAAACAGAAATATAGATCAATGGAACAGGATAGAAAGCCCAGAGATAAACCCACACACATATGGTCCACTAAATTATGACAAAGGAAGCAAGAACATACAATGAAGAAAAGACAATCTCTTCAATAAGTGGTGCTGGGAAAACTGGACAGCTACTTGTAAAAGAATGAAATTAGATCACTACCTAACACCATACACAAAAATAAACTGAAAATGGATTAAGGCCTAAATGTAAGACCGGACACTATAAAACTCTTAGAGGAAAACATAGGAAAAACACTCTTTGACATAAAACACCACAAGATCTTTTTTGACCCACCTCCTAGAGTAATGAAAATAGAAACAAAAATAAAGCAATGGGACCTAATTAAAATTAAAAGCTTTTGCACACAAAGGAAACTGTAAACAAGACAAAAAGCAGGCCTCAGAATGGGAGAAAATATGTGCAAATGAAGCAATGCACAAAGGAGTAATCTCCAAAATATACAAACAACTCATGGAGCTCAATATCAAAAAAACAAGAAACCAAATTAAAAAATGGGCAGAAGACCTAAATAAACATTTCACCAAAGAATACATACAGATGGCCAAGAGGCACATGAAGAGATGCTCAACATCACTAATTATTAGAGATATGCAAATCAAAACTACAATGAGGTATCACCTCACACCCCGTTGGAATGGCCATCATCAAAAATTTACAAACAATAAATGCTGGAGAGGGTGTGGAGAAAAGGGAACCCTCTTGCACTGTTGGTGGGAATGTAAATTGATACAGCCACTATGGAGAACAGCATGGAGGTTCCTTAAAAAATTAAAAACAGAACTATCATACGACCCAGCAATCTCACTACTGGGCATATACCCTGAGAAAACCATAATTCAAAAGGACACATGTATCCCAATGTTCACTGCAGCACTGTTTACAATAGCCAGGTCATGGAAGCAACCTAAATGCCCATTGACAGACAAATGGTTAAAGAAGATGTGGTACATATGTGCAATGGAATATTACTCAGCCATAAAAAAGGAACGAAATTAGGTCATTTGTAGAGGTGTGGCTGGAGCTAGGGTCCACACAGTAGACTCCACACAGAGTCCATACGGTGTGAAGTAAGCCAGAAAGAGAAAAACAAAAATCATATACTAATGCATATATGTGGAATCTGGAAAAATGGTACAGATGAACCTATTTGTAGGGCAGGAATGGAGACACAGACGTAGAGAATGGACATGTGGACACAGGGGGGGAAGGGGAGGGTGGGATGAATTGGAAGATTAGGATTGATGTAAATACACTACCATGTGTAAAACTGATAGCTAGTGGGAAGCTGCTGTATAGCACAGGGAGATCAGCTCGGTGCTCTATGATGACCTAGATGGGTGTGGTGGGGGGTGGGAGGGAGGTCTAAGAGGGAGGGGATATTTGAACACATATAGCTGATTCACTTCATTGTACAGCAGAACCTAACACAAGATTGTAAAGCAATTTTACCCCATTAAAAAAAAAAAAAAACTCAAGCGGAAAAACTGGAAAATCAAAAACAATAAAGCATGTGGGATGAGAGTGGTATGTTGAGATACGAGCATTTATGCACCTGGGCAGCAGCGTGTGGACCCACTTTTGATATCTGAGTGTTTTATTGGGTGCAATCCCTCTGCAGTGGACAGAGAAACAGTCAGTCCCCTGGTAGGAGAAAGTGGTGATCAAAAGAAATTCACACTTTACACTTACAACACACAATACTTATGTTTGTGCAATATGAATTTAAATATTTGATATTTCCAGCTGTAATTTTTACACTACCATATTCAGCCATAGTTTGAAAGAAATTTAATTTTTGAATAAACAAAACACCCTAACAAAATTTAAAAAATAATACCTTAAAGAAGTATTTGTTACAGAAATACCTGTATCTGATGAAACTAATGGCCTACTTTGTTGTTCAGATAGAATTTAACCAGTCTTCTTTGGGTCTACCTAGTCCCCCTTACCTACCATTGAGCTATTTTCAAATATTAGGGTTTTTTTTTAATTTTTTATTTTATTTATTTATTTTTGGCTGCATTGGGTCTTCGTTGCTGTGCGCGGGCTTTCTCTAGTTGCGGTGACTGGGGGCTACTCTTTGCCGTGGCGCACGGGCCTCTCACTGCAGTGGCCTCCCCCGTTGCGGAACACAGGCTCCAGGCACGTGGGCTTCGGTAGGTGGAGCACGCGGGCTCAGCAGTTGTGCCTCACAGGCTCTAGAGCGCAGGCTCAGTAGTTGTGGCACACGGGCTTAGTTGTTCCATGGCATGTGGGATCTTCCCGGACCAGGGCTCGAACTCGTGTCCCCTGCATTGGCAGGCGGATTCTTAACCACTGCGCCACCAGGGAAGCCCCAAATATTACTTTTTATTGGTTCTCAGAATGGTTGTGCAGCTGGCCGTCTTAGCGGAGAAATTTGCCCTTCCCTAAGTCCTTTAGAGTCTTTTCAATAAAATGCGTTGGGTTTAACGAGAAAAATACTGTGCAGTCATATGCAAAAACAGGAATCTACAAATGTAAGTTTCAGGAACTGCATTATTGAGAAAACACAAAGAAATATTTATTTCTAAAGAGGGTGTGACTTTTGGTGATAGGCTGACAAGTCTCGCCTCCTGAGGAAAGACTTGTTTGACCCGGTTTGTGTTGAGCTCTCTGTGACTTTTTTGTAAGGATTAATATATAAAGGAGGGGCTGGAAAACCTGTAGTCTCTCTGTGGGTAAACAATACGGGCGCGCACACAGAGAGACCAGGAAAGGCTGATTTTTCTAGAAGTCTGGGATCGTGCCTGTGTCCCCATCCACCACATTTCAGACACGCCTGCTTGCTGAGAAGTGCATTCTCTGCACATGACACACGATAGAGCGTGTTCACACACACAAAATCAAGTGAGTCCATGAGCTGCCGTAAGCCACGTGCAGTTTTTCAGCCTGTGTTCTCCAGAAAATAACACCATTTCTCTTTTTTGGCCGTGTGCCTATGAATAACAGGGCAAAGGTATTTCGCCGAGAGAAAAACAAACAAGTGTTACTATCTTTAGATATAAAAAGACATTGGTTGAGTTTTTCCCTAGTGTAACAGTTGCTGGAAGGCTGCTCTAACACTGGAATGAGCTCATGAGATACTCTGCAAATTAGCACAAACGTTTTTTGAAAGCTGTTTGCTGAGAGTCTGGAAAATGATTAAAAATCTAAACAGAGAGACTGCAGGAAAGCAGAGGTGAATAACAGGGAGAAAGCCGGCCACGCGCTACTGGGCTTCCTCATCCAGCCATCAATGTGTCCTAAGCAGATTCAGTACGCTGAGTCAACTTCCTTTTTAGATACGGTATACGTGACATTCCTGCCAACCCACCGGCTCCTCCTTAGAGACATCGCCTTCCCTCCCCCAAGATAGGTGCCCCTCCTCCAGGACAGGCCCCTGCCTCCCAGTCTCAGCTGATGGGATCCGGGTGACCAGTGGCCAGGGCTGGACTGTTGGCCCCTCTCTGAGGAATCTGGAATCGAAGCCTATGGACAGGCGTCAGTTATTTGCCTGCAGGGGTTTGCTTTGAAAGTACCTGCAGAGTAGAAGCCGAACTTCCCACCAGTGTAGCCCACAGGCCAGCCCAGGCCAGGATCGCATGGTGGCTGGGGAGGCCAGAGCAGCAGGATAGGGCTGCAGAGGGAGGGAGGAATGGTGGGGGGGACACAGAATAAAGACCCCACGAGAGATGAGCCCCTCGAGTTGGTTTAACTGAGTTTCTCGACTTGACAACGGGGGTGGGAGTGGAGCTGTGTTTTGTGGGTCCTGAAACATAGCACCATTTGGGGAGCCTTCTTTCAGAAGATTTCACAGTCACCATACAAAACTCGGCGCAGGGCCCCAGAGCTCAAGCCCAGTTATCCTACAGGTACCCTGGCTTTATGATCGAGAGGTTTCTGACCAAGGCAGCCAGGACCACACCAAGGGCCCAGGGGGAATCAGTGCAAGTCCCTTACTTTGGCCACTCCAAATCTGGAAGCCTTGTGTGCTCCCGGGACCCCGATGGCGACACCCACTAATTCATCTTTGCCCCCCCCCCACACACACATATCTCTGGTCCTCTGACTATTTCAATTTTGCTGCTAGCCCTCTGGGAATTTACTTGTGTTTTAAATTATCCTTTAAAGGGGTCTCTGATGTTTATTTTCTGTATTTGGAATTTCGCTGGTTGGTCCGCATAGTTAAAACCACGTGTTTTCTTCTGGAGTCATTATTAAGAAAAAGGGAACGTTTATGAGGTACATGCTGTGTCCCTGTTTGGCTGGACTTCTCCATCTGGGCACATCCTAGGAAGATTTCAAATGGCTTTGGGGCCACTCTTTTCATCCTGTGAGCCTGGGAATACTTTAGGAGACTGGGTAGTAACACTTACGCTGCTGTTTGAAAAGGTGAGCTCTTTACATCAAGCTACACAGGATGCTTCAGATAAAGCTTCTAATGTTGTGTACGTCAATACCAAGCTCCACGAAATGTACAGAAAATACAACCAAAGGGAAAACCACTCAGAATGGACGGTGATCCCTCTTCCCTCCCTCTGTCCCCCCAAAATACACACACACACACGTGCACACGCACACACATCCAGATTTTAGAGCCCTAAAGGGCAGCAGTGAGCGAGAAATACATTAACACTAAGACAAAAAAGAAATGAAGATCACGGGAATTAAATCCATACCCCAATGTGTGAAACACAATACTGTAATGTTTTGAAGGAAGAACTACCTGGAATGAATGGGTTTTACAGGGAAAGTGGATACTGCTTGATTAACTTTCTGACAGTAGAGAATGAATAAACTGATTCTCCATGCCAGGGCTTTTAAAAACCATTTTCCCCCAAGAAAGACCAAGCACTTTGCAAAGTTCTTGTCTAAATGATCAGCCAGGACTGAAGTTTGAAGACGACTGGGTCTCAGGTATAATATTTGTGACATTCTGCTACCTTGCAGTAGCACTTCAGAGGGAGACAAGAGAGAACAGAAATGGGGGTGGGCCTGGGGAAGTGTCACCATGTGTGTGACACATAGCATGGTAAACCTCGAATCATTTTATCTGAGGACTTGTCTTTCTTCTCTCTCCCCTGGGCTTTGGCTTTTCAGAAAAGGGCACCGTCTTCCCTCTGGTGTCCTGTCCAGTCTCTGACACAGAGAAGAAGGTCAATAATCACTTTCTGAGGGCAGAGATTACAAAAGGAAAAAAGAGATTTTTTTTGATCAGTAAGATTACAAAATTATAATGAAATAACAGAAGAGGAGGACAAACAGGTATTTAAAAATCAGGAGTAAGTAAAGGAGACAGCCACAAAGATACAAAAATAAAATGAGCACAGAGCTTAGATATTTTAGGAGAAGCAACGATAAAATCATATGGGAAGAAGTGATGAATGATGAGGTAAACTTGAAAGAAAAATTTTAAAATGTGGGGAAAACAATTATAAATTATTTGTCAGTGATTTCTACACGTTGGATTAAAGTTAATTATACCCATGTTTAAAAAAACCCAGTATTATTTCTACCATTAGATTTTTAAAATGCCATTGATGGGATTTTCTTCTTGTAGTTAAAAGGAACACTTTATTATTATTATTATTATAGGACTCCATTACAATAAAACTTTATTATCATAAGAGAGCCTTGAAATTTTTTAATGAGAAAGTTTATACACTCTTTGAGTACGTAAACCTCTTAAATTTACATGGCACAAATGTGCCCAGTCTGAAGAAAGATGGGAATGAGACAACACCTTAAAATTTTAAAAATTTTGAAATAAGTATAGACTTACAGAATTTGAAGAAATAGTATTGAGAGGTCCCGGGTACCCTTCACTAAGCTTCTCCCAATGGTAATGTCTTAAGTAACTATGATACTTTATCAAAACTAAATTGGCATTGACACAATGCAAATAACTACACTAAGACCTTTCTCGGATTTCACCAGTTTTCATGCTGTTTTGAATCTGTGTGTATAATTTTATGAAATTGTATTACATGCATAGATGTGTGTCACTAACACCACAGTCAAGATGGAGAACTGGAGAACACCTTTTAAAATGAGAGATCAGATAATAGAGATGCCGCATATAAGAAAGCTATTCTAAGAAAGACAAATCAATGGGATAACAGGCCGGAAATATTAAAAGGAAAAAATTGGAAAAATTAAATATAAAAGAAAAAATATAAAAAACTGAAAATATAAAGGTTGGGGTGCAATGATGTAAAAATAACATTTTGAAGGTTACTACCTTCAGAAGACCTGGGAAATATAAACATATATGGGACACATTGCACAACGAAGAGGTCAAACCCAATAAATTTTAACATGTCAGGAAAACAGCCTTTTTTCTTGAAAAACGGGCGTGAAGTGACAGAAACATAGGAACATCTGATATTATTGAGGAAATGCAAATTAATTTTTGAAACAAATTTCTATGGACACAGAGATATAGATATTAAGAAAAAAATGTTGTCAATAAGATCATTACTCAAAACAAATGGGTGATACAGACTACAGCTATAAAATGAGAATTTTTAAAAGGCTCACAGAATCATACATTTTCATAGTTGTTAAAAACGTGTATGCATAAACAGCAAGGCCCTACTGTATAGCACAGGGAACTATATTCAATATCCTGGGATAAACCATAATGGAAAAGAATATGAAAAAGAATATATATGTATAACTGAGTCACTTTGCTGTACAGTAGAAATTAACACATTGTAAACCAAATATACTTCAATAAAATAAATTTTAAAATGTGTACACCAAGCTGCAAACAGTGTCCACAAGCTAAACTTGCTTCCTCAACCTTCTTTGCAGCTGGTCCACGGACATACAATCCAATTCTGGCTGATAGAAGTGAAAGGAAAGTGTGCTAGAGAACATTCCAGGAAAGAATTTCTTCCTGGATTAAAAAAGGAGAGAAAGAGACTGAGAAACAGGAAAAAGAGATAAGAAGCCCTCTCTCCCTTCCCGCTGTTGATGTTCTATGAGGACAAGATGTTCTATGAGGACAAGATGGATAGGCTGCAGCCATCTTGCAACCATGAGGTGAGGACAGGAGAGTCCCAGAGAAGCTGAACCATAGTTCTGTCTACTGAACTAACTCTGGCTATAGTCTGTCTCTGGACTTCTTTTTATTTGATCAAAGAAAACCCTATTGTTTTGGTCAAGTATGGCCAGACTCGTACTGGAGGCCAAAGCACCCTGACTGATTCAGTCACTAAGATCCAGCAGAAATGCAGCAGTCACTTACTAAACACTTTAACATGTGCCAACACGACACTACGTCCTTTATTCAATATCGCCTCCAACAGATTACCTATGAATACATGGACTGTAAATGACTGAGAGCCCAGAATGGGCCAACGAATAGCCCATCCATTTATCTTGGAGATGGAAAAGAATCCATAAGAAAGCTTTGTTTTTTTACACCAAGGAATTTATGATTTTGGGGGTGCTGGTGGTGAAGGCAGATACGAAAAGGGAACTGAAATACTAAAAAAGAATAATGTAAATGTGCATCTGAAGACTGTTCCTTTGTAAATATATTCAATGGCTAAATATATTTTTCAACCATAGAACCTGGAAGTATGAGATTGCCTGGCAAGAGAAAGGCCATTTTCTGGCTTTATGGTAATGAATGATTCAGTCTATATGCTGCACGTCTATACGAAACATCCATATTATGTGGGTTTGTGATGTCTCCTCTCCCCCAAAAGGAGAAAAAGAGGACAGGAGATTCTTTAAATGTAGGAAAATCACTACATTTGGATGAGCAATGATATTTCTCTCCAGCAATGCCATTGTCTCATTTACCAAAAGTTTGCACTCATTTGCGAAAGAAGTTGAATGTATTGAGAAAGGATGGTTTAAGCCATTAACCTTAGATGACGCCTGTAGGAAGGGAAGGACTCATCCAACAGAAATCACTTTCTCCACTGGCTGTCGTGCACCAAATAAGCAGAGAGAATTTCACGACAGCTGCCCCCCTGGCAAAGCTGCTCTTGGATAGTTTAGCAGAAATATAGAAAATCGTAAACGACAGATCAGTATCTGAAAGATTTCTCTATTCATAAATGAATTTTTCAAAGCCAAAGAATATTTTAAAGTTAAGTACCATAGGAAAAATCTAGAATAATTTTGTTCCAATGTCTCCTCCATACATAGTTCTACTGGTCATGATCAGCTCAAAGTCTTCTTACTGCAATGACTTTCCCCAGCCTCTCAGGTCCTTACTGTCTGGTCTCCTTTCTGGATCCTCGTTATTGTCCACTTAACTACACTTTCCTCACGCATTGGTGCGGGATGCAAGTTCTCTGAGGCAGAGTTTTGTGCGTTTTGTCCTCTTATGTAGCCCAAGAATCTGCCCAGTGCCAGGCCCACAGTCAGCTTCCAGATGTTTATTGAATACGTTAAGGGATATAGTTTACCCTCTAAACTGCAAACTCTTTGAGAGTAGGGTCCATGTCATTCTGTATCGTCTCCTGCATACATAGTGGGCTCTGAAGAAATAATTGTTAATAAACAGGTTGGATGATGTAAAACATGTCAAGAGAATTCCCATTATTTCAGGTCACAGGTCAGTGTCCTGGGTCAACAAAGCCACCATTGTTTTCTCTCTCTGGACTTGTAAATATGCGATAACCACAAATTATTTCCCTGGGCAAATGCTCATTTATACTCTGAAGTCATTTGGTTTTATGCTTAAACCAAAAGGTAGATTAATGGGGACAATTGCAAAGGCTTCATCTTGTAAACTTGCTCGGTACTTACAGTGGAAGCTGCCAGCCTCACTGCAGGCTGTGAGATCACAGCTGAAGCCATGCAAAGGGACCTGAATAACCAAGGGAAAACTACGACTGACCGTGATATTGCAACATTTTTGTCAAAACATTCAAAATTCTCTGATTGTTGGTTATAAAGGTATAGGGAAAGAAAAAAAGGGTGAAACAAATATATTGTTTTAGTATAACTTAAAACCTTAGAAACATGAATTAAAGTGTTTTACTTCATTGTAAAAAGAACGTGAGCAGTTTGAATAGTGCTTTCTTCCTGTTTCTGTTGGGAAACACCGTCACGCCAGCTTCTGATTGGTACGTGGGCTCTTAATAGGAGTGGCCTTGGCAGTGAACACATCCATCACCTTACAGAGGTAACGGGGTGGCGTGTGTGTGTGCGCGTGTGTGTGTGCGCGCGCGGTGAGAATGCTTAAGACCTACTCAATAAAGTGAAAAAAATCATAGAGTGGCCAGAGACCCCGACACCTCCTCACTGGGAGGTGAAGAGCCCCCCAGGCCTTTGGAGGGAGCATCTTTCCCTGGTCCCTTTTTACTCCAGCTCGAAGTGGGGTGTGTCAGCCCCACCGCCTTAGGCAGCATGGGCACCGCCTGTGGGAACTGATGCATCACAAGGGACTGGGCCTTGTGCACGTTCTCTCCTCTTGCTGCAAGTAAATGCTGTGCCACTTACACCTGGTGTGTGCCTTGTCTGTTCTCAGGGACCTTGAAACCTGCACCAGTCCTTCCCTGGGTGGCACTTACCTGCCTTTTAACCTTGGCCACACAGCCTGGCCACCCAGTGGATGGTGAAACATGCGCGATATGGAAAAGGCATCTCCATGGCTTGGAAAATTGTCACCCTGCTTCCTAGGTTTGGATTAGCTGCCAACATTTTGTCCTTTGCACTTTTATGGGATGAAATATCTCTGAGAATTCCTTTAATGTGAATTTTTTTGTCACTTTCTCTGGGACGTCTTCATCCTTTCCATCCCTCTGCCCCACCTTCCTCGCGTATGTCACTAGGTTTGCTTCCCTGAAGTTCCCATGGAACGCGGAGGTGTCAGCATTTCCACAGTCAGCTACTTCTTCCATAGTTCCGTTTACATTTGATTTAGATTTCACTTCTGGCGTTATTACTTTTTGTTTCTTTGCCGCATTTTCATTTTTGTTGGCATTTTCATTGTTCAGTTTTGTGAATATATGCACACAGCACATATGTATATATAGTAAATGTTTTGTTGTCAAGGATTTGGTGAAATTACAATTGGCCTACTTTTATTATTAATTTTTCTTAAATCATACATCTTCCAACTATGTAAGAACATTTGTCTAAGAGACTAAACTCCAGGTGGGGAATCTTTGAACATTTTAAGGCAGGGGTCCTCAACCCCAGGCCACGGACAAGTACCCCGGCCGCACAGCAGGAGGTGAGCGGGGGGGGAGGGGGCGACCGAAGCTTTATCTGCGCTCCCGTCGCTCCGCAATGCTCGCATCACCGCCTGACCATCCCCCCCACACCTCGTCTGTGGGAAAACTGTCTTCCATGAAACCAGTCCCTGGTACCAAAAAGGGACCGCTGTTTTAAGGGAAGACGCTCCCCCAAATGATGTCACTGTCGACTGCAAGCATTATTGTAAAAAACAAACAAACAGATCAGCAAGTAAATACACGTCAGGCAGGCTGTGATCTAAGCCAAAGTTCCACGTGTGTGCTGGCTTTTCAGAAGACCTCTCTTTGGAATCCCTGAAGATGAGGGAAAAAGTCAAAGACAGAAATGATAGAATCTGTAACAGAAAAGAGCCAAAACAGAAAGACCAGGGCATCCCTGGTGGCCCAGTGGTTGAGAGGCCGCCTGCCGATGCAGGGGACACGGGTTCGTGCCCCGGTCCGGGAAGATTCACATGCCGCGGAGCGGCTGGGCCCGTGAGCCATGGCCGCTGAGCCTGCGCGTCCCGAGCCTGTGCTCCGCAACGGGAGAGGCCACAACAGTGAGAGGCCCGCGTACCGCAAAAAAAAAAAAAAACATAGAAACACCATTTGTATGCAACTGTATCTAATAAACGTATTTAAAGATGCTCATTCAAAATCTAAACAGTAGGAGTGTATACGTTCCTCAATTCATAAAGAACAAGATCCCTCATTTTAGCTTCTCTTCGGAGGGATAGATATGAATTACATACTTTAAACAGGATCCTATCTTTACTTCCTGGTTAATCAAATCTCAAGGTAAACTCAGATACACTGACAAATTCAAAGAAACATTTTAAGTTAAGATTTTCAGAAGATAGGTTTTTAGCTCAAATTTAATTTAATTTCTCATCTATACCAGAGGCTGAACTCTGCCTGGTGAATTTTATCTCTCAGATGGTAGGGCTCATTATTTCTACAGCTTAATATGCTCCTGACTCATAAACCACTTACTTTCAAGTCCTTGGTTTCCATAATAGTGCTTATTTGCCCCAGTCTAACATTAGCTAAAATTTCACCAGAGTGCCTTTCCAAACCACATTAGCCACATGAATATCATTTCCTTGGTGTCTTGCTGGAATAACTGAAAATACTTAAAAAAACTGAATAACATGTTTGTATTCTTGCTGCGTCTAGACCATGGTGTATAAAATTAACACCTACTTACTTTTGCATGAATTTTGTGTGTATGCGTTTACACTCATAAAGTCAGAAACAAAGATTACTTGTCCTTATTTGAATTGCTATTTGTTTTAATAAGTCTTTACTTCTAAACCCCAGTATTTTAGTAAAATAATGCATTCAATGACTTGACGAGCATTTTTCTAGTTTCTAGCGAATTTATATCGGCCATTTTAGGTTCCTTAAAAATAAACTTTTAAATTTCAAATAGTCTTAATTTATCTTAAAATGCTAGATCTGTTAGAAGATAATTTGGCATATCCCATGGCATAGTTTCTTATCTTCCTCTCCAAAGCATGAATTTAATTTGAATGTTTAATCCTGGTGAGGCTTAGTGAGAAGCTAATAATTTGCACTGGGTGAGGCTGGGTGCTGTTTCTTTTCTAATGTGTGAAAATTGATGATAAAACAATGGCCATGGATGAGTGAGTGCTTGTATAGCACTTCCCGTTCCTCTGAATGAAGGAAGAGTATCATTATCCACGGGACAAAATGTCAATATCGAGAGCCGTTTGCTCAGTGAGGCCAGGCCAGGGACGTTGAAAATGATAATTATGTCTTTTCTTCCACAAGGCCATGTAATTACAATAGGAAAATTGTGATTCCATAAATGACACTTCTCATCTGGCATGAGAAAATTAATCTCCTTGCTCTGATCATCCATGTAGCATGGTTTTTTGTATGTATATATTTCTATATCTATATAGATATACATACACATATGTATTCTTTCTGTTACCAACTTCTTATCAAGTCATTTAGATAGAATTTCTGCATGCCTTGACACTATGAAAAGTTTGGATAGAAAATACAGTCCTGTAGAGGACCGAAGTACGATAAAAGAATCCTTTAATTTTTATTCACACAGTTCTTCTCTCTTTAAAGAATTAATGACAGGGGTTCCCTGGTGGCGCAGTGGTTGAGAGTCCGCCTGCCGATGCAGGGGAAGTGGGTTCGTGCCCCAGTCCTGGAAGATCCCACATGCCGCAGAGTGGCTGGGCCCGTGAGCCATGGCCGCTGAGCCTGCGTGTCCGGAGCCTGTGCTCCGCAACGGGAGAGGCCACAACAGTGAGAGGCCCGCGTACCGCAAAAAAAAATTAATGACAGATATTGGAAACGTCTTTGGATTACTTGAAAAAAGACTTTGACAGAATTTTAGAGTACTATTGAATGTTTTTTACATGTATGAACATATATTAATAGTAAAAAGAAACATTTCCATCAATTAAAGCTGAGTAATCTTGTAAGGGCTTTGCCACCATGAACAATATTCTGATCATCCCATATTTAGCGTTGTCTCAGTAAAGTGTGATTATAAATATTCTGAATGTAACATTAGTTGGTTAATTTGAAATTTCAATACAACCAGATTGAAAGACATGATTTACTGACATTCATACACCTTTTTCCCCCTCTTTTTCTAACTTTACTAGTTGGGACAGGAATGTTTTTCTACTACACTGTAAAAAATCTGTATTATATTTTAGAAGGAGAACTCATTTAAGAATCCAATTTAAGGACACGACCTAAATGTCTACCAACAGATGAATGAATAAAGAAGATGTGGTACACACATCCAATGGAATATTACTCAGCCATAAAAAAAAAGAATGAAATTATGCCATTTGCAGCAATATGGATGCAACTAGAGATTATTATACTAAGTGAAGTAAGTCAGAAAGAGAAAGATAAAAACCACATGATATCACTTATATGTGGAATCTAAGATATGGCACAAATGAACATATCTACAAAACAGAAACACATAGAGAACAGACTGTGGTTGCCAAGGGGGAGGGGGGTGGGGGAGGGATGGAGTGGGAGGCTGGGTTTAGCAGATGCAAACAATTATATATGGGATGGATAAACAACAAGGTCTTACCGTATAGCACAGAGAACTACATTCAATATCCTGTGATAAACCATAATGGAAAAAAATATAGAAAAAGAATGTCTATATGTGTATAACTGAGTCATGCTGCTGTACAGCAGAAATTAACACAACATTGTAAATCAACTCTACTTCAATACAAAAAGAACCCAATTTAAATCCTGAATGTAATGTTGCATTCAGATTTTTAAAAAGCACTCTTGTTGTGTTTCTCTTTATCAGGTCATTGAAACCTCACTGCACAGACAGCTCACTACAAAGTAGGCATGGGCATGATCAGGTCTGTGTGATCCCTGCTGGAAGTGGGTTACACAAAAGACAAACTGATTCCATCCAGGAAGTGTACAGTAAGTCGTATGTGTAGTTTGGCTTTAAGATTTCAGTGTATATATTAATCATGCAACTACACATTTCTCGAAATGTCTATCTCTGTTTTACAAGAAACAGGATAATATACTACAAAATAAAAATGAATAGAAACTGAGTTGTGAGGGCTCTGGGCACTGCTGGAAAGGGCTACTCATGTGTCACTTCGATGAGTTACATCTAGATCGAGAACCTCCCAAGGTTGCTCTAAAAGTGAATGTTGACCAATCTTCATTTCTGCCACTGGACACAAGGGCAAGCTGTCTGACCAGCTTGCACGTCAGCCAGGGCTGCCCCACTGAAGGATGCAAAAATGATCCGCCAACCTACACCTGAAGTACATTTTTCAGTGTTGCCTAAGATCCTATCTGATTTTCAAGTTAGAAAGAGGGCTTAGAATCATCAAATCTCAGAGCACTTTTGACAGATTTGAAGACACAATATTGTTGTTTCCTCATTTTCACTAAAGTCTATGAGAAGGAGAAGGATAAAATGATATGAAGAATCATTAGAATTAGACATTCACCCAGTAATTTAGTTAGGATAGGCCAAGGGCAAGCTAGTAAATGTTTTATTAACCAACTCTCTAGTGAAAGAAACCCTGATCTATAGGATGTGCTGATTTCCGAGGTGTAAATACCCCACCCTGGACACTTTCAAGCTACCACCTTGATGTCACTGGATATGAAGTCAGGAACAGATTAGCTCAGGACCAAAACCCCTTCACAGGGACACAATAAGGAACTTAGACCACACACAAGAAAATTAGGGTTGGATGAGGTTTGAGTATTTATTAATTTTGGTTTAAATGTACTTTATTTATGTATAAATTCATGTAGTTAAAATTTAATAATACGTGTTTGCCAACGGGTTCCCAAAATTCCTGAAAATTTAACATTCAGCTCCTACAAGCTGCTGTGAGCCACGCTTAGCACATTGCTGGGTAGGGAGACTTTTATCATTTTATTTTTTATGAATATAGTAAAGCATGTCCTACTTATGCTTAAGTTATCGTTTGTGTTCTCTTTAGTTTTGTTACGGAGTTAGTTTTAAACATTATTAGAAAGGCCACAAAGAAACTTACTGTTTGCTAATTAACTGTTCTTGAAGAAAAACGGGAAATGAAAGGGATAGTTTATTATCCACAAATACTACGTATATGTCTACTTATATATGTAGTGAAATACCTCCATCTCACTACAGCTATAGTCTAGCATCTATCTACTATTGAGATACATAGATTAATATTGTGAGAGATCTATCTCTATTGATCTACATATGAATATAAACTATGCTCTGGAAAAAGCATCTCAATTATTTCCAAGAAAAATAACTCTACAAAATATGATTTTACAAAACTATTCATAAATATTCTTAAGTTTATTAACATGTATAGATACCTTTTAAAAAGTGTTAATTTTCCCCTACAGTATTTACAGAATAATTTCTATTTTATGCAAACAACTATGGTGGGTGGAAAAAAATTAGTGAACTCGAATTGATAGAGTATGTATCAAGAATCTAAATAACCTGCCATCTACCTTAGGTAAGAGTTTATATTTTGTCATGTACATGCCAATTTCCTCAAAAGGTGAGCTTTTCAGTAAACTGCAAGCAATGGCAATAATGACGTAGAAGTGAAGAAAGCAAATGGGAATAAAGCTTTACCCAGAGAAATATGACGTACTGTGAATTGAAGAACCAGTAGCCAGACTTGATTAGCTTATAGGAGTCTTTGTTGAGTTGGTCCCAGATTAACAGCTGGAAACGAGCTGGGTCCATGACTGCTGCGTGCTAATTAATACCGCTCACTGTCGACACTCATTACAAGGGGCACAAAACTGTATTTTTCAAAAAGTGTCATTGAGCTAATAATTTCAGATGGATGCTGACAATTTTAAATAGCAGAGGTTTTTGGCAACTTAAAAAATGCATTTGCAAAATATTCAGCAAGTCTATTAAAAAACCTGCATATGAATTGTTTTCTAATGTTTGAACTACTTGAAAAGGTGATAACAATATGGTCTTTAATCTGATAATGCATCATTTTAATGCTATAACTTCTTCAATTGTTATGGAATTCAATAGGACTTAAAAATTATTTATTTTAATTATATATGGACCAACTTCTAAACAATCGATTACTTTTGAGTTTTGAACATCTTTGAAAATATCTTCATGAACATAAGGAATATCTGTTAGCCAAGAAGAAAGTGGTTTTTTTTTTTCTAATGTATAATGAATCATGAAAATTTGAGGCACTTTACTGGAACAGAAGAGATTAGGAGACTCTTAGTCCATGTAAAATACAATTTGATCTTCGTAGCCATATGTTCTATTGGGCAATGAGTCATTGGACGTGTATTAATAAAAGGCACATCAGCTATCTCAGAATGAAACAGCACCCAACCAGGAACACTTGGCTTATCAGAGAAGCTACAGACGCGGGCTGTGGCCTGGAAAGGCTGCACACTTCTGTGTTTACATAACCCGTTAGTCTGAGGATTTCGCGTACTTCACAAACACGCACTTGTCAATTTTCACAGCGTCTCCAGGAACCAGACAGTGTGAAAGATGATTTTTCTCACGGGAGAGTTGGAGGCAAGGGCCGTACAGGAGATGAGTTTGCCAGGAGTCACAATGGATAGAGCGATTCTGCCATGCATGCAGTAGGTGCTCAATAAATACCAGTAACAGAGCTGAATCACAGCCTGAGCTAAGTAGTCTGCCTCTTCTCCCTCCCTTTTTCTTATTTTCACACTATGATCGTTAATTTTATTTGTTCAATGGCTATTGCAAGCATTAAACCAAGTGTGGCCTTTGATTCTGTGAGGAAACCAGCAAAAGTTCGTATCTTCAAAAAACATACTCAGTAAACCAATACATTAAGATGCAGAAAAATGTTCTTAAACATCAGAGTGTTTAAAATTCTGAGGGTTTATTATAAATTCCGGGATGTAGAGGCTCTGGGGTTGTTTGTAACTCACTGGAAGTAAATCTCCCATGGGCGGGGAATGGGGAAATTCCTGAGTGGGCAAGGAGGACACGGCGGGGTCAGCGGTAGGTCTCTGGATTCTCCCACTGCTGAAGAAGGGCTCTCTCAACAGCCATGCAAACGTGGTTGCACCATTTGAGTTTAGAATTGCTGGAATCTTCGCACTCTCTCTCCTCAGCCCCTTTCCTCAGAACCTGTCTGGTGGCATTCGGTGTAAACTCCTGTTCACACGCCAGTATGGAGCCTCACGGCACCAGCTCATGACTCACCTGTATTTCCCACAGACGTGTTTACGGACACTGACTCTGGAGGAACCTGGAAGCGTCTGCCTCATCTTCTTACGCATTTTAACAACACTGATCCTGGATCATTGCTTTTCCATTTACTTGAGTATTTAATGATTGCTTTGGGAACATTTAGATTTCATAATTCAAATTTCAAATTCTGTTGGATATGTGGCTAAACTGGACTACCCTTCTTTTTTCTTTCAGTCAACACATGGTTGGCTGTCTTACAGCGGAGCAGACCCACATAAACATGTTTAACCTTGTCTACCAGGTATCTGAAGTCAGAAAGGATGTTTTTATAAGCTGCCTGCCAACCATTTTCCTCTGGGGTTAGATCGACTTTGAGGGATGGGTGAAGGGTTATTTGAGTTACAAAGCCAGATCACAATACCGTTTTCTTCATTCTAAATTGCACAAGAAAACATTAATTTTAATCTTGTTAACTAAGTACATTTGTGATGAATGAATCAGCATTAATCCATGTAAATGTTTATCAGTATTACAATCTTTTTCACTAGTAAATCTTATCAATATTAAAAGGCCGTCCTGAGAGCTTTTCATGAAGACATTATACCGGGAGGCCACACTGGCGCTTCAAGTGCTCAGCAAATGTCACAGCCCCAGTATCCTTGGCCCCTTCCGGACACGGGCTAGACTACTTTCAGATACTTCCTTTGAAACCAGATGATTTTCACCAGGGGTTGTCTTTGCTGCCTTTTCTGGATAGAGATACAGCGCCAGAAATTCATGGTTCTCTTCAGATAGTTGCTGCTTGTGATGTATTATTCTGGTTATACAAGCAAGTTTAATTTAAAGTTCTATAGCTATTTCTAAGCTATTTCTCTCTCTAAGGAAGGAGCTCTGCAGTTCAGAGGTGGCTCACAAGTCTCCGTTGATTCACTGGTGCAGAAAGTAGGTACAGAGGATAGAGGCGTTCCTCAGTGGCAGAATTCGGCTGCTTTCTCCTTCTCTAAAAGTTTCTGCGTGATGCAAATACTAGCGGATAATCACATGGCAAACTGCCATTAGCTAGTACCTTTCTGACGTCCGGCGTAAACAAGGATTGAGATGCGGGGAAACATGGGGATGCCGTCTCATTGGGAGGTGAAATCAGGGGAGCCTGGTGGGGGCACCTCGTAGGGGTTCAAAAATCAAACTTTCTACTTCTAAGTTTTGCCTAAGACCCATTCCCTATTGCTGGTAAAATCCTTCACTCCCACTTTTTTTACTGAATTGTTGTCTCCTGCCCTCCTACCATCACCATTAAGACTCAGACGGAGGGCAAGGAATTTTCCCAGGGACCTCAATCTTGTAACATCCTGGAAGGAAAAAAATGAGTCGCTATCCTCCTCTCTCTCTACTCCATCTCTTGTTTTCTAGAGGTTTTCAACTTGGATTTTCAAAGAACGAGGCCCATTTCTGCTCTTCTTGAATAACTCATTTATCCAGATAGGTAGGATCCCCATCAGGGCTTCCAACGTAGCGGACTGAACCTTTAGAGCAATGCCTGTGTTACTCAGAACGACTTGGGAAGTGATTAAAATAAACTACGACAGAATCCCTAGGAATACTTTGCCTCTTGGCATGTTTTCACCCTTGGAAGATGGATTTGACTCTTTTTGCAGCCAAATGTCATCCAGAGCCAGCTCTGGTGAGGAATGTGCATGACCATGCAGGCTGAGCCTCTCTGGTTAAGACATAAGGGGGGAAATAAAGCCATTAGGCTAAGTCGTGTGCATTTGTGGCTTATTCACCGAGTCTGAAGTCAGCCTCCAAGGAGAGTGCCGCAACTGTCTGGAGAATTGGTGGTGCTGTTAGTACAAGATGAGAATCCCAGGGGCCTATTCTGAACCTGTATGCAAATGAAACCAACGGGCTGTAGCATTTGTTGGACAACAAGCCTCATTACTTTACTGTCATACATATTCTACTGCAGTTTGATGTCTTCCTCTAAGCACTGGAGGATCACTCATTGATTTATTTGCTCATTGAACAAGGATGTATTCATCCACGTCGTGTTGGTGTTAAGAGAAGGGCCCAGAGGCAGACTGGCTGGCTCCAGATACAACTCGGATACTTTGTACTGTGTCACCTTGGGCTATAGGTTACCTAACCTCACTGACCGTCAGTCTCTTCATCTGGGCAGAATGGGTATGATGTTATTAGCGCTGTTGGTGACTCAGCGATCAAGGCACACACTGCCTGACGCCCACGGGCATGACGCGTACGTGACAGTCATCAACAAAGTTTTACTGAAAACTCACGGTGCCACTCACTGTGCTGCTGAAACTCTTGGTTTGGGATGGAAATGAATCATAACAATAATTGAGAACTTAAATACATGCCAATAAAACAATATTGAAATAAACAACATCACTTTCATCTGATGGTTTATTTTAAATTGCACAAATACAAAATTCTCTAAAGATACTTCCAGAAGATTGATCTGGGTAATTGCACCAGTGACCAAAACATGACTTGTTATGACAATGGTAGCTAGATGACAGTTATTTTAAATTCATATATGCAAATGGCCCTGAAAAATCCTCATTAAAAGCAACTGATGTTTTCATCTGAAAGCTCTTAGCATTTAAACTGGACAAAGAATTTACCTTCATATAACGATATTTGAAGTATGAGCTGTAGAGAAATGTTCTGCATAAAACCCCATTACGGTATTCTTCTTCTAGCGATATCGCACATTTACAAAGATGCAAGAGTTTGGGGATCAGATAGTAAGTGAGACAATATTCTAATAAGGCCTCTCCCAGTGATGCTGAGAGCTGAACTGCCACAGCCAGAACCACATCTGACTCATGGAAATGGGACGCTCCATTGTGGAATTCGGTAGGACAAGACTGGAGTCTTTCTCTTTAGTTACAGAGGGATGTTCACAGCCATTCTTTTCCCTTGTATGTGCTTCCACATTTATTGCATACACTCCCTGCATATAAACAGTGCGTCCGCATTGCTCACCCAGTGGGCAGTGTTAGAAGTGGCCTTCTGCTTAAGAGGATGTTGAAGAATAATAAAGCCTTTCCATAAGGCTTTCCAAACAATAGTTTTAGTTTAAGATTGATCCCACCAAAGGTATGATTTCCCAGTTATTTTGGCAGTTGCAATTATAGTTCCTTGGGCTTAAACGCTTAATTAGGAGCCTTTGGAAAGTTTCATGTCAAGCTAAAAATATTTCTAATGTACACTCTCTGCTTATTCAAAGTTGTGTGGAGCTGTAATTTACAAAGGAAACTTGTTCCCTTAATTGTCGTGTCAGTCAGCAAAAGCACAGGGGGCAGCCCAGCATAGTCTGTTTATATTTAGCTGTGCCAGTGGCCATGAAATGTCACAACCTTCATGTAATTTAAGGAAAGGTTAGGGACATTATTTCTATACAACTGATTGCTTCACAATTTGTTTTACTTTTTTAAGTATGTACTTGGCAGGATTTTTTTTGTAGGACCTTACATCTTTTTTTTTTTTTGAAATATGGTTGATTAACAATGTTGTGTTGGTTTCAGCAAAGTGATTCAGTTATACATATATATCTATTCTTTTACAGATTCTTTTCCATTATAGGTTATTAGAAGATATTGAGTATAGTTCCCTGTGCAATACAGTAGGAGGTTGCTGTGTATCTATTTTATATATAGTAGTATGTATCTGCTAATCCCAAACTCCTAATTTATCCCTTCCCCCCTTCCCCTTTGGTAACCATAAGTTTGTTTTCTATGTTGAGGACCTTTACTTCTATCCTTACAATTCTGCATCCCTTGAAAGTGGCGACTTGAGGAAAGTTTATCAGTTGATTCCCATATTTTCTGTTACAGTGAATCATCACAGAAAGTTAGAATAATAGAAAATATAGACTAATACATAGTGTGTGAATTATAAAGGTTTATTTTATCTGAGTTCTACTATTTTTATACTGTCTTCAGTTTTTGAAGAGTATGTTTCATTTTGGAATAGATTTAGAGATGAATAAACTGAAGAAAAGTGCACATTTTCAGGATGACTCACCTATTTACCAAGTGCGAGGAGAGAAAAGGGGAAAAACAAAGACAAATAAGCAAACAAGAAGGAACGATGCTTTGCGCCTCCACAGGATTCTCTGGAAGGCTTTTCACATCCATGATGCAATCTTTCCAGGGAGAGCTCACAAGGTCTGTTCTCATTGGATGAGCTCATCCCCCCAAAGTGTAGGGGCCTGAGTCACATCCACGCCTGAGACTCAGGTGGCTGTACGCTGTCATCCCAGCTCTGCCACCTCCGTCAGCGTGGCCTTGGATGAACTACACAATGGCTCTGAGGGTCGGGTTCTTCCTCTGAAAATGCGGATGATGATAACTGTTTACAGGTTGCCCAGCCACACAAATGGGCCGGTGTCTGCATGGGGCACCCACTCAACGGATCACAGTTGTTAATTCTTCCTGTGATCATGGCTATTGCTACCTAGCCCCAAAGGCAGAGGGAATACTTTCCAGCTATCCTGTCAATGAACTTACAAAGAGAGAAAGCTGTTTCACTCTCTTTCTGGAAATCCCTTCAATAGGTGATGTCCACGCCTCATGTCAGGCTCCATTCTACACCCCAGTAACTTCCCAGTGTCATTTCTTAGAGGTGACCCTCCCCACTCAGGAAACTTTTCAGCCTGATCTCTAATGAGCCCTTGCTTTATGATGTGTGGTAATCTCCAGTTCATGGAATCTAATTTATTCTATTCTTGAGGTAGTTGTGATTACAATTATTTTTGTACTCAAAAAACTAAAAATAGAAATACCAAAAGACCCAGCAATTCCACTCCTGGGTATATATACAAAAACCAAAAACACCAATTTGAAAAGATACAGGTAGCCCAATACTCATAGCAGCCCTATTTACAATAGCTGAGATATGGGAGCAGCCTAAGTGTCCATCAACAGATGAATGGATAAAAAAGATGTGTATATATATATATATATATATATATATATATATATATACATATATATATAATGGAATATTACTCAGCCATAAAAAGAATGAAATAATGCCATTTGCTGCAACGTGGATGGAGTTGGAGGGCATTATGCTAAGTGAAATAAGTCAGAGAAAGACAAATACTGTATATTATCACTTATACGTGGAATCTAAAAAATACAACAAACTAGTGAATATAATAAAAAAGAAGCAGACTCACAGATACGGAGAACAAACTAGGTTACCGGGGGAGGGTAGGGGAGGGGCATTATAGTAGTTGAGGATTAAGAGATACAAACTATTGGGTATAAAATTAATAAGCTACGGGCTTCCCTGGTGGCACAGTGGTTGAGAGCCCGCCTGCCGATGCAGGGGACGCGGGTTCGTGCCCCGGTCCGGGACGATCCCACATGCCGCGGAGCGGCTGGGCCCGTGAGCCATGGCCGCTGAGCCTGCACGTCCGGAGCCTGTGCTCCGCAACGGGAGAGGCCAGAACAGCGAGAGGCCCGCGTACCGCAAAAAAAAAAAAAAAAAAAAAGAGGCAATATGATAGCAAGTAGGGACCTCTTGACAACCAAGAGCCAAAAACAATCTTCTAAAAGTATTTAATTTCAGCATCTTTTTAATACATTTACTTTATGCTGTAATTAATTTGAATATCCCTTAAATGTTTCATAGTAATTGCAGTAATGTATAGAGTTAACCTGTTATCAAAACAAGTGGGCATATGAGTTTTACATCATTTAGGAACTAAGTCCGGGGATTCAGTGTTTAATTAACATCCAGTATATAAATGAAAGAGGGAGCATACTTATGTGGTTTTGAAGGAATAATCAGGGGTAATATTGGCAGAGAAAGAGCTACGGGTTTATGGTGAATAAAGACCACATGTAAGAAATATGGCACTACAGTTCTGGGAGGAATAAAAATAAGGAAGAATGTAGACTCACTTCACTCCGTAAAACAGTCTCTAGGTCCATCCACCTCACTACAAATAACTCAGTTTCGTTCCCTTTTATGGCTGAGTAATATTCCATTGTATATATGCGCCACATCTTCTTTCTCCATTCGTCTGTCGATGGACATTTAGGTTCCTTCCATGTCCTGGTTATTGTAAACAGTGCTGCAGTGAACATTGGGGTGCATGTATCTTTTTGAATTATGCTTTTCTCAGGGTATATGCCCAGTAGTGGGATTGCTGGGTCATATGATAGTTCTATTTTTAGTTTTTTAAGGAACCTCCATACAGTTCTCCACAGTGGCTGCACCAATTTACATTCCCACCAACAGTGCAAGAGGGTTCCCTTTTCTCCACACCCTCTCCAGCAGAAAGAGAAAAACAAATATCGTATAATATGGTTTATATGTGGAATCTAGAAAAATGATACAGATGAACTAATTTGAAAAGCAGAAATAGAGACACATGTAGAGAACAAACGTATGGACACCTAGGAGGGGGTGGGTTGGATGAATTGGGAGATTGGGACTGACATATATACACTACTATGTATAAAATAGATAACAAATGAGAACCTACTGTATAGCACAGGGAACTCTACTCAGTACTCTGTGGTGCCCTAAATGGGAAGGAAATGCAAAAAAGAGAGAATACATGTATACATATAGCTGATTCACGTCTCTGTACAGCAGAAACTAACACAATATTGTAAAGGAACTATACTCCAATAAAAATGAATTTAAAAAAGTAAAGAATATGATATAAAGTGATAAAAAAAACAAAACAAATAAACAGAAAGAATGTAGAAATCTAGAGGTATTTCTTTCAATAGCCCAAGTGTTTTGTTACAAAGATCTGGATAGAGAGTGACATGGTGTATCTATGACAGAATAAGGATGAGGGCCTGTTCATAACATAGTAGTAAAGAAAGTTGGAAGAATGGATAAATGCAGTTTAAGAGGGTCTTTTCAAGATAGATAGAAGTTTTGATTCAAGTGATAAGTACCTGGCTGGTCTTCATCATCAGACGTTCACAATCACAAGACTGTTTTTACAAAACGAATGGGAATTATGATACTTTTATAGAAATTAATCAGTGAACACTATGCTGGGACACGCAGCCAGCCAGTTTAAGTTAGATTTTCTCAGCAATCCTATAGTAAGCATTGCGATGGATTATTTGGAAAGTGATGGAAAAACTCTCTCTGCAGTTACTTGGGATCGCAGTTGATTTCCCAGCCGTCTGGGTGCTTTAGGTAAGTATTTCAGTGAAGGTAAGGACCAGGGACAAAAGTAAGACCTAGCCTTAGAGTTTGCGTAAAATGTCACCTATACGCTCACTGGTATGACGGTGTCAAAGTAACCTTGTACTCTCAGGGTTGCTACAGACAGACGGCTGTAACTGTGTGACCCTCAGGGAGGCGTGTGAATCACAGCCTTCCTGAATTTACATGTTATGGCAATGCTTCTGGTAAATGGCAGTAAAATGTTTTGTTCCATAAAGTCAATATAGGCGTTTCCCCTTCTCGTAGGAGGAACAAGGTCCTAATTGAACCTTTTACAAATAACTATAAATTCTGATCAAAATACAAAAAGAACAACTACCTGCAGACTCTGAAGAGTGAACGAAAGTAAGAATCTTTTGAAGGGAGTAAAGACTTGGAGGAAGCAACTAGAATGGGCTGAGTTTCAGGTTTTTGAGGTTTTACTTTTTTTTTTTTTTTGGTACACGGGCCTCTCACTGTTGTGGCCTCTCCCGTTGCGGAGCACAGGCTCTGGACGCGCAGGCTCAGTGGCCATGGCACACGGGCCCAGCTGCTCCGCGGCACGTGGGATCTTCCCGGACCGGGGCACGAACCCGTGTCCCCTGCATCAGCAGGCGGACTCTCAACCACTGCGCCACCAGGGAAGCCCCGAGGTTTTACTCTGAGTGTCACTGGGGCCACTGGTGGAAGGAGCCACTGGAGACAAAGTGAGGGTCTGAGAAGGGGACCCCAAGGTGTGTGCAGATTCTTCCCAGACCCTTCCTAAGCCCTGAAGCTGCGTGTGCAGGACACACTCGGAGCAAAGTGGGCTGCCAGGACTGTAGGCGAGACAGCTGGCAGTGTGTGGCTAACCCAGAGAATCACCTGCTGACACAAAACGCCCTTTGGAGGAACATGATGGAATCCGGAGCCTCTGCAGCATAATACTCACGAGGTCCCAGATACAACTCAAAATTATGTGAGAAGAAGCAAGGAAAGCACGACCCATTTCCAAGGGGACAATAGTCAAGAGATGTCAACCCCGAGATGACCGAAATGTTGAGATTGTAAGACAAGGATTTTAAAGCAGTTATTATAAAGCACTCAGTGACAAAACAAAATATGCCTGTAAAGAAAAAAATGATATAAAATCTCAGTAGGGAAAATTTAAAAAGAAAACCAGTATATTACAATGATTTCGAAACATGGGGAAAAAGTATCTGGAGGAAAGTGTGTCTTTTATTGCACAAGGCATTGGGTGGACGACCCATCAAACCCATCTTCCTGGAAAATCCCTAAAGCTTGCTCCTCTTGGAAGGCCATAAAATAGTTAAAACTCACCCAGAAAAATTACTTTTCAGTCCTTGGAATCAGCCTCATATAAAAAGTGAGCTAAAACATAATTTAGCAATGCTAGGTGAGAACTAAAACATGCAAACTTTCCAGTCAGTTTCATATTCTAACAGACTTCCAATACATAGACTATAGAACAACATTTATAAAGAGAATACCAGCTATATAAAGTGGTATGAAGTTAATTTCTCACAAATTTTTGGTCTATAACTATCCTTTTTCAAATGTTGGTGTTTTTTCTTAGGTTGTAAAATAAAAATATACACTAAAAAGTATAATGCATGAAAAATGAAAGTGATATAATTTGTGTGCAATATTATTATAAGTTATGTTATTAAGTTATGCTTTGTGTCTTTAGTCACAGCAAAGGTGGTAGAGAATATTTCTGAATGATTACAGAATTTATTCACTGATTTCCTCTTACAGAGTTTTGTTTATTTCTGCAGGGAATACAGAGGTCTATGTTGTGAACTGATTTGATGAGAACCTTCTAGTATACTGCATAAGAAGCATTAGAAACAAAGGAGTTCAATCAGTCGTGTCCACGGGAGAAGAGTTAATGGGGTGTTCGATACTGATGCCTTATTCAGAGAACTGGTGTTTGCAGAAATGGTCAGGAGCTCTCAGAGAACTTGCTGTCTGTGATAGGTATGATCAATTTCTACTTAGCACATTAATCCAATCTGTAGTGTATTCTCCAAATATTACAGGTAGCAACAAAACTTATATGATGACTTCTCACATTTGCTTTGTCAGGATAATAAACATGAATGTTTTAGACTGGCAACAGGAAATTGTATTGTAAAGGAAAGCCAGTAATATAAACTGAGAGGCAAGCTCTTTATTTCTGCATTTTATATGTGGTGTCTTTGGAGGGTTCAATGGATATATACCCATTTTTTAGTGTAACCATTCCCATGGGTCTTTTCTCCAATGAGGTTGAAAGTTCTTCAGCATTCATAACTGTGTTACATGTGTCTCTGACGTTCCACATTGCCTCTAGCACAGGTGTTAAATACAAAAGCTTAGAATTAAGAAACATTTATCTGGAATTAGATCTGGACAAGTAACTTGAACTGTCCAAACAAGAGTTTTCTCATCTTTTAAATGAGAATAATCACATCTATTTCATAAAGTTGTTGCACATTTTGTATAAGACAGAGCAGGTAAAGTGCATATATTAGGACCTGAAATATAGTAAGAGGTCATTATTATGTTTATATTTTTATTATTCTTGGTAAAAAATTCATTGAACGAATGAACAAATTAATGAATAATTTGAATGAACAAATTAATGAATAATTTGAAAATTTTGTCTTATATTGACATCCAAGAAGTGCTACATTGTTCATTTGAAAGTTCACATAAAAAGTGAACTAGGGGGGCGTCCCTGGTGGCGCAGTGGTTGAGAGTCCGCCTGCCGATGCGGGGGACGCGGGTTCGTGCCCCGGCCCGGGAGGATCCCGCATGCCGCGGAGCGGCTGGGCCCATGAGCCATGGCCACCGGGCCTGCGCGTCCACAGCCTGTGCTCCGCAACGGGAGAGGCCACAGCAGTGAAAGGCCCGCGTACCGCAAAAAAAAAAAAAAGAAAAAGTGAACTAGGGCTTCCCTGGTGGCACAGTGGTTAAGAGTCCGCCTGCCGATGCGGGGGGCATGGGTTCGTGCCCCGGTCCGGGAGGATCCCACATGCCGCGGAGCAGCTGGGCCCGTGAGCCATGGCCGCTGAGCCTGCGCGTCCAGAGCCTGTGCTCCGCAACGGGAGAGGCCACTACAGTGAGAGGCCCGCGTAACAAAAAAAAAAAAAAAAAAAAAAAGTGAACTAAAACACTATTTGGCAACCCTAGGTAAGAAATAAAATATGCAAATTTTCCACTTAGTTCCATATTCTAGCAGACTTCCAGGAAATAGAGTATATAACAGAATTTATAAAGAGAATACCTGCTATGAATCTTAAGGCCAGATAAATTTCACAATTATTTATCAGCACCTACAAACTTCAACACATTATCCCAAGACAAAAGGGTAGAATAGGAGGATGGAAATATAAAGATAAAAAGACATGGCCCTGGGTGGGATGAATTGGGAGATTGGGATTGACATATATCCACTATTAATACTGTGCATAAAATAGATAACTAATGAGAACCTACTGTATAGCACAGGGAATTCTACTTAATGCACTGTGGTGACCTAAATGGGAAGGAAATCCATAAAAGAGGGGATATGTGTGTACGTATAGCTGAGTCACTTTGCTGTACAGTATAAACTAACACAATATTGTAAAGCAACTATACTCCAATAAATATTTTTTAAAAAAAAGACATGGCCCTGTTTTGAAAAACTTTCACTTAGTAATTGAAACAATAGATTATCTGGTATGGACAGTGGTCCCAGACACTGGGGGTAGCTAGAGATTATAAAATACATCATCATGCTTGTATAAAAATGGATATATACATTAAAATGTATATATAGATACACACACAAAACAGTGCAAGTCTCCTCTAGTTTTGCTCTAATAAATACACTCTAAATTTCAGATACTTACCTGAGAGTCATACAATCATCAGTTTATGTCCAGAAGATCCATTTTCTATTTTCCTATTTGTCATCTAATGCGTATTCTGTTCTTAAAATTCAGGGTCGTTTCGTTAGTAACATTGTAATGAGACCCATCACTCTTCTCACTTTCCGATTAGACACATCCACCCAAATCTCAACTCACTCCAAATTATGTGAATAGTGAGGAACCCAATGGAGCCCAAAACAACAAACACAACATGAACACGCCCACCAGTGTGGTCAGTGGTGCGTGTTTAACAACTGGCTCTCAGACAAAACACAACTAAACAGAACCCTGCTTGGTAGCATTTGCCATTTTCCGTGGCCTAAACTCTCCATCCATGGCTGACTGCAAGCTACCTATGTAATGCCCCTGAATGCAGAGCTGGGGAGAAAAGTGCAGCAATACACTGTTATACTGTCTGTCCACCAGAAAGGCACGACGGATGTAAATAACATCGAGAATTATAATAGTAATTAGGACGTGGTGGACTCTGAGTATTTATTGCCTTTATTTTTAATGTAATTTACTTACTTTTAAATAATTTAATTTTTAATAGTGGCCAAAGTACAAAATTCCTGAAAATTCTTTGGTGGGCTCTTGTGAGCTAATACGAGAAGGCAGCACACCCTGAGTGCAGTGCAGTTGTTCGAGTGCAGTGCAGTTGTTCAAAAGTTGTTCAAATGCAGGGCACACAGACTGAGGCTGGACCTCCAGGCATTACTGGTCAAATAACCTAACCTCCCTAAACCTCAGTGTTCTCATCTGTGTAGTTACAGTACTTACTTCACAGAGATGTTGCAAAGATAAAGTGAGGAAATACCTGTATGACACTTAGCACAATGTCAGAAACATAATAATAATTCACTCAGTGTATTGTTATAAATCGTTACTACCACAATATATTGTTGGTAAAATTACTCTGTTCACACTGGAAAAAAACACTGAAATTTTATTGATGAGAAAATATATTTCTTATTTTGTGTTCTATGAAGAGACAGCAGTTTTGCTTCCTAGACAGCAGATGGTAATCTGCTACTAGAAACTGAAAGGGGAAAAGAAAGTCTCAACCAATACGATTGAAGCAGTGCTTTATAAGCTGGATGGTGAAGCAGAAAGGGATTCCCTACATTCTGGAATCGTTACACCTGCAGTAAGAGGTTTCATCTCATGTAATAATTCTGGTTAACTGAGCATCAGACTAAAGTTGAATGTTGGGAGGATTCCGAGGTTGCCTCCATGCTTGCTGGAGAGAGCATTTTAATATATAAACAAACAATAGTCATTGTAGTTAATGATGGAGTGGAAAGAAACCACAACATGTACGTTAACACCCTTGACCTATGTCCATGCCTACAATGCTTGTAGAAAATTTATATTGCATGCTACTTGCAAAAGAAAGGAAAAGAAAAAAAACATTTAACATGTTCCTGAGTTTGGGGGATATTTACATATTGGAAATTGAGGTTGACTGAAATACGGTGATGACTTTATAAAAAATTTACACAATTTATGGTCATAGAGCAAAAAGACAAAACTGGCTCAGTTCAACAGTTTTTGGGGAGAGGGGCAGCTGGAAAATGATATAAAGCAAATGGGATTTGGAATCAACAGAAAACTCAACATTTTTCTTCATTCCATTCGAGAGCCATTCACAAAAAATAGTGATGCTGAAGTATTATTGGGGAAATGTGTTAATGGAAGTTATACATGCATTTCAAGAAAAGATTATAGGGTTTGCTTTGGCTTTCCACACGGTAGGACAATCCTATTTCCACATAAAAAGAGCAAGGACAGTGGGGTCTTGCAGCAGAAGGTCAATTCCAAACTTTCCTTAAGTGAAGAGGGTAGAATTTAATTGTGTCTTGGCCATTTTACCAAGAGGTAGTTTATGTTCTGTGGAGTGATTTTGTGTAGAACCCTTGACAGGTACCATGTTACCCAGAACCAGGTTCTTCAAATCATAAACATCAATGCCTAGGTCCTCCAAACATCTTCCAGAGCATTCTCTTTAGAATCTCTACTTTGAAAAAACAAGTCTTTTATCCTAGGAACAAGACAAGGATGCCCACTCTCACTACTTTTACACAACACAGTTTTGGAAGTCCTAGCCACAGCTATCAGACAAGAAAAAGAAATGAAATGTATCTGAACTGGAAAAGAAGAAGTGAAACTGTCACTCATTGCAGGTGACATGACAAAATTAATACACAGAAATCTTTTGCACTCCTATACACTAACAGTGAAAGATCAAAAAGAGAAATTGAGGAAACAATCCCATTTACCATTGCATCAAAAGAATAAAATAACTAGGAATAAACCCACCTAAGGAGGCAAAAGACCTGTACTCTGAAAACTAAAAGACACTGATGAAAGAAATCAAAGATGACACAAACAGATGGAAAGATATTCCGTGTTCTTGGATTGGCAGAATCGATATAGTTAAAATGACCATACTACCCAAGGCAATCTATAGATTCAATGCAATCCTTATCATAATACCAATGGCATTTTTCACAGAAATAGAACAAAAATCCTAAAAATTGTATGGAAACACAAAAGACCCTAAATAGCCCAAACAATCTTGATAAAGAAGAATGGAGTTGGAGAAATCAGGCTTCCTGACTTCAAACTATACTAAGAAGCTACAGTAATAAAAAGAGTATGGTACTGGCACAAAAACAGACACATATAGCAATGAAACAGGATAGACAGCCCAGAAATAAACCCATATACCTATGATCAATTAATCTATGACAAAGGAGGCAAGAATATACAATGGAGGAAAGATGGTCTCTTCATAGAGCAAGAAGACAAAACTGGCTCAGTTCAACAGTTTTTTGGGGAGAGGGGCAGCTGGAAAATGATATAAAGCAAATGGGACTTGGAATCAACATAAAAATCATGTATACACTACTATATATAAAATAGATAATCAACAAGGAGACACATTTACAAAAATGACATCCCAGTATACAGGCTAGTTGTCAAGAGGTTCATGAATATTTTGACTCTTTCACATTTCCTTATCCTAATTTGATCACAATGAATTAAGAAGGCATCTATTGAGGAAAGTTACCAAAATAAAATCTTATTTCCAAGTGCAGAATCACTAGGAGCCTGGGCAATGCACTGGTGATCAGGCAAGGGGATCTTCAGCAGGAAGCACACAGATGTGCTCTTCATTTACCTTGTGCATCTGTGAACACCCCGGACGAATGTGACCATGTGTGAACTCCTTCCTGGTCTCCCTCGGTGGTTTTACATACACGTGTTAAACTGGAATTACTTGAAAAAAGATGGGTGTTTGCTTGCTTTTGTGTAAACTATTTGGTACAAAACTGGCATTCATTTTTTTTTACTTTTATACACCAATATTTATATAATTTGCTATTAAACTCTTAAGAATCAAAATAAAATGAAGCAGCAGCATTATTCACAATCATAGCACCATTATTCACAATTATCCCAAAGTGGAAATAGTCCAGAAGTCTATTGACAGATGAATATACACACAAAATGTGGAATATACCTACAACGGAATAGTATTCAGACACAAAAAATAATGAGATTCTGATACACGCTGCAAATGGATGAACCTTGAAAACATATGCCAAGTGAAACAAGCCAGACACAATAGGACAAATGCTGTATGATTCCACTTATATGAGGTCCCTGGAATAGCCAAGTTTATAGTGACAGAAAGTAGAACAATGACAACATTACTATCAACTATACTTCAACAAAAAATAAATTAAAAATAAAAGAAAGTAGAACAATGAGTAGCAGGGAGGTGGGGAAGGGAACAATGGGAGTTACTAAGTAACGGGTACAGAATTCCAGCTTGGGGTGATGAAGAGGTTCTAGAACTGGACAGTGGTGATAGTTGTCCAACACTGTGAATGTACTTAATGCTACTGAATTGTACACTTAGAATGACAAACTTTATGTCATATATTGTCATCAAAATAAAAAGAAAAAGTCAAGTAATTCTAAATGGTCTATATAAAACTGGCATTCTTACATTGAGTATTTAGTTTAGTTTAGTTTTTTTTTTTTTTTTCAGAGAAAAAATGAGGGAAGAGTTGGAGGCCCTGGTAGGAGAGTTTGTTTGCTTCTGAAAGGATTTCTATTTTTCACTTCTTGTAGGAGATGAGAGCCTTTGAGAGACAGTGTTTGTCTGACTAGACAAGATGTTGAAGGGATTTTCCCTTGGCAAACACAGAGCAGGGTTCTTCAACCTCTGCACTACTGACATTTTGGTCCAGATAACTCTGCTGTGGGGTCGTCCTGTGTGCTGCAGGATGCTCACCCGCTTCCCTGGGCTCGCCCAGGAGCATCACACACCGCCCCGCCCCTGAGCTTTTAACAAAATCCTCGACCTGGTTGAGAACTGCTGGTGTAGAGTCACCTAAAACAGAAACAATAGTAAAATCTAGGGCTGGTCATTAAAATGTGGGTAAAAGCTATCAAGATGCTGCTCAGTTATTCTCTTTGCTCTCATTCTTTCAAATATCGCCTCATCAGTCGATACACGAATCGTAAGTCCCCCAACACACATCTGGGGCTGTCCGCAATCTGTCCACCAATCTTCCTAGATCTCACGTAAACGTGAAAACTTGCCTTGTCTCAAACACCTATTCACTCTCTCACTTGTGTGCTTTTCATCACGTCTTCCCTTTTCCTAGAATTCCCACACCTTCCCCTCCCGCGACTGGGCTTCTACTTATCTTTGATGACCTCGCTGCTGGTTCAGATAGATGCCACCTCCTTCCAGAATGCTCCCCTGATCCTTTGGACCAGAGCATCCTTTCTCCTGGAACCCCATGGCATCTTCAGAGTGGCCTAAACTATTCACGTGGCAAATCCATACTGCAGAATTTGGGATATGTGGCTTATGCCTTGAAGCGTGTCCCGCAGTTCCTAGTACCGGGCCTTCCACGTAGAATGTGCATGTTGGATGGATGGAAGAAGGCGTTAAAAGGGAGAGGAAGAGCAAGGCCTTCATGACTATTGTCAAGTCATTTGCAAGCGGAATCAAGAAGGCTCCTTTGCCTGGTGTGTGCTGCAAAAACGCCTTGGGCCCAAAACAACTCATCTATCTAATTGCTGCATGAAATTCCACTTTCAAAATAAATTCCTTTGTTGTCTTGAGGTTTTTTTTCAGATTTTAAGAATGTATTGAAATCAGCAGAGGCTAGCGGATAAGGATCTCTCCGTAAGAGGTCCTGTTGCAGACTGTTTTTGGGTCCCTGGGGATGAGAGCCATGGTTCAGGGGGAGGATAAATGAGCCAGCGACAGCGGATGCAGGACACATCACAGCCGAACTGGTTTACCATGAGTGCATCATATATATATATATATATATGCCGACATACTTGTGTGTACAAATATATACCTAGAAATGCATACATATACGTGTATGTGTGTATATGTACCTTATTACATATTATACAACCCACATTTATTTTGTGGGTTGGATTAAAATCAGGAATATATATATATATTTTTAATTTAAGATCATAGTGGGGACACTGAAGAGATAATATGAAAGATAAATATGCTTATATTTAGGCAGATAGGCATGGAAGAGAGCTGAAATAAAAGTCATTTTTTCCCAATTAGAAGCAGGATATATTTCTTTCTATTCATTATTTCTTATGATGTCCTTGTAGCTTCTGAGGTGAAAGGCTGGTAGACAGACACCAACTTTCACTATTTCTAAGCTACAGAAAATGACTTGTTTCTAAATTTAGCTCATTATAATTATCTGGTTTTTCCCCAAACCTGCCTGCTTCACCTGATTAGGCTAACCAGGGGGTCTAATGACTGATCTCAGAAGAAGGACGGCTGGTGACTAATGCATTCCCAGTGTCATATACGAGTATATATGTCTCTTCCGATGGTTAGAGCAGATTAAACTCGCATCTTGACCCTGCAGGTGAGCAGTTCTGCAGACACACCCTGAACTGCTGTGTGTAAATTACAGCCCCAGAGCAGGAGCTCCTGGCCGGGGTGGGGCTATGACAGCAAAGAGAGGGGAGCAGCGCCCCAGAATCAGACGGGCTCTTCAGCCCGGGAGCTTGTGACGCGCGCCGGCACAGCAACACGTTTGACCCCGTGAAGGCAGGTGTGATCGGACACCTGAGCTGGGGCCTCCCAGACTCCAAACAGCCCTCCTTTACTTACTGACTTGGCCTGATGGAGGCTTTCCCTCCACAATTAAGGATAAAGCTTTTCCACAAAATCGATGGACTTTAACGTAAAAGTGGCTGGTGTCATCCATCTATTATTCATTCGTTCGAACTTTCCTTCATTCACTGGACAAAGGCGGTGCCCCGCGTGTGCCGGTGTGGGTAGACAGACAGGAGTGACCCTCACAACTTTCTTCAGGTCACCCGGGAAGGAGGAGCCTGGGCTGAGGGGCTGCCCCAGACTCAGCTGATCATGGGCCCCGAGGGTCCACATGTTACGCTACGGGGCCCCATGGACTTCCGTAAAGGGCTGATCCCTGCGGCCAGACTGTTGGTGACTCTAACTCAAGCTGTATTTGCCTGGCTCATCAGACGCCTCCCTCTGGCCTCTGAGAAGGAGAGACCCACCCCCGCCGCCGCCCAGGGGAGCCCCCCGCTGATGCTCCTGCCCCCAGACTGCACCCGGCCACTCCTGCCGGCCTCGACCGTGACCTTTGCTAGCACAATTCCGGTTGCTGGGGAGACACGTACAAAACAGACAGAAAGCCTGACCCTCAAGGATCGGACATTCCGGCGGGGCAGCCAGGCGACAGACACGTGACATGTATAGTACGTCCCAAAGTGGTCGGCGTGGTGGGAAAAGCACCGAGCAGGAGAGGGGGGCAGAGTGTCGGGCGTAGGGGCGAAGTCATCTTTTCTTTGCAGAGCAGATCTGGAGGGGGAAGGGGAGAAACAGCCTGAAGGCCTGGAACCTTTGAAGGTGGGGGGCGAACATTACAGCAGGAGAAAAAGGCAAAAGCACGTCAGGGAGCACCGGGGTGCGCCAGGCCAGCGTGGGTGTTTTGCTTTTTGTTTCTCCCCAGGCTGCTCTTAAAACAAAGCTCACCTGGCAGTTATAAGACAACATTGCCTAGGCGTCCTCCGAGACGCTGCAGCTTGGAGAGGGATCCTCATGTGTCAAGATGGGGCTATCCCTGTCCCTCCCGCCTGCCTCTCGGGGATGCTGTGAGGATCAAAGGAGAGAGGGCTGCAAAGGAGCTTTGAAAACAAGGCACGCTCTCCACACCGGCAAGGGAACATTACTGCAGACTCGTGGTAGAAATGAGTGGGGTGATGGTGCCTGGATCCGAACATTACTCACTGCAGCAGAAAGATGAGAGACAGAGATGGAGAGATGAAACACGGGCTCGGTCCCTCCTGACCTGAGTACCAAGCTGTCAGCTGACTTTCTCCACCCACCCCTGCAGAGCACAGCTCGCTTCTTCTTGGATAATTGGCTCCTGGCCATTTGACTGCAAAGCCCATGCTCCATTCTAGGACAAAAATATTGACTTTACCCTATTAAGTAAATGTGTAAACTGAAAGGCAGGCTAACTTTGCCACGTCTCAACTGACTCAGGCAATAGAAAATTACCACTGCCAACGAGAAAAGAGGAACACAGATGAGAAAAAGATGTCTTTTAAGAACACACAGCGAACATCGAGATTAATTAATAACTTGATACAAGAAACAAAACTAATAATTTCTTAGTTACCACTTCTGTTCTCTTTTTAAAAAATCAAATTTTTCCTATTTCATAGACTCCCCTCTGAATTCATGAGATCAAGAGTTGATAAATTTGAAGACCATTTGTGTTGTGCAAATACTTCTAAAATAGTAGGTAGGGAGCTTGCAATTCGTTTATAACTCATAATCTTCAAATACTAATTTTCTGAAACAACATGGGAGACAAACCTCTAATGTTTAAATTTTTATCTCATTGGAATACAGTGATCCTTTTTTAAGTAAGAATTACAGATAAGAAAGTTAAACATGGTACTTATTAATAGAACTAATTTGGAAAAATTAAAATGAATCTAACAAAAACACATGAAAGTATTCTATGTATTGCGTACGATGGAGGAAAAGTAATCGTAAGTGTCCATCAACAGATGAATGGATAAAGGAGATGTACACACACACACACACACACACACACACACACACACACACACTGGAATACTACTCAGCCACAAAAAAGAATGAAATATTGCCATTTACAGCAACATGGATGGACCTAGAGATGATCAAACTACATGAAGTAAATCAGACAGAGAAAGACAAATGTCATACGATATCACTTATCTGTCTAATCTAAAAAACGATACAAATGAACTTATTTACAAAACAGAAATAGATTCATAGACATAGAAAACAAACTTATGGTTACCAAAGGGGATCGAGGAGGGTGAGGGGTGGCACGGGGAGATAAATTAGGAGTTTGGGATTAATAGATACACACTACTATATATAAAATAGGTGAACAACAAGGATCTACTGTAGAGCACAGGGACCTATACTCAATATCTTGTAATAGCCTATAAGGGAAATATATATATGTATGTATATATATATATGTATATAACTGAATTACTGTGCTGTACACCTGAAATGTAACATTGTAAATCAACTGTATTTAAATAAACATTTTTAAAAAAGAAAATTAATCATAGACAAATGTGGATGAGGCAGATCAAAGCAATTGATCGGAAGGTGGCCAGGCTTCACCAGATGAAATGTATTTGGATATATTGTCCTCACCATCCACAGTCTACCAATTATATTTGGTTTACAAAGTTAATTAGAGGTTTTGGGACTTCCCCGGTGGCGCAGTGGTTAAGAATCAGCCTGACAATGCAGGGGCCACGGGTTTGATCCCTGGCCTGGGAAGATCCCACCTGCCGCGGAGCAACTGAGCCCACGTGCTGCAGCTACTGAGCCTGCAGGCCTAGAGCCCGTGCTCCGCAACAAGAGAAGCTGGCGCGCCGCAACAAAGGGTAGCCCCCGCTCGCCGCAACTAGAGAAAGCCTGCGTGCTGTAGCGAAGACCCAATGCAGCTGCAAAAAAAAAAAAAAAAAAGTTAATTAAAGGTTTTTTCATTCCCGTGTTCTCTATTTTTCAGGCCTTGAGCCAGCATGTGGTTCGGTCCACAGGGTGCAGCCTTCAAGGTGCAGCAGCCTCAGAGGCACCTCAGCACATGATCCTACAACTTTATCCAGCAGTAAAACCCTACGTAGCTCTTATGAACATCCTTTGTGGCTCCTTGAGAGTCTGCAGATGTGCAGTCACCCAGATGACCATGCATCCCAGCCGGAGCTGACCAGGTGATATGGACTGACTGTGTGTCCCTTCAGACGTACTCAGAAGCCCTAACCGCAATGTAATGGTGTTTGGAGGCGGGGCTATGGGAGGGTAATTAGGCTTCAATAAGATCATGAGAGTGAGGCCCCCATGATTGGATTCGTGTCTTCTCAAGAAGAGGCAAAGAGAGCAGAGCTGTCTCTGCTGTGTGAGAACACAGTGAAAAGGCACTGTCTGCAAGCCAGGAAGACTCAGCTGGCACCTTGATCGTAGACTTCTAGAGAAATCAGTTTCTGTTGTTGCAGCCACCCAGTCTATGGTACCTTGTTATAGCATCTGAGCAATAACAACGTTTCCTATGAGGAAAGTTCAAACTGGCGCTGAAGGATGTGAAGGCTCAGGAAGCTGCATCCTTAGTCACTTCGGGAATTTGACAGTCTCCCCAAGTTGGTCAGGAAATGGTGTACGCAGGAGATATATTTTGCAGGAGGGTGGCGTAGAGCATGCTCTCTGCCTCGGTCCTAGGCGATGAGACTGATCAGGAAATCAACAGCCTTCCTGAGACTAGCAGAGAAAAGGCGGAAGTCACACAGTGGGGCAGCTCAGGTGTGATGAGAGCCTGGATGCGGGGACTGAGTTCTCGGTCTTGGTTTATTAGGCAATAAGAAGCATTGCAAGAGGTGTGGAGGGAAAAACTAGAAACCATCAGAGTTGCGTGAGTGCAGTTTCGGCAGCATGGGTACGAGCGTCCCAGACCCCGAGAAACACAGTAACAGGATGATGTCCAGGTAGGAAATAACCGGTTTTTAATAAAAGTAGAAGCAAAGCAGATGGAGGGATGATTTGAGAGAAGCATGATGTCAGAACTCAGCAGCCGACTGGAGACGTGGAGGAGACTGTAATACATTTTTTAAAATCCCTTGAAACTTCATGAGTGGAGACGCTGCAATAAACACCCTTCACCAGGAGAGATAAATGGCTGTGGCATTTCAGTTGCGATGGAAGATTTAGCTCCAAATGTCTCTCACGGTGACAGGACATAATCTATGAAACTCAGTGGAAGGCAATTGGAGAGGAAGACAAGTACATCTGTCTCTCATTTATACGCATGCTGCAGTCGGGCACAAGGGAAAGGGCAATGTGTCTAAGTGTGCAAATGTCAGAGAAGAGAATTAGAACCCAGGACTGAGTCCTGGTGTTTCTTCCTGGCGTGGCTGTAAGGGGTGGGTTGGAGCTGGGAGGGTGTGTGGAACAGAAACTGTGGTAAAGAGCACCTTTTGTGGACAGATTATGAACTGTCTGGAACACGCATGTTCCGTAACTCTGTGGAATATTTCCACCACCATTTACAAAATGCAGCTGCAAGCCTGCCACGCTGCTGACACGGGTCCCAGCGTTACTAGAAGCTTCTCCGTCTCTTCATCTCAACATCCTCGCATCCTCATCACAGCACAGCCATCCACACAAGCACTGGTGGGACCCGTCGCTGTTCTTTATCTGACCTAGTGCTGTCACAACGCGCACATTCACTCTCTAGCGGCTTCTCTACCCCAGTTGTCTGGCTAAAAGTCCAGTGATGTAATTTAATGCAGCTTCTGCACATGTATGAACGTGCTCATGCCTTACCCCAGCAGTCACAAGGATTCTTACACCACTTCTATAAAACGCTACCTTCATAAACACTAGTGTCCAGCTCTGAGGCTCCCCTGGTAGGTCCTCGGGACAGAGGAAAGGGTACAGCTCGGCGATATCTCCAGGGCGGCCTATGTCTTCTTTGTGAGTCTGTCTTTGATTTGCTGCCAGAAAGATCAAAACTGCCATTTTCTCTGAATGTTTCCCCCAGGCCTGCTCTGTCTTTCTGTTTGCAATGCACTTCATTCTCCCTACTATAGGGAAATGAGATATTCAAACATACGACTTCTTACAGAACACACCTACTTTTTGGAACGTATGCATAAGTTCACAACCTACGAAAACTACTTAAAAAAGGGAAGGGAAGGCCCTGCTGGTGATTTGTAATGGGTTAGTAGTTAGTTAGCGGTCTCCTCAGTATTCCACCCCTCCCACTTACCCTCAAAGGGTAAGGTAAGGGCTTAAGGGCCCGCACTTGGACCTTCTGACCCTCTGCGTTTGGATCTCAGCCCTACTTCTCACCACCCGGTGGCCTGTCTTACCCTCCCTACACCTCGATTGTCCCCATCTCTCCAGGTAATGGGGGGGAGGCGATCAAAATGGCAGAGAAGTCAGACAAGGAGCTCATCTCCTCCCACATATACAGGTAACGAGAACTGTATTTTGGTCCTCAAATGGGAACCATGACCTCCTCTATTTGGTCAACCTGAACTTCCACACACTACAATACAGGGAGTTGACAGGTGTCCCCCCGCAAAACCTAAAGGGAGACTCGATTACGAGGTGACCCAATGGGCCTTTGTTGGTATAAGGGGAGGGGCCCTGGGGCCTCGGATGTGCAGAGTAGGGGTGAGGGAGGGGTGCAGTGCCGGCTGCAGGGGCCTCTGTAAAGGGCATCTGTAGAGCACAGGGCAGAGGACAGGGTGGGAGCAGAGATACCAGAGAGGAAGCAGAGAGGGGGCCCAGGAGCAGGACCCAAGTGTGGGGCTGCCCGCCTCCCTGGCAGCAGCTGCCCAGGGGTCCAAAATCAGGAGCCACTGCAACAGGCAGACAGAGGGTAAGCACAGGTCACCTTCAGAGAAGCCCCAGAGGCGCTAGGCCAGAGCTGAGCTGGCAAAACCCAACAGGCGAGAAGTCAGTCCGCCAAGTAAACTCTCCAGACAAGTGATGGTTCACCCAGCAAATCCACCACAGAGGCCTGGGCATTGGGCTGGGGCAGGGGGGGGTGACAAGGCGGACAGTCTTTCCTGGAGCAACAGGACCGTCCACAGGGCCCCAGCAGTTTTACTGAGTATTCGTCTGTGCTGGTCCTCACTGGGGTTGCTTTTGGAATATTAGATAATTCTTACTTTTAAATACCCTTGGAAGAAACACCAAACAGCTTTGATTTTCGAAATGATTTTATAAAAAAGAACTTCAAACTATGAGGAAATATGAACCCAGTGATGCAATATCATGATTTCATTTTAGGTCTTGGTATTTTTACTAACAGATTTACTGGGGTTTTTTTTTTAGCAGCTTTATCACCAGATGAATATTAATTCCTTGTATCTACTGCACATGTTACTAACTTCTCAAGTTTTCAAATCATGAAATATTGGACATCACTTGTCAGAAGAGCTTTTTGCTGCAAAATGAATGAATGAAGAGACATTAACTCTCTTCAGAGCGTATGTCATATCTAAGCACACACACATATCCAACTGGAGTATTACTGTGAAATAGGGAACAAGTCAACTAATTCTGTTATTAAAGATTCCAAAATACCTCTAAAATAACTGCTAACACATCAGGGTCAAGAGACTCACCCACACGGTGTAATATTGGTTTGGCCAAAAGGTTCATTCATTTTTTTGGTTCTAGTAGCACTCAGTTGTCTTTAACTTCATTCGAAACAATTTTGTTAGACTGTATGTGACAGCTGTCATATCAGCATGTGTTTAAAAAAAGACTTATCAAAATTGATGAATTTTGTGGAACCATTTTAATATTGAAGATGGAAGAAAAAAGCATCATTTTCAGCATATTATGCTCTATTATCTCAAGAAAGGTAAAAACGCAACCAAAATGCAAAAAAAGATTTGTGCAGTGTATGGAGAAGGTGCTGTGACTGATCGAACATGTCAAAAGTGGTTTGCAAAGTTTCATGCTGGAGATTTCTTGCTGGACGATGCTCCACGGTCGGGTAGACCAGTTGAAGTTGATAGCGATCAAATTGAGACATTAATTGAGAACAATGAACGTTATACCACGCGGGAGATAGCCGACATACTCAAAATATTCAAATCAAGTATTGAAAATCATTTGCACCAGCTTGGTTACGTTCATCACTTTGATGTTTGGGTTCCACCTGAGTTAAGCAAAAAAACCCTTCTTGACTGTATTTCTGCATGCGATTCTCTACTTAAACATAATGAAAATGTTCCATTTTTAAAACAAATTGTGACGAGCTGTGAAAAGTGGATACTGTACAATAATGCGGAACGGAAGAGATCGTGGGGCAAGCGAAATGAGCCACCACCAACCACACCAAAGGCCAGTCTTCATCCAAAGAAGGTGATGGTGTGTATATTGTGGGATTGGGAGTCCTCTATTATGAGCGCCTTCCGGAAAACCAAACGATTCATTCTAACAAGTACTGCTCCCAGCTAGACCAACTGAAAGCAGCACTCGATGAAAAGCGTCCAGAATTAGTCAACAGAAGACGCATAATCTTCCATCAGGATAACGCAGGACCGCATGTTTCTTTGATGACCAGGCAAAAACTGTTATAGCTTAGCTGGGAAGTTCTGATTCATCCGCTGTATTCACCAGACATTGCACCTTCGGATTTCCATTTATTTCAGTCTTTACAAAATTCTCTTAATGGAAAAAAATTCAATTCCCTGGAAGACTGTAAAAGGCACCTGGAACAGTTCTTTGCTCAAGATGGAATTATGAAGTTGCCTGAAAAATGGCAGAAGGTAGTGGAACAAAAGGGTGAATATGTTGTCCGATACGGTTCTTGGTGAAAACGAAAAATGTGTCTTTTATTTTTACTTAAAAACTGGAGACACTTTTTGGCCAACCCAATATTTATACTTCTGTAAAATACAACTCAAATATAACACACTCATTATAAGTAATGCATAGATTTTAGTTAAATATTAATGGAAATGTTCACGTAAATTTCAAATTCGCTGATCTTAGCTTTCATAAAACCAATATTCAAAACAGTCACATATGCACTGTGAACACAACTAAAGTGTATATAACTAAGAAAAATACCCTTCCTAGCTGTTTTCTCCTTGCAATATGCTCACCTTGAATAATAAACAAATATAGATTCTTAAAATTCTAACAATCTCTTAACAGTACCAAAAATAATGCAGTCTGCATTAATTAGTGTCCATAAAATTTATTGAACTATGAGATGACAATTTTAGTAAACAGAGAAAGCAAGTTAATTTTTAAAAGCATGCTGAAAATAACAATTTCTCAAGGGATTTATTTTCATTAATCAGCATTTCTTCACACTCAGTACAAGTTTAAATAAGTCTGTGTGAATGCTTTTTCACAAATTCTTCTAAGTCTTGTGAGGCCATGGGCTAATTCTATTGCTTGTGAGTCAAGCTTCATTCAGACTGAGCTTAGATATCTTTTCAGAAATTAACTGATGAATGTAAAACTATAAAATGTGTCAATTTAAGGTACCCTACTGATTTATTATCTGCATCATTTAATGGGGTCTCAGGCCCTCAGGCCTCTCTTTCCTCAATTATAAAGCCAGGACGCTGGCAGAGGAGCCTCCAAGCTCTCGTCCAGCTTTAATCATGGCTCCATGTTTGGGCTGAGTGGGACTTTCTTCAGCTTGTGCTCGATTTTGATGCATTTTTGTGAAGTATTATCTCGATTTTTATGCTATATTTTTAGCTGCCTTTGCACTTGTTCTCTAGCTACATGTTTCATATTTTTTAGAATCTAATTTTGAGCAATGTATACCTAAGTAAATCCTTGAATTTGGGGGGTTTAGGTATTTAAAATGAACCTACTATGACCACTTTTTGTCATGAACTGAGTCATTGTTAAGCTAGGATAAATTGTACCTTAATCCTACTATTTCTCGATTAGATATACAGTGGCAAGTGGGAAGATACGTTGTCACCATTTCTATTAAAGCTGACAACATTAATAATAATAACCACATTTTATATATACATATAGATAGATAGATACGCACACACACACACACACACACACACACACAGAATGGAATATTACTGAGCTATAAAAAAGAATGTAATAATGCCATTTGCAGCAACATGGATGGACCTAGAGATGATCATACTAAGTGAGGTAAGTCAGATAGGGAAACACAAATATCATAGGATATCACTCGTGTGGAATCTAAAATATGACACAAATGAACTTATCTATGAACCAGAAACCGACTAACAGACATAGAGAACAGACTTGTGGTTGCCAAGGGGGAGGGGAGCAGGGGGAGGGATGGAGTGGGAGTTTGGGATTAGCAGATGCAAATGATTATATATGGGGTGGATAAACAACAAGGTCTTACTGTATAGCGTAGTGAACTCTACTCAATATCCTGTGATAAACCATAATGGAAAAGAATAAAAAAAAAGAACGTACATATATGCATAACTGAATCAGTTTTCCATACAGCAAAAGTAACATAACAGTGTAAATCTTAACACTGTAAACTGTACTTCAAAAAAAATATAATAATAACCACATTGATTATAGCATTTGAATGTGATTTCAAGATAGAGGCTTCTCTAAATCCCTTCTTGGTTGTAGAAGTAGACAAATCTTTATTATATCTTCCCTAATATGTTACTCTGAAGCAATTCTAACTCAGCATCGGCAATAAACACATCCTAGCAGCTCCTGGACGATATCCCAAATATCCTTCTGTACTTCTCAAATCCGTGACATACTTGTGTAGACTCCTATCTTTTAGACACAAGGCAGGTTTTAGGAGGACTGTTGCTCCCGGCCCCTTGCTGAAGGCAGTACTGAGTCTGGGTTCTTCTTCCATCTCGAGGAGCCCTTGCGAAGAGATACTCAGTCTGTTTCTCTGATGTTTCTAAGAAACGGCCATGGAAGGAGGACGGTAACAAAGAGATAAGGTCATTCGTCCACGGGAAGACCAGCCACCTTCCTCGGGCAAGCGCAGGGCGGGACCCAAACACGGCTCCTCCAGCCCTGGGGCTGTTCTCACAGCCAGTTCCGAGCAGCTGGGGAGACACATTCATCCATAACCTGTGAACAGTAATCTACATGCGCAATGTGGAGCTCGTGAAACTGGAACCTATCAGTCACGTCCTTGGTCTCATATGTTACCTCTTGCTTTGAGATCTTTCACTCCTCACCATTAGTTTTCAAAATGAATCCCTTACGGTGTATGGGGGACTTTCTTTCAGTTTACAGATCTGTTGCAGTCCTCCTGTCCTTACAAAGTTACTCTCATTTTACAATTGCCCTCGATGGCCAGGCGAGGTTGGTGACTTCCAAGGGAGTGGAGTTAAATAATTCTATCACTTTCCTCGTAACATCCTGATAAAATCTTCCGCGCTCATTGCTTCCACTTCCTCACCACACACCCCTCCTTAACCCTGCCGCGTGGCTTTGGCCATCATGGCTCTTCTGCCCTCATGAAAGGTCACCACTTTCCTCTTGGTCACCAAACTCAGCGTCTATTCTCAGGTCCCGTATTTATTCGCGACACTAAAATTCTTGTCGGCACTTTTCTTTCTGACATTTTCTCCCCTTGCAGCTTCCTCGACACGCCAAGGTCTTCAAGCCATCATTTTGCCATTGCATTTTTGTGTGTCCTTGCTCTGTATTGGAGTGTCCGTCAAGGAGTTGCCCTTAGTCTCCTGTTCTCAGGCACTTTCTCCCTTGGCAGTTAGTTCTAAGGCTTCAGTTATCTTCTGTCTGTGAATGATATGCCCACTGAAAGTCTCTCTCATGAATATCCTGCCAGCACCTTGGTTAAACTCACCCTCTCCCCTGTCAAGCCAGCTCTTCCTTCTTGGGCTGTCCGGCTCTGCTAATGCACCATCGTCAGTCACTAGGAGCTCAAAATGAATCATATCAATGTCATCTTCCAAATGCACTTGTCCCCTCCTTCCTATGCTCATTGTCAGATGCTTCAACTCTCATCCCTATTGTATTCAACACTGGAAACCTACTGATTCATTTAAATAACTCGTCCTCCCGAAGCCCAGCTCTGATCTGGCCATTACCCTGCTCTGACGTCTCCCCTGGGTCTCATTGCCTAGAGAATCAGGTCTAAGTTTCCAAGCTTAACTTTCAAGGTCCTGATTGGCCAGGAGCCAAACTACTTTTCGACCTCCTTTCTCACCACTTCCCTTTCCTCAAAGAAAACTGCCTACAGTTACGCCCACGTGTCCTGAATCTTTCCACCTCACCGCCTTTGCTGGTGTGTCCTCCACCCACAAGGCCGTGCAGTGAGGACCTGGCCCAGGTGCTCACCCCCCACAACTTTCCCTCTTCTCTCTGTAGAATTTTACATCTCTCTCAGGTCACCTATAAAAACTTCGTTGTAACTTTTTACTACATTTTCTCATTTTGCTGTGTTCTGGAGATAAAAAGTGAGCAATTCAGAGTTCCCATGTCCCAGGTACATGTTAGGTTCTGGGCATGTGAAGTTCCCATGTACGTGTCATGTGTCACCTACCTGACTCTAGAAGCTTCTCGAGAGTGAAAACTGTGATTCTTTTCTGCATCTTCTGAAACATCGAGCAGTGGAACGCCACCCACGCACACATCATTTAAATGGATGATCAAACACTGAGTTCCAAGCTTCCTGACCATGGTCCCCTCTCCCACCTCCGTCCCGTGCACTTCTCTGCTTGATATCTGCTCTTGGATTTCAGAATTCAGTTGACAAGGTCTATGTGAAAATCCGCAAAATTATGAATATCGTACCAAATTGTTTTCTGCTTAAAACTCTAAAAAAGGGTTCTATTCTGCTTTACAAGAAATGCATACAAAACCAGCCAGGGAAAAGTTGCACTTCTTGTTGTCACTGGGGCCTTGACTGGTAGCATCCTTGTACCTTTGCCAACTTACAAGATAAAGGAAGGGACACCTCCACTTTGAGGGGTTCCACATAAGGATACCTCTGGATTTAGATTTTAAAATCAATTTACTCCAAAGGGTTTGGTAAGGAAACAAAGACCCTCGCAAATGCTATTGGTGGAAGAAAGCCACATAGAAAGAAGGTAAAGGGTTCAACAGCAGGTCCTTGGAGTTCAACAGACAACACGACGCCAAAATGCTGTCTCCAGCTCAGGTGTTGCTCTTCACAGGGGAGAGCCAGGGCATTTTCTAAGCTCTAAGTAACCTTTTCAGGAATCTCTGAGGTTGGTAATGATTTTACATCTATTTTATAAGGAAGACACAGGGGCGAGGAGAGCTTGAGGCATCCTCGTAAGGTGGCACCATCGGTAAGTTGCAGAGTGGGGGGTCTGAAGCCAGGCAGCCCGAGCACAGGTTGAGGGGTGAACGGCCTCGCAGCCGAGAACCGAGGGCTGCGGTGGGATGTCGCTAGTCCGCCCTATTCTCAGAGGGTCCACGTTCCCCACGGGCAGGCTCTTCCTGGTGGCAGCGTGGCTCTGCCATCCTCCGCCGGGAACTGGCCCTTTCCTGCCCCTTTTGCTGTACGACGCTTTGTGGTCCACTCCCAGTGCTTTCCTTCCATTCGGGTCCCCGCCCTGCTGTGCATCAGTGGCCCTGGGCCAGGCACAGGGCTGGCCGGGGAGCAGCAGCCCTGGTGCCCTCTTTCCTGCCCTCATCCTGCCTGGCCCCATGAGCCCTGGGTGACCGCGGCACAAGCCCGGGCTCAGGACAGTCAGTGGTCCCGGGATCCCATCCCCAGCCCCAGCCCAGCGCCCACTGCTAAACGCCTGATCCAAGGGGCACAGTTCGGTGATTTAATGAGAGCCTTCACTTAAAAAGGTGGTATGTGAGGTGCCGTGAGATACAGTAACGTCTGTAATTGTGAGAAGCAGAGGCTCACGTGGATCAAGGTTATTTCTCTCTTCCCAGGTACAAGGGCATGCAAGTAAACCACTGGAAAACCTTGGAACCGCCTGTGACTGTTACCCAGCACTAAGCAACCTTCAAACATCACTGTCTCCCCAGGGGGCCGACCTCATTCTCAGGGTGAGAGCTTCATGCTGGAGCGGAGGCGGGGGAGTCCTAGAAGCAAGTCTCTGCAAAGAAGCCTATTTAAAAGTTTTATTTGGTTTAAATATATATCGCTCAGACCGCTCATTTTAGTCGAAGGTAGCTGATAAAAACAGATACAATGAACCACAAAAATTAAGTAAATGAAATGTCACAGTTCCTTTCTGATGAATTAATAGCATTTTAATGCAAACTATTATATATAGGGTGGATAAACAACAAGGGCCTACTTTACAGCACAGGGAACTATATTCAATATCCCGGGATAAACCATAATGGAAACGAATATGAAAAAGAATGTATATCTATGTGTATAACTGAATCACTTTGCTGCACAGCAGAAACTAACACAACATTGCAAATCAACTCTACTTCAATAAAAAAAAAAAAATAGCATCTCTAGGTAAGAAATACAAGAGAAAAAGACAGACAAACCCCGGAATGCTTGCTTTCACCAGGAAAGGGATCACATTTAGAATGTTTCCAAAAGTTTCACTATATTGTAACACTAGCTTAGAAGTAAATTCTCAATATGTTGTAAGTCACCTAGGGAAAGATGCATTTTGGTTAATTTAAATAAAAACAAATTTTCTAATTAAAAATGCCACTCCCTTGACCCAGCAATTCTCATGACAAAGGTTCTGGGCTCAGCCCTGGCCTGCGGCTTATTTTGTAATTTGCTCTCGCTTGTTCCTGAAACCTGTGCAATGTTTCCGTGCAGTTAGAAGTGAAGCTTGGGTGCACGTACTGTGCCATTCTTGGTAGTCGTGCCCCGGAAGCCAGTCCAAGCAGCCTCACTCCATTCTGTGCGAAGCTAACCTGCCTCCCAGCCTCCATCCCGGGCCAGGAGTGACATTCCTCAGGCAAAGTGGCTTTTTAGCTCTTCCTCATGATTTTTATCACGACAGTTCCAAGTTAACTCTGTACACAATTTGAGCAGCAGGCCCGTGACAGAGTATGAAGGGGTTTTGTCATTAAATGAATTCTGACAATGGGTAAAGAAGATGTGGCACATATATATAATGGAATATTACTCAGCCATAAAAAGAAACGAAACTGAGTTGTTTGTAGTGAGGTGGATGGACCTAGAGGCTGTCATACAGAGTGAAGTAAGTCAGAAAGAGGAAAACAAATACCATATGCTAACACATTTATATAGAATCTAAAAAAAAAAAAAAGGTCATGAAGAACCTAGGGGCAGGACATGAATAAAGACGCAGACCTACTAGAGAATGGACTTGAGGATATGGGGAGGGGGAAGGGTAAGCTGGGACGAAGTGAGAGAGTGGCATGGACATATATACACTACCAAATGTAGAATAGATAGCTAGTGGGAAGCAGCCGCATAGCACAGGGAGATCAGCTCAGTGCTTTGTGACCACCTAAAGGGGTGGGATAGGGAGGGTGGGAAGGAGGGAGATGCAAGAGGGAGGAGATATGGGGATATATGTATAACTGATTCACTTTGTTATAAAGCAGAAACTAACACACCATTGTAAAGCAATTATACTGCAATAAAGATGTGAAAAAAAAAAAAGAATTCTGACAGCAAATGTTTTTCAGCAGAGTATGAATGATGCTCTTGTGGGGTCCCTTTTCAATGTGATCTCATTCAGTCAACAAGACTTCAGCACCTCCTACGGGCAATGTGCTCTGTGCATCGTAGGGGGAGTCCGGGGAGTGGGTTCCAGGGGTGAGGGGCCCTGGAACTTAGCAGCCACGGGCTTATCATCCAGCAGAGAAGGACTTATCCCTTCAATAACCCTACTACATGCTGACCACAGGACGTGCCGTGGGAATGCAGAAGAGTAATTCTGAGAAATCCTTAAGAAAACTGCTGGTAGAAGAGAGTGTCCTTTTTTAGTAGGAAAGAGATACCCACATCTATCATTTACAGTATATTTATGCACAAATGCAGGAAAAATAAATTATGATCCTTTCCTAAAAGAGGATGCATAGACTCTGAGTGGTTGATGACATTCAAATGAGCCTTCATGAGATTCTCTAGTATTCAGAATTTATTAGACTTTCTTGGATTCAGGAAGCATGAGCACAGGATTCTTCTGAGAAGAGGAGGAAAGAAAAGAAAATCTCCCTCCGTGAGTATTCCTTTCTACCAGAAGTACGCTTTCCAGAATTGACCATCTGCAGAATTTTCCTTTGCTTCAGACTTAGCCCAGGGAAGCATCGTGGAAGTTTGGTGCCAACGGTGGCAGCTTATTTTGCCCTTGGGCTCCAACCCCGCACTCTGAAACAACCTGGCGAGGTCTGGGCTTGAGCAAAGCCATGCGCAGTGATGCCCGGCCTGACCTTTAGGCAAGAAGTGGTTTTCTGGTCCTTGAATACACGCGTGGAAACGAACCTCATCCACTTATGCAAGTGAATACCCTGTACCAAGGACAGCCAGACGTCCAGGTTAGCTGGCGTAAAAATGTTACCATGTTGCTTTAGAAAATAGATGAAAAGACACTAACCCTTCCGAACTGTAGCTGTGGAAAATAATATTAACTCTACATGTCAGGATGAAAAACATGTGTTTACGTTTCAGATATTTTTTTCCCCCATCTCCAGTCTTCACCCCCAAATAACGCCTAAGCATGCCCAAAGAAACACTTCATTTTTATAGCCGTGCTTACAGAAAGCCAACAGCACCTGGATGACTTCTCCCCTCTAATTGCTTACGGCCGTAATTTCTAGCACGTTGTAGTAGCTGGGGCTGCCTGCAATAGCAAGGCACTTCCTTTTTCATTTCAAGCACAGCAAAAAAAAAAAAAAAAAAAAAAAGCTTCCCTGCAGAGCTGGACGGTGAGAAAGTTTGGTACTCTCACCACTCCTACGATAGGAAAGGAAAAGAGATTTCTAGTCTGGTCAGATAACTAGAAATCTTGGTTCTCCAATTCCCAGAGGAGCTCTATGCCCAGCAAACCAGAATATCCTAGACTGTGCATTCTGTGACATAAGATACCACAGCAGGTCAGGGCTTAGACCCGTGTGCTGGGTGGTTCTCACCTCCTACTTCTCTGAAAAGGATTCCTTTACTCACCAGGTCAAAGGATATGGTTGGCAACGTTTACTAAAGAATTCAGAAAGCAAACTAAAATACTTCTGGAGGAAGCAGGCATGAATGATGTGGCGTCCTTGTGAAGGGACAGCTAGCTGTAGAAACCCAGAGGACTGATTCGCTATTTCAGACCCAGGGGAACGTGGTGCAGAGAGTAACAGCTACGAGCTGGGAGCTTGTTTAATGGCATGTTAGCTCGAGCCTAAAGTATAGTAAACGTTCACTGCCCAGAGTATATAATGAAGCGGTGGGCAATGCCTTTTATCAGATGTTCCTTAATCATTCGGGGCCCATTAACAGTCACAACAGAGGCAAACAGAAACTGTGACATGTGCCTCTAAAAATACTGCTTATTGGCAACTGCTCCCTGGAAGAGGTATTTTGTGTTCATTGGAAGCATAAGTGTGTGAGTGAAATTTTCCAGCAGTTCACAAAAATACCCGGACCACATCAAGGGCACGTCTGTGAACTCCAGAAAAAAGGGAAAGTCCCGGGAAGCATTAGAAACCCGCGTATCTCCTATGGGGCAGATTGACCGTCACTAAACAGCTCCTTTTGTCTTGACACAATAAGGATTAAAGGGTAGGGAAGTGATCCACGTGCAAATCTGCATCCAACGCGGTTCGCCTCCAGCCCACGCGGGTTACTGTTTTCACATGTGCTCTTCTGTGTGCAAGGTTTTGCCCGGTCCACACGGCTGTGACTCAAGACATGTGGTGTCGCTTTTGCGGTCATTTTCGCTCCCCACCGGCTTGTGAAAGGCTCCTCTGTCATTCCAAGGCACAAGACATGACAATAGCAGACAAAAAGGGTCTTTGGTTTTTCTAGCTTTAAACTGATTTATTTTAGGTGGACACAGTGGACCATCGGGATGACTAACGCAAGAAATAAAGTGACAGCTAACCCAAAGGTCACGTGGTTTTGGTGACCATCACCCCTCCCCCAGTGACGCGGAGGCCTAACAAGTGTGTGTTTTATTTGGCGGATGTAGATGCCTTCCCTGAATATTCCAGGCCAGACAAAGAGACATCAATTTAGCTGTTGCTTCTTTACGTGACTCGGCCGCCTTTGCCCACCCAGGGTGGATGCTCTTCCTGCTTCCTGCCTTACCCGTGCATTCGGTCGTTTGAAGTCGAAAATTCAAAATTCCATGCAACCACTTCTTCCTTAGATTTTCCTAAGAATCTCTCAAATCAGCCCACTTCTGTCCACTAGCCCAGATAAGGTTACCATCGACTCTCCTCCAATTTCTTCCCTGGTAAACTCTTCTTATTGCTGCCAGAAGAAGGATCTTTGTAAGACAAGCATTTGGTTACATGAATCTCCCGCTAGCTCTTCTTTACCAACTTATAACTGTCAGGATAAAGCCCAAAGTATCAACACTCTTTTTTTTTTTTTTTTTTTTTTTTTTTTTTTTGCGGTACACGGACCTCTCACTGTTGCGGTCTCTCCCGTTGCGGAGCACAGGCTCCGGATACGCAGGCTCAGCGGCCATTGCTCACGCGCCCAGCTGCTCTGCGGCATGTGGGATCTTCCCAGACCAGGGCACGAACCCGCGTCCCCTGGACTCTCAACCACTGCGCCACCAGGGAAGCCCTCAACACTCTTACTTCCTACTCCCTCCCTACTTCCCTTTTTCCATAGGGAACTTCTTCCACTTACCCCCAAAGAACTTGCACTGGCCTTTGCACTTGCGGCTTCCTCTGCCTGGAATGCCCTACTGCTCAGAGTAACTCCTCCCATCCTGCAGGTCTCACCCCACATGTCACTTCTCCTGAGGGGCTGGTTTTGGTGGGGGCCAAGGGAGGGGTATGTTGGCTGCACAGCCCGCTAAGCCACGTAGGAGCGTGAAGCGTAACAATGTACCTCCGTGGTCTGTAAGCTCTAGGGGGCCTCGCAATTGCCTGAACCCCACGGGCAGTAGGTTTGGGGTGTGTCCTGGACATCAATTTGACAAACTCCCCCAGGTGGCTGTGTTTCACGCCAAACTTCAAGGAGCAGTGCTTCAGCTCAAAAGTCATCAGGGTAGAAGATAATACGTAGAGAAAAATCATTTCAAAGTACAAAAGATGTTGATCTTAGATGATAATTTATAGATTATAATTTAATAGATTTTGTCTCCCCTTGAGAGAGAGAATGACTACTGTGTAAATCAATTATACCTTTGAAACATCTATTCTATTGCTATATATGACAATACATAGTAAATAGTAAATAAACATGATGAGGTAATAATGAAAATTTGTTGAGTGCTTATTACGAACCAAGTCCTATAGTATAAATATCGTATGTAGTAGAAAGAGGTAGCTGGTACCTGAACCCAGACACTCTGACATCAAAACCTGCAATGTTTCAACACTTACTGTGTTGACTGATTTAAAGAATTCAACTGTAGGATTTCCCAGTATCAAATATAAACAAACACACAGAAAAATAAATAATTGGGATCAAAGCACTGTACCACACGGACTGAGATAATTCTCACTGGCAAATCTCCTGAGAAATGAGACACACCTATAATGAATAAGAAGAAAGAAAATGCTACTTATGGTGTGGAATATTTACTTTGTGTAGAGAAGAGATTTTCAAACTGTAAAGCCATCTATAGATTTATTCCCATACAATGGGAAATAAAAATTAACAAATACAATTAAAAAGAAGAAAATGATTCACCCTCAGAAAGATGAGGTAAGGCGTTAGAGTCAATTCAACAAAAGCCTTAAGGACCAAAACCGGAGGAAAAACATAGCAACAGAGAAAGTAAAGCAGTAAGCTCATAACGCTTAAGCATCCTCAAGGGGTCATCTGGCAATGACCTGTATGAGAAAAAAACTTTGTCTGAAAATTCCAAGACTCCAAGCTATCTGACCGATGCCTCTATAACTAGGGAATTAAATGTTTGTCCTGCATTTCCCATACTGTTAATCTGGCCAGTAAGTTTATTACTGGGTTCCCGCCACTATTTCCTCAAAACAGTTCCATTTTTGCTCCCTGCACTAAAAACCACTGCACTGGAGCTCACAAGATCTTCCTCCAAGTTCATCCAAAGCATTTAAGGGCAAAAGCAGCATGCGAAACATGATGACTAGCTATGGATGAAAATAAAAGGAGAAAAAAAAACCAAACACATACTCTGTCCTGCGCTTTAAGAGTCTTAGAAAAGCCACACACTCATTAAGAGGAAACAAACAACCGACAGCAAACAAGATGAAAAAGGGCTACTTCTCATTAGTCTGTACTGAATTCTTTCCGTTTCTGAGTGCTTATATCCCAGAATATAATGATGTAATTCAGTAATGATAATCAGTGGTACCTGACAATTAAGTCCTCTTTTAATATTAACATTTCCATATTTAATCTCGTGTCACCGTGAAAGGGCACACCACATACCATGTTACCAAAGAGCTCTTATGTAAATGCTTTTCAAAATTCACATTTACATCCGTACTTGAAAACCTACCCCTCGCCTGCTGCACAAATGGATTTCATAATTAAGACTTTGATAAAAGGAGTGGCGAAAGGGTAAATTATACATTGCTTACAACCCTTTGTGTTTTTAACGTGTGTGGAGATAGTCTTATGAACCATTAATACCTCTTCTAGAAATCTATCCCAAAGAAATAATCTGAGATACACACACACACACACACACACACACACACACACACACACACTATGGTATTAATACAAAGGTGTTCACCATTGTAAACTTGTAATGGTGAAAAATTGGAGATAAACAAAATGTTAATCAATAGGGAAATTCCACATGATGAATTATTACCAAGCCATTAAAATGAGTTTTGTGAAGCATTTTTCAAGAAAACAGATAAATGATTATGTTGCAAAGTTAAGTGAATATGAGTAGAATATATAGTATGACCCAAAATGGTCCCAACACATACATTCTAAAAAGATCAGAAGAAAATATAGCAGCACGTTAGAAGTAGTGGTACTCAGTATAGTGGGATTATTAGCAAATTTTATTCCTTCTATTTTTCCTAGTTTTGTAATTTTACCCAGTAAATGTATATCACTTTTTCAGCCAGTAAGATAAGGCAGCAGCCCTATTTTTAAGGGCATTACACAGATGGTGACCAACTCTTTTCCTCATGGGTGAAGGTTGTATCTCCTTTTGCACTTTTGCCTGTTTTATTTCTTTCGTCAACGGGCTCCACGAACATTGTTGGGAATGATGACTGTGTCTCCTTTTATGATTAAAAAGATAGTTAAGAAATTAGCACTATCTGGCCAAGATCCCAGTCAATGCCAAGAAAAAAAAAAGAGAAAACAGTCTTGGAAGCTTCAGTGTGTCTAGGCACATGGAATTGTTTACCATCACGAAAGTCGGTAAGTGCAAACTACAGCATACTGTCAAAGAAAGAGTCGAAATCACAGCCCAAGATATTTCTGGGCTCCACTTCTGCCCTGATTTCTGCTTCAGGTCACCAGCTGCCTCGCAGTAGGTTTTAGGCACCAGCAAGAAGTAATGTGCCCTATGAAGCATTTCTCAAAAATCCAGAGCGGTGACACGTACGGTCCTATGAATGTGACTAATAAATGCTTTTGCTTTTATTCAAGAGTCTAAGTTTTATAAATGCTATGCTTTTCTCATCTCCTAAAATGCGTCTACTTAGAGCTGAGAAAGTTATCAAGGAATGATTACTGCTTGCATTTCTCACAAACAAAAGTATTATTTCTGAGAATAAAGAAGACTTTCTTCAGGGATCTCTGAAAAACCACTTCAGGAGAATACAGAAGATGGGAAGGACTGCAGAATCAAGCATTGGGTCAAGGAATCAATTAAATAAACTTGTCTGTTGACAACAAGTAGAACCAATACTTGCCAGTGACTACTGTCTGTGAACATATTAGGAATATCTTTTTCTTTTTCACAAGCATATAAAACATTTAGAGTGTTAACACAATGCAGCCAAAGCTCCAGAATTCGGGAGGGGAATATGGTATGAGACTAATTTATAGGGCAGATGGAATGCCTGTAGGGACTTTCTGTTGTGGATACATGGGTCAGACCTCAGTTGGTACAGATAACAAGCTCTACTTTTGGAAACTGAAACCGTTAAGCATAAACTCTTGGAAAAGCCTATGACAGTTAGATCCTTGCAGAAATGCACAAGCTTGGCAGTTACCACCCCAGACGTGGGGGGCATGAAAGCAGCGAGGAGGCAGTATGGGGGCTCTTCCCCCAGGACGCGTCTGTTCCTTGCCCCAATTTTATCTTCGGTCCACTGCATGGATTTGGATACGCCAACGTTAAAGTGTTGAGAACAAACCTGTGCGTAATGCCAGTCTCCACCCCCTCCACGTCGGACATGAAGTTTCTTTTGAAGCAGAGGGGTCAGTGGGAGCAGAAACATAGGAACAGAGTATGCCCAAGACAAATATGGAGGCTCACTGGCCTGAGACTGGCCTCAAGGAGATGGTCAGGGGACTTCCCGGGTGGTCCAGGGGTTGGGACTCCAAACTTGGTTCCACCCCTGGTCATTAGGGAGCTAAGATCCTGCAGGCCATGCAGCCAAAATTAAAGAAAAGAAAAGAAAAAAAGGAGAAGAAGGCCAGGTTCTGCTGTTAGAGGCAGAGCAGATGCCCTGGGGAAATCCCTCAGAACCGCTCCCTGATTGTCTCTGGGGAACTGAATGCTGGTGCAGTCTGGAGGGTGACAGAGCTGGGGCAGACACCTGAGGAAACAGGGTCATTGACTCATACAGCGTCCTGGTGGGGTCCTCAGGGTTAGCGCAGAGATGCACATTCAGGGAAGGAGCTTACAAGGAGGAGGGCTTTCACCGGACTGAGCTCTAAGAGGGGGCAGAGGGCAGTGTCACTGGCTGGGCTGCAGCCGGGGCTCTGAATCCGTCCGTGCCCTATTTCTAAGCAGCGTGGGAAGTGGGCCCTTGGACCTTATTAACAGGAGCCTGCTCTAGGAACCCTGAGGCTCTTTCTAGACCAAATACTTTTTTAAAACAAAACAAAACCATAAACTAATACATTTATTACAAGTAGCTTGTTCAATGGTGAAGAAAGGAAGATTTAAAAATTATCTAATCAACATAAACCAAATACTTCGTTTCAGAAATACACAAAAAGCCTATCTTCAGAAGTATGTCTTTATTGATGTTCATGACTGAAACTATAGGTAGTATCAATAGAATTTATAAGTTAAAATAATGTGATGAGCTCGAGTTTTGCTTTGCCTGCCTGAGGGACCCGTGGTTCACTTCATCAGCACGTTAAGTTTGAAGAGGATGGTTTATTTTGTTGAATAAAATGCTTGAGTATGGGATAAAGAGATTAAATAAGATTTTATTAAGAAGCTTATGGCTTGGGACTTCCCTGGCGGTCCAGTGGTTAAGACGCTGCACTTCCACTGCTGGGGCCCAGGTTCCATCCCTGGTCGGGGCACTAAGATCCTGCATACCACAGGGCGTGGCCAAAAATAAACAAACAAATAAATAAAATTAAATGCACTAAAGCTTAAAAAAATAAAAAGTGTGTGGCTTTACTCGTTGAAACTCCAACTGTAACTCGGGGAGTGTAGCTGGGGGTGGGACTGAAGGCGGGCTGTCTCTGGTAATGATTTGTTAGTCTGGTTATTAAGATCTCGTGATCTAAAGCGCTCATGCTAAGGTGCTAATAATCAAAGTAAATCGTTGTTCACCTCCCTCCCCCAGCTTTAATCTGAATTATTCTGAATGGCCCTAAAATGCAGTAATTAGGAAGTTTGGATATAACAAGTATAGATAAATAAAAGCAGAAATACATTTTTTCAAAGCAGACTTGATACTTCTTCAACATCACCTGGGGGCCACAACCTAAATCTCGGTTCCGCCTAGTGGGCGAGTCTGACAAGGCTGCCGAGAGGTGAGTGGGGACCTGCTCAGGGAAGGCTGGTTTTCATTCTCATTCAAGAGCAGGATGCTGGGCAGACCCGAGTCAGGACTCTCACGCCACCGATTCTCAGGCAGGGCCATGCCTGCCTCACAGCCATTTATTTCTCCCTCCAGTCCTGGAGCCGGTACATGTGATCTCTGGACGACGTCACCAGACCGCGCTGTACAGAACACAGACTCTGCTTTCTTCGCGAGTCGAAATGGTTAACTTAGTTAAATGCACCAGTCTATTTTCTTGTTGAAGCTAGGCACGTAATTTAAGTTAATAAAGTTACTGGTGCAGCCACTATGGAACACAGTATGGAGGTTCCTTAAAATACTAAAAATAGAGCTACCATATGATCCAGCAATCCCACTCCTGGGCATACATCCAGAGAAGATGAAAACGCTAATTTGAAAAGATTCATGCACCCCAATGTTCACAGCAGCACTATTTACAATAGCCAGGACATGGAAGCAGCCTAGATGTCCATCGTCAGATGAATGGATAAAGAAGACGTGGCACATATATACAATGGAATATTACTCAGCCATAAAAAGGAATGAAATAATGCCATTTGCAACAACATGGGTGGACCTAGAGATTATCATACTAAGTGAAGTAAGCCAGACAGAGAAAGACAAATATCATATGATATTACCTATATGTGGAATCTAAGAAAAACAATACAAATGAACTTATTTACAAAAAAGAAACAAACTCACAGACATAGAAAACAAATTTATGGTTACCAAAGGGGAAGTGGGGGAGGGATAAATTAGGACTTTAGGATTAACATATACACACTACTATATATAAAATAGATAAACAAGAACCTACTATATAGCACAGGGAACTGTACTTAATGTCTTGTAATAACTTATAACAGAAAAGAATCTGAAAAAGTATATATATATATATATATATATATATACACATATATATAATGGAATCATTTTGCTGTTCACTTGAAACATTGTAAATCAACTATACTTCAGTTAAAAAATTAAAAGTGAATACAAAGTAAAGTTACTTGACAGGGTGAGAGAGATCTTCCTCAGCAGAACAGGACACCAGAAAGCCAGGTGTGAAGGCTAGCTTTATGTGTTGACTTGCCTAAACTATAGGACTCAGTTATCAATCAAACACTAGTCCAGGCACTGCTGTGAAGGTATTTTGTAGACATGCTTAACATCTACAATTGGTTGACTTTAAGGAAAGGAGATTATCTTGATGAGATGGGTGGGCCTCATCTTATCAGTTGAAAGGCCTGAAGAACAAAGCTGAGACTTCCCTGAGGAAGAAGAAATTCTCCCTCAAGACTGCAGCATCGGCTCCTGTTGGTGGTGTCCAGCCTGTCCAGCTTGGCCTGCAGACTTTAGACCTGCCAGTTCATACAACCCAGTTCTTTGAAATGAATCTCTCTCTCTCTCTAAATATCCTGTGGGTTCTGTTTCTCTGGAGAACCCCAACTAATACACCATGCCCTTCCATTTGTGTAAATAACTGTTTGTAAGTTTAAAAACACATCCCACACATTATTATATGTTGTGTGTACATATGTATACATGTTTGTGTATATATGTACATAAATATGAAAGTCTTACATTAAATATACACAAAGAGGGGCCTATGTGGGAAAATGGGATTGAAAACAGGAGATGAAGTAGAAAAACACAATGAAAAAATTGAGTATTCTATCTTAAAGAAAGGCAGTCTTTGGACTAACAATACCAGTGTACCACAAACTGAGGGCTTCAATAGTCCCTTTCTGTGCCCGCCTGAGAATATTCACATTTATAAATCACGCTGTGTGTAATATCATGTCTTAATGAAACCTCATGCCCGAAACTGAAATATCAGCTTAAAAGATATTTTCAAAAATGTAGACTGATTACATCTAAGGAACTATTAGGATAAGAGGTATCCGGACATAATTGTGAACTTTCAAACACATTCCACTAATATGAATTCTATTCATCTCTCAAGGCTCAAGTCCCATAACAGTCCTGCTCTGTTTTTCGATGAATAGAGCATTCACCCTCCAAATCACTCATTGGGTATCACAGAATGATTTACACTGTTGTTATTTTAAGAATTTCATGACTTGCATCCCATCTAGCCTGTAAATTCCTTAAGATCAATGACGTTTATATTTATTTGTTTCCCCATAGTGACTGGTTTAATGTCTCGCACATGGTGACATTCTTATTTTAGGTGCTCAAGAACTGATTCATGGTAACTAATAATGAAGATAGGAAGTATAATTCTAAGAAAGAATTAATAAGAGTTTTAAAAATTATAAATAGAACCCTAATAACTTAATATGTTGATTTTTTCCTGCCAAAAATACGAGCCAAACTTTGATTTTTATTTCATTATTTATTTACACCATAAATCTATGTTGTAGCTAATGAAGTAAGTCCCGATTCTATAAAACTTTAACAAAATTTCTTAATATGTAATAAAGCAGATTCACACAATTAAAATCTCAACTGAACTAAATAATACCATGATAATAACCTATTAAACATATCATTAACTTAATTGGCTAACCTCTGACAGCATATTGGGATATTTGCCGATGTAACTATAACAAATAGTATCTATGCTTAAGATTTTTTAAATTAATTAATTAATTATTTTTGGCTGCGTTGGGTCTTCGTTGCTGCGCGCGGGCTTTCTCTAGTTGCGGCGAGCGGGGGCTACTCTTCGTTGCCGTGTGCGTGCTTCTCATTGCGGTGGCTTCTCTTGTTGCGGAGCACGGGCTCTAGGTGCGCGGGCTTCAGTAGTTGCGGCCCGCAGGCTCAGTAGTTGCGGCCCGCAGGCTCAGTAGTTGTGGCGCACGGGCTTAGTTGCTCCGCGGCATGTAGGATCTTCCCAGACCAGGGCTCGAACCTGTGTCCCCTGCACTGGCAGGCGGATTCTCTACCACTGCGCCACCAGGGAAGTCCCTATGCTTAAGATTTCAATAAATAAAAACACTGACATAGTTCAGAGTCATTATGAGTTTTATTTGATATGCTATTCTGATGAACTAGAATAGCTAATACATAGTTAATAAAGGTAAACTTAGGATTAAATACAAATTGAGTTACTTCCATGAGGCTTTGCTGAGATTCTATGATAAATGTTTCTGTTGTCAAAAGCAAAATCAGGATTAAACCATATCAACACTATCACGTCTGCTCTGTCTCTTCATTTTCCTGTTTAAGCTAAGGACATATCTGCCTGAGAATAATCTCATTACAGTCAATGAACAGATTCACCACTGGCTCTTCTTGCCCTCTAATCCTATTACAGTTTTTGTCTGCGTTTCAATTTTTGACCTTTGCAAAATGTAAAATCAGTATTTCCTGCAAAATCTAATATTACTGTTTTTAATATGATGAAGACACCTAATTATGTTGAAACCTTAAATAAACTTTCGCGGGTCAGCAAAAATCAGTTGGATACCTTCCCCATCCTTTCAGAATTTCCACGTGAGAGGGAAACGCCCCTGGAATGAAGAGTCTGCCGGCTCAGAAGGGAGGGTGTGCAGACGTGCTTAAAAGGGCTGGATGCTCTGTTACTCTCTCCACATCCTTCAAGCCCGGTTCCCCCTAATGACAACGACAGTGCCAGTCTGTGGTCTCAGATCCAGGGTGCTCCAGGTATTCCAGAGGTAGGAACCCTGACCTCCACAAGCTCTAATGAACTGAGGGACCAGCTGCAGACACAAACGGTGCCTTTTGCTCCCTGCGGTCCTGGCTAGCTTTGAAATATGACACCCGCTTCACATTAGAGTTGGAAGAATTTGTCCATTGGGGGTTCATTTTCTATTCTTTTAAAGGTGTACGTTTTCTGAAATGAACATATATACAGTTACAGAATGATTATTTCTGCTAACAAAGAGGGCATACCAGCGGTGCTTATCTGCAATAATGAGGAGAGATAGTGGTCAGAGGGAGCAAGGATATAAAGAAGAAAAAGTCAGAATTACTCTTCAATAAACATCTTAGACTGACTAACAAGTTATGATAATAATAAAACTTTAGAAATGATAAACATAGCTGGGAAGTGAAAACGATGGGATTTTTAAAAAATTATTTTATGCAAGCTTTTGGTAATAATCCCTGTAGTCTACTTAGGTGCCATTCCTGAAATATCTTTGGGATATACACTGAATGCTTTTAATAAAATTCTGATTCATATTTTACATGACTCCTCTCAAGCGCTTTGCACTGCTGGAAGGTAACCAGTTCTCGCAATTAGCAAGACTCGATTTAAAGATGAGCGAATTCTCAAAAATTACTTAAATTGATGGTTTTTAACTACATAATTTACAAGTCTCTTTCAGTTCTAAAATTCTGTCATTCCCTAACTATGCATTCTTACATCTCAAAAGGAGGATGAACAAAATTAGGATTTATGTAACTGTCATATAAGTAAAACAGATTTTCTCAATATCTGGCTCTTCCTCCGGGGTTGGGCTGTCAGCCGTTGGAGGACATGCAATCTCATCTCCTCAGATTTCGGTGCACTTGGCACAAGTTCTGCTGGAGCTGACACCCCTCCTTCTCTGAAGGCACATAACCTTGGCCCGGCAGCCAGCATCTTCCCTCCACCCCCGGTGCACAGTATTTGTTTCATGGGAATGCTGCCTGAATTCGTTCAATAAGACACACATTTTTTTTTAAAAGTTTTTGGAAAAAGGACATTTCACTCTGCTTGGATAAGGAAAATTTAGGCAGGATGATTCTGTCAATGACATGTTGAAAAAGTCTACTCTGGAGTGAAGTCAGTTCAGAGGAAGCACAGCAGAGTCCAGAAATGCAAAGACAGACAGACACCAAGCCAATAGCATTTGAGTCCTTGTATCCAGCTATGCTGGAAGCAAGGAAGACCCTAGGACTTTTCAGTTAAGCAAGCTAGCGCATGCTCCTTTGTGCTTAAACCAGTTTTGTTTGGGTTTCTACAACTTCTAACCAAAGGGAACCTAAGAAAGAGGGGTTTATAAAGATCGACGCTGGGCATCTTCGGTTTCATCGCAGTGGCTGCCACGTGCCACCTTTTCAGCACAGGTATCCTCTGTCTCGAAGTCAGCCCTTCCTACGCTGTTTTATTCCTTCTTAAAACAATACTCTGGTCAGTAAAAAACAAGATGCACAGATACACACACCTCATTAAGCACCAACCTCTAGCCTTACCTTCGCATTTTTAGAAGAAAGCAACCTGTCACCTACTCAAAATTATAATACGTTTAAGTTGACATCTCTGAAATGTTATATACTAAAGTAATCTTCGATGCTCAAAAATGCCTAGGCAATCTCTATGTATCAGAAAGGTCCTCTTTCGTCAGTCTTTCAAAACTATATCAACCAACAAAGGAGGATAAGTACTGAATTCTGATAAGGTTTAAGTTTCATACAGTGCTTTTAAAAAATAATTTTGTCAGATTTATGACTGCCATTTCTCCCGGTCTCAGCCTCTTTTCTCTCTCTCTCTCTCTCTCTCTCTCTCTCTCTCTTTTTTTTTTTTCACTTTCTGGTTCACTTTAGAAATTTAAATTTTTTTGTACTTTCTAAATGCCTGGGAGTTGGCTTAGTGGAGACACCACTCTTGAAACAACTCCACAGCTAAAAGTAGGTATAAACATATGTGTAGCATTTCAGTGTTCATTTATCACGGGTGGATGTGTCCCGGAAGCTATAAATAGGGAGCGCGGCACTGGGTGTGCACTGACATTCATATGCATGTGAATTCCTGCCTGCGTCTACTAAGATCTTTTTTCAAATTTTATGAGGAGACTCCTTGGTGAAAATTGCATTAGCTACCATAAATCAGGCACTCAGACTGTCACTTATTTAAATAATTTGAACGCCCCAGCGATGTCAAGAAGAGTCATCTATTCAGTTCCTCCCATTCTCTGCTCTCCACATGCCAAGCAGACAGCTCCAAACAGGCCATGCCTGGGCCAGAAGACCCAAAGCACACCTGGCAGTTCTCAGCATCGGGCACAGAAACGAGATCACGCATCTGACGGGCTGGGTGCAGCGCCTGACACACAGTAGGAGCCGAAATCACGGCCAACTCCCCCACCTGTTTTTCCTGCCTTTTCTTCCTTTGCACTAAAGTGCAGGCGTGAGGCATCCCCCTTCTCCGGAAGAAGCGATGTGTTTTAGAGGAATTGTCCTCAACTTTATCTCACCTAACTCTCCTTTAAAGACATAATTACTTTATAAGGCCCTGCTAATACCTTGAAATGAAAATCACAGATAAAATAATTTGCCTAAACACAGAATAACCCCCAAACCCTAACATAAAGGAAACACGTAAGGAAAGGAATTCATAATAAAAATATATTTCCATAGGTAAATGTTTGGGCATGACACACTTGATTAGAAGACACCATTAAATGTTGGATGGTGGCACCTACACACAGAACCCCCATGACGGCAGCTGTTGTAAATGTGTAACCATTCAGGAATGTTTTGTTGGCAACTCCAGTGCCCCAAGGTGCGCTGCCATCTATGGCATTTTTTTTTTTTTTTTGGAAATAATAACCACCTCTTTGTAAAGTTCCAAATAAAACTAACGACAGTCGTCTCTTGATTTACACAGTAGTTGAATTCCTGCAAAATCTGGTGATAAAATTGTGCAAAATTACTTTTGCATTTATTGGCAAAACGCAAGTAGGCTCTGAATATAGTTCAGACGACTATAAACAGGCTTCTACCTCCATAAATGTCCATCAGGAGTTCAAAGTGCAAACGCCCTCTGCATTGCAGACAGGCAGCATTTCTGATCTCTGCCGAGACATTGTGACAACCCAAAAGCATCTCACCCATTTAAAAAACTCTCCTTAAGGCGGCGATGCTAACCCCGTTGAGACTTCTTAGAGTGACACATTTCATTTCAAACCACATCTTTAATTATAATAAAATATTTGCAACACACGATAAAGTTTTCTGGCGTTGTTGTCCATTGCAATGAAGACATCACCGGTGCTTCCTCTGCATTCCTGTATATGTACGGAGAGTCTCTGGGTTTTGAGTTTGCTGAAATGGTCTTGAAATAGAGACATGAATTACATGCTTAGTTGGAGACAATGTAATAAACTTCCTTTGCCAGAGTAATTGGAACCCTGCAGTTATGTTTTCCGGTTATTATACAGTAGCAACAAGTTTTTAGGCACATAAAACACCAGAGGCAGGTTGAATTGTAACAGCATCTCAAAGTCAAGTGAAAAAAATTCTAAATTAAGATAAAAAAACCTACATGACCAGTCACTGAAATGCTCTGATTCATGACTCTGTGATTACCAGAACATAGCCATTTTAAGAGCCATGTTTATTTAAAGATCTATTTCATTCAAGAGTTGATTTACTTGCAAGGCACCTAGAAAAACATTGATTCCAAAATACTGGTACAAGAAAATATCTCGAATGTTTATTTTATTGTGCTTCAAAAGAAAAACATGGCAAGATTTTCCCCATCAAAGCAGAAAAAATGGCCAAAAGAAACTCGAATTTAAAATGAGATTTTGCAAAGGTTTCGTGAACAGTGATTTTGGGAAATAAGTGGAAATGGCAAAAAAAAAAGGACTCTGAGACATTAAAAAAAGAACAAAAGAAACAAAATTTAAAGACTTTTCGAATGTAAAACACTAGCTTTTTCCATAGAGTCACAAACGTCTTCAACAATTTGACTTGCCACCAGGACTAAGAAATGAAAGTCAAAACAGGGTTTAATACTCATGTATCCAAAAAGCTTATTTGCAGAAGTCTTAATATAGACAGTATATCATATTAGTTCCTTTGTCCCATGAAAATATAGAGACCTTCTTTTGCTGGATGCTAGCCTTTGAAAATGAATGACTTCCAAATCGTTGAACTTACAGAAGCTGCCCCCTCAACCAAGCATAGACAGGCGTCGTTTGCTCCGATTTTCTGAACTAGAGACAGCGACGCACCTTTCTGGATGTCGGTATTTTAACTCTTTTCGCAAGTTACATGTGTGCGTTTGAGGTGGAGGGAGAGAATGGTGGGACTTAGAACACCTCAAAGTACGACATCAAGGGAATTTTTCCATCCTGATTTCTAGAGAGTAGTCTGGCTGATGTCACACTGTCATAATTCAGAGTGTGTGTGTGTGTGTGTGTGTGCACGCACTAGCGCTTGTGCACACGCACACACACAGACACACACACACTATTAGGAATGGTGGCGCCCCCTCCTTCCTCTTGTATGTAAAGTGGTCACATGGGGCATTTACATAAACCACTTCCTCTGCCCAAAACGCTCGGCCACCAACTTGTCAGGTGGGTGGTTCTCAGCCCTCAGATGTCACCTCTTCAGAGAAACCCTCCCTGACTCTCTACGTAAAGATGCCATTCTCACCCACCACCAGTCATTTTCCTTTATGGCATTTAAAAAGCCTCAATGCACGTGGATGGACCTAGAGACGATCAGACTAAGTGAAGTAAGTCAGACAGAGAAAGACAAACACCGTATGATATCACTTACATGTGGAATCAAAAATATGACACAGATGAACTTATCTACAAAATGGAAACACTCACAGACATAGAGAACAGACTTGTGCGGGGCTGGGGGAGGGGTGAATTGGGAGTTTGGGATTAGTAGATGCAAACTATTATATACAGCATGGATAAACAACAAGGTCTTACTGGATAGCACTGGGAACTATATTCAGTATCCTGAGATAAACCATCATAGAAAAGAATTTTTTAAAAAGGCTGCACTGCTCTTGGTACTGTCTGTTCACTGATCATTTCCCCCTACTGGAATGTAAGATGCTGGAGGGCAAGGTCCCTGTCTGTTTTGTTTACCGTTCTTACTTTCAGACCTAAAACAATTCCCAGCATTTCGAAGATACTCAAAAAAATCTTTGTTGAATACGCAAACATTGAATATAATTCTTTAGATCTAAAAGTTCTGTCCTTTACCTTCACTTTAGTTTTCCCAAATAGGTTTAACCTCCACAGAGATAAATAACTAAACAAGTTATTTTTGTATATTTAATCTGTGGCTCAAACTGATGCAGGAGCCACTAGACATACCGTCTCATGTACACAGAGGACCTGTCTTACCCTGGGACTTGTCATTTCTTGTGACAACTCTCATTCTATAGAGAGCAAAAGATCTAGACTTGAAGGAAGCATAAAGAAAAGCTCGTTAGTATAACTTTTTAAGCACTAAAGGTATTGCTTTCAGAAACTGTTAACGTTTAAATCAACATTTTAATGAGACAAGCAGGTTCAACATTTATCTTGACAAGTTGAGTCTAGATCTGATTCTATTTGGACACCAAGATCCCCTCAAAGCCATACAAGTCTGTTCTCCTGGACTGGGACCCATCCAAGTTCATTGTTAACATGGCTTTTGTGAAAGGTAAGCATAACTTGCTCACACCCGTTTTCCATGGGGCGTTTCCATCCAGTGCCCCAAAAGAAAACAGAAGAAAAAGACGCCCACATACTTAATTTATCAGAGAAATAGCCCTATAAAATCGTCCTGAGATGCCTTACATGATTTCTGAGTACAACCTGGAATGATTAGACATAGCCTGTAAAATGTATAAGTTCACCTTTTCATGCATCTTTCTCTAGTTTTCTAACTAAAGAGAATTTTGCCATACAGTTAATGAAATGACCAAATAAATTGAGATAATAATGCCTGCTGGGGGGAAAAAGAAACCCCAAAGTTGAAGAATTGTACAAATATAAGATTCTATTTTTGGAAAAAGAACAGAAAGACAGGACTGCGTCCTCTGATTTGGGTTTGTTTCCTGACTTGTCCATTCGCCATCTGTGAGACCTCAGGCAAGTCTATTGACGTGCCTGTGTATCAATTTCCTCATTTTAAAAATGGGAGCAGTAGTAGTCACCTCACAAAACAGACCCAATGACTACAGAGTCACCATACAAAATACATAAACGGTGCTTAACTGAACTAAGAAATGAATGGAACATATATACCTTAATGCTTGTATCACTGTTCCTCTCTTGATATCCATACATTTCAGTTAATTTAAGCATTATCCCCATATAGTGAGGTTTTTGCACGCATCAAGAAAACTGCATATCCTAAGTTCTGGGTTTGGGAATAGCTTGGGTACTGGTCTGGAGGAGAAAAAACTGGGATTCAGCTCCAGTTCAGCCAGGGGGCACTGGGCCAATCATTTAACCTCTGGGCTACATCTCCCCTCATGTGTATACACAAAGGGTGGGGCAGATCAGTGGCTCCTGAGCCTGGCCGCACCCTGGTGTCATCTGGAAGATTGAAAACGGGTGATGCCTGACTCCACCCTCAGATCTGGGGCCGGGCAGGGCCGGGCACTGGGATTTAAAGTATCTCCTCAGGTGATTACGACACAGCTGTACAGAAACAGGTCAGGGGCCAGACCCCAGTCCCTGGAGGTGACACCAAGGCACCTGGCATGCCTCATGGCAAATGCACTGGGATTCTCAGTTTTCTCCACCGGTCTCAGAACCTTGTCACTAGTATCAGGATTCTAAAGTAAATCAACTTTAGGACTTGGAACAAATCAGGTTTTTCTGAATCTATGAGGCTGAGATCTAGAGTCTGGGGGATGGTAAAGTCACTTAGATAAGCGCCTACTTTTGGGGAACAGACTAGGGGGGCCGGGGGCTTTCCCTCATTATCTCATGCCACAAACTTGTATATCAGACCCTTATCAGGCATAATTTGCAAGTTTTATAATAAATCATTATTCATGCTCTAGGGCAGCACTGTCTCACGTGGCAGCCATTGGCCACACGTAGCTCTGGTGGCTGTTCTGAACTCAGATATGGCCTAAGCATAAAATACACGTGGGACTCTGAAGGTTCAGTGTGCAAAAAAGAATGTAAAATACCTCATTAATAATTTTATATGGAACAATAATGATCATGTCAAATAATATTATGTCAATATGATATTCAGATAAAATTTAATAAATAATATTTAGACCCATAATTTTTTGAGATATTAGTTTAAGTGAAATATATTGTTAAAATTAATTTCACCTTTTTTTTTTTTTTTTAACCTTTTTGAATGTGATTACTGGAAAATTTAAAAGTACCTGTGGGGCTCCCTTCAGTTGGGTAGTGCTGCATTAGGGCAGGGGCTGAGCTGCACTAAGCCCAGAGCTTCGGTAGAGCTCAGAGCATGATGGACACCACATCGCAGCCTGCTGGGGAAGGATGCTGCCCTGAACTGGGGGGACACCAGCTGTCACGGGTGCACAGGGGAGTGACTCAGACCGCCATGGAGGAGAGATGCAAGCAGGCCCCGAGGAGGGGGGTAATGCACTGGAAGGCTAAATTAATCAGGGGCTGAAGAGGAAGAGAGATGAGAAAAAGCAGAAGAAAAAGTTTCCCTGCCCCAGTTGTTTTACTCACTCCCTAGCCCTGCCATGGTTTCTGCTCACTGGATTAGCTCTACAGCATTTCCAGCCTTTGCCACCAGCAACTCTGACCTAGACCAAAGGAGCACGCAGTGTACGGGGACTTGGCCCCCAACCTTCCGGGAGAGAACATTGCCTTTGTAAGTTATAAAACATTGTCATCCTGTTTGTCCTTTAGCAGTGTGAGAATAGAAACATTTTACAAGATGGAAACATAAAGCAGAGAAACTCTAGAGCACTTGGTCAATGGCCTTTGCTTGCTGTCCTCTTTCCTGGGTGACGTGCACCTCTCTATCTGATGGCCTTTGATCGTTAGAACTCCTGCTTCACTTTGCACAGTTTGGCACTCAGAGATACAGGTGCACTTCAGAAACAGTGCAGTTTGGTCCCAGACAACCGCAACAAAGCATGTCAGCTGAATACTCTGTTTCTGTGTGCAAATAAAAGTTACGTTTACACTGTTCTGTGGGCTATCGGTTGTGCAGTAGCATTATGTCTAAAAAACAATGTAGGAGACCTTCAAGATGGTGGAGGAGTAAGACGTGGAGATCACCTTTCTCCCCACAAATACATCAGAAACACATCTACACGTGGAACAACTCCTACAGAACACATACTGAACTCTGGCAGAAGACCTCAGATCTCCCAAAAGGCAAGAAACTCCCCACGTACCTGGGTAGGGCAAAAGAAAAAAAAAATAAACAGAGACAGAAGGATAGGGACGGGACCTGCACCAGTGGGAGGGAGCTGTGAAGGAGGAAAGGTTTCCACACACTAAGAGTCCCTTCATTGGTGGAGATGGGGGGTGCGGGGGGGAAGCTTCGGAGCCACGGAGGAGAGTGCAGCAACAGCCGGGGTGCAGAGTGCAAAGCGGAGAGATTCCCGCACAGAGGATCGGGGCCGACCGGCACTCACCAGCCCGAGAGGCTTGTCTGCTTACCCGCCGGGGCGGGCGGGGCTGGGAGCTGAGGCTCGGGCTTCGGTCGGAGCGCAGGGAGAGGACTGGGGTTGGCGGCGTGAACACAGCCTGCAGGGGTTAGTGCACCATGGCTAGCTGGTGGGGGGAGGGTCCAGGAAAAAGTGTGGAGCTGCCGAAGAGACAAGAGACCATTGTTTCAGGGTGCGCGAGGAGAGGGGATTCAGAGCGCTGCTTAAAGGAGCTCCAGAGATGGGCACGAGCTGTGGCTAAGAGCGCGGACCCCAGACACGGGCAAGAGATGCTAAGGCAGCTGCTGCCGCCACCAAGAAGCCTGTGTGCGAGCACAGGTCACTGTCCACACCTCCCTTCCGGAGAGCCTGTGCAGCCCGCCACTGCCAGGGTCCCGGGATCCAGGGACAACTTCCCCAAGAGAATGCACGGCGCGCCTCAGGCTGGCGCAACGTGACGCCGGCCTCTGCCGCCGCAGGCTCGCCCCGCACTCCGTGCCCCTCCCTCCCCCCGGCCTCAGTGAGCCAGAGCCCCCGAATCAGCGGCTCCTTTAACCTCGTCCTGTCTGAGTGAAGAACAGACGCCCTCAGGAGACCTACACGCAGAGGCGGGGCCAAATCCGAAGCTGAGCCCCTGGGAGCTGTGCGAACAAAGAGAAAGGGAAACCTCTCCCAGCAGCCTTAGAAGAAGTGGATTAAAGCTCCACAGTCAACCTGATGTACCTGCATCTGTGGAATACCTGAATAGACAACCAATCATCCCAAATGGAGGCAGTGGACTTTGGGAGCAACTGAAGACTTGGGGTTTGCTTTCTGCATCTAATTTGTTTCCGGTTTTATGTTTACCTTAGTTCAGTATTTAGAGCTTATTATCATTGGTAGATTTGTTTATTGATTTGGTTGCTCTCTTCCTTTTTACATTTTTCATATATATATATTTCCATTTTCTGTGAGTGTGTATGTGTATGCTCCTCTGTGTGATATTGTCTGTATAGCTTTGCTTTTGCCATTTATCCTAGGGTCTGACTGTCCTTTTTTTTTTTTTTTTCTTAGTATAGTGTTTAGCACTTGTTAGCATTCATGGATTTGTTTTTTGGTTTGCTTGCTTTCTTCTTTCTATCTTTCTTTTTTTTTATTACTTTTTTATTTTTAATATTTTTTTCTATTTTAATAACTTTATTTTTTTCTTTCTTTCCTTCTTTTTTTTCCCCCTTTTCTTCTGAGCCATGTGGCTGACAGGATCTTGGCGCTCTGGACAGATGTCAGGCCTGAGTCTCTGAGGTGGGAGAGCCGAGTTCAGGACCTTGGTCTACCAGAGACCTCCCAGCCTCACGTAATATCAAACAGCGAAAGCTCTCCCAGAGATCTCCATCTCAATGCTAAGACACAGATCCACTCAACGACCAGCAAGCTACAGTGATGGACACCCTATGCCAAACAACTAGCAGGACAGGAATACAAATCCACCCATTAGCATAGAGGCTGCCTAAAATCATAATAAGTCCACAGACACCCCAAAACACATGACAGGACATGGTTCTGCTGACCAGAAAGACAAAATCCAGCCTGATCCACCAGAACACAGGCACCAGATCCCTCCACCAGGAAGCCTACACAACCCATTGAACCAAACTTACCCACTGGAAGCAGACACCAAAAACAATGGGAACTACGAACTTGCAGATTGTGAAACAGAGACCCCAAACACAGTAAGTTAAGCAAAATGAGAAGACAGAGAAATACACAGCAGATGAAGAAGCAAGGTAAAAACCCACCAGACCAAACAAATGAAGAGGAAATAGGCAGACTACCTGAAAAAGAATTCAGAGTAATAATCGTAAAGATGATCCAAAATCTTGGAAACAGAATGGAGAAAATACAAGAAATGTTTAACAAGGACCTGGAAGAACTAAAGAGCAAGTAAACAATGATGAACAACACAATAAATGAAATTAAAAATTCTCTAGAAGGAATCAATAGGAGAATAAGTGAGGCAGAAGAACGGATAAGTGACCTGGAAGATAAAAGAGTGGAAATAACTACTGCGGAGCGGAATATAGAAAAAAGAATGAAAATAATTAAGGACAATCTCAGAGACCTCTGGGACATTAAATGCACCAACATTTGTATTATAAGGGTCCCAGAAGAAAAAGAGAAAAAAAAAAAGGGACTGAGAAAATATTTGAAGAGACTATAGTTGAAAACATCCCTAATATGGGTAAGGAAATAGTTAATTAAGTCCAGGAAGCCCAGAGAGTCCCATACAGGATAAACCCAAGGAGAAACATGCAAAGACACATACTAATCAAACTATCAAAAATTAAATACAAAGAAAAAATATTAAAAGCAGCAAGGGAAAGCAACATGTAACATACAAGGGAATCCCCATAAGGTTAACAGCTGATCTTTCAGCAAAAACTCTGCAAGCCAGAATGGGGTGGCAGGACAGATTTAAAGTGAGAAAGGGAAAATCCTACAACCAAGATTACTCTACCGAGCAAGGATCTCATTCAGATTCGACAGAGAAATTAAAACCTTTACAGACAAGCAAAAGATAAGAGAATTCAGCACCACCAAACCAGCTCTACAGAAAATGCTAAAGGAACTTCTCTAGGCAGGAAACACAAGAGAAGGAAAACACTTACAATAACACACCCCAAACAATTAAGCAAATGGTAATAGGAACATCCATATCGATAATTACCTTAAATGTAAATGGATTAATTGCTCCCACCAAAAGACACAGGCTGGGTGAATGGATACAAAAACAAGACCTGTACATACGCTGTATACAACAGACCCACTTCAGACCAAGGGACATATACAGACTGAAAGTGAGGGGATGGAAAAAGATATTCCCTGCAAATGGAAATCAAAAGAGAGCTGGAGTAGCAATTCTCATATCAAATAAAATAGACTTGAAAATAAAGACTATTACAAGAGAAAAAGAAGGACACTATATAATGATCAAGGGATCAATCCAAGAAGAAGATATAACAAGTGTAAATATTTATGCACCCAACATAGGAGCACCTGAATACATAAGGCAAATGCTAACAGCCATAAAAGGGGAAATTGATAGTAACACAATCACAGTAGAGGACTTTAACACCTCACTTTCACCAATGGACAGATCATCCAAAATGAAAATAAATAAGGAAAAACAAGCTGTAAACAATACATTAAACAAGATGGAGTTAATTGATATTTATAAGACATTCCATCCAAAAACAGCAGATTACACTTTCTTCTTAGGTGCTCATGGAACATTCTGCAGGATAGATCATATCTTGGGTCACAAATCAAGCCTTGGTAAATTCAAGAAAATTGAAGTTGTATCAAGTATCTTTTCTGACCACAGCGCTGTGAGACTAGATATCAATTACAGGAAAAAAACTGTAAAAAATACAAACACATGGAGGATAAACTCTACTAAATAACCAAGAGATCACTGAAGAAATCAAAGAGGAAATCAAAAAATACATAAAACAAGTGACAATGAAAACATGACGACTCAAAACCTATGGGATGCAGCAAAAGCAGTTCTAAGCGAGAAGTTTATAGCAATACAAGCCTACCTCAAGAAACAAGAAAAATCTCAAATAAACTACCTAACCTTACACCTAAAGCAATTAAGAGAAAGAAGAACAAAAAAACCCCCAAAGTTAGCAGAAGGAAAGAAATCATAAGGATCAGATCAGAAATAAATGAAAAAGAAATGAAAGAAGTGATAGCAAAGATCAATAAACCTAAAAGCTGGTTCTTTGAGAAGATAAACAAAATAGATAAACCATTAGCCAGACTCATCAAGAAAAACAGGGAGAAGACTCAAATCAATAGAATTAGAAATGAAAAAGGAGAAGTAACAACTGACACTGCAGAAATACAAAGGATCATGAGAGATTACTACAAGCAACTATATGCCAATACAATGGACAACCTGGAAGAAATGGACAAATTCTTAGAAAAGCACAACCTTCTGAGACTGAACCAGGAAGAAATAGAAAACATAAACAGACCAATCACAAGCACTGAAATTGAAACTGTGATTAAAAATCTTCCAACAAACAAAAGTCCAGGACCAGATGGCTTCACAGGTGAATTCTATCAAACATTTAGGGAAGAGCTAACACCTATCCTTCTCAATCTCTTCCAAAATATAGCAGAGGAAGGAACACTCCCAAACCGATTCTATGAGGCCACCGTCACCCTGATACCAAAAGCAGACAAAGTTGCCACAAAAAAAGAAAACTAAAGGCCAATATCACTGATGAGCATAGATGCAAAAATCCTCAACAAAATACTAGCAAACAAAATCCAACAGCACATTAAGAGGATCATACACCATGATTAAGTGGGGTTTATTCCAGGAATTCAAGGATTCTTCAATATACGCAAATCAATCAACGTGATACACCATATTAACAAATTGAAGGAGAAAAACCATATGATCATCTCAATAGATGCAGAAAAAGCTTTCCACAAAATTCAACATGCATTTATGACAAAAACCCTCCAGAAAGTAGGCATAGAGGGAACTTAGCTCAACATAATAAAGGCCATATATGATAAACCCACAGCCAACATTGTTCTCAAGGGTGAAAAACTGAAACCATTTCCTCTAAGATCAGGAACAAGAAAAGGTTGTCCGCTGTCATCACTGTTATTCAACATAGTTTTGGAAGTTTTAGCCACAGCAATCAGAGAAGAAAAAGGAATCCAAATCGGAAAAGAAGTAAAACTGTCACTGTTTGCAGATGACATGATACCATACATAGAGAATCCTAAAGATACTACCAGAAAACTACTAGAGCTAATCAATAAATTTGGAAAAGTAGCAGGATACAAAATTAAATCACAGAAGTCTCTTGCATTCTTATACACTGATGATGAAAAATCTGAAAGAGAAATTAAGGAAACACTCCCATTTACCATTGCAACAAAATGAATAAAATACCTAGGAATAAGCCTACCTAAGGAGACAAAAGACCTGTATGCAGAAAACTATAAGACACTGATGAAAGAAATTAAAGATGATACAAACAGATGGAGAGATAAACCATGCTCTTGGATTGGAAAAATCAACATTGTGAAAATGACTCTACTACCCGAAGCAATCTACAGATTCAGTGCAATCCCTGTCAAACTACCAATGGCATATTTCACAGACTAGAACAAAAAATTTCACAATTTGTATGGAAACACAAAAGACCCCAAATAGCCAAAGCAATCTTGAGAAAGATAAATGGAGCTGGAGGAATCAGGCTCCTCAACTTCAGACTATACTACAAAGCTACAGTAATCAAGACAGTATGGTAGTGGCACAAAAACAGAAATATAGATCAATGGAACAGGATAGAAAGCCCAGAGGTAAACCCAGGCACATATGGTCACTTTATTTTTGATAAAAGAGGCAAGGATATACAATGGAGAAAAGACAGCCTCTTCAATAAGTGGTGCTGGGAAAACTGTACAGCTACATATAAAAGAATGAAATTAGAACACTCCCTAACCCCGTACACAAGAATAAACTCAAAATGGATTAACGACCTAAATGTAATGCCAGACACTATAAAACTCATAGAGGAAATAATAGGCAGAACACTCCATGAGATAAATCACAGCAAGATCCTTTTTGATCCACCTCCTAGAGTAATGGAAATAAAAACAAAAATAATCAAATGGGACCCAATGAAACTTAAAAGATTTTTCACAGCAAAGGAAACCATAAACAAGACGAAAAGACAACCCTCAGAATGGGAGAAAATATTTGAAAATGAAGCAACTGACAAAGGATTAATATCCAAAATATACAAGCAGCTCATGCAGCTCAATATCAAAAAAATAAACAACCCTACCCAATAATGGGCAGAAGACCTAAATAGATATTTCTCCAAAGAAGATGTACAGATTGCCAACAAACACATGAAAGGATGCTCAACATCACTAATCATTAGAGAAATGCAAATCAAAACTACAATGAGGTATCACCTCACACCAGTCAGAATGGCCATCATCAAAATATCTACAAACAATAAATGCTGGAGAGGGTGTGGAGAAAAGGGAACCCTCTTGCACTGTTGGTGGGAATGTAATTTGATACAGCCACTATGGAGAACACTATGGAGGTTCTTTGAAAAACTATGGATAGACCTACCATACGACCCAGCAATTCCACTGCTGGGCATATACCCTGAGAAAACCATAATTCAAAAAGAGTCATGTACCACAATGTTCATTGCAGCTCTATGTACAACAACCAGGACATGGAAGCAAGCTAAGTGTCCATGGACAGATGAATGGATAAAGAAGATGTGGCACATACATACAATGGAATATTACTCAGCTATAAAAAGAAACGAAATTGAGTTATTTGTAGTGAGGTGGATGGACCTAGAGTCTGTCATACAGAGTGAAATAAGTCAGAAAGAAAAGAACAAATACTCTATGCTAATACATATATATGGACTCTAAAAAAAAAAAGTTTCTGAAGAACCTAGGGACAGGACAGGAATAAAGATGCAGATGTACAGAATGGACTTGAGGACACAGGGAAGGGTAAGGGTAAGCTGGGACGAAGTGAGATAGTGGCATGGACAAATATACGCTACCAAATGTAAAATAGATAGCTAGTGGGAAGCAGCTGCATAGCATAGGGAGATCAGCTCAGTGCTCTGTGACCACCTAGAGGGGTGGGATAGGGAGGGTGGGAGGGAGACGCAAGAGAGAGGAGATGTGGGGATATATGTATATGTACAGCTGATTCAGTTTGTTATACAGCAGCCACTAACACATCACTGTAAAGCAATTATACTCCAATAAAATGTTAAAAAAAAACAATGTATAACCTTAATTTAAAAATATTTTATTGGTAAAAAATACTAACCATCATCTGAGCCTTCAGCCAGTCATGGTAGTAACGTCAAAGACCACTGATCACAAACAACAAGGTCCTACTGCATAGCACATGGAACTATATTCAATATCTTGTAATAAGCTATAATGGAAAATAATTTGAAAATGAATATATATATGCATATAACTGAATCACTTTGCTGTACAGCAGAAACTAACACGACATTGTAAAGCAACTATACTTCAATAAAAAGGTCACTGATCACAGATCACTATAACAAATATAATAATAATGAGAAAGTTTCAAATATTGAGAGAATTATCAAACTGTGATGCAGAGACACGAAGTGAGCCAACGCTATTGGAAAAATGGCACTAATAGACTTGCTGAAGGCAGGGTTGCCAACAATCTTCACTTTGCAAAAAACGCAATAAAATGAAGTGCAATAAAACAAGGTCTGCTGAATTATTTTCCTTGTAGTGTTTGCTAGTTTGGCCTTGATCCACTGTGGTTGATTCAACACCTATTACCACCCACTTCTGTCTGCCCTAGATGTTGGAAAACTAAGTCCCCAAGCTCTCCGTCTCCCTTGCACATAAGGGTTACCATGTAACTCAGTTCTGGCCAAAGGCACATGGGTAGAAATCCCTGGAGAAGGATCTTTTCCCTTTAAAAGGTCAAACCTTGTTAGGAGGCCCCAGGGCTCTTTGCCACTTGACTGGAATGCAGCTGTGAGGTTGGAGGTGAAGCAGCCATCTTGCGACCATGAGAGGACAAACATGAGGCTGACAGACTGAGGATGGTGGGGCAGACAGAGCCCAGTCCTTAATGACACTGTGGAGGCTTGACTTCCTCCAGACTTCTTGTTGTGTGAGAAAAACAAATCCTGAACCTGAGAGCCCACTGTTAGTCCAATTTCTATTACCTGCAGATAATACAATCTTAACTAACACAGTAACGATTATTTATAGCGATATCATAATAAATCTTTTTTTTGTTCATTTGTTTCCTGCAAGTCTCTCAATGACTGTGCCTCTCTCACAATTTCCACCCCTTTGCCTCTCTCCTCCCTATCACGTCTTGCCTCAGCAGGTTCCAAACTCCCAGGAAATGTAGCATAAAGGAGAAACACAGTGCCCTGAACTGTATCACACGCGACACAACACATGCGACACCAAGCCCCCGGCCCCCAATGCTTTCCTCCACACCCCGCCCGAAGCAAAGTGTCCATCAGAACACTTATGAGTTGGGGCCTTGGACGGAGGGTGAAGTTACCACCAGCGCTAGAGACGCAGGGAGGGTGGTGGTGGCAGCTGCCCAGTTGGCATGCTCACAGTATTTCCCCATCTGGTGAGCCCTCGGGCACTACAGGACAGACTTCAACACATTTCAGTTCTTCACGGCGACACAGGCTTTTGTGTTCTGTGGCAAACCCACTCGAGCCCTGTCAGCCCCGCAAAGCCATGAGGCTCCAGTTAGAAAAGCATTCCTTCCCACAGATAAGGAAAAGGAGTCTCGAATCCAAAAAGAGCCAAGTCAACAAAGGAAAACTGAAAAGATGCCCAGACAACAGCACGGAGACATATGAACTCAGAAAAGGAAAATGTCTTTTTCCCCTGGAGCTGTTTATTCAGAACTTTCTAACATAACCAGGTGACACTGGGTAATGTTGATACAGCTATGGTCTCCACTTTTCCTTCTACACGGTGACATCCTCTGCTTTCTTGCCCCAATTTCGTCACCTGGCAATACATACCTAGGTTGTTTCTGGTGAAATAAGCCTCTCTTGTTTCCTATAAAAAGCCACATGGGATCAGATGGAGAGAGAAAGGCAAAGGCATATCCCCAAGCCAGGTGCCTTGACCCGAATACTTGCCTGAAAGTGTTTTGCACATTTCAGCTCAGTTATTTTATTTCAAAGTCCAAATAGCTTTTTTCCAGCCTGTTATTTCACTGTGCACCACTCCTATGTTATGATGCCATTATACACGAAGTGTATACATACACATAGGATTTCAAAGTGCATATTTTTTTATAAAGCCCCAGGAAATGGTACTTGGGAATCCAGCAGTTCTTTGTGAGAGTCTCATTTACTTGTCACATTTTATAGGCCAGCGTTAGAAATGCTCAGCTTCCATCCCTGTTCACCACCCCTCCATACACCTGCCCAAAGGACACTGATTTAGGACGTGCCCTGTTGTCCCTGGCTCACTGCTGCCTTGGGCCCCAGCTCAGGGCGCCTCCCTCCTGTGTCTCTACAGATCCTGAAGCCAAGCCCTTCCCAACACGACGCAAGATTCTGCCCAGGTCCCCACTAAAGACCCTGCTTCTACGCCTCTGTCTTCAGTGACACGGCTTCGCTCTCTCCATCCTTGCCCTGTGGTTCCCGGGAGCCTGCCCTGCAGCAGGGACTCAGTCACTGAGCAGATCCTTGAGCGGCACCAGGCACAGTGCTCGGCTCCGTAGAGGATGCACAGAGGAAGATGAGTCAGAGTCTGTAAGTCCGGACGGACGGAAAATAGACCAACGAATAAATTAAGGAACGAGAAAACTCAGGTGAGTGTTATGATCAAATAAACAGAGCTCCCCAAGGAGCAGATATGTCAGCTGGGATCTGAAGGTCAAGAAGAACCTGCTCAGTACTGAACTTAGGATCTGCACTCTGTGCTGTGATATTACTAATTCATCAAAACAACAACTGCAAAAACCTTGCAAGAATGGGTTTGAACAGGGAAGTGGTACCTGCTCTGTTACTGTGTATTTGGTTTCTGGAGAACAGGGCTGTTATTAACCTCCATATGTACACACAGCTCACAATACTCTCGCTCACTGGAAAGCATGAAATGAACAGTATCGTCTGGAGTCAGGGTAGCAGGTGCAGAGAAGAGAAGCTGCTCCGAGCACAACTGCTCAAGTCACCACGTCTCTCTCAGTACCATCAGGCTGCGCCTCCAGCTCTTCTGGGAGGGTGTGTGTGTGCGCACATGTGTGTGCGCACATGTGTGTGTATGTATGTGTGTTGCGCGCACGTGTGCGTGTGTGTGTGTAGGTGTCTCTGTGACAGATGCGTCTGCGTAGGCGGCCCCAGAAAACCTCAAATACACTTGCATCCAGCTTTTCTCTGTGAAAAATGAATGGTAAACAGAACCAATCCCAGAGCATCTATGAAACAGGTAACCAATATAGGCGACACGTCAACAAGAAAATGGCTTGCAGAGAAAAAGATAAACGATGTTAAAGTTAAGTCCATGCCACAGTATTCGTAGAAATTAAAACGATTTTAACTCCTTTTGTTACATAGGAGTGACATGCCACTTCTGTCTGGCCAGCTCTGAAATTCTATGATGCACTGTTGCAGAAACTCGGTCCTTCAAATACGACGTGAAAAGACTCCCTTTGTGTTTGATTGCTTGCCATTGCTTATCAGGGGCTTGGGAAACAGCTCCTGATACTTCCAGTCTTGAAGAAGACCAGGCTGCGGTCAACTCCTGGGTTGAGGCAAAAGTCAAGCCTGAAGCAGGCTTGAGCACTTTCATACCCTGTTACAAGCACCAGAGGTTGATGTTTTGGGTATAAAGTAAACCCTAACTTCGTGTTATTGCCAGGTTAGGGTAAAAAAAGAATTCTGTCTTTGGAGCCCCAAATATTTAAAGTGTGGCAACAAGAGAAGGTGAAAGCACGACTCACCCCAGGGAATCCAAATGAGGTTAGTCTATTGGGCAAATGGCAGGAGACGTAATAAAGATGGCGGCCTGAGGAGAGCCTCGGTCATGAAGGATTTTTCCTTCCGAAACCATGCACTTAGTTGGACACAATAATATACATATATATCGTTATATTATATTATATATTATAATTATTATGTTTTATATAATAATTATATGATTTTAATATACACATATATTATAATTATATATAATTATAGTATATATAAATATATACTATAATTATATGTTGCTATATACTTATATTAATATAATTAATTATATTAATAATATGTTATGGTTATATTATAATATTATGTATATAATTGTGCCCAAATAAGTGCATATATATATATATATGTATATATATATGAGAATGTAGCTGTAAGCAGAACTTTAACTTGGGCACAGAAAGGTGGCGTGCTTGTCTCCTAGGGCTGCTGTAACAAATTACCACTAACGTTGAGGCTTAAAACAACAGAAATTTAGACTTTCACAGTCTGGAGCTAGAAGGTTGAAACCCGGCTGTCAGCAGGGAGACGCTACCACGGAAGGTTCTAGGAATCGACTCGTCCGTGTTGCTCCCTGGCGTCTGTGGGGCTGGCAATCCCTCTTCGTCCCCGGCTTTGAGCCGAGTCATCCCAAGCCGTTTCCATTCTCATTCTTCTCCGCATGTCCTTTCCTCTCCTTACAAGGACACCGGTCACCGGAGTTAGGTGAGGTCATGCTTAACCACTGATTACATCTGCAAAGACCCTGGTTCCAAGTAGGATCACATTCTGAGGCTCTAGATAGATGTAAAGGTTATGGGGGACACCAGTCAGCTCACGACAGGCATCATGAGATCCATGTTTAGATATCAACAGGGAAACTGAAAAATCAGGAAACCCTGGCTCAGATCTAGGACCCGGGGCTGGTCCTCGCTTCCCCACCCCCATTGCTGTGTCTTTTATCTAAGGTCACTGCATCAGGCCCCCCCAGCAAGATTCCTGCCTCAGCCAACCCGCCTGTGTCCAGGTTCTGCCTCTACTACATTTTAGCTTTGAGACCCTGGCAAGTTACTTAATCCATGAGTGCCTTGGTTTCCTCACCGGTGAGATGGGAATAATTATACTCACTCATGAGGTTTCTAGGATGATCTCATCACAGAATCTGTGTCCATCACTCACACAGTGCCTGACCCGGAGTAAGTGACAGCTTATCATTCTAATAGTTATCAATCTCTCCATTGTATAATCCATCTCGCCTGTTCCTGGCAGGGTCATGTTTCTAAAACTGAAATCTGATATCATCTCTGCTGTAAGACCTTACATGTTCTCCGGCTGATTCCCAGATAAAGGAAGTTCTCAGTCCACTCAACGCCTGTAATATCGGTCCCATATCTCACCCAACCCTCCCACCCCACACTCCACAGTTGCCCTGTTTCCCAGAAGCACTGAGCAAAATTCAGCCCCCTCCTCATGGCTTCTTGCTTTGGCACTCACAGCCCCCGAGCGTGGAACACACCCCTCCGCATCCACCCGGTGACCACTGCCCGCGTGGCTCAGATATCAGCCTGGAGGGAGGACCCTTCCTAAAGCGCAGTGATAGGCCCCTCTTCCACGCTGGGCACGGCAGTCCCTCACATTCGCTTGAGATAATTTATTGACATAACTTCTTTTTTTTCCCTAAGTTCTTATTGGTTTTTATTTTTCTTTCAACCCCCAACTGGTTCCTTTTCATGCCTGTTTTTTTTTTTTTTTTCCATTTCTACCTGTTTTTACCTAACACTTCTTGCTATTTTTTAAAAATGTATTTTATTGACATATAGTTGGTTTACAATGTGGGTTAATTTCTGCTATACAGTAAAGTGATTCAGTTATACATACATATATTCTTTTTCATATTCTTTTCCGTTATGGTTTATCACAGGATATTGAATATAGTTCTCTGTGCTATACAGTAGGACCTTGTTGTTTATCCATTCTATGTGTAATGGTTTGCATCTGCTAACCCCAAACTCCCAATCCATCCCTCCCCCTTGGCAACCACAAGTGTGTTCTTTATGTCTGTGAGTCTGTTTCTGTTTTGTAGATAAGTTCATTTGTGTCATATTTTAGATTCCACATATAAGTGATATCATGTGATATTTGTCTTTCTCTGACTTACTTCACTTAGTATGACAACCTCTAGGTTCATCCATGTTGCTGCAAATGGCATTATTCCATTCTTTTTCATGGCTGAGTAATATTCCAGTGTATATATGTACCACATCTTCTTTACCCATTCACCTGTCGATGGACATTTAGGTTGTTTCCATTTGACATAACTTCTGTTGTGGACTAGCAGTTCCCTGAGGCTAGGCAAAATGTCATATCGATTCTTAAAGATTCTTAAAGATCGATTCTGACTCCTTGCGAGGAAGTAGAGTGTTTTGGTGAACAGCACAGGGTTTGGTGTTGATGCTCCACCTTTTTACCAGCTGTGCAAACTTGGAGAAGTTTCTTAACTCGTAAATCTGGGTAATAAATATACCCACCTACTGGGGTTTAGGTAATGTTTGCAATGCATAAAGCCAATAATTTATTAAGGGATACTTAATAAAAGCCTTTTAAAAAATTCTGTTAGCTTGGTACAACTGAAAAAAATCATACAAGCTTGCAGATCATTGTGTCAGACATTGAGTCTCCCTTCTTAACAGCCTCAGTTTAGTCTTTTTATTTTCATCCTCAGTAATTCCCTCACCCCTACGCCTTCATCTTCCTCCAAATCCTCTCTGCTTTCCCAGGACTCTACTTAACTTCCTTCTCAGCGGATGACTCCACCTCCTACTAGAAAAACTAAATAAGTAAATAAAGTCTGCAACGTGATCTTCAGCCCCCTACTGCCCCACCACCCTTTCTGGGACACACACACACACACACACACACATCTATATATTCATTTCCCTCCCCTCCCTCCCTCCCTTCCCTCCCTCCAGAGAAGGAGATATTCCCTCACTGCTGGAGGGCAGCCCCTCCTTCTGTGTGCCCCTCACCCTGGTCTCTCCTGCCTCTGCCAGGGCTCGGCCTTATCACAATCTCTCTCCCCATTACCTGCCTTCCTAGTGGGCATGCTTCTGTACAGCCTACAAACACACTACATATCTCCTCCCCAATAAAACAGACGGCAGCCAAAGAGTCTCCCTCGGCTCTGCCTCTAGACTTTTCTTGCCTTTCTCCTTTCACCCTCACCCAAACCTTCCCAGAACAGCCCAGAAAGGCAGTCCCCTTGTTTTCATCACCCACCTCACTGCAGTTAAGGATGACCACTCCACCGAAACCTCTGCCACTAAAGTCAACCCATGTCCTCTGCATTGCCGGATTCAATGAATACCTTTGGGTTTACTGTTTCTGGTGACTCTTCTTCTAAATTCAAGACCATCGATCACTCTCTGCTGAAAACTATCGAACTTCTACGCTCTGGGATACAACTCTCTTCTAGTTTTCCCAGTAGACATTTTACTATTTCCTTTGAACCTTCCACTGAAGACTTCTCTTCTGTTCCAAATGCTATGACCTGGACACTGGCCTCCTTGGCCTGCCCTTCTTTCCACAGCTCTTCTCCATGAGAAATGGCATCACTTTCATGGGTTATTTTTCCTCACCGTAACTTATGACTCTCACATGGGTATGTCTTCCCTGGATTTCAGACATGATTTTCCTTTTTGAATTTCCTTTTTGAATTTCTTTTTGAATTTCTTTTGAATTTTGAATTTCCTTTTTGAATTTCTCTAACTGAATGCTCTCAGGCATTTTAAATTTTGCTTGTTTAAAGCTAAAGTCATTATCTTTTCTCCTAATCCTCTTTCCATTTTCTGTCTTTACAGGCAGGTCGGTCATCTGGTCACCACAGCCTAACACAGGATACATCAGGGCAGGGATTCAAGGCAGTGCTTCTTTCGGGGTACACTTCAAATTTAGGGTGGGCTCTCTGTAGCCTCGGAGTGAAGAAAAAAGCCTTGGAAGCAAATCCTCTTGGGTCTGCAGAGAATCACCTTGATGTTTTCTCTTGATTCTGTGAATACAGGGCAAGAAGGCCCCTCTCGTCCCAGGACGAGTTTTATTGTTGTTGCTATTTGTTTTCTTTCAAATGTCTGTCAAACTGCTCCTCTTGCTGGTCTTCAGAGCTGCTTCCTGGCCAGAGGTGGACAAGTGGGCCCAAGGGCCCTGGGGATCGTCTGTGCTCCTTGCCATCTTCCAGAGACGATGAGGGTCGGCCAGCACCTTCATCCATCCCCCTCCCCACTCACCCCACCCACCCAATTAATCATCAATCACTGTTCTTCAACATTTCTTTTTTGTGTGGTTTATTTTTTTTAACGTTTAATTTTATACTGGAGTATAGTTAACGATGTTGTGTTCGTTTCAGTTGTACATCAAAGGGATCCAGTTTTACCTACACGTGTATCTATTCTTTTTCAAATTCTTTTCCCATTTAGGTTGTTACATGATATCGAGCAGAGTTCCCTGTTACAGAGTAGGTCCTTGTTGGTTATGCATTGCAAATACAGCAGTGTGTGCATATGATGAATGCACCCCCTTCTCTCCACACTCACCGTCTTCCTAAACCAGCCCTTTGCCGTCTGTCTCTTGAGTTCTGTAGTCACCTCTCGGAGAGAGTTCCCAGTAATTAGTCTTGTCCTCAGATCTGTTCTCCACAAAGCCATCCGAGCGGCCCCAAATTCAAACTCGTTCAATAACTTTCCACTTCTTGTAGGATAAAGACTCAGCTCATTAAAAGGCACGAACCTTCCCCCAGCCTAGAATTCACAGTTTGCCCCTGCTTCTTGTCTGCACTAGTCAGTAACAGCAGGAAGCACAGAGTTTCCTGTATGACACCTTACTCACCTCTTTGCATTTGGCTCATGTAATCAGCTCTGCTCAGAATACCTGTCCCCGGCCTCCTCACCTGTCTCATCCTGCCACCTTCCCAAGGCTCAAGTGATGCCCCGCTGTGTCAGGTGACCTGCTCCTCTGTTGTCATGGCACCTGTACTCCCGTCCACCCGCTGGCTGCCACCCCTGCCCCTGCCTCCCTCCTCAGGGAGAAAGTCTTACTCATTTGTATATCCCTAGCACCCATCACAGCACTTGAAACATAATAAATACTCAGTAAATACTTGTTCAAGTGAACAAGTAAATTCCAGCTCTCCTGCCAACCTATGATGACCCTGGGCAAGTCCAAACTCTCTGGCACTCAGTTATTTCATGTAACGTGAAGGAGCTGAGCTAATCTCTTAAACGTCCCTTTCATTCCAATGTTCTATGATGCTACTATTATGTTTGTTGAAAGAGTGTACTGGAGTGAAAACTTATTTTTAATAGTCTGTCATTAAATGTCAAAAACATTTCCTCTTTCATCACTCTGTTCTTTTGCATGAAGTTTAACACTTGAAGTGTTCAACTGAAAATATCTCTGAGTGAGTTATGGCACAGAAAGCTCCCACCTTCATGTGTTGAAGTAAACAAAAGAAATTCACATTCATAAAGTTCAATCACTAGAAATGCCTTCAGACTCGGAGAGAAGGCAACTTGGTACTGGGTTATAAAATTAGTCATTGTTGCCTACTTTTCTATTTCCTTTTTGCTAATAACTTGATTCCGCAGGGTACGCTTCCTAGTTTAGGACCCAGTGCTTCTTATGTGGGTTATTTTTCTTTTAAATAAACTTTTTATTTTGTAATCATTTTCTTTTCTCTTTTTTTAAGTTGAAGTATAGTTGATTTACAATGTTGTGTTAATTTTTGCTGTACAGTAAAGTGATTCAGTTTTATATATATATCCTTTTTCAGATTCTTTTCCATTATGGTTTATCACAGGATATTAAATATAGTTCTCTGTGCTTTACAGTAGGACCTTGTTGTTTATCCATCATATATACAATAGTTTGCATCTGCTAATCCCAAACTCCCACTTCATCCCTCCCTCAACTCCCTCCCCCTTGGCAGCCACAAGTCTGTTCTCTATGCCCGTGATTCTGTTTCTGTTTCACAGATAAGTTCATTTGTGTCCTATTTTAGATTCCACATACATGTAATAACATACAATATTTGTGTTTCTCAGTCTGAGCTACTTCACTTAGTATGATAATCTCTAGGTCTACCCTTGTTGCTGCAAATGGCATTATTTCATTCTTTTTTATGGCTGAGTAATATTCCATTGTGTGTATTTATATATATACACACCACATCTTCTTTATTCATTCACCTGTTGATGGACATTTAGGTTGTTTCCATGTAATAATTTTAGATTTACAGGAAAGCTACCAAGATAGTACATAGAGTCCCGTTTCCTTTATTTTTAACATGTTACAGTAGTAGAGTATGTTTGTCATAATTAATGAATGAATATTGATAGACTATTATTAAAGCCCATACTTTATTCACATTTCCATAGTTTTTACCTCGTATCCTTCTTTTCATCCAGGTACCACATGATGTTTAGACACTACATCTCCTAGGCTCTTCCTGGCTCTGATATTTTCTCAGACTTGTCTTGTTTTTGATGACTTTGACAGTTTTGAGGAGTCCTGATCCGCTGTTTTGTGGAATGACCCTCAATTTGGGCTTGTTTTGTGTTTTTTTGTGATTAGAGTGGGGTTATAGGCTTTTGGAGGAGGACCACAGAGGTAAAGCATTATTCTTATCTCATCGTATTATGCGTACACACTGTCAATATGAGTATCGGTGATGACGTTGACCTTGATCACCTGCTAAGGCAGAGTTCGTCAGGTTTCCACACTGTGCGGTCACACTTTTCCTTCCTTTCCATACAACACTCTGGAAGGAAATCACTGTGCTCAGCCTACCCTTGGAGGGGGGTGGGTCCTGGCCCGCCTCCTTGAGGGCGGAATATCTACACAGATCATTGGAATTCTTCTGCAGGGGAGGTGTGGCTCTTCTCCCCCATCTATGAATTTATTCAACATTTATTCTTATCATCATGGACTTATAGATTGTGGGTTATTTTTGGAACATCAGACTTACATTAAATAGAAGTAAAAGGAGAACAAAATAAACACGAAGCAAGGAAGGGGACAGAGAGCCCTGGGGCATCGCCTTCCGTTATCCTTAGACTAATCTAATGCTCTGCAACTGAGTCAAGCCTGTACAGCACACCACAGCAGAGTGCACACCTACACGCACGTCGCAATTAATCCCCACAAACTGGACAAATGGATGACACCGGTCCCTTGTTCAAGAAACAGAACGTCACCAGCCCCCAGGCCCCTCCACGTGCTCAATCCCCTCATTCACTGTGTTCTCCACCCCAGGATAACCAGGAACTTCAGTTCCAACAGCACATATCAGTTCTGCCTGTTTCTGAACGTCATACAAATGGAATCATATCACATGTATTCTATTGGTGTCTGGCTTTTTTCACTCAATAGTTTTTTGGAGGGTGGCGCTGGGGAGACGTTCACCCATGTTCTGCATATAGTTGTAGATTATTCTTATTGCTACTTACTAGGAAAATATATTGAGTGAGTACACCACGACGCAGTCCCTTGTGTGTAGTTGCAGAGCTTTCTCAATGCTGTAACCATAGTGTGACTAAACCACATGTATTTAAGTTCTTCGGTTGATGTGGTTTGGGTAGTTTCCAGCTTGTGACGGTTAAGGAGAGTGTCACTGGGGACATTCAGGTACGCGTCTTTTAGTTGAACATATTGGGCGGGTTTACATTGATTTTATAGCAAAGAATAGAATTGTTGGGTCACAGGATGTACCTATGATTACATCAAGTAGATAGTCCAGTTTTCCAAAGGGATCACACCCCATCTACACTCTCCCCAGAGGATGTGAGAGGCCCATCCGTCCTGCGTCCTTGACAACACTTAGGGTTGCCCACCTTTTAAATCTGTGTCTACATAGTAGGATATTATTGAAGCTTTATTTTTTTATTTTCCTGATAACGAATGAGGCTGAGAAATTTTCATATGTTTATTGGCCATCTGTATATTAACTTTTGTGGCATTCCTTTTGTAAAACTTTCATTCAAGAATTTCTTGCCTTTTTTTCTATTGGGTTGTCTCTTTTTAAAAGAATCTATTTATTGTGGTGTGTGGGTGTGTGTGGGCATGTGCATGTGTATATTCTGGATATGAATCCTTTGTTGAATATATGTATTTTGAATATTTTCTTCTACTCTGTGGGATGCCTTTCACCATCTTAACAGTGACTTTTGATGACTGGATTTAAAAATTTAAATGTAGTCTTATTTATCAAATTTTTATTTTTTGTTACCACCTTTTGTGTTCAGTTTAAGAAACCTTTGCTTACTCCAGCTCAGAAAGATGTTTAGAACAGACGTTGGGAAACCATGGCCTGCAGGCCAAATCTGTTTTTGTAAATAAAGTTTTATTGGCGCACAGACAGGCTCATTCACTTCTGTGTGATTCACAGCAGCTTTCTCTCTTCAACGACAGAAAGCTGAGTAGTCGCAACACAGACTGTATAATCTGTCTGTGAAGCCTAAAATATGTACTATCTGGCCCTTTAAGAAGAGTTTGCCAACCCTTATTCTACAAGCTTTTTTTTTTTTTGACTTTACATTTAGATATGCAATTTATCTAGATTTGATTTCTATGTATGTTGTGATAAGGGGTAAAGATTGGTTGTTTTCTTTTTTTCCATAAGGCTATCCAATTCACCTTGCAGATCTTATTAGGAAAAACAATCCTTTTCCCACTGTACCACAAAGTTGTTTTTGTCATAAATCAGGGGACCTGTATGTGTGAGTATGTTTCTGGACTCTATTCTGTTCCATTGATTTATTGCTGTCTGTCCTTACACTAATACTGCGCTATCTTTAATGGTTTTATAACAGGTCTTATACTTTGTAATGCAAATCCCCCAAAAGACCTTGGCTATTTTGGTCCTTTGCAGTTTCACGTGCATTTTAGAAAGTTTGATATTGATTTTTGCCATATATTTTGATTGCTGAGGAAGTGGAAAAAAAGGTTTCCCTTTTAAAAATATAACTTTCGGATATGAAAAGGAAGCTTCAAACAGACGTGAATTTGAAATTTAAAAATACTGAGACTAGTGAATAGTTTCTATATGTTATTACTTTTGTTTATTGATACATTCGATAGTGTGCATTTAAAAAAGTAATATTGAGAAGCTAAAATCTAGATTATCTGTGATACTGAAATTAAAGATATCCTTGGCAATTTAGTTCAATTTTAAAATGTCCTGTTTGAGACCTGTAAGGTAACCATCACTATTCAGGTGTGGTGGGTGTGCAGACCTTATATTTTCAATAAAGACCACTTTTGGGGTATCTTCAGTATTCTCAGGAGAAAAGCTCTACCTGAACATTTCTCAGCGGTTTTTTTTGGCAGGGGGGCGGTTGGAGTGCATTTTTTTTTTTTTTCTGAATGCTGCAGTTCAGTGAAGTTTGCTTTAAAAGTAGTATTGTCTTCTTACCCCAAAAGCAACAGTTAATATGTTAAGAATTTTCACTTCTACAAAGCCCATTTATTTTACTAGGATAAAAAGGAAGTTCATGGGGTAAACTATCTCAAGATATATCATTCACTAATTTAGGGCCAAATTTTAGAGTGCAGTATATTTGACAGACTTGGAATAATAAGGATATGAATTAGTGAAACATCTGTATCATAAGTTATGTAAAATAAGTTCCTGTAGATCTTAGCCTTTTTGGAGATATTAACAATTTTAGAATTTGTTGAAAACTACAGACTATCTCCCCAGAAAACACACACACACACACACACACACACACACACACACACACACACACACGCAAATTATTTGTATGCAACAGTTCAGGAACTCTCAGTGACACTGTTCCTTATCCATAAATTCCCTGCCGGTAGATCCCATCCTCTGCTCCCTTGTACCTGCCTCCCCAGTTTCTCAGACCACAAGAACGGTTACATAAATCTGTTACCAAAACCACAGAAGTCTGTTTAATGAAGGCTGAACAAAAGTTCCTAATTATGAATCATACCACCATCAACAGCCATTTATCAACTACTGTAAACTAGTTGGGTCTCCTAATGGTTTAAACATCGCATTCTTCAAGCCCTTTATTCCAAAAAGTAAGTTTGATTGAATGGAAAGAAGTACAGTGTTAATTTCTTGCGTTGGAATAAATGAACGCATGCGCATCCCACCGGAACGTTGAGACATGCGTCCGCATCCCCCACCCAAGAACTCCTTCCTGGCGCGCAGCCTGTATCCCTCCGCCTCTTCTTGCTTCCACTCCCCACTCACCTTCCCAGGAAGGCTGCCTTCTCCTTTACCTGCTCCTCCTCTAGGTGCCCAAGAACTTCTTTCAGTGCCTCGCAGTCCTTGCCTTTCTTGGATGTAATCCCTCTCCCGTCTCTCATCTCTGGACCGAGGGTCCCGTGAAGGCTGAGATTTCATGTTTCTTTATATACATCTGAATGCCTGAGACAGCATTTAGCACGTTTATTCGCACAAACAATAAAAGTTTGTGGATGAATACATGAAGGAAGGAAGCTTTTCTGTCTTTGTACATTTACCTAAAATATTTTTTTTAGTGTGATAAGAACACAGCATGGGGATCTACTCTCTACACAATAGGGTATTGGGAACTACAGGCACAAAGCTCCCTCAGGGGCTAACCTTTGCTAATTTATGATTGTAAGCACAAAGGAGCCCTCAAGTACTTGTTTTCAGTTTATTCTATGATATTTACATGGAAGGACTGAATGAATCGCAGTAATAGACAAAGAACTGTAATATTTAAGTCTGCATGCAACAGAGCACCCCAAAGGCATGGAAAATGAAGTGGACCCACATATATGATTTATGGTTCCTTTCTACTTGGGATAATTATTGATTTCACACTGGAATATTCTTTTCTTTTCTTTTCTTTTCTTTTTTTGCGGTACGAGGGCCTCTCACTGTTGTGGCCTCTCCCGTTGCGGAGCACAGGCTCCGGATGCACAGGCTCAGCGGCCATGGCTCACGGGCCCAGCCGCTCTGCGGCATGTGGGATCTTCCCGGACCGCGGCACGAACCCGTGTCCGCTGCATTGGCAGGCGGACTCTCAACCACTGCGCCACCAGGGAAGCCCCTGGAATGTTCTTGATTTAAATATAATTCAGGTCATCTCACAGGTGTTAAAAACAAAACTTTTTTTTTCAGATTGTAATTAGTGCATTTTATTCCTTTCAAAGACAGTAATATTTAGTTTAATTGTATTTCTTTCCTTTCAAACTTCTTCCTTAGACTCCAAGTCATCATAGAAACTTCTCTCAAGTGTCTGCTGATGCTTTTGTGTCTTCAGCACAAAAGCAGAAGAACAGGTGAGAAGCCTGCCGAGTCCTCTGTGCTAATACCTGCCGGTCACCTGGAGAACAAGACCCAGCCATCCTGCCTCTTTCCTCTCCTCTCATTGCTTCTCTTCTGGGAACTATTGATAATAGAATAATTTCACCTGATATAACTAACATTGTCTAGAATTTATTTCTTCTGAAAAAAAATTTTTGCAATCAAATCAGCCAGTAAAATCGATCTTTAAACCATATCCTCCATTTGCCCTTCCTCATCCAGTTGCTCAAGATGGTCCTGCGAGGGTTTCTGCGCTTCTGGGTCTGTTCACAGATTTACAGGATTCTGTTTCTTTTATTGAACGTGATTTAAAAACTTGTACGTACTCTAGGCAAGCCCTCTCCAGCAGGGTGTGACAAAAGAGGTCACCTGTCAGCACAGTGCCTAAAATAGTTGTTAAATAATCTGCTGACTTCCCGCTTCAATCTAATTAACAGCTGTTGAGTCCTTTGCATCTCCCAAATCTGTTGAACTTTTCCTTCTATTTCCCCATCTTGAAACAAACCAAGAGAAAACCCCAACAGTTAGCTTCTTGTCCTTTATACACACTGTTTTCAGACAAAGCTATGAAGTAAGTTTCTGAAGGTGTAGGACTGCATTTTAGTGGGTTTTTTCCCCCCGCTTCCATATGTCTTAATAGGCAGTTTGCAGTGACCAGGACACAGTTCATGATAAAGACTGTGCATTTCTAGTAGGCATTCTCAATGTTCAGTACAATGGTCCTCAACTCTCCCCTACATGGAATCATCTGGAGAGCTTTAAAAAAAATTAGTGCTTAAGACTCACAGATAGAGAGCCAACCAGTGGTTATCAGTGCCAGGGGAGGGGCAGGTACAAACCACTGGGTGTAAGACAGGCTCAAGGATGTATTGTACAACATGGGGAATAGAGCCAGTAATTTGTAATAACTGTAAATGGAAAGCAACCTTTAAAAATTATATAAAAATTAAAAAAAATTGATGCTTAGATCTCCATCCAGAATTCTGATTTAACTGATCTGTGGTGAAACTTAGGCATTGGTATTGTATTTAAAAACCCCACCGGATGATTCTAAAGATTGAAAAATACAGATAGCTTTTTACAATTCATGGTGTATGAATTTGCATTTGATTGTGCTTAGATATATTTTGATACTTCAAAATTCCATCAAACAACCCAAAACACAACTGTTACCTTAAAGGCTGTATTTTTATTATGCACACAGCATTAAACATTATAACATTGATTTTATTCCCATCTTACTTTTAAAAATCCCAGATCACTTCTGAAAAGATGAACAAAACAGAGAATACATGCACTTGTTCTTTGCTCATGTGTTGATATGCCACAGTATTTTTGTTTTACTTTAAAATTATTCTGCTCTGTTCTTCTACTGGTAGTTCATCCTTTTCTGATCACTGCATGAATGAAAATAGGAAAAGAGGAGAATTTGGGGAAAGAGGACAATTTGGGGAGTTCCTGGCTGGGGTCAGGTTTAGGGAGACCTGCTATCTGGGGAGCTATCCTTCTGCACATGGTGAAATGCTCTTCACTCCTCCACGGAAAGAATTGTTGGCTGACGCCCAATAGAGTGCTCCAGGAGTGAATCGGCCAGTGAAATATTTATGCCTGTAAACCTTGTGAGATGGCCCCAGATTGGGACATGATGAAAGGGAACCCAAAACTGGGTTTTACAACTGAAATAAATTTCACACACACACACACACACACACACACACACAATGTTTTTAAAACAAGGCAGCTACAAAGAAGCCCACAAACCTCATGAACTAGACTGTGGTATGCTTACTGGGACCACTCATTTGTATCCACTCTATCCGCCTTCCTTCCAATCATGTTGGATAAAGTATTCCAACCCTTATCCAGGGTGCATCCCTTTTCATGGGCTACAAATCCCATCTTCTCTCAGAGACTTTCTCTCATAATTATCCTGTATCTCTCGTAGCATCAATTTCTCCTTTTGTACTAGAAGAATCACATCAGAGAGCAAAGTTGCTTTAAAATAAAAGAAAACAAAGCAAAACAAAAAGCAGCAAAATCACCCGGCCTAAACCTAACTCCAGTCCCATCTCTCCACCCACGTTCAAAGCAAAATTTCTTGCAGAAGCTATAAGTCGTTATCTTCCCCCCCTCACCTCCTTTTCTCTTCCCCAGCTGGTCCTTCCCCCTCAACTCCACCAGGAAGGCTCTTCACCACCTGCTGCCATGTTGCCAAACACAACAGTCCATTCTCTGGTCTCTCTGAATTCATCCTCTTTGCAGCATCTGGCCCAGCTGACCATCCCCTCTTTCTAGAAACTCATTCTTTCCAGCTCCTGTAACAATGCATTTCACTAGCTCTCCTTCCAGGACACTGCCTGCTGCTTTGCTGCTCTGCTTTTTCTCCTTTAATTAACTAATATTTTGGTAACAGTTTTACCAAGATATCAGTCACATACCATATAGTCACTCATTTCAAGTGGATAATTCAATGTTTTTTTTTGTGTGTGTATTCAGAGTTGTGCAAGCATCGCTACAATCAATTTTAGAACATTTCATCACTTCAAAATGAAACCTTATACCTTTTAGCAGTCATTCTTCATTTCCTTTTAATCATCTCCCTCCCACCAGCCTTTGGCAATCACTAACCTACCTGCAGGAACAGGTATTGGATTTTGTCAAGTTCTTTTTCTACTTATGATATAATCATGGGATTTTTTTCTTCTTTAAGCCTATTGATGTGATGAATTGCATTAACTGATTTTTGAACGTTGAAGCAGCCTTGTATATCTGGGATGCCTGGTTGTGGTGTATAATTCTTTTTACCCATTATAGGACTGGCCTTGCTAATATTTTATTGGAGAATTTTGCATCTGTGTTCATGAGAGATATTGTCTGTAGTTCTCTTTTCTTGCAATATTTTTGTCTGGTTTTGGTATTAGGGTAATGATGGCCTCATAGAATGAGTTAGGAAGTATCCCTCCTGCTTCTATCCTCTGAAAAAGATTGTAGATAATTGCTATAACTTCTTTCTGAAATACCTGGAATTCACCAGTGAAGCCATCTATGCCTGGTGCTTTCTGTTTTAAGGTTAGTAATTGTTGATTTCTTTAATAGATATGGGCCTATTCACATTTACTATTTCTTCTTGTGTGAGTTTTGGCAGATGTTTCTTTCAAGGAATTGGTCCATTTCTCCTACTTTAACAAATTTATGGACATGGGGCTGTTCATAATATTGTTATTATCCTGCAATGTTCATGGGATCTGTAGTGATGTCTCTCTTTCACTTCTGATATTTGTAATTGTGTCCTCTCATTTTTTCTCTTACAGATTTTGACTGTTTTAAATAACCAGTTTTTGGTTTCATTGATTTTCTCTATTGATTTCTGCTCTAATTCATATTATTCCTTGTCTTTTCTAATTTCCATTCTGTCTCTCTAGATTTGCCTATTCCGGATATTTTATAGAAATGAAATCATTGTGATCCCATTTTCACAGTTCATCCATGTTGTAGCATGTATTAGTACTTCATTCCTTTTGAATTGCTGAATTATGCCACATTTTACACCACCTTTTATTTATCCATGCATTAGCTGGTGGACATTTGGGTTGCCTCTGCTTTAGGACTATTATGAATAATGCTACTATGAACATTCATATTCAAGTTTTTGTGTGGACATACATTTTCATTTTTCTTGGGTATATATCTAGAAGTGGAATTACTGGGTTATACGGTGAATCTATGTTTAACCCTTTGAGGAACTGCAAGACTGTTTTCCGGAGTCAGTGCACCATTTTATATTCCCATTAGCAGTGTATGACGGTTCCAATTTCTCCATATCCTCCCCAGCACTTACTGTCAACCACCTTTTTTATTATAGCCATCCTAGTTGAAGTGAAGTAGTATCTTATTTTTGTTTGGTTTGCATTTCCCTGATGACTAATGGTGTCAAACCATTACTAGTACATTTCATGTACTAATTGGTCATTTATATATCTTCTTTGGAGAAATGTCTATTCAGATCCTTTATTCATTTTTAAAATTGGGTTATTTGTCCTTTTATTACTCAGTTGTAAGAGTTCTTTATATATTCTGGGCCCTAGACCCTTATCGAATATATGATTTGCAAATACTTTCTCCTTTTTTATGGGTTTTCTTTTTATTTTATTGATGGTACCTTTTGAAGTACAAAAGTTTTAAATTTTGATGCAGTCCAATTCATTTATTTTTTCTTCTGCTGTTCATGATTTTGGTGTCATATCTAAGAATCCTTTGCCAAATCCCAAATCTTGATGATTTACCCCTAAGTTTTCTTTTAAGAACTTTATAGTTTTAGCTCTTACCTTTAGGTCTTGATCCTAGAGTTTTTGAGTTATTTTGTATATGGTGTGAGATCAGGGCTCAACTTCATTCTTTTGCATGTGGCTATCAAGTTGTCCTAGCACCACTGGCTGATGTCACCGCCTCCTTGTTTTAAATACCTATTGCATATTAACAAGTCCATCCACATGCGTAGCAGGTATCTCCGATTTAACACGCAAGAAGAGAATTCTCGAGTTTTCCTTACTAACTTATCACTGCTCCTTCTCCAGTCTTCCCCAACTCAGTGAATGATATCATTACAGACACTTGTTCAAGCCAATAATTTATCCTTGTCTTCTTTACCTGATCCATCAGCAAGTTCTCTTAGCTCTATCTTCAAAACACATATTAAATCCATTCTCTTGATCATCTCTTCTCTTTTCTATCTATCTTCACTTTCCAGGTGATTTCACCTAGTTCCGTGGCTTAAATACCATCTATACGCTATACACACTGTGATAATGCAAATTCCTATCCCTAGTTTCATCTCCTACTCTGAACTTTAGTCTTATATATATACAACTGTCCAGTAGACAACTCCACGTGGATATTTAACAGTCATCTTGAACTTAACACGTCCAAAAGAAAGCACTTGGTTCCCACCCCACCACCACCACTGCTCCATACATTCCATATTTTCTCGCTCCCATCTCCAGCAAATGGTACCACCATTCACCTATTTGTTCAGGATAAAAGCCTTGGCATTTTCTTGGCTCCTTTGCTATCACACCCAATATCCAATTGTTTAGCAAATCCTGCAGGCTCTCCCTTCGAATTACATCCAGAACATGACCACTTCTTACGACTTACAACGCTACCAACATTGGCCAAGCCGCCATCATCTTTTAGTCTCCAAACAGTCCCTCTGCTTCTTTTCTACCTCCCCACACGCATTGCCTTTTTTTTTATACAGCCACCAGAGCGATTCTTTTAAAATATAGACTCTCTCTCCAGAAGCTTCCAATGGCTTTTCATACAATTCAGAACAAGATCCACAGTCCTCACTGTGGCCTACCTGGCTGTGCACCATCCTGCCCTCGCCTCCTCCCAGTTTGCTGCTGTGGTCACTCTCAAGCACACCCCACCCCGGGGTCCTCTGGCTGGCCCTGTGCCCGTGTCCTCCTTTTCCAGACACCGCAGTGCTGGGCCCTCACTTCACTTATGTCAGATCGGAGGGCTTCCTTCACCAGCCCACCTGATACAGGCCCACCTCCCATCGGTCCCCTCCACTGGTAATATTCTCCACTGAATACAGACTACATGAGGACAGCTTCTTTGCATTTGATCCTTACTGCATGTCCAATGCCCAGAACAGGATTGGGCATCCAATATTGGGCTATCAATAAATACTGTTGAACGAAAGAATGAATAAACCAACATCTTTATTACGACCTTCCCGGTTTAAGCCACTGTGGTCTCTGCCTGACAATTCAGTAATTGCCTAACGGGTCTTCCGGCTTCCACTTTGCCTCTCTTGGTCCAAGCCATCACACAATGCAGTCCCGATACAACACAGTCCATCCACTGCACTTGTGCACTACATCCAGACCCCTTCCACGTAGCATAGGAGGCACACAGGAGCTGTCTCCTGCCCAAGTGTCATCATCCAAGTCCACACTTCCACCTTGATCAGTAGTAACTCCAGTCAGACGGACCCTCAAACACCCCCAGCGCGCTTCCCTCTCAGGGCCTTCTTTTGTGCTAACTTGTCCTTCTTCATGGAACACTCATACCCCAGGCTTCACAGGGCTGGCTTGTTTTTGGTCACTGAGACTTCAGTTTAAATATCACCTCATCAGAAGGGACTTTCCTGACACCTAGTGCAATGCAAACACCAGTCGCTCTGACTCACTGCTCTCTCCATAGCTCTTATTTTCTTTTAAGTTAATTTTTTGTTGAAGGGTAGTTGATTTACAATGTCGTGTTAGTTTCAGGTGTACGGCAAAGTGATTCAGGTATACATATCCTTTTTCAGATTCTTTTCCCTTATGCGTTATTACAAGAGTTCCCTGTGCTCTACAGCAGGTCCTTGTTGTTTCCCTATTTTACATATAGTAGTGTGTATGTTAATCCCAACCTCCTAATTTGTCCTTCCCCCCCAACCGTTCCCCTTTGAATGAATTTATATACAAAACAGAAATAGATCCACAGACATAGAAAACAAACATGGTTTCCACAGTCCTTATCTTGACCTAATATTCTTCTCTCTTACTGATGATTGTCCGCCTTGCCCCCTCCCAGTCCCAACTAGAATATAAGCTCCAAGAGATGAGGGATGATTGTGTTTTCCTTGTTCGACACAGTATCCCCAGCACCTACTACGGTCATCGGCACACACTTGATGCTTAATATTTATTTCTTGCATCAAATAGTTTGTAGTTTTTAATAGTATCTGATTGCACACACCTTTTCTGGTTAGAGGAGTATATTCTGGTGAATCCTGATACAGTTGTTTGTTTGTTTGCTTTCTTTGCCATTCATTCCAAATGAGCACAATTTTGAATCGGGACAAATTTTCCAATTAAACTAGCGGGTGTTTCCTCAGGATTAAGAGTCACAGATCGACAACATCTGCTTAGTGTTCTGAGTGGACCTTTCTAGTGACTTGGGTCACCTAAAGTTTCTCTTCCTCTTCTGGGGGGCTATTACCCACATAATGATCATAAGACCTTCTAGTTGTACAGTAACTTGGAGTCACAGAGTCACTTACAAAAGCAAGCTCTTGATCTGCCCCCAACCCTGTATTCATTAGGGTTGTATATTGAGATGGAGAGAAAGTGCAAAGAGATGAATGACTTTCCCAAGGACACAGGGCAAGGAGCTCTGTCCAGGTTTCTCTTCTCTCCCCACGTCTTGCCCTGTCCACAATAGCACATGATCACCTGTCAAGGGACTTCTTGGAAACATGGAATGTTAAAAATGCATCTTCCCCCTCTTCAGGTTTTCTCTCTCCTTACTTGCAAAACCTTTACTAGGATACTATGGAATTCATTAAAAATATTTTTTTTAATTAATAAATGAAAAAGAATACTATGGAATTCAGAGAAAGCACTGGCTGGACCTTTCCTTTTGTGACAGAAATTACCATAGAAGTCATGGACTTGAAATGAACACCTCTCCTCTGATAACATAATTTGTTCTGGTACTAAAATATTAGAATTACAAGAATTTATATTTTAATTACTCAGCCGTAAAAGGGAATGAAATTCTGCCATTTGCAGCAACATGGATGGACCTAGAGAATATTACGCTTAGTGAAATGAGTCAGACAGAGAAAGACAAATACTGTATGATCTCACCTATACGTAGAATCTAAAAAATAGTACAAATGAATATATATGCAAGACAGAAACAGACTCACAGACATAGGAAACAAACTCGTGGTTATCAAAGGGGAGGGAGGGCAAACCGACAAATTAGGGGCATGGGATTAACAATTACAAACTACTATGTATAAAACACAAGTAACAAGGATGCAGTGTACAGCACAGGGGATTATTGCCGTTATCTTGTAATAACCTATAATGGAATATAATCTGCAAAAATACTGGATCACTACACTGTACACCTGAAACTACACGATACTGTAAATCAACTATACTTCGATAAAAAATAATTTATATTTTAGGCTTTCCAATACGAAGAATCTTGACACAAGACAAGAAAGGGCACCAAACATGACTTGTAACTGACACTTTATTTATTTATTTAAAAGAAGGATTTACTGCAAAACACTGGAAATTTGCAAACTTTGGGGAAAGAATATGACAGGAGATGAGTACATGTGTGGGAGAAAGACGAAAAATAGGTTCTTGAACCTGTAATTTAAACTCCCACTCTGTTTCTCCCATACGTCTCCACAGATACTGTTTATCATAACTCATCCCTTTCAAGCCGGCACAGCCTGCCTGGGGGGCTAATGACACCTGTTTAAAAAATAATTAAGGTAAGTTTGTTGATATTTTTCAATGTGCTGTGGAAGTGACACATCCAGGGACCAGGACACTAGCACTTTTCCAGAAAAATAAATAAGAAGATATTTCTGTATAGGAAGGAAAATTTTAATGTTTGTAATACATGATATTGCATTGTTCGCAGTTCATAGGTAACGAAAATCTACCATTTATGGAACGAATTTTTATTGCTGTTATATGAAAAGAGGTCTGATTCTGGATAATAGCTCATCGATCTCATTGTGTAGGGTTGTTTTGTGTGTTTACTACAAGCTCAACTAAAATGGTTCACTGCCACTCAATTAGCTTTATATCGTGGGAAGATGACATTAAATGTTTACATCAGATTCAAATAACAACGAGAAGCCAATTTAGCAGAAAGTGTAAAAGGCACATTTCACTCAAATGGATGAGTGTGGTATACTAACTTAAGTAATTCTCGAGACACAGCAGTGAATGTAATGTGTTCAAACAGCAGCAAACCATGTGTAGGATTACTTACTCATTTCATCACCACAGAGGGCCATCCTCTTCCTGTTTGGACAATAGGTTGTGTTTATTCTAGGATCTAGGAAAATTCGCCCAGCTTTGGATGCTAATCTAAATGGGATTCCTGGAGGATTCCAACAGTTTCACATTTCTGGCCGTACTGCACTGCCTCTTGTTCCTGACATTCTCCAAATCCACCAGTGTCAAGCACTGGCTGACCACCGTGAAAGCTCATGTCTGATTAAAATGATGAACGATCTGATGTCACATCATTAAATGTGTCATCTTCGGTCAAGAGACGTGGAGCTTCTGAATTAAAAACATATGGACCACAACACCCTAAGGTTACCCAGCTAGTCAGGGGCCAAGTCTTCTCCTCCTCTCTTCGCTGCACTTCCTCACTGAATTGAACCTTACACACTGATACCTTTACCTCTGTCACGTTACAGAGAAAAGCCTTCTTCCTGATTGTGTTACCCTGTTCTTTGTTTCCCCCCAGCATTTAATGTGATTTTATGAACTCTTCATATTTGATACGTTTGATTGGCCCCTCTCATGGGGTGCCTCTGGCTAAGAGCGAATACCTCCTGCAGGTGGGGCTGGGAAGAAGGAACATGTTTCCCGATCACGCCCCTGACCCGGCTCTAGCGATGAAGGGGGTGTGTGGGCCTCGCGGGGAGGAAAAGGCCCTTCCAGAGCCTGGCTTTGGACACTCCAGATACCGTCTTGGAATCTTGAGGCCCTCTGCTTATCAAAGGTACCCAACTGATCCTGCTGCTATTGGGGTAAGAATATCTTAAGTGTAACCCCACCGCACACTTGGGGAGAGCTAGCTGTCACATTTTAGATTACTGTCCCCTCTCCCCAGTCCTTAGTCAAAGATGTAAATACTAAACAAGAAAATACACATATTGCAGTACTGCAGAGGGGTCTCTGAGAACCAGAGGTCAAATTAGCCACATAAAGAAATGAAGTGACATTTGGAGAATATGTATATTATTTAATAATCCTGGAAGCATTGTGGAACATTAGGACTTTATAACCTTTCATGTTTATATTTGTGATGATTAAATCATACTTATATGGCTGTGTTTTGGTAGGTTATTAAGAAACACGTACATATGCTAATTTTTATTTATAGTGCAGCTTAGAAAACACATTATTAGGAAGAAGGCTAAGAGATGCGGGGATATATGTTTATGTATAGTTGATTCACTTTGTTATACAGCAGAAACTAACACACCATTGTAAAGCAATTATACTCCAATAAAGATGCTTTAAAGAAAAAGAGACAGAAGGCTAAAGAGGGAAAGATAAAAGGAGAGAATAAAGCTGTAAAAAAATTTTAGAGACTGTCAGTTAGTCATAAAATTAGTCATGATTTTTATCTACTGAAACTTATGTGGAAACGACCGTATAATTTTATGTACTCTTGCGTTTTGTAATCTTTAAAAATATTTAAGTTCTTCTTATCTCAGAATCTGTAAAATGATAGTGATTACAGCTAGTTATTTTGTTAAAGCTGTTTTCCCAAAAGGGCTGTAATTCCAAGAGAAAAGAGACAAATAAATTGACCATTCCTGGCTCTTAATATTTTTTTTGCAATTTTTATTTTCCATCTGAAAGTGAACAAAGTAAGACTGCCCAAGGGCCAATGTAACAATGTCATATTCCACACAGACCTTATATACTTTAATTCTTTTATTTCCTAGGAATCAACAAAGGCATCCAAAAACAGGACCACCCCCCGACAGAATGTGACAACGTACAGAAGGGTGACTACTATCATTTTTGATAAATATATGGAACAAATAATATAATAAAATCTGGCCACGACCATGGACTCAAACTAGGAATTAGAAATTAGTTACAAAAACTAAAAGTATAAACACAGAATGTGAAACAAGGCAGATGTGTTTCTTTTTCTTCTGTTGAGCTGCCTTTGTGAACATCTTCTGTTAAGCAGAGTCACTGCTGTACTTTTCTTCCCTTCAGATGAGCAGACCAGATATGCAAGTGCCTTTAGGGTTTGGTTCATCAGTTCTGACAATAGGTAGAGTCTTATGTTATGAAGAAGGGTGATGTGTAAAGGGGCAGAAGTATCCAACCAATAACTGGTGAAGAAATAACACCCGCCCCTTGTAGCCCAGAGGGTTTCCATGGGAATCCTGTCTATATTAGCTTTGGCAGAGAGGAGCGGCTATTTTTAGAGGATTTGAAAGCAACTAAGAATGCCTTTCACTTTTATTCCAAAGCTGATTTGGTATCTACGATTGTGAACCCTCAGCCTGCATGCACATACCACACACACACACACACACACACACACACACTCACACCACTACACACACTCCTGAAAAAAGTGATTGTATTCAATTTGAACTTGGGTGCAGCTTGAAACCCAAAGCCAGTCACTTGGTCTCTTTTTCCACATCATTCAGGGGCTGACAAGCCTGCCTTTTTAATTAGCTCTAATTGCTCCTAAAGATTTACCCAGGAGCCGGAGGCCTCGGAGATTAGACCTAAATCTGGAGGCCAGCGCTGCACTCGCAACAGGCCCTTGCCCGGTGCAGCCGGACTGACAGACCTGGTTGATCAATGAAAGTTACTGACTGCGGACGAAGCCCAACAGGATGAAGGGAAAGCCTGTCACCCGGAAAGGGGCTCCTTTCCCCCATGACTGTCTGCTCCAGGAGCCCAGGGTCATCGTCTGCTCTGCCCAGAAACAGGGGCCCCCAACCCTTGCAGTGAGGGCCCTCTCATCTGCACATCTTTTCTACTTTCTTCCTTTTCTTCTCACCATGCTTTTAAGTCTCACAGGCACTTGGATTAAAAAAAGACTGGAGAGTGTGTGTGTGTGTGTGTGTGTGTGTGTGTGTGTGTGTGTGTGAAGCTTTGTCCCTTTGTTTGTATTGTGCTTCTTTTACTTTAGTTTATTTATTTAATTTTAACTTTTTTTAATGTGACTATTAAATGTACGACGTTTACCTTTCAGCAGTATTTAGCAGTATCTCTGTGGGTGTGTTTAGCTGGTAGTTTCCCCTCTAGGGAGGGGCTTTCTCTGGAGGGAACGCCTGTTAGCAGGGTGACCTGCGGTTTTATATTTTCATCCAAACCATATTTTGAGAATGGAAGAGGCATAAACTGGGACTGTTCCAGATAAACTGGGAGGCACGGTTACCTACCCACGGGGAAACAGTCCTCTGTTTATGTACAGGTTAAGACCTGGGCGATGCCTTCACTGGAAACAATTGTTCCCAAATCCTCAGCTGCCGGATCACCATTCTCTGGGGCGGCATAGAGGTGGGAAGAGGCAGACTATTCTCACATGAAGCGGAGATTAGATACGCTCCTCCTTCAACGTCAGCCAAGATCAGCTTGAACTGATCTCTCTTCCTTCTGCTGTAATATTTTTTTTGCGCTTATAACTGAAATGGGAAAGCGATGGAAAGCCTAGGAGAAAAGGGACTTTGTTTGCTAAGATTTATGTCTTTTGACCTCAGACTCACAGCACCAAAATTTATGGATCAGTTCTGGGACTGAGACACATCTCCACATCTCTTCCTTCTTAGAGAGGAATCGTAATGAGGAGATCACGTCTCTCCTAAGGATTTGATGCACTTCTGATCACTGCCCAGCAGTGGTTTGGGGCCGGACAGCCAGGTTCACCTGAAACAAGAAGCATCACATGGTGCCTTTGACTGTCTTTTGGCTTTAAAGTGTTTTGTCTGACAGAAGCTTCTTGAAGGTCAAAGATATCCCTTCCCCACTTATTCAACCTCCAGTTTCAATAGATTCTCTCTCATAATTATTCATGGTGAAATTTCTGGCCATTCTGGGCAATGTTAATAACCTCTTCTTAACACACTTTCACTCCTTTGGTTGTACCTTTAGGTCAACAGGGCCTTGCTCTGACACGCCTTCTTACAGATGCGTAACTTCCTATTTTTTTTTTATAATGGTAAGCTAACGGAAAAATTAAAATGTAAGTAAATATGCAGCACAGAGGGTGCACTGTAAATAACTGCCAACTGGTCATGTCAAAGGCGTCTTGCTATATCCTGGCCGTCAGTTCAGGCTGCAGCTCTGCCTAGAAGTCTGCTTTGACCTAAGCTCCTTGTAGTTGGGTAGCTGGTGGAGACACAAAGGGTACATTTACACCTGTCCTCCTGAACCCTTCTGGGTTATCTTTGGCTACAGATTTGATAAAGCATGCTTTTTCACACAAATTAATAAAATTGTCTAGTAAAAATGTCTTAAGATCCTGAAAAGTGATATAAAATAAAGACACAGGAAAAATTAAAGAAACAGTACTTCTAAAATAGCATAGCTTTAAAGTGCTCTCACATGAACAGCAAAACAGAAAGGTCATTGCTGATGGGAGAAACGAGGGCTGGGGTGACGCATGTGGGTCACACGTAGAATTCCACGTTCTTATAGAAAACTTAGGAAGCTCAGCTTTGAGGTCATAATCCTCTGAACAGTGTCCTGGGCTGAGAAGCAGGGATTATGTTCTTCCTGCAGCATCGCCATCCTGCAGTGTCTGCATCCTGCTTTCCTCCCTGGGCTGCATGGGGGCCTCTGGGCATCCTGACTCGGTGTGAGGCTCGTGCAGTCCTTGTGGCTCGGTCTGTGCTGAGCTTCCTTCACCCGCTGACCAGACCAGAAGCCACTTGAGAGCAGAGACTACGCTACCGCAGTGGATGAACGACCTGGTCTGTGCCTGGCAAATAAATATTTCTTGATTTACTCTGAATCAAAAGCTAAGCCCCTCAAAGTTCAAAAAGAGCTAATTGACATGCCTTGTAATGTCATAATTAACTTTGTTCATTTTCTTTTATTCTTACAAATGGATTTAAACAAGTGTTAATTACCCAATTACATTAATTTTTCATGGTGGAAAATTCTAAAAAGGAAACCAACAAAGGTATGTGCACAAAAGATTTCCCTTAAAAGACGCCTTCGATGCACACTGACCAGGCAATGTCACGTGAATAGCGTTTTCCTAGGGTGCCTTACTCAACGAAATTTGCTTTATCTCTCACTCCTGCTATGATTTAATCTGATCGCATTTTCTAAAGGGCTAGCGTAGAAGTATGCTGCATGAAAAACTCAATTTGTATAATAATGTTAAATTTCTTCACAACATCCCAGCATAAATGAAAATAATATTATTTCATGGACATTAACATTATTCTTTATATTTGAATTGCTATATTAATTCCATACACCTCGTAGGCGGCTTTCACTATGCAGAAGCTGGTGTTGCTTCTGATATAATAACATATAAGCATTTCAAGAGAATCATGAAACTTTGTTTTCTTGTATGCAGTCCAGATTCAAAGGAATTAAAAATAACTATAGTTTTCTTAATAGATTTAATTTACTTTTCTCAAGTACGTATATGTAAATTATTTGAGTACGTATGAACAGGGAATGCTAAATACGTTCTAGAGATCAGTTGGCTATTAATCTTACATATAAAATTTATAGGAATTAAAATAAGTACAATGTAATAAATAGGAATTTAGGCAGATCACAAGGTGAATCTCATCACAGCCGTCACCCCCAAATGCTCAACCTTGAGCCATGGAATTTATAGCACTTTCACAATTACTGCTTTTGGGGAAATGATTCTAATGCTTATGTAGAACTATATCCTTTGGGGTCATGATAAATAATCTCTAAAAACAAAAACCCCACAAGGAACTAATAATATACTTCTGAATAATTAACAACTAAGATAAGAAAAGATGCTCCCGGCAATATAGGCTCCATTCTAAAACACATGTAAAATGGAGTTCCAAAATGCTTTGAGCCATTTCAAACCCAGAATCCGTTAACACTTGTGCTTGTCTAAGAGGTGGAAAGGGGAGGTCCACCTCAACAGAGGAGGTAGAGGACGCCGAAAACCACAAGATGAAGCTCCCCTTCTTCAAAGACCAAAGCCAGAAGATGCACAAAATTTCAACTTCTCTTGAGCCCCCTGAGGTGCAAGGCAACCAAGTAGACTGAACTCCAAAAAGTGACAGGCCCACCTAAGGGGAGCGCACAAGTGTCTCACCTTTGGAAAAGCGTGAGAAGAAGAGGGGGCCTTCCTACAGAGGAGCAAGAAGAAATTAGATAATATTCTAGTGAATTTGTAAGGAAGAAGCATGGACTAATACGTCAGTTTGAAATAGTCGGGGACTCCACACACAGGGAGTCCACACTGGCTCATCAACTCTTGTCCCTGGGCCCCCACCCGGTGCCCATGGAAAGGGGGGAAGGAGGAACGAGAGAGAGGTCCCTGTCTAGGCAGAAGCTTGCAGGTGACCAGCTGGGGGACAGGCATGGACTTAGCAGCCCTGTGGCACAAGAAAAGTTAAAGGAAGTTCAGACAGAGCGCACGTGATACCAGATGGCAACCTGGATCTATCCAAAGAAATAAATAGCACTGGAGATGGCAAAAAGAAAGTCCATATGAAAGATATCTTTTCTCACTTTTAAAGATAATATGATTGCCTAAAGCAAAAATAGTAACAATGTATTGTGAGGCTTGTCTAGAGAAGTGAAACGGGTGATAAGAATAGCACAAAGGATGGGAAGGAGTAAATGGAGTATGTGGTGAAGGTTCTCAAATTACAGGTAAAATACTATAAAGCTATTTGAAGGTAGACTGTGATAAGTTAAAGATGTATATTGTAAAAGTAAAAATTTTAAAGTAAAAAATTTTAAAAGAACAACTACTCATAGGCCAATAATGGAGATAAAACAGAAGAATAAAAAAAAACATTTAATTCAAAGATAGGAAAAGAAGAAAAAGGAAGAAAGAGCACGTGGAATTGATAGAAAACTACTAGCAACGTGGTAGATTTAAGTCCACTATACCAACAATCACATTAAATATAAAGGAGCAGGATACAAAATGAATGCACAGAAATCTCTTGCATTCCTGTACACTAATGATGAAAAATCTGAAAGAGAAATTAAGGAAACACTCCCATTTACCACTGCAACAAAAAGAATAAAATACCTAGGAATAAACCTACCTAAGGAGACAAAAGACCTGTATGCAGAAAAGTATAAGACACTGATGAAAGAAAGTAAAGATGATACAAACAGATGGACAGATATACCATGTTCTTGGATTAGAAGAATCAACATTGTGAAAATTACTATACCACCCAAAGCAATCTACAGATTCAATGCAATCCCTATCAAACTACCACTGGCATTTTTCACAGAACTAGAACAAAAAATTTCACAATTTGTATGGAAACACAAAAGACCCCAAATAGCCAAAGCAATCTTGAGAAAGATAAATGGAGCTGGAGGAATCAGGCTCCTGGACTTCAGACCATACTACAAAGCTACAGTAATCAAGACAGTGTGGTAGTGGCACAAAAACAGAAATATAGATCAATGGAACAGGATAGAAAACCCAGAGACAAACCCATGCACATATGTTCACCTTACTTTTGATAAAGGAGGCAAGAATATACAATGGAGAAAAGACAGCCTCTTCAATAAGTGGTGCTGGGAAAACTGGACAGCTACAGGTAAAAGAATGAAATTAGAACACTCCCTAACACCATACACAAAAATAAACTCAAAATGGATTAAAGACCTAAATGTAAGGCCAGACACTATGAAACTCTTAGAGGAAAGCATAGACAGAACATTCTGTGACATAAATCACAGCAAGATCCTTTTTGACCCACCTCCCAGAGAAATGGAAATAAATACAAAAATAAACAAATGGGACCTAATGAATCTTCAAAGCTTTTGCACAGCAAAGGAAACCATAAACAAGATGAAAAGACAACCCTCAGAATGGGAGAAAATATTTGAAAATGAAGTGACTGACAAAGGATTAATCTCCAAAATATACAAGCAGCTCATGCAGCTCAATTTCAAAAAAACAAACAGCCCAACCCAATAATGGGCAGAAGACCTAAATAGACATTTCTCCAAAGAAGATATACATATTGACAACAAACACATGAAAAGTTGCTCAACATCACTAATTAGAGAAATGCAAATCAAAACTACAATGAGGTATCACCTCACACCAGTCAGAATGGCCATCATCAAAATATCTACAAACAGTAAATGCTGGAGAGCGTGTGGAGGAAAGGGAACCCTCTTGCACTGTTGGTGGGAATGTAAACTGATACAGCCACTGTGGAGAACACTATGGAGGTTCCTTAAAAAACTAATACTAGAACTACCATATGACCCAGAAATCCCACTACTGGGCATATACCCTGAGAAAACCATAATTCAAAAAGAGTCATGTACCACAATGTTCATTGCAGCTCTATTTACAGTAGCCAGAACATGGAAGCAACCTAAGTATCCATCGACAGATGAATGGATAAAGGAGATGTGGCACATATGTACAATAGATTTTTTACTCCACCATAAAAATAAACAAAACTGGGTTATTTGTAGTGAGGTGGATGGACCCAGAGTCTGTCATACAGAGTGAAATAAGTCAGAAAGAGAAAAGCAAATACCGTATGCTAACACATATAAGTGTTATCTACAAAAAAAAAACTAACAAAAAAATGGTTCTGAAGAACCTAGGGGCAAGACAGGAATAAAGACGCAGACATAGAGAATGGACTTGAGGACATGGGGAGGGGGAAGGGTAAGCTGGGACGAAGTGAGAGAGTGGCATGGACATATATACACTACCAAATGTAAAATAGATAGCTAGCGGGAAGCAGCCGCATAGCACAGGGAGATCAGCTCGGTGCTTTGTGACCACCTAGAGGGGTGGGATAGGGAGGGTGGGAGGGAGACGCAAGAGGGAGGAGATGTGGGGATATATGTATATGTATAGCTGATTCACTTTGTTATACAGTAGAAACTAACACACCATCGTAAAGCAATTATACTCCAATAAAGATGTTAAAAAAAAAGACGTTAAAAAATGTAAATGCTCTAAACACTGTAATTCGGAGACAGAGACTGTCAACTTGGATTAAAGAAGGTCTCACCTAGAGGATGTGTGCAGAAGCACACTTTATAGAGACATGGATAGGTTAACAATCAAAGGATGAAAAATATGCCACATAAACACTAATCAAAAGAAAGCTGGGGCTTCCCTGGTGGTGCAGTGGTTGAAAGCCTGCCTGCTGATGCAGGGGACACGGGTTCGTGCCCCGGTCCGGGAGGATCCCACATGCCGCAGAGCGGCTGGGCCCGTGAGCCATGGCCACTGAGCCTGCCCGTCAGGAGCCTGTGCTCTGCAACGGGAGAGGTCACAACAGTGAGAGGCCTGCATACCGCAAAAAAAAAAAAAAAAAAGAAAGAAAGCTGGATGACTATATAAAAGAAAGTAGACTCTGGAACAAGGAATATTACTAAGAGGGACATTATGCAATGATAAAGAGGTCAATTTTTCAAGAATTTATAAAAGCCTGAAAGTACCCAACAATCGAGCTTCAGAATCTGTGAAGCAAAGCTGACAGAGCTGAAAGGGGAGGTGACAGGCTCACAGCTGCAGGTGGAGACAGCAGCACCCTTTGCTCAGCCATCCACAGAGCAAGCAGGGGAAAGATCCAGCCACGCTGTGGAGGCTTTAACAACTCCATCAACCAACCTGACGGAACTGACATTTAACAACAGCCCCTTGACATCAAGAGAATGCACATTCTTTTCACATGTACACTGAACGTTCACGAAGATAATCATATTCTGGGCCATAAAATATATGTGGACAAATTTTAAAGATTTAGAATACTGTAAGGCGCTATGTCTCGAACTTGTCACCATTGACATTTGGGGCCAGATAATTTTTTTGTTATTGGGAGCTTTCCTGTTCAATTTAGAGGGTTTAGCAGTATCCCCAGCCTCTACTCACTAGATGTCAGTAGCAAATCGTCCCCCTCTTCCTAGTTGTGACAACCAAACACGTCTGCAGACATTGTCAAATGTCCCCTGGGAAGCAAAACTGTCCCCAGTTAAGAATCGCTGATGTAAAAGATGTTCTCAAAACACAAGAAAAATCCAGTGGTACAGAAAAAAGATAATACATTATGCCAAAGAGCTTTTCTCCTAGAAATGCAGGATTGAGTCAATATTTGGCGACTGACAACAGCTGCGCTAATAATAATATAATCATCTCAGTGGATATGGAAACAGCATTTGACAAAATTCAGGATCCTTTATAATAAAAACTCTCAGGAAACTAGGAGTAGAAAGGAACTTCCTCAACTCGATAAAGGGCACCCACAACAAACCCACAATTAACACCACACTTAACGATGGAAGAATGAAGGCTTTCACCTAAGATTAGGAACATGGCAAGACTGCTTCCACTACTCCTATTCAGCCTCATAGTAGAGATCTTAGCCAATGCAATAAAGTATAAAAAAGGAGTAAGAGGTACATGGATCAGAAAGGAATAAATAAAACTGTCTCTTATTTGCAGACCACATGACGTCTATGCAGGAAAGCTCAAAGAATCTACATAATTTAAACATAGACTGCTAAGAAAATGAGAAGCCATAGATTCCGAGAAAAAATTTGCAAAACACATTTAATTAAAAACTCTTCTATTCCAAATTTAGAAAGAACTCTTACAATCAATAATGAAAAACAAAGAACCCATTTAAAAAATGGGTGAAATATTTTAAAAGATACTTCACCTAAGCAGAGAAATGGGTGGCAAGTAACATGCAAAGATGCTCACCACCGGCAGGTATTAGAGAAATGCAAATTAACGCTACAATAAGACACCACTATAAGACAACTTGAAGGACTACAATTTCAAAAACTGCCTCTGCCTTGTGCTGGTCTAGATACTGAGTGACTGAAACTCTCACCCCGATGACTGCAATGCAGAGTGATAGAGCCACTTTGTAAAAATAGTTCGCAGTTTCCTATAAAGTTACCATACAACCCAGGATTATCTCTTCTACATATTTAGCCACAAAAAATACCCCACAAAGACCTCTCTGAGAATGTTTATAGCAGTTTTATTCATAGTCACCAAAACCTAGAAATACATTAGTATTGGACTTGTGTTTTATGGAACATTCAGAGGGAAAAGGTCTCTAAATGAAGCCAACAGTATATAAAGGGGCTGGAGTATGAATTCTGCTCTGTTCAGGAATTCAGTACCAGAATAAAGAAAGGATTGAAAAGTAACAAAAAACCAGATTGACTCCACAATTTCTTCCCCTACATCTCACAGTTTTCTCCTATTAGCCTACATATTTTAAGTTACTATTTGACATCTTTTGTCTGTTTTAATAACAAATAAATTAAAAGCTTTCTTATATGAAAGCAAATTTTCCATCTTCTTAGCAAGTAAGGAATTGCATTGTATTTTAATTATTAATTTATAAATAACATTCCAACATTCACAGTGGGCACAGTTTTCCTGTCTCTTAAAAAACCCTTCTTCTAGAATCTAGAAGAATCTATAGCAATTGATTCTTCCCTTCCTGCCCTTTGTCACGGCATGCTGTGCCCTGTTTCTGATAAAACCACTTATTCAAATGACAGCAGGGTAAGGACCAGAAACACAGTGTCACAGATTACTAGGACAGAAACAGAGCTTCGGAATAATCTCATCTAGTTTCCTACTTGACACGTACTGGCTGTCCCAGTTTGTCAGTATAAACTGTGTGCCTAGCAGGAGGGAGAAAATTCCAGCGGGTGTGGCGATCCTGTTTGCGTGATGGACCGCGGTGGTGCTGAGGTTGACGATGGCGCCCATGTCAGTGGGTGAGGCGGGGCCAGGGTGAAACTAATATGTTCTTAACACCCTGGCTTTTACTGCCCCCCTCATCTGCCTTGAGATAGAGCTATTTTTTGAAGAAGGCAAAAATAGGAAAAAGCTATTTTCTTTGCCTAAAATCCTCTTATCTTTTTTTTTTTTTTTTTGGCGGTACGCGGGCCCCTCACTGTTGTGGCCTCTCCCGTTGCGGAGCACAGGCTCCGGACGCGCAGGCTCAGCGGCCACGGCTCACGGGACCAGCCGCTCCGCGGCATGTGGGATCTTCCCGGACCAGGGCATGAACCCATGTCCCCTGCATCGGCAGGCGGACTCTCAACCACTGCGCCACCAGGAAAGCCCCTCTTATCTTTTTTACTTGTTAACGCCTACTCATCTTCAGGTCTTAGCTTAAACGCCCGAGGCCATTCTTCCTGCCCTGGCATCAAGATCCTCCTCTTACGTACTTTATACTCACCTGTACTCTGAATTGTAGCACACAGCTTGATTTGAGAGAAGCAATTAGTTTGTAATTAGTGTCTTTTTAAAAATCTGTCTCCCAGTACAAATAATTTAAAATCTGTTTCCCAACTCAAATATAAACTCCACAAGTAAAAGGACAATGTCTTTCTTGGTGACCGCTGTTCACCCAGGACCTGATTCGTGTGTAATTCAGGACATTCGCTCAACACACCTATGATTTTTCACTAAGGAGTCGCTGGCCATGCTGCAGAAATAGCTTAGCCCCCGTATGCAGCAAAAATCAAAGCCCAAGTCCCAAACAAAAAGCAAAAGATGTAACCCTGAAATCGAACACTATCACTTACTTGCTAATGATTTGGGGAAACTTAATAAACATTCTGACCATAATTAATCCTTTATAGGAATCTAGCACCAGGTAATGAATAGAGGTATGTAATAGGTGTGCTTAGGGCATAGAAGATGGTCAAAAAAAGCGTAGAATCAATCCAGCGCTTTTCACTAAAACACAGTGATGCCTCACTCAATCTTAATTACATTTTAAGAACGTCTTTTCATGAAAAAGTTAAAGACAAAATACACATTTCTGATTCAAGGATGAATTTATAAGGTGAAAACTAATGATATTGGACAATTACTGATTTTCAAAACTGGTAACTTCAAGTGATCCAAGCTATTTGATGATTTTGTATTCCAAATATGCATATTTTCTCTACGTTTATCCTTGTTATAACCAATGTGAATAGGATTTGATGACAGAAAAACTCACCAAACATACTTTCGTGGTCCCCCATTACCAATAGGAATAGTCTTAACTCCATAGCGTGTTGTTAAGCTGTCTCAAATCTGGCTTCAACCTACACTTTCATACATATTTTCTAGTCCCCTTTTCCACTCTGAGCCCAAATCCTACCAGATGATTCATTACCTGAATGCACCCTGGACTTTCCTGAGTCTGTGCCTTGGCTCACACGGACCCACTCCTTGGAAGTGTCTTCCAACATTTCTATCAAAAGCACTGTCTATCCCTTAAGATCCAGTTCAAATGTTCCTTACTCCTCATCTATGCCTTTCCCTTCCCCACCACTGCCTTGGATAAACCTTCTGGTTTTTTGTTTGTTTGTTTTTTTTAAGTGGAGTTTATTTTTTATTTTTTTACCCTTCTGGTTTTAAAGCTAATTTTGGACAGGTTTTTTATTGAACCAAATTGTGGGCTTCTTAATGGTAGGAACAACATGTCAGCCAGTTTTTGGCGCTCACTGCCATCTCTGTCCAAGTGAACATCTAGAATAACATCTTTGGTCAACCAGCATACTCTGAAGGTGTATATTTTTGAGTGACACAAATTGGTGCAAGTCACTAAATACATGTTGAAGGGATGGAAGTGGGAGGCTGTAACAGTACAGTCTGTTTCAGGATATTATAATCAGGTGAAAGGACTGATCTCGGGCACACTACACTTGGCATCATTGTCGCTTTGCTTACAAGATACAAGTTCAGTCTAAGTGTGACAGTGGCTCAGGCTTTTAAGAACTATGTATCTATTTAATTCAGAGCTTTTAAATTTCAAATTCAGTGATTTTAATGTAGCAAATGTATACTTGATCCTAGCGTGGCTTTACATTCTGAATTACCGGTGTTGTGGCTTTTTGAACCAAGTGGACTTAGAAAGCACTGTATTGTGGCAATGTGAAAAATCACTTCAACTAAAAAAAAAAGCTCATTGCTTTTCTGTAGCTCAGCCTGTGACTAAAATCTGCCATCATCTGGTTTTACTGTTCATAAAATATTCCCAAAGTACATTGATAATTCACTGAGGGTTATCTGACCTGAGTAAACTTTAAGTTGTGCTGTTTCCAGACTTATGTGTTGAAATGGAATATTTTCTCTTTTGAAAGCTAAATCTAAAATGACACTGCACTTGGTTTCTAGTAAATCTTTATCATTAAATAATGAATACTTAATCATCAGACTTCATAGATTATTTATTTCCAGGACTTTCTTTCACTCTGGATATACGTAGTGCATGGGAACCCACAAAACACTCTTTTAGGAGATGCATTTGGGAGTTTCTTTCCAACGTTTGTGAATGATTCACATTGAGGCCAGGCTATTTCCTTCTTTGTCACTTAAGTGTCCCCATTTATAAAAAGCATGTAGAATTTGCCATGTGTTATTCTGAATAGCATTTTGAGAGCAAGATATACAGACCAAGGTTTTATGGAATTTAAATTCCATGTTATTTGCATTTCAATTTAAAAATTATGAATAATGAAGTAATTATGGGTTTTAAAAAAGGTTTTGTTTTTTTGGATAGTATTGTCATTGTAATTATAACCGGACCATGAATGGCGAGTACTTCCTTGACAGGCTATATTAATTTATATGTTCACTTTTAATTAGATAATGCTTTCTGAAGAAACAAATAAAGAAATATTCTATGAAAAGAAAAACCAAAGACCTCGATGGTATGTCAAAACAACCCTAAGTTGATTACATAAATGGAAATGAAAATATTTTGAAAAACTGTCAGTGACTCTTGAGGGCTTGATTATTCTCTGTGTGGGCTTTCGTGCCTTGTAGTTTTCCATCCACCTACCTATGTTGGGACCATTTCCCTGCCCATTTTCTGCGGAATGGAAAGCAGAGCATGGCAGGAGAAATAAATCGTAATGACGTTCAAATCCTTCCTTTTGGCTACTTGTAAGCAGCTGGAGGAAGTGGCTGAGGGCGAGTTTTAACAGCAGGGACTAAAGTTTGCGGAATATTAATGGTTTTAATTTGTCCACACCATTCCATGAACGGGGGTTGCTGAAGATTAAGTGAATGACCAATGGCATCTAAAGAATATTTCTGAATGAGAATAATGCCTTCCCTCGACTAAAAAAATACGTGAAAACACCTCACAACCAGGTGGCTTTAGGGTATAAACAAAAATCTATCTCTCTAATTGGCTGGAGAAGTTGGCATTCTGTCTGAACTTTTCACAAAACCTCAACCTAAATAGCAGAGCCAGGACCTGCCTTTGAAAGAAAACGCTTTGGAGCACTGAGAATGCCTTTTGTAGTTCATTCAAACGTCTCTGAATTGTAAGGTTCTGTCATGGCAAGGAGCAAGGAGGAGAAATATGAGGAGGAAGAAAATAAATCCGTAATTGAGAATCTGTTCTAGATCCAAGAGTTCACTCCCTTTTATTCGAGAGTTGAGTCATGGGCAAACCACAGGTGGTCGGGGGTGGCTGAACCATGACACATCTGTTTCTCATAGAGCCAGACTGTGCCACTCCGGAGCTCTGACTTTTTCTGAATGAAATACATTCATGTGTGAACATGTCAGAGCTGGTGCGGGAGAAGCATGAGTTTTCTCTGGCACACTAGACACTTCTGATTTGCTTCAGTGCAACACTGGGGCCCACTTGTTCCCACTGAGCTCTCCTGGCAAGTCTGTGGTGTTGACAGGGGTTGGTTGCTCTAATCCACTGTGCTCTCCATTATGAAAATCTGTTCACAGGCTCTTCTAGAACTTTTGCCTGACTTAATGAGATTTTCACCCAAAGAAATTAGTAAAAGCATTTTTATTAGTCAGGGGCCTCCTATCTCTTGACGAAGGTATAAACAGTAGCTAAAAAAAAAAAAAAAAAAAGATTGAAGAGAAAGTGTAGGAATTTAGTCATCTCTCAGGTATAGTCGAGTCATCAGTACTTCTCAAAATTTAACGTGCATTCAGACCACTTAAGGATCTTGTGAAAATGCAGATTCTTTTTTTTAATTTTTATTATTTAAAATGTACTGAAGTACAGTTGATTCACAATGTGTTCATTTCTGCTGTACAGCAAGGTGATTCACTTATACATAACTATATATTCTTTTTCATATTCTTTTCCATTGTGGTTTATCGCAGGATATTGAATAGAGTTCCCTGTGCTCTACAGTAGGACCTTGTTGTTTATCCATTCTCTATATAACAGTTTGCTTAAAATGCAGATTCTGATTCAGTAGATTCGGGATGGGCTCAAGATCCTCATTTATAACAGGCTGCCAAGTAAAGCTCCCTGAACTAGGGACAGGTAAATATAAGAATTATACAGTGAGCTTCCCTGGTGGCGCAGTGGTTGAGAGTCCGCCTGCCGATGCAGGGGACGCAGGTTCGGGCCCCGGTCCGGGAAGATCCCACATGCCACGGAGCGGCTGCATCCGTGAGCCATGGACGCTGAGCCTGCGCATCCGGAGCCTGTGCTCCGCAACGGGAGAGGCCACAACAGTGAGAGGCCCGCGTACCGCAAAAAAAAAAAAAAAAAAAAAAAGAATTATACAGTAATATAACCCTTAAGAGACCTCAAAATTCCTATCCTTGTCTCCTCCTAGGCAGGATTACATTACAACACATCATATTTCATTACTATAATTGAAAGGGTTTGCAGTTCTGCTAGATAGAATCAAGCCATTTCACTCCTGTGGGCAATCACTACATTAGTATATACAATGTACGGCATATATCACTTTAACGTAGTAACATAGTTTAATATAAAAGGATGCTCTTGGGTCTCAATTTACAGTCATCCCCTCTCATCCTCAAAGGATACTTTCCAAGACCCCCAACGGATGGCTGAAACCATGGATAGTACTGAACCCTATATGTACTATGTTTTTTCCTATAAATACATACCTATGGTAAAGTTTAACTTATAAATTAGGCAGATGAAGATAAACAACAATAGCTAATAACAGAATAATTATAACAATAAACGGTAATAAAAGTTATGCACACCCTCAGAATGGGAGAAAATATTTGCAAATGAAGCAACTGACAAAGGATTAATTTCCAAAATTTACAAGCAGCTCATGCAGCTCAATAACAAAAAAACAAACAACCCAATCCAAAAATGGGCAGAAGACCTAAATAGACATTTCTCCAAAGAAGACATACAGACTGCCAACAAACACATGAAAGAATGCTCAACATCATTAATCATTAGGGAAATGCAAATCAAAACTACAATGCAAATGCAAATCAAAACTACAATGAGATATCATATCACCACTGGAGAGGGTGTGGAGAAAAGGGAACACTCCTGCACTGCTGGTGAGAATGTGAATTGGTACAGCCACTATGGAGAACAGTATGGAGGTTCCTTAAAAAACTATAAATAGAACTACCATATGACCCAGCAATCCCACTACTGGGCATACACCCTGAGAAAACCATAATTCAAAAAGAGTCATGTACCAAAATGTTCATTGCAGCTCTATTTACAATAGCCTGGAGATGGAAACAACCTAAGTGTCCATCATCGGATGAATGGATAAAAAAGATGTGGCACATATATCCAATGGAATATTACTCAGCCATAGAAAGAAACGAAATTGAGCTATTTGTTATGAGGTGGATAGACCTAGAGTCTCATACAGAGTGAAGTAAGTCAGAAAGAGAAAGACAAATACAGTATGCTAACACATATATATGGAATTTAAGAAAAAAAATGTCATGAAGAACCTAGGGGTAAGACAGGAATAAAGACACAGACCTACTGGAGAATGGACTTGAGGATATGGGGAGGGGGAAGGGTGAGCTGTGACAAAGCGAGAGAGAGGCATGGACATACATACACTACCAAACGTAAGGTAGATAGCTAGTGGGAAGCAGCCGCATAGCACAGGGAGATCAGCTCGGTGCTTTGTGACCGCCTGGAGGGGTGGGATAGGGAGGGAGGGAGGGAGGAAGATGCAAGAGGGAAGAGATATGGGAACATACGTATATGTATGGCTAATTCACTTTGCTATAAAGCAGAAACTAACACACCATTGTAAAGCAATTATACCCCAATAAAGATGTTAAAAAAAAAGTTATGCACAAAAGATACAAAATATCTTATTGTACTGTACTCAGCCTTCCTGTGCTGATGCGAGAGGATAAAATGTCTGCATGTTGAGGTGAAGTGAGTGAATGACGTCGGCATTGTGACCTAGTGTTAGGCTACTGCTGACCTTCTCATGAGAAGCCAGAAGGACCATCTGCTTCAGGTGATGCTGGACCAGGGAGCCAGGACGATGCCGACGGTTGCAGATCCCGGGCGCGACGGGATGAGATTTCCTCACGCTACTTAGAACTGGGGTGCAACTTAAGATTATCAATTGTTTATTTCTGGAATTTTCCAATTAATATTTTCGAACCACAGTTTACCTTAGGTAACTGAAACTGAAGAAAGGGAAACTGTGGATGAGGGGGAACTACTGTATTATCCAGATCTACTGAGTCTCAATTTATTATCCTAAACGGAATTTTCTAACTACTTTCCTGATTCCTATATGCAAAATTATATTAAGGTTACTTTGAATGAAAAGATAGTGCTCCAAGATTTCGCTTAGATTTTAAAAAAGAAGTGTTTAGCTAACTGTACCCAATAAAAGTTGAAAAGCAAGAGGGAAACGCAATTCGAAGTATCTTCCCTCAACGCAGTGCAAGCCTTATTTTCCTTTACCACTGCTTCAGATCTATTCAATGACAGCTACCCTTAGTATCTGTCAGCAGATCCCAGAAATGGAGGTCGGGGGGGAAGAATGACTCACCCTTTATCACTGGCATGTCTCCTCTGGTTCATTTGAACTGCCTCCGATGCTTTCAAAAAGGAAGGTGAAAGTTTGACAAGTCTCACCGAGAAAATCATGAGAAAGAGAAGAACGGCTACCAAGGAACTGGGTCTTAGGGCAACTAAACAATGCTGCAGAATTTTAAATAAAGTGGCAATCAGAAGCACGGGGAATCTCCTTAATGAAATTAGTCTAAGTCATGGATTTCGGGGCTGGGAGAGGGGGCATCCCACAGGGTAAGCAGTGTGCCACAGATTACAGAAAGTTTCAATAATGCTATTGTTGTGCGTTGAACTGTGTCCCTCCAAAAGATGTTGAAATGCTAACCTTTGGTACCTGTCAATGTGATCTTGCTTGGAAATAGTCTTTGCAGATGTAATATAATTCAGATGAGGTCACAGTGGGCTTTCAGTCCAATGGCTGGTGTCCTCAGAAGAAGAGAAAAAATTTAAAGACAGAGACACAGAGATACACAGGGGAGACAGAGGGAGAAGAGCCATGTGATGACAGAGGCAGAGACTGGAGTGATGTGCTACAAGCCAAGGAACGCTGAGGATTGATGGGAATCCCCAGAAGCTGGGCAGAGGCAAGGAAAGATTCTTCTCTGGAGACTTCAGAGGAAACATGACCTTCCCACACCTTGACTTCAGAATTCTGGCCTCAGAACTGTGAGGGAATACAATTCTGTTGTTCTAAGCCACCCAATTTGTGGTAATTTGTTATGGTGGCGCAGTGGTTGAGAGTCTGCCTGCCGATGCAGGGGACACGGGTCCCCTGGAGAGAACAAACACAGCCACATCCTTTAAGAAGAGTTGGACATTCACTATGACAAGCATCAAGTCAGCACCTAGTTTTTATCTCCAAATAGCAAAGTATTAACTCAGTTCAAAGAGAGCACGGCTGCAATTCTCCCATTAATAGAGGCTAAAATGTAGTAAAACTAAGGAAAAGTTGCAAGTATCCTGACCAATCCTGGCCTTGATCGCTGAACCCTGGGGGGAGTGTCCTGAGACGGTAGAGTGTGACAGTTACACCCAGTTGACTGAAACACTCAGTCTAGTCTTTTGTTGATCTGATACTATGATGCATTGCTAAGTTTAGACAGCACAATTCAAGCAATTAAGATCAGAGGCAACAGGGGCTTCCCTGGTGGCGCAGCGGTTAAGAATCCGCCTGCCAATGCAGCAGACACAGGTTCAAGCCCTGGTCTGGGAAGATCCCACATGCTGCAGAGCATCTAAGCCCATGTGCCACAACTACTGAGACTGCACTCTAGAGCCCGCGAGCCACAACTACTGGAGCCTGCGGGCCTAGAGCCCGTGCTCCGCAACAAGAGAAGCCACCGCAATGAGAAGCCCGCACACCACAACGAAGGGTAGCCCACGCTTGCCGCAACTAGAGAAAGCCCAACGCAGGAACGAAGACCTGATGCAGCCAAAAATAAAATAAATACAATAAATTTATTTAAAAAAGAAAAGATCAGAGGCGACAAAAGTATGAAGAAGCCAATGATTCCTCACTGGATCTTTCCAGCTTTAAGGAGCCACTGCGCACATAGAAATAGACACACTTTCCAAAATCCCTCTCACTGCTAGCCTTTTAAATGGCAAAGCAATAAGGCAAAGTGTAAGAGAAACGGAGACAGAAAAGCTGAGTCACTAGAGTAAAGGGTACTGATATTTTAGCAAAAACAACATAAATGTGCTCATTAAGAATAGCCCAGAAATCAGAATTTCTGTATTGAATTTTTCTTCTCTGTATTTTAGTGCATCCTTTCCTCTCTGTAAATCCATATCCCTCCCACTTTTCAATATCCAGTTCTTAACTGGTGTTCCTCTGAAAAATCTTCCCCAGTCTCGCTACAGGATGCCTTAGCAAGTACGGTGACCCTCTGTCTTTCTTACTATTTTTTCTAATATATACGTATATATATTTCTAGTATATATATAACATATATATTATAACACATGTCTAGTATATATAATATACATTAATATATGTATATAATATACATTAATGTATATTATATATAATATATATTTTCAATATTTATTTCTAGTATATCTATAATATATATATTTCTAGTATATATATTAATATATATAGTATATATATTTTTATATATATGCACTAGATATATAATATATATATATATCTAGTGTATATATATACAAAATGTTCCTAATATAAATAATATGTTTCTAGTGTATATATATATTTTTTTAGTATATAAACATAAAATATTCCTTATATATTATATATATATTTCTAGTATATTTTATATATATAACATACATATAATGTTCCTAATAACTGTGTATATGTCTCAAAAAATGTATCCTGATCTTTATTTATTTTATATGAGAGCATCTCCTCTTCTCAAATCTTGGGTGCCCATATACACAATTCAGAGTAGAAAGTTACATAATGGTCCTCCCTACCATTGCAAGACAAACCTAATTTCTTCACTCAATCCATGTCAGGATGAACAAGCTCCAGTTCCAGGATAAAATACCTGTGATAATCATTAGGGCCCATCACTGGTCACAGGTGTGCCTGACCCCCTCCTTCCAGGCCTCCGGTGGACCGGACTTCTCCACTCCCCGTAAAGTGCGATGTGGCCTTGGACTTGCTTTGGCCAATGAACATGAGCAGAGTCGGTGGTGTGTCCTGTCTGGCAGGGAGGCTTAATCGCCAGGACATAATTGCTGGCAGCCTCCCCTCAGTTGGTGGCTGTGGAAGCACAGGTTGGCTGGAGCATCCGTTGGCCTGGGCCTCGCAGGGCGTAAGGAGCCGACCAAGCTCCTGCAGACCAGCAGGAGAGGGAAACAGACATCTGCTCTTCAGGCCACTGAGATATGGGGCTTTCGTTTTCTTTTGTTATTGCAGCAAAACCTGGCTTATCACGAGGGCAGCAATAACAACAATTCATACTACATCCAATATTTTATTTTCATTTCAGTGAGGACTTGTCCATGAGATGGGCAGTGTTCACTAGATAGAAGGTTAAGACTCCAGCCCTGGTAAGAATACAAAGCAGGAAGCTGCGTGCAGCTCCAGCCTTCTCTCCTTTCTAAGCTGCTTGTATTAGATACAGAGTGAACACAAGCACAGTCCTAATAGAGCCCTAATGGTATCTGGATTTTAAAAGGGCCCATGTTTATTGCAGCATAACATTGGTACGGTCACTGCTAGAGACGTTAATACATTGAATTCATGAAATTGTCATTATGCTCTGTTTTCATCCATTATATTCTATAATGAAAAATGAAAATAAAATGGGCTGTATTTACAACAAATTTATTTTAAAATTCAAATTATGAAGCTGCGTGGTAATGTTAAATTAAATTCCATTAAAATTCTATTAACATAATTAAATTACATTTTAATGACTAAAATCATGAAGAATACTTAATGAAATACATTATTTATCTTATGAAGGAGTTCATTAATTAGATTTAATAACATTTGGACTCATCACCAGTAGAGAAAAACTATAGCTTATTTATTAATGCTTTTATGTATATAGCTACATTGCTACTGCTACTTCATACGTTGATCTTTAATTTTTCTAAGTATTTAATGATTGCTGCTACATGACCTGAGGTCGAGACTGCATTTTAGATCAAGTTACACCTAAAGTGGTCTAAATGATCAAAGGTTTTTGAAGAGTCTTATGCAGAAGCTAGACAGAGTAGCCTTCAACGTGAACAACTTTAAGATGAAAATGTTACAGGTTGGTTTTGCCCGTGAAAGCGTTTTCTATCCCAGCTTTTGTTGACTGAGATTTTTCTCACAGAAGCAGAATACTTCAGCTTTCTTTTAGTCACAGTGTAAGGGGCATGAAAAGAAGCAGAAGCCCACACTCCCTAGTTTTGAAAGACATAAGAGCAGACTTGAGGCACATCAGACAGCTGCACCTATTGGGTACGTATGCTCACTTCCGCATCTGTACTTGACCGAAGTCTCTCACAGAAATTCCAGCTCAAGGGCATGGCCTCAAAAGACCTCCCCTGGGCTTGTTTCTGAATATCCCGGTAGTGTTTAAACTCAGCTTACCTGCTCACTGAGAATAGTAAAGTTTTTAATAAAATCACTGCGGTAAGGCATAATGGTTATTGAATTGTATATGAAAAGTATTAACTTATATGAGTAACAAAGCATATCACTGACAAATCATGAATCTAAGTAAGCAGATATCAGTTATGTTACCTGGCAATCTTGAGCAGATCATACTTAAGAGAACTGTGGTTATTTATATCCGATGCTGTGAAGAAAGCTGATCTCCCGGAGGACAGCTGATATAAATAGCAGTAGAAAGAAAAGCCGGACAAGTCACATTTGTATCCGTGAGCAGATCAGGTAGAACTTCTGCAGCCCTTACGAACTCTGAAAACTATTTCTACGACAGTATTACGACGGCGTCTGTTACACAAGGGAAGTTTTGCCACATTACGTTTTAAGAGAAACACAAATTCTTTGGTGACCTTTGAGTTGCATTGCATTAATATTCAAATGACCTCTTACAAGAAAGGATACTCAAGCTATTTTCTAACCAGCCTTCCATCACTTTTCTCCCCCAGGGAGATTTTACACTCACCACCCTGCCTCCACCAAATCGCTCTATGAATATTTGACAACTTAAAATTCATCCACAAGCCAGGAACCTTCAGTTGCTTCCCTACTCTATGGAAGCAACTGAGAGCCAGTACGTGGGAACAGGATGGGTCAAGGGGGGCGTGGAGCTGGAATGAAGTGGCCCCTAAAATTTCAGCCAGAAGATCATATCCTTCAGAGTCAGCGGATAGTGGAGTTTAATTTCTCTACCTCTCCAGCCACTGCCAGAAGTCTTGTCCTTTGCCGATGCCCGCTCTAGAGACTCGCTTCAGCAAACTATATTTGCTTGGGTTTTGTCTTTTCCTTGCTGATCTGTGAGTCTTCCGGAAGAGTTCTTAAATTCTCACTTCAGCTGCATGGGTAAGCCAAGTCTCCTCTAATTCTGTGGCTTTATAGTGTATGTAGACCCTAATCATGTCTTCTAAGGTACGTTTTCCCTATTCTATAGCTCCCAAGGTTTGCTACTTCAAGTGAGGTCTGCAGATCACCTGGGAACATGTTAGAAATGCAAATTCTCACCACTCCACCCGCCTCTCCTACTACATCAGGATCTGCATTTTAACAAGATGCCCAGGGGATGTAATATGAGCATATAGACTTGAGAAATGATGCCCTAAGAGACATCTGGACTCTTGCTTCCCCATCTGAGAGGCTGAGTGTCATTCACCCTGGAGGCTCTTTCTTACAGGCTGCCTAGTAAAGGGGATAGAAAGTTGAAGGGCGCCATCCTTTCAATGAAATCAGTCTTCCTGGTGACCCATTACTGTTAGAAAGGCAACAGAAAAGGAAACATTGCGGGATCTCCTGTGACACTCGAGACCTTAGCCTTGGAGCTCCCTCTGGGAGCCCGTTTACTGGGCAACGTTACATTCAAGCGGCAGCTAAAGTTCAATTCATTCCCAATTCAACGTTCTTCGACATCCCCTTAAGGAAAGGACGAGCGCATCAACTGCTCCACCCAAACTCCCATCACAGACCCTCTTCCCTAACCGATAGAAGATCCAATGCCAGCTTCACATTTTCAAGCCCTTCTGGAAGGAAGCACCTCTACCTGTTGCTCCTGCTACAGGGTTCATCACACTGCAAGCCTGGGAATGCAAGTTCCTCAGTCAGGAACATAATCTCCAACATAACATCATCCCAGAACAATTCCCAGGTCTGCCTCCCCAGAGATGCCCAATTCTGGCATCAATCAAGTCGTGCTTAGAGGACAGGGGAAAGGGCTGGAGGAGGACATGAGAGCTGACAGGATGCAGCAGTTAAGATCCCAGGGTTCTAGGAGAGTCCAAGGTACCAGATGGGACCACTATTTTGTTGATACTTTCAGCATACAGTTCTCCTTCCTAAGACTTTCCTTCCATCTGTGTAACTGTGCTCGGAAAAGTCTTCATTCACCTTCGATCCTCTATGCAGAATATCCTCCCCCTCGTGGGCTGGGAAACATGAGTACGTTCCAACGATAACATTGTCATGAAGCTGCTCCTTGCACTGGGTCTTTCACTGAGAATCTCATCTGAGCCCTTCAGCCTTGGAACGGTCCTTGTCGACTCAGATGACCTTGGCAGGCTGCTTTGTAGTCTCTGGATACAGCAGCTGCCCATGGCAAATCTATCCTTAGCAGAGGATGCCTAGTTATTCACTAGTAGGGAAGTTTTGCTCAAGACAAACTGATCCTGGCAACCACTCTGAGTCTCTTTCTTCCTCTCAAAACGATTCAGACTTGGCCTCCCTTAATGTCCCTCCCACAACCTGCTTCACTACAAGACCACTCATTCCCTATGATCAGGTCCTCTTATTCATCTCATGTGTCCAGTGCCTTGAACTGGCAAATAAGAGGCACTCAGTAAATATTTGTGAACCGAAGGCAATTGGAATGGAAAAACCAGAGTGGGTCTCTGTAGACGCTACTCTATCCGGGGCAGAAATTCAAACTTTTTGAGAAGGCTATGGGATTACTGTAATAAACATTGCAAAAAGCTATTACTTTGGTAAGTCCTTCAGGTTTTTGGTGGCCCACGACTGCCTTTCAGTCTGGTGAGACCCGGATCTGAGAACCCAGAGAAGCTGTGCACAGACACCTCGTGACCCACAGAAACTGAGATCATGAACTCACATTGCCTTGAGCCCCTACGTTTGGGGTAATTTGTTACACAGCAATAGATAACTAATACAATAGCCTAAGCTTATAGCACTGTAAGTATTCTTAAAATGCAAGAGAACTTTATTTTCTCATTTTATAGATTTATAGTGTATGAAGCTGACTCAGAATGACATCAATTCCTGGGACCATAAAATAGCAGAAGAGCTGCTGTGAGAATTAATAGCTTCTCAGGTCCAAGTTCTCGGCTCACTGAGCACACCATCTGCAGCTCCATTGCCTCCTCTGAGAGAGGGACAAATTATTTAGGGGATTTGATGTTCTTTAAATGTTGTGCTTGTAAGAGTGGCATCTTTATTATCATTTCTAAGGAAGAATAGGTTTTAAAATGAAATTTAGTGGTGCGCAAAAGCTCCGAGTTGCCGTTAGGAAATGAAAGAAGTTCAGAATCAATAGAGACCAAATAGAGGAACACCAAACGAGCCGTGAGTGGAAAGGTCATTGAACAGGTTGTGGTAAGATTTAAACTTTTCCTTCTGTCTTATTTATTGGTCCCATGTAACACATCACAAATGGTGGCATCTGTCCTTCGGATGCAACATTATTCTCAGCATTTTTCAGCAGTTACTCCATGGAAGCACCCACTGCAGAACAGATTTCTACAATTCCCCACAACTGCACCCTTCTCACAATTCTTATATTAATCCCTAATTTCTTTTTGAAAAAGTGTTTTAAATAGACTTTATTTTTAGAGCTGTTTTAGGTTCACAGCAAAGTTGAGTAGAAAAGTAGAGATTTCCCATGTAGCTTTGCTCTCACCCATGGACAGCCTTCTCCACTGTCACCATCCCCACCAGGTGGCCCATTTGTTACAACTGATGGACCTACACTGACATGTCATGGTTACCTAAAGTCCATAGTTTACATCAGAATTCACCCTTGGTGTTGTGCATTCTGTGGGTTTGGACAAATGTTTAGTGACTTGTATCCACCATTATAGCATCATACAAAGTTGTTTCACTGCCCTAAAGATCCTCTGGGCTCCACCAGCCTCTGACACCACTGACCTCTTTACTGCCTCCATAGTTTTGCCTTTTCCAAAATGTCATATAGTTGGAATCATACAGTGTGTAGCCTTTTCAGATTAGCTTCTTTCACTTGGTAATAGGCACTGCAGTTTCCTCGATGTTTTTCTATTGCTTGATAGCTCATTTCTTTTCAGTGCTGAATAATATTCCAGTGTCTGCACGTACCACCATTTATTTCTCCATTCTCCTACTGAAAGACATCTTGGTTGCCCTAATTCCTTTTAAAACTCTTTTTTCTTCTGTGCTACCATGCAATTTCTTGTAATTTACCATGGAAAGTAATATAATAAAGTCAATACAACAGCAGAACCAAAAATAATTAAGAAAAGTAAGGTTGTCCCTGGACTATGTGAATTGAAAGTCTTACTAGTTTATTTGTATATAGTTTGGGATGAGAAATATTGAATGGCTACAGTTGAGAACCTGAAATGTAGTGTAATATTTTGGTATGTTTATAGTTATTTACAGAATAACATTAGTTCACACACCAGAATATCTGGATCCTGGATGGAGTCTCTGAGAAGTGAAAGCAGGCTCTGGTCCCTCCTCCAGGCGAGGGGAGGGCTCTTTGGAGTCTAAGGGACCTAGACGTCGATGTCCTTAGACCTCGCTCATCGACAGATTATGTTTGCCCTCTAAGGCAGCATTTTTCAAATGTTTTTCACCCAGATTGTAAGTAGTACATTTAATATTCTCCATCTCCACCCCCCAGCACAAAACTGAGACAAGTTTCTTGAAACAATAGTTACCTATAGGTATTGTGATAAAGTAAAAACTTAATAAAGTCAATATTAAATGTGATTTCATTCATATTTAAATAAAAGAGAAAAAGGGCCCCAGTTCAATACAAAAACAAACAAGCAGAAACAATCATGCTGCTGTTTATGCACTAAATCTACAGCAATCCCGTCTACAAGAGCCACAGGATGAAACCCCTCCAGAGCCCAGCCAAGCTCCCCAGCAGGAAGCGGCTCCCAACTGTGGCCAGTCTGGTGGCTTCCGAAGAGAAAACACCATCACCTGTATTTTCTGGAAGCCCTTTGAATCCAAAGGCAGAGACTACGTCTTAACCCTCTTTGTGAGCCTTGTACAAACTGTGCCCTTATATTTTAACTAATTACTGAGGTGCTTCAGTTCTAAAGAAGAAAAAGAGAACGTGAAGTTCAATTCCTCCTGAAAACATTTTAGAGTTACAACTGCAAGCCCAAAGCAGTGATTCCCAGCTCAGACTTTGCTCAACACTAAGTTGCCTAAAGTGATCCTAAGAGGCGAAAAAATAATCAGACTGTACTCACTTTATTCACTTATTATCCCTCTAGGTGTTTTCCTCGCCCCCTCTCCATACACTTAGAGGAGGAAATTTTTACAAGAGTGTTTACTGGTCCTGTCAGGGACCAGAAGTTGCCTCCCTGGACTCCATTCTCCCATCCTCCTTAGTAACAGAATCTCTGTTTTCTTGAGAGCAGCCCCTTGTACAGATAAGGATGGGATGAAGTGAAAAAGAGCAGGGCTTCTGAAAGGTCTTAGAAGAGGGTTGGATCAGCTTGGGGGCACACACTTTTGCCCTTTTCTTTGTCCTCATGCCTGAAAAGTGCACGTTGGCAGGAGCTTTGGCCGCCATCTTGAACCACGAGGCCAACTTGACGATGGAAATCACACACTACGAATAGTGGCAGAAGAAGCAATAAGGACCCTGGATCACTGATGTTTGTGGAATTATCCCACCAATGTTGGAGTGCCAACACCCAGAACGTATGTACAAGAGAGAGAAGTAAACCTCTATCTTGTTGAAACTCACAGCTATTTGGGAGTGCTGTTATATGCAGCCCAGCCTAATTGACACAAATTCTTAAATCCATTTCCTTTTTGCTCCTAAATGACAACTATTCTGTCTTCCAGGGCCTTTCTATGTACATTGTGCTTCGCCTGGTGGCTTTCGCTGGATAGGATGACAACAGCTAGTTAACACCCAGTATGCCATACCTTCCCAACTGTCCCTCATTTTCACTTAAAACTTTTGTCTGCTTTCTTACAATGTTATCTGTCTGTTTGTACTAATCCTTCAGGAATCTGGATGTAGAGCCAGGGTTAAAACAGCTCCCTTCCTTCTCAGTGTCACATACGCTAAGCCATAAGAAGAATCTGAAAGAAAAGTACTTAATGAGAAATATGCAAGAACCATATGAAGGAAACTTTCTTTAAAAAGGCTCCTAAAGGACATAAAAGACAACCTGAACAATCAGAGACATATACTATGTTCTTGGATAGAAAAACTCACTCTAAAGACATCTGTCTTCTCAAAGCTAATTTGTAAATGTAACTGCACCCAAAAGAAGTCAGTATTTTTTTTCCCTAGAACACAGTAAGTTCATTATAAGGTTTATATAGAAAAATAAATAAACAAGAACATCCAGGAAAATTCAGGAAACGAGCAATGAGGAATAAGTAACTCTACCACATAAGATACACCTTAAAGCCTCAGTCATTAAACCAACATGGAAAGATGGTATGCCTGAGTCGAGATTGAAAATTTAAAAAAGGTTCAGAAGTAGACACCAAAATATATAGAATTTTGGTATACGATAAAAGTAGCATTTCAGGGCTTCCCTGGTGGCGCAGTGGTTGAGAGTCCGCCTGCCAGTGCAGGGGACACGGGTTCATGCCCTGGTCCGGGAAGGTCCCACATGCCGCGGAGCAGCTGGGCCCGTGAGCCATGGCCGCTGAGCTTGCGCGTCCGGAGCCTGTGCTCCGCAACGGGAGAGGCCACAGCAGTGAGAGGCCCGCATACCGATAAAAAAGAAAGTAGCATTTCATATCTGTGGAGAAAAAACGGACTATACAACAAGCGGTGTAGACAACTGGGTAGCCATATAGAAAAGAGCTGGGCCTCTAGCTCACACATACACCAGAACAAGTTCTAAAAGGATCAGAGACTAAATGTAACAAAACAAACGAAACAATAAAATTACAAGAAGACATGTACATGAGAATTCTTTTTATCAACTTAGAGAAAGGTTTTTCTATGACACAAAACCTAGAAGGCACAAAAGAAAAATTGATAAATTAGGCCACATATTAAAGAAAAACAAATAAAATTCTAAATAGTCTTTTAAAAAATACTATAATAACTTATGAAGAATATCTGCAATTCCAATAACTGAAAAAGGACTAATTTCCTTGATATATATGCAGCTCCTTAGTCAATATCTACCGAAGGCAGTTAGAAAAAATCCAACAGCTCAGTGGAATTTGGTCTCAGTCTAAGAACAGGTAATATGTTTTAAAAAATACAAATAGCTCTTAAATACATGAAATAAATTCTTCCTCATTTATAATAAAAGAAACGGAAATCATTTTTCAGTTAAGAAATTGGCCACGTTTCCAGAAAGGCTTTAAATACAGAGGCTCTCCCTATATTGTTGGTGGGAGTAATATTGTTAGAAATACCATCAAAGGCAATTTGGTAGTTTCTTTCAAAATTATAAACTCATAAACACTTTGACTCAACATTTCCACTTTTGGATTTTTTTTCCTGCAAATATGCTCACCAGTGTGTAAAAAGACTTATATATGATTATTCATTGCCACATTATCTGTCACAGCAAAACACTCAGAACACACTAACTGTCCTTTAATGCGGGACTGATTTAAAATTACGGTTAAAAAATAAATAAATAAGTAAACAAATAAATAAAATTATGTATATTCTTTCAATGGAATAATACACAGCTTTAATAAACAATAAGGGAGCTCTTTGTGCACTGATATGGAAAAATCTGTAAGATATGTTAAGCGGAAAAAAGAACATTGCAAAACACCTTTAGTATAACACAATACTATTTTCTGTTTAAAATAAAGAGAGGAAAAATGGAAATATATTGGGAAGTAGATTGTTCACGTTACATCTTTGTATACTTTTTTATTACTTTTATTGAAGTATAGTTGATTTACAATGTTGTGTTGATTTCTGCTGTACAACCAAGTGATTCAGTTATACATATATACATTCTTTTTCATATTCTTTTCCATTATGGTTTATCACAGGATATTGAATATAGTTCCCTGTGCTAAACAGTAGGACCTTGTTGTGTATACATCTTTGTATACTTTTTGATGTTTAGGCCATTAAAATATATCACCTAGTCAAAGAGCTAAATAATACAACAAACAAGTGAATATAACAAAAAAAGAAGCAGACTCACAGATATAGAGAGGAAACTGGTGGTTACCAGTTGGGAGAGGGAACGGGGGAGGGGCAGTATACAGGTGGGGAAACTAAGAGGTACAAACTATTGGGTATAAAATAAGCTACAAGGACATATTGTACAACACAGGGAATACAGCCAATATTTTATAATAACTCTAAATGGAGTATAACCTTTAAAAATTGTGAATCACTATATTGCACACCTGTAACTTACATAATATTGTACATCAACTGTACTTCAATTAAAAAATAATAAAATAATTTTTTCTCATAAAATAAAGGAAAGAATATGTGTACATATTACTGAGAACTTTACAAATCTGGAGACCTATGTGCTGTCATATTAAAGAAGCATAAAAAATGTCAAAAATAAATCGAAAGGAAAACTTTTTTCTTTCCTTGTCTTGAAAATCCTGATGGCTTCTGAATACGTTCACCAAGACAATAGCTGATACAACCTCCTTTCTTACCTGGCTACTCCCCAGGGAGCAGCATCAGTACCTCAAGGGGTCAAGGGATATTCCCTTCCTCCAGGGTAGGGAGACCCAGTCACACTGGTCCAGAAGGATTTCAGAACTGCTAGGGACCAGTGACTACTCCATGCCTCTCACTGTCTCCTTGTGAATGCAGTGTCACTGTGACTGTCCTGTCTGTGTTTCACAATTGTGTGCTGGGAGTGGAGGGGTCAGGGGGGTGGAGGAGGAGCTGCATCGAGAACTGATCTAAATTATACGGTTCTGGACTTTGAACCTGATTCCATAAGTTAATGATAATTCTGGGATTTGGCGGAAAACAGATCATTAGAATTAAGGTGTTTCGTGTGTGGAAGGCTTGTGACTAACTGTGATCTAGAAAGTGGACTGCACTGCTGTTCCCTATGCTGCCTGCTTTTCCAGAGCTGCGCCACGTGCTGCGTGACTGTGCAGATACAGAATCAAAGCACATTTTCTTTTCTCACTGATGTGCAGCCACGTGACTTGCTCTGGCAGTGAACTGTGGACAGACGTACACAAGCAGAGGGCTAAATGTTCTTCTTGGTTGGCCTCCGGCACGTGAGAAGACTAGGCTTCATGTGGCTTCTGGTCCGAGGAGGATGAAAGACAGGTGCAGCCAACCTGGAACAAACTTGCAATCTAAAGCCGAGTCCAGCCGAGGCAGCCTCGATCAGCCAAATTTCAACCCGCCCAACACTCGTGTGAAGAAGAAATAAATGCTTCTTGAACGCCCCTGGGTTTACATCATCTACTATCCAGTATTACTGTCGTAACTGCTAGCTAATACACCCAGCAGCAATCGGAAGAATTATCGAAGGAGTAACAGTTGTTTGATATTGATTCCAACTTATTTCAGGGGCAACTGTTGCTAAGTCATCGCTATCTGGAATATGTCTACAGAAGTCCAGAAAGATCCAGAACATTATGAAACCAAGTGGCTGCTTCTCAGAAAATAATGGAGATAGTCTCTGAGAGGGAGGGGCACTGAGGACATAAATGCTGTCACTGAATTGAAACATGAAAACATTTTCATTTAATACGAAGAACAATGTTTATTATGAAATAAAAGTCTTAAATGGAAACTGGAAATCATGATCTCAGAGACGCAGTTGACATTTTCTGCACTTATTATGAATTTGGATCCAGATGAAAAGTAGAAATCTCCAGCCCAGGAGCTAAAAGTGACTCTGCGAAGAGCTGCTGCTCAGAACGGCTCTGGGCTCATCCAACTGCCCTCAGGACAAGGACCCTGCTGTGCTACACGGGGACCGAGGTTTTCATCTGCCGACTTCAAGAAAACGTTTCCATCTGTGAGAACTGCATTGCTGTGGCAGTTAACCAGCTGATGACTATTCTGAGAAGAGTCACTTTTCCTGCGTGCCTAAGTGTGAGCTCACACCACAGAGCTCCAGCCTACCTTCTGTCTCCCTGATGTTAATCCCTCTTTCTCCATCTCCGTCACCTCCGGCTGCCATAACGAGTCACCAAGGACCGGGTGGGTCACACACAGATGTTTGTTTCTCACGGTTTGGAGGCTGGAAGTCCAAGATCAAGGTGCATAAGTCTAGAGGGCCTGCCTCCTGGCCCTCAGATGGTCGTCCTCTCACGTTTCCTCATAGGGTGGGGGGCAGGAGGCCAGGGACCACCCTCTGTCCACTCTCCGAGGGCACTGATTCCATTCCGAGTGCCTCACCCGCATGACCTGATCTCCCCACCTCCACCCTGTACCACCACGTGGCGGGGTAGGATTGCAACATATGTATTTGGGGAAGACACAGACATTCCACCTACAACATTCTCTAACTTTCATTCCTCACTGTTCTTCCTTTCCTTCAACCACACCACAGCACAGACTTTAAAAGGGTATTATCTATTTTCTGTGTTTATTCAATAACATTTCATAATCTATTCTCCACTTAACTTTGCTTTCTAATCGCCTTATCATCTCCCCATGTGTGCAACCCCTGCATTGGCCAGTCACCTTTGACAAGAATTTAAAAGGTGCCCTCTTTATTTTTAACATTGAAATTTATGAAAAGGAGTCATTTGTTGTGAGAAAGTGATAATATTGAAAAATTCCGGGATAAATGTAAGGGATCATGCTATTATTATAAAGCAAACATTTTCTTATCAAATTTCTGCTTAGACTACATGAAATGAGAACTTTTATGTACAATGAAATCCATGTGGTCTGCATGTAACTGACTTTGGGAGTAAGGCATTTTTGGAAACCGTACTACCTAAGACATGACGATGATGCATACATTTTTGTTTTTAAATAAGTTATCTGATGAATGTATGTCTGATTTTATAAATTATTTTCACTGGAAAATTCAAGTACTTTAAACCAAAATGGATTCTTGCTAAGAATAAAAATAACTAGGTTATACTATCTTTAGTGATTAAAAATAATTCTTATAGGAATTATTTTTCCTACTATACTTATTAAAGAAAAGTCATGTCTCACCACATATACTACTTTTAAATTAATCAGTGAAATTCCTTCCCTGAACTAGCAATCAATACGATCCATCAGTTTTGGGGAAACTTGTGTAAGCACAGGAAAAATGATTGCTACTTGACTTTCATTAAATATATTAGGAATTTATACATTTTTAGAATATATGTTTATATATTAAGAGTTGAATGCAACTCAGTGTTATTTTGTCATCAATTAGATTATCATATAATTTGACACCTCATTAAAAAGACTATTTGAAAGGATAACCTGGTTTCTCTATTAGCTGATTTTTTAAATAAATCATGTCTAGGGGGGAAAATCACTATTTTAGTATACAAATCAATTTTTAACATATTCTTTAGGATAGTTTGTTAATTTCTTCATGGGTGAACTAACATATTATTAGGATTATACTGAGTTGTTTAAATTTGTTGTGTCCTAATGCAACCCTGCCTTAAGTAGAACAGCTTGTATTTCTGCTCTGAAGTCTATGGTAAGTTAAACTATATATTTTCTATTTGACGTCAAATGCCTCTTTTTAACTGAAGGACCTACACTGAGTGGGCACAGACAGACATTCTGTGCAAACATGAGCTGTTGCCTATTCATAAACCACAGGTCATCAAGTCCATAAAGTAACAGGGGCTTTGTTCAGCCCCACCTCTCACTTCTCAGCGGTGGCTCTCATGCCTGGTGGTCAAACAGGAAGATGCAGGTATACATCTCTCAACTCAGCAAACGTTTTCCACTTTATCAAATGACTTCTCCATTTCTCATTTTACATCCACCTCTGGGGCGTGTGAGTGAGTCCAGGGTCAGACTGCCTCCCTAGAGCAAAAGGAACAGTTCTCCAAGACACTGGGCTACCAGGCAAGGCTTCCAGGGAAAGCCTGCAGCCTCTTTTGTATTCTAGCAAGAACACGCAAAGACAGACTGTCGCACAGGTTTTAGGGGAAATTCCCAGTTGCCTTTTAGGTAAATTTAATCCCCTACATTATTTACAAAATTAAGTCTTTCTTTGAATAATAGAGGCCAAGGGAAAAAGAAGAGAGTTAATCTTTCTTTGCTTTAAAAATAACAAATGACAAGGGTTGAGTTCTGAGACATCTACTTAGTACATTTGCGTATACTTATTCTTTTCCTTTATAAAAATTAGTTTCATTTTCCCTAGCATTCTTGTATCAAATTTCCTTGCTGATATGGAGCTATTTATAAAATAAATAAAAATGACTAATTCCAAGTCTCTAAAACAATTAGAGGGCAACCAAGGAGAAAATATCTATACAAATTATATACACATGTATAGAGACAAAAGACTTGCAAATAAGCCTGAGTTTCTAAATAAGAAATCACATCAAAAGAAACTCAATTACTTAAAAATCATATTACAACATTAGCAGACAAAGGAAGTGCAGAAGATGTAATAGACCTTAATTTCAGCATAGGAGCTCGGGAACTTGCATTTGAAACATGAATTCAAATGAGCTGGGATAGGAGAGCTCTCATCCCTACCAAAATAACAGGAAGGGCTGTAACAGGAAGGTAATGATGAATGGCAATGTACTGAATCACAGACTTTTTCTTTTTTTTTTCAAAAATGATTCTAAAATCGAATGTATTCAAAGTACTTAAAATACCAAAGGATTCATGTGATCACCTGAGATAAAAGAAAGAGAAGGAAGGAAGAAAGGAAAGAAGCCAGAACAGGACGGAGAGGCAGGCTCACTGTGGTTGGAGCACCGCTCTGTGCTCCATAACGCACGTGGTTGCAAAGCACGGCATCAGGTATTAGATAGATTCTCAGGTTTCTTCCTCCCGTGTCTCATATTATTGCCATATAAAGTAACAGGGATATCAAGATTTATATTATGGAGTAAGAAGTAAAAAGAAAATTAAATACTGATTAACATGGTTACCATGTACTCAACTCTTACTATATTCCAGGTGCTGTGCTAAGACTTTAAATTCATCATCTTACTTATTCCTGAAAAACAGTTTTAAGAGGTAAATACCATTATCATTCCCATTGTACAGATGAAAACACTCAATTCCTTTTTCTTAAATTTTTATTTTATATTGGAGTATAGTTAATTTACAATGTTGTGTTAGTTTCAGGTGTACAGCAAAGTGATTCAGTTATACATATACATATTTACCTATTCTTTTTCAGATTCTTTTCCATTGTAGGTTATTACAGTGTACTGAGTAGAGTTCTCTGTGCTACACAGCAGGTCCTTGTTGTTTATCTATTTTATGTATAGCAGTGTGTATATGTTAATCCCAAACTCCTAATTTATCCCTCCCTTCATCTTTCCCCTTTGGTAACCAAAAGTCTATTTCTTTTCTTTTGAGACAGCCAGTAAGTTGTGGCGCTAGAACTGAAACAGTCTGACGCTCCTTTCTTTATATCACTTTGCTATTATTATTGTTGTTGTTGTTATTGTTGTTGATTGATTGAATGATTGGTCAACACGCTCACTTTCATGGAGTTAACAGGTAGAGAAACAAAAACACAAACACATTAAAATATAAACAACGTGGTTGAGTAGCTCTTCAAGGCAACGGTCAGAGATCTACTGAGAGGTAATTCACAGGGTCCCCAGCACATGCGGGGTCCTTATTCTGATTCAGCCAGTTCACTTCTACGTGGAGCATCTCTCAACTTCACAGCCCTACAAGGTTGATTACAACAAAGACACTGAGATAGAGAGTTAAGAAACTTCTCCAAGGTTAGAATCAGGATTTAAACCCAGGTTCTCTGATTTGAGAGATTTTTGCACTAACCACTCCTGGGTGGAGATTTTCATAACTGGACACACAGATCCCAAATGCCTTAGGACTCCAGAGAAGGGAAAGTCTCTCTTGGATGGGAGGATAGAGGAAGGCTGTTGAACAAATAGGAGAAAGGATTTATTCAGAGTTTTGAAAAATTAGCTGAACTGACAGATGAAGGAGAACAAAAAAAAAGGGTGTGCCTGGAGGAGGAAAGTGAGTAGAGCTCAGAGATGCGAGAGCACAGGCCAGTCCAGGGAAAGTGCAGGGACCGGAGACAGAGGAGCGAGGGCATGAAAAGAGAGGCACTTGGAAAAATAAAAGGACTGGTCTTCTATTGGTGCTATAACAAATTACCACAAACTTACTGGCTTAAAACAGCACAAATCTGTGTTTTATAGTGCTAGAGGTCAGAAGTCAAAATCAGTCTCACTGGGCTGAAGTCGAGGTGTCAGCAAGGCTGGTTCCCTCTGGGACTTGGAAGGGAGAATTGTTTCCTCTGCTTTTTCAGCTACTATAAGCTGCATGCCTTCCTCGGCTCAGGACCCCTTCCTGCCACCACTCCCGTCTCCTGCTTCTGTCCTGACATACTCACTGGTCCCCCTGCCTCTCCCAGGTAAAGACCCTCGTGATTACACAGGCCCACGCGGACGACCGGACAATCTCCCCATCGCAAGGTCCCTCATATAAGCACACCTGCAAAGTCCCTTTGCCATGTAAAGTACCCTATTTCCAGTTTCTGGATATGAGGACATGGACATCTGTTGTTAATTGGAGTATAGTTAATTTACAATGTTGTGTTAGTTTCAGGTGCACAGCACAGTGAATAAGTTATATATATATATATATATATATATATATATATATATATATATATATATATATATTCTCTTTCTTTTTTCAGATTCTTTTCCATTATAGGTTATTACAGAATACTGAGTATAATTCCCTGTGCTGTACAGTAGGTCCTTGTTGTTTACCTATTTTAAATATAGTCGTGTGTGTCTGTTAATACCAAACTCCTAATTTACCTCCCCCCTCCCGCCACTATTGCCCTTTGGCAACCATAAGTTTGTTTTCTATGTCTGTATGTTTCTGTTTTGTAAATTAGTTCATTTGTATCAATTTTTTAGACCCCACAGGCAAGTGATATCATATAATATGTCTTTCTCTGACTTACTTCACTTAGTATCATAATCTGTAGGTCCATCCACTGTGCTGCAAATGGCAATATTTCATTTTTTTTTAATGGCTGAGTAGTATTCTGTTGTGTATATATATATACCATATCCTTTCTTTCCTTATTTTGTGAATGATTTTTTATTCTCTTTGTTCATTTTTCTTCTTTTTTAAATAGATCTTTATTGAGTATAATTGCATTACAATATTGTGTTAGTTTCTGCTGTATAACAAAGTGAATCAGCTATACGTACACATATATCCCCATATCCCCTCTCTCTTGCGTCTCCCTCCCTCCCACCCTCCCTATCCCACCCCTCTAGTGGTCACAAAGCACTGAGCTGATCTCCCTGTGCTATGCGGCTGCTTCCCACTAGCTAACTATTTTACATTCGGTAGTGTCGATAAAGACACAGACATAGAGAATAGACTTGAGGACATGGGGGAGGGGGAAGTTGGGGCGAAGTGAGAGTACCACATCTTCTTTATCCATTCATCTGCTGATGGACATTTAGGTCACTTCCATGTCCTGGCTATTGTAAACAGTGCTGCAATGAACATTGTGGTAAATGACTCTTTTTGAATTATGATTTTCTCCAGATATATGCCCAGGAGTGGGACTGCTGGGTCATACGGTAATTCTTTTTGTAGTTTTTTAAGGAACCTCCATACTGTTCTCCATAATGGCTGTATCAATTTACATTCCCACCAACAGTGCAGGAGGGCTCCCTTTTCTCCACACCCTCTCCAGCATTTATTGTTTGTAGATTTTTGATGATGGCCATTCTGACCGGTGTGAGGTGATACTTTGCTTTGCATTTCTCTAATAATTAGTGACATTGAGCATCTTTTCATGTGCCTGTTGGCCATCTGTAGGACATGGGCATCTTTGAGGGGACATTTTTCAGCCTATCCCACAACTATACAGTCAGGTTCACACAACCTGATAGTGGATGACCCTCTCGGCCAAACTGGAGATTAGTGAGAATTGTTGAAGGTTATTTAAACAAGGAAGTAACATGATTAAAGCAATAGTTTAGGTCTAGGAATCTGGCATTTAGATTGATTCATCTATAGCAGTGGTTCTCAAAAATTAGAGTGCATAAAAATCACATTTTGAGTTTGTCATAAAATAGAGATTTCTAGGTTCCCTCACTGCTAGAGATTCCTATTTATTAAGTGGGCTGTGCAACCCAGGAATCTTCCTTTGAAAAAAAGAAACCCCACAGGTGATTCTGATGCAGGTGATCTAAGAGATGCTTTGAGAGATGCTGGTCTACGACACTTACACACCTTCATAAATCTACACCCACTCCGTCACTCCATGCAGGGATCAGATCAGGATTAAAAAAACATGTAAGCCACAAAAATCAAATGCATATTTTAACCTATTTACAAATTTATTTGTAAGATTTATCAAAAACCTAAAATCATAGCAATACAATAAAAAGTCACTATTTTAAGCATAAAGGGGGAAAAAAGTTACCTGTTTCTGATAAAGGGGAAGAGGACATCTTAGAATTATTTTGTGTCTCGCTTACTATGGGTCGGGTACTATTCTAAGCATTACACAGTGTCCAGTCATTTACTTCTCTCTTCATGGTTAGCATTTACGTCATGTCACGGACAAGAAAACGGAAGTTCAGCGATTCTGAATAGCTGGTCCAGTATCACACAGCTAGAAGAATGACGGAATTACTGTTCTGTCATTGGCTGTGTGGCTTCTAAATTCACACACTCCTTGCTTTGCTCCTTTGTTTTCTGAAGGATGCTACCTCACTGGAGATTAACTACTCCACTCACAAATGCAAATATATATCTGCAAATCACTTAGTAGATATCCCTGATTCTTTTTAAGAAGGAGGAGATAGAAGAGTGGAAAGAGGCGGAAGCAGTGACTAAGAAGCAGAGGTTAGGGTCTCATACTGGTGCTGGGCCACCATCCCTGGGCCGCGAGCAAAGCCCTTCATCTCTGTGGTCTGTGTCTTCGCAATCTGAAAATGAGAGGACCAGACAAAGCACTCTCTAAAATCCCTTCCTACTTGACATGTCCAGGAGTTTTATGATGGTAACAATTACGAATCACATCCAACATCACCCATCGCTCCACACTGATTCCATCATGGTTTCCTCGAAGAAAGACTTCTATGTATTCGCAGAAACCTCTCTGGCTGAAACATGACTAAATAAGAAAGAAATGGAAGAAAATTCCATGCTCAACCTTGCCTAGAATTGGTGGGAACAAAGGGAAAAGGAAATATCCTTTACCACATACTTATTCCAAGGGTGCAGCAACACAAATAATAGAATACAGCCGAGAGCCTCAGAGGCAGCCCCTTCCTCGGAACAGGCGACAATGGACTCGGTAGATTCAGAAACCTAAGCAAACGCAGAGAAGCCCTTCCCTGGGAGTCCTGTCATCTCTCTTCTTAGATACAGTGTGAAAAAGCGTGAGTTCCACTGCCGATTCAAAGCAGCAAACCTGACAGGAGCCTGGGCAAATACAGCAGAAAAAGCAATGGAGGGGAAAGGAAACCTATAAAAGGCTGACACAGTGACTCAAAGGCCTGGGTCCAAAGCCCCTGAGTGACTGTGGGACAAAGGTCACTGCAGAGGGCAGTGGTAGAATGATGACCGGCACTGTCTCAGAAGCCAGACAGACAGATGGCTTGGGATCTCGTGTCTAATGCTGACTCAACTTCATTGAGTCATCCCCGGAGTCTGGTTTACAGGAGGCCGGGAAGGATGGGCATGAGGGGGAATATGAGATTCTTGCCTGGTCTTTCAGGCTCCCGGGTGTTCGCCAGGAGGCCTGAGTCCAGATGTCCTTTAGGAGGAGCCTTGGGAGAGGTCTAGACGGCTCCCGGCACGAGAGAGCCCTGGGGACGTGCAGAGGACCCTTGCACCGTCCATCCTGAGGACCTCGGAGGAGGTGAGGGGAGGAACCAGACAGAGAAGAGGAACCTACAAGAGCTGCCCCATCTTCAGCTCGCATCACTACTTGAGAAGCTCGGGGTGCACGCTGAGGAACCCAAGTCCCTCAGAGCCCAGGGCCCGGAGGGGCACCGCACGTCTGCAGGGACCCCCCCCTCTGCCGTCCACACAGGACAATTCATCTTGAGGCTTTTAAAATACTTCTCAGAGCGAAGAAAGAATAACACTTTCTATCCGAAAACCTAGCAGAGCGTGGGTGTGAAAATCCGAGTGGGAGTTCAGATTCCTGCTGGTTTGGGGCAAGATTACAGATCTTCCATCCAGGCTGCGTGTTTTAGGGGAGTCCAGTCATGTTTTGTTCATCTCTGTATGCCCCACAGATCCTAACAAACAGCAGATGCTCAACAAATAGTCTTTGAAAGAAGGAATGAATGAATGAATGAATACTGGATGAGCACTCTCTCCTCTGATGCCAGTAGCACCTTTTTTTCCCCCATTGACTGTAATTTACATCCACGTTTGAGCTATTTCTCAGGAGCCATTTTTAGAAAACAAAGCTAGAATATTTTTACATTTCAACACAAAAGGAGCAACCGATAAAATACAAGCACATACAAAAGCAGGCCTACCATGGGACTTCTACTGGGTGGCAGGGAGCAAACCGTCGTTTGTTTTTTGTCCTTCCTTGCCTGGGTACCCCCTCAAAAATGTGAAAGAATTTCAAATAAGAAAGAGCAGAAGGGAAGAGTCTCAAGGCCTGGCTTAGTTCCCGAATCTCCAAGTGAAAAAAAAGACAAGACACAGATAAGGCAGCTGCTGCATAATGCCACCAACTGCTGATGGAAAACTGGCGAGCAAAGCAGGCAGACCAGCAAAGGAGGCCTACCTCTGTAACATAATGAACTATTCAAACCCTCTCAGAGATCACTTCCGAGGAACTCCTTTATAAGATCACGGATCTCAAAAGGAATTGAGAAAAAGTAAACGCCGGCTGCCAGGGCAACCTGTTTCTCAGGAAAGCCTCCCAAGGGAAATTGTTAGCTGCTCTTCACAGCTCTTCCCCAAAGCCAGTTTGTAAAAACCTAAGGCTACTGCGTGCACAAGGCGCGTGTGTGCCCTGGGGCGGCTGTGGTGAGTAGCGGGGGTGCACGAAACACAAGCTTTGCCCTCCAGAGCCTTAGGGCTCAGGACTGGCCGCGTGGTGTTTGGTGGAGAGAGTCATGAAGTCGTGCAGGGAAAGGCTCCAGGGCAGGGCTCCAGCTTCTGCTGGTGCTACTGTGCGGTCAAAGCTGAGCGAAAGATCGACTCAACAAATGGACTTGAAAAAATAAAGGAATTTTTCAAACGCCTCCTTAATGTCAGGGATATTGTTCATGCTTTTAGGGAAGCTTATACGTGAACACATAAACAGAAGTATTCACCCAGTTTTTATTTCTGTGGCTTAGATAGATGTTACAAAATCCAGAGGCATCCTTGTGGAGGCTGCCTTAGTGATGCTGTGCCCATCAGCCTTTCAACATGTGGGTGATGCTGAGATAAAGAGCCCAGCCCTCATTAAAGATTGTACCAGAAACGGGTTCCGACACTGACCCTTCACACGTGTATTTTCTGAAAGCCTCTGTCACCCAAGATCCTTCTCCCGTAACACATGGTTTGGTAACTCCCGGCAAATCCAAGGTGGGCAACCATGGGATTGCAACAGGCCATTTACAGCACCGGGGAAAGAAGGATGAGTGTCAGGCATCTGGACTGTCTGGATTTGTTCAGAGCTCCCTTCTGTGATGTAGTTTACGAAGCTCATCAAATTATGCCCATGAGACCCCACTGCACTGGGTTCCTTACTCACATTCTGCAAATAATCAGAAACAGTGCTCACAAATAACTTACAATATCCTTGAGAATCCCCATCTTCCACTAGAATACAGACTCCTCGGGAGCTGTGTTTTCTTTAAGGCTATTTTCCCAGTCCCTACAACACCCTTTGGCACACAGTAGGTGCTTAATAAACATGGTGTTGATCAAATGCATAAATGAATTTAAATTGCTTCTTTCAAATGGCACAGGGGAAACAGCGGCTAAAGAAAATAAGAGGTTTATATGTCACTTTATGAATAAGTATCCCTGAAATCTCCTCTTGAAAGACTGCTTTTGTGAAAACACAATTTTCTCTCTTGTCTCTCCAAAGTTGAACACTTCTCTCAAATGCCAGGAAACCTAAGCATGACAAGGTACGTGTCTGACAGCAGACATTCACCCCACAGACAGTAACTGAACGCTTACTGTATCCTGGGTACTCTGACAGCCACACACCAGTGAACCAAACAGATGTGGGCTTATTCATGTCATAAGAACGTGAAAGTAAATTTAATCTTGTGGTATTGAACCAGATTTTACAAAATGTGGTGCCCAGGATTAGAAAGTAAATCTTCTGCTGAAACTAACAATTAAAACTACATATAAAATAGATAACCAACAAGGACGTACTATATAGCACAGGGAACTATACTCAATATTTTGTAATAACCGATAAGGGAAAAGAATCTGAAAAAGAATATATCTATATCTATCTATCTATCTATCTGTGTATCTATCTATCTATCTATCTGTCTGTCTACCTATCTATCTATCTGTAACTGAATCACTGTGATATACACCCGAAACTATTTATCTATCTATCTATCAACTGTAACTGAATCACTGTGATATACACCCAAAACTAACACAACATTGTAAATCAACTATACTTCAATTTTTAAAAATAATAAAATAAAATAAAATTTTAAAAGTAACAGTTAAAGACCACGGAAGCGTCTCTGATGGAAGGTCTCACCTCCCTCATTGCAAAACCGGAATGAATATTCAACGAAGCAAAAAACCCTAAAACAAAATTAGAAAGGTTTTAAAAGCCTCCTTAATGCTAAGAATGGTTTTTTGTGCTATTATGGTAATGCATTCATAAGTAAGTAAATGAATAAAAACATATGACTGCACATACCTTATCTTACATACCCAAATAATTGCTTTCCTTTATAAAACAGTTACCGCGTGAGACACAGGTTTATTTCCATGAACAGCCAATTAAGTATGTCAAAGTCACTTTTTAAGTTTCTTTGGAACTATGTCCCATTCTTTAAAATACAAAAATTATAAATTTTATTTGGGGAGCCTGTATAAGGTCACTTGGAGTTTCCTGTGACAAACAATATAAATAATCAAGGTGGGTAATGACATTTGGGAACAAGATGCAACTATAACATATTAGGGACCTTTTTATATAGTTAATAAGCTAGTCATAAAGGCAAATCCAGAAGAGGAGTTCTAAAATAATTTTGAACAATAGCAATATCATTGGAGTACGTGGAAAGTTTATTATGGTGACTATTGTTAAGATCAGCTCCCATTGTCTTATTTAAATGTATGTGTTCTTGAATCTCAGTATGTTTTTTATTGATGTACAATGTTGTGTGAATTTCTGCTGTATAGCAAATTGATTCAGTCATATATATCTATATATCTATATATCTACCTATATCTATCTATATACCTATATCTATCTATATCTATCTATCTACCTATCTATCTATATCTATATCTATATCTATATCTATATATTCTTTTAAAGTGTTTTTCCCATTATGGTTTATCACAGGATATTGAATAGAGTTCCCTGGGCTATACAGTAGGACCTTGTTGTTTATCCATCCCATATATAATAGTTTGCATCTGCTAATCCCAACCTCCCAATCCATCCCTCCCTCACATCCCCTCCCCCTTGGCAACCACAAGTCTGTTCTCTGTCTGTGAGTCTGTTTCTGTTTTGCAGATAAGTTCATTTGTGTCATATTTTAGATTGAATCTCAGTATTTTATACTTACCTTTAAAGATGTGTTCCTAAAAGAATAATTATTTATTCATCCTATTATTTTTTTTTTCCTCTAAAGAAATCACACATAGGACATTGCTGCAAACCTTTCAAAATTTCATACTTAAAGGTGAAAGATAAATTTAATAATAGGGCTAAAATAACCCATAAGCAGAGAAAATGTATTAAAATTTAAAATATAATGGAAACTATGTCCCCAAGAGGGTCTATAGGAAATGAAGATTTGGCCTGTGTTTGATCTGATCTGGTATTTTTAATTCAATTTAGGATTTTTTTCCCACAACCAGTTCTTTATATCATTTCCTTTAAGTTTTAGGCCTTTCTTCCAAACAGACATATATAGTTTGTTATCTGTTTATGTCAAATCCCAGAAAGTAAGGTTTCTTGGTGTTTTATTATCATTTAGAAGTTCTTTAGAATAAACGATTCATTAAATGACATTCATAAAATTATTGTCATAAGTTATTATAGTATGGTAGTGAATTTTCTTTAAATAGGTGTGCATAAGTTATAAAATGTGTTAAATGAAAGATCAGAAGGGATATGAAAAGTTAAAGAGTGCAAAAATTTTATGCTTGAGAACTAATGTGTGAGAAGATTAAAATAAACTTATCAGCTATCTTTTAATTTGTTATAAATCACATGAACTAAACGTGTTCTATTTGAAACTGTCTATTTTTCAAAACAAAAGACCCTCCCATAAAATCCACTGCATTATTTTGTCTGATATACATAAATATCATGTTTCTGGAAGCAGACTCTAGTGTTATGAGGCAAATATTCTCTCACATTTGTATTTCATTTATTTCATCCTTAACAAACTGTACAAGAGTTCTCTTTGCCTTAAAATGGGGCACAATTATAATCTCAAATATATTTTTATGATTTTACATGTAATGACATAAAAGTAATTATACCATAAACATCAGTCATGAACTTTTAAATTTTGATATATGTCATGGGGGAAGATTATTTTAGTAGATGTACGATTTCACAAGGCAGATGAAGAACTGAGACAATACTAGAATATTCGGATACCGTGAAATAACTATCCTTAAGAACTCAGTATGAGAATATCATTATAATTTCATAATATTTTATTATTATCTAATTACCATTAAAATGCCATAACCCAAACCAAATATTATTTTTAAGATATTTTATGAATGTCATCTTATAAATAATTTTCCTTTTTTAATTTAGATGTGTCTACATCTAAATTAAAAAAGGAAAATTAGGAAAGGAAAATTAAAAAAGGAAAATAAGCAGTTAGGATGAATAAGTTCTAGAGACTTAATGTACAGCATGGTGACTATAACTAATAATACGGGTCTTCCCTGACTTATGCTGGGGTCCGTCCCAATAAACCCCTTGTAAGTTGAAAATACTGCATCAAAAATGCATTGAATACGCCTCACCTACTCAGCATCATACTTAGCCCAGCCTACCTTCAATGTTCCCAGAACACTTACATATGCCTACAGTTGGGCAAAATCATCAGTACAAAACCTATTTTATAACAGAGTGTTGACTATCTCATGTAATTTATTGAAGACTGGACTGAAAGGATGGTTGTCAGCGTATGGGTGGTTCACCCTGTGATCCTGGGGCTGATGGGGAGCTGTGGATCTCTGCCCCTGACCAGCATCGCGAGACAGTATTGGACCGCGTATCGCTAGCCTGGGAAAAGATCAAAGTTCAAAATTCGAAGTACGGTTTCTACTGAATGCACATTGCTTTTGCACCACTGTGAGGTCAAAGAGTTGAACCATTGTAAACCAGGGACCATCTGTACTCTATTGCACACTGAAAATCTGCTAAGACAGTAGATCTCAGGGGTTTTCAATACACACAGGCACAGGGAACTATGTGACGATGTGTAGTACATGCTGGTTAGTTTGACTACAGTATTCATTTCACTCTGTATGGTTGTTCCTTGCTATCCACAGGGAATTGGTTTCAGGACCCCACACAGATACCCAAATCCACAGACACTTATATAAAATCCCTTATATCAAATGGCATAGTATTTGCATATAACCCATGTATATCCTCTCGTATACTTTAATTCATCTCTGGATGACTTATAACACCTAATACAATGTAAATGCTACGTAAATAGCTGCTGGTGCACAGCAGATTCAAGTTTTGCTTTTTGAAACTTTCTGGAATTTTTCTTCACGGGTGGATTGAATCCGTAGATGGGAAACACGTGAATATAGAGGACTGACTGTGTATGTATACCAAAACATCATGTGATAGCCTTAAATATATAAGACTTTTATTTTAAAAACAACAACAAAGTAAATTGCATGTTATTATGTTGGTTCTCGCCTCGGCTGGGGGGAGGGTCCATCCTCTTTACCTATTAGGGAGGGACCAATTGAGAATTAGCTTCTCCTGCTTGGTCCTCTTTTCATCCTATGCTTCAGGGTCTTGTCTGAAACCTCTGTACCAAGTAAGCTTTCGTAATAATCAAAGGGCAAACACTTACTGGAAGCCTAGAGGTACAAGACTGGGATTAACAGTCATGGTTTGCAAGTGAAAGCCAGAGCCCTGGGGGCTTGGCCTGGGGATTTGGGATGGCTTGGGGGAATTCGATTGTACTTGAACACCCTGAGGGTGTGAGTGCATTCTTTAGGTGGGTAGGGAGGTAGGTAGGTGGATAGGTAAGTAGGGAGGGAAGTGGGTAGGTGGGTAGGTGGGTAGGGAGGTAGGTAGGTGGATAGGTAAGTAGGGAGGGAAGTGGGTAGGTAGGTAAGTGGGTAGGTAGGTAGGTAGGTGGGTGAGTAGGTAGGTGGGTAGGTAGGTAGGTGGGTGGGTAGAGAGGTAGTGTAGGTAGGTGGGTAGGTAAGTGAGTAGGTGGGTAGGCAGGTGGGTAGGTGGTAGGCAGGTGGGTAGGTGGTAGGTAGGTAGGTAGGCAGGTAGAGAGGTAGTGTAGGTGAGTGGGTAGGTAGGTAGGTAGGTGGGTAGGTAGGTGAGTAGGTAGGTAGTAGGTGGGTAGGTGGGTAGGGCAGTAGGTAGGTGGAGTGAGTAGGTAGGTAGATAGGGGAATGGAGTTAATCTTCACACCCACCCTGCGATGACCTGCCTAAAACTGACCACGTTAGGGACGAATCACATTCTCACTTACCTCAATCCAATTAAAAAACTATTCACTAGTAAATTATTTGCCAAGTGCTTCTTGGTCATAAAACATTTAAACATCAGTTTTGGTCCCAATAGAAAGACAACTTATTTAATGATAGGAGCAAATACTATGTTATTTAGCTGAAGTGTATAATTTTAAAACTCTTGCCTACACTTATAAAGATCCATGTATTAATAGTTTCCAAAAGCAATTAATCTGTTCACCGAGACTATATTTTTCCTTTGTAACGTGTATTTTTTTGTCCATTTCCTGTATTATCTTCCGTTAGAAAACTGTTTCTAGCATTAATTTGTTTATTCTAAATATAAAGGCAAAAAGCCATCAGATTTATAGCCCAGACTTCTTTGGTGCCCATGAATACGATCCTTAGGACATTAGGGGAAATCACATCTTTGCTACTTCCGAACTGCCTTGGCATTAGCGGATTCATTTAGGAACCAACGGAAATCAGCCAGTACATGAAGGAGCTCTGACGTGTATCAGTCGACAATTAAGCTCTGAATCTGACGGTCATTAGTGAAAGCACAGCAGCTATCAGATAACACCCGAGGCTACCACTACCCATATGGATCATAAAGAGATTTTTATGTCCTTTTGTCACCACAAAGTATTAGGCATGAAGGCACAGCAACTGCTCCTGGGCTCCATCAGAGAACGAAGGGAAGTACCAGCCATGTGGCCTAGAACATTGCATGAAGGCTTTTTCAGACCAGTGGAGGGTGCATCTCCATTGTGACTCTGAACACAGTGTGAGGCTTCCTAGAAAATGGGCTGGAAAAGCTCCTCTGTGGCTACTGCTCAGAGACGCAGAGTGCCAGGGAAACAGAGCACAGCAGTTAGTGTTGCTGTAAGCCGAGGTGAGCACCCCCAGAGCACACTGAGGGAATCTGGGGATGCCTCAGAAACACACTATGATGTGAAATTGAAATCTCACATAGGTAATCAGGTAGAAATTAAGCCTTAGTAACAAGAGGCCTTAAACAGAAAAAAAAGGGCTTACCAAGCACTTATGTTTCTAAGATGCTCAGAATCAGCTCCCCAGCAAGTGTAAGTGCTTCTACAAGGGATGAACCGAGCCTGTGAGCAAACGGAAAAGGCCTAGTCCCGGCCCGTGGTGGCACGTGTGGCCTGACGGGTGAGCTGATACTTGGGTAGGGCTTCTACAAATGAATGGGATTTTATTACCTTGCAAGAGGAGAGGGGCATTCACTCCAGTTAGAGGATTAAGATGATAAAAGGCAAACCCAGGACGCATGTTCACACCCCTTCAAAACAACACGAGGAGCGACGTGGAGCGTCTGTGGTTAGGGTCTTGGGAATAGTCGGGAATGGAGCCAGAAAGGCAATAGAGTTTGGGGAGACCAGCTTACGTTTTAGTCTCCTGTAAACAACAAGGCTGAACGTTTTTGTGAAGGGCAGTGGCGTGAGATCTCTGGTCTCTACGCCCTTCTATCTATAAGACGAAGGGCCCCGTGGGGGGCGTGGACAAGTCCTTGAGCCTTGAACAGACACGGGAAAGGAATTCAATGTTTATTTATTTATTTATTTGCGGTACGCGGGCCTCTCACTGTTGTGGCCTCTCCCGTTGCGGAGCACAGGCTCCGGACGCGCAGGCTCAGCGGCCATGACTCACGGGCCCAGCCGCTTCGCGGCATGTGGAATCCTCCCGGCCTGGGGCACGAACCCGTGTCCCCTGCATCGGCAGGCGGACTCTCAAACACTGCACCACCAGGGAAGCCCCAATGTTTGTTTATTGATGAATTCATGTTCACATCAGTTCCTTGTTACCTTATTTTAACAGATCTCGGCTGACAGTATGTAATAAAGATCGGACAAGACTGAGGCCCCCGGGGGACCTCAGCGGGCCACCGCACTGCTGGGAGAGGGGACTTATCCCATGAACCAGGGCAGGGGCCGTGTAGCTTGGAAGGTGGATATAAGAGGCCGGTAGAGCAGAATGAACAGGACGGGGTTGGGTATCTGAATGAGAGAGAGACGAGTTTATAACTCAAATGAATAGGCAGATGGTGATGTTTCTTTCAAAGAGAAGAAAGGCCTTGAGGAGGAGAAGATGGGAGGGTTGGATGGTGGAGACACCTTGAGTCCAAAGTACCTGCTGGATCTTCAGGTGGAAACAGCCACCGTGGGGCTGGAGCTTAGCAGGAGTCAGCTGGAGGCGTGAACAAGCCAAACTCTGCCTGGATTTCAAATGTATGACTTAATCTCTGGCATTTCTCTTCAGACTAAACTGGAAACTCAACCAACAGTTTTATACCTACCTCCTGCCGTTAGGTTTAAGCATCTATTCACTCTCTAAGTTACGGAGCACCTACAATGTGGAGGCGGAGTTTGGGAGCTGGGGGCGGAGCCAATGGTCCTGTCCTCAGGCAGATTATCTTTCAAGGGAAGAGTGACCCGAGACCAAATAAAGTAATAAACATATAATAACGTTTCAAGTAGGAGAAGTGTGTTGAAGGAAAACAAAGCAGGGAGGAAGAGGGAGAAGTACTTCCTAAACTAAATATTTACAGTCTAAGGTTGAGATTTAAACCAAGGACTAACGAATGACTTTTCACCTTATTCTTTCCACTGCCGATAAGAACATGTAAAAGTCAAGTGGATTACCTGCCTCAAGGAAAAGGCCATTCAGGTGCGAAGGAAAGCTGCATTTCTGCTGAATATCCCGGATCGCTAGGTGGAGACCTTGACCCCAACTTAGATGGTTCCGAGGGCTCCACGGTGCTGCTCTAAGGAAGGGAATCTGTGTGACAGTAACTAGGATTTGAAGTATCCTCACAACCCTGGGAATTAAGTACAAAAGGTACCAAAATATCATTTTTTTCCTCTGAATCAGTCTACCTTTTCTTTTCTAGAAGGTACACAGGTGGTGAAATAAAATTACTTTTTCACCGCTCATCCAAATCTTAATCGTGACTCATCATGGGTTTTGCGTGAAGCTAATAGAGTCTCCTGGTGCAGAAGTGGAGGGACGCAGAGTGAAATCACAGGGGAGGGGAGGAGGAAACAAGGCACGTGGAGGTTTCATCACAGAGGAGACGCCACGTGAACTTGTCAAGAAAAGCTACTGGAATTCTATGACTTGAATACATCTTTTTGCAACTGTCTCTATAATCATAGTTTAATGCAAAGAATGATGATGAAATCATACCTGCCCAGGCTGGGAATGTGTCAGACATGAGCCTTCAAAGGTGGTTCCAGGGACTTCCCTGGTGGCGCAGTGGTTAAGAATCTGCCTGCCAATGCAGGGGACACGGGTTCAGGCCCTGGTCCGGGAAGACCCCACATGCCGCGGAGCAACTAAGCCTGTGCGCCACAACTACTGAGCCTGCGCTCTAAAGCCTGCGAGCCACAACTACTGAGCCCACGTGCCATGACTACTGAGCCCGTGCCTAGAGCCCATGCTCCGCAACAAGAGAAGTCACTGCACTGAGAAGACCGCAAACCACAACAAAGAGTAGCCCCTGCTCGCCCAAACTAGAGGAAGCCCGTGTGCAGCAACGGAGACCCAACGCAGCCAAAAATAAATAAAGTTTAAAGTAAATAAATAAAACTAAAATTCAAAAAACAAAAAAGTGGTTCCAGAAGACCATTATCTAAGGTAAATCTTACACCTAAGAAGTCAGATCTTCTCGGATTCAAAGACTGACAACAATGAAAAATACGTTGAAGAATTTGAAAGCCTGTGCAGCTGTTAAAGTTGAGAAGTGTGCATTCATGTGCTGGACTTGCTGCTGCATGCCACTCACTGCGGAGACAGACCTGCCCTCTCCTAGGAAAACCCTCTTCCCTGGCTTCTTGAACTTCAGACTGTGCTGATTTCTTCCTCTCCCTCCCTGTTCCTTTGCTGCTTCTCTGTAAGTTCATCCTCTTCTACCCCACCTGTAAAGTGTTGGCATTCCTCAAGGTTCCATTCTAGACCTGTTTCTCTTTTCGTGTTAAATTTTCTCCTTAGGTAATCTATTCATTCACTCAGCGAATGTGGACTGAGTGTCTCCTGTATGTCGGCAATGTTCCATGCACCTGGGACACATCAGTGAACAAAACAAAGAAGATCCCTCCCTGTCCACTGAGAACTTACATTGCAGCAGGTTTCAGTTACTCTTTGTATAGGCTGGTGACACCTGAGTTTATATCTCCAGCTTCCATCCATTCTCTGAGCTCCAGATTCATCCACTGACCGATTCTCCACTTGGATATTTTAGAAGCATCGCAAATTCAACATGTCCAGAATGGTAACTGGTCAGGTTTGGGGATCAAATTATGAGTCCAGTGTTTCCCACCTCAAGAATTGTATCAACTTCCTTCCATCTGCAAAACCCAGAAATGTGGGAGCAACCCCTGCCCTGTCGACTCTGTCCATAAATATCAGTCCCCTTTTCTGCATTATCACTGCCACCATTCCAGTCCAGCTACTCCATTTCTCAGGGGCCTCTGCAGTGGGTCTCTCTGACCCCACTGTTTCCCTGATCATGTCAGCCCCTTCAAGACAGAGGCCAGAATCCTTGCCAAAGCCTACCAGGCCCTGTCTGATGTGGCCCCCTCGGCCTCTTTCATGTCCCCATCAGCATCTTTGCTCTCAGAGCTCCAGCCACGGGGCTTTCTTTCAGGTTTCCCAAACATGCTACATGCTTCCAGAGGTAGAGTGGTTACTGAACACAAGTCTGTGTGCCCTATGCACAGTGAGTCCAAATGAACCAAAACCTGGGAGTTTGGAGCAGAGAAACGTTTATTGCAGGGCCAAGCAAGGAGACCGGGTGGCTCCTGCCCCCAAACCCCTGAACTCACCGATGGTTTGGCGGGGAGAAGTTTGTTTTGGCAAAATTGAGGGTGAGGACTTCAGGGTGTGTGATTTTCTTCTGATTGGCTGATGGCGAGGTAACAGGGCAGTGTTCTGGAAATCTTGCACTCAGCCTGAAGTTACCATCCTCCACCTGGGTGGGGGCCTGAGTTCTGCAGAAGGACTCAAAGATATTGTTAGGTGTATCCCTTGAGGAGGAACCAGGACCCTGCCCCAAGACTGCACTCTCATATCTTGACTGCCCCTCCTTTTTTTCTATATCGCATCACTTCCCTGATTAGCAACTGCTTGAATTTGCTCTTTATTATTCAGGAAGGTCCAGGAGGCTGAAGTCTTTGTCTTGCAAATAAGGAAATGGGACCCAGAAGGGCTTTTGTACCCTGGAGGGCCCCATGGGGTCCTGCTTGGTTTCAGAGTCTCTGCACACACTGTCCCCTTATACTTCATTCAAGTGGTTAATGCCTACTCATCCTTCAGCTTTCAGCCCAAAGTTCACATCCTCAGAGAAGCTGTATGACTCTGCTCTTGCTTCCATAGCAAAATGCTAAGGATTGGGTGGCTTAAACAAGAGAAATGCTTTCTCACAGCTGTGGAGGCTGGATGTCCAAATCCACGTGAAGGCAGGTTTGGCTTCACCCGAGGCCTCTCCTTGGCCACCTTCCTGCTGCGTCATCACATGGCCCGTTCTCCAGGTGCAAGGATCCCTGGTTTCTCTTCCTCTTCTTTAAGGACACCAGTCCTACTGGATTAGGGCCCCATCCTTCTGACCTCATTTAACTTTAATTACCTCTTTCAAGGCCTTATCTCTAAATAGAGTCAAACAGGGGGTTATGGCTTCAACATGTGAATTTGGGGACACAATCCAGTATCCAATAGAAGCCTCCCCTAAATCCCCAAGTCAGGATAGGCTCCCACTTATCTGTACCTGTAACGCCTTTCGTTTGTTACAAAGCACTTTCCTCAGTTTGTAATAACTGAACCTGTTCGCCATGCATGAGATCCGGCCCCTTCCTGCCTCTCCCACCTCATCCCCTCCGCTCCCACCACTGGTCCTCTAGGATGTCAGACACTTCCTGCCTGGAATTCTGCTCCCATGGCTCTTTCCCACTCTTCATCCTGGTCTCTAACAGCCCTGGAGGGGCTGTCCCTGACCCCTGTGTCTCTAAACATATTACCCCAACTCCCAATTCCTGTGCCCAGCCATAATACCTATTTTTTCATTCACTTACTATCTTATTTGCCCGCCAGAATGTAGGCTAACTAGGTTTGGGCACTGTATCCTCCAAGTCTAGAACAGGTCTGGAACACTGGAGGCACCCAAGACACATTTTTTGAGTGAAAAAATGAGTGTATTTATTAATACGATTCTTTGATTCTTCTCTGTTTACCCCATCAGACTGTAATCTCTGTCAAACGGGAAGAATTCTGCTATGCTTACCAGTGGCTGGGCACTCAAGACTAGTGGCTGGAACATGGTACGTTCTTAGCAAATACTTGCCAAATGAATGAATAAAAAAATAAAAGCAAAAGTAGCAAAAGTTTATGGAAAACATCTTGAAACAATTTGCAGAACATGAGGAGAAGTTGTGGCATTTCTGGCTAGTTCACAATTCATTTTGATTCATCAGAGGTGCACCCTCAGTTTACACATGGCCTTTCTGGGCCAAATCTCTGTGAGGGGCCATGAAACTGCCATCAGAGTGCTATGAAAATTACAGCAGAAAGAGAATAACAGTATTTTTATTCCTAGAAATATTTCCTTTCCAAGGACCAAGCATAATCCAAGATTATTATTTACTTGGATGGTCTTTTTGTTCACCAATGAATGTGATTCCAGGACCAAATTATTTGGATATTTTGTACGGATTGAAATAAAGGTCTTAAAAACAAGGCAATACGCATTTCGAATGACTCCTACTACAAACCGAGTAATTATTTTTAAAGTGAATATGTTCTTTATGCCTGTTTTATTTTTAGAGAATCTTAAGAGGAAGAAAAACAGATTAATATTTAGACAGTATATTACTTTGGAGTTTGTCAAAAGTAGGTGTAACTTAATAAAAGCTATATACATAATATTTGCAATTTCTTAGAGAACTGTGTTCTTTCTCCTCCAAAGTACCCTGGTAGGAGGAAACTGATTCCTCATTGAAAAGTATATGAACCAAAAAAGGAACTATATTTATCATCATTTTGATTTGTCCCTCCATCTAGAGGAAAGTTTGAAAACAGTATTTGTTTAATAAGCTCAAAAATAACTTTTTAATCCCTTTACAATAGGGTAAAATTCCAAAAAATTTCATGTCTTTAAGAACATCTTAAAGAATTCTCCCTTTTATATTTCTAAATTTTTTTATGCCCTCACTCCCTTTAATTTCATATCTTAATACATATGAAATATGTACTGATATGCACAGTTGGAAAAAATCAAACTTTTGAATGCACTGACACTAAGTCGTAATCAAAATTTAAATATCAAAAAACAATATTTTGGGGGGGGTGGAGGATGAGCAAAATAAGGGAAGGGGATTAAGAGGTACAAACTTCTAATTATAAAATAAGTCACAGGGATGTGATGTGCAGCATAGTAAATATAGTCAATAATACTGTAATAACTTTATATGCTGATAGGAGATAACTACTTATCATGGTGATCATTTTGTAATTTATAAAAATATCAAGTCACTATGTTGTACATCTGAAACTAATATATTGATAATATTGTAAGAATTATACTTCAATAAAACATAAGTTGACAACAACAACAACGACAAAAAACCTTATTGCAGGAGATAATATGAGTAAGAAAGGGCGAAGCGTCCTTGCATCCCTGGAATGAACCCTACTTGATCATAATGCATAATTCTTTTAATGTATTTTTGAATTCCATCTGCTAATATTTTGCTGAGGATTTTTACATTTATGTTCCTTAGGGATATTGACCTGTAATTTTCCTTTTTGTAATGTCTTTGTCTGGTTTTGATATCAGGGTAGATTCATAAAATGAGTTTGGAAGTGTTTCTTCCTCTTCAATTTTTTGCAATAATTTGAGAAGGACAGGTGTGAACTCTTCTTTTAGTGTTTGGTAGACTTCACCTGGAAAGCCATCTGGACAAGGACATTTGTTTGTTGGGACTTTTTTTTCTATTATTGTTTCAATTTCATTATTAGTAATCAGTCTATTCAGATTTTCTATTTCTTCATGATTCAGTCTTGGAAGATCGTATGTATGTGTAGGAATTTATCCATTTTTTCTAGATTGTCTAATTTGTTGGCATATAATTTTTCATATTAGTCTCTTGTGATCCTTTCTATTTCTGTGGTATTGCTTATAATTTCTCCTCTTTTATTTCTGATTTTATTGATTTGGGTCCTCTCTCTGTTTTTCTTGATGAGCCTGGCTAAAGGTTTGTCAATTTTCGTTTATCTTTTCAAAGAACCAGCTCTTAGTTTTATTGATCTTTTCTATTGCTTTTTCAGTTTCTATTCCATTGATTTCCACTCTGATCTTTATTATTTCCTTCCTTCTAACTTAAAGCTTTGTTTTTCTTTTTCTAGTCCCTTTAAATGTAAAGTTAGATTGCTTATTTAAAATTTTACTTGTTTCTTGTAGGCCTGTATGCTATGAACTTCCCTCTTACAACTGCTTTGGCTGCATTCAATAGATTATGGAGATTTTTGTTTCTATTTTCATTTGTCTCTAGTTTTTTTTTATTTCCTCTTTTATTACTTCAGTGACCCATTCGTTGTTTAGTAGTGTGTTGTTTAGTCTTCACGTGTTTTTTCCAATTTTCTTGTAATTGATTTTTAGTTTCATACCCTTGTGGTTGGAAAACATGATGGATATAATTTCAATATTCTTAAATTTATTGAGACTTGTTTTGTGGCCTAACATGTGATCCAACAATTCCCCTCTGGATATTTATATGAAGAAAATGAACACACTAATTTGAAAAGATATATGTGCTTCTATGTTCTTTATTTACAATAGCCAAGATATGGAAGCAACCTAAGTGTCCATTGATAGATGAATGTATAATGAAGGTGTGGTATATATACACAATGAAATATTGCTCAGCCATAAGAAGTAATGAAATCATGCCATTTCCAACAACATGTATGGACCTTGAGGACTAAGTGAAATAAGTCAAACAGAGAAAGACAAATGCTATATGATTTCACTTATATGTGGAATCTAAAAAACAAAACAAATGAACAAACAAAACAAAAAAGAAACAGACTCATAGATACAGAGAACAAACTGCTGGTTGCCTGCAGTGTGCTGAGGGGGGTGGACAGGTGAAGTGGGTGAAGGGTAAGATTAAGAGGTACAAACTTCCAGCTATAAGGTAACTAAGTCATGAGGATGTACTATACAATGTAGGGAACATAGCCAATAATATTGTAATAACTGTATGTTAACAAATGGTAACTAAACTTACTGTGGTGGTCAATTTGTAATGTATAAAAATATCAAATCACTATGTTATACACTGACACTAATATAATACTGTATGTCAATTACACTTCAGTGAAACAAAAATAAAGGGTAAAAGCCACTGAATAGCACAAAGAATAAATTTAAGAAGAAGACAGCTGATATCAAAGGATGAAGGTGGTCCCCACCATATTTTGATAAATACAATGTAGACTCAGTTTATCTTTGATTTTATTGCATGGTACCATATGAGGATTTTAAGAACTAAGTTTCTAAGTCACCTCTGGATATCTCTCTAGTATTTATTTGATCTTCCATAAATAGTGGGAAGAAAAAGGAGAACTGCATATAATTGTGTCCCGTGACTGAATCCCTAGAGGTTCTTTCTTTTGAGGAAATACATAAAATCCTTGATTATTTACAGTCAGATGTAACATCTAGTTAAGCAGGATTTCTTAACTTCAGCACCACTGACACAGGGAGGTGGGGATAACTCATTGTTGTGCGGCTGTCCCCCGCACTGTAGGATGTTTAGTAGCGTCCCTGGCTTCTGCCCCTTAGATGCCATAGGACCTCTCTCCTAATTGTGACAACCAGAAATGTCTTCAGACATTGCTGAACGTCTCCTGCTGTTCCTGGTTGAAAACCACTAACTTAAAGTTTCATAATGATCTTGGTAATCTACTCAATAAATGAGCACTCACTGAGTGCCTGATAAGGTTTTTGTGTTCCACTGGGGATTAATGGAAGAATAAGACCCAGATCCTTCTCTTAAAAATTTGAGTCCACGTTAAAGAGACAAAATCATTGGAGTAAAATAGAAAATACTAATCACTGAGGTCTAGATGGCTTGTACTGGCAATAAATATTTCAGTGATTTAGAGACTATGCAAAGTAGTGGAGAGTGATGGGGGAAGATTCTGGAAGGCATTCCTGGGCATGGGCTCTGAAGACTGGATGGGATGTGGAAGACAGAATAAAGAGGAAAGTACATTTCACGGGTGTCATGGAAAACACATATTTGCAAGGGCCTAATGCAGAACTGGGTGAGGTGAGTGTGAGAGAAACCAGTGAAATAAAGGGTGAAGAGAATTCCCTAAGAGCTGACAGAAGGCAGTTCCTTTGGAAATATGATAGGATGTCAATGGAGGGAAAATGGAAGGTCTGGCTGCGAAGGAGGTGGGTTTCTTAAAAAGTGTGGCTGGAATTTGAGGAAGTGATGTGATTTCCTCAAACCTGGTCTAAAGTCCTGGCTGAGCAGTGTGGGACTGCAGCTTTAGGACTGATCAACGAGGTAGAGGGGAAGGTCTGAATCTTAAACTGGGAAGAACTACAGTTTGGGAGCTGAGTTTAGGAAAAGGCCAGGTAAGAATCACACTCTGACTGTCCTGGCTGATTAAGTAAATGCCAGCATGCCGCTGTGGACCCTGAACCCTTGTCCACTTGCTCTGGACAGCTCTTAGGAAAAAATCTTTTTGATTCAGATTTTATTAAGAAGTTCTACGGCTGTTGAACGATTAAACATGTTCATCGAAAAATGATAATTTGTATCTAGCTTCTATTCTGTCTTAAATTAACTATTATCAGGTTAATGAATAATTTAAATTCCAGGAGATTTCAGGATCATGGAATAAATTGAACATTCTCAAGCACTTGATCTTAGCTGTAATTTATCTCAAGCACTATTATGGCTGTTTTTTCAATATTATTCTTTTCAATTGACAAATACAAACTTTATTTCATTTCCTACTGAATCCAGATATACAATGTAATAATGTCATTTATTCAAAAATCTGAAATGCACACACACGTGTACACACACATACACACATATCAAAAGCTAGATAATGCCTGCTGGGGAAGGAAGAATGATCACATACAGGACACTTCTAATTTAATTAGGGCTTTCTGCCTTGATAGTTTACAATGTTTCAACACCGGTTCCCTAGTGAGATAGGCAACATCTGTGAGATTCCACAGTTCACATTTTGTAACAGAAACGGTCAATACTTTTAAAAAATCAGGTGGCTTTGTGAATATACACCCAAATCTAAAAACCACGTATGAAGTAGCTAGTTGCCATCCCTAGCTGGAAACCCTAGTTGGTACACATGTCTAAGTGGGTGTACCTACATGCACACACACTCATGGTCTGCGTGACCGTGATACTTAGACATCTCTGTCCCTAATGTGGAAACCAAGAAACAGCTAAGATAACAAATTTTCCCCCAAAATACCTTAAGTATAATACAGGTAGAATGATTATGTAAACGTGGGAGTCTTCATGTTTATGAATATGAGTGAAAATTAGTGCATGTGGTTCTAATTCCTGTTCTTTTGACAAGAAGGGAACAGATAAAGATGACACTTTATCATCACTAACGGTGTGGATTACTCTAGAAAAACTATTCTGTGCTTTTCTTTTTCTGAACATTTGCAGTAGTCACATTCTCCTTTTTTGGTTAAATTTTGCCTTGGTTTCAATTTAGATATTTTAGGAAGGCACCTTGACGCTTTCAAGGCCATCGTGACACCAATTTAGAATGTCACATTAGGAATCAGCTAAAATAAAGAATCTGTTGCCTTATGGAGTTGACGTGCTTTCTTATTTACTTAATCTAATAGCAAGAAGTGACTTGGGCAGGGGAAGAATATTAAATAGGTGGTTATGGTCCGATATTCATAAACTGATTAAAAACATGAACATGTGTATATTACACACCCATGCACACACATTCACATAGATGCTCAGATTTTTGCAATTATAGATATATGCATATATGTGAATACATTATAGCATATACAATCAATACTTTGGAACTGCCCCACAAGGTCATGGGCAAAAAAGGTCACTACTCTTGTGATTCTATTATATCCCACACAATCATCTACATAACAGTTATTATTTCTGTTGTATTTGTTTGGTTACAAGTCTGTTACCCTCCCTCTTTTGAAAATCTCTGAGGAATGATAGTTATAATTCATCTCTTTATCACGAGTGTCTACCACTGTGTCTGGCAAAGAGAAAGCCCCAGGAAATGCCTAATGGATGAATGAATTTGCCTTTTTTTAATTCTTACCTTAGAAATATCTTTTAAATCTCAATTATAACAAGACTTTTTAAATACTAAATTTTTCAGAATTTCTCAGCTTATACAGAAACATTCTTTCCATTTCACAGTTTGTACTCAGAATATCTTAATGCTTCTGCTTTAATAAAAGGAAGGAGAATAATCACCAGATTTACAGTGGCCAATAAGATGCTTCTTTTTTGTTTTGTTTTGTTTTTTGCGGTACGCGGGCCTCTCACTGTTGTGGCCTCTCCCGTCGCGGAGCACAGGGTCTGGACGCGCAGGCTCAGCGGCCATGGCTCACGGGCCTAGCTGCTCTGCGGCATGTGGGATCTTCCCGGACCGGGGCACGAACCCATGTCCCCTGCATCGGCAGGCGGACTCTCAACCACTGCGCCACCAGGGAAGCCCTCTTTTTTGAACCACTCAATAACTCATTCTAAAAAGAAAATACAACTACACTTTGAGTGGCATTTTACCAAATTTAATTTTATAATGTTTAATATTTCTGATTTCTGCTGCCTCATTTTATCAAAATTCCAAGGTTAATTAACCAAGCCTTTTGTGCAGTTAACATTTGTCAAATACTGCAAAATAATTTATGCAAATGTAACACCCCATTTTCATAGTCAGTTTGCTATTTTTTTTGTTTTGTTTAACTTTTCCCACAAAATCCTCATTTTTTTTTAGTAGAACAGCAGTATCAAAAAGAAAAAAAAATTTATCTTATACTAGACTTCTTATTTTGATCATTTATTTCAGGGAATTTGAGCCTGTCAACATTGTAACAATATAACAAATTAGCTCTCAAACTGAAGTAATTAAGGCATAAAATCTGACAGCTCTTTTCACGTTAAAAATTAGAAACGATAATTGCTTTGAAAATACCCCCTTACTTTTTAGAGGGACCACAAAATCCTGCAGGAGGAGAAATCGAGTTTTACAAATCTTCAATTCTCTTATTGGCTGTGCTTTATCTAAAAAATACTTTGACAGTAAAACCTGTGGGCATATTTTAAAGAATAGTTGCACAATTAAAAGCACTTCAACATTTCAAACTGCACCTACTCAAACTGTTACTTTTAGGAAAACACGAAGTTCCCACAGAGAAGCAACTGGCATCTCTCTTACTGTATCGAGGCAATTCTACCATCTATCTCTCGACCAAGTATGTCTGTCCTATTCATACTTATTAAACACTGATAAAAGTAGTAAATGGATTCAATATGAAGACACAGGCTAGCTTGAGCTTCTACTGTTTAACTTTACTGATGATTGATAGACATGCAGTGAATTCTAATGACCCAGGAGACATCCTTCCAACTTAACCATTGAAATCAAGGTGGATAATTAGTTCTTTAGGACACCCCAGGGTGCAAGTAATAAGAAACTCACCACCTGTGTGGTCAAGGGAACTGATGTGGATGGGATTTAAATGGACTCAAAACAAAAGAAAGCACATCACGTAAAAGAAGTAGATTGGGCAAAGGCAGGGAAACAGAAAAGGAAAGAAATCATTGGAGAAACGCTGACTAATTCAGTTCATTTGGAGCCACGTCACCAAGAGTGAAGTCAGAAATAACTTGAAAGCCCTCAGCCGTTGTGTAGGCAAATGGAGGCCTCTCTTTGTTTCTGAACCGAGGGGTCATAACAAAATCGACAGCTGTCACATCTTCTCTGTAAAGAACTTTTATATTCAATGCAATAGCACGTAATCATCTTTTATTTATTTATTTGCGGTACGTGGGCCTCCCCGCGTCCCCTGCATCGGTAGGTGGACTCTCAACCACTGCGCCACCAGGGAAGTCCATAATCATCTTTTAAATGCAATAAACTTAATGGAGTAGAGGAAGAAAAAGGGAAAGAAAAAGCATGTCTTACACAGTATCACCAAATTGAAAGCTTTGTAATGGACTAGAGCCGGAAGTAGGAGATACAAAGATCAAATAACAGCCTTCCATGTTTAAAAAGACTGCTAGTTACTGAAATTATAATTCTAAACAAAGAGGAAAATTTTTCATATGAATGTAAATAACTTTTCAACACTTGCAACAATTATTTTTCAGAAAAACCAAGAGTACCTTTTTTAAAAGCAAGAATGAGATGTATGAAAAATTTAAACTTATGTTTCCTTTTTCTTAGGAAGGAGCTTCTTAAACTCTAAAGTTGCTATTGGCATATCATTCCATATGTGACTTTATTTTTTAGAAAAATATTAAATATATCATACTAAGTAAAGAAAGTCATGGTTGCAATTGCCTAAAATAATTGATTGAGCATCTCTTACAGACACCTCTCCAGGCTTCTCAACAGATAATCTCCGAGAAATGAGAAACAGGGCAATTTATAAAGACACAGGAGAACATGCATGCTGATAATGTGCCATTTAAAGACTTAAATAATGAATCACTACGTTGTACACCTGAAACTAAAATAATATTGTATGTCAACTATGCTTCAATCAAAACAGAAAAAGAAAAAAATAAAGACTTAAGTAATAGACTTGCAAATACTTCAGTTTGGACTTTATGGGTATTAGAAAACAATATCTTTTATATACTTAACATGATTCTAATCATTCCATAAATATAGGAAGAAATATTTTTGAAAGATTTATGATGGATACGTAAAAGAAAATAGGAAATAATCTTTCCCCCAAACTAATGATGATATACCAAAAACATATCTAAAAATGCGAAGCTCAACCCTAGCATAGAAACTATTGACAGAATTTTTAAAACACAATTAACGTGCTATGTGCAGTTATCAGTATTCAGAGAGAAGTAAGATAGGATTCACTTTTATTTTCTCAGAATAGTATGGGTTGGCCATATTTTGTAAGGCACACAAAAACGTGGTACTAAATATTGGTATTTAAAAACAGCTACAATTACACCATTTATTGGATTTGCCCTATTTTAAAACCTTACTTTAAGAGAAAATCTCTCAGAATGAGTAGTTTTACAAGTTTCACAAGAAGAGCAAACATGTCAGATATTCTCATTCTGGGTAATTACTTCCTTCGCAGGGCTGTGTACATTCTTGCAATGTAGCTGAAAATTAAGGCAAACATTACAAACAGAACTGGTTAAATGGAAAAAAATGCTGAAAAAAAATATCAGAACCAATGAAGAAATACTTAAAGACACTGACCACCTGAACCTGCTAGTTTGTAGACTGAGTCGGCTTCTTTGCAAATGCTTCTTTGCAAGAATATAAGGCTGTGTACCCTGGTTCTGGCCAAATAAAATACTTTTTAAGAAATGGTTTAACTCCGCGTTTTCAGCACTTCTGGTTTTGCTGGGTTTTGTGACACCGTTCTTATGCCCCCAAAGTTAACCTATGGGGGAGGCCGACTTACGAATCATGACAAAACAATGTGGAGGATGGTAAAGGGTCAAGCTCATTAGAGCTTGTCCTCTGTCTGCTGGTCCTGGGGGTTAGGGTCGGGGCCACTGCAGGGCGCCGGCAGGGAGTGACAGCAGCGGAGCTGCACCCTAAGTAGACAGACCACTCTGAAGTTTTTGGGAGGACAAGCCATCCAGCCGGGAGCCGGGCTGGAGAGCACTGACCTGCGGCAGGTCAGGGGTGACAGGGATCAGAGGGGCAGGAAGACTCATCAGTACGTTGAAAGGAATCAAGACTGATTCCAAGGAGATGAAAAGGCTGAACACTTGGAACAATAATAAATAAGAATGATTGTCTTTCACTTGGATCTGTCCAAAGTGCAGCTTTACAGAGTGAAATCTTACTGGAAAGTCACCATTTTTGTTTTCAATGGCAATGAAGTCTTGACAATGGGAGTCAGTGTTCTGCGTGAAGGGGTAACTTGCTGAGGACATGGGACCACGACAGCCAAACTTACCTGACGCTGCACCCCGTCCTGGGACTGAGTCTTAAAGTATTTCCACAGAGGGTGGGATAAAACAAGGGGAGATTTTGTTCCCTGAAATGCAAAAACGCATCTTTCTCTACGTGAACCATGGCTATCTATTGCAACATTCCAGGAACTTAATACTTTTTTATTATCACCTGCAGAAACTACCTGTTTCCTAAACCCTGTTATGTACTCCTTTAAAAAGCAAAAAGGAAATCTGTATTTCTGTGAGCTTGGCCAGTACTTCAGGAATGCCCACCTTTATTTTCCTTGAGCCACATGAACGGGTGATTGCATTTGGCTTCTACCTTTTGTCCAAGTGGCGCTTCACACTGCTACGTAGATTCCAGTATGTTACCTTTGCTCAACCCCACTCTCACTCTCATAATGTGTCTTCATTGAAAAGGCATTAGTTTGTGATTATTGGCTTTTCTCCGGAAGAGTGTTCTACAAATTAAGAAAAGCGGCCAAGAAAACAATACTGTATGTGCTTTGAATGAGTCTATAATTCTAACGCTCTAAATTACTCTAGGAATAATTTAACACAGTTGAACATTCTCTTAGTACTCATGTACAGTGATGTAACCCAGAGTTTGTTGACTACATCAAAAACCCAGTCCATAATACTCTTTTTTTCCTTCTGTATGCATGAAACACAAAATAATTCTTAGCTATAGAATTTATAATACTGTCTATTTATAAAACTACCACGTTAAATTAATTCCTGGATAATATTTATTTGCAAAACTGATATCAAAATATTTGGTATTTGCTTTTCGGAAGTAAAAAAAAAAAGGGTGGGCCTAGAGTAGCATCTTTTGAGGTTATACCGAGCCGAGTTTGTATCAGAGGGTCTAAAGTTGGGGTTTTGTAAACTTTAGTTCTTTATTGTACTCTTTCACTATAATGAGTGAAATTACCTATGACACAGCTGTGGTTGAGAACCACAGAATTAGATATTGTCTTCTAAAAGTAGAAACTCCATCTAAATCAGATAAATATTTAAAAAAATAAGAAAACAAAAACTTGAATGGGAGAGGGCTGAATGGGTCTGAGCAGAGCTAGGACTGTGAAGACGGTGATGAGGTTATTCAAGGCAGGATTTGTGTGAAGAATTTGGAGTATGTTACAGTAAAAAAAGAATTCGGTAGCTGTTTAGCTCTTTGAATGCAGATAAGGGACTGGGTTTGCTTCTCAGCTTCGCCAGCTCCTTGCTGTGTGAGCGACCAGCACATTTAAAACTGTCAGTAATAATACTGCTTATCTCATATGCCTGTTTTGGTTATCAAAATAGCTGATTTTAATATCTTACACTGACCAAGTGCTTACTCTACTGTTCTAAGTGCTTTATGTAAATGAGCTTACTTAATTCTCAAACAAGGCTTTGAGATGGGTCTAATTATTACCTCCACTTTACAGAGGAAGAAGCAGAATAAGGAATAATTAATGATGCATGAAAAATCAGGTGTGATGCACAGAAAGTACGATGCCTGAAACACAGGTTCAAAAATGTTAACTGTTTTGCTCACAGAAGTTTAATCTAACAGTGTAAGAAACAAGGAGCACCCCAGTATGAGAGTACTCAAGTCTACTCTACATTAAGTTTTCAAATTAACCAAAGGTCAAATTAGTCATTTCATCTCAACATAAACCAAACTAAGTGGCTGAGAATGAAAGTTAAGTGGCTAAAGGGTTCTTATATTAAATAAAACTTCAACTCATCAAGTTGTAAATTCTCAAGATTAACAAAATCATCATTTGTTCTTCAAGTGTAATATTTATACAGCTCACAATGAAGTCGGGGGTTTGGCAGTCTTCTAATGACCTTGATGATACAGGCAGCCAAGGAGGATAATTTAACTCTCATAGTAAGAAAAAATTTGAGCTAAATCATTCATTTGAGAGGTCAAGAGAAGAGCTAAGCAAAGTCTTCCTCAGCTATCATGAATAAAGGAATCGTTGCGATGCCTTTTTGGCCAGTGGAGCAATTTGCAAAACTCTGAATAGCAGTTTGTTAGCATTTCACCACTGACCTCATTTTCAGACATTGTTAGTTTCAATCTGACACAGTCATCTGATAGATGATACTTCATACCACAAAGAAGACTAGAGCAAAACTTTCTCACTTCCTAATTTCCTCTCAATTTTCCAATTCTGAAATTCATCTTGGATTACAGTTTGCTTTGCTGCCCTCACCTGCTTTCTTTGCATATAGTGTAGAGAAAAATGTTCTTCCAGGAATAAGCCTTGAATCTGTATTCCAAATTTCAGCAGCAGAAGCCGCTGAAATAAACACAGCTGTGACCCTCATGAATTATACTGGATCTGCTAACTACTCTACATGGCCCTTCCTCCCCAACCCCCCTGCATCCCACTGGCTCCCTCTTCACTTCAATGGCAAGAGCCAGGGAATGAGGGAATATCTGAGCGGCCGGTAAAAACAACCATCCTAATAGAGCTGCTGAATCAATACTCTGAAATACCGTTTCACAAGGAAAAGGTCACTCGGTGGTCCTTGAGTGGACTAAACGCACACAACTAAACCCTGCTTGATCACCACATTTATAACATTTTCATTTTACAGAATGAAAAATGAAGAGAATATTCTATCAGCTTCCCAGTGATGAATATGACAAGACGTGAAAATGAAGAATGAAACCACGATTGACGCAACTCTGCGGCTTGGAAGGGGCTGTAGGAACCTGCTTATCCTCTTCCTCAATGGAGTTTATTACCACAGTTACTAATGTGTGGACCGAAGTGTCAATAATTGATTAGTGCTAAAACTACTACCTTCCAAACTATGGATGTACCTTTCTTCCTTGTGCAATAGATGTGTTACTGGAGCATTGAAAATAAGGTTGGTACATCGAATCATACTTAAGATCCCATGAGTGTCCCTATGCAAAGATGTTTATAACTGTAAATCCTGGTATCCTTCTCTTTTAAGCCCATGGTTTTTTTTTGTTTTTTGTTTTCAATTAATTAATTCATTCATTTATTTATTATTGGCTGAGTTGGGTCTTTGTTGCTGTGCGCGGGCTTTTCTCTACTTGCGGCGGGCGGGGGCTACTCTTTGTTGCGGTGCGCGGGCTTCTCACTGCAGTGGCTTCTCTTGCTGTGGAGCACGGGCTCTAGGCTCAGTAGTTGTGGCGCTAGGGCTCAGTAGTCGTAGCCCGCAGGCTCTAGAGCGCAGGCTCAGTAGTTGTGGCGCACGAGCTTATTTACTCCACGGCATGTGGGATCTTCCCGGACCAGGGCTCGAACCCATGTCCCCTGCATTGGCAGGCGGATTCTGAACCAGTGCAACACCAGGGAAGTCCAAGCCCATGTTTTAATATGCCAGATTTCTTAGAGCAGAGAACCCTAAATAAGACTACTGTAAAGGACTTCTTTGACTGTGATGCACTAATAGCATAGAGTATACAGTATCCAGCAGAGAGACAGTATAAAGCTTTGCCCCCTGGCACTGCAGAAAAGCACTGGACTACTCCTCCTATGCTCAGCCTTCCTCACTGAAGGCCACCACAGCAAGAATTGGGGCATCTGAAGGCCACGGGTTTTGCTAACCGCGATGCCAATATTCAGATCGCAGGTGGAGACATCCACAATGCCCCTGACAGGCTGCCAGAGGTACCAGAGGCCTGGGTCTCACCAGCTGACACCCACAAGATTAAGGACCAATCATGGAATAACTATGGTTTTGAGAAAGGTTGAAAGAAAAGTCTTACAAACAGTGAATATAAATGTCTCTCTCCAAAGCAAATCTGTGGGGTCCTAGTTTTAAAACCCCTGCTTATTAGCTCAGAATTTGGATTCCATGTAAGGAATTAAAATATTCAGCTCTCTGAAATTCGTTAGGTGGTGTCCTGGCCCAGGGCGTGCAGTGTAAACACCAGTGCACCTGCATCCTGTGATGATTCTATGACGAGGGCTTCCTCGACGGGCATCAGTTCAGTTTCATTTTCCTGGAATCCTTCCTTTTTTTCCTCCAGAGAAAAACTCTTACTCCGTTAGGTTCCCTCTCTTGCCCCCCCAGAAAATCCTTTTCTCCATTACTAATGAGGTTTTGTTTCTAACAAACGAGACCTTTTGAAGTGAACCCAACGTCCCTAAGGTTCAAACGACCTCCAGTTGCCAAATCCACTGGAACTTCTGCAATTTCATCCTGCTTGGCTCTCGGCGGCATCTGGTGCCCTTCGAGGCTCCTCTGTCTTCAACGGTCTACTCGCTCGGCTCCCAGACAGCATCGTGGTTCTCAGCTTCCCCATCGCTCCTTCCCAAGGTTCCTCCTTTACCTCCAATCACAGACACTTTTAAAGAGTCCTTCCTTCCTTCCTTCCTTCCTTCCCATTCGTCTTCCTATTCTACCAGCTTTTCCTCTGTCCTCCCATCCACGGCTTTATTATCTGTCAGTTAGCAATACGTACATTTATTCCTCCAAGTCAGTCTGTCTCCTGAAAACCCAAACTCGATACATTCCCCATCTTGCTACTGGAATTATTCTCTTTTAAAAAAATGATCACACCTCTTCTCTTGAAACATATGATGACTCCTCTGCCTGGTGGACGAAGTCCAAATATCCTAGTCCCACAGACAAAGCCACTACAGTGTGTCCTTATGTTCCTTCCTAGTCTCCATCCTTACTGACACTCACCCTAAAGCTTGCCCCACACTGCAGCAGGGACTCAGCAGCGCTCCTTCATTCCTCTGTGTCTTTGCTACGTTGACCATATTTACAGGATCAACCGTGTCAGGGTATAAAGCCTGATAAGCAGGTTCTTACCCAGGTAAAAAGACTCATCTGAAGTTCAGACTGTCTTAGGAAACAGAGACTGTTCCTGGCTGTGCCTACAGAGCTCTGTCCCCTCTTCATCTGTCATCTTAGAAAATGTCAAGAACATCATGTTCACGTAGAATGTATTTGCAGAATCTTGGGCCGAGGAACCCAAATTCTAGACTCTCCACTCTGGGAGGAAGAATCTTCCCTAGTTATCTTCTTTAACCAACAAATTAGTTCCAGAAGTGGAGAGGAAGGAAAGAGACAGGCAGAGAAACAAACAGACCACTTGGTTGAGCCTTGACAATCAAGGAAGTGACCTGCAGCCGGAAGATGCTTCTCACACGTCCACAAGATAAATCCGACTTAATCAGTGAATAGTCCTTCTGCATTCCTACAGCATCTAGTTCATGCCTTGATTATAGCTCATAGTATACTAATCTGTCGCTTCTTGATTCTATGTCCATTTTGCCAATCCATCTGTGACCCCTAGCACGGAGCAGATGCTGATAGAGTAACAAACGCATCCTTCAAGACGAGCAATGCCTTGGATACAATGAAGAGGCATCTTTAAGATTCTCTGCAATCATAGCAATGGCTATATTAAACCAGTACAATCTGGTCAAAGAAATTATGAATGCTGCTATAGACATATCCTGTGAAGTCTCTCTCATTAAACCAATATGTTCCAGAAACAATTTTCCAAATAACTTAAAGCAACTGTAATGGTGCAAGCTATTTGCGCTCAAAGATACAAGATTAAAAACTTGATCAGAATGACCATCATCAAACAAATCTACAAACGATAAATGCTGGAGAGGGTGTGGAGAAAAGGGAACCCTCTTGAACTGTTGGTGGGAATGTAAATTGATACAACCACTATGGAGAACAGTATGGAGGTTCCTTAAAAATCTAAAAATAGAACCACCATATGACCCAGCAATCCCCCTACTGGGCATATACCCTGAGAAAACCATAATTCAAAAAGAGTCATGTACCACAGTGTTCATTGCAGCACTATTTACAATAGCCAGGACATGGAAGCAACCTAAGTGTCCATCGACAGATGAATGGATAAAGAAGATGTGGCACATATGTACAATGAAATATTACTCAGCCATAAAAAGAAACGAAATTGAGTCATCTGTAGCGAGGTGGACGGACCTAGAGTCTGTCATACAGAGTGAAGTAAGTCAGAAAGAGAAAAACAAATACCATATGCTAACACATACACATGGAATCTAAAAAAAAAAAATCGTTCTGACAAACCTAGGGGCAGGACAGGAATAAAGACACAGATGTAGAGAATGGACTTGGGGACATGGGGAAGGGAAGGATAAGCTGTGACCAAGCGAGAGAGTGGCATGGACATATATACACCACCAAATGTAAAATAGATAGCTAGTGAGAAGCAGCCGCATAGCACAGGGAGATCAGCTCTGTGCTTTGTGACCACCTAGAGGGGTGGGATAGGGAGGGTGGGAGGGAGATGAAAGAGGGAGGGGATATGGGGATATATGTATATGTATAGCTGATTCACTTTGTTATACTGCAGAAACTAACACACCACTGTAAAGCAATTATACTCCAATAAAGATGTTAAAAAAAAAACTTGACAAATACTGCCCTATGCAATTCCATCAGAAGCTCTTTTGCATTCTTTCAAAATCCACTAAGAACCAATGACATACGTTTGTCTTACAAACGGAAGTCTTGCCCCAGCAAACGATGCTGATTCTCTAGATATAAAGGAGGAAATGCAGAGCCCGCAGGAGGGGAGGACATCTGTCCAAAATGCCAGGTGGTGCCCAAGAAAGTGCTGATAGGAATTCGCTTTCTGATTTTCACCTCTCTCAAATTCCTCTTTTATATTCCTTCCCCAATATTTCACATTTATGCGAGTGCTTTCCTTGCAATTTAGGTCTTTATTTAGCTCACAAAGTAGGCTTTATACTAAGGAGGTAGAGTATTCATCTTTTCGCGTCAGTACCGGTTGCCCTTAGTAACCACCACTTGAAGGGAAACCTTATTTTCATCTGGTGACTCGAAATAAGACTGAAGGGTCAACTGCAGAGCAACTGTGAAAGGCAGGTCTCAAACTGGCAAATCGCTCAGTACAAGCCCCTCTTTCATCTGGATCATTCCAAAGACACTGAGGGTTTTGTTCACAAATATTTCATAAATCACAGGGTTTAGACATTGGTTTCTAAACAATACTTGTAAAAATAGAACTATACAGTCCAACCTGAAATCTCACTATTATTGAGATTACGGAGAGAAACCGTATAATTGACACAAGTCTAAGGCAAACAGAGAGATAGGTAAAAGGAATACATATTCATTTCAGATATAGTATGTCAAGTACTCTGAAACTACACTCCTGTTGAATTTACTGATCTTTTAAAATTGAGTTCAAGCTTCCAAGAACCTATGCTAAGAAGCAAAGCCAATTTGCTCTCTGTTATTAGTTTAGGCTAATAAATTCGATGATAGAACAGCTAGTGATTTTGGATATTTGTGAATCACTATTTGATATATGACAACTGTTTACCTACTACTAAGGAGAAATAAGGGATAAATGTAATTTTCACTCTTTGAAGCCCCCTTATATCTAATTCATGTATAGTACTCTAAATGATAGTTAATATATATCCTTCTTATGAGTCAAAGAATGAAAAGATAAAAAATTGTATTTTCATGCAAAATAATAATAATACACTTCCATTATTGTGGCTTAAGAAATCTAAACCCTCAGGCTGTTTGGCTTTTTTAGCAAGAGGAAGACGCCTGGTCATTGCTAACATCAATGTTTTACACTGTTTAAGTGGATTCAATGCAACTACGTATGACAAGAAATTTTACTAGTGGTCTGTTCACAGCCTTAATAGGATGCAAGCATATTTTATGAAACACAGTTTAGCAGGGAGATAAGGCAAGGAGCAAATGGGAACTAAGGCGCATAGAATTGGAAGCAGGTCCAAAATTTAGGGAAGCGACTTGTAAACATGATTATCATGATGAAGTTATACTAATCAGCCTAAGAGTGTGTATTTCTGTACGGCAAAAGGATTCCATAGAAACAGCAGGTTTTCCCACTTTTGCAAGCTTTTCCAGCTAAATTCTGAAATTCACATGCTGCAAATTTAATCTTGTACTTTTTAACTCTTAATAACCCTTGAAATAGAAGCTAAATCAGTTACTGAAGCAGATACTGTCAACTTACTATTGAGTTTGGTTTTGTTTCTCATTTCTCCTTCAGCATCGAGGATGAATCAAAAATGGTTGTTTTCCAAACTTAGGGTTACCGAAGGGGAAAGGTGGGGGGAGGAATAAATTAGGAGTTTGGGATTAACATATACACACTACTATACATGAAATAGATAATCAACAAGGACCTACTGCATAGCACAGGGAACTCTCCTCAGTACTCTGTAATGGCCTATGAGGGAAAAGAATCTGAAAAAGAGTGGATATATGTACATGTATAACTGAATCATATTGCTGTACACCTGAAACTAAGACAACATGGTAAATCAACTATACTCCAATATAAAATAAAATTTAAAAAAATTTTAAAAATTAAAAAAAAAATTAAATTAAAAAATTAAAAAATTTAAAATTTATTTTTATTAAATAAAAATTTATTTTATTTAATAAAATAAAATTTAAAAAAATTTATAAAAGAATAAAACAGTATTCATAGAGCAAAAATGGTTGTTTTCAACTAAAAAAGCTAAATATAATTAAACTACTTAAAAAATCCACGTAATGTCTGAATTGTAGTGCATTTCTCGTATGTGAACTTTTCCTCAATAACAATAACAAAAAACTTAACATAATTCACACAAACAGTTTGCTCAATACTTCGTAAGCGTGAGTACATATATGGTCTTTGAATTCTTATTTGAACACCACTTCTGAGCTACCGCAAAGTTGGCCACCTCTGAAGTGTCTCTCTCCAAGGAGACCGCGGTCTCATGGTGTGGACCTATAGCAGTGCGTTTTACTCTGTGGTCAAGGATGCTGCTACCGGCCCTCCACCCACCAGGATGCTCGCGGTCTTTCTGAGTGGACGCTCAGAGCCCTCACCCGGCCTCCCTTGTGATAAACGGTGACGTCTGTGAGAGCCCTGGAGGAGCCCGGGGATGTTGTCTGAGACTGAAGCGCATCTCTTCGCGCTGTCCTGCTGTTCCTGCGTGAAGGCCAACTCCATCGGCGGGGGAGCGGCCTCCTGACCTGAGGCCCACTGGCCACTGCTTCCTTGTCACTCGTTCTGTCCCGATGGCTGACATCAGACACCTCCACACATTTGCAAAGTTTGTATCCCAACCAGGGGACTCCAGGGGCTGTCTCTGTGAAGCTTACTTTAAACCGCAAAACCAACTGTATAAGAGACCGTCAGAAAATTCAGTTCCCAATTTCCAGAACCTCGAAGGAGCAAAAGATGTTTAATGACTCAATGTGACATTTTTAATAGTCAAAACCCTTCCATTGTTTTTTATTGCTGCAATGCTTCTCTCATTCTAAAGAACTGTCTTCATTTTACATGTGATCTATTTTGACAAGAAATATTTCTGCAGGTGATAAGTATTTACTAAGCTCCTATTTTTGGCAATTCAGGGACAGTGAGAAAATATGCCAAGAGGCTGAAATTTTTAAAAACTCACCTTTTTTCAATCATAGGTAAGTTTCACTGTTGTATACCATTTAAACAAGTTAGATGGATAAATATAATAAAATGTAAATATTTTAATAGACAAATATAATGCAATGTTAAGAAAGGGTTTGAAAGCATGTCGTTAAATGTGTTCTGGAAAACTTTTGTACTTTACTTGTTACGTATGATGATACCTCACTTATCCCCAGATAACTTATCTAGAAACTTCAAGTGTATTGAATGTTGCCGAAAATTAACCATAATTTTCATAACAGATTGGATGACAGACGTAGGAGGAACATCACACTGTTACAGGGCTCCTGTCACTTCTTTCGGGTGTAATTCTGACCAGCATCTTCACCTGTGTTCCCAAACCAGACATGGGAAGGAGAGCAGATGAGAAGGGGCAGAGAGAAAACGTGCTGGAGTTGACCCTCAGATCCCAATCCGGACTTGGACAATGGAGAAGACAGAAAACTTAAAAGAGTGACCTTAGTGACCCAAGTCACCCGGGAGGTCCCAAATGGCTCCAGAAAGGTTCTGTGCTGTGCAAAAGACATTCTTGATGGTATTTCTGCGATCCTTTTTTATTGCCCTGTTTTCTTTTTCATTCTGTGTGTTTATTTGGTTTGGGCCTGATGTATAAACAACCAGAATGGAGGAGGAGCAATGTCCTATGCCAAGAAATGCAGCCCGGAGGGAAATGTTTTAAAGCAACATGTTGACGAGAAACAGACGATGCCTGGAGTCTGATAATGATGCCCGGGGCAGAGGCAGGTCTGCTCAAAAAGACCCCGATGAAAGTTTTCGGAAGCTTTTAGTGTCTGTCAGAGCGGACAGAGTTTCCCAGGCAACATGGTGAATTAAGTAACACGTTGGGCAGAAACCTAAATGCTTTGTCACTGCAGCCTCTCAGCCCGCTGTGTGGATGTGCTCTAACGTGGGCAAGGGCCAGGGTCTCCTCTGTCAGGGACTCCAGGTGTCGGGGGAGCGGGGGATGTGGTCTCTGCTGATACAAAACAAGAGCTCCTGGACCTGACCGAGGAGCGAGACTTGTCCACAAGGGGCTGGAGGTCGGGGGCTGGGAGAACCACGTGAGCGGAGCCGCCTTGCGGGAGTTGAGATCTGCATAGTCTGTGTGTTGACACAAACGCCCTAAGTCTCAGTTGCATTACTGGTAAAATACAAGTACTAAAAGCTATCTTACTGGTAAGGTTTCCTCTGAGGATGAAAGTGATGATTTATGTGGATGTGTAAAAGAAAATTTAAAACAAAAAGCTAGTTGTCAAGAACAATTATAAAACTAAACTCCAGGCACTGTAAATCTGAATGTTTTGACATAGTCACTCTACTCAGCATAATTAGGTAAGTTAACTGGTAAGCAGGTACACAGGCGGCCTAACCGGGGGCAGTTAAGAGACAGCCAAGCCCTGTTAAGATGAGCCGGGCGAGAGAAACGGGGTACCCGTCCCATTGGAGCTTGTGTCAAGGTTCCCCTGGAGACCAGCGTCCAGGAGTGGATGGGATGTGTGGGGATTTCCCATTCCTCTGTCCACAGTTCTCTGACGATGGGGGTACCGAACGCCCGAGGAGGTCTGGAGGCAAAGGCTTGGCTTCAGTGCGAGGACCACTTTTAGCACTTTCCATCTGTGCGACCTCGAGTTGCCCTTCATTTCCCCACTTACAAGGCTGTGATAAAGACGCCCCACAGAACTGGTTGTAGACTGGAATGCAAATCACATCAAACATAGAGAATCAAGCGTCTTCCATCCGCTGCATCAGGTCGAGGTGGACACTGTGAGGTCCCGGGTCAGATACGGTTGGGGGCAGAGCAGTCCCTAGAGGGGCTGCACACTCAGGAGGGGCAGAGCGGGCCATGTGGGGCAGCCGTCAGCTCCTTCTGCAGCACAGAAACGACAGCCTCCTGGAGCTGGGGCCACGGCCTCTCCCTCCCCCTCCGTTCTCTTTGCCAAGGGTGAAAAATAAGCAGAAGTATCCCCGCAACAGTCCCTTTGCCCTCACCACCCTGGCATCCCACCAAAGAATCACCCGCATTCATAAGTACTTCCCAGCCCACCCCTTTCCTAATAGCAAGGTAAGAGGTACCAGGGGTCATTCACTCTCGGTGTGAATTAGTTCAAACAGCTTATTTTCATGGTTCCTTAAAGAGACAGACAATTTAATGAACAGAGTAAAGTGGGGAGGGGGCCGTCTATGAGCAGTACTTTGGGGGCTGCGGCAAGGTACCAGGGAGGGACTGTCCCAGCCAAGAGCGGCAGGGGCACCGAAGGGAAGGGCGGTGAGCAGGGTGGAGGAAGCCAGGAGGGTCGCATATTGGTGTCAAAAGAAAAAGAAGGCGAGTCTTGTTTTGTAAACTGGAAATGATCAGAGAATCAGAGATAGCAGAGCCAGAAGTTTGGAAGACTGGGTCTTCTGGGGGCCTTCAGAAAGGAATGTCTGCAAGGCTCAGGCAGAGAATATCAATCAAGGAAACGGGATGGAAGTGACGTAACAGCCACCAGAGGGAACTGTGGAGAGCCAGCAAGTGTGGCTTTCCTAGAGACAATGTAATTAACAATAGTAGTAACGCTGAGCTGGACGAAAGGACTTGGCTGTGGAGGGATCGGTCCAGCCCCTTCAATGTTACCAACGGAATTGCTAAGCATGAACATATATATAAAGAAATATTTTAGGATGTGACCTTGTACAGAAATAGCTCCATCAGGCTCTTTTCTCCAAGGACTTGAAAGTTGGGTCAGATTTGAAGATCTCATAAGAAGTGGACTAGTTTCCGCTACTCCAGGAAACCCTCACACCCAGGAGAACCCCAGGAGTTTCTCAGTTCTCCCTTCAGGTGAAAACTCCTTTCCTCCTCCAAGACAACCCAGGAGCGAGTCCTGAGTACATTTAGAGACTCCTCAGAGGAAAATGAAAGCATTTTAGGGTGATACTCGTATAAGTCAGAAGCGGGCACTGAAGTTATCGAAAGGGGAAGGTTCACAAGCTGATCTCATTAAAAGTCTATTGAACCTTCTCCTGAAAACCCTAAGGTCACAGCAGGAGGAATGACAGAGAGGAGTGTAGGGTCCAGGGCACAAGCAGGTGAGACGGGTTTATTTGAAGCACACATGCAGTGTCTGGAGCTCTTGGGCCACGAGATCCATGTTATCGTCAACATTACGGGTGTGTGACATAGTCTTAATATCAAACATTAATTACCCCTCTTTGACCAGTTCAAAGAGGCAGGCTTTGGATTTGGTCCAGCCTGTGTCTGAATTCCGCCTCCATCACTTATTAGTCACAGGACACAGGGACAGTCACCCCACTCTTCAGTGTCACACTTCCTCACCTGTAAAATGGTGATCCTAAAACCTACTCTGGAGGTTGGGAAGTTGAGAGGTCAAATATAGATGCGAAGTACCCAGCAGATCGTAAGTATCTGCTGCCGTGATCACGACTCATCCTTGTGATTTTATTGTTGTATTAGTCACAGACGAGTGCCGTCACCCAGTAAGCCCTCACGCCTGCTTCTCACCCCTCATGCTGGGGATTCCCAAACACGCAGGACCTGCGTGTTCCCTGGAAGACCTGTGATAACTGCACAGCTCACTCCACACGCATCGTGCTTCGCAGAAGCAAGTAACGGGATGAGCAAAGCTTCACCGCCAGTCCACATCTTTCTATTCAAGCTCCTCGGTACACAATTAGTCAGCGGTATTTCTAGAAGCTTGTGATTGGCAATAAGTAATTGTAGTCTAGAGCTCTTTCTTCTATTGCCACTTGCTAAACACCCACTTAAAGTATCGGATCACGAAACTCACTACAAATTGAAATTTATGTTTCCTTTTGGGTTATCTGGGAATAATCCAACAGAGACAATGAAGAGAACATAACGCTAATTTCTACTCTTGGTTTCATAATACTACACTGATTATTTTCAGACTTAATTTGGGACGCAACAATTAAAAGATATATTTCCTCTATATTTTTGTTAATGTGGATTTTCGGGGGGGTTCCAGCCAACGAATTTATACTACCAAACATCAGACAAAGTAAGGAAAAGCAAAATTAGCCTACTGAGGTGTTTTCGTAAGAGAACAAATTCTCCTGTTCTCTACTGCCTGAATCATGGAAGTCAGCGTTTTTCTTTCTAAAGGTATCTTCTTGTCATAGACTGTGATTTTGTTATAAGAGTGTTAATTTTTGTCCAGTTGGAAACTAGCATGGATTGCATTCCGGCTCCAGTCTTCAGATTTTAAGTATGAAAGACGTATATGACGCAAACATCCATCAACTGACTGATAGATCAATAAAACGTCTATCCATACAGTGGAATATTATTCGGCAACAAAAAAGAATCAAGCACTAACCATGCCGTACCACGGATGGACCTTGAAAACAGTATCAAATAAAAGAAGGCAGGCACAAAAGGCCACATATTGTATAATTCCATTTATGCTAAGTGTCTAGAATAAGCAAACCCACAGAGAGAGAAAGTGGATTGGAGGTGGCCCAGGGCTGCAGTGGTTGTGGAAGGGGTGGGGAGTGACTGCTAATGTGTGTGAGGTTTCTTTCTGGAATGACAGAAATGTTGTGGAATTACATAGTGATGATGGTTGTACGACTCCGTGCATATACTAAAAACCAGTGAATTTTATACTTTAAAGGGATGAATCGTGTGGTAGGTGAATTATATCTCAGTACTCTACGTAGAAAATTCTTCCCTGTCATCGTCATCATATTCCAAAGCAAAGTTCACTGCAAGCTTACCTTGTGAGGTTCGGTGAATTCTGCAGTGACATTGCATTAGCAACACAAGTTTAGAAATCCTTGTATGTAAATCTCAAGTTCGTCTCCATAGTTTTATAAACAAAATTTCCTGCCAATTTTAAATGTTGAAAAAAATTGCCTTGGGTGATTCTTTCCTTTTATCGGCTCTTCTCATAGGATAAAAGAAGTGCTTGCATTTCTTTTTTGTTTGTTGTTGTTTTGGGAATGAAGTGTAGTCAAGATGGAATTAAGTAAGAATTATATTGTGCAGCTCCCTGAAAACAGCAGAAGATCAAATATGGAACATACCCAAAGTGGGAGAGAAATAATTACTTAATAGAGCACATAATAAAAAAGATCTCACAAATTAAATGTTGTTCCAAAGACATCTTAAACACTTCCTGGAGCATCACACACACACATGTTGAGAAAAAGCCAAGTTTTATATTTTAGTCTTCTAGCAACTTAATGCAACGAAAATTTCCAGATAAACAGGAAGAAAAAGGTAATTTTCATTAAAAATGTACACATACATTATGATCGCTGCTCCTTTTTCTTTCTTTTTTTAATTGAAGTACAGTTGATTTACAATGTGTTAATTTCTGCTGTACACAAAGTGATTCAGTTATACATATACACACATTCTTTTTCATATTCTTTTCCAGTACCGTTTATCCCAGGATATTGAATAGATTTCCCTGTGCTGTACAGTAGGGCCTTGTTGTTTATCCATTCTCTATATACTAGTTTGCATCTGCTAACCCCAGACTCCCACTCCGTCCCTCCCCCACCTTTTCCTTTAGTTCTTACTGTAATGCGTTTAGAGGTACCACTAACACAAGGTTTCACATATAATGTGCAGGGACTTGGTGTTAAGAGGACAAGCCCTGGCGTCAGGCTGATTTGAATCCTGATGCCCCAACTTATGCCCTTGAGAAAGTCTCTTAATTTCTCTAGTCCGCAGTTTCTCCATCTGAAATGAGGATGCGGATAGAGGGTTCAGAGAATTCAATGTGACGATACCTTCAAAGCGCTTAACATGGTGCTGGGTTCAGGCTGAGCTGACGTGTTGTCGTCATCGTCCTCATCTTGCTTTCAGCATTGCTTAATGCCCTTTTATAGGGCCATTTCTTATTCCAGTGACATTTCTGATAGAATCCCCAGATTTCAGCCAGAGAAGCAAGGACACCCATCCATTCAGCCTACAGGGAGACACTTTCCTCTGTTTCCCTCAAAAATTCAAATTGTAATTCCAAGAAACCACTCATCCTTTTTGCTAACACAATTTCATAAAAGGTCTTTTTTTTTCCATAAACAAAGCCAAACATAATATTTGTTCATCTGATTCTACGCAGAATAGCTGTTACCTGAGCTCTGCCTCATCGCACATGACAATGGCAGTAATTACTAACCACCCAGAAAAAAAAAAAAACACCTAAGGAAGACATGGGTCTCCATCCGTGTAATGAAAAACGAAAGAGGCAAACAAGGCTGCTCGTCCCACTTTGGGTGTCCGTGTCTGACTTACAGTTCAGCAGCCTTATAGCAAGTCTACAAGTCATTCTTAGGTACCCACTGTGTTTTCAACACGGTAGGTGCCCAGAATAAATTTCTTCTTCACTTGAATTCCCTTGTACTGTGCTGGGTGTCATAGATACAAACGACGGTTAAAACCCGGTCCCTCCTCTAAACCTTATTCTGAAACGTGCTGTGTCTTCAGAACAAAAAATAGGAAAGCGTTTCAATGACAAGGTAAGTTTTAGTCAAGGCAAGACAGGCATCAGTAAAACGTTCCAGCTGGATACATTGATCCTCTGTGACATCAGACACGGATCCCAGTCCAATATAAATTCAAGTCGTTTAGAAAAGTTCATGGTGTGAGAAACAGCAAGGAATCTTTACCACAAAATGCCTCCGTGCCAAAAAATTATTTGATGTTATCCTAATAGAAACATCCTCATTCCCGAGGCTCCCCAGTTCTCTGGAGACTATCCCACCTGTACCATTCCTGGAGAGCCTCTTATCAGGGGATCTTAAAGCAGAAGGCTGGTGCTGGTGATTCTGGAGGGCAGCATCTGAATGGGAAACCAGTTACTGATGCGTCTGATGTGAGGAACCTCACTGGCCTGTCACACGCCACAGCTGGGGAGCAGGGCCATGGAGGGTTCAGAGTCTAGTGTGACGTGTGTGCACTTGATCCCGAGAACCAGGTTTTGGCTGGCCCGTTGTTAGGGAGACAAAACCAAATGAGACTACAGTTACTGAACTAATTTGATTTGGTAGCCCAAGGAGAGAAGCCTTAAACATATCAAAGCTTGTTATGGAAACACAGACACACACTCACACACACACACACACACAAACACACACACATAAATTAACCAAAAAGCAATTGTACCCAAGACCTAAGCCCTCCCTGGTATCCAAATAACTGCTTCGGATTTAGGCCAACAAGAACTCCTAGTCACTCCTAAATAAACTCCTAAATCACATGTGGTCCTATGTGATTCTCCATCAGGCTTTTGAATGAAAACAAAGTGAAAGATTTAGACACATCAATTTCATCTCCAAATAAAGAGGTTTAGAAAGTCAGAATTTTATAAAGAATCGGGATAAATTTAGCATAACAAAGATTTCACTCAGATGTTACAGAAAATGTCAAATTTATGGGAAGACGCAAAAACAGGATATTAAGTTGAGTGATAGAATTTTTTTAAAAGTCATGCTGGCCCATTAATATCACAACTGCAATATAAAGAAAGAAATAGCAAAGCTTCTTTCTAATTACCAGAGTCTTATTTTCTATCACGGCCACACAGACATCTTTATATTATTTTTTAATCTAGGAAAGTCTGAGATGCTTACTCCAAAAATTCACTTTGCAAAGTAGGGACACGGTTAACCACCTGCTTCCTGGACTTGGCATAAAACAGAAATATGCTGGTCCCTCCTACATCATCTGTGACTGTGCTCTGACTCAGTGTAATTGATTTTATAATGGAGTGAAATACTTTATAATGGGACTTTTATTCTATTATTCATGAGAGAGAAAAACAACATTTAAACCATCCAGGAAAAAAGAGGGAGAGGCACTTTTCCATATTTTGGACGTATTGCACCCTGACCCTCTTCTCCTATCCCTAGCTCATAGGCTCGGAGGTGTCTCTGGGCTCAAGAGAAGAGCAGGGAATAACTAGTCCTTTCTATGGAGTCTAAATGGGATAGACTAAAGCAAGGCAGGTTAGTCAGGTCCCATCAGTAACCTCCAAAGTCAGAGGGTCTTTGTTAAGGTTTAATGAAATCAGATCCTATAATAGTAGCTCCCATTTACGTAAACAGTTACATAAGGAGCAACACAGTTTCAAAATCAATAAGAGGCTCAGACTGGATATATTTTAAAAACAAAGGAAAGACTGTCCTAGTAAACTAGGTTAGAATGTCCAGCGATTCACTCCCTCAATTCTAAAGTGGATCAATTATTTGAAGCCACGGATATCATCTCGTAACATCACCACCCTGAAAATTGATAATATAAGGCTACAGGAATATAAAACCCTACGGCTTGGTTTTAAAGAATCTATGGTGGAACAAGGGAGATGAATTCCACAAAGGCAGAGTGTCACCGAGGGTCATTCCAGAAAAGTATGACACAGACCTTCAGAAGCTGCCAGGAAAGTTCACAGTCATTACCTCACTGGGAATTCTCTCCACTGTCCAGTCATTCAATCTGAACCACCGACGGTCAATGTCAGATGGCCGCTGTCTGTCTGAGTAGAAAGCAAGGCTGCAGGACCAAGTGGGAGCAGACACGAGGGCCTGAACTGAGAATTGAATCAGTGGCCCACAGACTAAGACTGACTTTCCACGGCAGAATCAAAGGCACAGTGCTTTAACCTAGATATTACTTCAATTCCAAGATAAGTTCATACAACTTAGATCTCTTTCTCCAGTTCTCCCTGGGAATTAAACTTTCAAGCTTATATGTGTACCAGATGACAATTTAATCATTTCTTTTAATGCCCTTGGATAAGAAGTATAATTAACTTGAAAATTTAACAAATAAGTTCATGACCAAGCTTTATGTGTCCTTAACAGTCTTTTAAAAGGTTTGTTTAGTTTGGGTTTGGGTTTTTGTCTCAGAAAGACCTGAGCAAAGCAAAAAATTATTACTGGATTTTTTAAGGATTGAACTACGGTGTCTTACACAGTGAACAATATAAAGTGCAACACAGAGAGAACGTTCTACAAAATAGTCCTTATGTAACAATCACTTAAAGAAAGAACTCTAGAAGCATCCATGCGGCTACACTCACACACATATTTACTCACTGATCAATAAAAAGCATAGTGCTATGCTGTGAAGCGCAGGACCGGAATTAGTTGATAGCAAAGCCTTACTTAGATTGTCAAAAGACAATTGGCCACACCTCCTTCCTACCTTGTTAAGGATCCCTGTTTAGCATCTCTTGAATGAATCCATTCTTCAACCCATCTAGTTAAGAAATTTAACTCTAATTATTATAGGTAAAAAATAATCTCTCCTAAAAAACAAAAGAAAACACTGGAGATGGTAGATAGATGGATAGATACATAAATGTAGATAGGCAGACATAGATAGATAGATATAAATATGAAAATATAGCTACATAGATACATAGATGGATAGACAGATTTTCCTTCTCTTGTTTCCAAAAAGGATCTGGAGTGACACTTACTATTCACTGCATCATGTCAATGTTCACATCTTCAAAGTTAGCTTATATGATAATGTTTCATTAGAATACAATAAATAATTGGTCCATCCCTGTCATGTCACATATTGTATGAAGACTGGTAGAAATTCTAGAAACAAAAAGCTGATTCACGTTAAGCTCTTCCTACAGCTGAAGTGGAGAACTGGTTTGTGAACATCTGGTTTGATCTCATGCAGATGAAACTGCTTTGTCACTGCTTCTGCCGTCCAGAAAATAATGTCCAGTGGCTACTCAGGTGGCCCTCTCGAGTTATTGCCCCAAAATAAAGGAATCAGAGGGCTGAACATCTGGACGAAGTCGTTAACCAGCTAACCGACTTTCAAAGGCAGAAGATAAAGGCTAGCAATGCTGACTTCCACAGTCTAAATGGACAGCAGGTGTGCCCTTCGCTAAGCCTACAGTAGCCTCACCCACCCCTCCTCCCCGAGGCTGGACCCTCCTCTGCCTGAGCCCCGCCCCCTCCAGGCTTCCTCCCCGCCCCACTCCGCCCCTTTTTCTCATCTTCTCCCCTAACTCCACCACTTTAAATGAATACAACTTCCCTTGGAAAGAAGTATGTTTTACTATTTACTGTCATCATTGAATACATTCTTTCCAATATTTTACAAGAAAAACGGAACATTTGATTTTTCAAGGAGGGAAATACACTTGCTGTGTTGTGTATTCAACGTGTGACTTTCCGTGTTAGTTTATTTTTCTATAGGTCAACAACCTTTACCAGGACAATCAGAAGTCCCCTTGCTCACTATCCCAACACCCGAGATTCACAGGGAGGCACACAGAACCCGAGCTCAAAGGGAGACCTGGGTCTGGGCGTCTGGGTCCCCTACTCCAAGGCAAGGTCAGGGGTCCCCAGCCAATGGGACAGCTGCCACAAAAGCGGTCCCACAGCCTCCCGGAAGCTGGTTCTACTTTGCAGTGACTCTCACGGTTGCATGGTTGTTTTGTTTAATTCGCCTAAATAACTCATGCCTAACTTCCCCATTCTCACCGTTTCCCACGCCCTGGAGGAGTTTTCACTGTTGCTTGGAGACAACTATTGGATTATCTACTGGCCTTCCCTTCCTCCTGCACAATCTCTACAAATCACTGAACCTTTTCACAAGTGCTTTTTCTTACTCCTATGACTTTTTTAAAAAAATTATTTATTTTTGGCTGCGTTGGGTCTTCATTGCTGCACACAGGCTTTCTCTAGTTGTGGTGAGCGGGGGCTACTCTTCGTTGCGGTGCACGGGCTTCTCACTGCGATGGCTTCTCTTGTTGCGGAGCACGGGCTCCAGGTGCACGGGCTTCAGTAGTTGCGGCACGTGGACTCAGTAGTTGTGGCTCACGGGCTCTAGAGCGCAGGCTCAGTAGTTGCGGCGCACGGGCTTAGTTGCTCTGCGGCATGTGGGATCTTCTCGGACCAGGGCTCAAACCCGTGTCCTCTGAACTGGCAGGTGGATTCTTAACCACTGCGCCACCAGGGAAGTCCCTCCTATGACTTTTTGACTGTAATACTAATACCTCTAGACTTTCACTGCCTTTAACTATGAAACAAAAAAGTAATAAATATCAGAAAAGAATCCCTATTATAGAAATAAAATAGTGAGGGAAATAAATGTAATGCTTTACAAAGCCCTCTCTTGGGCCGGATGTGTTCCGACCCTGACAAATCTGCAGGGTAGGTCTTGCACGGTGTATTGCTCCTGTTTTCCTCAGATGAGGAAACCGAAGCCCCAGGTGGTTGTCACTTTCCAAAGAATGTGCAGCCACGTAGTGCCAAAGACTGACCTAAAACATGGGACTTCTGACACCTAAACTCTTATACTTTATATTTCTAAAAATGCTAGGCTGCCTATTCATGCCAAAGCCTGTGATACACTCTTAGGGAATCTTTGGTCTTTCTTTTGTTAAAAAAATTATTACTATACAGGTATACATACATATACTGATACTGTTTATAATGTATATATCTCTAAATATGTCTGTATCTATATATTTATATATCACCACAAAGAAATATTTCCTGCTAAGGATCTGAGCGCCCACGTGCTCTGCCAGCATGGATGGGGTTGTGAGGAAGCTTGTTGTCATGGTGACTTTGATAATCCCCATACACTTTGTTATGTAGAAAGGGGAAATTACTATATATTGTATGAAATTGATGCTATATCTTGAGTAAATAATATTAGAAAATTTAAACCCAAGAGGCAGCCCAATTCTAAACGGATGAATAAAAATGTGTTCACTGTCATTATCTTGTCTCTCTAGAAAACAAAATTCAAGAACACAGAGGTATGAGGTCTGGAGATAAGGTTCAAGACCAGCCGAGTAATCCCAGCTACGGAGACTATCTAAACACTGGTGACAAAACTATGAGAAACCCTTGTGGCTATTCTGACAGTAAACACGTCTAAGCCTCGGCCCTGCAGGACCTCACTATGGATTCCACTTGAAACTCCACAGCATCCCTCCTCCTCTCAGAACTGACTCACTCAGCTTTCTCAGCATAAACATGGTCCGCTTGTGTGGACTGAATGTTGTGTCTCCCTTAAATTCATCTGTTGAAGACCCCATCCCCAACGTGACTGTATTTGGAGACAGGGTCTTTACATCTGTTAAGACAGATTCCTGGACCCAGAAGTGGGTACTACTGTAACAAATACCTAAAAATGTGGAAGCAGCTTTGGACCTGGGTGACAGGTAGAGGCTGGAAGAGTTTTTGAGTGCAGGCTAGAGAAATTCATGATGGCCATCAATGGACCGTTGGTACAACTGTGGTGTTAAAGGTAATTCTGGTGGGAGCTCGGAAAGAAAAGAGGAGAGCTAGAAGGAAAGCTTTCATCTTCTTAGGGGATACATATCATCACGAACAGAATGTTGGTGGAAATTTGGATGTTAAAGGCCACTGTGGTGAGAGCTCAGACAGAAATGAGGGACAGGTTATTGGAAACTAGAAAAACGGCACTCTTGTTATAAAGCGGCAGAGAACACGGCTGAACTACAAACTAGTGTTTTGTGAAAAGGTAGAATTTGTGATTCATGAGGCTGGATAGTTAACAGAAGAGATTTTTTCTTTTTATATATTTATTTATTTATTTTTGGCTGTGTTGGGTCTTTGTTGCTGCGCTCGGACTTTCTCTAGTTGCGGCGAGCGGGGGCTACTCTTCGTTGTTGTGATTGGGCTTCTCATTGCGGTGGCTTCCCTCATTGCAGAGCACAGGCTCTAGCGCACGGGCTTCAGTACTTGTGGCGCACGGGCTTAGCTGCTCTGCGGCATGTGGGATCTTCCCGGACCAGGGCTCGAACCCGTGACCCCTGCATTGGCAGGCAGATTCTTAACCACTGTGCCACCAAGGAAGCCCAACAGAAGAGATTTTTATGCAAAGTATTGAAGGTGTGGCTTGAATCCTTCAGATTGCTTATAGCAAAATGTGAGAGGAGAGATGAACCCGAAGAAAGAACTGCTAGGTGGAAAGAAAGATCTGGAGGTTTGGAAAATTCTCAGCCTATCCAAGGAAACACTAGAGGTGTGGCACTTCTGGTGTGTCTGTTGGGAGACAGATAGGTTTCCAGCTGGAGAGGAATTTTGCCTCCTGATGAACTGTACTTTGAATCCTACCCACATCTGACTTAGACGATACATAGATGGGACTTTGGATTTCAGACTTAAAAGTTGGTTCTGGTCCAAGTGAAGACTTTTGAGACTGTTGGGACAGAATGAATGTATTTTGTATAAGAGAAGGACATGAATTTGGGAGGGCCAGGGGTGGAATGTTATGGACTGAATGTCCGTGTCCCCCCAAATTCATAAGTTGAAGCCCCAGCTCCCAGACTGTATCTGAAGACAGGGCCTCTATGGAGGTAGTAATGTTAAACAAGGTTATAAAGGTACAGCCCTGATCTGGCAGAGTTAAAGTCTTTATTGCAGCACTATTTACAATAGTGAAGACTTGGAAGCAACCTAAGTGTCCATCGACAGATGAATGGATAAAGAAGATGCAGTATGTATATACAACAGAATACTACTCAGCCATAAAAAAGAATGAAATAATGTCATTTGTAGCAACATGGATGGACCTAGAGATTATCATACTAAGTGCAGTAAGTCAGAAAGAGAAACACAAATATCGTATGGTTTATCGCTTATATATGGAATCTAAAAAAATGATACAAATGAACTTATTTACAAAATGGACATAGACCCATAGACATAGAAAACAAACTTATGATTACCAAGGGGGAAAGGGGGGGATAAATTAAGAGTTTGGGGTTAACCTATACACACTGCTATATATAAAAGACATGAATAACAAGGACCTACTGTAGAGCACAGGGAGCTCTACTCAATATTTTGTAACAATCTATAAGGGAAAATAATCTGAAAAGGAACATATATATTATATGTATGTGTAGCTGGATATATATGTATGTATAACTGAATCACTGTGCTGTATACCTGAAACTAACACAACATTGTAAATCTACTATACTTCAATTAAAAATAAAGATCATATCATCTGCAAATAAAGATAATTTTACTTCTCCTCCTCTCCCCCAAAAAAGAGACAGGAGGGAGTCCCTGGTCTCTGCCCTGAGGATTCAGTGAGAAGACGGCCAGCTCCAACCAGGAAGAGGGCTCCCACCAGGAACCCGACTGGCCAGCACCTGATCTGGGAGTTCCAGCCCCCAGAACCGTGAGAAAATTCATTTCTATGGTTTTATTCACCCTATGGGATTTCCGAGCTGATGAACACAGCCAGGAACTGCCTGGAGTAACGCAAGGAACACTCTCTGCTTCCACAAGTGGGGCGTCTCTTAGTCCCAAGTACCTGCACTTCCTTGCCATTCTTTATGCTGGTCTCTGAGCCTGGAATCCTTCTTCTCTATCTTCTGTCAAGATTCAACCTACTCTTCAAGTTCTAAATGTTATTACAGAAAGCTTTTCTAAACCTACCATGCCCAACAGACAAACACACGTGCGTGCACGCGCACACACACACACACACACACACACACACACGCGCGCACGCTCGCGCCCACACACGTACACACGCAGCCCCAAAAGGCCATCATCTCTGCCTCTTCCGTATCAGCTCTCAAGCCACTTGCTTAATTTACTTTATTGCTCTCACCAAACTATAATTCCTTGAGCCAAGAAACTGTGTTTACCCATCACCCTATCTTCTGCAGTGCTCAGCACAAAGTGGGTGCTCAGTACTTATGTTTAGTCCCTGCAACTGAATTGTACTCACGTGAACTGTCAGGTTTCCTTTTTAAAAAATAACATAAAATTTTGCATTCGTTCTAGACTTACGAAGAAGCAAAAATAGTACACAGAGTTCCTCTATACCCTTCACCCGGCCTCCTCAGTGGCAGCGTCCCATGTAAACAGCACATTTATCAAAACCAAGAAATTAATATTAGTACATTCGTATAAATTAACTGCAGTTGTTTGATTCTTTGTTTTTAATTTCACCAGTTTTTCCTCTAATGTCTTAATTCTTTTTCAGGTCCAAACGAAGATCCCACATTGCATTTACTTGTTCTATCTTCCTAGCCCCCTTCAAGCTGGGACAGTTCTTCCTTCCCTTTCATGACCTTGGAACTTCTGAAGATTATTGGTCAGTTCTTTTGTAGACTATTCCTCAAGTTGGGTTTTTACGATACTTTCTTTTTGTTAGATTGAAGTTATGCATTATTAACAGGAAAGCCATCATACAAGTATATGTGATTTTAGTCTGTCCGATTAGCATCCTTTTGGGAAACATGACACATATATCTTATTACTGCTGATGTTAGCTTTGATCATTTGGTTAAAGTGCTGTCTTCTGGGTTTCTCCACTATAAAGTGACTACGTTTTAATACCTTTTGGGGGGGAATACTTTGAGACTATTCAAACATCCTGCTTCTCCTCCAACTTTCATTTACTCCTTTTAGCATCCATTGGCAGATCCTGCTAGAAACAATTGTTTCTGTAGCGTTCACCTAATGGTAATTCAAAATCTTCCTCATTCTTTTGATCTGTCAAGCTTCAAAACAAACTGATCAAATGCATTCCTCTGCAGAGGCGCAAAAGGCAAAGGCCTGAGTTTCCCTGCATATGGAAGTAAGGGATCAAGTCAAATAAAAGGTCTAAGGGCTCAACACAAGTACAATAGGGGCTTATGGGCATCCACGTCCAGAGTGAGGAAAGATACCAGGAGTAAGTAGCTTTGGTGGCTGCTTTAATTTGATAGATCAAGCCCATCACACCCCTTTCCTCTCCGTTTCATGGTAGGACCTCATTTTTGAGCTGAGTTAGCCTGAAGGCTTGTTGTGAACGCAACTGAAAACAGGTGGAGGGAGAGGGGGAGAAAAGACATCAGACATCTTTCTCACCAGTAGCTGTTTCCTCTTTGAAAAAAACCAGTATTTCATTAGTTTCTTAATGAATATTTGCTAATGTTATGGTAGCACACATCTTTTTAAAGTTTTATTAATTGATCTGTTTGGTGATTGATCTTGGTCAATATTTTAGAAATGTTTATCGTGGTGTATCTATAAACAATGAAACATAAAATTGTGGAAGATGAAAACAGTAACCTAAAAATTGTACATTTAGTTCACCATCATATTACGACTTTACCTGATACTTTTCTTTTTGGACTTTCTGCTATTTTATTGTGAATTTTACAATAATGCATTTTAAAAGTTTAAGCATAAATTTCATAATAAAATAATTATAAGGAAGTTATTGTAGTTAATTATTAAAATAAGTATGTCTCATGTTTTCATGTTAACATTTAATAAACCTATATTTCAGATCACCTTCTAGTATATTTTGTAAATATTTAGAACAATTTCATACACACGTATAATTTCAGTACTTTGTTATGTAAAAGAAATTAAATAATTTTAGGCCATATATGACAAACCCACAGCCAACATCGTCCTCAATGGTGAAAAACTGAAAGCATTTCCACTAAGATCAGGAACAAGACAAGGTTGCCCACTCACACCACTCTTATTCAACATAGTTTTGGAAGTTTTAGCCACAGCAATCAGAGAAGAAAAGGAAATAAAAGGAATCCAAATCGGAAAAGAAGAGTAAAGTTGTCACTGTTTGCAGATGACATGATACTATACATAGAGAATCCTAAAGATGCCACCAGAAAACTACTAGAGCTAATCAATGAATTCGGTAAAGTAGCAGGATATAAAATTAATGCACAGAAATCTCTGGCATTCCTATACACTAATGATGAAAAATCTGAAAGTGAAATCAAGAGAACACTCGCATTTACCATTGCAACAAAAATAAAATATCTAGGAATAAACCTACCTAGGGAGACAAAAGACCTGTATGCAGAAAACTATAAGACACTGATGAAAGATGATGCAAACAGATGGAGAGATATACCATGTTCTTGGATTGGAAGAATCAATATTGTGAAAATGACTCTACTACCCAAAGCAATCTACAGATTCAATGCAATCCCTATCAAACTACCACTGGCATTTTTCACAGAACTAGAACAAAAAATTTCACAATTTGTATGGAAACACAAAAGACCCCAAATAGCCGAAGCAATATTGAGAATGAAAAACGGAGCTGGAGGAATCAGGCTTCCTGACTTCAGACTATACTACAAAGCTACAGTAATCAAGACAGTATGATACTGGCACAAAAACAGAAAGATAGATTAATGGAACAGGATAGAAAGCCCAGAGATAAACCCACACACATATGGTCACCTTATCTTTGATAAAGGAGGCAGGAATGTACAGTGGAGAAAGGACAGCCTCTTCAATAAGTTGTGCTGCGAAAACTGGACAGGTACATGTAAAAGTATGAGATTAGATCACTCCCTAACACCATACACAAAAATAAGCTCAACATGGATTAAAGACCTGAATGTAAGGCCAGAAACTATCAAACTCTTAGAGGAAAACATAGGTAGAACACTCTATGACATAAATCACAGCAAGATCCTTTTTGACCCACCTCCTAGAGAAATGGAAATAAAAACAAAAATAAACAAATGGGACCTAATGAAACTTAAAAGCTTTTGCACAGCAAAGGAAACCATAAACAAGACAAAAAGACAACCCTCAGAATGGGAGAAAATATTTGCAAATGAAGCAAATGACAAAGGATTAAGCTCCAAAATTTATAAGCAGCTCACGCAGCTCAATAACAAAAAAACAAACAACCCAATCCAAAAATGGGCAGAAGACCTAAATAAACATTTCTCCAAAGAAGATATACAGAATGCCAACAAACACATGAAAGAATGCTCAACATCATTAATCATTAGAGAAATGCAAATCAAAACTACAATGTGATATCATCTCACAGCAGTCAGAATGGCCATCATCAAAAAATCTAGAAACGATAAATGCTGGAGACAGTGTGGAGAAAAGGGAACACTCTTGCACTGCTGGTGGGAATGTGAATTGGTACAGCCACTATGGCGAACAGTATGGAAGTTCCTTAAAAAACTACAAATAGAACTACCATATGACCCAGCAGTCCCACTGCTGGGCATATACCCTGAGAAAACCATAATTCAAAAAGAGTCATGTACCAAAATGTTCATTGCAGCTCTATTTACAATAGCCCAGAGATGGAAACAACCTAAGTGTCCATCATTGGATGAATGGATAAAGAAGATGTGGCACATATATACAATGGAATATTATAAGAAACGAAATTGAGCTATTTGTAATGAGGTGGATAGACCTAGAGTCTGTAACACAGAGTGAAGTCAGAAAGAGAAAGACAAACACCGTATGCTAACACATATATATGGAATTTTAGAAAAAAAAGTCATGAAGAACCTAGGGGTAAGACAGGAATAAAGACACAGACCTACTAGAGAATGGACTTGAGGATATGGGGAGGGGGAAGAGTAAGCTGTGACAAAGCGAGAGAGAGGCATGAACATATATACACTACCAAATGTAAGGTAGATAGTTGGTGGGAAGCAGCCGCATAGCACAGGGAGATCAGCTCGGTGCTTTGTGACCACCAAGCAGTGGAGTGAGATAGGGAGGGTGGGAGGGAGGTAGACACAAGAGGGAAGAGATATGGGAACATGTATATGTATAACTGATTCACTTTGTTATAAAGCAGAAACTAACACACCATTGTAAAGCAATTATACTCTAATAAAGATGTAAAAAAAAAGAAATTAAATAATTTTTAAAGGCATAAATAAAATTTAAACTTATGTATCTAAATTGATTCAAAATAAGAGTAAATCACTTATCAGCCTATTAAATTTGGTGAAAAATATTAAATTCTCCTTCATTTTTAAATGATTCTGTTTTACAACATTGACACTCATGACTTGATAATATCAAGAAGTTAAGGCTTAGCTTCCCCACAAATCAATAAGTAAATTTATTTCATTTGTTATACTCTCTTTATAGACTGATCAAATTAATAAATACAAGTTTAGAGGTGGAATTTTTAAATAATGACCTTAAAGGCCTTTGATTCATAAAATATGGCTCTATTTCTTTATTGCTATTAACTTCTGAAAAATGAATGATATTTAATTTTATTTTTTAAAGCACAGAAATAATCTCATCAAATCATTGAAGATTCTCACGTACATGAGGTACAATCATCTCAGAAGCTGTCAAATTGTTTATTGCACTCCTACAGTTGACCCCATTTACGGAACTCCTGGTTTGGAATTGTTGCCTTTTATTTTGATTACGGAAACAAAGATGAAGTCATTAGAAGCCAAGAGCAGTGAGGAATTTGGAAGGTGGGTGGCAGGTTTGGGGTTTCATTCATGACCAGAAGCCAAATGATGACTGAAATCTTTATGTGGTTCATTAAGTGACTGAAGACAATTCCAGCCAGGCTGAAAATAGCTCCCCGTGATATAATCCACCAGTGGTATGGCCTCCTGGGGATGTCACCCCAAGGACAACGGGGTGGGGATACATAAGCCCTGGCTCGGTGTATCCACCCTCCCACAAACAGCTCTTGATAATGTGCACCAATGAGGGTAAACAAGGGGAAATTTGAAAAGGTGGGCTATCCATGAAAACTACAGTGAAATGGAAAGGAAGGAAGTCGCCTGATGGCTTTGGGCAGAGTTGCCACGCTTCTAAAGGCCTCAGAGGAGCTCTGATTCTGAAAGTGGAGTCTTATGTAATGGCCAATCTACAATGTGAATGAATAATCCACACTGAGCTAATTCCAGGCTTACGAAGATGCTACTGACTCTCCTTCCAGAAATTCTTGGCAATTCTTGGGTGGATCTAAATGATGACAACACAGCCTTAGACTCTGGTAATTTGCAAACATTAGACTACACAAGTGGATTCTGTCCCCAAATTACAATCTTAGAATTGAACATTTTAATGGTTGCAATATGTACTATATGAATACTATCTTGTGAAAAGGGGAACATTTTTAAATGTATAGGTAAGACTTCGCTGTATATTTTAAAAGGCTCTGTTTTATTCTCAAAAACGATGCTTTTATCCTAAAATATATTTGCATAGAGTAAACGACAGTCTGTCTACCTAACTGATAAAATATCTATGTTGCTAACCACTTCACGCTTTTAGCAATTCAGGGGAGGTTCGTGAGATTAACGACAAACAGATTTAATGGTAACAGTGAAAGTAACAGTTTTAAATAACAAGCCTCATTTCTTTTTTAGTTACTTAATTCACGGTATTCCAATTTTGATTCATGGCCTTAAATCAAAGGTGTGATCCCTTTATTTTCTCAGCCTGTCAATTCCTGAGTTCTAATTTTATTCTCCTTGCCTCTCACACAGATTTCCACACATCTACTAACACTGCATTTCATGAATATGAGCTGTATTTTTATAGGATACATTTTGTATTTCACCCCATAAAAGCTGAAAAAGATGTACCTTTGAAAGAAGGCTTTCTTTTCTTTTCTTTTTATTTTTGGCCACGCCGGGCAGCTAGCAGAATCTTAGTTTCCCAACCAGAGCTCGAACCCACACACTCGGCGCTGAGTCCTAACCGCTGTACTGCTAGGGAATTCCCAAGAAAACCTGATTTTCGAACTGAAGTATGCATTTTAAAAGCACTGCACCTTAGTGGGAAAGTCCCAGAATTAGTTCACTTCTCTGAACTCTCATTTCTTCACGGCAACTTATATTTGAGATCTTTTTGACGTGGTAGGCTGGTTTCAGACTTATTCTTGGCTTACATCCTTAGAACCCAAATCTGAACATTACTTTGAGGAAATTCCACTTAATTTTAGACACGTGTGACATCCTAAGAACTTCAGGTTGGGTAAGGGAACTAGGGGTGTGACCTCAGAGCGTGCACTCCTGTCCCACCCCCAGCCCTGGCCAACACTGCAGGTGGCTGAAGGCGTCGGAGATGGGGGAGCCCGACGGCTCAGTCTGCTGCTGGAGGGTAACCCCAGACTTCATCAATTTCAGGACACTGATTATGAGTGTCAGAGACAAGACTGTGCTGTTCAGCAAATCACAGAGCTTATTTCTTAATGAGTTTCTTCACATTGGACTAGGGTTGCGTTAAAGAACGAGGTAGGATTTATCACAGGACCATAAGGTGGGTCCAAAGATAGATCTCTCTCTGAGAGAAAAGGAATGCAAAATTATAAATATAAAATGGGAAATTAAATTCAGACGCTTGCAAGGGGCTGGGCGAGTGAGGGACTGTGAAACAAGGTTCATTTGCTTTGCAATAAACTCGCCTCTCTCTCTCTCTCTCTCTCTCTCTCTCTCTCTCTCTCTCTCTATATATATATATATATATATATATATATATATACACACACACACACCCCTTTGGAAAATGTAGACATTTTGTCTTTTTTTTCCCCCACATCAGAAGTGTTCTTCCACGAATTCTAGAGTGTGAGGTACCAGACCAACATATATTTGGGTCTTTTGTGTCAGCTCCATACAAGGTAACACGAGGACAAGTGTAACATTACTTGCCATGTGCTTCTCGTTGTTGGATCAACCCCTCACCTGCCCTGCTTCCCCAATGTCAGGGGCGGTGACGACGCACGAGGCTTTCTTCTCATTCCACTTTGTGGTGTGATGATGTAAGGCTGACCTCCTAGGAGGATGCTCTTAGATCTTTTGAAACCAGAGGAGAAATGTCCACGGAGTGAATTCTACAGAAACTGCACTGCCTTGTTCACTACTGAGGGCCCTCCAAGGACCTGCTTGGAGGAGAAGGAGTTCGGGCAGGAGCTTCAGGGCCAGCCTGAAGGGAGGAGTATAGGACGAGTGGGGCTTGAACTGAAGTCAGCAAAGTGTCTGGTCCTGAAGGCCGTGGACTCGCCTTCCTAAAACTGTCCCCTACTGTCTGGGTGGGGGTCAAAGTCCCCTCCACGCTCGGAGCAGCCACTGCGGAAGAAGGGACAGCCCAGGAGGGTGGACGAGAAACCCTGGAATGGGGAACGGGGGGACGAGGGCAGAGGAAGGGGGAGAGAGGCTCCGGGTGGGAAGTCTCAGCACCGCCCAGAGCCCTCATTTCTACACAGAAGAAAGAATAGTTTGAAACCCCTGACCCGAAAGCACGTCCCTCCAGAAGTGCGTTACGCTAAATACCAAGTATGACGATAACCGCGGTAGGTGATCTTCACATCTTATGACAAACCTTAATGAAACGAAACTTTAAGCCTCCTTGGAAACATGACTGTTTTAATGATCAGGCAACTCTACTGTACCTGCAAGAGTTCCCGGAAGACCTTTAAAATATCTCATCTTTCCTCTTGGCAGGTTCATAAAAGAGCAACACAAAAACTCACCAGTATTACTCTCTATGCCTTTCCAAGTTCAGAGGAAGTTTGGCAATGATTCTAGATCATCACTTTTATGAGTTTTAGCTGTCAAAGCAGCCTTGTTTACTTTTCTTGGACCAATCATTAGGGTGGTTTGGACAAAACAGTAACAATAAAAAGGCAATCTAAAAGGATGAAGCACATGCCAGTTCTTAAGTTGCCCAAAACACTGTGTTTGCTAAATGACACCATGCGCCCTTTCTATGGGTAAGAGAAAAATACCCCGTTAGGTATACGTATAAAAAATCCTCCTTTCCCAGGAGGTAACCTGAGTTTTTGATCACTCACTTGTTTCCGTGTGATTATTTGTGAACATTATTTAATTTTTAATTTCTTTTTTGTCTCTCATGGGCTTAGTGTAATGTTATCTACCTGGTAGCTGCTCCACACCTGCCTTTCAATAAATAAAAACATTCCAGATGAAAATTACTTATGTCATCACGTCGCCACCACCCTTCTTGAATGGCTATAAAAAACAAAATAGAAACTACAGATACATTTCTACACAGGGCGGGGACATGATTTCATTGACTTTTCCTCTTATTCCCGGAATATAAATATCTATTTTTCATGGGGGGGGGCACTTTTAATCATTGAAAAGTATTAAACAGTAATTGCAAGTAAAGCAAACGTGCCTATTGGTTATAATTCTTCTCTGCTGCACCACAAGGTTCAGGATGTCAACGTGCCGAGAGGAAAGAAGTGATAATAAACGTTGCTCGCAAAATAGGAGAGAAATTGGAAGACAGGTCTGAATGTGGCCCTTCTACAGGGTTAGGTGCTGTGATGTGATGGCTACAAATAAACCCATGATGTAGGAGCAGCCCACCCTTCATCTCATGAAGCTTATGCTAGCCCACAACGAGAGAAATCCAGAAACAATGGCTGAGTATGTGTCAAGCAGTCTGTTACATGCCTTACAGACATGAAGCCATGAAGAGTACTAGTAGGAAGATTAAATAACTTGACCAAATACCAAAGTCTACACAGCTCGTTAAGTACCAGGCCAGACTTTAAGCCCAAGCCTTTCTGTCCCTAGAGCTCATCTGATCACCACACTAGTGATCCAAAATGGTATATGTGTCATCAAGAATACAGAACAATATTAAAATGATTTCCCAGCCTGAATCAAAACAAAAGCGTAAAGCCAAACAAAGGGGAAATGAATGTAAAGAAAAACTGACTCCTATGGGAAAAAAATCATCCATGTGCTTTGAACTATGTTAGGGTAATTTGATAATATTACGGTTGGTGGGTTAACTTGTATTTTTCCAAGAGTAATTCTCAATTTAGGAATAGTAGCTCAAGGCAAGCATTCACTGTGTATTATTTTGATTTTATAATTGAGCACCAGTGATCACACGACATGAGTTGATAAGCCTGCACGGTAAGACTAAAGAAAATTAAGTTTTGAAAGTATATTAGGATGGATAATCATGTCAATTTTATGTTGTACTCAATTCAGTAAATTCACAATGTGGGACTATTATAATTTAAATAGAAATATTAATCAATTATGCAGAATTTTAAGCGTTTCTAAAACTATAGGGACTGAAGAACATATTAGCGGCTTAGTTCTTGGCAAGAGAGTTAGGTCTCACCACATATTATGAGCTTCCTTTGGACGGTCATTTAGACATGGCTACATTAACAAATACTGGAAAAGAAGAAATATATTAGAACTGGGTAGTGGATGATATTTACATTTGCTTAAACTTCATGGAAAAATTCAGATGTGATTCTAAAATTTTGTCACCCACACAAAAAAATGACTCTCCAATACATTTTTAACGGTGCTTTTTATTATATGCCAATATTTAGGTTATAATGATTTGGGTTCCAATCATTATTAGTCTGATAAGATACAGTAACACTAACACTACCCAACTGAACTAAAATTCTTCTTTATCTACAATTACATTTCTTTTAGTTCCTGCTAGTACCCATTAAAGAATGGAATTTATTCATGCATTTTTCTGAGAACAGCATTCATCACTTGCACTCACTTCTCACCTTAATGAACAATGATTTTAAAAACACAGGGATGGTGAAAAAGTCAAACTTAATAGCAGAATTTCAATGAGGACTAAACTGCAATATAAAGGTTAGAACTCAGCAGGGGTAGCTCAGCAAGAGACCAAAACACCAACACCACCGGCACCATCAGTGTCAAGAGAAATACTGGGTGGTGACTGAGAGTGCCGCTGAGTACTTCTTAAATAAACAGGATGCTAAGATAAGAAACTTCATCACAAAGTTACCCTTCAAAATGTGTCACGTTATTGTTGGCGCTTTTCATCAATAAGAATGGATTATCAGATAAGTCTTGTTTATAACAACCACGCCACGCGAAGAGGTTACCAGGAATGAGAGGACTGAGCTTTGTTTTTTAGTGTCCGTGCTCCGAATCTGACTGCTTCAGTGCAAAGCAGAGCTCCGCCCCCTCGCTATCCGAGTGATCTTCAGAGAGTGGTTCCATCCTGCTTTAGCTCGGTTTTCTCACGGGTAAGACAGTGGTGATAATAAGAGATTGAGGTCAGGATAAAGTGAGAACAGGCATGCATGCTTTCGCACAGGTCCGGCTACACAGGACGTGATCAACACAGATTAGCTTCGGTTATTACAATCGTGTGCACAACGTGGCAGGGATGTCACTGGAGGGTTTTCAACAGAGGAAGCACACGCTCTAACTCAGGTTTTAAAAGGTTCACCTGAGCTCCGGTGCTGAGAACAGACTGGAGGGGACGGGAGCAGAAGGAGGAAAATGTACCCCAACAGCCACTGCATTAACTCCCAGCTCGAGGATGAAGCCCGTGGCACCAGAGACACTGGGAAGGACTGTCTCATCGACAGGGCCCGGGGCTTGAGGAAAAGAAGAGTCACGAGAGTTAAAATTGTTGATTTGGGGTTTTGTTGTTCGTGGAGGCGGTTATTTGCTTGTTTGCTGAGGGTCCTTCTTTGCTTTTGTCTGAGTGATTATGAGGACGGAGTCTGAAGTGGCGAGATACCTGGATGGGAATGCTTATGCAGCAGGTGCAGGTTGGGATGAGGACCACCAGAAATCTGGTTTGCACATGTTCAGGGAGCGGTGCCCATCACACATCCACGTGGAGAGGCCAAGGAGACAGCGACATAAACAGGAGAAGAGGTCTGGGCTGAAGATTCCAATGTGGAGTCACCGCTGATTAAATTATATTGTTAGGACTGAGACTCAATTGTGAGATGGCAAGGAGAAAGAAGGCAATCCCAAGTGGACAGTTAACCACAAGGTAAACTAATTTTTCCCTCAATAGGAATTTTTTTTTAACCCTTAAATGATCTGAATAATCACTAAGCTGTGTGCATGACACACTGTGGCATTGTCTGGATGGTGTTAAATATGTCTGGAAATCTCACACTCTTTCAAAGCCACAGACGGCTGTAAAAAAAAAAAAATCACAATTCTAAGAAACATCTATCAGGAAACGTGCATATTTGAGTAAGAACACAGGAAGTGGCCGATACTCAGGAAAAAGAGTTCAGTCACCAGATCTCAACTGTTCACCCAAGGAACACTAATCATGGCTTAGTTACAAGATTGAAACACCAAAATAACTCTCCACAATTCAAATGGGCAGCTGGCTGTCGTCCCTAAGAACTTATAGCAATTATTCATTCAGCCAGTCAGTCACTGGGAATAACGATGACTAGTCAAAGCTGGAGCTGCGAGGAGCCCAGTGAGGAGAAATCCCGCGCTCTCCACCGTGCATGGTGGCGAATCCCTCATGGGGCACGAAGGTCAGGAAGATGAGTCTAGGATGTTCATTTGATTCATAAATGAAGAAAACTAAATTTGCTTTTCATTAGGTGAAAGGATGAGAAAAGCAAGGCCAAGAACAATTGCCTAATCGTTTGAAAGCAGCTCTTTTGCCCCTTTTCTGTTTGCTCATTTCCGTTCCCTTCTAACCTTAAAAGAACCTAATTATAGGAATGAGCTCACTAAGCGATTGAAACTAACTCCTGACTTGCGCTCCCCTGAATGTACACCATGCCTTGTCTAACCTGTTGATTCTTTTTCTAGATTGAAAGAAGAAAGAATGAAGAATTAAGCAGTTAAAGAATGGCTAGTTCTCTACTCCCTAACAGCCCCCTTAGCAATCCTGCAGGCAGATCACGCAGATAAGATAACATCTGAAAAAGAGTCAGCCAGTCTGCACACAATGGAGAGTAATGCAGAACCCAACCCCTTGCCTCCATGATTCATTGAAATTCTTCCCCCATTTTCCCTTTACAAACTGTCACTGCTGAGCAGAATCTTCAAAGTTGGTCTCAGGACATGAGTCCACCTTCTCCCAGGCTGCCGGCTTTTCTGATTAAAGCACCTTTCATCTCTACTGACACTTGCCTCTTGAACTGTTGGCTTATGAGTGGCAAGCAGCCAAACATGGGTTCGGTTACACATTGGTTCTTGTTTTACAGTTATTTGTGTTAGAAGTTTAAGTAGCATTAAACACATCTCAATATTGCAAAGATATAATAGGTGAATAAATAATATGATATCACTAACTAAAATGCTCTTTGAGAGAGATTATTCTCTTCACTGAGTAGGAGACTGAGATTCATGAAAAATAAATACAGCAATACATTTTCAAGCACACCAGTTGCTCCTGAGGGAGTACCAGGTAGAGCTGTATCTGAGGCTTGAACCCAGAGGGCAGACGTGCGATGTCCAAGCCACAGTGGACGAGGGGAAGCAGCTGTCTTTCTAGGGTAATGAAGAAGCATCTCTAAAGCTCCTGGGGCAACCATACTGTCTTCTATGGTCCTGAACCCCTGCTGGAATTTGGCCATGTGAGGACCCAGGACACACAGACGAGAGGCAGCCACTGACTTAACTTAAGGATCCACTTTCCTGGCCCAAGAAGGTGAGAAGAGCCCATTGATATACAACAAAAGAGGTCTTCAACAGCCAAGGTTCCCCTGTGCAAAATCAGAGCACAGCTCTGTCTGCACCAAATAACCGGGGGCAAAGTGGAAAATGAAGACAACCCTGCAGACGTGTGCTCTGCGGAATCCCACAGGAAATGTTCCCAGCGGCCTGCATCTCGGAATACCCCGTGGAGGGCCTTCCCTTTTCCTTCCATCCTGTTCAGGCTTCTGCGGATGGTGAGGCTACAACCATAGGTTCCAGCTGCTGCCTTCAGCCCCTCTGTCTTCACTGCAGAGCACAGCACGCACTGCAACCTGTCAGTCTTTAAACCTCTGCTCCAGCAACGTCATTCCCCCGCTCAGGATCCAGCAAGGCCTCCTCACTGCCCCACAATGGGCCAGGAATTCCCCACACTGCACACTGGCACTTGGAGTGCCCCCCGCCGTCTGTTCAACCCAATCTCCTAGCGCTGCCACTTTTATGTCCTTTCTCCTCCAGCCAACAGGACGCTCATCGCCCAGGAGCACAGGGCACCGAGCCTGTCTCCACTCCTTGTTTACATGGTTCCTGGCTCTTCACTTCCCTCGAATTCACCTTCTCCAGGAGGCTTTTCTTCCTCGCCCTCAACCAGGTGGGCTTTTTCTCCTTAGAACCTGCAGTCCTTTGGAAACGTCTCATAGTGACCCACACGCTCTCCTATGTGTCAAGGTTATTTACATAATTGTCTCCTCACCCTTGAAGATTGTGAGCTTGTGGTTTGCTCAGAAATGGGCGGTCAGTACAGATTTGTTGCTTTGAGCTGAACCCAGCAGGATCAGAGTGCTCCTTTGGTGATGGGGTGTTGGCCTGTAGACATCAGACATAGTCCCTCACAGTGGATTCTGAAGACCTTTCCCCCACTTTCTTCTTCTGTTTGCACACAGCCACTGAGACAGAACATCTGGGTTTCTTTTTTTTTTTCCTTTAAAAGAAAACCTGTGCTATGACACGTAACAAAAGATGCAAAGCATTATTTAACGGAAACAGATCTGGTTTACTACAAACGACGCAGAAGATTGCAGAACTGAGCATTTTCAAGCCTTTGAGCAACGCACGTTCAGGATTCAGGCAAAAGCACATCCTTCACTGTTCGCTGAACAGCTGCTTCAATACCTTCACTTTCATGAAAACAATGATTTCATACTACAGAACGTAGACACGTGCAATCCTCTTCATCTGTAAATATGGTAGATACAAGCCAAGAATAGTCTATCTTTAGCTTCACTTTCTATCACTGTAACTTACAAGGATGATCCTAAACTCTAAAAACCATATTCGATGCCAATAGAAGTAAGGCTCCTGAACACGTCGTTCTTGGAAGCCCTCTCCTCCCCTCACCCAGTGCTCGCGATGCATCTTCAGCCTCTTGCGCTGCTTCCTTGGAGGTTCCCTCCACTTACTTCTGCTCCCCTGTTTGTCATCCAGCAACTCTTCACGCCTGGCACAGTCATCCTCACCCCTCACTCCCCCAGAAAACTGACTCACAGACTCACACACTTCCCTCCCGGGTTTCTCCTGTAAGTGCAGCCTCTAGTACACAGTTGGCTCCCAATATATAACTCTTGGAAAAACAAGTAAATGACAACAACCTAAAAGTTCTGGTCCAATCCGTGAGACAGTGACAGTGCATCTTCACCGCAGTGACCTTCTATCACTTCCAACTCAACAGATCCCAAACACAACTCAGCATTTCCTCTTCTCTCCCAGTCCCAGACCCCCGTTTCCTTCTATTCCTATTTTTATATTACATGGTCCCAAAACATGGAGTCATCTCTGTTTATTGTCTTCCTTTCTCCCCCTATCTAAAATATTGATTATTCCTATTGTTGTATCCCTAAGGCATTATTCTAGGCTTTGTTTATGGCATGAATTCAATCGTAATATCTACCATTGACTAAATACTTACCACCTGCCTCGCACTGAGTGGAGCTCTATATACAGTCTTTTTATTCATTTTCAAAGTTGCTCAATGAGAAGATGCTACTATTAGTTCTATTTTACAGATGAGAAAACAGTCTTTCAAATATTTACCGAGTACAAGTGCATGTAATTGTATATGAAACCGTCTGATTTCCAGGTATATATAAGTTTCCAACACATGGTTAAATATGTTCATATCTATAATTTTATTTTTCCTAGAACATTTTCTCTAATAAACATTTGGAAATAGTTGTCTTGAAAAAATTATTAAGATAATGTCACTTGACTTGGATAAATAATTATCTTTAGCAAGAGAACCAACTGGGTTTTTTTTTTTACTTTTTTTTTAATATCTTTATTGGACTATAATTGCTTTACAGTGGTGCGTTAGCTTCTGCTGTATAACAAAGTGAGTCAGCTATACACATACACATATCCCCATATCCCCTCCCTCTGCATCTTCCTCCCCCCACCACCCCACCCCTCTAGGTGGCTGATCTCTCTGTGCTATGCAGTTGCTTCCCACTAGCTATCTATTTTGTTTTGGTAGTGTATATATGTCCATGCCACTCTCTCACTTTGTCCCAGCTTACCCTTTTCATATGCACACTTAGCAACAGGAATTGTTATTTATACATATTTGCACTGGCAAAATAAAATGCCATATTTGCAAATATGTTATTCAGAGATTGACATTAATGCAGTAATTCCAAATAACTATTTTTAATAAGCAGTATAATGACCACAGCTATAAAATAATAGAGTTGATAAAGCTTGCCAAAATACAGTAAAAATGCAAAAAAGGCATTTTTTTAAGCTCCTCTTTTGGGTACCATCCACTATCTTCTCCTCGCTAAACAGTACTGAAAGAAATGAACATCTATGAAACAAATTCACGGTTAGAGATGAAGATGAAATTATGTAAACAGACACTGATAATATACTCAAACCAAGGGAGTCCCTTAAAGCAACAACTGAAGCAGCAGGAGACTCATTCAGTGTATCTAAGAGACACAGTAAATGGCTTTTCCCAGTGATTCTGACAACCTGCAGGCTGGTTACCAAATACTGACACAAAGGCTTGAAGACGTGGATGTTTCAGAAAGTGTGGCCGCCAAAGAAAACCCAAGGGAGAGGTTCTCTTTTGAAGCGAATTAAAACTACTCCCGTGGAATAAACAAATGCCAGTGGGCACTTGCTGCCCTGATTCTTATCACCTGTGATGCCTGTGACTGGTGCCAGGGGGCTGGGAGCTCTGGGTACCAGCACAGAGGGAGGGACACCGGGACCAGGCACTGGTTCCTGGAGCCACAAGACACTGGGCGAGGTCCTCCTGACCATCCTCAACTCACAGATGAGGGAACCGGGGCTGGAGGTCTCCCCCTTTAAGATCTACTCAGAGTATCCTGGGAAGCGGAACTGAACTCTGCCTTCTGACTAGGACTGTGCTCTTTTATCCCTAGCATAGAGCCTCTTTTCAGGGTTGAAACAGAATACAGCAATTATTTATTTATGCATTCATTCATTCTTTTTCATGTTCTTTTCCATTATGGTTTATCACAGGATATTGAGTATATTGGGTTGGCCAAAAAGTTCGTTTGGGTTTTCATAACATCTTATAGGAAAACCCAAATGAACCTTTGGGTCAACCCAATAGTTCCCTTGTGCTGTATAGTATGACCTTGTTGTTTATCCATTCTATAGAATAGTTTGCATCTGCTAACCCCAAACTCCCTGTCTATCCCTCCCCCAGCTCCACCCCCTTGGCAACCACAAGTCTGTTCTCTGTCAGTGAGTCTGTTTCTGTTTCATGGATAAGTTCATTTGTGTCCTATTTTATTTTTATTTTTATTTATTTATTTATTTTTCATTACGCGGGCCTCTCACTGCTGTGGCCTCTCCCGTTGCGGAGGACAGGCTCCGGACGTGCCGGCTCAGTGGCCATGGCTCACGGGCCCAGCCGCTCCGCGGCATGTGGGATCCTCCCGGACCGGGTCATGAACCCGTGTCCCCTGCATCGGCAGGTGGACTCTCAACCACTGTGCCACCAGGGAAGCCCTGTGTCCTATTTTAGATTCCACATACAAGTGATAACATGTGATGTCTGTCTGACTTAGTATGATAATCTCTAGGTCCAGCCATGTTGCTGCAAATGGCATTATTTCATTCTTTTTTATGGCTGAGTAATAGAATACAGCAATTTTGATGTTAATCAGCATGCCTTCCCATGGGCAGGGTGAGGGGAGAGGTGAGCTGTGACAGGATCGGTGAAAGCCTGAAGGACCCAAGTGTAGACAAGTCCTCTTCCCGTCCTGAAGCCGCGCTTGAGACCCGGTGGGGAGAGGGCAGGGCTCAGCTCCATCCTGCTCCAGCTGAGGGGACCACGAGCTCTGGAGCTGGCAGCGGTGGGGACGTGCAGGAGGGAGTGGTGGGCGGTTAGAGGAGAAGGACAGAGAAAAACAGAGCGGGGTTCCGAGGCACAGAGAATGGTTCAGAGGGGTTATTCTCCCCCTCTGCTGAGGAAGCACATCATTAAAACTTCTTCACCTTCTGAAACATCAGCTAAAAAAGACCCAAGACTCGAAAGCCTCTTTGTCCCTTCTTTGTTTTTTGCTTCTGTCTCAAGCACTTTTCAAGTTGCCTACACGTTACTGAATGTTTTCTGTGTGATCTCCCTTTCATGTCCTGGTGAAAATCTGGAATGCTGCCCGATTTATGTCTGGTGTGGTGGTGTGGACACATGGGTCCCATGAAAAATGAAAATAAAATGATGTGAGTGTCCATGTGAGTGTATGCATTGAGGTAGGATGAGAAGGTAATTAAAGGGGATGGAAGAAGCTTATAAAAACCTGTTTCTTACCCTATCCACCTCCATCCAAAAAACCTGTAATTCATGAATAAAATATAATCTGAGTTCTACATCAGTATTATGAAGATTCTTATTGAGCATGAGTTTTTTTTAATGTTATTGTCTTATAAAATTTGATGGAAAATTTTTCTTTCCCTTAAAAATAAACCCAAATACCGCAGACATTTCCCCAAAATTCCAGCTGTCTGCCTGCTGTCCTTGTTTCTCCAGAGCTATTTTATTTTTCCTCCATGGGTAGTTTAAAGGTGTCTGCTTTGGTATGTAATACCATTTGAAAGAGTTTAACAGAATTAAGATTTTTTCCAATGTACTAAGCAGTTTATTTTCACATAACTGAGGTACACATGGGAAAATTCAGGTTTTAATTGGAAAACTTTCTTTACTAGTTAAAAACTGTCATCTCAATGAAGGAATATACTTCAAAATCAAAGGAGAGTTTAGTCCAACAATTTAACAAGCATACTGGTGTATGCATGAGTGTGAAATTGTGGAAGGGCCAGGCATAGGGGGAAATAATTTATAATTTGTAAAATCCAAGTCAAAATATTTTTATGTACTACCACACCCAATGTATTGCATTTTTTTCTTCTGTGTTGTCTTTTCCACTGAAGTAATCATAGCCCAAGTACATTTCTTTCTAAATACAAAGCATCCTTCCATGCATGCACACATCCATCCATCCTTTCATTCATTCAATTAAACAAAAAGCATGCATTTTGTACCCACCAGGCACCTGGCCCTGTGCTAATCACTAGGAAACAGAGATGAATTAATACCGTTCCAACTCTGGAGAACTTTACAGAGCAGATTAAAGGGTAATCAGGTAATTATAGCACAGTGAGGGGGCAGCTCCATTAACTATACGGACAAAAGGTGTGAAAACAGGCTCTATGAAGGCAGAAGCCTCACCTCTTCCTTCACCTCCACGCGCCAGGGACAATCTATGCTTCACAACGTAATCTGTCCTGCCTTTGGCCTCTGTTCCTCATGGGATTATGAGGGATTATTTCACCCTCATAACACACTGCTGTTCCCTCGGGTTCCTCCTTAAAACCGTAACTACGTGAAGGCAGAACATTCCTATGACCAGTACTCATCACAGAAATGTGTGATCAATGGAAGAAGAAAGAAAATAACTACAAGCAAACAAGACCCCACATTAATACATGTCACTGTGCCCCCAAACACTTATATACCATCCCCCCACTACGAAGAACTCCTGTTTTTTTCCCCTGTAACAGTAAGAATTTAAAATATTTTCTCTTTTAAATAGATTTTTCCCCCAGAGGGCAAACCACTCATTTATTCTCTTGGCAGAGAAAAATAGTACAGTGTCAAAATGTCTAAGGCAGTTTGAAAATATTCTGGAATTTCTGGTTTCTTTTCCTTGCTTTTTACACAGCTACATAAATGTGGACCTGTTCTGAAAGTCAGCTGGAAGCGCACATTTCAAGGTATTTGCAGTCCTTTCTTTTTCCTTTTTGCATTTCATTTGGCTGGACAGTTGTTTAAAATGTGGTGTAGCCAGACTGCACCTGTTTATACTGGTTATTTCAAAATAGATGACTTGAGTCACTGGTTTTATATACTGTAGCTGGTCAGCCAGTTCAGAGGAAAACAATGGTTAAAGTATTTGAACAACAATGACTAGATGAATTGTCTAAGAAAGAAGACAAGAAAAAGAAACTTAGTTTATATCTCACTTAAGTGCATTTTAATTGTCCAATCAAACTAACAATCATGTAAATATTATTTCAGAAGAATGAGAAATGGATGTTATAAAAGAGTCATTAAGTATTTAAATCATGAATTAAAATGTGTAACAGTCAGAAAAGAAAACATAGCCCTTGGGATGAGAGACTGTTTGTATTAATCATATTTGGATATATCCGTCACTTGCAATATTTATTCAATGAACCCAGTTTCTGAGATTTTATTTCTGTTTGCCACCTAGTGAATAAAAATGTGTTAAGTTCACGCTGTCTGTGACCTTTTACTAAAAATGTCATTCCTTAGTCACATTCTTCATTGGTGGTCAGAGTTAGATGCCAAGAATGCGCCTGTCATCTGAATTCGCTTTCCCATGCAATCCTTCGGCTGGATGACCACCCAGATGACTGCACACAAGGTGGCATACGAGGTGACAGACAAGCTGAGGAATTTCCTATGCCTGGTAGCTTCATTCTTTAAAGAACCGTTCAAGAATCATCACAGAACAATCAGAGCATGGGTCATTTGTGCTCCAAGGCGGTTAGCAGGGCGTCTAGGTCAACGCCTAGTGGCACAAACCCTTTCCTGAGTCTGCAGTCCAGAGTCCCGTGTCGTCACAGAAGCTGCAGCACAGTTGTGTTCGCTGGAGAATTTGACCAAATTTATCCAAGGCAATGTGTCTACCCATGAGGTCCTTAACCAAGGTTCTCAGATGCCATGGTCTCTGAGCGTCTGGAAATGGATGCAATCATGGGTTTATGGACGTACACGCGTGTGCATGTTTGTCTAAGGAGATGGCTCATAAGTTTTTTCATAATCTGGAAGAGGCCTTGGCCCCAAAACGTTTGGAACCTTAGCCTCTTAGTACATGCCAGAGTCCCCAGAAGCCCTGTGCCCTGCCCGCCTGTGCTCAGCTGCCCACCTGCGGGCTGCACAGGGCCTGGGCTCAAACACGGCCGCCTCCAGGCTTCACTTATGAACTCTGACCACAGGACGTGGTGCCGTCACGCCATCACAAAGCGAATTTCACTCGCTCGACTAGTACGATTCAGCACATAAGAAAACTGAGGCACTCAGCTCAAACTGGGTCCTAATCTCCATCGCCCGGCCTGGGAGATGCCCTGAGTGCAACCATCCAGGCTTCCTTGCTTTGGAATCGTTTTCGCTATAAACACACTCGGGCTTTTCTCCTTTTCTCTTCTGAGATGTTTCAAAAAGAAAAGGTCTGAGACTAATAAAATAAATGTGCATGTTCCCAACATCCGTTTTACTGTATTTCCTTCATGGTTAGGACTTGTTCTTTTTGTCTGTTTGTTTTTTTAAAGGAGAATTAAAATGTTCAGGTATAGTTGAAACCCAGCATATGCCTCTTCAATGCCATTTCCCTCCTTCCCCAGATTTACAAGCTATCCAGGTAGCTATCAATTCTAAACATTAAAAAATATATTCACACCACATATGCATGCTAGGCTAAGCAATATATAAGTATTGGTTTCATGGGGTTTTTTTTCTGATTCTTTTCCCTTATGGTTATTACAAAATACTGACTCTAGTTCCCTGTGCTATACAGCAGGTCCTTGTTGGTCATCTACTTTATGTTCAGTAGTGTGTGTACGTTAATCCTAAACTCCTAATTTATCTCTCCGTATTTTCAAATACCATAGAGTTGGTCTCATACTGTAGGAATGTTTTGCACCTTATTTTTGGCTCATTGGATTTGAGATCCATCAGTACTGACCCATGTAGCTCTAGTTCACTTCTTTCAGCTACTGGATGGAAGCCTATTGTACGATTTACCCTTTCCTCCCTTTATGGACTCACCAGGGACGCTCACCCGCAGGACGGCTTCCCTGTCTCTAAAGCAGGGAGCAACTCCTCCTCCTTGCGGGCAGCAGGACCGTTCTTCCAAAGCCAAAGGCTCAGCCTCCGCCAGGTCAGTACCTGTGGTGCCTGGCACATGCGTCAGTGCGTCCTGAGTCTGCTACATACACTGACTCAATCACCTTTAATCACCACTGATCTCTCCATATGGCGGTTGTCGGTGTACCCAGCCCTATCTGCTTACAGGGTTGTGTAATTACGTTCCCTGGGAGTGGGTCTTGTGACATCAGGTTCTCAACCATCAAACTGTCATTCACAGGTTCTTTATGTTTAGTAGGTCCTCAATATTTACAGAATGACTAAACTGATGAAATGAAAGGGGAAATGTTAATGTCATGAGGTGTGAGGTATCTTCACTGCAGACGACTTTACATTTCAGTTTTCTGTGAACACGGTTCTCGTCCACTACATCACACGACTGTTCCACCCAAGCGAATTTACTGGTGTTTATTGTCAATACTGGGACCTAAAGGGGGGATCTATTAGCATAGGAACTGAGAAATAAGGGAATTAAATTTGCCTCATGATGGACAAGCACACACTTGTCTCTCTTTTTCTAAATTTTTTATTCTCAAACAATTTTCAAAGGTTATACTTCATTTATAGCTATTTTAAAACACTGGCTCTATTCCCCATGTTGTACAATACATCCTTGAGCCTGTCTTACACCCAGTGGTTTGTACTTGCCCCTCCCCACCCCTATATTGCCCACCCCCCCACTGGTGACCATTAGTTTGTTCTCGACGTCTGTGAACCTGCTTCCATTTATTATATTCTCTAGTTTGCTTGCTGAATTTTTTAGATTCCATATATGAGTGATATCGCACAGTATTTGTCTTTGTCTGACTTATTTCACTAAGTACAATGTCCTCCAAGTCCATCCATATTGCTGCAAATGGCAAAATCACTTTCTTTTTTATGGCTGAGTAGTATTCCATTTATATATATATACACACACACACACACACACACACACACACACACACACACACACATATATCTCACGTCTTCTTTATCCATTCATCTGTGGATGGCCACTTAGGTCGTTTCCATGTCTTGGCTATTGTAAATAATGTTGCTCTGAACATTGGGGTGCATGTATCTTTTCGAATTAGTGGGATTTTTTTTTTTGGATATATACCCAGGAGTAGAATTGCTGGGTCATATGGTAGTTCTATTTTCAGTTTTTGAGAAACCTCCATGCTGTTCTCCATAGTGGCTGCACCAGTTTACCTTCCCAGCAACAGTGTAGGAGGGTTCCCTTTTCTCCACACCCTCTCCAGCATCTGTAATTTGTAGACTTTTTGATGATGCCCATTCTAACAGGTATGAGATGATACCTCATTGTAGTTTTGATTTGCATTTCTCTAATGATTAGTGATGCTGAGCATCTTTTCCTTTGCCTGCTGGCCACCTGCATTCCCGATTTGGAAAAATGTCTATTCAGTTTTTCTGCCTACTTTTTAATGGGGTTATTTGGGGTTTTTATTATGTTGAGCTGTATGAGCACATAATGGTCTCTTTTAGTCCCTCTCTTAATGGAAGGAGAGCTCCTTGACTTTATACAGAGACAAAGAGGCTTATGTGCCTGTACGCATGGGCTGGACAGTTGTCAGAGACGCTGGGAGCTTGAAGAACAACCTAATCTCGGCCTCGGGGATCTATAGTCATTCTCTCTCTCATCTCCTGGCATCTCTGCCTTCTCTGGCTCAGTTCGCCCCTCTGTTTCCTGACCATGTTCTTTTCCTTAACCCATGGTTTCTGCTTCCCCATACCTTCACCTTGCACTCCCCCTGGCTGTGACCTGAACTCCAGCTAAGAGCATTCTTTCAATTTCAACTCTACTCACAACTGACTCACCATGTGTCTGTTTTCATCCCCTGTCTCCATAGTCACCTGACAACAAGGCAAGGACACGTGATAGAAAACAGGGTTTTCTGGCCTAAGCCAGAGTGTAAACGTTTTCAGTTTCGTGGGCCATAAGGTCACTGTTGTGACTACGCAACTCAGCTGATGTAGAGTGAAAACAGTCACGGACAATACACAGGCAAATGTGCACGACGGTGTCCCAATAAGACTTTGTTTGTAAAGATGGGTCGCAGGTCAGATCTCACACCAGTCAGAATGGCCATCACCAAAAAGTCTATAAATAATAAATGCTGGAGAAGGTGCAGAGAAAAGGGAACCCTCCTACACTGTTGGTGGGAATGTAAACTGGTACAGCCACTATGAAGAACAGTATGGAGGTTCCTTAAAAAACTAAAAATAGAGCTACCGTATGATCCTGCGATCCCTCTCCTGGGCATATATCTGGAGAAAACCATAATCTGAAAAGATACATGCACCCCAGTATTCATTGCAGCACTATTTACAATAGCCAGGACACGGAAGCCACCTAAATGTCCACTGACAGGGGCTTCCCTGGTGGCGCAGTGGTTAAGAATCCACCTGCCAATGCAGGGGACACGGGTTCGAGCCCTGGTCAAGGAAGATGCCACATGCCACAGAGCAACTAAGCCCGTGTGCCACAACTACTGAGCCTGCGCTCTCGAATCGGCGAGCCACAACTACTGAGGCCCAGTGCCACAACTACCGAAGCCCACGTGCCAATAGCCTGTGCTCCACAACAAGAGAAGCCACCGCAATGAGAAGCCCGCGTACTGCAACAAAGAGTAGCCCCTGCTCACTGCAACTAGAGAAAGCCCGCGTGCAGCAACAAAGACCCAACACAGCCCAAAATAAATTTTAAAAAATAAAATAAATAAATTTTAAAAAAGACAAAATCACGTATAATTCACTTATAGAAAAAAATTTAAAAATAAATGTCCATTGACAGATGAATGGATAAAGAAGATGTGGTACATATACACAATGGAATATTACTCAGCAATAAAAACAGTGAAATAATGCCACGTGCAGCAACGTGAATGGACCTAGAGATGATCATACTAAGTAAAGTAAGCCAGACAGAGAAAGGCAAATATCATACAATATCACTCATAGGTGGAATCTGAACAAAAAAAGATACAAATGAACTTACGGTACAAAACAGAACTAAACCCACAGACATAGAAAACAAACTTATGGTTACCAAAGGGGAAAGGGGAAAGATAAATTAGAAGTTTGGGATTGACATGTACACACTACTGTATATAAAACAGATAACCAACAAGGACCTATTGTATAGCACAGGAAACTCAATATTTTGTAATAACCTATACGGGAAAAGAATCTGAAAAAAATAGATATATATGCATGTATAACTGAATCACTTTGCTGTACATCTGTAATTAACACAACATTGTAAATCAATTATACTCCAATAAAAAAAAAATTCAGGGGCTTCCCTGGTGGCGCAGTGGTTGAGAGTCCGCCTGCCGATGCAGGGGACACGGGTTCGTGCCCCAGTCCGGGAAGATCCCACATGCCGCGGAGCGGCTGGGCCCATGAGCCATGGCCGCTGAGCCTGCGCGTCCGGAGCCTGTGCTCCACCACGGGAGAGGCCACAACAGTGAGAGGCCCGCGTACCACAAAAAAACAAACAAACAAACAAATTCAGGTAGCAGGCTGGATGTGGCCTGTGGTGTGCTACCCCTGGCCTAAGGAATGGTGGTCTCAGGAGGGAGGCATCTCTCCACATCCCTTATATAGAATCAGAATAGGAACAGGCAATGGTCCCTGGATCCACAGGACAGGACCAGCATCTGACTGTCCTGTGCCTATGCTCACCAAGGCATCATCTGATGATGCTTTGGTGCTGCACCTGGTCTCTGCTTTTAGGAAGAGAATTGGCTGGTTGTGTGCATTGGAGGAGTCTAAGTCACTTATCTGTAGTCATTTATAGATCTATAGGGCTAGTAAACAAGAAGAACCCCTTCAAATGTGACTCAGGTGTACAAGGTCATGGCGGCTCATACATCAGTGCTCACCGACATGGCTGGATGGTGATATGTAAATGGGGCAAAGCACCGAGGGTGCGCGCTTCACCGTGGACGGCAGCATCACCTTGCGATGTACACTCACAGGACAAAGACACTAAACCAACCACAGAGAACTTGATCCCGGCGAGTTCCCAGCCAGAAGCATCCTCAGTAACTCCAGAAAGCCTTGGCCAGTGGAGCACACTGGTTCTGATCCAAAAAGGTCCATTTCATTTTACCAAAGGCTCCTAGGTACAGATGCAGCTGTAAACGACGCAGACCACGAGGTGCCCAAATGCTTCTTCCTAAAAACCTGTGGTTTTCCAGACACAGGATCTGCAGTAACGACAACCTGTTCTACTTGTGGGTAACTGTCATATTTGGTAAGAAAAATAAACACTGGATAAATCTTCCTATTTTGATTTTCAGAGGTCCACATATGAACAAAGTTTATTCTAAAATAAACTTCACCATTTGTTGCCAAAGTTGTTCTTTAAAGGCTGTTAACTTTTTTTTTTCAAACAGAGGGGTGTTTTTATACATTTTGATTATATACGTGTGTAGGCATACAAACATTTTTAAAAGATAGTATTCTCAATGTTTGAGAAGAAATACAGTGATGGATGGAATCGATCCATCTGGCAGAAATCCAATTACACAGAAATTTGAATGACTTTAGGTTACAAACTAACGATGGACAGAGGGTAACAGCCCACGGGAGACCATTAATACTAATGAACCCCAAATATAATTGGATGTGTACATGCCTTATACATCTTTTTCTTTACCCATTGTCAGCTCAGCTTCAGCATGCTTTTAACCAGTGTTACAATAAATCACAGGAAGTACCTGGGGGAAAGTGAAAATCTCCTTATTAATTAGGAAGAAAGTCTTTCAGGGAGGTTACTTTCTAGTCAGGCTTTCCATAGGTGGTAAAAGAAAAGAACACTGTGATATATGCAAGGAAGGAAACATCAGACAAAATTAAAGCTTTTCTCTCTTTTCTAAAGTTACAAGTTATGAATGGCAAGCCTTCAAAAATAATCCAAGAAACCAAGCACAGGAGCTGGGACAAGCCAGAAAAGGATGCTCTTGAGTTCTGGACATCCTGGGGAAGGTGGAGACCAAACCTGGGGACTTGTCACCTCTTCTGCCACCAACGAGGTTGGGGGGAGAGACAGAAACTGGAATCTACTTGAAGGGAATTTCTACATGTGTGTCACATACAACTTGATAGCTGCCATTACATCCTTAATATTAGTCAAGTTGTTTCCTACTTATTAAGCGTCCATTCTGAGAACCAGGTAAGAATTTAAGCAAGAGTATTTGCCGAGTTCAAGTGCCCTGAAGTCTAGTCTTCCCAAGGTGCAGGGAGATGGGTAATATTCTGTAACACAAATTACGCAGAGGACTCATATTCGGAGTGTCACACTCAGCATTTGTAAAACGCTCTTCATTTCCAAAATTATATTGACCAACTTTGCAAAGAGCCTGATTCAGTGGGTATTCATTATGATAAATTTGGCTCCAATAAGATCTTGTCCGTAGATCTCCTCAGAAAATACACACTCCTCGTTGAGAGAATGGAGTGGCGGAAGTGGGACAGGAGGAAAGAAGACACAGAAGAAGGAGGTATGGGTTGCGGACACAGTAAAAAATCACGTGGGCCAGAGAGTGTGACCCTAGAAGGCGCACCTCCCGTCCTGTTCAACAGATCACTTCCTGGGAGCAGCTGCTCTCATCCTTTTATTTGTACGCACGCATAAATGGGGGTGTGTGTATGCATACATATATTGCCGATTCTCATGACTCACACTTTCTGTGTTTGCAGATCTGCCTGCCCCTGAAAGTTATTTGTAACTCCAGCATCAATGCTCACTGGGCATTCACGGTCATTTGCGGACATGCACATGGGGGCCAAAAACTTAGTCTCCCTCCCAATGCCCACGCTCCCAGCTGCCACTGAACAAGGCGATTGTACGCGTTGTGATTTCAGCTCAGATTGTAAACAAGTGTCCATCTCAGGGTCTATTTAATGTCATGATTTTTTGCATTTGTGTGCTTTGTGTGATTTTGCTGTTTAAAATGGGTCCACTGTAGCGCTGAAGCACTGTCCAGCGTTAAGTGCAAAAAAGCTGTGATGTGACTCCCAGGGGAAAAGACACGTGAGGTAAGCTTCATTCAGATGGAGTTACAGTGCTATCGGCTATGAGATCAATGTTAATGAATGCACTGGATCTTAAATAATGTGTCTTTAAACAGAAACACACATAAAACAAGGTTATGTATCGATCGGTTGATGGAAATGTGACCAAAAACTCCAAGGAGCCTATCCCCCTGTTCCTGCTAGGAGCAATGATTCTGTATTCGCTAATTCAGTGTTCGCAGCGAATTCATAGGCCCTAACTAGCATGGAAAATGAGAATCTACTGTGTGTGTGTGTGTGTGTTTTTAATTTACAAAAGTGGATCTTGTGTACACTACATACGGTGTGTTATACCTTGATTTTTTTCACCTAATAATTCACTTTAGAAACCACGTCATGCATACTTCCTTCTTTCTCCTCAAAGGATGCACAGTTTTCCCTTGGACAAGTTTACCGTCATTGATTATCTAGTTGTTTCTGTACTTTTTTGAAAACAAAACAATGCTTCAGGGAAAATTCTTACGCATACACCTTTGCAAAGGACACAGATCTCTGAATGAAAGAAAATTCTGGCCTCTGTAACAAGCGCGTAACTACTGGGGCCGTATTTAGGAGCCATCAAAGTTTTTTAAAAGACTGACAACACTACCTGGGGTGTGGATGTGGCCTGTGGGCTTGACGAGTGAGGATGTCTCACAAATGTCACAGGATCAGACTTTCTTTCATACAGACGGTCAGAGTTTATTAACTGCAGGGTCCCTTTATTTGAGGGCCAGGGTAAGTGCTTTGCATTTGTGTACAAATGGAGGCCTTTGTAAAGTGCTCTTTGCTTTGTGGCGGCAAAGCAACCCTCTTCTCTAAGGAAAAAAGCAACAGCCATGTGTCAAGGAGAATGGACCCGCCTCTCCATCTGTCCCCACCCCCCATGCCCCGCTGGCTGTGCTGGGCGGTCCATGAAGCAGCTCTGCATCAGAACCACTAGGGAGGGGGTCTGACGCCCGAGAAAGGATGTCCTAGGTATTCAAAGATCACGGGAGTAACTTAGGGCATAAAGAATTGTTCGTAAAATTAAATGAGAGCCCTTCATTTTCTCCAAGTCACTTCTCTGCCTCAGAATTCTCTTAGCTAAAAAGACGTCTGAAGAAGCACCAATAGGACACGTCAACCTTGCAGTGAGGGTAGGTAGGTACGTGACTTATGCAAAAATGGCTATCTTTAAGCCAGCAATTTAAACTCCACCCAAATTCCTCTCCCTCATAATTCGCTAATGAAACCATTCGTTTTCTAATGACAATATGAACTATAAAAAGCATATTAGATACGGACAAAGAAACACCAGGAGGGTGGAAACCAAGTTTAACGTAATTGTACCCACTCACATTAAAAAAGAAGACACGGTGCTTGCAAAGCTGGAGATGTGCCTCGCCCCATGGACAGGGCAAGGATTTCCAGACCTCAGGAGGGTGACCTCACCCTGCTACTCCTGCCTGGGTCTGGCTGTCCGGGTCCAGGCCCTCCTGGGCATACAAGCAGGGCGCTGGGTGCACCTATGTACAGATGTGTGACCTCATCTGAATTTCTGGATGAACACATCTGCTTTCCCCTCGTGAATTTATCAAGTGTAATTAGATTGTCTGTGTGTGTGTCTGTGTCTGTGTCTGTGAGAGAGAGACAGAGACAGAGATAGAAACAGAGACAGACAGAGAGACAGAGACACAGAATGAAAGAGGGGCTTTTGGGTCCTCATATAATGTTTACATGTACTTTCTCCCACTCCCTCGAATTCTGGGGCTATCTCTCACAAAATTTTCCTATCTGGAAAGAAACCACAGTGTTGCAACTGTGGTTTACTGAATATTAATACTAAGGTGCTAAATACTACTTTGTTTCTTATTTGCTCTCTCCATTCATTGGAGCCTTTGAAAAGCAAGTCAATATATGTTTTAACCCCTAAAGAGACCCCTGCTTCAGAATTTGACTCCTTCAGAAGAAAGAAAAGTCATAAAAAATAATGTCTTTTGCTGGCTTTTAGGAATTTGTAACAGAGAGGAATGTTTTCTCTGTTAACATACAGAGAGAAAAGGTTCTAAACTGCTTTTTAAAAGAATATGCTTCCCTGGTGGCGCAGTGGTTGAGAATCTGCCTGCTAATGCAGGGGACACAGGTTCGAGCCCTGGTCTGGGAAGATCCCGCGTGCCGCGGAGCGGCTGGGTCCGTGAGCCACAATTACTGAGCCTGCGCGTCTGAAGCCTGTGCTCCACAACAAAAGAAGCCGTGATAGTGAGAGGCCCGCGCACCGCGATGAAGACTGGCCCCTGCTTGCCACAACTAGAGAAAGCCCTCGCACAGAAACGAAGGCCCAACACAGCCCAAAATAAATAAATAAATAAATAAATAAATTTTAAAATAAATAAATACTCCTGTTCTCTGTTTAAAAAAAAAGAATATGCTTCACACAACCAGAGAAAGCCCACGTGCAGCAACGAAGACCCAACGCAGCCAACAATAAAAAAGATAAATTTATTAAAAGAAAAAAGAATATGCTTCATATAAGAGTTGAACAAACAATAGGATTTGAAATGTCACTACTTATTTTTTTGTTTTCGTTTTATTGATGTTTGATTTTACAATGTTGTGTTAGTTTCAGGTGTACAGCCAAGTAATTCAGTTTCAGACACACACACTCACCCCCCACACATATTCTTTATTAGATTCTTTTCCCCTACAGGTTATTACAAGATACTGAGTAAAGTTCTCTGTGCTGTACAGTAGGTCCTTGTTGGTTATCTATTTTATATATAGTGGTGTGTACCTGTTAATCCCACACTCCTAATTTGTCGCTCCCACTTCTCATCGTATGAAAACCTCAGAGAACCTTCACTAGAGGGCGCGTAGGGCAGATCGCGAAGTCATCTCAGTAAGGCTGACGGGAGGCCCGGCCACCGGGGCTGCCCCTGGCAGTGTTTGATGTGGAACAAGTCACTTGACCTTTCTGTAGCCACAGTTTTCCCAGCTAAGAAAGGACAGTGTAGGAATAGGTCACCAAAGGTCCTTGCAGCTCTGTGAACCTACTACTAAATGTGTCAAAGCGGTAGTCCCTGACAATCTTTCCAACTTTAAGCTTTAAGAATGTGCTTTTCTCTGTAGATTCAAAAATAGAGAGATTATAGAAAGATCTTTTTGTTCCAATGCAGAGAGCTTCTAGAGACAACAGTAAATCTCTTGGTATGTAATCCTAGCACCAAATACAATGCTACTGTAAAATAAGTAATGTGTTCATTGATTTATTCATTAAACATGTTTTTACATGTAACAGTAGTGTTACAGTAGTAGTGTTTTACATGTAACAGTAGTGTTACAGTAAGGTGCTTTCACACCTGCACATTTCCACATTTACCAGGTGTTTGGGCCCCAAGAAGCCGGGGACTTGCCCAAGGTCACCATGTCACTTCCAGAGCATCCCTCCTTCCCTTTACCTGGGAGGCGGCTGTCAGATCTGAGTCAGGGTCCCCACGCCTTTTAAATCTCGCCTGTGCACCACCATCGGGGAGACCTCAGAATGTCACCTGCAGAGCCTTCTACCTGCATCAGGGCGTTTGTCGCTGTCCAGAAACCTTGTTAACCTACCTCCTGGGGCTTGCTTCTCACACCCAAAGCCGCCATCCCAGACCTTCACTTACCATCTATCCCTAGCTCTCTTCCTCCAGCGTCTTGGTCCTCTCAATCACCTTCACCTTTCTCCACCTGGGGGGCCCTTCCCTAGGCTTTTATATTTGTGCAGTCATCCAACTGCCTGGAGAAATAAAGAAGCGCTTGGTTGTACTCTGTCGCTCCCTAATCTCCCGTTCCCCCGCTCTCTGCAGCAATTTGATTGTCAGTTACGCAGTCCAGTCTGTCTTCTCCTTCCTCTCCCAGCGCCGGCGCTGTATCACAGACTCTTTGGAACTGCCTTGCACTTACCCGTGTCTCTCTTTGGACTGCAAGGCTGCTCCCACACCAGACTTCCCTGTCTGCTCACAGAGGCTCTCTGGGCACCCCCATCTCTCAGGATACACCTGCAGGACATCCCTTACACCTGCGGGATGCCTTCTGAATGCTGACTGCTGTGCTCCACATTGCCTGGTTGCTGGGTTACTTTGGCCCTTTTCCCAGGACGCAATTTCTTCCCTGTGACGCAGATGTCCTCGGAGCACATGGGGCTGCAGACCTGTCCCCTCCTAGGTGGCCCCCCCTTTCCAGGTTCTGGCCGCCCCTGCTCTATGCTGCTTGTCTACATCACTGCCTCTTTTTACATCTACATCTTCATTGCTACTCTTTTTTTTCCTCAAGAAATTAAGAAACTTTTGTCAGCAGCATTTTGTAATTAGATTGAAGCATAGTTGATTTACAATGTTAATTATCAATGGTTTCAGGTGTGCAACACAGTGATTCAATATTTTCATAGATGATACTCAATGTAAAGTTATTGTAAACTATTGGCTCTATTCCCTGTGCTGCAGGTTACATCTTTGAATCTTATTGTATACCCAGTAGTTTGTACCTCTTAATCTCTTGCCCATCTCTTGCCCTTCCCCCACCCCCCTGGCCCTCTCCCCACTGGTAACCACTAATTTGTTCTCATATCAATGAGTTTGTTTCTGTTTTGTTATATTCATTCTTTTTTTTTAGATACCACATGAAAGTCAAAACAATGTATTTGTCTTTCTTGGACTTAGTTCACTAAGCATAATACCCTCCATATCCATCCATGTTGTTGCAAATGGCAAAATTTCATTCTTTTTTATGGCTGAGTAATATTCCAGTGTGTGTGGGTGTGTGGGTGTGTATCACATTTTCTTTATCCATTCACCTGTTCATGAACACTTAGGTTATTTTCTTTTTTACATCTTTATTGGAGTATAATTGCTTTACAATGGTGTGTTAGTTTCTGCTTTATAACAAAGTGAATCAGCTATATATATACATATGTCCCCATATCTCTTCCCTCTTGCATCTCCCTCCCTCCCACCCTCCCTATCCCACCCCTCCAGGCGGTCACAAAGCACCGAGCTGATCTCCCTGTGCTATGCGGCTGCTTCCCACTAGCTATCTACCTTACGTTTGGTAGTGTATGTATGTCCATGCCTCTCTAAATGTAACACAGGAAACAATAAAACTCCTAGAAGAAAACATAGGCAGTACACTCTTTGACATAAGTCTTAGCAATATTTTTTTGGATCTGTCTCCTCAGGCAAGGGAAACAAAAGCAAAAAAGCAAAAAAAAAAAAAAAAAAAAAAAAAACCCAAATGGGACCTATTAAACTTAAAAGCTTTTGCATAGTGAAGGAAACCATCAACAAAACAAAAAGACAACCTACTGAACGGGAGAAGATATTTGTAAATGATATGTTTCATAAGGGGTTAATATTCCAAGTATATACTGAGCTCACATAATTCAATATCTAAAAACAAACAGTCCAATTAAAACATGGGCAGATGACCTGAATACACAGGTTTCCTAAGAAGACATACAGATGGCCAACAGACACATGAAAACACGCTCAGCATCACTAACCATCAGAGAAATGCAAACTGAAACCACCACGAGATATCACCTCACACCCGTCAGAATGGTCATCATCAAAAAGACAAGCAAAATAATAAATGTTGGCGAGGGTGTGGAGAAAAGGGAACCCTCCTATACTGTTGCTGGGAACGTAAATTGGTGCAGCCACTATGGAGAACAGTAGGGAGGGTCCTCAAAAAACTAAAAATAGAGCTACCATATGATCCAGCTATTCCACTCCTGGGCGTATATCCAAAGGAAAGGAAATCACTAATTAGAAAAGACATATATGGGGCTTCCCTGGTGGTGCGGTGGTTAAGAATCCGCCTGCCGGTGTAGGGTACATGGGTTCGAGCCCTGGTCCGGGAAGATCCCACATGCCAAGGAGCAACTAAGCCCGTGCACCACAACTACTGAGCCTGCGCTCTAGAGCCCGTGAGGCACAACTACTGAGCCCGCGTGCCACAACTACTGAAGCCCACGCATCTAGAGTCCATGTTCCACAACAAGAGAAGCCACCGCAATGAGAAGCCCGCGCACCGCAACAAAGAGTAGCCCCTGCTCACTGCAACTAGAGAAAGCCCGTGCGCAGCAACGAAGACCCAACGCAGCCAAAAATAAATACATTAATTAATTAATTAATTTGAAAAAAAAGGAGGGAAAAAAGACAAGACATATACACCCCAATGTTCAGAGCTTCATTTCTTTTCTTTATAATACTCTCAGCCCATTGCACTCCTTCTTTGAGAGTTGGTCCCCCTGCAGATGCTGTGTTACCCTGTTTCGAGTCCTTCTCTTCTCTGTCTCTTTCACAAGCCCCTTTTCTCCTCTTTTCTCCCCAAATGCCAGTATTCCCTAAACCTCTCTCCCTACATTCTTCTCCAACGGCTTTTTTGTCACCAGCACCTCTACATCACTAACTAATGACCCTCTCCTCCCTCTCCCAAAGCTCAAATAGGTTATATGCTCACCTGTGCATTCCGTCTCTCCCTAAAACAGAATTGAGCATCTTTGCTTAGTCACAGTCACATTGGCTTGAAACCGTGAAAACTCTGATTCTTTCATCTCTCTGTCTATCAAACGCCGATCCAGGGCTAGGAACTCTGGTTCTCCCTCTGAACTCTCTGCTGCCCTCCCCTCCTTCACCGTCCCCTGGCTGATGCTCCAGGCCAGGCCCTCATGGTGCTGTGTCACTGCACCCCCCTACACCCCACCCCCCAGACACTAACTCTGGCGTAACCACCAGCTTCATATGCGGCTCTGCGAGCAAGTATGAAAAACACACACACGATAGATTTAACGTGACTAGGTCTCTCCAGTGTATTGTCACGCGCTTTGGAAATCTGTATTAAGGCTGCAACGTGGAAAGGGACTTTGGACCAATGACAAACAGAAAACAATCCGGGTAATTGCCTTTCACCTTTGTTGGAGGAAAAAAGAATGCTCCCTTATTAATGACAACTGTGAATTACGGTACCTACCCTTGAATTAGATGAGTATTCTGTTTTCTCCGGCACAATGTGATAGTTTCTTAACTATTCTTGTTTATGGTTGTCTAAGCCACCTCCTTTGGTGCCACCTATAAATTTATCTGTATTATCCACTTCCTGCCCCAAAGCCTGGAATAAAACTCCATACCCACGAGCTCTGAAAAACAGCTCTCCACAGCATGACCCATCTAGTTTGGGAATAGTCATTTGTAAAGTAACTCATCAGGTCCAACATTAGAGGAAAAGCTCTGGATTCATGTAAGGGAATCTTTCCTGCTAAAGATAACTTCCACTTTCAGTGGATTGACTACGGTCCCTTCCACTGAGAGACAGAATAACTGAAACGTGGTCCCACCAAACTGGTGGCCCGAGTGACCGTGCAGAAGTTAACACCATGGGCATAAATGTGACCTGCCTACTTTTTCCTTTCCTCGTGTGTCTCCTGTCCTACCTTTGGAAGGTCTGCAGGGCCATCTCAGTGCCTAGCTGGTTCCTTTGTGCTGACTGTCAACCATCTCTTTCTATTTATTCTCTGGTGGATCTGAAACTAAAGGACTTATCTGATTTTCTTCTACGGAAAAAAACTTGGGTGCCAGTGTGAATGTTCAAGCTTGGAGATAATGTTGCCCCTAAACAGAGTGACTGTCATTTCTTCCAGATGTCAAGGTCCACGTGATCTTATCTTGAAGGTTATAAATGAGTTCCCCCAAAGTCATTTGTATTGAATCCAACTTCCTCGCCTTTTCCATTTGATGGAGCAGAGCAGAACTAGAGGATCTAATCATCTGGCTCCGGTCAATTTAAAACCAGTTTAATGTCACCGTGTAATTCTGTCACCTGACTGCCCATCTAGTTCAGAAATACATCTGAAGGTTAGGCTGTAGTCTTAAGGAGATAGCCAAGTGCACCCTTAGGACTGCAGTGAACATACATTCTTACACTCAATGCCTTTATCTTCACTCTGAAGAGCCACTCTCTGTTTGAAGAAAAAGAGCCATTTCCCACATGCCTGGAGAAAGTCGATCAAATGGGAAAGAGTGTTTCCAAAGGGTTCCAAGGACATGACATGAGGTGGGCACTCAAATAGTGAATGAATGAATGAAAGAATGAATGAATTCCAGGCCCCATGGTAATATCTTCCGCCATGTACTAAAATAAAGCTAACAAGAGTATAAATTTAGCATATATACTGAAGATAAACAGGCATTTCATTTGATTTAGAAAAAGAAAAAACTTTTGGTTTGCATTATTTTTTGTAAGTCATTTTGGGGAGAAAAAAAATAACATCCTCAAACAAAGTACTATGAAGCAGCACTGGTTTCTTTTCTATTTTTAAACACACTTGAGAGCAAATTAAACATACTCAGAATGTTGTATTAACTAGAACATTTAGTTTAACTAGTTTAATTACTGCTCTTTGGAAATTACTGTGATCAGTGGGAACTCCTGGGTTTGGTCTCTGTGTGGGAGGCACTGAACTGAATGCCCACCTGCATGGGCAGCTGGGCACCCAGCTTCCATGTTTCCCAAGGGGTCAAGAGAGCTGACAGTCAGCAGTTCTCTGTACGGTAATCAGACTTTACCCTGAAAATCCCTTTAATAGGAGCAGTAGCTAAATGTCTCTGGAGAAAGGCCAACCTTTGCTTTCATCCTGTCAACTCAGAGAGGTGGTTTTTGTAACTCAGTAAACAGTAAACTCATACCCTTCTGGAGTAAAAATTCCTTGAAGGAATAGGCTGTGTCTTATTTCCGTTCCGTTTCTGTAGTTCTGGTGTAGTTCAGGTCCTTATACATGGCATGAGGTCACGTTATTGAACAAACAGTGAAGAATCATGCCTTAACTGTACAACTCAGAAAGCTGGGAAATGTATTCGATGACCCAAACATGGGAGAAGAACCCAAATTCTCAATCCCATCCAGATTCTCAATCCCATCCAGATTTGTTCAGGTATGAGGGGAAACAGGTTTAGAGAAAAGGGAGCCCTAAACTTGGTACCTATTCCATAAAAGATTGTGGGAATAGCTTTCCCAAAGCCTACGCTTTGGAAAAATTTCCAACTAGGAAAAAATACAGGTGGTTTTCTCTCTCCTATGCACTCCCCTGACAGCTTGCAGTTTGAGTCCATGCTTTAACCTCCAATTAAACAGGAGAACTGCAGCTCTCTGTTGCCGAATTATAGATCTATTTCCTGGCTCACTGAGAAAAGAATCTGCTAACGACTGTAAACAGTCTACATGATAAATATTTTTTTATGGAAGTATAGTTGACATCCAATATTATGTTAGTTTCAGGTGTACAGCAGGGCGATTTGACAATCAAATACATTACGGAATAAGCACCATGATGAGTCTAGAAACCGTCACCAGACAGAATTATTACCATGTTATAGACTATATATTGACTATATTCTCTATCCCATACATTACATTCCTGTGACTGATTTATTTTATAATTGAAGGTTTGTGCCCTTTTAACCCCCCCTCATCTATTTTACCCAACCCCCTGCTCCCTCTGGCAACCACCAGTTTGCTCTCTGTATCTATAACTCTGTTTCTATTTTGTTTTGTTTGTTCACTTGTTTTGCTTTTTAGATTCCACATATAAGTGAGATCATGTGGTATTTGTCTTTCTCTGTCTGACTTATTTCACTCAACACAATGTCCTCAAGGTCCATCCTTGTTGTCACAACTGGCAAGATTTCGTTCTTTTTTATGGCTGAGTAATATTCCATCGTATATTTGTATCACATCTCCTTCATCCATCTATTGATGGACATGCGATGAATGACTTTAAGTTACCTGCTATTTAACTCTGAGTGACAGACATATTGACTTCTCCAATGTGCTTTTTTCTACAATAATTCCATCAGGAATAAAAATAATTTCTTTCTCAGCTATATAGAGTAGTCAACTTCCAAAATGGAAAGTATGATCTTTTAAAAGTTATTCACGGAATATCTGAGTACTCCCAGATTTCAGAAATAATAGGTAGATATTAGAAAGCATCAGAGAAATTGTAAGGCTTCACTCTCTTTTTTCCTAAGAAACCTGAGCCTAACTAAAACTCCCAGAAAAGTAGGGTTCTCTAACCCCTCATCTTTCTGGAGGCCTCAGTGAATTACTGCAGAGCAATGTGTACATTAGGTGGCCCGGTCTGCTGATGCAGGACACTCTTGCAGCCTGTAAGCAATTACAGGGTCAGCCCATCTCCTGATTAAGAGCAGACAGCTTTAAGAGGAAGAGAAATCAAATTACACAACCTGGTAAAAAGAAATAAAGAGAAAACTCATTTCAGAAATATACATGCCCAGAGAGGAAGGAAAAAAAACCTAGGAATAGTTTAGTTAGGGGGAAAGATGATGGGACAATTGAGAGAAAGAAAGGAAGAAACATCCAGGAAAAAGGTGTATGGGGGAGGGGAGAAGGAAGCATGGAGACTAAATGGAAGATATTTATGTTAGTGTGAAGAAAACACGAGTATTCTATTAGTTTAAAGAAAGAAAATCTGGTAAAATCAGTTTGGAGCAAATGGTTCTATGGTACATTCAGCCATTGTGAAACATAAATGAAGCAACTGCTACTATTTTAAATGAATCTTAGGCATTCTGCAGTGAAAGTATAAATTCAAAATTTAATGTTTATAGGCAATGCTATTAAGAAGTTATTATAGCAATTTGGGTCCTCAATATAAGTTGCTCCACAATTTAAACTAGTAGATCTTAAGGAAATTCCTGTTTGAAAAAAATTAAAAAGTTATAGCATTCAAATAGTCCCCCTGGTAGCGATAGACTAGGTAAATTTTGATTAAAAACAAAGGATAAAAATCTGGGCTTGATGCCATAGGAGATACAAATAAAAAGGGTGCTTTGGTTTCTTTAGACACAAATTATTTTTGAAGAATTAGTTAAACGATCCAATTAGAAAGCAATGCAAGGATGTAATTAAGGGCTAAAATACATGGTCCAAATAATAAAAGCTCTGTGAGGTAAATAAAAGTAAGGAAATAACCCAGAGCTATCAAGAGAAACTTTATGGAAAAATTAAAACTTGAGCTGGTTAGAATTTGGAGACAGAAACTGTTAATAATACTTAACACTGTTAAGTTACATGTAATTCTCTGATACTAAGTTATAAGGGGTTTTAACCATCATTCATTTTTTTCAACAATATTTATTGTGCATATGCTATTTTGCTAAGAGCTATACCACACCCTAAAGCATTTTAAAATTTTTATTTATGTTTTTAAATTAACTTTTATTGGCGTACAGTTGCTTTACAATGTTGTGTTTGTTTCTGCTGTACAACAAAGTGAATCAGCTGTACATACACATATATCTCCTCTTTTTTGGATTTCCTTCCCATTTAGGTCACCACAGAGCACTGAGCAGAGTTCCCTGTGCTGTATAGTAGTTTCTTATTAGTTATCTATTTTATACATAGTATCAATAGTGTATATACGTCAATTCCATAGTTTCTTATTAGTTATCTATTTTATACATAGTATCAAGTGTATATACGGCAATTCCAATCTCCCAATTCATCCCACCCCACACCCCCAAAGCCGTTTTTAAATGATGCCATCCATGTAATAGGAGGGGCCCTGGGCCCACAGGCATCGTCCACAATAGTGGTGATTACAGTGGTTAAGAACGCGGGCTGCCAGCCAACCTGCCCGGTTCAAAGCCCTGCCATTAAGTCGGTGGCTGGCTGACCATGGCCAGATCACTGACCCTCACCCTGCCTCAGCATCCTGGTCTGTCCACAGGAGATGACGATCCTAAATAGCACCTCTTAGGGCTGTTCTGAGATTAAAAGACTGAGCGTGTGTAAGGCATTAAGAACAACGTCCAGCATATAATCAATAATTACAATGACTACCGTTGATGATAAATCATCTTTCCTACCAGTTCCCCTCCCTTGTTCTGCCCTTTAGTCTTGTGTTTCCTTCAAGCTAGAGTTCAGTCTCTCTTGTTAATATTCCCGCTAAACTAACTGAATACAGGGCTCACGCTCACCGATTCCTCCCGTCACTTCCGATTCATTTCCCAGCGAACAGCATCCTGGCTTCTGCCCTAAGCGCTTCCTTCACTGCCGCCTCCCATGCTGCCGTCAGATCCAGTGGTAACCACTACCTATATTTCACAGTGGACTATTTCTTGAAACTCTCTCAGTACCCTTGGTTTCCACGACCTCCTGGCCATCCTTCTGTCCAGTGTTTCCTTCCATCTCGCTGTCTGCTCCATTTTATTCCCCTTTCTCTGCTCACCCTTACGTGTCAGTATTCTCCAGGTTTCCATCCCTCTCTCTTTTACACACGCTCCTTGTGATTTTAAGCGCTGTCGGTACCTCCGTGTCTCTTAAACCTTCATCCACAACTGCCAGACGTGTATAGCGAGGAGCCCACAGTTACCGAAGGCTCAGCATCTTCAGACTAAACTCATCAATCACCCCAACATCCCCTGCAGCCTGCTGTCCCCCCTGTATTCTCAATCTCATTTAACGGCCCCCACTACATAGCCCACCACCCAAACCAGGAACCAGGAAACAGCAAATCCATCCTTCTGCTTCATCTTCCACGTTGACCCCTCTAATACATTGCAACTCTATCACCATATTTTCTCTTTTTTTAAAATTTATTTATTTAATTTATTCATTTTTGGCTGTGTTGGGTCTTCGTTGCCGCAAGTGGGCTTCCTCTAGTTGCAGCGAGCGGGGGCTACTCTTTGTTGTGGTGCACGGGCTTCTCTTGTTGCAGAGCATGGGCTCTAGGCGCCGGGGCTTCAGTAGTTGTGGCTCACGGGCTCCAGAGCTCAGGCTAAGTAGTTGTGGCGCACGGGCTTAGTTGCTCCGCGGCATGTGGGATCTTCCCGGACCAGGGCTCGAACCCGTGTCCCCTGCATTGGCAGGCGGATTCTTAACCACTGCACCACCAGGGCCATATTTTCTTCTCCATCTTTGCTACCACTGCCCCCCGTCCAAGTCCTAATTATTTCTTGCCTCAGTTGAAATCACAGTTTTGAAATGGATCTCCCACCTCCTTTGTCCCCTTTAAGCCATCATTCCTAAAGCTGGCAGACTGGACAATCTACAATGTAAATTCAATGACATTACCACCTGCCTAAACCCACCAAATTCAAAAACTGCCCAGCACCTACAGGAGAGTATCCTGGACCTGGACAGAGCTGTCCCTCCCTCCATCACATTGCCTCTGTATCTCTCTCCTGTTTCAATAATGACCATGTGCTCACTGGGATTATAGGCATATATATTAGATACATATAAAATATCGCAATGCACTGATGTAATATTATTGTTCCTGTTTTACAGGTTAAGTTGATGGTATTGGAAGCAACTTGCTCACAGTCACGAAATCAGTAAAGTTGATAACTGAATCCGAATCTACTCATATTGCCCTTTCCCTGAGGTCATGGTCCAGCATGGTTCCCCATTTTGCACCACCAGCACCTAGAACATTCAGTGGTACACAATGACTGTCAAGTATTCATCTGAATTGATGGTTAAGAAAAAAAGAGAGAAATTATAACATGATAATTATAAAAGATGATCCTGCCACTGACTGAAGATGGAACTGAGTTTCTAGAATTACCTCACAGGTACTATAAATGGAAGCAACAAAGACTATGAGTAAGTTTGTCAAAAGTGTTTTCTTCATACACAGTTAAATTTAAATATCTTTCAAGTTATGATATAATCCCCATATGATCTTTTTATTTTCAATTGCATTCTAGTCAAATGTCTTATTTACTTTTAGAGGAGCAAAAATAAGGTAAACATAAATATTTGCACTAACAAGTTCTGTGCTAGGACACAGTAGGTATGGAATACATGTGTGCATATATAGAGAGAGAAATACAGATATATAAAATGGAAAAAGCACAAAGTATTTTTCAGTTTATCCATAGATGACCTCAGTAACATTTTGGAAACTCACTACTTCCACAGACTGATAACAGAGTATCAAAAGGATCACCTAAAACTCTGAGAGCCATCAAAGAATTTTAGAAATTATGAAGCAATGCAGTCGTGTAGCCAATCTGTCTACCAGGTTGAAACCAAATAAAACTTCAAATAGCATCCTTGAAATGGTTGAAGGAAAAGGAAATCGAAGTGAAAACACCTACCCGCCGTTAAACACAACTAGAAGCTATGGCAGCCCAGCAATTGGGCCGTTTCAAGCACTTTCACAGCAGTGGGCTGGGCGAAGACTCGCTCTGCTGGCGCTCTCAGTCGCCAAAATAGCCATTTGCAATTAAAAATTAAAACTGACACCTCTTCTTCACAAGCTATTATCAAAAGACGGCTGGCTGCCTTCCTTGTTTATAGTGGTTCTTGTATCAAGACTTCATGCCATTTTGAAATATCTTTTTCTTATGTGTCATTTCTCTTAGGCCGTAATGTTCCCAGTGCTAAGATTTTAACACTTTCAACATTTCTAATTGGAATATGATCCTCAAATACTACAGCATTGCTTCAATTTCTGAAAACAGATTGATTTGAGCGTTTTATATGGAGCATTTTATGTTCCTAGATTAGCAGGGCAAAAAGCAGTATAATTTGTAGAAGGCCTGTCTGTATTTAAGGGAAATCATTGGTTTTGAAGGAGTGAAAATAAAATGCAGACATCACTTTCTATAGACAGAGATTTAGCTCTGAACAGAATATATATGTAAATAATAAGGCTGGTCATCACATCTGTTTGAGTGCTGACACAGGAAATGGCCAAGAGGGTCACATTCCATCTTCCACCAGGAAACCAGCAGTGTATTTGGGGGGATGAGGGGTGTGAATCAGTTTGCACACATGGAACATCTACACGCCAGACCCTGGGCTGGGTGCTGGTGATACAGCAGAGAACCAGACGACAGCCCCTGCCCCTAGGAAGCTGGGTAGAGACGGCGATCAGCAGATCCTTCGTCCAACAGGGGAGTGCTGTGCTCTGGTTAACTCCTTAGAAAGACCCCCTTGACTAATGTGTGGCCCACTGACACACCCCCCCCCCAGGAGTTTGGAGTTAACGCGAACAATTAGGAGGTGGGCCTGCAGCTCGGGGCGGAGGAAGGGAAAGGATTAAGAGATCAGGTCACTAATTACAAATACTCCTTCCCCTTCCGATTCCATTTCAGACCCTCCACATTAGCCTCCATCACTGTGGCTGCATCACAAACACCTCTGTGCCTGTTTCACAGATAAGATTTGGAGACCCAGGAGGGGGAAGTAACCTATTCCAAGTCACAAAGCGGATTAGTGGGCAAGTTGCAAGCAAAGATCTCCTGCTTCTGGGCCCATACCCTCCTCTTCTAAATGAATCATCGGTATCTTACCTCTAAGCAAATCAAAAAGACTTGGTAATTCCTTCAGCTTTGCTTCACTCTGCAACTCCTGTGTGGAAGGTTTCCAAGGAAAATGATTTACCTACTCGTGCAGCAGGCATGTACGGAGGGTCTGCTCCATACAGGGCACCTTGCTAGGTGCTTGGGATTCAGAGATGAATAGGAGGATTTCTGTACAGGAAGTTCACCCTCCTGTGGGAGAGACAGACCAAGTGGCTCACGAGGACCGTAAGGCGGGGCAAGCACCAGGGTAATGTCGTTCCCGGGGGCCCATGGGAGCTGACGTGAGAGGCACCTAAATTATCCTGGCAGCGGGAGATGTGCCCAAGAGGAGGCGACCCTTGAATTGTGTTTTGAAGAGACAGTAGGAGTTGTGCAGCTAGAATGCAAGGGGTGGGAAAAGCCCCAGAGAAGAGCGTGTGCAAATACTGTGTCCGGCGGCAGATACAGGATGGGGGGGCTCAGCAAGGCTGGGGCTCAGGAGTGTATTAGAGATGAGACAGGAAACAGAGGGCATGAGACGTGGCACAGACGTGGCAGAGGCCACGTCATGAGGGGTCTTTTGAGCCGGTCCAAGGAATCTGGAGTTAATCTACACTCCTGTCCCCTCCGTCCCAGCTCTCAGCCATCCTCAACCCACTTAAATCCCAGTCATGACACCATCCCACTGCTGCTGCTTCGGCAAAGGCCATCAGGGAACCTCCTTCGTCACCAACCAATGAAATCCTAACACACCGCTTCTAGTTCTTTCTGCAGCACCGGAAATGCCGACGGCAGCTCCTTCCTGCACACGTCTTCCTGCCTTCGCTTTTATAAAGAGAAGGCCTCCTGGCTTTTCCCTGTGGCCTTGTGGTCACTGTCGAGGTTTCCCAGGTCCTTCTGTGATCTCTTACAGAGCTGCGTCCCCACTCTGTCCTCTGCCACGTTCTCACCCCACCCTGCACCTCTGGGCTACCTCACTTGTCCCACTCATTGCTTTCAGCAGCACAAAACTGCTGGCAGCCTCCAAATCTGAATGTCTAATCGAGACATCTAGATTTTGCTCTCGATCTGTAAAGGCAGTCATTCTTTGAAATACATTTTATTTATTTTTGCTCTCTTTGCGACAGACATGGTTCTAGCTGCTGATCCAAGACCCGACGGAGAGAGACCGTGCGTACCTGGTTCACTATTGTGTGTTTACCACTTACGATCTCTCCCTGAACATCTGACAAACGTTTCAAACTGAACAAGTGCAAGTCGGAACTCATTATGTTCCCTGAAAGCATGCCACTCGCCCTTTGTGCCGTATGTTAGTGAATGGTACTTCCATTCCCCAAATCACCCAGCTCAGGGTCGTCTCTCTCACACCGCACGTGGGACTGGTGAAAACAATCTGCATGTACCTACGTAACTGCTCTCTAACTAAATCCCTCCGTCTCATCCCTACGGTTACTGCCTAAGCTCCTCAGGCAATCGTCTCTCACCTTTCCAGAACAGTCCATGGCACAAAGGAGACAGTCGACAGACATCGTGGCACGAATTTATGGATAAAAGAATACAAGAAGGAGTGGAAAACTTGGACAGTTGCTGTCATCTCCTCACAGGCCACACTGGTCCCATCTGGCACCCTTCAATCCATTCACCGAACTAAGGAAAGACACGTCTACCCAAAATACGCGTCTGATGACATCATCCCTCTTGATTATCACCATTCACTGACCAGTACCAGCTACAGGATAAAGACTAGATTCCATGGCCGGCGTCTGAAGCCACCCAAGGTCAGGCACATGTGCCTTTTGCTCTACCCTCTTTTCCTGAGGTCGTGCCCATACTGCAGATACTCACAGTACCCAGAATTACCATGTTGATTCCAGTGCCAGTGTCTTTACCTAAGCTATTTTCTCCACCAAGGTTGCTCATCCCCTCCTTGCTTTTACACTTGAAAATTAGGCATTTGTCAAAGCTCAGCTCATACCTCTCTTCCTCTCGAAAGCCTGTGCCGACGTTTGTGCTCTCACCTCCACTTCCTTCTCTTTTCCCACATGACTCTGTACTCACGTCTATAACAGCAGCGTTTCAGTCCTGTTCACAGGCTTGCACTGGAGTCTTTTCCCTTCTTGAGAGTGGAGGCCTTCGCCTTATGAATTTGGGAATTAGCACACGTGAACACTCACATGTTTGCAGATGGATGGATGAGTGAACAGATGAGTAGATGGTAGAGAGTCATGGAAAGATTAGAGGCAAGGGGATATGATAAGATGTGCATTTGGGGAAAAACACTGTGGTGTCAGAGCAAAGAGCTGGAAGGCTGAGAACAGAAGCCGGAGACCATTATAAATAATCCAGTGGGGATGGATGGAGAAGCAGAGAGGGAGGGTAGCAGTAGCAAAGGAGAGAAGGGAATGGATTTGAAAAATATTTATAGCGTGAACACACAGACTTCAACGATCATTTGGGTGGACAGCGGGAGCGAGTCTGAGAAAAATGAAGGGATCAAGGATGACTGCCGGGCTGCTAACCTGGATGACTGGAGGATTTCTTCTACTTTAAAACATATATACATTCTGGTCCATGGCATTATGCCTGGCAGAGATGCACCGGACACAGTGGCAAGTTACGTGTGTCTGCCACACTGTTGCCTTTGCTGTTTCTCGGAAACACATTTGTTCCATCGGCGCGAACTTATATATGGAGCCCATCGTGTGTTTTTCTATTACCACCATTTACTCTACACTTTTCCCGAAAAAGATGAGGGATTAAAAATGGACAAACAACATTCAAAGAAGTATGTCACCTCCTATGTGAATAGCTCCTCCGTTAAACTGAAGGACAGCTGAAAACAGGGAACATCCTAAAGAACGGGAGGAGAACAGACTCTCCTAATTTCCACCGATTTATAAAGATTGGAAGAAAGGATTTGCAGCAGGCCATCTCTTGTTCTTGCCAGCCATCTCATCAGTGGGCTGGGACACAAACACTTGAAACCACATTGTATACCATTAAAATACCATTATAATCATGGGGTTTGCATATTTAACAGAAATGTTTCGTCACCTGAAACATAACTTTAAACATACTTTTCTTGCTTCTTGGCAAGGAAACGTGGGTCGACCAAGTAAATCCATCCCTGAAGTACCTCATTAATCACAGTGCACTTGTTCTTGGCAAGAGCCTTAATGTGCTACAAAACCTGTTATTAAAGTAAGATTTGGGGATTCCCAGGCTGGCAAAGAATCAGTTAGTTACACTGCTTTAGAAATGGTTTTCTTACAACTTCCTTTATTATTAATGGTCTTGTTAGACTTACAGCTCAAAGTAACTTTCCTTTATTAATTTAACGTGTGAAATCCAGCTTCTCTAAAGCTTATTTAAAATCATAAGTAGCAATTGCCAAAGATGGCCTGTCCCCCGCTACTGCATCAGCTGTAGTTGTGCCGATGCTCCTGTCTTTGTGCTAATGTGGGTCTAGCACCCCTACCGGATCGCTCAAGCATTACAGTTTCAGGCTCTAGAAATCAGTCACGCAAAACTTCACAGCAGCACGTGGCATTGACAAGCACATAATTTATTTTGTATCCACCACTAAAGACAATGATTGACCAATAAAGCCCGGTGAGTAGAGAATTATTCCAACTTGAACCTCTTCAAAAATGATTTGTCAAAAATTTAAGATTCTGTAAGGCCAGAAAAACCTATTAGACCCCAACATATTGAAAAGAGAACGTTGCATTACAAGAAGTCCTCATTCATGTTCAAGGGCAACACTTAGGAGATATAAAGCACAAACACCAACCAAAGTTGTCTCTCACCCTTTCTGAATATACAATACATAAATTACCAAAAATTAAAGTCCGCTAAATAGCATCGTATTGTAAAATCAAAGCTATGAATGTTCTGAGCAAACTCTTGTGTAAAAAAACAAAAAACCAATTTCCATCCAGTATATATTCTGCTGCCAAATTGAGCACAAATCATATTGCTAAATGTTTTAGTGGATCCTGACAGGTCAGAATAATTTTTCAGGCTCATTAGGTAATAGGATTCATTATATATCAACTCAGAGGGCATGAACGTGAAAAGTGTCAGTAGCGTTTCTCTAAGTCTAGCATTTACTGCAATAACCACATCTGAGGCAACGTGAATCTTACACACATTATACCTTTTGATGTGATCATGATGCTACACAACGTCCTCCTTGTGTACACTGTAAGATGGAAAGTTGGCTGGAATATTCCACCTCATGCTACAAGTTCACATCAATCTGGGGCTGTAAAATTTTCCAGACACCAGAGTCACACAGATTGTAGACTCCACCAATTTCCTGACTCCTACGTGGTCAAATTCCAGGCTCACCTATTTACCAAACCAGCCACTTCATCCATGTTGTTTCAAAAAATGTTTCTGGAGCCAATCCTCCATCCCAGGTGAGAGCTATGTTTGGATGACACGCCTCATTTCTAAAAGATACCTAATTCACGTGTTGCAAATCTTTTTACTAGGAAACAAGGAACCTGTCAGTGAGTGCCTTTAACTTTCTCTACTGGCCTCCTATGGCTGCTGTCTTTATATTTCATTTTAACATAAAAAAGCAAAAAAGGGGAACTAAAAAGAGAGGAGAAAAAGAAGAAAAGATGATGGCGTAACGGCATAAAAACTACCTTAAAATGTCCACATAAACCTAAGTCTAACAGGAGACTGAATGAATGGTCATTGTGGGAAAAATAGTAGTAAACTTCAAACGCACTGAAAGATTTCAAATGCCTAAGGGAAAAATAAACATTTGCTTCCAATCATTTTCTCATTAAGCATCCTCTGCTAGATGATGAAGCCTTAACACACACGCTCTGACTCCAAGCCACCACTGCCTGCTTCACCCACTGCCTGAGCCCGTCCCGGGCGGCGCGCCGGCCCTGCACCTCGGCCCGCGCCCCTGCGCGCCGGGCTCCCCGCCAGCCTCGGCTACTACGTCCGAGCGAAGCATCCCCTCGCCCGGCCCTGCTCGCCCCCTCTGGGCCTCGGCCACCACTGTGGCAGGAAGCACTACGTGCGCTGACAGACTTTCCGTTAGTGGCGGTTGAGGTAGCTGCGAGGCGTGTTTCCGGGCGCGCTGGAAACCTAGCTGCTGTTCCCCACCACCACCCCGCCGCGAGCGGCAGCCCCCCCACCCCAGCTCCGCCCCGGGGACCAGGACCCGGGCCTGCGTCTCTCCTCTCCCCGCCGCCTCTACCCCGCCATCACCTCCTAACCTTTCCAACACACTCTCCCGAGCCTCACGCGGGCGCTCCGCCTCCCTGAGCCTTGCCCAGCTCCCGGGCGCCCCCCACGGTTGGAGTGGACGTATCTCGGGACCTAATCTCTCCCAATTATCCGCGCAGCCGGGGTCCCGCGCCTGCCCGGCTCTACCCCCGGGCGCCCAGAGCGGCCGGGTGGCTCAGCGCCCGGCTCCGTCCGCAGAGGCGAGAGAGGTGGGGCTCAGGGAGCTGGCAGGCTCTAGGAGGAAGACCCTAAACACGTGCAAAGAAATAAAAGCTACCACGTGTGCGCACGCGAGTGTGTGTGCGCGCGTGTGTACGTGTGTGTGTGTGTGTGTGTGTGTGTGTGTGCATGCGCGCGCCCGGCCAGGGTGTCTGCGCCGGGCGTCCGGGGGACCAGGCAAGAGGGCCCCCGCCGCCGCGGTGGCGGGGGGCGCGGGTACTCACACGAAAGCGTGGTAGACGAACGCCCAGCCGCGGGGTCTCTCCAGCACGTTGTACAGGTAGTTCTGCAGCCGCCGGTACTTGACGTTACGCCGGCAGCTCTGGCCACTGCTGTAGGAGAGCGGCTTCCCCAGCAGGCTCATCCGGGCGCCCTGCTTGCCCCGCCGGCTCTCCCGCAGGCCGCCGCCGCCGCCCAGCGCGGCCGCGCGGGTGCCCAGCAGCAGCAGCCCGTCGCCCCCGGCGGCCGCCGAGTTCAGCAGCGCCCTGGCCCGGCCCGACTCCACATCCTTCATGCCGCAGCCCGCGCGCCCCCAGCCCGCCGCCGCCGCCGCCGCCGCACCGCTCCTCACCCAGAGCCCGGCGGCGCCGCCCTCCTCTCCGCCCGCGTGCTGGCGGGGCATGGCATCACCGCGGGCACCGCGAGGGGGGCGCCGCCGGCGGGGGCCGCGGCCTCATGCGCGCCGGCCGCTTTCGAGGAGGCGGCGGCGGCGGACGGGGCGCCCGGCGGCCCTCGACCTGCGCGCCGGGGGAGGGGAAGCAGCGGGGGCGGAAAGGCGCGCGGACGAGACGGAGGAGTCCCGGGGTCGAGCAGCCTATAGCTTCGAATGCGTAATCAGGACGTGTCGGGGGCGTCACTCCAAGAGGGCTTCTCCGGCCCCTCAGTTCCCGTAGCGGATACTCCCTCCTGGTGAAGCGCCCCCGGGGCTGGAACGGGAGCTCCCGCGCGCGCACGCCCGGCCCCGGGCTCCCCACGCCAGAGGGGGCCGGGCCCCGAAGCCCCTCTCGGAGGCCGAGTTCGGCGTGTTCTTCCCGGCGCTTTGGAGGTGTCCGGAAGGTGCGGCCTGCCTTGTGCCCGGAGGAGGGACGGGAGAGGCAGGCGCCGTTCCCTCCCGCCGCTACGCCGCCGCGCGGGCTGGTCCCGCCGTCCTTCCGCGAGGGGTGTGCGCGGGAACTGCCCGGCCCTTCCCTCCAGGTACCAGCCAGTCCCCGGGCGCGCGGGCCGAGGCTCCGGGCGGGGGCGCTCGGGTCCCCGCTTTCAGGGTGCTGACCCGCAGGACACGGCCGCCGAGCCGGCGAGGTGGGCACCGGGCATCTCCCCGCCGCTCACTCCGGCTGGCGGGCTGTGACTGTCCATCCCGGCATCAGACCAGAGTAGCCGGACATCCCTCCCAGCCCGGGGGTGGAGTGTGGGGAGGGCGTCAAAACTCCAAAGTGGCTCCTCCGCGGTGAACTAGCGGCCCCGAGCTGCGCCTGGCAGCCGCGCGAAGCAGGGGAGGACAAACCGGGTCCCTCCGTCAAGAAATTTTCCTTTATGTCCGAGATAGTCATACAACGGCCGAGTCTCGGCAGTGGCGGCGGCGGCCCCAGAGGTTGGGGGGAAAATCCTGGAGGATGGAGAGCCTCAGGACACCGGCTTCGCGGGGTCCCCTCCCCACCCCGGTCTGCCGCCACTTACGCGGTGAGAGACGCGTCGCGAGGGACGAGTGGCTGGATCTCCTGCCGCCCCCAAGCCCCCAGCCCGCGGGGAGGAGGGAGGCCGCGGGGTCCCTGGCTGCGCCTCTGGCCTTCAGCGAGCCCGCGTCAAAAACCGTAAGCCGCTCAACCTCGCAGTCAGCTGGGGACGCCGAAAGGAAGCCGGGCTTGGGAACTTCTTCCAACAGAGAGGAATCCCTCCCCCCCGCCCCCCAAATAGGAAGGAAAGGATCACAAGTTAAACTGAAGGAAGAACTGGGGTTCCACCACAAAGCCAGAGCAGACGCTTCCGAGGTAGTGCGTCCAAGTGCCTCTCCCTTTCAGAAGCCTAAAGTCGAGGCGCGAGTCCGGTGGCGGCTGTCGCCGCCCCTCGGAGGGAGATGCTCTGCCGGCCCCGCTCTGGGCGCACACCCACGGCAGCTCCCGTCTGCCTTCGGCAGCCGCGGCACCTCTACGCTTTGCCCTTCCTTTTATTGTCGTCGCTGTGAGGCTCGCGCGGCCCTCTCGCCGGCTCCACGCCGCCGGCGGGACCCCGCTTCCATCCCGCCTTGTCCCCAAGCCTGGCGGCGGCGGCGGACACTTCCCCGCGGCGCTCCGTGCAGCTGGCGGCGGCGCCACTTGACTGCTGAGCTCCGGCCCCCGGAGTCGCTCTCCGGTCCCCTAATTCACTTCCCACCCGCGCGCGTGGAGGGGCGAGGGGGACGCCCGGTGGCCCAATGTTCAGGTCGAGGCAGAGCGCATCCTGGAGCGAAGGCTGTCGTCCCCGAGCCGCGCGAGGACCCGGCCGAGGGCGGGGAGTTGGCCGTCGCTATATTTAGACACACCACACCACCCCCCTCCCCGGAGTTTCTGCGCGGGGACTTTCAGGGTCAAAGCCCTAGAGGCCTAAAAGGAGTCGTGTGCACGCTTTAAACGCGAACATCTTGGCTTTCCTGTAGGCAGGAGAACGAAAACCATGTCCTCTTGACCAAGCGGGTTTTCCTTCTTGCAGACTTTGCCCCGCCCCACCACGAAGGTCAGGTCCCTTCCATCTCACGGGTGCACCGGGCCCACCGTGCAGGCAGGAAGGTTCGGGAAGGCGGGACACGTTTCTCGGAAAAGAGCCAGTTGCCTGATCTCCCAGGGATGCGGGGTGACGGGGGTGCGGCAATGATATTAGTGAAGCCGTGGTGTTGATGAAGTAAATGCATGAAACTTTAAAACAGCATCAAAGGTGGTCATCGGCAGCGGTTTAGAGGTGGGAAGGACCAGACACCCCAGAGTCGACCGGACCAAGCGCTCACAGGTGGTTGGTGTGAGGGTTACTAGGAACCCAACAACCTCGCTTCCCAGTTTAGTATCCCTTCTTCCCCGCCCCACCCCAGTGCTGGTTCCGCATCTTTAATAGAACATGTACAAAAGAGCATACGGTTGTATTTCACTGACTCTGCCTGCTACCTTGGGAAAGAGGGGTTCAGCCACAAAGCCTAACACCCCGCCTGCGCGTGCTCGGAAGGAAAGGCCACGTGAGGCTGCACGGCCTCTCACCCCGGATTCTTTGTGTGGACCCGGCTTCTTCACTGCCAGCTAACTCCCCTCAAAAGGCAAGAATTAACTGTGGGGAAAACAGAGTGTTGTGATCATGCTTTTTCTCTATTTGTGCCTTTGAATACAGATGTTGCTAGGAAACTGCCTTTCATTCTTTTTGTTGAAATATTAAAACCTAATATCACAAGAGAGGGTGGCATATAGCTCAAAGAGTAAAACAATATAGTAGTGTATATTATAACCATAATAATTACATTTAAACATTATAAAGAGGTTAAGGGGAAAAGATGACCACCGTTTTCAAAGCAAATGTTTGTTTCTAGTATAGAGCATGTGAAATGATGTCCACTCCCCATTCTTTGAAGATGGGGGTGCTTTCAGCGCATTGTAAGATACCTGCCTGAAATTTATGACCATGGAAACTTTTATTCTCTGAAGTCTACCTGGAGATAGTTTCAACTGAAAATAGTTCCTAGAAATATTTTACTTCAGTGTGTTTTCTATCCCATTATATTTTTCATCTGAAGGGTACTCTAAAATAGTAACACGGAAAATTCTATACAAGAGCTAGACGTGCCCAGGGAAGACTTTTAAGGCAGAGCTGGTTTCACAGAATGTCAGTGACCCCATGACTCTCTCCCTTTCCTTCTTGTCTGGGCCCCCCCGCCAGTTCCCCCTCTGCCACAGTGCTACCACTTCAACACACCTGCCATCAAGTCATTGTCATGGTTCTGATCATCTAGTGACTGATGGAAGTGCTACTTTTTAGAGATATGAATGCACTTTCACCCACTGTGAGTTGCTGGGTCAACCAGATGGTAATGACAAATAGAATCCTCAAACCTTAGAGCAAAAGGGACATTAGCTGATGAAGAAATGGAAATCCACTGTAGGCTGCTGTTCAGCGACTTGTCCAAGACTCGGCTGTTGGCCTTTGGAGGAAGGACCGAAGTCCCCTAACTCTTGAGTGGAATGCCCTTTAAGCCATGCCACCCTTTCCCTTAGCTTTTATTTCCCTCCTATCAGATCATCACCAAACCCACAAGCATAGCAACTATAATTGTGTTTCTCAGGTATCTTATTATAACCATTGATACACTACATACATTTACTTCCTCTTATTATTTTAAATGTATCAGCATTGTGTACCACGGATATCATTTTTAGTCCATCGAGGATTCTCATCTAGGAGACATGATGCTGAGATTCTCCATGTGTTTCACCAACAGGTAGAAATTAGAGAACCCAGGGCAACATTAGAGATCGTAAGAGCCTGGCCAGACTACGTGGGGGTTCTAACACAGCAGCCCTGCCTTCAGTGGATGAGGGATGGCCCCTTCGGAACAGCCTCTGCCCAGGGATGCAGAAAAGGTACAGGTGTGAGTGGATGCAGGTGTGAAGAGAAGCTGCTCGGGGACCAGACAGTGTGGGAAGGGCTCAAAAATTCTCACCATTTTCATCCCAGGAACTATCAAAATTTACTTTCCTAGGAATTACTAAAATAATGTGTCAATCACCATTGTGAAAACAAAATAATAGCAAATATTTAGCACGTGGTTACTGTGCACGAGGCCCTGTGATTTCCAAGAATTATTTCACTTGATTCTGACAACAGCCCCTTAGGTGAGCACTGCAATCGTATCCAGTTTATAGGGAAAAAACTGAGGTGTGAACAAGTTAATAATTTTTAAGAACTAATAAGCAGTTGAGTCTGTATTCAAACTTACAGGTATTTAATGCAAAAACAGGACCAAACAAAACCCACAGAAAAAAAAAAAAACAGGTTTTTAACTACGAAACTATATTAACTTTTGAAATACAAAGCTTTAGCTTATTATTGTCTTAATAATTTTGACTGTTTTTCTTACCAGAAGAGAAGTGTTGGAAAGTTTCTAGTAGCTGTTGTACAACAGGACTCGGGGTTTTATTCTAAACACAGAAATAGACTTAATATTCCTGTTCACTTTTCCTGCAGAAATAGGGCTTCCCCGCATAGATAGTCTTTTTTTGGATTCAACATTTTAAAACAGTCCCAAATCGTGTAGTATCGATGTCTTGGAATTGTATTTACATGTTTAGTTTTTTCCTAACATTACCTTCAGTTTTATTCACAAAACCCTGTTTATCGTGCTTGGCTATGCCTAATTTCATTTTTTTTTTTCTGACGTTAGTACGGCAGCGCTACTGTTTTTCTTTAAGCCAACTGCTTAAACACTTCTTTCTGGAAATAATTTGAATACAGTTACTTGATCTTTCTAAGATACATATACTTAGAAACTGTGTGAAGAGGTTGATACAGAAGGCAAACCTCTCCTTTGAGCAAGTGGACGGGAAAATTCTGTTATAATTCTGTGCCCCCTAGTGGCACTCACATTTTACCATCACCTTTTTCAAAGAGGAAATAAGAAAGCATCCTTTATGAATCTCCCTAAACCTATTCATCTCTGCAGCAAGCAATCATTAATCATTAGTGCTGTGCTAGTTGGAGTGGGTGCAGAGAGGAAAAAGCGTCTTGATTCTTATGTTCCTGGGCTGGTGGGGGAGAGATAGATGAATAAGTAATGCTGACGTGGTGAGTTCCCAGAGGTTTGCACAGGACGTTATGGGAAGCTGCAGAGCGTTTCCTGAGGAATGTAATGCTGTGCTAAGTCTTAAGGAAAAGCTGGATTTCGGTGACATCAGGGTGGGGTGTTCAAAGAAAAAATACTTGAAAAACTGTGAAGGCTTGAGAGCTGATCATACATTGAGAATGGCAAGTGCTTGGATTCTCAAGGAGCCCAGGGCACTTCTGAAGGTGGGACTATGGCTTCAGGGCTGAGGGTCTCAGCAAGAATTCAGGCTTTTGTTCTGACTTGAGCAGGGAGCCACTGAAGAATGTAAAGCAAGAAACTCTACTTGCTCCTATTTCCACTTGCAGAAAAGCACTTGATATTAGTTCAGCTTAATGAAAAAAAAAAAAAAAAAAAAAAGCGTGGCTTGAGCACCCATCCGGGGCACACACTGTTCCAGGCTGGGATTCAGAGATGCTGTGTCTGTGGAGAGTGGTGATGACTGCCAATCCTTGGGCAGGTGTCGAGCAAAACCTCCCGTTTTCAGGCCTGAGTCTCTGAGTAAACTAGGAGAGACCCTCTGGCGCGGCCATCTGGGGAAGGGGAAGATGGTGAGTTCAACTTCACGTTGAGCATGGCCGGCCTGCTGAGACAGCCCAGTGGAAACGTCCAGTGGGTATACGGCTCTCGGCTCAAGGGGGAGCTAGGATTCAAATTTGAGAATCAACTGCATATATATGTATATACACATATGAAAGATATAACCACCAGCATATATGTGTGTGTGTGTGTGTATATATATATATATATATATATATATACTTTCATATATATGATGAAAGTGATGGGTTGGGGTCAGATTGCCTGGGAAAATACATAGATTGGCTTAAAAAAGAAGAGGCATGAGGACCCAGCCTGAAGGTGGTAGCCTGAGCATTGAGGATTGGGAAGGAGGAAGGAGAAGAGGAGGCTGAATGATTACTGAGGACCACCGAGGACCACCGCCTCGACAGCCACAAAAGAAGCTTCAACAAGGAACTGCTGAACAGAGATCAGTTGAAATAAGAATTCGGGATTTGGCCACAGGAGGCCATTGGAAGGAGTTGCTACTGGGTTTTGCTTTCTTGCAGAATTTCTTGTAGAAAGAAAATCAAGTCAGAGTGGGCAGGAAGGAATTCAAAGGTGAGGTAGTGAAGACGATGATTCTGGAGGGGAGGAGAGAGGGCGCTGCAGGCAGAGGCTCTGGGTTTGATGAAGGTTCTGAACATAACATAACACGATGCTGACTCAGGACACTTGAGTGGCTGGCCGTCGCAGCCAGGCTCACAGGTCCCCTGTCTGAGTCTGAGCTGCAATTACACTGACAATATTTCACTGCCAGCTGCGAGATCTCAGACAACTTGGACAACATCAGATTTTGCTCAGTACTTTTATAGCATTTTTAATTTAAAAAAAAACTATCACGTTTTCATTTCTAACATTTTCCCCAAAGTTGAATTTAACACATACACATTTTTCATGTTTAGTTTTATCTGGAAGGAGGATGCATGTTGGATAAATGGTACATTATTCTTTGATTTTATTTATAATGAAAGACTGTGGAACCGACCAGATCATTCAGGAAAAACTATGCATGCATCTCTAATATCAGTGAAATATTCAACAGTTTTCAGGCAATGCTGCCGAGGGCCATGGGGAATGCCTGGGATCTCTCAGACAGCTCAGGAAATGGCAGGGGTCCAGGCATCCAAGTTCCTTGAGTTTTAACCAGACATTTGTTTTTCTCCCTTTTTTTCTATTTTTTTTTTTTGCGATACGCGGGCCTCTCACTGCTGTGGCCTCTCCCGTTGCGGAGCACAGGCTCCGGACGCGCAGGCCCAGCGGCCATGGCTCATGGGCCCAGCTACTCTGCGGCATGTGGGATCTTCCCGGACTGGGGCACGAACCCATGTCCCCTGTATTGGCAGGAGGACTCTCAACCACTGTGCCACCAGGGAAGCCCTCTTCTATTTTTTTAAACATATTTATTGGAATAAAATTGCTTTACAATGGCGGGTCAGTTCCTGCTTTCTAACAAAGTGAATCAGCTATACGTATATATATACCCCCATATCTCCTCCCTCCTGCGTCTCCCTCCCACCCTCCCTATCCCACCCCTCTAGGTGGTAATAAAACACTCAGCTGATCTCCCTGTGCTATGCGGCTGCTTCCCACTAGCTATCTGTTTTACATTTGGTAATGTATATATGTCCATGCCACTCTATCACTTCGTTCCAGCTTACCCTTCCCCCTCCCCGTGTCCTCAAGTCCATTCTCTACGTCTGCGTCTTTATCTCTGTCCCGCCCCTGGGTTCTTCAGAACCATTTTTTTTTTTTTTAGATTGCATATATATGTGTTAGCATACGGTATTTGTTTTTCTCTTTCTGACTTACTTTACTCTATATGACAGGCTCTAGGTCTATCCACCTCACTACAAATGACTCAATTTCGTTTCTTTTTATGGCTGAGTACTATTCCATTGTACATATGTGCCACATCTTCTTTATCAAATCGTCTATCGATGGACACTTAGGCTGCTTCCATGTCCTGGTTATTGTAAATACTACTGCAGTGAACATTGGGTTGCATGTATCTTTTTGGATTATGGTTTTCTCAGGGTATATGCCCAGGAGTGCGATTGCTGGGTTATATGGTAGTTCTATTTTTAGATTTTTAAGGAACCTCCATACTGTTCTCCATAGTGGCTGTATCAATTTACATTCCCACCAAAAGTGCAGGAGGGTTCCCTTTTCTCCACACCCTCTCCAGCATTTATTGTTTGTAGATTTTTTTGAAGATGGCCATTCTGACTGGTGTGAGGTGATACCTCATTGCAGTTTTCATTTGCATTTCTCTAATGATTAGTGATGTTGAGCATCCTTTCATGTGTTTATTGGCAATCTGTATATGTTCTTTGGAGAAATGTCTATTTAGGTCTTCTGACCATTTTTGGATTGGGTTGTTTGGTTTTTGATATTGAGTTGCATGAGCTGCTTGTAAATTTTGGAGCTGAATCCTTTGTCAGTTTCTTCATTTGCAAATATTTTCTCTCATTCTGAGGGTTGTCTTTTTGTCTTCTTTAGGGTTTCCTTTGCTGGGCAAAAGCTTTTAAGTTTCATTAGGTTCCATTTGTTTATTTTTGTTTTTATTTCTGTTTATCTAAGACGTGGGTCAAAAAGCATCTTGCTCTGATTTATGTCATAGGGTGTTCTGCCTATATTTTCCTCTAAGAGTTTTATTGTGTCTGGCCTTACATTTGGGTCTTTAACCCATTTTGAGTTTATTTTTGTGTATGGTGTTAGGGAGTGTTCTAATTTCATTCTTTTACATGTAGCTGTCCAGTTTTCCCAGCACAACTTATTGGAGAAGCTGTCTTTTTTCCATTGTATATTCTTGTCTCCTTTATCAAAAATGAAGTGACTGGGGCTTCCCTGGTGGCGCAGTGGTTGAGAGTCCGCCTGCCGATGCAGGGGACATGGGTTCGTGCCCTGGTCCGGGAAGATTCCGCATGCCGCGGAGCGGCTGGGCCCGTGAGCCATGGCCGCTGAGCCTGCGCGTCTGGAGCCTGTGCTCTGCAACGGGAGAGGCCACAGCAGTGAGAGGCCCGCGTACCACCAAAAAAAAAAAAAAAATGAGGTGACTGTATGTGCGTAGGTTTATCTCTGGGCGTTATATCCGGTTCCATTGATCTATGTCTCTGTTTTTGTGCCAGTACCATACTGTCTTGGTTACTGTAGCTTTGTAGTATAGCCTGAAGTCAGGGGGCCTGATTCCTCCGGCTCTGTTTTTCTTTCTCAAGATTGCTTTCACTATTTGGGGTCTTTTGTGTTTCCATACAAATTGTGAAATTTTTTGTTCTAGTTCTGTGAAAAATGCCAGTGGTAGTTTGATAGGGATTGCATTGAGTTTGTAGATTGCTTTGGGTAGTATAGACATTTTCACAATGTTGATTCTTCCAATCCAAGAACATGGTATATCTCCCCATCTGTTTGTATCATCTTTCATCAGTGTTTTATAGTTTTCTGCATACAGGTCTTTTGTCTCCTTACATAGATTTATTGCTAGGTATTTTATTCTTTTTGTTGCAGTGGTAAATGGGAGTGTTTCCTTAATTTCTCTTTCAGATTTTTCATCATTAGTGTAAAGGAATGCAAGAGATTTCTGTGCATTAATTTTGTATCCTGTCACTTTACAAACTTCGTTGATTAGCTCTAGTAGTTTTCTGGTAACATGTTTAGGATTCTGTATGTATAATATCATGTCATCTGCAAACAGTGACAATTTTACTTCTTCTTTTCTGATTTGGATTCCTTTTATTTCTCTTTCTTCTCTGATTGCTGTGGCTAAAACTTCCAAAAGTATGTTGAATAATAGTGGTGAGAGTGGACAGCCTTGTCTTGTTCCTGATCTTAGTGGAAATGGTTTCAGTTTTTCACCATTGAGAATGATGCTGACTGTGGGTTTGTCATATATGGCCTTTATTATGTTGAGGTAAGTTCCCTCTATGCCTACTTTCTGGAGGGTTTTTATCATAAATGGGTGTTGAATTTTGTCGAAAGCTTTCTCTGCATCTGTTAAGATGATCATATGGTTTTTCTCCTTCAATTTGTTAATATGGTGTATCATGTTGATTGATTTGCATATATTGAAAAATACTTGCATTCCTGGGATAAACCCCACTTGATCATGGTGTATGATCCTTTTAATGTGCAGTTGGATTCTGTTTGCTAGTATTTTGTTAAGGATTTTTGCATCTATGTTCATCAGTGATATTGGCCTGGAGCTTTCTTTCTTTGTGACATCTTTGTCTGGTTTTGGTATCAGGGTGATGGTGGCCTTGTAGAATGAGTTTGGGAGTGTTCCTCCCTCTGTTATATATTGGAAGAGTTTGAGAAGGATAGGTGTTAGCTCTTCCCTAAATGTTTGATAGAATTCACCTGTGAAGCCATCTGGTCCTGGATTTTTTTGTTGGAAGATTTTTAATCACAGTCTCAATTTCAGTGCTTGTGATTGGTCTGTTTATATTTTCTATTTCTTCCTGGTTCAGCCTCAGAAGGTTGTGTTTTTCTAAGAATGTGTGCATTTCTTCCAGGTTGTCCATTTTATTGGTATAGAGTTGCTTATAGTAATCTCTCATGATCTTTTTTATTTCTGCAGTGTCAGTTGTTACTTCTCCTTTTTCATTTCTAATTCTATTAATTTGAGTCTTCTCCTTTCTTTCTGATGAGTCTGGCTAATGGTTTATCAATTTTGTTTATCTTCTCAAAGAACCAGCTTTTAGTTTTATTGATCTTTGCTATCGTTTCCTTCATTTCTCTATCATTTATTTCTGATCTGATCTTTATGATTTCTTTCCTTCTGCTAACTTTGGGGTTATTTTGTTCTTCTTTCACTAACTGCTTTAGGTGCAAGGTTAGGTTGTTTATTTGAGATGTTTCCTCTTTCTTAAGGTAGGATTGTATTGCTATAAACTTCCCTCTTAGAACTGCTTTTGCTGCATCCCATAGGTTTTGGGTCATCGTGTCTCCATTGTCATTTGTTTCTAGGTATTTTTTGATTTCCTCTTTGATTTCTTCAGTGATCACTTGGTTATTAAGTAGTGTATTGTTTAGCCTCCATTTGTTTGTATTTTTTACAGATCTCTTCCTGTAATTGCTATCTAGTCTCATAGCGTTGTGGTTGGAAAAGATACTTGATACGATTTCAATTTTCTTAAACTTACCAAGGCTTGATTTGTGACCCAAGATATGATCTATCCTGGAGAATGTTCCATGAGTACTTGAGAAAAATTTGTATTCTGTTGTTTTTGGATGGAATGTCCTATAAAAATTAAGTCCATCTTGTTTAATGTATCATTTAAAGCTTGTGTTTCCTTATTTATTTTCATTTTGGATGATCTGTCCATTGGTGAAAGTGGGGTGTTAAAGTCCCCTACTATGAATGTGTTACTGTCAATTTCCCCTTTTATGGCTGTTAGTATTTGCCTTATGTATTGAGGTGCTCCTATATTGGGTACATAAATATTTACAATTGTTATATCTTCTTCTTGGATCAATCCCTTGATCATCCTGTACTGTCCTTCTTTGTCTCTTGTAATAGTCTTTATTTTAAAGTCTATTTTGTCTGATATGAGAATTGCTACTCCAGCTTTCTTTTGATTTCCATTTGCATGGAATATCTTTTTCCATCCCCTCACGTTCAGTCTGTATGTGTCCCTAGGTCTGAAGTGGGTTTCTTGTAGACAGCATATATATGGGTCTTGTTTTTGTATCCATTCAGCCACTCTGTGTCTTTTGGTGGGAGCAATTAATCCATTTACATTTAAGGTAATTATCGATATGTGTGTTCCTATTCCCATTTTCTTAATTGTTTCGGGTTTGTTATTGTAGGTCTTTTCCTTCTCTTGTGTTTCTTTCCTAGAGAAGTTACTTTCGCATTTGTTGTAAAGCTGGTTTGGTGGTGGTGAACTCTCTCAGCTTCTCCTTGTCTGTAAAGGTTTTAATTTCTCCATCAAATCTGAATGAGATCCTTGCTGGGTAGAGTAATCTTGGTTGTAGGTTTTTCTCCTTCATCATTTTAAATATGTCCTGCAACTCCCTTCTGGATTGCAGAGTTTCTGCTGAAAGATCAGCTGTTAACCTTATGGGGATTCCCTTGTGTGTTATTTGTTGTTTTCCCCTTGCTGCTTTTAATATGTTTTCTTTGTATTTAATTTTTGATAGGTTGATTAATATGTGTCTTTGCGTGTTTCTCCTTGGATTTATCCTGTATGGGACTCTCTGTGTTTCCTGGACTTGATTAACTATTTCCTTTCCCATATTAGGGATGTTCTCAACTATAATCTCTTCAAATATTTTCTCAGTCCCTTTCTTTTTCTCTTCTTCTTCTGGAACCCTTATAATTCGAATGTTGGTGCGTTTAATGTTGTCCCAGAGGTCTCTGAGACTGTCCTCAGTTCCTTTCATTCTTTTTTCTTTATTCTGCTCTGCAGTAGTAATTTCCACTATTTTATCTTCCAGGTCACTTATTCGTTCTTCTGCCTCAGTTATTCTGCTATTGATCCCTTCTAGAGTATTTTTAATTTCATTTATTGTGTTGTTCATCATTGCTTGTTTCCTCTTTAGTTCTTCTAGGTTCTTATTAAATGTTTCTTGCATTTTCTCTATTCTATTTCCAAGATTTTGGATCATCTTTACTGTCGTTACTCTGAATTCTTTTTCAGGTAGACTGCCTATTTCCTCTTCATTTGTTAGGTCTGGTGGGTTTTTATCTTGCTCCTTCATCTGCTGTGTGTTTTTCTGTCTTCTCATTTTACTTATCTTACTGTGTTTGGGGTCACCTTTTTGCAGGCTGCAGGTTCTTAGTTCCCGTTATTTTTGGTGTCTGCCCCCAGTGGCTACGGTTGGTTCAGTGGGTTGTGTAGGCTTCCTGGTGGAGGGGACTAGTGCCTGTGTTCTGGTGGATGAGGCTGGATCTTGTCTTTCTGGTGGGCAGGTCCACGTCTGGTGGTGTGTTTTGGGGTGTCTGTGGACTTATCATGATTTTAGGCAGCCTCTCTGCTTATAGGTGGGGTTGTGTTCCTGTCTTGCTAGTTGTTTGGCATAGGGTGTGCAGCACTGTAGTTTGCTAGTCATTGAGTGAAGCTGGGTGTTGGTGTTGAGATGGAGATCTCTGGGAGATTTTCGCCATTTGATATTACATGGAGCTGGGAGGTCTCTTGTGTACCAGTGTCCTGAAGTTGGCTCTGCCACCTCAGAGGCACAGCACTGACTCCTGGCTGCAGCACCAGGAGCCTTTCATCCACACGGCTCAGAATAAAAGGGAGAAAAAGTAGAAAGAAAAAGGATACAAGAAAAGAAAATAAAGATAAAATAAAGTTATTAAAATAAAAAATAATTATTAAGAAAAAAAATTTTTAAGTAAAAAAAAAAAACAATGGACGGACAGAACCCTAGGACACATGGTGAAAGCAAAGCTATACAGACAAAATCTCACACAGAAGCATACACATACACACTCAGAAAAAGAGGCAAAGGGGAAATAATCATAAATCTTGCTCTCAAAGTCCACCTCCTCAATTTGGGATGATTCGTTGTCTATTCATGTATTCCACAGATGCAGGTACATCAAGTTGATTGTGGAGCTTTAATCCACTGCTTCTGAGGCTGCTGGAAGAGATTCCCTTTCTCTTCTTTGTTCTCACAGCTCCCAGGGGCTCAGCTTTGGATTTGGCCCCGCCTCTGCGTGTAGGTCGCCAGAGGGCGTCTGTTCTTCGCTCAGACAGGATGGGGTTAAAGGCGCCGCTGATTCGGGGGCTCTGGCGCACTCAGGCCGGGGAGAGGGAGGGGCACGGAGTGCGGGGCGGGCCTGCGGCGGCAGAGGCCGGCGTGACGTTGCACCAGCCTGAGGCGCACCGTGCGTTCTCCTGGGGAAGTTGTCCCTGGATCCCGGGACCCTGGCAGTGGCGGGCTGCACAGGCTCCCGGGAGGCGAGATGTGGAGAGTGACCTGTGCTCACACACAGGCTTCTTGTTGGCAGCAGCAGCAGCTTTAGCGTCTCATGCCCGTGTCTGGGGTCCACGCTGTTAGCCGCAGCTTGCGCCCGTCTGTGAAGCTCCTTTAAGCAGCGTTCTTAATCCCCTCTCCTCGCGCACCAGGAAACAAACAGTGAAGAAAAAGCCTCTTGCCTCTTCGGCAGCTCCAGACTTTTCCTCGGACTCCCTCCCGGCCAGCCGTGGTGCACTAACCCCCTGCAGGCTGTGTTCATGCTGCCAACCCGTCCTCTCCCTGCGCTCCGACCGAAGCCCGAGCCTCAGCTCCCAGCCCCGCCCGCCCCTGCGGGTGAGCAGACAAGCCTCTCGGGCTGGTGAGTGCCGGTCGGCCCTGATCCTTTGTGCGGGAATCTCTCCGCTTTGCCCTCCGCACCCCGGTTGCTGTGCTCTCCTCCGTGGCTCCGAAGCTTCCCCCCTCCGCCGCCCACTGTCTCCGCCCGCGAAAGGGCTCCTAGTGTGTGGAAACCTTTCCTCCTTCACAGCTCCCTCCCACTGGTGCAGGTACAGTCCCTATTCTTTTGTCTCTGTTTATTCTTTTTTATTTTGCCCTACCCAGGTACTGAGGGGGGGTTCTTGCCTTTTGGGAGGTCTGAGGTCTTCTGCCAGCCTTCAGTAGGTGTTCTGTAGGAGTTGTTCCACGTGTAGATGTATTTCTGGTGTATCTGTGGGGAGGAAGGTGATCTCCGCATCTTACTCTTCCGCCATCTTCCCCCTCTCTCCTGTTTTCCCCTTTTTTAATATGAGGCCTCTGGATAAAATTATACTAACAGAAAGGCTGTTAAAATTATTTTTAAAGATAATTCCTGTTTGTTGGGCTACTTAGGGTCATGCTTGCTGACTTTTTGTGTCGTGGCTACAAAATGGGAAGAGTCACTGCCCACTGGGATGTAGGGGGAGGCTAAGGACAGCCAGAGCTGATGGCCTGAGGTTCCACCTACCCTGAATTCTGCAGCTTAGTGGCTGGGATGCTCTGGATTGTGGAGAGGGTTAGGATCCAAGTGTACGAAGAGACTGGACCTTGTGTAGGAATCTTGAAAGTAAAAAGAGCTAATTCGTGTGAGAGGCAAGTGTCCTGCGAAACAGAAGGGAAAGTGGGATTGCAACCAAGTTGTTTTAGTTTTTTTTTTTCTTTTTTGAATGGTTTTTGCTATTATGGTGTAAAATTTTGATGAGATACAATAAAAAGTCAATGAAATAGAGGGACTATTACTTTGTGCCTTTTCAAAATTTTTGGTTTTGTTATTTATGTGAGACTGAGGCATTTTGAGAAAAAGAGGGACAAAGTTGACAGTCGTTTTAAGGAAGAAGATATTTCCTGATTTGTATAAGAAGATTAAAATGAGGAAGAAACTGGGGGCCACAAGACCCAATGTTGTTTTGGGTGATGAGAATCAGAAGTGGACCAATAATTAGCAATAAATTACTTTTTGGTGGGTGAGAGGCTGGAAGGACTTTTATTTGTTTGTTTATTTGAATTTTTAAAATTGAAGTGTAGTTGATTTAAACGTCTTGTTAGTTTCAGGTGTACAGCACAGTGACTCAGTCATATATATATTCTTTTTCAGATTCTTTTCCATTATAGTTATTACAGAATACCAAGTATAGTTCCCTGTGCTATGCAGTAGGTCCTTGTTGCTTATCTATTTTGTATCTAGTTGTATGGCCAATAAGTTACTTTTAAACTGGTTAGGATTTGGGAGTCAGAAAAAACTTCTAAGTTATGGGATCCTGGTTCTTGGCTGAGTTACTGAATTTCTCTGTCTTCATTTCTTTCCTGTTGAAAGTGGAGATAATTGTATCCTCATCACAGGGCTTTTGAGAGGGTTAAATGAAAGAGTTGATGTAAGGCCTTAGCATGGCTCTGACAGTAAATCTGACCACTGCTCTTAATGATCGTGCACTGCAAGACTTACCTCAGGTTCAGTTCGTGATTCACCCCGCAATTTGAAAGTAATAGCTAATGAATTTTCTGAAACATTAGCTTCTGAAATTTTAAACATTAACTGAAATTTAACAGACACATAAAAATAATAGAAACATGAACTTGTAAAAAGATACCGTTTTTCTGGGTAAAACTTGAGATAACCCAGAAGTGAAACTTTTAAGTTTTGCAGATGACAGCTTTCAGTGAACTGTTTGTGAAGTTTAAAAGCAAATGAGGGCTTCCCTGGTGGCGCAGTGGTTGGAGGTCCGCCTGCCGATGCGGGGGACACGGGTTCGTGCCCCGGTCCGGGAAGATCCCACATGCCGCGGAGCAGCTGGTCCCGTGAGCCATGGCCGCTGAGCCTGTGCGTCCGGAGCCTGTGCTCTGCAATGGGAGAGGCCAGAGCAGTGAGAGGCCCGCGTACTGCCAAAAAAAAAAAAAAAAAAAAAAAAAAGCAAATGAAAGCAGCCACATCTGATAATATACCAGGTTATGCATTCATTTTTTTTATTTAATAATACTTTATTAAAGGTGACTAGATATAATTAAACAAAGGAAACCTTTAACATACTTAGCTTTGGCTATTATTATACTTCTGATAGCAATATTCAAGTGGTGATGGGTGTTTAATTCTTTCACTCTACAAAATATGTGACATTTTAGATGTCTGATGATAGCTGTTGAATTCGTCACTCTAGAATATCTGTGAATTTATGATTCTGAAGTTTTTCTGGATGAGAGAGGTTTGAGAATTTGGTGGAAGTCTCAGAAAAAGCCTGAAAAGCATACCTATAATTTTGCTTACAACCTCTACGGTTCACAGACTCTCTGAAACAATTCATAAAACCTGGAGTTTATGGATTCCAGATTGTGAGTCCCTGCACTGTATTCTTAAAGGAATGCATTTTACAAGGGTTCTCTGGAGCCTGTCTTCAGGATGTTTTGTATTGAGTGTATGAGGGTAACGGGAGCAGCAGAAAGTCCCTCGTCTTCCCTGGAACAACCAATTTTATTTCTCAAGCTGTAGTTAGGAATACCCTGATGACACAGATTGTTGAGTTTGGATATTATAAATTCAACAGTATCACTCTGTGTGTGTGTGTGTGTGTAGCTTAGTGTATGTATATATAAACACATATAAATATGTATTAATATAATTGCAATCCAGTGCTTTAAAATATTGCCCACCAGCACATAAATCCACCAAGAACCATCTGCTTATGCACTACAGGGAAGATTATGGGCCCACCCAGGGCTTCAACTCTGATAAGTGGATCATAGTCATTTCTATACTTAAATTCCTTTCACTCTTGATTAATACCCTGACATGGGAAAACCTCAGCTTTGTTCTCCAGGAATTGAAGTCTTGACATTGTGTCTCAAAAGCATCCCGTCACCGGTTTACCACCTCCGCATTGCCAGCTGCCTGCCCACTCACCCACTGGAACCTGTGGGTCGTCTTGGCTACAGCATTCCTTTAAGGCATATTTTTAAAAAAATACTTTGCAATTTATTTTATGAATCCAGTGTAAAATCGACACCATAGTTGCATCAGATTATTAAAATAAAATTTTAGACCATCCCTTTCATAACCAGATATACATGTTCTAAGAAAAATATTATTATATGAATATAGCCATATGTAAAAATACATACATTAGTACCAAGTGGGTAAACTAAAAAATGCAAGGGTGTATTAGCCTTCAAAATTAAGTCATATCTTTCTCCTAAAGCAAAGGAAATAAAAGCAAAGATAAACAAATGGGACCTAATTAAACTTAAAAGCTTTTGCACAGCAAAGGAAACCATCGGCAAAATGAAAAGACAACCTACTGAATGGGAGAAAGTATTTGCAAATGATATGACTGATAAGGGCTAAATATCCAACATATATAAACAACTCATACAACTCAGCATCAGAAAAACAAACACCCCAATTAAAAATGGGCAGAAGACATGAATAGACATTTTTCCAAGGACTCCATGCACATGGCCAACAGACACATTGAAAGTAGCTCAACATTGCTAATCATCAGGGAAATGCAAATCAAAACCACAATGAGATATCACCTCATACCTATCAGAATGGCCATCAAAAAAGAGAACACAAATAAATGTTGGCGAAGATATGGAGAAAAGGGAACCCTCATACACTGCTGGTGGGAATGTAAATTGGTGCAGCCACTGTGGAAAACAATATGGAGGTTTCTCACAAAACTAAAAATAAAACTGCCATATGATCCAGCAATTCCACTCCTGGGTATATAACGGAAAAGAATGAAAACACTAATTCAAAAAGATACATGAATCCCAATGTTCATTGCAGCACCATTTACAATTGTGTGTGTGTGTATATATATATATATATACTATATAAATAGTATATATATGTATATGTATACTATGTATATATACACTATATATATATATATACATATATATATTTGTAATGAAATACTATTCAGCCATAAAAAAGAATGAAATTTTGCCATTTGCAGCAACATAGATGGACTTAGATGGTATTATGCTAAATGAAATAAGTCAGACAGAGAAAGACAAATACTGTATGCTCTCACTTATATGTAGAGTCTAAAAAATAAACTAGTGAATATAACAAAAAAGAAACAGACTCACAGATATAGAGAACAAACTAATGGTTATCAGTGGGGAGGGGCAAGATAGGGGTAGGATATTAAGAGATACAAACTACTATGTATAAAATAAATAAGCTACAGGGACTTCCCTGGTGGCACAGTGGTTAAGAATCCGCCTGCCAATGCAGGGGACACAGGTTCCAGCCCTGGTCCAGGAAGATCCCACATGCCGCGGAGCAACTAAGCCCGTGTGCCGCAACTACTGAGCGTGCGCTCTAGAGTCCACGAGCCACAACTACTGCAGCCTGTGTGTCTAGAGCCTGTGCTCCATAGTAAGAGAAGCCACTGCAATGAGAAGCCCACACACTGCAACAAGAGTAGCCCTCACTTGCCACAACTAGAGAAAGCCTGCACGCAGCAATGAAGACCCAACAGCCAAATAAATAAGTAAATGAATAAATTTAAATAAATAAATAAGCTACAAGGATACGTTGTACAACACAGGGAATATAGCAAATATTTTATAATAACTATAAATGTAGTATAAACTTTAAAAATTATGAATCACTATATTGTACACCTGTAACATACAATATTGTACATCAACTATACTTCAATTAAAAAAGGTTAAAAAAAAAAAGTAGATCATGTAAAAAAAAAAACCAAAAAAAAACCTCTGGGGGCTTCCCTGGTGGCACAGTGGTTGAGAGTCCGCCTACCGATGCAGGGGACACGGGTTCGTGCCCCGGTCCGGGAAGATCCCACATGCTGCGGAGCGGCTGGGCCCATGGACCACAGCCGCTGAGCCTGCGCGTCCGGAGCCTGTGCATCCGGAGCCTGTGCTCCGCAACGGGAGAGGCCACAACAGTGAGACGCCCGCGTACCGCAAAAAAAAAAAAAAAAAAAAGGAGATCATGTAAATTATTCCATCAGCAAAAAAAAAAAAAAAAAAAAAAGAAAAAGAAAAAGAGCATACTATCATCTAGAATAAATGTTTTAAAAATTTAGTAAAATTCAACATCTATGCATTGATGAGTACAAAAAACTTTTTAGCAAGGTAGTAAACATAAGCAACCTCCTTAATCAGTTTAGACTTTTGTATCATGAATGTACCCCTCCTGCTGTCTCCTTGACTTTTTCTTTGTCTTTGGAAGTAGAAGATTTTTTTGGTAGGTTCTAGTCTATTTTGTCAATGGCTGTTCAGCAGTTAGGTGTGATTTTGGTGTTTTCATGAAAGGAGGTGAGCTCAGGTTCCTCTACTCTGCAACTTGTCCCACAAATGTCCAGATTAAGCTTTTGAAAATGAACCTATAGCAGTAAATATATATATATATATATATATACACACACATATATATATATATATATACACACACACATATATATATATATATATATATATATACACACACACACATACATGATAGTCTGCTACTGTGTGTCTCTACGGCATGAGACTTAAATGAACAATTCCTCACCAGGGCCCCTAGGTGGGCCTCTCAGTGTTCAGCTTGGCCTTGGTCAGCTGGGTTATGACTAGTAATACCTGAGTTTAGAGAAGACCCCCATCTCATTCTCTTAGTGAGAATTTATTCACTCATCCACGCATCAGTTCATGCAACAACTCTTAACTGAGTGCCTACATGTGTGAAAACACTAGAACACTTATTATCTCTGTGTAATGCAGCCTGCAGTGTACTGTAATTTTTCAAAAGCTTTAAACCCTTTTTAGGCCAGAGTTTTATACATAACATGGAATGATAGAAAGATGATCTAAAACTGTATATAACATAGAATGATAGAAAAATTATCTGAACTTGATAATCCAAGACCAGCGAATATGCTCTTTAATTATGCATTCATCTTTGCATTCTCTTTTTTAAAATTTTACTTATTTTTGGCTGCGCTGGGTCTTTGTAGCTGTGCACGGGCTTTCTCTAGTTGCGGCGAGCAGGGGCTGCTCTTGGTTGCGGTGTGTGAGCTTCTCATTGTGGTGGCTTCTCTTGTTGCGGAGCACAGGCTCTAGGTGCACAGGCTTCAGTACTTGTGGCTCACGGGCTCAGTAGTTGTGGCTGGCGGGCTCTAGAGCAGAGGTTCAGTCATGTGGCGCATAGGCTTCGCTGCTCTGCGGCATGTGGGATCTTCCCGGACTAGGGCTCAAACCCGTGTTCCCTGCCTTGGCAGGCGGATTCTGAACCATTGCACCACCAGGGAAGCCCCTCTATGCATTTTTTACACCAGTGGTGACTTTGCCCCTGAGGGGGATTTGCAAGACCTAGAGACACTTTTGGTGGGCACAGGGCAGGTGAGAGAGGCAGTGGGGAGGTGTTGCTATGGTGTTCAAGGGGTAGAGGCCAGGGATGCTGATAAATAACCTACAACACACAGGACAATCCCCCCAGCAGAGTTATTCTTCCCCAAATGCCAAGAGTGCTGAGGTTGAGAAACCTCACTATAGAGAAACCCTTTAAGCCAGCCTTTGAAGGCACTGAGGAAGGGGGGTTTTCTTGCTGTCATCTGGTAATATATGTTGCTCTATGCACCATATAGTTCTATATTTAGAATTTTAGTTTTTAGTATGCACCTGAGGAAATGATGCTAGACATTCACAGGAAAACTATTTTCTCATTTAAAATAAAATATTTCAATGTCTACAATACCAGAGAAAGTCAATAGGTAAATAAGCATGTCTAGCTCAGTAATATTCTAGAAGGTTAGAGCAACAACAGTTATCTTTTTACCTAAAAATTAGCATATCTTTCTGCCTCTACCACAGACAGAAAAAGAGCCGTGGAACAAATGAATGGCCAATTGGTTCAGGGTTTTGCGGACTCTGTGAGACATTCTTTCTTGGTTGCATTTGAGTATAGATCATTCAAATGATGCCACAGATTTATTCAAGATTTCTCTAATTTCACATAAATTTATACAAGAGCCCTTTAGGTTAGGATGGTGATAAAATGCGAACAAGCAGATTAAAATAACTATGGTTTACAGCTAACCATTCACCACTTTCCTGGAGATATTTTATGAGCGATTCAAGCATGGACATTTGGTCTAAGTGCCATTTTAAAGCAAGTATTTCCATTGTGGGTTACAGCATCTCTTTTTTTGAGAAATTTAATAAAAACCCATACATTGCTTGTGGTAATCATAGCCTTAGAAAAGCTACATCAAATTGACAATATTTCTTTACTTCAGTTAATAATATATGAATGTATTATAGGGGCTAATAGTTTTCTTGCATAACAGTGGTCTCTGGGTTAGAAAGAAACCTGTCAGATGGGAAAATATCAGAAGGAATGAAGTGACAATGCCTTTTCTTACTGTCATGTTATTCATGAATAAATTTACCTGTTTTTTATGGCAAAGCTTGTTTCTAGGCTCTCGTTTCTTAATCAGACATGTTTTCTATAAGTAGCAGTTATTTTTTTACGTATACACATATGCATATACAAGTTGGTTACAAACACATGGGTACATAGATCCTCTAAAAGATTAGCTTTATTTCCACCTTCACTGATCTACTAAGCTCCTTACGTTTCCTCACTGTGGAAGAGCAAGTAATTCCTTTAAGAAAAATAAAACTTCCTCACATTTGAATTATAAAGTATTCCTATTTCTTTAACACTCCTAGAACGGTGTTCCAATATTTGGTTTAAATACAAATGATTTAACTTGTGCTAGATTTTTTTCTGTTATGAATTAAACTGGAAAAGTCAGAGGTTTACTGGATTAGCTTAAATCATACTTTATTTAACATACAAGTAAACTTAGACACATTATTTAATCTCCTCATTCCTCATTTTTCTCACTTTCGAAATGGGAGACAAGAGTTGCTGGTAGATGAATTAAATTATATAACGTATGCAAATTTCCCTGCACCCTGTTGGTGCTCTGACAATGTTAGATAGCTTATGGATGCTTCTAGTTTGTTAAGGGGAAATAAAGTAGGTACTTTAGGAAAAAATATTAAGAGTTACAACATGTTGAAATGTTTATCTGTTCATTAAAAACTTTTTGCTTGTAAAGGAACATGGTTAACCAGCAAATCCAACATTGCTCAGTCATACAGATTCATATGTTGTTTAGCTGCTCCCAAACTGAAGTAAATATATGAAAACGTTCAAGTGCATGGATCTAAACAGGCTTAGTCTCTCCCTCCTGCTCTATGTTCTTTCTTTTTTCTTTTTAAACTTTTTATTCTAAACCCCCATGGGCTGTGCTTCCATAGCCAGAATGAGGTATTGGTCCAAAATGGTGGGTTTTCACATTCCCTTTATCACTTTTAGTCACAGCTAAACACAAGTTTCTTACCTCCTTTGGGACACTGAGGTGCTTGTTTGTCTCTAGTATTTTATAGAAACATAAATCACGAGCAAACATAATTTCAAAGATAAGCAAACAAAAAACAGAGAGAAAGGAAGACTTAACAGAGAATTTGATGACATTTTATATTCTCTGTCTTCTAGGGAAGTTCACAAGAAACTGAGTTTTATTTCATCTTCTTTCCAGAAGGATAAACCACCACATGGTGCTGTCAGGGGTCCCAGGCTCCACAGAAAAGATATTCTTGAGAGACAATGAAAACGGAAACAACACGAAATGAAAATGGTAGGTGATCAAAAATGTTAGTTAAATAAATAAAAATACCTTACTGTTACCCTCGGACATAGGCGTTAGATGATTACTGACTTTTTAATGAACTGTAGAGAACAGATATTTTTACACACACACTCATATGTACACTAACGGGACTAATAAGGAAACGTGCTATTGATGTCTGTGTCTGACATGGTGAAAGAAGATATACCCTGATCCAGCCTCCCTCAAGGGCCAAAGCCTGATGACAGTGTGTACTCTGACAGGTAAGTGGAGCTACCACCCTGAAGATATTTGTAAAATTTAAATGAACTTGAAATTCAGGTTTCACAGAGTGTCAGGTTGGGGGAAGGTCAAGTCAGGAAGCAAACCTACTCAAGGTTGGGGTCTCCTAGGTGATTCTCCTTGCATAGAACCGCAGCACATTAAGTCCTCAATTACAAAGCGAATTGGAAGAACATTGAAGGAAAATTACCTGTCTTGAAACTGGCATTAGGTTTGTGGGAAAGAAGGTTTTCCCATTAATCCTTAACAAACCAGTACACAGCATTGCAGACGGCAGTCCTGTCATCCGGGTGGTTCAAAATGGCTGTCAGCAGTATTTCAGTATAAAGGTGGCCTCGTGAGTCTGGAAGAACCAAATGCAAACATACTACCCACCACCAAGGCCTCAAGGAATACTTGCAGATATCATGTCGAAAAACAGGGCTTATCGTCAAAACTGCAAACACACAAGAAAAGGGGACAACACAGACAAGCACCATAAAAGTAAACAAACAGGGCTTCCCTGGTGGCGCAGTGGTTGAGAATCTGCCTGCCAATGCAGGGGACACAGGTTTGAGCCCTGGCCTGGGAAGATCCCACATGCCACAGAGCAACTGGGCCCATGAGCCACAGCTACTGAGCCTGCACGTCTGGAGCCTGTGCTTCGCAACAAGAGAGGCCGCGACAGTGAGAGGCCCACGCACCGCGATGAAGAGCGGCCCCCACTCGCCGCAACTAGAGAAAGCCCTCGCACAGAAATGAAGACCCAACACAGCCAAAAATAAATAAATAAATTAAAAAAAAAAAAGAGTAAACAAACAGCTGAATCAAACGGACAAAACATTGAGATATTGAATGTATCAGACAGACCATAAAATGGCTGTGTTTAGCATTTTAGAATATTTGCTTTTAAAAAGAGGTGATTAACAACAAAGGAAACCATAAACAAGATGAAAAGACAACCTTCAGAATGGGAAAAAATATTTGCAAATGAAGCAACTGACAAAGGATTAATCTCCAAAATATAAAATAGCTCAATATCAAAAAAACAAACAGCCCAATCCAAAGACGGGCAGAAGACCTAAATAGACATTTCTCCAAAGAAGGTATACAGATTGCCAACAAATACATGAAAAGATGCTCAACATCACTAATCATTAGGGAAATGCAAATCAAAACCACAGTGAGGTATCACCTCACACCGGTCAGAGTGGCCATCATCAAAAATCTACAAAGAATAAATGCTGGAGAGGGTGTGGAGAAAAGGGAGCCCTCCTGCACTGTTGGTGGGAATGTAAATTGTTACAGCCACTATGGAGAACAGTATGGAGGTTCCTTAAAAATCTAAAAATAGAACTACCATATGACCCAGCAATCCCACTACTGGGCATATACCCTGAGAAAACCATAATTCAAAGAGTCATGTACCACAATGTTCACTGCAGCTCTATTTACAATAGCCAGGACGTGGAAGCAACCTAAGTGTCCATCGACAGATGAATGGATAAAGAAGATGTGGCACATATATACAATGGAATATTACTCAGCCATAAAAAGAAACGAAATTGAGTTATTTGTAATGAGGTGGATGGACCTAGAGTCTGTCATACAGAATGAGGTAAGTCAGAAAGAGAAAAACAAATACCGTATGCTAAAGTAAATATATGGAATCTAAAAAAACAGTACTGATGAACCTAGTCGGAGGGCAGGAATAAAGACACAGATGTAGAAAGCGGACTTGAGGACACAGCGAGGGAATGGGAGGCTGGGACAAAGTGAGAGAGTGGCATGGACATATATACACTACTAAACGTAAAATAGTTAGCTAGTGGGAAGCAGCCACATAGCACAGGGAGATCAGCTCGGTGCTTTGTGACCACCTAGAGGGGTGGGATAGGGAAGGTGGGAGGGAGACTCAAGAGGGAGGAGATATGGGGATATATGTATATGTATAGCTGATTCACTTTGTTATACAGCAGAAACTAACACAACATGAAAAAGCAATTATACTCCAGTAAAGACATTAAAAAAAAGGTGATTAAAATATAAAGTGCTATAAAATTAAATAAGCAGACTTGAAGAAGAATACATAGAACTTTCAGACATAAAAAAATATATATTGAAATAAACCAGTGGCTAGGTTTGATGGAAAATTAGAGACTTTATGAGATTATCTAGATGATGATGAACTAGATGATAGATCTGAGGAATTTATCCTTACGGTAGGACAGTGAGAAAAAGAGAAGATATAACACAAAAAAGAGACAGGTAGAATAGAGTGAAAAATGCCAATATAATTCAAATATTTGGAGTTCTAGAAATAGAGGACAAAGAATGAGGTACTGGTAACATTTAGAAAGAAAAAGACTGAGGGATTTGCCAGTCTGATGAAAAATAGCAATCTATAGGGTCATGAATCCAAGGTAAATACAAAATAAATGAACACATAGATTATCTAGCTCAAAGCACAGAAGGCCATAGACTAAAAGAAAAATCTTAAAAACTACCAGAGAAAAGGAAAGTATAATCAGGCTGAAAACTGACCTCCCAGCAACAACAGTGGAAACCAGAAAACAGCGGAATGAGAGAAAATATCTGTCAATCTAGAACTGTATACTGAGCAAAAATCACTTTGAAGAAAGAAAAAAAGTATTGCCAGATGAAGAAAAGTGAGAGAGTTTGTCACAAAAGATACACTCTTTAAAAAATTCAAAAGATGGCTTCCAGGCAAAAGGAAACCAATTTCACGTGGAAGATGTAAAGAGGAATAAAGGACAAAGAAAGTAGTAAATATGTGGATAAACATAAACAACACAAAACAATACTTCTTTTGTGGTTCAGAACGGTAGAGATATGATATTCAATAATTACATGTAAGTCAGAAAGACATCATTAGATTTAAAGGCTTAATTAAGGTCATTGTTTAGAAAGAGTGAAAATTATAATTTCAGCTTTTGATAAGTAGGCGGGTTGGAAATGCTAAGATAACCAACAAAAGAATGGATGTAGAAGGTTTAACTTTCAAATCTGCAGTGAGGAAAATGAGTGAGGAAAACCATCCAGTCAATATTTTTAAAAGGTAAAACGAACAAACAAAAAAGAAACAGATAAGATGGGACAAATAGAAATCACCCAAACAAGACAGTAGAAGTAATACAAATCAATATCCCTCACGTCTGAGCTCTCAGTAGTTAGGTATTTGCAATAATGACTTGCATATATTTTATCAAAAATGTACTATCTGAAATGAAAACCAACTAAGATATAGCCACATATGTATCAGCAAAAATGTTAAGTTCTGTGTATGTTCAGGAAAGAGGCTTTTCTGTTCTTGCAGAAGTATCTCAGCTGTTTTCCTGATAATGTCTAATCTCTTGCTAACGTTATTTTCCTGAGGGTTTAGCTTCTGTTTCTTTCTGTAGGTTACCTAGGGGCACTAATACCTAGATCCAATTTAGATAGTATCCCTACCATATTTAACATATGATTTCTTTGTTTAGTTATGTAACAGTGCATGTTTATTATTAAGCATAGAAAGTCAAGTTAATTTGCCGTCACTACTCCACAGAATAAACACACGGCAGACACAACATACTCACTAACATCATTAAGCACTAAATAATTAGATAAATTGGGTTTAAAATGTTCTGTACAATGCAGAAATCTTTGGTGCTTTGTTACAGTGAGTTTCAGAGTGTTTCAGTGATGCCTGGGGAAATTGACCTCAGTTTTTGTATTATTATATTTTGCCTAATTTTATTTGCAGGAATATAACAGTATAAAAAAATTAAAGATCCATTTAAAAGACAAGAATTTTTACTCTTGATTAAAAAATAAAAGACACACCTGAAACTTCAGGATACAGTCTGAAAATGCAGGGTAGAATAAAAATACATTGGGCAAGCAGTAGTTGAAAGAAAGCTATAACTCTTTAAACGTCAGACAAAATAGATTTTAGGACAAAAAACATTAGTTGAGATGAAAGGGTAATTATAAGTGGAGAAATGTTTCAATTTACCAGCAAGATTTAAGAATTTTAATCTGTATACATCTGCTTAATAATACAGTCTCTATATATGCATGAACTGAAAAGGATGAAAAGACATACAACTATCAGAACTGGAAAATTTTAACACATTCATCTGGTAACTGAAAGATGAGGCACATAAAATCAGTGAGTGTACAGAAGATCTGAATAACATGATTAACAAGTTTAGCTTAACGGGTGAATTGCAAAACGCTCATCTGTTCAAGGGCACTTAGAACCTTCACAAAACTAACCACATACTGTGCTGTAAAGCCAGACTCACCAAACTTTAAACGGCTGGGGTTACGCAGGACACATACTCTGACCACAGTGGGACTACGTTAGAAATAATTAACAAAAAGATAAGACAAAAGTCATACTTCTGGAAATTTAACATTTCTAAAAAATCATAGGTCAAATAAGAACTCATAATGAAAATTAGAAAGTCCTGAGAACCGAATGGTAATGAAAATGCTGCATATCAAACTAACGTGATGAAGCTGATGTGGTTCTTAGAAGGACATACAGAGCTTTAAGTCATTATGTTAGAAAATAGAAAAGCCTCAAAGTAAATGAACTTAAGAAATTAGACAATCTGCATTCACCTCCTAAAAATAGGCAGGAAATAATAGAGGACCAATGGAAAGAAAACAGACATACAATAGAGGGAATCAATAAAGCCCAAAATTGATTATTTGAAATAGATAACAAAATTGACAAGCAAGGAGAAAAAAGTGAAAAAATAATATTAGCAATGAAAAGGGGGGAAGGGTATAGCAAGATACTCTGTATAGTTTGAATGATAAGTTAATATTCAAATATTATTCTAATGAATGTAAAACATTACATAAAGTGAACAAATTCTCAAAGTATAAATTTAACTTATAGAGAAATAGGGAGACAAAAACTAAATAGAATTTTCACTCTTAAGAAGTTGAATCAGTAGTTAAAAACTCTCCCCTCCCCTGTACCTTCCCAAAAAGGCTCAAATATTTTATTTCTAATTTCCATCAAACATTCAACAGCTGAATTCATTCCAGCTTTACACAAACTATTCTAAAGCATAGAAGTAGAGGAAATATCCCCTGTTCATTTCATGTGGCTCTCCTGATCTTGAGTTCAAAACCTGGACGTTATAAGAAAAGTATGGGTCAAACTAACTTGTGAACATAGATTTTAAAACCTTAACATCTGACAAATTTATGTTGATTCAGAAATATAAGGTGGTTTAACAGAAGATAAACTTCAATAATATACCATATTAACAAATTAAGGAGAAATGTAAAATGATATAAATGGTTGAAGATATAAAGGACTTGATAAACATTGCTTTGTGTTAAAATGCTTATCGAACTGAGACGTGAAAGCAAAACACTTTCCTAATTTGATGTATTGTCAAAAGCAGGGGAGAGAATACCTAATGATAAAACTTTGAAAGCATTCTTTTTAAGATAAGACAGAGAAAAGGGTTCCTTCTATCACCACAGTTACATTTTATCAGGACAGCAAAGGAAGACAAGAAAATATGTAAAATTTAAAAAGAAAAAATGGATCTCTTGCTTTTCACAGATGGTATAATTTTTTGTTTGTTTTTTGTTTGGGGTGTGTGTGTGTGTGTGTGTGTGTGTGTGTGTGTGTGTTTAGAATCCTCTAAAGAATCACTGAGTAAATTTAGCAAGATTGTTGGACACACATAGCAATGAAAACCTTCAGTCATACCTCTAAACATTAGCAACAAAGAGTTAGAAAATGGAATCAAACAAATATAACCTTTACCGTGACATTATAAAAATTAAGTACTTAAGGCTGAATTATCAAAAAATGTGCAAAAGATTCATTGAGAAAATTATAAAATCTAATCAAACAGCATTAAGCAAGACCTAAGTAAATGGAAAGAAACACCATATTTATAGGGTGGAAGATATAACATCATAAAAAATAAACTTTCCCTTTAGTGAATCTGTAAATTCAACGCAATTCTAATAAAACGTCTGACGAATTTTGGTTTGTGTTTGTGTATATTTTATTGTTATAGAACTTAACAAACCAACTGATTCTAAAATTTGTATTGAAGGGCAAAAAGTCCAAAATAGCTAAGACACCCCTGAAAAGAATAAACTTGCCTCACTGAGATAAATTGTTAAGAATAATTATAAAACTATAATAATCAAGCCAGTGAACAAAATAGGAGAGGGCCCAGAAACAGAAATAAAACATATATAAACTTGATTGATGGTAAGTTGGCATTTTATATTAATGGAGACAAATGGATTTTTAATGAAAAGGCATTGGGATAACTATGGTGAAAATAAAATTGGGCCTAAACAGAAACACGTAAATAATTTCCAGTTGTCGTACTGATGGAGAATATCTTTACGTTTACAGAATAGGGAAGGCTTCCTAAAACAAGGCCCCAAATGCATTAATGGATACATTAAATAACTTCTGCTCAAAATATCCATAAGTTAACTAAAAAGACAAACCAAATTCAGAAGATACTTGCAATATATATAACTGACAAAGAATTAGAGTTCAGGACGTATAAAGAAACCACAAAAATCAACAGGAAAAAGACAAACAATCCAATAAAATGGGCCAAAAAGAAAAAAAAGGAGAAAAAAGTACAGTCATTTCACTTGAGAAAAACAGGCAGCCAGAAAATATAAGATGTTCAACCTCACTAAGACTCAGGCAAATGGAAGTTAAGGCTGTAATGAGAAGTCAATTCATACCCACTAGATTGGCAAAAAATTGTAATGTGAGACCACGATGTTTGGTCTTGAGTATGGCGCCAGCAGGACCCTGTGGTAGAAGGAGGTGTGCATTGAAACCAAAACTATTTGATGTTTTCCAACTGAGTTGAAGATACACCATACCCAGGACCTATACATTCCACCCTCGTCTCTATTCCTGAAAACCACGTGCACACGGATTACCAGGAAATGTAGGCAAGAACGTTATTAGAAGCACTGCTTGTTACCAGCAAAAAGCTGGAAACAACCCAATAGTAGACTGAATCAATAAATTGTGGAATATTCGTACAAGGGACTAGTAAACTACAGGAAAACAAGTGAATTGACAACCATATCCAACGTGGATGAATCTCAGGAACAAAAAAAGCCAAATTCAACAAGACACTCGATAATTCCATTTATATGAAGTATTGATACTAAAGTAAACAGTATGCCGTTTGCGTATATATACTTGGTGACAACTTTAAAAAGCAAAGGAAGGATGCAGAAAATATGGTGATGGTTACTTGGGATAGAGCGGAGAGGTCGGGAGACGGGATGAGATTGGAGACCAGCATTTAGACCTAGAAAGCGATATCAGGTAAACAGGTGTTTGTCCAAGTGTTGCATTGCTATTTTTGTACTTTACACGTATTTTATTCTTTTTTGGTATCTACACAATATTTAATGAAAATACGTGAAAAAGACTACCTTCAATAAGTGCTGTGCATCAAACTCACATTCGTAATGTGATAACTGCAGACCTTCTTCTAATCATTCCCTGTAAGGCATTCACGTTACCTGAGAACATCCCAGGGCCTATCAGAGCAGATGTGATTCTAAGTAAGTCAACCCTGGTGCAACTTCTCAACTTTGTTTTCTCAGTGTAGAACCATTTTGGCAGGGAGAAGGGATGAACAGCAGGGCAATGACAGCACGCAAATCATCACTGTTCTCTGCCTTCTTCAGATTGCTGTAAGAAGAGGGTTAAAATACCTGGAGGATAAAGCACAGCTCAATCACTAAGTGAATTTGCTGTCTGGGGCTGCAGACAATCTGAAATGGGATTGACTTACAGACATTCCATATCATCTTTTGTCTTAATTTAAACTATAATTCTTTTTACGTGAAAAACATCTTACTGTTTTCTGTCAATATTATGAACTACCCACCACTGTTGTTTTATTTTACAGGTTATTAAAGAGGAACTCTTGGGTGTTTTAATTTCAGTTTTATGTAGGTCCTTATGTCTCTATTTGTGTTATTTTAATTGTTTCTGTCTTCAGGGAGCTTATAATCTATAACCCTTTGCTTAAGGCATAATGGCTCACCAAGGAGCCATACCTGAGAGGCACTAAGCTATTGCTTTTTGAAGTTGCTGCCGCCTTGGAGAGATGTGCCTTCACTTAATCGTAGATCAAGGTACAAGCTTTCTTGCTTATATTCTTATACATACTTTCTTATATTCATAGTGACTTTTCCAGAGCTCACCAGGCAACTGAAGCCAACTGAATATAGCAGTACCAGTCATGATACTTTCCTCTTAGTTAACTGGAAGGCACAGTTTTTAAACTAAAGATAAGACAACTGATACACTATTTTAAATTCGACTGCCTGAAAAACTTTCAGTAGTAAACGAACTTTTATGATTAATATGGAAAATAAGTCTGCTCTCCCCTACCCCCATGCTCCATTCTGTGTTTTAGTTGTATTTGTGCCAAGATGTTTTGGCAATCTGTACATCTTTTTTTTAAAAAACCTCAAAAGTAAATAACAAAACACAGACTCCATGGTTGTGTGGCTGATTTTACAGAGTATTACGGCATGGAGAGCTGTGATAAAGTTCTCCCAAAGCTTTCTACCCCTACAAGTGCATCTTTGGAATCTTTCCATAATGCGTGTGTGTGTGCACACGCGCGTGTGTGCGTGCACCCGTGTGTAATTTCTACATTGGTATTACATTAACATGACTCAAAATTTCAAAAAAAAATTTTTTTAATGATATCTGGTGGCCCTCAAAATCCTGAAATGGTAACTAAAAAAAGCTGGGTAAAATGTTTAAAATTTTTCTAAAAGCATAAAAGTGCTAACAAGATATTGAAGAATTACCTGGGCAAACTCTAGGAGAAACTGAAAATTCAGAGGGTTAAGCTCAAAACTAAAAGCTGCTTTTGCCCAGATGGTATTTGTCTATTGAAAGAAACAGCTGTGGAACTGAGCTGTGGTTTTGGCAGCCTCCTGAGGCAAAAGGACAGGCTTCAGAAATCAATTCCTACCCAACTGCAGAGTCTGAAAACAGCTATCCCCTCTGAGGAAGGGTGACCCAGAAAGAAAGGAGCCCTTACCAGAACCCTCAGGCTCTGCAGAGGACACTTTCGTAAAGCCCCCAACACCCTGATGAAAGTGAGTGAAATCTTTTGAGACCTTGAATTATTCCTGCAATTATTTTTTTTTCAGATACAATGATCAGACACCCCGAAAAGAAAATATCGTAAATTCGAACCAGCAAAATAAAGTAGACGTTAGAAAGAGATTATAATGAATTCAGATATTTAGATGAACAGACATGTATTATAAGACAACTTATGGTTACAAACTAACACTATAGAAAAACAACGGGCAGAAGAAATAAAAATTATTTTAAGAAAGACACTGATTTTATAAAACCCAAATCAATCTTCTCATCCTAAAACTGTAACTAAAATTAAGAATTCAGTGGAAAGATTTCACAACTGAATAGAAATAGCTGAAAAGAAAATTAGTGTGCTAGAAGACCGGTTAGGAATAAATTATCCGGATTGCAGCATGAAGAAACAAGGAGATGGAGAATGCATAGGACACACTAAGAAACACAGAACATAGATGGAGAAGATCTCAAATAACTCGGGTTGGAATTGATTTTTGTAGTTTTTCCCTCTAGACCCAGGAGGCTGTGGAGGGAGGTGGGAGTGGTTATAAAAAGGCAACATGAAGGATCCTTTCGGTATTGGGACTATTCTTTACCTTGGCTAGGGTAAGGGAAACACAGACTTGTGTATGTGATACCGCTATATAAAACTAAACACACACACATATGCAAACAAGTACAGGTAAAACTGGAGAGATATGAATATGATCAGAGGATTGTACAAACGTTAATTTGTTTGTTGTTATACTATAGTTTTATAAAATTTTAACATTGGGGAAAACTAGGAAAAGTGCACAGTGAGATCTCTCTGTATTATTTCTTACAATTGCACGTGAATCTACAATTATCTCAATAAAATTTGAATAAAAAAGGAAGCACACACCTGGATACATGATCATGAAAATGCAGAATACCTAAGGCAAACACAACAGGAGAAAGAAAAGGTAGATTACCTCCGAGAAAGAGCCCAGCAGCTTGACCACCAGCTCACTCCTTAATGCAACCAAGGATGCTAGGGGTCAGTAGAATAATATCGTCAACATTTTAAGATAGATAGACAGCTGGTGAAGTTATCCTCTGAAATGAAGGTGAAATAAAATAGAGACATTTTTAGATAAACAAAATTTGGAAGTGGTCAACACCCACAAGGCTATACTAAATTCTAAAGGATGTATTTCATAAGAATAAAAATGACCCTGGGTGAAAGATTTGAGATACACAAGGGAATAAAAAGCAGTCAAAATGGTAAGTGATAGTTTGTGAAACATGACAAGGTATCAGATATCTCAATGGGATATCAAGACTTAGTAACATTAAGACTGTGTGGAATAATTAAGATAGCCCAGTGGGACAGAAGAGAGAGCCTGGAAACAGGATTAAGCAGTGCAGAGCAGTGGGAAAGCATATCTTTTATTTTTTATTTAATTAAATTAATTAATTAATTAATTTATTTATTTATGGCTGCGTTGGGTCTTCGTTGCTGCGTGCAGGCTTTCTCTAGTTGCGGCGAGCAGGGGCTACTCTTTGTTGCGGTGCACATGCTTCTCACTGCGGTGGCTTCTTTTGTTGTGGAGCATAGGCTCTAGGTGCACGGGCTTCAGTATTTGTGGCTCGCAGGCTCTAGAGTGCAGGCTCAGTAGTAGTGGCTCATGGGCTTAGTTGCTCTGTGGCCTGTGGGATCATCCTGGACCAGAGCCCGAACCCGTGTCCCCTGCATTGGTGGCGGATTCTTAACCACTGTACCACTAGGGAAGTTCCAAAAGCATATCTTTTAAATAAACAGTACAGGAAGTGGTAATAGGTATCTAGGTGGGAAAATATGCAAGTGGGTCCCTACTTACACCATTCACAGGTGGATGAGGCACAATGATAAAGTTGATGGAAATGTTTGCATAACATATTCATGGCATCTGGGAAGGGAAATGTTTCTCAAATGAGACACAAAGAGCACAGCCAAAATGGAAAAAATAAAAAAATAGGACTATCTTAGAATTACAAAATTTTCTCATCAAAAGGTACCATAAAAATGACTAAAAGACAAGCCAGAGTGGAAGAAATATTTGCTGACAGGTAAAGGACTCATCTTCATAACATACAACGAGCTCATACAAATCAATAAAAGGGAGAAGATCCAATAGAAAAAAAATGGGCGAAGTACATGAATAGGCACTTGCCCAAACAAGTCGTCCAAAAGGCCGATAAACTTTTGTAAGAAGTGCTGGGCTTCATTTACAACCAGGGAAATGTAGGTTAAAATCATAATGAAATAACAGTACTACCCCCGCAGGGCTCACCAACAGATTGGCAAGGTTTGAATTCTCAAAACCCAATAAAAGAAAAACAACTCAATTTTAAAATGGGTAGAATCTTTTAACAGACACTTCACCAAAAATATTCAGGTGACAAATAAGCACATAAAAAGGTGCTCAACATCACAGGTCATTAGATATGTACAAATTAAGATCACAGCAAAATACAACCACACACCTATCCAGAGAGAGAAAATTACAAAACCTGACCACACCAAGATGCCAGGTGTTGCTGCGCAGGTAGAAGGACTGGAGCTCTCATACACCGCTGGTAGAAATAATTTTCTGTAGCCTTACTTGTATGTTGAGCCTGAAATGTATCTGTCTCCTAGTTTCACTAACAAATAGATTCACGTTTTGGTTGCTTTTCTACGTTTTCCAGTAGAAGGAGGAGGAATGCTGACTTTTACAGCCATGCACATCGGGAAACATTCCTTACATTTTTAAGTGGTTCTACTGTATTGTGTAATGTTATTATGAAACAAAACAGAAAGAATATTTCTACGCTACTTCTTACACGATGAAAATTAATCTGATCCAATGTATTCTGTAACACAGAGAGGGAACATTACGATCAGAAAAATGAATGGTAAAGGAAAGCAAAGCAGTTATACCATCCTAAAGTAAGATCCAGTACAATAGAGAGGAGAAAAAGCACGCAGATGATCTCACCCAAGGCACAGGACTGTGTGAACGTTCTTCAGTGGGAAGGGTGTTTACCCCGTGGCAGACTCATGGCGGAGCTGGACGAGGTTGCCCACCTGTCTTCTGAGGGCTCGAGTCTCATTCCTGGAGACCCCTGAGGGTCTGCTTTTGTTATGGGGTAGATCTGACATTTAATTCCTAGGCTTTGAACACAGCATGAATTCAAGAAGGCTGCAGGAGTGCCTTTCCACATTTCTACTGATAGCTATTGGACATTTTATGCTTGATAAAACACTAAGAAAGGCTCTCTCAGAAGCAGTTTGGTTTTCAGGAGGCTTTTTGTTTTGAGTCACTATTGCCTAGAGATGCTCAGCTCCATTCCTCCAACACAGGAAATCCTGAATTTCTTTTCCGTTTCATTGTCCCAACCTATTCCCCTGCAAATGTCATCTTATATTCACTTCATTGGTTTAACTACATTTATTTCTCGACCTTTTCTGTCTTCTGTGGAATGTCTTCAGACGTCTCTCTTCTGAAAGGTAGAAAAGAAATACGAGGGAGAAGTTGGCGTGGAGGACGATGTGGGTTGTTAGTCCAAGAGGGAAGGCAAATGGGGAGAAGCAGGAAGGAAAGACTGAATTTCGTGTAAAAGTGCGGCCCAGACAGGCTGACAGAAAATGCTTTAGGATAACATATACCCTGATTCAGACTGAAAGTAAGTATGTCAGGACAGAAGGCAGGTGACTGAGTTAAGGGATATTTTTAAAGAATTAAATCAAACTGAAGGTGGAAATATAAACCTAAATATTGGGGTTTTATTCTTGGTTAGTCTAGGTCATTGGCAGAAACCCACGAGATGCCCTGGGTCTAACCCTGATTTTTACGTAGCTCTCTTGATATTTGTAGGTGTAGTTCTCTGAAAAATGAATATATTTCGGAGCCCCAGTGGACTTGGGTTCAAACACCATTTTCACTACTATTGTCTCTTGAGCAATTCTGGGTTAAATAATGTCAAATAAAGACCTGAATGAATCGTAGGGGCAGCAAACACTTTCCAACCATAACAGATAAGCTAACCGGCCCATCACACAGCTACGGTCGGGGTCGGTCTCACTCTGCGCATGCGGGGATTTTGCAGGTTAATTAGCCTGCCTGCATGGTGGGTTCTTATAATGTATAACCTCCCATGAAAGGAAACACATCAAGGCACTATAGTGTAGAGAGAATGGGTTTCTCAGATCCCTTAGATCCAGAAGAGGTGTCAGGAGAGCACAAAAATTTGGGTACTGGACGAACCACGAAAAAGCGAGATTTATGACGGACAGAACAACAGTACCTATCTCATGGTTTTATTAACTATTAAACGGGGAGTCTTACAGCAGATCTTCTAGGTGTTCTAGGCCAAGAAGTGCTCTTTTCCTAATCATCTTGGGGTGCATGTGAGAAAGATTCCTAGGAAGGATACACCTAGGCTCACTTTAAACATTGTGACCTTCCGTCTCTACTGTACACAGAATAACGTTTAAAATTCTCAGGGACTAAAAAAGAAAATCGAAGTACTGTATTACTTTATTTTCATAGTGATTAAGGAAGACTTCAATCAATCCCAGTCTACTGGCTTTTAGAAATAATAAACTGACACTTTCTTTCAAGAGTCCTCACAATCTAAGTACTTTTGTGATATATTTGTTATTGCCTGCCAAGCTTTTGATCATATTTGTCCTTGCAGCCTTTTACCCTAATGCTTCTAATTTCTTTATTATTTTGCAACTGTGATTTGTTTTATACATAATTAAACACTTTGCATTCGCACACAGTCTGCCTCATTTCCAACGCAGAGGAAGTGGCTTGTGTACATTTTAGGAGGCTATGATCTTACAACACTCCAGGAAACAGGATCCTTGGATTCATTATTCACCAGCTGAGGACAGTCTTTAGACAGAGTGGAGGAAAGGCATAATTCTCTGGAATAAAAGGAAAGATGAACTCAAGGGATTGTAACAGCGTAACTGTTGAGGACAGTTAGTTTGAGAGACAAAGACTGTTGCAATCCTCTCTGGGCATTTTAAACCCACAAATTTAGGTAATAAACTCGAAGACTGCGGGTTGAACTATGCCATTATCTCAACGGGGGGTGTTTCATGATGCTCTTCACAGCAAGTGTGAAAATCTGGTTGAAATGTACCACTTACTAAGCCCATCGCAAGTGATGCAAAGAAGGCCCCCCCAGGCAAGATGAGGCTGGAAAAGAATTCCCCAAATCAAGGAGCCGCTCCAGGCAGCAGATGTCCCTGGACCTGAAGGACATCAGGACCCCTGGTGTCAGAAGAAGGGGACAGACTGGAACCGGAGTTGTTGCAGGAGCTCAGGCTTACCTGGCAGTCTCCCTAGCACACGGCATATCTCACGGTGATGAATTTTGTTCAGGAAAAGGCAACCTAAGTAAGAAAATAAAATATCAAAGGTTTATAATTAGTGACGTGGTATGTACCAGTTTTCAGAGGAGTTACAGACCGCGCTTCCAAACGGGTTGTTGGTTAAGGAGTCTCAGGGCTGTGCACTTGGGTGTGACTTTCCCTGTTGTATACAAGGTGATCTGATCACGAGCCGACTCTTCCCTCCGCTTAGATAACCGTTAGCTATCAATACGGATCTTTGGCAATACTCTTCAGAATAATGGGCTCAACTATTTTTTTATGTCTCTCTATATCTGTCCTATTTTATTTCTTAGCTAAAAACTAAGCCCTTTAATTAAAAACAAACAATACAAACATTTCCCACTAAACTGTATTCTTAGTGCCATTAAGTGATCTTTGCTGCTTCCAAATACAATAGATTTTTTACCTTTCTAGGAGCAAGCTGAAAGATAATAATAGCTTCACTTTATTTTCTTAGAAATTGTATTGAAATATACTTGATCTACAGTGTTGTGTTAATTTAAGGTGTACAGCAAAGTGATTCCGTTTTATACATATATTTATCTATCTCTCTATATATTCTTTTAAAAATTCTTTTCCATTACAGGTTATTATAAGATATTGAGTATAGTTCCCTGTGAATAATAGCATCACTTTAGAAGAGCTGAAGCTGATACTACTGATAAGTATTAGGTGAAATTATTATACCTAAACTTTTGAAACAGAGGAAATAGAGTACATTAAAGCCGTAGTTTTAGTGTAAGAATCACAAAGCTAATCATTGTTGTTAACTATTTCTAAGACAGTTTCAGAAGAATTTTCCATGTCAGAATGCTGTTAGCTTGTGTTTTCTTTCCACACGTGGATTGTAAATTGATAAGTATGATGTCGGCACTTTGTAGATTCATTAACTCCTATTAACCTGAGTGGCCGCCCTACAGTAGCCGGGAGCATGCAGCAGATGGCACTAAGAACACTTAGCAAAGCAGAGGTCTTCCTTAAATTGCTCTTCAGGGTCACAGAATTGCCTGAAAAGTAAGATACTAACTGAACAGAGCCCTTCCCGAGAAAGTTACACACTAGATCTGCAAGTTCCAAACACTGTCCTCTCCGTTCAGAAGAAATTACAGGATTCAAAATAAACACAGAAGTAATGCCATATGGAACCTCTTCATGAATCAGAATATTGTGATACTTTCTGACATGTGAGCTCTCATAGCCATTACTTTTTAATTGTCAGATGAAACACATTCATTTGTTTTCACTTTGTAAACGTAAACTACAATGTGTGTAATTTTTATATTCCAAGAAAAAGGGTGATTCATACAATAGATGGCAAAGCAATATCTGTTGTCCATGATTTCATTTTGTTCCTTCCTTCTCTGATTTCCTCCGAAGCAGTGCTGTGGAATTTTTTTTGGGTCGCAGTTATACGCTTATTCTCTACCTCGTACTTTTCTTCAGCAAACTGATATTTGTTGAAGAATTGGATTAAGTTATGATATCTTTAGATGCCTGGTAATGCACAGCTAAGCCATAGGTTAAAACTGAACTAAGCTAATGTCTTCAATGGAAAATAAAAACCAAGCAAGTTTCTGAGTCAGTGTTTTGCTTTTTAAAATAACCTCTATTATAGAGTAATTTCTTTTGTATCCACAGTGCAAATTATTTTTTTTGTCCACAAGTAACTTTTATATAAACTTTTTTTACATCAATAGCACATATGTATACCAAAATCATAAGGTGCAATGGGTTTTGAAATGTATTTATTATACAATGGGAAGAAAATCACTTTTTAGTCCTTCTCTTTCAGTAATTGAAACTTCATTTTAAGAAAATCAACCCTTCAGTGGTATGGATAGACAAAGCTGGTCATTTTGGTGAACCTACACCCTGTCTCTATGGATGACCTGTGGTTGTGGTACTTGGTTATTCCCCTTGGCTTCTGTCATCCATACCTTCTAAAACTAGCAGTCATGAAACCTTTTTGTGCTTTTTTGCTGCTGATTGAAAATTTGAATCAAATTAATTTTACATATAATACAGATGAAAATAAATATGACACCTTCTGTAAAGGAGAGATGGGAAGTCGTTCTTGTCTCATTTCTTTGTGGAGAAACTACTCCCTCCAGGATGATCGTATAGAGAGAGGAAGGAAATCATTGGTTGATCAGGTTGTAGTTCCCTGAGAGTGCCATTTATCAGACTGTAGCACAAACAGAATTTAATACTCATCACTTCTTGAAGGTTCTCTGTCTTTAAGTGTTACTGAACTCAGGTCCGACTGCTCGAAAATCAATACCCAAGAGAGAGGCAGATGTTGGTAGAACGGAATGTTGCTTTTAATCAGAATGCTGGCAATCTGGGGAGAAGGTGGACTCATGTCGCAAGACCAACTCTGAAAATTCTGCTCAGCTATGAAAATTTTTAAAGGGAAAAAAAGGGGAAGTAATCTCAGTTAATCATGGAGATGGGGGGTCAGAGTTGTCGCCATCTACCACTGTGTGCAGGCTTGTGTACAGGCTTGTCGGTTCCTTGTGATCTTTCTTTAGATTCTATCTCGATCACATGGTTTGTTCCCAAGATTACTGAACAGGAAGCTAAGGAAGAGATCTGGTCACCTGTTAATTACTTATTCTTCATTTCTACTTCTTTGTTCTACTGAAAGAACCAACAGGTTAGGCAAGGTATTGTGTGATCAAAAGATTTGAAAGGTGTACTAGGGCAGGAGATGAGTAGAGCATGGGGGTGCCTGGTTAAAGTTAGTGACAAGACAAGGGAGCCTGCTGAAGAGAGCTCTTTCCTGCCCAAAAGCTTCTTACATAACAACAGGTTTAATAGTTTCTGCCAGCCCTAACATGCATATGTTTATCAGGAGACCACCTGCTTTTGAAGGAATATAATACGTCCTGTTTCCAGCAGTGTCTGTTAAAAGAAGAAATGAACCTATAGCTTAGCAATCTCCTCTGTAGACATGCTTGCGGACGTTTGTCAGGATGAAAGAAGATACTGTTTGTTCACTCAGGGTCTTTCAATAGAATATTTCTTCTTCGTGCCGAAGGTTATAATTGTCTAGTACAGAATTTTCCAAATCCTGTTCCATAGAAGACTAGTTCTATGTGTTCTATGGAAAAATATTAACAATACCTTTCCTTTTAGATGTATTTTTTTCCTTGGAACACCCCAGGACACAGGGCCTCTCATACACTAGGCATTCAGTTTTTTTTTTCCTTTCACTTTTATTGAGGTATAATTGACATGCTGTCAGTATTCACTGTGTAAGTTCAAGATGTACAGCATAATGATTTGACTTACATACATCATGAAATGATTATCACAGTAAGTTTAGTGAACATCTATCATCTCACATAGATACAAAATTAAAGAAATAGGAAAAGCACTTTTCTTGTGATGAGAGCTCTTAGGATTTACTATCCTAACAACTTTCATATATAACATACAGCAGTGTTAATTATATTTATTTTGTTGTACATTACATTTCTAGTACTTATTTATCTTATAACTGGAAGTTTGTACCTTTTGACCACCTTCATCCAATTCCCCCACCTCCACTCTCTGCCTCCGGGGCAGACAAGTCTGATCTCTTTTCCTATGAGTTTGCTTGTTCCTTTGCTTTTGAAGTCTAATTGACCTACAGCACTATGTTAATTATTGGTACAGCACAGTGATTTGATATTTCTATAACATTTCAAAATAATCGCCAAGAGAAGTCTAGTTACAATATATCACCATACAATGAAAGTACATAGTTATTGACTATATTCCCCACACTGTACATGGCTATCTATTTCTCTCTGTATATATCTATCTATGATTATTTTAAGTTGCTGATCTCTAAGTTTGAATGGATTTTAATAACCCTGCATTTCTACTCCCCTACCCCATGTTTACTGTTTTGGACATCATATTTTACATCTTTGTGATTTTGTATCCCTTAACTACATATTATGGATATAGATGAATTTACCACTTTTGTCTTCTACCCTCCCTACTAGCTTTATATGTGGTTGACTTACTACCTTTACTGTATATTTGCCTTTACCAATGAGATTTTTACTTTTGTAATTTTCATTCTAGCTGTGAACTTCTCTTTTTCACTTAGATAAGTTCCTTTAGCATTTGTTGTAAAGCTGATTTGGTGGTGCTGAACTCTTTTAGCTTTTGCTTGTCTGTAAAACTTTTGATCTCTCCATCCAATCTGAATGAGAGCCTTGCCGGGTAGAGTATTCTTGGTTGTAGGTTTTTCCTTTCATCACTTTAAATATCAATATATCATGCCACTCCCTTCTGGCCTGCAGGATTTCTGCTGAAAATTCCGTTGATAACCTTATGGAAGTTCCCTTTGTACATACTGTGTTACTTTTCCCTTGCTGCTTTTAATATTCTCTCTTTATTGTTAATTTTTGCCATGTTAATTATAATACATCTTAGTGTGATCCTCTTTGGGTTGATCCTGTTTGGGATTCTCTGTGCTTCCTGGACTTAGGTGACTGTTTCCTCTTCCAGGTTAAGGAAGTTTTCAGCTGTTATGTCTTCAAATATGTTCTCTGCCCCTTTCTCTCTCTCTTCTCCTTCTGGGACCACTATAATGTGAATATTAGTGTGCTTGATGTTGTCCCAGAAGTGTCTTAAACAGTCCTCATTTTTTTTTCATTCTTTTTCCTGTTCTGCAGTAGTGATTTCCACTACTCTGTTTTCCAGCTCACTGGAAAACAGTATCATTTAGTTTACTGTTGATTCTTTCTAGTGTATTTTTCATTTCAGTTATTGTATTCTTCATCTTTGCTTGGTTGTTTTTTTTAAATTTTCTAACTCTTTGTTGAAGACTTATAACTTCTCACTCTATTCCTCCATACTTCTCCCAAGTTCTTTGAACATCTTTATGATCATTACTTTGAACTCTCTGTTGGGTAGATCCACTTCACTTAGTTCATCTGGGGTTTTATCTTATTCTTTAGTTTTGAACGTATTCCTCTGTTGTCTAATTTTTATTTCTATGTATCTGGTAGTTTGGTTACTTTGATGAAGTGGCCTTATGTAGGAGACATCCTGTATGTGCCAGCAGTGCACTCCCCTCTGGTCACCAGAGCTGTATGCTCCAGGGATGCCCCCTATGTGAGCTGTGTGGGTCCTTCTGTGTGGTGGGCTGACTATGTGGGTGGTCCGGTAGGTGTGGCTGTCCCCCAGTCCAGTTGGTTGCCAGGCCCTGCCTTGTGAGGAGGCTGCTGGCCACTGGTGGGTGGGGCCGGGTCATGAAGATACTAGCTGTGAGATACTAGCTGTGGGAAACCAGGGGGTCCCAGGACTAGTGCTGGCCCACTGGTGGGCAGAGCCAGTTTCTGGAGTGGGTGGTTTGTGGGCTGGGGGTCATGGATCTAATGTCAGCCTGCTGGTGGATTGGGCCAGTTCCTGACATGGCTGGCTGCCAGGTCTGGGGTGTCCCAAAGCTGGTGTTGGTCCACTGGTGGGCAGGGCTGGGGCCCAGGCATTCCTGTGGCTGGTGCCGGCCTGCTGGTCAGTGGGCTGGGTCCTGGTATGGCAAGCTTCAGGACAGCAGTCTTCCTGGGGCTGGTGTTGGCTGCATTTTTTTAAATGTTAGAAAAATTTTTCTGGAATCTAACTCTAAGAAGAATTCACAAGAGTATTAAGAAGTCAAAAAAGAAAGCACCTGACACAGGCTGTTTGACCAGTGTGTTAAAGCAGAGGCAGCATCCACATATTTCTGGTGCTGGAAGACCAACCTTGACCTTCTGCTTGTGCAGCACCTTCCAGTCTTGGACCTTTACCACATGATGGTGACATTTTCAGTGCTGAAGACATATGAAATGCTCACAGATTAATGAGTTCCTGTGGGAGTTCTGACAATACATCATAATTTAAAAAAAAAAGTTTTGGGATCAAATAAGTGTGAGATATGCAGCTCTAGAGAGGAATTTTACAGTTATCAATGGTCCATGAATAACAAAATCTGCACATTATTTAGAGGAAGAGAAACATGAACAAAAAATGTTCACATCTTATATGATAAGTAGCAATTTTGTATACATATAATAAAGTCATTATTTTCAATTTTGCCACAGTTGTTTTGATAACATTTCCAATTCTTAAGTACTAGTCTACAGAGAATAAGTGGTATTGTTACTTAAAGATTTTTTTGAATTAATAAACTTTGTGTTTTAGTCCAGTTTTAGGGTAGAGCAAAATGAACAGAAAGTACATAGAGGTCCCTTATACCCTCTGCCCCCACTGTCAACATCCTGAACCACAGTGGTACCCTTGTCACAATTGATGAACCTACACTGGCACCTCATTATCACCCAAAGTTTATAGTATATATTAGATTCACTCTTGGTGGTGTGCATTCTGTGGGTTTTGACAAACGTATAATGACATGTATCCACTGTCATACAGAATTGTTTCACTGCTTACAATTCCTCTGTACTCTACCTGTTCATTCCTCTCTCCCCCCATTTATCCCTCCACAGCCACTAATCCTTTTGCTGTCTCCATCGTTTTGCCTTTTCCAGAATGTCATTTAGAATCCTACAGAATGTAGTCTTTTCAGATTGATTTCTTTCACTTAATATATGCATTAAGTGAATATGCAAAGAGTGAATATGCAATATATGCAAAGAGGTTTCCCCTTGTCTTTTCTTGGCTTGATAACTCATTACTTTTTAGTACTAAGTAATATTTCATTGTCTAGATGCACCACAGTTTACTTATCCAGTCACTTACTGAAAAATGTCTTGTGTGGTTGTTTTTGGTTTGAATTTTAATGAAGTTTAACTTACCAGTTTCTTCTCTCATGGATTGTGCGTTTGCTGTTCTATCTGTAATAACTCATTGCCATACTCAAGGTCACCTCAATTTTCTTTTATATTATCTTCTAAGAGTTTTGAAGTTGTACATTTTAAATTTAGATTTATTATTCATTTTGAGTTAATTTTTGTGAAAGATGTAACGTCTGTCTGCATTCTTTTTTTTTTTTTTGCATGTGATTGTCCAGCTGTTCCAACATACATTTGTTGAAAAGACCATCCTTGCTCCTCTGTCAAAGATCAGTTGACTATATTTATGGTAGTCTACTTCTGGGCTTTACATTCTGTTCCATTGATCTGTTTGTCTATTCTTTTGCTAATGATCTTTGTAGCTTTATAGTAAGTCTTCAAGTTGGGTAGTGTCAGTTCTCTGATTCTTCTCCTTCAGTACTGAGTTGGCAATTGTTTGTCTTTTGACTCTCCATATACACTTTAGAATCAGCTTGTCAATATCCACAAAATAACTTGCTGGAATTTTAACTGGGATTCTGGTGCATCTACAGATCAAGATGGGAAGAACTGACATCTTGACAACATTCGCTTTCTATCCCTGAACATGGAGTATCTCTCCATTTATTTAGTTCTTCCTGGACATCTTTCTTCTAAGCCTTGTAGTTTGCCTCACATAGATCTTGTATATTTTAGAAATATACCTCGGTATTTTTTTGAGTGCTAATATAAATAGCAATGTGTTTTAATTTCAAATTCCCCCTGTTCATTAGAGGTAGATAGGAAAGTGATTGACTTTTGTATATTTGCTTTGTATCTTGCCACCTTGCTATAATTGCTTATTAGTTCCATGATTTTGTTGTTGTCATTGATTCTTTCAGATGTTGTACATGGATGGTTATACCATCTGCATTTTTTAAAAAAGGGTTTTATTTCTTCCTTCCCAATCTATGTACTTTTTATTTCCTTTTCTTGTCCTACTATATTAGCTAGGACTTTCAGTATGATGTTGAAAAGCAGTGGTGAGAGAGGACATCCCTTCTATGTCCCTGACCTTAGTGAGGAAGCTTTGGGTTTCTCACCATAAGCATAATGTTAGCTGGTTTTTGTAGATTTTTTTTGTAGATATTCTTTATCAAGTTGAGGAGGTTCCACCCTATTCCTAATTTGCTGAGGCTTTTTATCATGGGTGGGTGTTGGATTTTGTCAAATGTTTTTTTCTGCATCTATTAATATGATGATGTAATTTTTCTTCTTTAGCCTGTTGACGTTACATGTTACATTAACTGATTTTTGAATGTTGAACCAGCCTTGCATACCTGGAATAAATCTCACTTTCTTGTGGTGTATCATTTTTTTAATACATTGTTTGATTTGATTTTCTAATATTTTGTTGAAGTTTTTACATCTATGTTCATGAGAGAGATTTGTCTGTAGTTTACTTGCAATGTCCTTGTCTGCTTTTGGTATTAGGGTAATGCTTGTTTTACGAAATGAGTTAAGAAGTATTCCCTCTGCTTCTATCTTCTGGAAGAGATTGTAGAAAATTGGTATAATTTCTTCCTGAAATGTTTGGTAGAATTCAGCAGTAGCATTCAACCCTTCTTGGCCTGGTGCTTTTTGTTTCAGAAGATTATTAATTATTGATCCAATTTCTTTAATAGGTATATTCAGGTTGTCTGTTTCTTCTTGTGTGTTTTAGCAGATTGTGTCATTCAAGGAATTGGTCCATTTCATCTAGGTTGTAAAATTTGTGGGCATAGAGTTGGTCATAGCATCTCTTTGTTATCTTTTTAAAGCCAAGGGTATCTGTAGTGCTGTTCACTCTTTCACGTCTGATATAAATGATTTCTGTCTTCTTTTTTCTCAGTCTGGCTATAGGCTTATCAATTTTATTGCTCTTTCCAAAGAACTAGCTTTTTTGTTGTTCATTTTATGTAATGATTTCTTTGTTTTCAATTTCATTGATTTCTGCACTATTTTGTTTTGTTTTGTTTTTTTGCTTAATTTGGATTTAATTTCTTCTTTTTCTAGTTTCCTAAGGTGGAACCTTGGATTATTGATTTTAGGTCTTTCTTTTTTCCTATTGCATGTATTCAATGCTATACATTTCCCTCTGAAGGAAGTGCTTCACTTCATTTAACAAATTTGGTAAGTTGATTTTTACTTTCATTTTGCTCAAGATATTTTTAAATTTCTCTTGATATTTCTCCTTTGAACCATGTGTTATTTTTAAGTATGTTTTTTATTTTATTTTATTTATTTATTTATTTTGCGGTACGTGGGCCTCTCACTGCTGTGGCCTCTCCCGTTGCAGAGCACAGGCTCAGCGGCCATGGCTCATGGGCCCAGCCGCTCCACGGCATGTGGGATCTTCCCGGACCGGGGCATGAACCCGTGTACCCTGCATTGGCAGGCGGACTCTCAACCACTGTGCCACCAGGGAAGCCCTTAAATATGTTTTTAATCTCTAAGTATTTGGGGATTCTCCAGCTATCTTTCTGTTATTGATTTCTAGCTTAATTTACTGTGGTCTGAAATGTTGTAGAATTTCATTCTTTTAGGTGTGTAAGGTGTGATTTATGGCCCAGAATGTGGTCTATCTTGATAAATATTCTATGTGAGCTTGAGAAGAATGTATTCTGCTGTTGGGTGAAGTCATCTATAGATGTCTATACTATCTGATTGCTTGATAGTTCTGTTAACTATGTTATTTCTGATTTTATGCCTTCTGAATCCATCCATTTCTGAGAGAGGAGTGTTAAAAGTCTCCAGCTGTAACAGTGGGTTCGTCTATTTCCTTGCAGTTTTGCCTCATTTATTTTGATGCTTTGTTGTTAAGTGCATATACACAAAGGATTGTTACGTTTTCTTGAAGTATTCACTCTTTATCGTTATGTAATGCTCTCTTTATCCTTGATGACTTTCCCTGTTATGAAGTCTGCTCTGCCTGAAATTCATATGGGTACTCTCACTTTCTTTTGATTACTGTTTGCATGGTATATCTTTCTCTATCTCTTTCCTTTTAATTTATATGTGTCTTTATACTTAAATTTGGTTTCTTGTAGACAACATATTGTTGAGTTTTATTTTTTTATTCACTCTGATAATTTCTGCCTTTTAATTGTTGTATTTAGATCATTGACTTTTAAAGTGATTATTGATACCCTTGGATTAATGTCTACCATATTTGTTACTGTTTTCTATTCATTGTTCTTGTAAAGATTTTTTAAGTTGCCAAAATAGCACTTTTAATACAAAGTTATACTTTTTGAAATGTTGTTGAAGGCATTGTGTTATAAGCTAGTTTGAAATATAGCTTCATAGTTGAATTTTAGATACCATGGAAATACTTAGAATTAATTTTTCTAAATTTTCCAAAGTCAGTCTTTGTTTTCAAGAAGAAAAACTAGACTGATAAGCATGTAATTTCCTGCAATAAATTTGAAAGAAATCACAGGTCAAGGAATTGCAGATAAGGATATTTTCTCTGAAATGGGTATAAATTTCCACTCTAAATACTTCAACTGATTTATTTGTTTTTAACAGGAGGCTTGGTTAGGTACTTCTAAATACAGTAAAATTTATGATAATTTTCAGAAATTTTATTTCTGTTAAAATGCATTTAAACATTCACATACTTGGAAGTCTTTAGTCTTCAGAATGACAAATGATACATTTTGCTCCACCTCTGTTATGTCATAGTGGAATACATTTTGGTAAAAATTCAGTTTTTATTTTAATCTGGAATGTGCTTTGTAGGTTCATTTAAAGTTTTGTATAAAAGTTGTAGTTGGATAAGATGGAGAAATCAGTGGCTCCCCTAACTTCTCCTTTTTCAACTATTTACCTGCTCTATTAGTATGATTATGTTGCTTTTGTATTGGTAAGAGGCTGCATTTGAGAGTAGAGTGATCTTTCCTCTCTAAACCTGAAGAGATGACATATACCTTTCCTGAAATAGTTATTTGATTTGCTTAATTGTATTTTATTTTCTTAACATTTCCCCCCAAATCCCATTTATGTAAACAAAGTGTTTATTAGATTGAGTGGCAAGGTCACCAATAATTTTTTAAAAACGAGTTTTACAAAAGATAAAGTTTGTTACATTTTTTGCACACCCTGCAAGTGTGAATTAATACTCAACTTGCTATCACTAATGGCACTGACCTCACGTGATTATTCAGTTTTCCTATTTCTTATATTTTAGAAATATAAGCTGAGTTTTGAATTAACTTATACCTGTGTCTTGAGAATTTTATAAATGGAACAAAGAACATATTGCCATTATCGCTGAAGTCTTAAGTAGTTAATTATATTTAAAGAGTAAAGATATTTTAATCTTATTTTTTAAGAGAAAAAAGTAAGAGCGCAAAGGATTAAGAGACCGTTTCCTGATATTTTACATTCTGCTGTGCATAGTCTTTGAACAACAAAGTATCAAGAACAGATATGAGTCCTAAAAGAGCACTCCTAAGCTGCTGCTTCAAATAGCTTCAAATATGATGCTCTCGGGGGCTCCCAAATGCCTGGTCACTTTTCACGGTGGCATTTATGGTAGAAAATCTCACAGAATGTCTGACTGTGCTGTCCCATCCCCGGTGGCTCTTCAAATGCCAAATGACATTGCTGGCCAGAATGATTCTCAGTATTTGTTTTCCCAAAGCATGTACTTTAAAGCTGTTTTTCACACTCTTGAGTTCAATAAGGACAAGTAGCCACGGCCTCTGCCCTCGAGGAGCTTCTGTGTATCAAGGGAGAGAGACGGACAACCAACCAAACACAGTCAAGTAAATACCCTGCTCTTAGTGGGAACACAGGGGAGGAAGCTAGTAGTTCTTCTGAAAGAATTAGAAAACCTTTTACAGATGAGGTCCTTGACCACGGAATTCATTCCACAGAAAATATATCAGAAAGCAATGGGAAAAAATGAAGAGAGCCAACTCACAAAAATCTGCAAGCTTGCAAGATGGTATAATTGATTATTAGAAATAAATCAAGAAAGATGCTTGGCACTGGAAGAAAGGGAGCTACAACTCAGGACGTTCAGGTAGAAGGACTCATTTCTTCTCTCCCTTTCTAATGAGTACAAAAATCATCAAAGAATATAAAAATGCTTGCACTCTAGCAGCCATTTGAGTATTTCTTAAGTGTAAGCATGGCGATATTTCCTTTGCACGAGACATCCCAGTTGGTTCTGTCAACAGCTCTTACAGTTAGGCGTTATTATTTCCATTCTATCGTTGGAAAACAATTAAGATTAGTAAAGTTGGATAAACTTCCTGAGGTCACCTGGTTAGTATCCTGAGGTCACCTGGTTAGTATGTGCTATGAAAGGGATCCATGCTGTCTGATTCCAAAGTTCATCCATGCTCTTAGCCACTGCAGCATGCTGTCTCCCTTGAACAAGAGATGTGCTAGAAAGAATATCAAGACACCCGGACCTACCTGGTTCCTGACTTCCAGAAGGAAGCACACAGGGAGGGGCTGAGCATGGAAGCTCCGTCTCTCTCTGCAGAGACCTGGTTCCAGAGTGCTTACTTTGCTGCTGTGTTTTTAACTGATGGAGACCACCAGATACCTCTTTTCCCTCAGTGAAAACTAAGATGCTAGCAATCCCTGAAATTCAGTTTCATAATCCAGGAGCATCTCACTCCTTTAGCTTAGAGCTATAGGATAGTCTTTTGTTTTTGTTTTTGTTTTTTAAATGTTGACTTTATTTATTTATGTGTATATTGGCTGCATTTGGTCTTAGTTGTGACATGCAGGCTTCTCTCTAGTTGTGGTGCGTGGGCTCCGGGGTGCGTGGGCTCCGTAGTTTGCTGTACGTGGCTCGGTAGTTGTGGTGCCGGGGCTTAGTCCCCATACCCCCCCCAGCCCCCCCCCAACCCTCCGCCTGCCCCCCCCCCGCCGCATGTGCGATCCTAGTTCCCCAACCAGGGATCGAACCAGCGTCCCCTGCATTGAAAGGTGGACTCTTTACCCCTGGACCACCAGGGAAGTTGCTAGGATTGTCTTCCGACTTCCCATTTTCTTGGCATGTGACTACAAAATCCTAACCTACACACATAGAAACAAACACTCCTGGTCTCTACCCTTAAGATCCCATTGATTAAGTTATTTTCTTGTTTTTAATTTTTGGAGTCTCTATCAAACTAAGATTTCTCCACTGTTAATAACTGCGAATTGCCCTGCTGGGGAAATGTGAGATGGGGAATGGAGGTCAGAAACTGTCGATTCTGGCTGAGTATTCCTGCTGGATAACTAAGAGAACATGTGCCGGCAGCCAGGACGTTTCTGTCTCAATCTGCATGTCTGTGGTCCACAGGCTGCAGGAAAAAGTGTCTGGCTGACTCCCTGGTGGTCAGTGCAAATTTTTTGTCATGGAAGGCCACGTGGGCATCGGTCAAATGCCTGACTCCTGGGATTGACCAAAGCTACTCTTTCATAGGTAAATCCTGTTCCTCCCTAAAACTATTACTCAGAAATACACCAGCCAGTCACATTTCTCATGAGGTTTTTTATTTTACAGAGTAGGTCCTAGTTCCATGTTGGAAGGAAAGTGAAATCCATCCTTAATTCATCTATTTCATACCCAGCTGAATATCATGAGTGGTATCTGGAAACTGCTTGACTTTTTATTCCTGTCAATTGTCCATAAAAAAGATTAGTATGAAAAAAGGCAATAGGTTCCAATTCTTGATTCACATTTTCCTATGCAAGTTAGACTATAAACCATCTTATCTAAAGTTTTCAGTTTAGAGATATGCTTGAAGTGAGAGATGAAAAATTATAATTCCTGAAGATCTCTGTGTTCATGGGCAAGTTTCCCCAAGTCTTATGTGGAGCACAGAGAAAATAATGTTTTTTATGTTACATCCATGAAGCAAAAAGGGAGAACCTATGGAATGCTTTTGGGTCCAGTATTCACAGTATGCTTATTAACTGAGAGCAAAGGGAAATTATAACAGAAATTGATTTAAAGGTGTAATACTGGGGAGATTATTTTAATTTGACAAAGTTAATATGTTCAGCAGTGCAATGACGACACATGCAAACCTCCTAATTGGATTTTTGACTTTATAGCACTTGCACTTTATTACAAATGAAATGGAGCATTGCCCCGATAATTATCACTTAACTTGGAGCAAGCACCTCTGGGTTCGTAACTCATATAAATTTGGACTTTGACTATTGAACCAGGGGCTCAAGGTATGTACCTTTAAGTTATTACTCTATCGTAGCTCTTGTAAAATAAAGGATGGGATGCTATAATATTCTTCTGTTCTCATGTATTAGAGATAAAAATTTAAAATGGGCACTATAGTAATAGGCATTATAAAAAAATTTCATTAAAGAAAATAGCTTAACTGTTATCACTAGTATTGCCGGTATCATAACTATTCAGAATAATGCTATACAATTTAAAAATAACCAGTAATAAAGTGATTTCTTCAGAGTATTATTACCTTACAGGGTAAAATGAATGAACATTACTTTATCAAACACTGAGACATAGAACTAACAATTTGTCTTTATCGAGGCAGCGTGTTTTAACAAAAGTGATCTCAGAAATGAGAAAAAACAGAAAAATACATCAACTTTATATAATTAAGTAACTGGGAGACAAATTATATTTCTTTACTTAAATATCGGAAGTGAAAAAAAAAAAGGATGAAAACCTGAGTATACTTGTTCTAGCCAGCAGTACAAAGAGTCAGGATAAAGAAATGTGAGAAATAACAAATCACCATGAGTCTGAACAATTTCTCCTTTGGCTTGAGTCCTGGTACCTGGAAATAGGCAAACACCCGACAGAATACACTTCTCTTGATTTCGGCTCCCTTAACATTCTATTAAAATGCTATTCTTGGTAAGCTTTCCTCACTATCAGCAGAACAATGCCCTCAGATCTAAAGAGGTGTGCTTGGAAGGCATGATGGGTTTATCTCCCCCTCGGAGCTGCGGACTGAGTGCCCACCCAGCCCCTGCACGAGGCATACAACAGGCCCTGTGCGACATGAGAGACCCCAGGCCCCTGGGCTGTAACCCCGCCACGGTCCAGCATCCTGGATCTGCAATGAAGCATGCGGAGACGTTTGGAACGCGCAGCTGGACGTAGGGAACTGAGGCCCAGGACACAGACCGTCTGGAGACAGGAAGGATGAGTTTGTTATTCTTGCGGGGGGCGGATAGCTGATAATGTCGGGGGCGGGGTTGGCGAGCTAGCTCTGCAGAGTGCAAAGCCGCCGAATGAGAAAGGTAGAGGGTCAAGACGGGACCCTGGGAAACACCAAGGGGACAGGGGTGAGCCGCAGAAGGAAATCCACCGACACTGCAGGACAGTTAGAGAGCATGCTTTACAAAACGGGGAAGAGGTCTAGTTTCAAGCACGATGCTCCAATCACAGTGTCAAATGATGCAGGAAGATAAGCTCTAAAAGGGCGGTGGATGGGCTTCCCTGGTGGCGCAGGGGTTGAGAGTCTGCCTGCCGATGCAGGGGACACGGGTTCGTGCCCTGGCCCGGGAAGATCTCACATGCCTCGGAGCGGCTGGGCCCTTGAGCCATGGCCGTTGAGCCTGCGCGTCCGGAGCCTGCGCGTCCGGAGCCTGTGCTCCGCAACGGGAGAGACCAAAACAGTGAGAGGCCCGCGTACCGCGAAAAAAAAAAAGAAAAAGGACCGTGGATGTGTCAGGTAGGAGTTAACAGGTGACCTTAGCAGGTGCAGTCTGGGTGGACCACGAGTGTGGAGGCCGGATTCCCACTCTCTGAGGTGAGTTAGAGCAGGGACGTGGTGAAAAGCCAGCTTTGTCTCTGCTGGCATCGATGTCTGCTGTTATTTCCACCGCAGAAATGGCGGGAGGAGAAACAGAATAGCTCAGTGACACAGTTCTCAGCATTGCAGTCACCTTCAGAAGGGTTTATTTAAAATTTTTTAATAGTAATTAAGGCCAAACCAGTTAAATCTGAATCTCTGGGGATGGGACCTTGATATTGATATTTTAAATAGCACTCCAGGTGATTTTGATGTTCAGCTAAAATTGACAACCAGTGGATTCATTAATAAGAATATGGGTTCTAGAATCAGCGTTAGTTTAAATGTCAGCCTCACTAAATGTGGGAACTTCAGTTTCCTTAGAGAAGTGGAAATAGCAATAGTATCCTCCTCATTGGAGTGTAAGAAGGGTGCAGTGACACGCAGTACTATTACCAGCTGTTGTTGTATCATTAACACACACAGCAGACCTCGCTGGTTCCTCTGGCCCTCTGGGACAGCTCTCTCTCTCTCCACGGTATTTACATCATCTCGTGTAGTGCAGCCAGGCTGCTGAGCATTTGAGTACAAGAACAGCTGTGGAGGGTGCCACGGCATCTTCTTCCCGACTCTGAAGTCCTTGCTGCTGTGGCTGGAACCGGCCAGGGAGCTGGATGTTGGGTGTCCTTCTGGGGGCCGGGCCAGGACCTGGACTACTTCTGTGACCTCCTGTAGAGCCCAGTCCAGAGCAGATGTGTGCTTGTCTAAGAGATGGAATGACTGACCAATGCGCAAAATATAGGCTCTTCTCTTTATGCGAGGGACAGAGAGAGAGAGAGAAAGTACAGCCCTTGGCGACCACATAATAACCAAGACACGAGGAGAGGCAGGCTCTCCCATTCTTTGCACATCATCTACTCAGCAACCCTGCTCCTGCTTAAGCCTGGTCATTGGCTGTTGCCCCAGCGTTAGCTGGGTCAAAGGCTTTTTGCTTTGTTCTTGTTCTTGCTGGAGGTTTACATATGCATCTTGGGCCTTTTGTCTCCAGTGCCAATCATAGAAATTTATGATTCCTTCAGAGAACTTGATAGGATCTCAAGCCACTGTTCATTTTCTACCCTGCATTAAAGTCACCTGTGGTCACACCGTATGTGCTGGGAGACCATAAATACTATATTCTTTGCCATGGCTGCGGGTGGATAGGCATTTGGAAACGTTCGCCGGATGATGGTACCTGCACAGCCCCTGGTTTCTTTCCTGGCTTCCTACTCTTGGGTCTTACCTTGGCTGCCATTGTCAAAGCAAAACTTGTCCTGGAGCAAGTGAAACAGGTAAGGAAGATTTTATTCAAGGCTATTTCAGTGTGGCGGAGACTCAGTCTGAACTAATTTCTGCTGAAACAAAAGGCAGGAGTTTTTTTTTCTTTTTAAAAAATAATTTTTTATTTAGACTGAGATATTTGGTACTCATTTTCTCTTTTTTTGTTGAAATAGTTGATTTACAATGTTGTATTAGTTCCTGTTGTACAGCAAAGTCATTCAGTTATACATATATATGTATATATATATATCCGTATCCACTGTTTCTCCGATTCTTTTCCTTTATAGGTTATTACAAATTATTGAGTATAGTTCTCCCTGCTATACAGTAGGTTCTTGTTGTTTATCTATTTTATATAAAGTAGTGTGTATATGTTAATCCCAAACTCCTAACTTATCCCCCCGCCCCTTATCCCCTGGTAACATTAAGGTTTTCTTCTACATCTATGACTCTACTTCTGTTTTGTAAATAAGTTCATTTGTATTATTATTTTTTTTTAGATTCCACACATACGTGATATCATAGGAGTGTTTTTTAAGTGCCAGGTGAGCTGGTAGAAAAGCACTGGAAGATGTTAGCGGGGAGGTTGAGTAACGGGGTGTGTGTAACATTGAGTTATTCCTGAGTTTGCAAGTGTTCGTCTCTGTGACTATGGCATCTGCATTTGCTAATTGGTGCCCCTCAAGTCAGGCTCCTATTTTCCCACAGAGACTGGGAAATCAGTCAGGGCTCTTTCCTAATGAGTACATTTCAAAGGGGTGACTCCCAGGTCCTTTACTACCTACATTCTGAGGGAGTAAACCTGGGGAGAGGTTGGGAGGAGATTTACATCTCAAAGGGGCAGAGAAAGAATTCAGGACTACAAGTTTTCTAAAATAAATGCTGTCAGAAAAGGAGGTCAAGGCCTAGAGTCAGGAAGATGCCTGCTCTAAAATTCCAAGCTGAGGGGAACGTGAAGGCTGTCTTGGTCACCGTGTTTGAAGTTTCTTTGGTTTAATCTTTTTCTTAACATCAGTTCCTCTAGACTCTCTTGATTCTGGCTTTAGTTCTGCCTTTATGCTATGGTTTATGTCAAATTTTTATTGTACTAATACATTTTTTTAAATCTTTGAAAAATTGTATTAATTGGGAAAATACATACATTTAAAATCACATACACACACAGTGTTTAGATTTGGAAGCAATCTTAAAATTAATCTTGTAACAGGTTGACTCCTGTTGCATCTGTTTCTTTGACTTTAACCTTCGCTTTTTGTTGCTTTTGTTATTATAATCACACCTAATCCCCTGCCTCAGGGAACCCTGCCCACCTGTGGAAGGCTGCAAGAAAGAAGAAACTAACACATCCCCTCCCCCAAATAATTCCAGGTGATCATTTGCAAGACTGAAGGCCCTTTTACTTTACTTCTTCATCTCCTCCCCCCTCTCTGTGGGATGGGGGGGAGGAGATAAAAGAAACTGACATCCAAACCCCCCCCCCCATAAGATTGTGTATTGGAGACACTAGTCTGCCATCTTCTCAGTCTGCTGGCTTTCTGAATAAAGTCAACACCTCCTCTGCGATTCATTGGCCTGTGCTGTGGTGAGCGGAGCGAGCTTGGACTCAGTAACAATCTAACACAATCCCACGTCAGATATTTGAGTCTCCTTGATAGCATTCTGCCCCAGTTTAATTATCTCTAGGGAAGATAAGTATCAGATAATTCTTCCTTTCTTTGGCTGCGTCCTCGCCCTCAAAGATAAAAATGTGCAAATGTAACTCTCACTCTCAAGAGGGTCCCTGTAGTAAATGTACACATGGTTGAACTTTGGCCTTCCCTTCCCGTGTCTTCTCATCTTTGGTGTGGATAGCCATTGTTCTGTTTACAAGGTTGGTTCAAGGCAGCTCATTACCCTGGTTGTTTTTTTCAACATTAAGATGCAGCACTCAGCAATGAATGCAAAATTTCCGAATGACCCATTCAGAGTAGGAAATGATCACCCCATTTCCTTTGGACACTTTAATTCCATTAATGGAGACAGAGATCAAAATCATTTTTGGTAACTTTCCACGTGTACTTTCTTACTATATGTTTAAAACGTAAGTGTTGGACTTTACGTAGACTCTTATTGAATATACTGTGTTGGATTTGGTCCACCATTGGAATACTGGTTGTATCCTACATTTCCTTAGCTAGTTTTTCCATTTTCATGTAATCTGCTACACTGATGAAGTTTACTTCTGATTCATCAGCAGAGTCTGAGAAGAGCCATTGCCCAGCACTTAACAGTGAGCCTGCGCTCAGAGGACTTGGTCATTCAAGGAGGTAAACATTCGCCTCCTCCTTCCGGATCTTGTTTCCTAAGACACCTAATGTGCTCTTCAGCAAGTCTTTATTACTTTCTGATTATTCTCATAAACTTAGTTTTTAAAAGGCAAAAGATTTAAAAAAACAATTATAGTAGATTCTTTATTTCAGTTTGTTCTTCAACTCCCTCGTGGCATTTCTGGGCATTTATTCCGACCAAAACACATAGCTGGAATAGTATTTAAGAAAACCCATGCGACCTATCTGAAAACCTTATAGTTTCTCTGGGAAAAAATTGCTAGAATTATTCCTGGAAAAAACCAAAACTGTCATTTTTACGCTCACGAACAACCAGGAGACAGAAGGGCCGGCTGTCCCTTGCTTGCTGTCTTTGTCAGAGGGATGTCTTCTCTGATTTCAACTCAGTTAGGAAAACATTTCAAGGCATGAGCCTTCTTTAATCCCTCACATAATTAGTGTTCAAACATGAATTTTCATAACTGGGGTGTTTCTGAATTCGCATTCTGTGATTTATGAGGCAGCAAAACAAAATTTCTGGATGATTTTTAAAATTTTTATTATGTCACGTTCTCTGCATATGAAGACATGTAGCATATAAAGTATGATGCTAGTAGTACAAGGAACACTCACCGCTCAGTTTAAGAACAAGAACATTACCAAGGTCACTGTGGTTTTCCTTAGTGACCTTCCACTGCCTTCCTTTTTGGGAGGCAATTTTCATCCCGAATTTTATGTTTAGCATAAAATTCCTTTAAAGAATATTATTTATTTCCTTTAAAGAATATTATTTATTTCCTTTAAAGAATATTAAATATTTCCTTTAAAGAATATTATTACCACGTATGTAAGTATCCCTAAATAATAGATTAATTATGCTTCTTTGTATATTTTCATTTTCAAAAAATGAGGTAAACATCAGAAAAGCTTAGATACCCACAGTGGCCAAAATGGAGATTTCCATGGCAAATTCCTTTAAGCAAGTGAGCCGACTGCACCCTGGACTGTCTGCTTCTGTTTGGATCCCCCATCCGTTAAGAAGATGCTTCTGGGGCTTCCCTGGTGGCGCAGTGGTTGAGAGTTCGCCTGCCGATGCAGCAGACACGGGTTCGTGCCCCGGTCCAGGAGGATCCCACCTGGCGCGGAGTGGCTGGGCCCGTGAGCCATGGCCGCTGAGCCTGCGCGTCCGGAGCCTGTGCTCCGCAACAGAAGAGGCCACAACAGTGAGAGGCCCGTGTATAGCAAAAAAAAAAAAAAGAAGATGCTTCTGAAAACTACATATGGACCATGTATCCTGTACTCCCCATTTGCCAAAGTACTTCTTTACTTTTGCTGTTTGAAAAGCGACATGCAGTATATGCAATAATTTTGCTGGTGTTAATAGCATATTAGAAAATAAAAACATATTAAATTCAAATTTTGACATAACAATGACTTTGACCATTCGACCTGAAGGAATAGTCAAGTGCTTTCACAAGTGAAATAATTATGCTGTTTAATTTATAACATGATTAAGTTGACTGTAAGTATAAGTGCTAAATTTCAGGTACCGAGACTGTGGTTAATTGAGGGTCTCCCATCTGGATCTTGTAAAGCACTGTGGTCCTTTTTGCAGGTCTTTATTCTCCTTGATCACCCATTGGCTGCTCACGTATTTATTGGTTCACCTCCCTCCCACTTGAATTTTGCCCTCTCTCAACATCTGTCTTTCCTTAACCCACACTTGGTTGACATCTGTCTTCACATCATGTCATGTCTGTCTCTACAAGTCTCTCACTCTTGCTTTGTCCAGGATGCAGAATGAATTTAAATTCTGGGTGATTGGAGTGCAGATTGAAACCTTCTGAAGGGACTCTGGCCAGATCTAAAATAAGTTGTTTGATCACAGGGAGAGAGATGTGAAAACTTCAAGGATAGGGTGGCAGATATGAAGATAGACAAGGAGAAGGTGAGATGTGGAGATAGATGGATGGGGGTAAAATTTTAGTACAAGATGAAAAATAGAAAGAAAATTAATTTTAAAGGAAATCTACACTCACAATTTTCATTGTTCTGGACAATTAATACTCAAGTTTAGTTTTCTTATTTTATCATGGGCTGTTTGCTGGGGCTTCCTCATAAATAAGGCCACCAGATTGTTTCAATAGAGCTTGCATCTAGCTTGTAATACAATTAATTGGTGATTCTGTTTGTATTATCCTTCTGCAATCTATGCACTCAAGGCATCCCTTTAAGTAGACAATAAATTCTTTTTGACAGGATAAGACTCTGCTACTAGGCACTTAGTCAAAATTAATCTCTTGGATATTAAATAAACATCCAGGAATGGTGATCCCTGAGGCAGTGAGGAATAAAGCAAAGGGATGGGTGGGAGATCTGACACTGAAATCTCACTGTTGGCTGCCAGGGCTCCCACCCTCTTATACTGAACTGAATTCTACGTGGTCTTTCAGGCTCAGCTTTGCGTCCTTTTTTTAATTTTATTTTTAAAAATTTATTCATTTTTATTTTTGATTGGCGTATAGTTGATTTACAATGTTGGGTTAGTTTCTGCTGTACAACAAAGTGAATCAGTTGTACATATACATATATCCACTCACTTTTAGATTCTTTTCCCATATAGGTCATTAGAGAGTATTGAGTAGAATTCCCTGTGCTATACAGTAGGTTCTTACTTAGTTATCTATTTTGTATACAGTAATGTGTTTATGTCAATCCCAATCTTCCCATTTATCCCTCCCCTGCTTTACCCCCTGGTAACCATATGTTTGTTTTCTACATCTGTGACTCTGTTCCTGCTTTGCTGATAAGTCCATTGACAGATGAATGGATAAAGATGAGGTAGTACATATATACAATGGAATATTACTCAGCCATAGAAAAGAACTAAATAATGCCATTTGCAGCAACATGGATGGACCTAGAGATGATCATATTAAGTGAAGTAAGTCAGACAGAGAAGGACAAATACCATATGATATTGCTTATATGTGGAATCTAAAAACAGAGTACAGGGGCTTCCCTGGTGGCGCAGTGGTTGAGAATCTGCCTGCTAATGCAGGGGACACGGGTTCAAGCCCTGGTCTGGGAGGATCCCACATGCCACGGAGCAAGTGGGCCCATGCGCCACAACTACTGAGCCTGCATGTCTGGAGCCTGTGCTCCGCAACAAGAGAGGCCGCGATAGTGAGAGGCCCATGCACTGCGATGAAGAGTGGGCCCCGCTCGCCACAACTAGAGAAAGCCCTTGCACAGAAACGAAGACCCAACACAGCAAAAATAAATTAATTAATTAATAAAAAAAAGAGTACAAATGAAATTGTTTACAAAGCTTTGAGTTCTTTTATGCAGGAAGCACATTACAGCCAAGAAGTAACACGGAGCTGTGACAGGTCTGATCCCAGGGGGAAGCTTCTGTGTCATTGATTTTGTTGGGAATCTGAGGAGAACTGAGACTCCCAGAAGAACATACAGTTTACACACTTCTGTGACGAAGAGGCATTTTCAAGTGTGGCTACCACTGTTCTCTACTCTCTCTAGCCAGGGAAACTCTGGTTCACTGGGATGGACAGTGGCTGCCCTGCGCCTGGGGTCCTGGAAGATCTCCCGACACAGAGCCGTGAATCTTCTGAATAGAAGGAAAATTGATGGCCAGAGGAAGCCCCCAAAGCTGGTGTTTCTCCAGTTTTCATGTGCTTACGACTCCCCTGGGGATCTTGGTAAAATGCAGATTCCAGAGCTAATGATAGATTGAGTCGGGGGGAGGGAGGGCACCGAGAAGCTGCCTTTCCAGCAAGCTCCCAGGTGTCACTGCTGTTATTTTGCGGTCTAGACTTTGAATGGAACAGCCCTAAGGAGTCCCCGTACCACGATTAATTCCATCAGGAAACCAGAACGGCTTCAATGAATATTCACAACAAAAGAACAGTCCTCTGGAAGGCTGCCCACAGGCTGGAGAGGGACCAAGGGCACCTCTGCCCAGCCAGTAAGGTCAGCAAAATTGACTCTGGAATCCAGTGTGGTCGATGACAGAGCAGATCACCTCTCCATCCAGGAACCAGCATCCTGAGCAAATAGATGAACGATGTTTGTGACCCCGAATGGGAAACCCCTAGCACAGAACATGGGTGATACCAATGGCAATGAATGAGGGCCACCCTGGCTGTGCCAACTGTGGTGATTGACCCGCTATTCGTCCGGGGTTGCAGAGGACCCATCAGGGCAGAGTAGTGACCAAGACCCCGGCCTCTGGTGGGACAGCCTGGGTGCAGGACCTGCCCTGTCATGTCTTAGCTGTGTCCCTTAGGAAGTTCCTTAGCCTTTCGGGCCCTCATAATTTTCCGTATGTAACTAGAGATACTAAAGTGCCTTCTTCCCGGGGTTGTTGTGAGACACATAAAAACACTTATCACCGTGCCTGGCATTTAAAAATGCTCAGTAAAAATTACTTATTATGCTTCCAGCAAGATAAATTTTGCCTTTGATGATATCTAGCGACTTTATCAGAATAAAGACTTTCTTATACACCTTATTGTGACAAATGCAAAATACTCACACAGGAGCTGAATTTTTTTTTTTGAGTTCACTTGATCGGAGTATGTACGTTACAGCAAGTCCCCTACAAACGAGCGAGTTCTGTTCCCAGAGCACATTCACAAGTCCAATGTGTTCGTAAGTCCAACGAAGTTAGCGTAGGTACCAAACTAGCACAATCGGCTAGATAGTACTGTACTCTAATAGGTTTATAATGCTTTTCACATAAGTAATACATAAGAAAACAAACAAAAAATAAAGAAAACATTTTTAATCTTACAGTACCTTGAAAGGTACAGTAGTCCAGTACACCAGCTGGCACACAGGGGCTGACATCGAGTGAACAGGCAAGAAGAGTTACTGACTGGAGGAGGGAGAGGAGGTGGGAGATGGTAGAGCTGAAGGGTTGTCAGCAACAGGAGACGGAGGTCGGGCTGCACTTTCACTCACGCCTGACGCGGACGGCACAGGCTCTGGTTCCTTGCTGGATTCAATTCTATCTACCCTCTCGAAAAAATGATCCAGTGATGTCTGGGTAGCAGCTCTTTTTTTCTCATCATAGATGACACGGTAGCACTGGATTGCATTCTGAACGGCTGCTGCAACCTTCGTGTACCGTTCTATGTTTGGGTCCTGTGCCTCAAAAACTAGCAGTGCCTCCTCAAATAAAGAAAATCCCCTGCCATTTCCTGCGTTGTGAATCACTTTGGTTCTTCAGTCTCTTCTTCCTCTTGTCTCTCTTTGTCCTTTCTGTGGGCCTCCAATTCCTAATGCTCCTTAGCAGTACCAGCTCCATCACCGCTGCTTTGACACTTCTTTCCGGACATCCTGGGCTTGAAGTACAGATACTGTACTACTGTACAGTACAATAAAGTACACAAAAGCACAACCATTTGTAGAGGACGCAGGCACGTGACAATGTACACCAGACACATGAACTAACTTACATGATTGGACATGCCAATGCACGTTTACATCTTTGAAAGTTCGCAACTTGAAGGTTCACACGTAGGGGACTTACTGTATCTTGTTAAAATTAGTTTGCTGTTTTTGTGATAATAACCAGGCAGCAGCATGAAGCCATCCTAGACCATTTCCTCTAACTTAGCATTCTCACTTAGGGACAGTTTCATTTCACAGATTAGCCAGTTCTAACAAAGTGAAAATATTTGTCACTTCTGATATCCTGACTCCTGGGTATCTTTGTTGGCAGGCCTGCACACGCATCAGCTGGACTCAGAGTTCTCTCGGAATACGTGCTGTGTTTATGCATAATTCATTCTGTTCTTTGCTCTCTGTTGTACACGATCTATTCCTATTGCTATGAGAATAGCGATTCAATGACAATAACCTCTTTACTTTGTTTCAGTCATTTCCACAGTTACTGTGGTGACAGGTTGATTCGGGCTTTGATGCTGATGAAAAGGAAAAGAGAAACTTTTCTAATAAAGTGACTCTTTTCCGCTCAATTTGCTTTGCATCTCTTTGTGCCTCAAATTTAGCAAGTGAAACGTTTGTTCCCAGGGATGATCTGAAATACAGGGTTGGCTGTCACATGCATGATTGATTCTAAACGTACGCCTGAGTCTTTCTTACAAGACTGAACCCTAGGACAGCAAAACACTGGAAAAAAGGCTTTCCTGTCATTGGCAGGTACACCGTCATGTCTGACTTAACCCTTGGATTGTAAACAAGCAGCGGCTGGCAAGAGATCACAAGTAAAACCAGTCTCTGAGTCTCTGTTTTCCACAAGTCTCGCCAGGAAAGGTATCTCTCCGAGCCATTACTCCACGTCACCCTCTCTTGCCCCTTGACTCTTTCAGTCCCCCTCCTCCCAGCCATATTCACTTTCCTTGTCTCCATTTTTGCACCCGTCTGCCCCTCTCTGGTTTCTGTGGCTGAGCAGTGACTCATGGAAACTACTCAAGACCCATGTCTCCTGGTTTGTCCTCCAGCCGTATCCTGTTATGTGTCTGTCTTTCAGCTGCCCTTGGAACAAGATGCCTTCTTCAGTGCTACTTCTCTTGTTTAAATTTTCTGTCTGAATTACCAGCCATCACCCCCATTTTTAAATATTTTCTTTAATTTCATTTTAAAAAAGTAGTACTTTGGCTAAATGACAGTGTCTCTTTCAATTATGACCTGGGTAATGGTATAAGGTGCTAACCTTAATTAGTTCTAATTAGTATTTCAAACCCAGCTGGTCCTGTGATCATTCTTCTCTCCCTCCAATAGCAGTGGGATATAGTACAGATTTTCGGAGTGTATGTGCACAAGTTTGATTTCCATTTCTCTTAACAATCATGCTATTTTTCTGATTTGGGAGAGTCTAGCTATATCCAATTAGTGGGACTGATTTTCCAGTAAGTTAAATTGAACGTCTCTGGAATATTGGCGAAGGGCCAGTTCAAATGTGACATGCGTTGGAAAACTGAATCTTGTGGGTCAGATCTGGCCTGACACCTGTTTTGTACATAGTCTTATTGACACACAGCCATACTCACTTGTTAATGTATTGTCTGTGACGGCTTTCACACTACAGAGACTATGTCCTGTAAAGCCTAAAATATTTGCTGTCTGACACTAGAAGAAAACGTTTGTGCACTCGTGGACTACCCCACACACCAGGCCTGGAAAATGTCCCTGGTTATGTCTCGAGGCAAAGTTTATCAGAAGTTCAGCCTGATATCTGAAAATCTCTTTTCCCCCAATTGGTGAAAATCACATATTAACTCATAGGAGAGGCCAGATTATTTTCAGAGATACCACAAAGGTATTTTGCATACGAACAGGGTTGCCAGATAAAAGACACAGGACACTAAGTTAAATTTGAATTTCAGAAGAACTGCAAAGATTTTTTTGATATATGTATGTTCCAAATATTGCATGGGACATACGCTAAAAATTTATTTAGTTTTCTGAAATTCAAATTTGACTGGACATCTTGGGCTTTTATTTGCTAAATCTGACAGCCCTCTCTATAAGAGTATGAAAAGAAGGGCAATGAAGAGAATCTGAAGCAACGTCTGCTTCACCGTGAGAAGTTTCTAGTTTATTAGCACCTTCTGATGTATTGTCTGGTCACATTCCAGAGTTCTCCAGTTTATATTCATGCTTTGAATCAATAATGAGAGACTTCATTCTTTTTTTTTTTTTGCGGTACGCAGGCCTCTCACTGTTGTGGCCTCTCCTGTTGCGGAGCACAGGCTCCGGACGCACAGGCTCAGCGGCCATGGCTCACGGGCCCAGCCGCTCCGTGGCATGTGGGATCTTCCCGGACTGGGGCACGAACCCATGTCCCCTGCATCGGCAGGTGGACTCTCATCCACTGCGCCACCAGGGAAGCCCTGAGACTTCAGTCTTTACACCCAGGTGTTTGGCACACAGGTGGTCTGCTTTCCAACCCCGGCATCCATGCTGTTTCTTGGCAGTTTGAAAATTTCAGTTGCCCATCAGATTTCAGGAGGGAGAGCACTTTTCAATACAAGATGAAGGGGAATTACACAGTAGGATTTCCTAGGTTTGATTTAATCACAGGAGGAGAGCAAAAAATAGAAAGTTTTACAAAACAAGTGGTTGGGAGAATCGGCGAGAGTCCAATTGTTCTAATATTGCTCTATCTGTAAGGAACAGTGTTAGGGATTTAACTGTAGTTTGGAAACATTGAGCAATGCAGAATATTAACTGAGAGAAAGCAAGGTGAGTTAAACAGAAAAATAATATATTAAAATTTCTATATTAGAGGCAAGCTTCTGCTTAGCTGTGCCTTAGACCACTTAATGGACTCCTGGGAAGGCTTTCTCTAGTCGCGGCGAGCAGGGACTACACTTCATTGTGGGTGCACGGGCTTCTCATTGCGGTGGCTTCTCATATTGCGGAGCACGGGCTCTAGGCATGCAGGCTTCAGTAGTTGTGGCATGTGGCTTAGTAGTTGTGGTGCAGGGGCTTAGTTGCTCTGTGGCATGTGGGATCTCCCCGGACCAGGGCTCGAACCCGTGTCCCCTGCATTGGCAGGCAGATTCTTAACCACTGCACCACCAGGGGACTGCTTTGCTGAGCGATTATAAGTCAATAACCACACGATTCTGGTTCTCTATTTCTCATCTGAAGAAGCTACGTTAGAAGATTTTGAAGCTTCTTACCAGGTCTAAACCTTGACTTCTGTTACATGCCTATGCACGTTAGATTAGATTGTGATGTCTACAGTATGTCCAAAATATCAAAATTATCAAATGTAAATGTGAACTCGAGCCCCAAATTTGGGAAACATGACAGCATTGGAAGCTAGCCTCTATAGACGAGACTGATTCCCATCAAATTAGAAGAGGCCTGTTTAAATTAGATGGAGCAATGGTTTAATATCTTAGGTTTGTCTACTTCTAGCATATGTTCATGAAATTTTTGTATGTCTGAAATTCTGTTCTTCTTTTTCTTCATAAATATTTTAGTTTCCTGGTGGTTCGTAAAAGTTTCAGAGAAAATTTTAATTGACAATAACTTCCATTATATGGTGCCCGGTTTGAAAGTAGGTACCACAGAAAGGAAATCTGTCTTCTGTGGGGTTTGTGATGTAGTAATCCATCAGTTCGATAGAAAAAAATACACATGAGGTTATGGTAAAAGTTTCAGGGGAAATAACTGACTCGATATGCTTATTCAGAAATAGTTATTTGGGATAATACAACTAGAATTGGGGAGATGCTGATGTGTGTCCTCCATGTTAAGTATTTAAAAAAATACAGATCTAAGAGAGCAAAAAGAGTATGTCGGTATGCTAAGATTAACTTATATGTCTGCTAAAACACCATTTCTAAAACTTGATTTTAAATTTAAAACATTATAGATGAGGCTAAAATTGCCTCTGCCCACCACCCTGATTCTTCTCCCTTCACCCCCACCCCTTTTGAGGTAAGTACCACTGTTGTTTTTGTGTGGGTCGTTTCAGGGGATTTTCAACGCATTTTCTCACAGAGATTGCTGTTTTCTGTATGTGTTAATAAGCCCAGCCTGCTGTGTTTGTCAGTGTTGGATGGGAAAACAAAGCTGCTGCTGAAAGACCTTTTGCACTGGGCTTGATTATCAGATTGAAGATGGCTACACTGTGGGCTCGCATCAGGGCAAGGAGTGTGTGTGTGTGTGTGTGTGTGTGTGTGTGCGCGCGCGCGTGTGTGCATATGCTGTCATGCGTACACACACGCACATATAAATTTGGTTCACCAGCCACTCTGCACCTCGGTTTCCTTATCTGCAACCCAGAATGTGATGATCCAGAACATCACTAAGGTTCATTCAGCTCTTGGTTTCTCTGGTCTGTTATTCCGGGTGCTAACGTAGCTGAAAAGATGGCTATGTGATAGGACTTCTGTTCTTTCCCCATGGTGTTTAGTTATAGTTTCTGTTTATGGCATCTAATATTGTTTGCAAAAGCTGGATACATACTCATTTGCTCTAAGTAGATCCAACTCATTTCTGTTCCCACAGACCAGGAGGAAAGGTCCAGTGATATTGGTCATCCTTTAACAGCATCTCACGGTCATTTCTTATGAGTTTTGTCCAACTCATTTGGAGTTAATCCCACTAAATTTACCCTCTCATAGTTGTTCCTGGTATCACTCTAATCCCTCATCACACCAAACCTAGTGAGCAATGCTGCCAACTCACATGTGATATCCTGCAACCCCTTGTTTCAGAGCCAAAAATTAAGCTTAGCTTCTGGGAGTCTTTCTAAGGTAGCTCACTTTCTCTTTCTTTCTCAAAACCGAAATTAGAAATTTGAAAAGATATACGCACTGCTATGCTCACAGAATCACTATATACAATGACCAAGACATGGAAACAACCTAAATGTCCATCAACAGATGAACAGATAAAGAAGACGTGGTATACATACAATGGAATACCACTCAGCCGTAAAAAAAGAGTGAAATAATGCCATTTGCAGCAACATGGATGGACCTAGAGATTATTATATTAAGTGAAGTAAGTCAGACAAAGACAAATATAATATGATATCACAAACGTGGAATCTAAAAAAAATTATAAAAATGAACTTATTAACAAAACAAAAACAGATGCACAAACAGAGGACAGATTTGTGGTAACCAAAGGGAAAGGTGGGAGGAGGGATAGAATAGGAGTTTGGGATTAAAATATACACACTACTATACATAAAACAGATAAACAACAAGGACCCACTGTATAGCACAGGGAACTATACTCAGTATCCTATAATAATGTATAAGGGAAAAGAATCTAGAAAAGAATATATAGATATATGTATATGCATCTGAATCACTTTGCTGTACACCTGAAACTAACACAACATTGGAAATCAACTATACTTAAACTTAAAACATTGGGAAAAATCCCTGCTACTTGTACTAAAACATCAAAAAATAGATTTTTTTCTTTACAGTACCAGATCTGGTTTATTATTATTATTATTATTGGGTTATAGTTGCTTTCCAATTTTGTGTTAGTTTCTGCTATACACCAAAGTGATCAGCTATATGTATACATATATCCCCACCTTCTTGAACCTCTTAACCCCCATCCCATGCATCTAGTCATCACAAAGCGTCAAACAGCTCCCTGCGCTATACAGCAGGTTCCCACTAGCTATCTGTTTTACACATGGTAATGTATATATGTCAATCCCAATCTCCCAATTCATCCCACCCCCTCTTCTGCCACTGTGTCCATACAACAATTTTCTCCATCTGCGTCTCTATTCCTGCCCTGCAAATATGTTCATCTGTACCATTTTTCTAGATTTCACATATATGCGTTAATTACGATATTTGTTTTTCTCTTTCTGACTTATTACACTCTGTATGACAGACTCTAGGTCCATCCACACCTCTACAAAGGACACAGTTTCGTTCCTTTTTATGGCTGAGTAATGTTCCATTGTATACATGTACTGAAACTTCTTTATCCATTCATCTGTCAATGGACATTTAGTTTTTTTCCATGACCTGGCTATTGTAAATAGTGTTGCAGTGAACATTGGGGTGTAGTTGTCTTTTTGAATTATGGTTTTCTCAGGGTATATGCCCAGTAGTAGGATTCCTGGGTCATATGGTAGTTCTATTTTTAGTTTTTTAAGGAACCTCCATACAATTCTCTATAGTGGTTGTTTCAATTTACATTCCTGCCAACAGTTCGAGGGTTCCCTTTTCTCCACACCCTCTCCAGCATTTATTGTTTGTAGATGGTTTGATGATGGCCATTCTAACTGGTGTGAGGTGATACCTCATTGTAGTTTTCATCTGCATTTCTCTAGTAATTAGCGATGTTGAGCAGATTTTCATGTGCCTCTTGGCCATCTGTATGTCTTCTTTGCAGAAATGTCTATTTAGGTCTTCTGCCCATTTTTTGATTGGGTTGTTTGTTTTTTTGATATTTAGCTGCATGAGCTGTTTGCATATTTTGGAGATTAATCCCTTGCCCATTGCTTTGTTTGCAAATATTTTCTCCCATTCTGAGGGTTGTCTTTTTGTCTTGTTTATGGATTCCTTTGCTGTGCAAAAGCTTTTAAGTTTCAATAGGTCCCATTTTTTAATTTTTGTTTTTATTTCCATTTCTCTTGGAGGTGGGTCAAAAAGGATCTTGCTGTGATTTATGTCATAGAGTGTTCTGCCTATGTTTTCCTCTAAGAGTTTTATAGTGTCTGGCCTTACATTTAACTCTTTAATCCATTTTTAGTTTATTTTTGTGTATGGTGTTAGGGAGTGTTCTAATTTCATTCTTTTACATGTAGTTATCCAGTTTTCCCAGCACCACTTACTGAAGAGGCTGTCTTTTCTCCATTGTATATTCTTACCTCCTTTGTCATAGATTAGGTGACCATAGGTGTGTGGGTTTATCTCTGGGCTTTCTATCCTGTTCCATTGATCTATATTTCTGTTTTTGTGCCAGTACCATATTGTCTTGATTACTGTAGCTTTGTAGTATTGTCTGAAGTCAGGGAGCCTGATTCCTTCAGCTCCGTTTTTCTTTCTCAAGATTGCTTTGGCTATTTGGGTTCTTTTGTGTTTGCATACAAATTGTAAAATTTTTGTTCTAAATCTGTGAAAAATGCCATTGGTAATTTGATAGAGATTGCATTAAATCCATAGATTGCTTTGGGTAGTATAGTCATTTTCACAATATTGATTCTTCCAATCCAAGATCATGGTATATTTCTCGATCTCTTTGTGTCATCTTTGATTTCTTTCAAGAGTGTCTTATAGCTTCTGTGTACAGGTCGTTTACCTCATTGGATAGGTTTAGTCCTAGGTATTTTATTCTTTTTGTTGTAATGGTAAATGGGATTGTTTCCTTAATTTCTCTTTCTGATCTTTCGTTGTTAGTATATAAGAATGCAAGAGAATGCTGTGCATTAATTTTGTATTCTGCAACTTTACCAAATTCACTGATTACCTCTAGTAGTTTTCTGGTGGCATCTTTAGGATGCATATGTATCATAGTATCATGTCATCTGCAAACAGTGACAATTTTATTTCTTCTTTTCCAATTTCGATTCTTTTTATTTCTTTTCCTTTTCTGGTTGCTGTGGCTAGGACTTCCAAAACTATGTTGAATAATAGCAGCAAGAGTGGACATCCTTGTCTTGTTCCTGATCTTAGAGGAAATGCTTTCAATTTTTCACCACTGAGAATGATGTTTGCTGTGGGTTTGTTACATATGGCCTTTATTATGTTGAAGTAGGTTCCTTCTATGCCCATGTTCTGGAGAGCTTTTATCATAAATGGGTGTTGAATTTTGTAAAAAGCTTTTTCTGCATCTATTGACATGATTATATGATTTTTATTTTTAATTTGTCAATATGGTGTATCACATTGATTGATTTGCTTATGTTGAAGAATCCTTGCATCCCTGGGATAAATCCCACTTGACCATTGTGTATGATCCTTTTAGTGTGTTGCTGTATTCTGTTTGCTAGTATTTTGCTGCGGATTTTGGCATCTATGTTCATCAGTGATATTGGTCTGTAATTTTATTTTTTTGTGTGATATCTTTGTCTGGCTTTGGTATCAGGGTGATGGTGGCCTCAAAGAATGAGTCCAGAAGTAGTCCTTCCTCTGCAAATTTTTGGAAGAGTTTGAGAAGGATGGGTGTTAGCTCTTCTCTAAATGTGTGATAGATTCACCTGTGAAGCCATCTGGTCCTGGACTTTTGGTTGTTGGAAGATTTTTAATCACAGTTTCAATTTCATTACTTGTGTTTGGTCTGTTCTTATTTTCTATTTCTTCCTGGTTCAGTCTTGGAAGATGATACCTTTCTAAGAATTTGTCCATTTCCTCCAGGTTATCCATTTTATTGGCATATAGTTTCTTGTAGTACTCTCTTATAAGCCTTTGTATTTCTGCACTGTCATTTGTAATTTCTCCTTTTTCATTTCTAATTTTATTGATTTGACCCCTCTCCCTTTTTATTTTTCTTGATGATTCTGGATAAAGGTTTATCAATTTTGTTTATTTTCTCAAAGAATCAGTATTTTGTTTTATTGATCTTTGCTGTTGTTTTCTTCATTTCTATTTCATTTATTTTTGCTCTGATCTTTATGATTTCTTTCCTTCTACTAACTTTTGGTTTTGTTTGTTCTTCTTCCTGTAATTGCTTTAGGTGTAAGGTTAGGTGGTTTATTTGAGATTTTTCTTGTTTCTTGAGGTAGGATTGAATTGCTATAAACTTCCCTCTTAGGACTGCTTTTGCTGCATCCCATAGGTTTTTTTGTCATTGAGTTTTCATTGTCATTTATTTCTGTGTATTTTTTGATTTCCTCTTTGAATTCTTCAGTGATCTCTGACTTCTATGATTATGTGAAAGTGAATTTGAATGAACTAATTTTCTTTCTCTATCAAATAGATGATCACAATATTATCTGGGTACTGGTGTTCCTTTATAAGCTCTGCATCCTGATCCTGCATCTGTGACATTAGGATGTTGTTGCTGTTGTTGTTTTCTAATACTCTTGAAGTCTCCCTCCTCAGCCAGAGTTGCTGGTCCTCCTCACATCGAATGAATCCTGGTGAAAACTAGAGTCCAGGCAGAGAGAAGAGACGGCTTCCTGTAGAGAGCTGAGCACAGGGTGACAGTGTTTTAAGAGCCCCTTGTTGTTTTCAATGCCGTAGGACAAATGCAAAACAAACAAAAATAAACTTGTTGAAAACATACAAACAAAACAAATGGAAAATACCTTTTGCAAAGTTGTAACCTCTTTGTAATTGTATCTTTGTTACTAACCATCTTGAGCAGTTGAATAGCTAAATAATCTGAGGTTTTCAAACTAGGCCTGAATAAAATTCCACCTTAAAAGTGGCATTCCTGTGTAACCACTGACAGTTGCCACTTGGTGAAGGTATCTTGTTTCTGATTTTACAGCTGTTGGTGTCTGGTTTGCTTCAGCCAGCTTCCTCCTCAGTCTCATTGTTATTGAAAGTAGGGGTCTGGCTGCTCACCACTCTAAAGGCAATAAAGAGGCAAGGCTGGTGGAAAGGAAAGTTTGCTTTATTTTGGATGCCAGCAACCGGGGTCAGGGGCGGGGCAGACTCCTGTCCAAAGGCCAACTTCCCCCCACTGACAACCAATGTGCAAGAGCTTTTATAGGAAGAGGGAGGGGCCACATGCAGAAACAGCACAGGCAGCTCTGACAGTCATCTTGAAATTGGTCATTGGTGGTTTGACCACCGTCATCTTGATTGTTTTAAGTACAGTTAGTTTTTAGTTCCAGGGTTGGTTTCTTCCCATTTCCTCGAGGCCAATTCTTGGAATTGTGGCAGCTTATGTCATGGCTACAGTCTGGTCATCATGTAGTTAACTTCTTCCTCCTGGTGGGGGTTGCAGTATCCATATGATAGCTCACAGGATGTGGCTCAGAATATTCTCTATAGCCCTTGAGTAGAACTAAAGGTCCTTGACTTGGCTTAATGACTAAAATATTATTATTTGGTCTTGTTGGACTGTTTCCCTTTATTTCTGTATTTTCTCACTTCTCTGATTAAATTTATTCTTTGGCTAAAATTTTTCCACAGACAAAAGGCAGGCAGAGGACATGGATGGCAAAGACCATAGGGTCCTGCTCTGTTCCATTGTCACCTGTGACTTCCAGTTAAAATTGTATCACACTCAGATCATTGGAAAGCAGTATAGACATGTGAGGAAGAGATTCAACTTCCGAGGTGTCAGCCCTCTTCAATAATTGCCAGAAAATCTCCAGCGGTGACACATTCAAAAACATCTAAAGAAATAGTTCAAGTCAATGGGAATTTACTGTGTCCATCTTGGATTTAATTTGATATTAATTGCCATTCTTACAGTGTTACGTTAATACCACAAATGTAATGTGGTATCCTTAGGGGTCATGAAATACATTGCTTTATATAGATGATTTGAGTCTTGCTCTAAAAATTTGTTTTAATTAAACCAGTAATTCATTTAAGATTAAGAAAGACAATAAAAAGCATATTTTTTATGCCTTTTTACAAGCCAGCGATGCTTCTAGAAGTTTGTGGTAATGTATAGAAAAAATATTTTTACGTAATTGTTTCAAATTTTATGGAAGTGAGTTTAAACACTTTCTAGAAAACTATCCAGCGCTGATCTTAGTTCTCAAGGATGCAAAGAAATCATGTTTATTTCTAAATTTTGTACCCAGAAGCCAGAAACAAAACAAAACAAAAACAAAACCCCTGTGATCAGAGGTGTGCTGAAGAGAGTTATAGCTAGAATGTTGATGGTACTCATTTTCTGTTTCTTTGGTCCCACTTCTGCACTGGGGCTATTATAATATTCATTTCTTCTTTCTGATGCACAAAAGTGTGTCCTTCCTGCAGTAAACTGTGCTAGTGACATATAAGCCTAATTCTTTTCCTGCTTGAGGTCAGCAAGATAATCCTCACCAGTTTCCTTGTGTCTCTGGGTGGACATATTTGCTCTTTTTTTTTTTCAGGTGTTTTATATATTTATTTACTTTTAATATTATTGGAGTATAGTTGATTTATAATGTTGTGTTGGTTTCAGGTGTACAGCATAGTGATTCAGTTATACATATATATATATACACATTTTTTTCAGATTCTTTTCTCATATAGGTTATTACAGAATATTGAGTAGAATTCCCTTTGCTATACAGTAGGTCCTTGTTGGTTATCTATTTTATTTTATTTTTTTCATTCTACCTCCTACTTTATTTATTTATTTATTTTTAATTGAGTATATTTGCTTTACAATGTATTGTTAGTTTCTGCTATACAACAAAGTGAATCAGCTATATGTGTGCATATATCCCCTCCCTCTTGAGCCTCCGTCCCACCCCCCATACCACCCCTCTAGGTCATCACAGAGCACTGAGCTGAGCTCCCTGTTCAGCAACTTCTCACTAGCTAACTCTTTTACATATGGTAGTGTATATATGGCAATACTACTCTCAATTTGTTCCACCCTCACCTTCCCCCCATGTCCACAAGTCCGTTCTCTACGTCTGTGTCTCTTTTGCTGCCCTGCAAATATGTTCATCACTACCATTTTTCTAGATTCCATATATATGGCTTAATATATGATATTTGTTTTTCTCTTTCTGACTTACTTCACTCTGTATGACAGACTTTAATTTCATCCACTTACTTGCTTTTAAAATTTAGTACATCAGTCAATGTCTAGTCTGGTGCCAAATTGCTATGCTTCTAAAATAATCATTATGAAAGTGTATAATATCATTCTTTGGCTTGATACGTACAACTCTTCTTCACCTTAGGCCAAGCCTGTACTGAAAATTTAGAATTTATCCTTTCTGATACTGCAATTTTATTTTTTATTTCAGGCCATAATTTTCAGTACAGGCCATAAGTTTTCATTTGTATGGAAAGTTTAATAATAGAGAGATGTGCAATCTATGTTAAAAATCTCAGACTCATACACAAAGGCTAATTTATAGATATAGTTAGCTGGAAGTAGATTTATCAATATTTCCCTTATGGCATTTCTTTTTTGTCTTCAGAAATTTCTTTGCCACATTGAGATCAATGGACCATGCTTATGCTCAGGGTTGGAAACCTTGGAGAAAACTTGAGCAGACCATAAGATTTTACCTGTGGCTGGCAGTCAAGACGATGCAAGTAGGAAAATAAAGGCAAGGCAGAATTGTAAACAGCTTGACTAAGTATTGAAGACATGTCCCAACAAACTCATAGAGCCCAGCTGCTGAGACTGGGAATTTTTTTTTTTTTTTTTTTTTTTTGCTCCAGGTATCTAGAGACTCCAATGATCATTCAACAAAGCATTTAGTCTCCTAAACATAGTTTATAAAAGTCACTAAACAAACAACTATAACCCACAACAAAGTGCAACAAGAAAATCTGGGAAACGGGGAATCTGAATTCCAAAGTTACCCCATAATAATATTTAAAATGTCAAGGTGTTAGCAAAAGTTATGAGGCAAGAAAGGAAAGTGTGGTCTATTTACACACACACACACACACACACACACACACACACACACAAGCAATGAAATGAATAAAAACTGTCCTGGAGGAAGCCCACACATTGGACTTACTAGACAAAGAGCTAAATGTAACAATGGGCAAAAAAAAAAAAAAAAAAAAACCTAAAGGAAAACAAGAGAATGATGTACCATCAAATAGAGAATACCAATAAAGAGAAATTATTAAAAAAAAAACAAATGTAAACTCAGGAACTAAAAGTATAAGAGCTAAAATGAAAAATTCACTGGAGAATATCAACACCAGATTTGAGTAGGCAGAAGAAAGAACCTCTGAACTTGAAGATAGGACAATTGAAATGATCTGGTCTGAGGATCAGGGGGTAAAAAAAAAAGAACAAGGGAAATGATACCAAACAATAGAAGAGGAGGGAACACTTTCTAAATCATTCTATGAGGACAGCATTCCTTTGACAACAAAGCCAAAAACGTTACAAGAAAAGAAAACTATAGACCAATATCTCTTACAAATATAGATGCACAATCCTCCACAAAATACTAGCATCCTGAATTCAGCAGTGTATTGAAAGTATTATATACAAAGTCCATATGAGATTTATCCCAGGAATGCGAAGATGCTTCAACATATGAAAACCAATAGATAGGATGTATCATGTTAATAGAATGAAGAAAAAAAAACATGATAATGTTAATTGTTGCAGAAAAGCATTTGATAAAATCCAATAATATTTCATGTGTAAAATATACCACAAACAAAAATAGAAAGACATTCCAAATAATAAAGAGAATTTTTGGAAAAAGCAGCTAACATCATACTCAATGATGAAAGATTGATGGCATTCCCTATAGAATCAAGAATAAGACAAGAATGCCTGATTTTACTACTTCTATTCAACAGTATACTGCAAGTTCTAGCCCAAACAATTAGGCAATAAAAAGAAATAAAAGGTATCCAGCTCAGAGAGGAAGAGGTAAAACTATAATTTTTCACAGAGAACATGAATCTTGAAAAAAAAATAAAGTTGGAAGGCTCATACTTCTCAACTTCCATATTTATTACAAACTACAGTAATCAGAAGAGTTTGGTATTGGCATAAAGATAGACATATGGATCAATGGAATAGAATAAAGAGTTCAGAAATCAGCACTCACATCTTTGGCCAGTGGTGCAAACATCTTTCAGTGAGGGAGAGAATAGACTTGATTTTTTGAAAACTGGATATTCACATGAAAAAGAATGAAATTGGATCCATACCTCCCATCGTATAAAAAATTAACAGAAACCTTCAAGATGGCGGAGGAGTAATATGTGGAGATGACCTTCCTCCCCACAAATGCATCAGAAATACATCTACATGTGGAACAACTCCTACAGAACACCTACTGAACACTGGCAGAAGATCTCAGACCTCCCAAAAGGCAAGAAACTCCCCACATACCTGGGTAGGGCAAAAGAAAAAAGAAAAAATAGAGCCAAAAGAATAGGGAAGGGACCTGCACCTATGGGAGGGAGCTGTGAAGGAGGAAAAGTTTCCACACACTAGGAAGCCCCTTCACTGGCAGAGATGAGGGTGGCGGCAGGGAAGCTTCCAGCCACAGAGGAGAGCGTAGCAACAGGGGTGCAGAGGGCAAAGCGGAGAAATTCCCATACAGAGCATCACTGCCAACCAGCACTCACCAGCCTGAGAGCCTTGTCTGCTCACCCACTGGGGCAGGCGGTGGCTGGAGCTGAGGCTCGGGCTTCAGAGGTCAGATCCCAGGGAGAGGACTGGAGTTAGCTGTGTGAACACAGCCTGAAGGGGGCTAGTGCACCATGGCTAGCTGCGAGGGAGTCAGGAAAATGTCTGGACCTGCCTAAGAGTCAAGAGACCATTGTTTTGGGGGGGGGCAAGGAGAGGAGATTCAGAACACCACCTAAACGAGCTCCACAGATGGGTGCAAACCACAGCTATCAGCGTGGACCCCAGAGATGGGCATGAAACGCTAAGGCTGCAGCTGCAGCCACCAAGAAGCCTGTGTGCAAGCACAGGTCACATCCACACCTCCCCTCTCAGGAGCCTGTGCAGCTCGTCACTGCCAGGGTCCCATGATTCAGGGACAACTTCCCCAGAAGAACACACAGCATGCCTCAGGCTGATGCAATGTCAACCCAGCCACTGCCACTGCAGTATCGCCCCACATTCCATACCCCTCTCTTCCTACAGCCTGAGTGAGCCAGAGGCCCCTAATCAGCCACTTCTTTAACCCTGACCTGTCTGAGGAAAGAACAGATGCCCTCAGGAGACCTACACACAGAGGCGGGGCCAAATCCAAAGCTGAACCCCAGGAGCTGTGTGAACAAAGAAGAGAAAGGGAAATTTCTCCCAGAAGCCTCAGGAGCAGTGGATTGAATCTCCATAGTCAACTTGATGAACCTGCATCTGTGGAATACCTGAGTAGACAACAATTCATCCAAAAATTGAGGCGGTGGACTTTGGGAGCAACTTTAGACTTGGGGTTTGCTTTCTGCATCTAATTTGTTTCTGGTTTTCTGTTTATCTTAGTTTAGTATTTAGAGTTTATTATCATTTGTAAATTTGTTTATTGATTTGATTGCTCTCTTCCTTTTATATATATATATATATATATATATATATATATATATATATATATATATATATTTCCTTTTTCTTTTTTGGTGAGTCTGTATGTGTATCCTTCTTGGTATGATTTTGTATGTACAACTTTGCTTTTACATTTGTCCTAAGGTTCTGTCTGTCTGTTTTTTTGTTTGTTTCTTTTATATAGTTTTAACGCTTGTTATCATTGGTGGATTTGTTTTTTGGTTTGGTTGCTCTCTTTTTTTTCTTTTCTTTTTTTAAATTTTTATTTTTAATAATTATTTTTTATTTTAATATCTTTATTTTATTTTATTTATTTCCTTCTTTCTTTTTTTTCTCCCTTTCTTCTGAGCTGTGTGGCTGACAGGGTCTTGGTGCTCCAGCCAGGTGTCAGGCCAGTGCGTCTGAGGTGGGAGAACTGAGTTTAGGACGTTTTTCTTCTTCTTTTTTTTTTACTATAGTTTTTAGCACTTGTTATCATTGGTGGATTTGTTTTTTAGTTTGGCTGCTCTCTTCATTCTTTCCTTTTTTTTTTTCTCTTCTTTCTTTATTACTTTTTAATTCTTTTATATTTTTTATTTTAATAACTTTCTTGTCTTTATTTCTTTGTTTCTCTTTTCTTTTCTCCTTTCTTTCTTCCTTCCTTCTTTCCTTCCATCCTTTCTTTCTTTCTTTCTTTTTCTTTCTTTCTCTTTTTTTACCTTTTCTTCTGAGCTGTGTGGCTGACAGGGTCTTGGTGCTCGGCTTGGTATCAGGCCTGTGCCTCTGAGGTGGGAGAGCTGAGTTCAGGACATGATCCACAAGAGACCTCCCAGCTCCGTGTAATATCAAATGGCGAAAGCTCTCCCAGAGATCTCCATCTCAACGCTAAGACCCAGCTCCACTCAGCGACCAGCAAGTTCCAGTCCTGGACTCCCTATGCCAAACAACTAGTAAGGAACACAAACCCACACATTAACAGAGAGGCTGCCTAAAATAATAAGCTCACAGACACTCCAAAACACACCCCAAAACACACCACCAGAGGTGGACCTGCTCACCAGAGAGACAGGATCCAGCCTCATCCACCAGAACACAGGCACTAGTTCCCTCCACCAGGAAGCCTACACAACCCACTGAACCAAACTTAGCCACTGGGAGCAGACACCAAAAACAACAGGAACTACGAACGTGCAGCCTGTGAAAAGGAGATCCCAATCACAGTAAGTTAAGCAAAATGAGAAGACAGAGAAACACGCAGCAGATGAAGGAGTAAGGTAAAAACCCACCAGACTAAACAAATGAAGAGGAAATAGGCAGTCTACCTGAAAAAGAATTCAGAATAATGATACTAAAGATGATCCAAAATCTTGGAAATAGAATGGAGAAAATACAAGAAACATTTAACAAGGATGAGAAGAACTAAAGAGCAAGTAAACAATGATGAACAACACAATAAATGAAATTAAAACTTCTCTAGAAGGAATCAATAGCAGAATAACTGAGGCAGAAGAATGGATAAGTGACCTGGAATTTAATAGTGGAAATAACTACCACAGAGCAGAATAAAGAAAAAAAGAATGAAAAGAATTGAGGACAGTCTCAGAGACTTCTGGGACAACATTAAATGCATGAACATTTGAATTATAGGGGTCCCAGAAGAAGAGAAAAAGAAAGTGTCTGAGAAAATATTTGAAGAGATTATAGTTTTAACCTTCCCTAATATGGGAAAGGAAATAGTTAATCACGTCCAGAAAGTGAAGAGAGTCCCAGAAAGGATAAATACAAGGAGAAACATGCCAAGACAGATATTAATCAAACTATAGAAAATTAAAAACAGAGAAAAATATTAAAAACAGCAAGGGAAAAACAACAAATAACATAGAAGGGAATCCCCTTAAGGTTAACAGCTGATCTTTCAGCAGAATCTCTGCAAGCCAGAAGGGAGTGGCAGGACATATTTAAAGTTATGAATGGGAAAAACCTACAACCAAGGTTACTCTACTCAGCAAGGATTTCATTCAGATTCGATAGAGAAATTAAAACCTTTACAGACAAGCAAAAGCTAAGAGGATTCAGCACCACCAAACCAGCATTACAACAAATGCTAAAGGAACTTCTCTAGGCAGGAAACACAAGAGAAGGAAAAGACCTACAATAACAAACCCAAAACAATTAAGAAAATGGTAATAGGAACATACACATCAATAATTACGTCAAATGTAAATGGATTAAATGCTCCAACCAAAAGACATAGACTGGCTGAATGGATACAAAACAAAGACCATATATATGCTGTCTACAAGAGACCCACTTCAGACCTAAGGATACATACAGATGGAAAAAGATATTACATGCAAATGGAAATCAAAAGAAAGCTGGAGTAGCAATGTTCACATCAGACAAAATAGACTTTAAATAAAAACAATTACATGAGACAAAGAAGAACACTACATAATGATCAAGGGATCAATCCAAGAACAAGATACAACTACTGTAATTATTTATGCACCCAACATAGGAGCACCTCAATACATAAGGCAAATAATAACAGCCATAAAAGGGGAAATCGACAGTAACACAATCATAGTAGGGGACTTTAACACCCCACTTTCACCAATGGACAGATCATCCAAAATGAAAATAGATAAGGAAACACAAGCTTTAAATGCTACATTAAACAAGATGAAGTTAATTGATATTTATAGGACATTCCACCCCAAAACAACAGGATACACTTTCTTCTCAAGTGCTCATGGAACATTCTCCAGGATAGACTATATCTCGGTTCACAAATCAAGCCTTGGTAAATTTAAGAAAATTGAAATCATATCAAGTATCTTTTCCGACCACAACGCTATGAGACTAGATATCAATTAAAGGAAAAAATCTGTAAAAAATACAAACACATGGAGGCTAAACAATACACAACTTAATAAGCAAGAGATCACTGAAGAAATCAAACATGAAATCAAAAATTATCTAGAAACAAGTGACAATGAAAACATGATGACCCAAAACCTGTGGGATGCAGCAAAAGCAGTCCTAAGTGTGAAGTTTTTAGCAATACAATCCTATCTTAAGAAACAAGAAACACCTCAAATAAACAATCTAACCTTATACCTAAAGCAATAAGAGAAAGAAGAACAAAAAACCCCCAAAGTTAGCAGACGGAAAGAAATCATAAAAATCAGATCATAAATAAATGAAAAAGAAATGGAGGAAACAATAGCAAAGATCAATAAAACTAAAAGCTGGTTCTTTGAGAAGATAAACAAAATTGATAAACCATTAGCCAGACTCATCAAGAAGGGTGAAGACTCAAATCAGTAGAAATAGAAATGAAGAAAGAGAAGTAACAACTGACACTGCAGAAATACAAAGGATCATGAGAGATTACTACAAACAACTATATGCCAATACAATGGACAACCTGGAAGAATTGCACAAATTCTTACCAAAGCATAAACTTCCAAGACTGAACCAGGAAGAAATAGAAAATATAAATAGACCAATCACAAGCACTGAAATTGTGACTGTGATTAAAAATCTTCCAACAAACAAAAGTCCAGGACAAAATGGCTTCACAGTCGAATTCTATCAGACATTTAGAAAAGAGCTAACAGCAATCCTTCTGAAACTCTTCCAAAATATAGCAGAGGGAGGAACACTCCCCAACTCATTCTACGAGGCCACCATCACCTTGATAACAAAAAGAGACAGAGATGTCACAAGGAAACAAAACTACAGGCCAATATTACTGATGAACATAGATGCAGAAATCCTCAACAAAATACCAGCAAACAGAAGCCAAAAGCACATTAAAAAGATCATACACCATGATCAAGTGGGGTTTATCTCAGGAATACAAGGATTCTTCAATATACGCAAATCAATCAATGTGATAAACCATATTAACAAACTGAAGGAGAAAAACCACATGATCATCTCAATAGATGCAGAAAAAGCTTTTGACAAAATTCAACACCCATTTATGATAAAAACCCTCCAGAAAGTAGGCATAAAGGAAACTTACCTCAACATAATAAAGGCCATGTATGACAAACCCACAGCCAACATCATTCTCAATGGTGAAAAACTGAAACCATTTCCACTAAGATCAGGAACAAGACAAGGTTGCCCACTCTCACCACTATTATTCAACATAGTTTTTGAAGTTTTAGCCACAACAATCAGAGAAAAAAAAGAAATAAAAGGAATCCAAATCAGAAAAGAAGAAGTAAAGCTGTCAGTGTTTGCAGATGATGGGATACTATACATAGAGAATCCTAAAGATGCTACCAGAAAACTACTAGAGCTATTTAATGAATTTGGTAAAGTAGCAGGATACAAAATGAATGCACATAAATCTCTTGCATTCCTATATACTAATGATGAAAAATCTGAAAAAGAAATTAAGGAAACACTCCCATTTACCATTGCAACAGAAGAATAAAATACCTAGGAATAAACTTACCTAATGAGACAAAAGTTCTGTATGCGGAAAACTATAAGACACTGATGAAAGAAATTAAAGATGATACAAACAGATGGAGAGATATACCATGTTCTTGGATTGGAACAATCAACATTGTGAAAATGACTATTCTATCCAAAGCGGTCTACAGATTCAATGCAATACCTATCAAACTATCAATGGGAGATTTCACAGAATTAGAACAAAAAATTTCACATTTTGTATGGAAACACAAAAGACCCCGAATAGCTAAAGCAATCTTGGGAAAGAAATATGGAGCTGGAGGAATGAGTCTCTCGGACTTCAGACTATACTATAGAGTTACAGTAATCAAGACAGTATGGTACTGGCACAAAAACAGAAATATAGATCAATGGAAAAGGATATAAAGCCCAGAGATAAATCCACGCACATATGGCCACCTAATCTATGACAAAGGAGGTAAGAATATACAATGGAGAAAAGACAGCCTCTTCAGTAATTGGTGCTGGGAAAACTGCACAACTACATGTAAAAGAATGAAATTAGAACACTCCCTAGCACCATACACAAGAATAAACTAAAAATGGATTAAAGACTTAAATGTAAGGCCAGACACTATAAAACTCTTAAAGGAAAACATAGGCAGAACACTCTATGACATAAATCACAGCAAGATCCTTTTTGATCCACCTCCTAGAGAAATGGAATTAAAAACATAAATAAACAAATGGGACCTAATGAAACTTAAAAGCTTTTGCACAGCAAAGGAAACCATAAACAAGATGAAAAGACAGCCCTCAGAATGGGAGAAAATATTTGCAAATGATGAAACTGACAAAGGAGTAATCTCCAAAATTTACAAGCCCCTCATGCAGCTCAATATCAAAAAAGCAAACCAGCTAATCCAAAAATGGGCAGAAGACCTAAATAGACATTTCTCCAAAGAAGATATACAGATTGCCAACAAACACATTAAAAAATGCTCAACATCACTAATCATTAGAGAAATGCAAATCAAAACTACAATGAGGTATCACCTCACACCAGTCAGAACGGCCATCATCAAAAAATCTACAAACAATAAATGCTGGAGAAGGTGTGGAGAAAGGGAACCCTCTTGCACTTTTGGTGGGAATGTAAATTGATACAGCCACTATGGACAACAGTGTGAAGGTTCCTTAAAAAATAAAAATAGAGCTACCATATGACCCAGCAATCCCACTACTGGGCATGTAGGACATGTACCCTGAGAAAACCATAATTCAAAAAGATACATGCACCCCAATGTTCACTGAAGTAGTATTTACAATAGCCAGGACATTGTAGCATCCTAAGTGTCTCGACAGAAGAATGGATAAAGAAGATGTGGCACATATATACAATGGAATATCACTCAGCCATAAAAAAGAAACGAAATTGAGTTATTTGTAGTGAGGTGGATGGACCTAGAGTCTGTCGTACAGAGTGAAGTAAGTCAGAAAGTGAAAAACAAATACCGTATGCTAACACATATATATGGAATCTAAAAAAAATGGTGCTGAATGAACCTAGGGGTAGGACAGGAATAAAGAGGCAGACGTAGATAATGGAGTTGAGGACTTGGGGAGGGGAAGCATAAGTGGGAATGATGTGAGGTAGTGGCATGGATATATATACACTACCAAATGTAAAATAGATAGCTAGTGGGAAGCAGTCACATAGCACAGGGAGATCAGCACAGAGCACATGGAGATCAGCTTGGTGCTATGTGACCACCTACAGGTCTGGGATAGGGAGGGTGGGAGGGAGATGCAAGAGGGAGGAGATGGATCAAAATTATAAGTGTAAGATCTAACACTATAAAACTCTTAGAATGAAAAATAGGACTTGATCGTGTTGTTGGACTTGGTAACAGATGTTTAGATATGACACCCAAAGCAGTAGCAATAACAATAACAAAATGGAGAAATTGGACTTTATCAAAAAGAAAACATTTTGTGCATCAAAATACACTGTGAAGAGGGTGAAAAGGCAACTCACAGTGTGACAGAAAATAATTGCAAATCATATATCTGATGAGTGTCTGGTGTCTAGTACATGTAAAGAACTCCTACAATCCAACAACAAAGGACAAAGAACCCAATTTAAAAATGGACCAAGGACTTGAATAGATATTCCTCTAACAGGGATATACAAATGGCCAACATTTGGAAAGATGCTCTACATCAATTGTCATTAGGGAAATGCAAATCCAATTCCCAATGAGAAAGCATTTTAGATCTACTAAGCTAGCCATGATTAAAAAATGGAAAATAAGAAGTGGTGATGCATATGAGGAGAAATTGAAACACTTGTGGATTGCTTGTGGGAATGTAAAATGGGCAGCTGCTCTGGAAAAGTTTGGAAGTTGCTCAATAACTTAAACGGAGAATTGCCATATGACCCATCAGTTCCCCAAAGAGTTTAAAACATGTGAACATGTGGTCAAACACTTGTACAAGGATGTTCAAGGCAGCACTATTTGTAATAGCCAAAAAGTGGAAAAAACTAAATGTCAACAACTAATGAATTGATGAAAAACTGTGTTAAATCCATACAGTGAAGTATTATTCAGTCATAAAAGGAGTGGAATAGTAATACATTCTGGAACATGAATGAAGCTTGAAAACATGATGCTGAATGAAAGAAGCCAGACACAAAATGCTACATATTCTGGACATACGATTTTACTTATATGAGATACCCAGAAAAGGCAAATTTGTAGAGACAGAAAGCAGATTAGTGGTAGCCAGGGGCTGGGAGAAGGGAGAGACTGCTGAATTGGTACCAGGTTTCCTTTGGGGGTGATAAAAATGTCTGGAACTATATAGTGGTAACGGTTGTACAACATTTTGAATGTACTAAATACCATTGAATTTTACTCTTAAAATGGCAAATTTTATGTGGCGTGTATTTAACCACCAAAAAAGTATATGGCACAACTTAGAAAAATTATATATATATATATATATATATATATATATATATATATATATATATATGTCTATCAACTATAAATTTCTAGATTCAACCTATGATTCTATTTCCACTTTAGTGTTATCTTAAACATCAAGGCTTTGGGTATCAGAGAAACTTTGGTTTTGGAACATTTGTAAATGTGTAAGTGAACCTACAATTAAAAGGTCTACCTGGTCAGGGAACTAGCCTGGTCAGGGAACTAGATCCCACATGACGCAACTAAAAATCCTGCATGCAGCAACAAAGATCCTGCGTGCCACAAGTAAGACCCCGTGCAGCCAAATAAATAAATAAATAAAAGATCTAGCAACATCTACAACTTCAGTCTATATCAACTGGGATGTTTCCACGCAGATGTGGGGGGGGGGCGGGGGTGGGTGGGTGTATTATTTCTTGAGATGCAAAGCGACAGTGATGATGACTCATCTTGAGATGAGCATGAAGATCATATCTTGAAGAGATTTCAGAGAAAAACAAATGACATGATTAAAGGATAAGAAAGTTGAATCTGTGAGAAGAGATGAAAAGAACAGGATCAACTTGCCTAGTGGAGAATGAACTGAAAAGTGATTTAATAGCTGGAATCAAGTACTGTGTTAAACATAACCACCCGGGGAAATAAAAGAACGCCGTAGCATTTACAGACTAGAGAAAATGCTGGATTTTGATTATCTTGTTTTCTTTCTCAGAGACATTTTAGTAAGCTACTTCAAAAATGTGGAAGACCAGGTGGGGCAGGTGTGGTGGTTTTGCTGTGACGAGGAACCTCTGTGAGAGTGGCAGGAAGCAAGAGAGCTGTGCCACCCTTATCTTGTAAAGTTACAATGATTTTGATTTTTAATGGTCAAAGATAGGAAAGGGAATTATTCTCACTTTTTCCTAAATATTTACAAATACCTTTGGCGTTTTTCTTCAGGTAGGACAGAAGAAAACTTTGGTAACCAAGGAGCAGACTAGGCTAGGACAGATGGGATTGAGGCCATGCTTGTAGAAGAAAGAAGCTTTCTTTTAGAGTCAGAGATGATAAATACTGTAACAGAATTTAAGAAATTGTGGTTTTCTTTGGAAACCTTTAAACAGAATATATTCTAATCTACAAAAACAATTTTATTATCATTTTGCTTGGCTGAAATGAATGGATTAGATGACTACTCAAATTTCATTTAAGTGAAGCAGGAGAATCATGGTTTTCTGATCATAACTCTCTCTAAACTCACAAATTCTTAGAAACAGAAGTGCTCATGAGACACAATTCAATCCCTTAACAGTCTTACTTAATTTTATCAATTTTTGTGGATAGGTAGTATTACCAACATAGTTCTAAGAAAGTCAGTAACATGATTATAGTTGACAACCACATTTTATCACTTAAGAAAAAAAACCATGAAACCCAGCATCAGCCTGGGAAACTATAGAAATGTATCATCAAAAGTGCAAAATTTCTGCTCTATGTGGTGTACAAGCCACTAGACTGAAAAAGTCCCCAAAAGACCCACCTGATGTGCAGAATAAATTTTTCTTTCACAGCATTGTCAACACATGGATTAAAGATAAAAGTCAATAAATTAAATGTAAATAAAAGTCAATAAATTAAATGTAAATAAAGCACTCCAAAATGTATTTAAAATTAGAATAAAGTCTAAATTGTCGATGTTTTGTATTATGGATTGTGTTTTTTCTTTATTTTTTTCTTTTTGGCTGTAGGATCTTAGGTCCCTGACCAGGGATTTAACCTGTGCCCCCTTGCAGTGGAAGCATGGAATCCTAACCACTGGACTGCCATGGAGTTTGGGATTGACATGTACCCACTGCTGTATTTTAAATAGTTAACTAACAAAAACCTACTGTAAAAAAAAGAAAATAAAGTAAAATTAGAATAAAAACCTCTCTTTCTGATATCCCTGTATATTAATTATCCTAAAATAATCCTTCAGCTACCAAACACTTGAAATTCTGGGTTTAAAAAAATACATCATTCTAAACACTCAGCTGAATGAGCCAGAAAGTAAAGGAAAAGTAAAAACAAAAAAATGGTAAAGCAGAAAGCCAGTGAGGTAAGCAGTCACAGAAGCCATGGATGCTCTGAGCATCTTTCAACCCTCAGTGACCTAGAAGTGAGCCCCACACGTGGTGCTGGTGGCGAGGGGGGTGAACTTACGAGGCAACGCTTAGCACATGTATAAGAGGGACATTTGGGTTAGACAGCCTGTTACAGAGCCAGAATCCCTAAAGTGTGACACCCAGGCTTACAGGGTGAACTATGTAAATAAACTTGCCTCCCAGAGATCTGGCTCTTGGTAGACAGGGGAAAAACTCCTTATGTGGGTTTGAAGACAAAATTCTCACTACTTATTTGTTTGAAAAAAAAAAAAAAAGAATTTAGTTTGAAGTGATCCTGAATTGGAGGATCCTTTTCATGTTTAACAAAAACAAACCAAAAACTGAAAGTAAAAGAAAAGTAAACTGAAATTTTCCAGGAAAGAAAAACATGAAATGCAGACCTCAATGGGTAAAAAAGTACCAACAAATAAGAACCCATGTTAAGAAAAAATGTACAAATAGATAAAAATCAAAAACCAACTTAGGAGAAAAAAGAAATAATGGAACTATAAAATCAAGAATCAGAATGATTAGGCACAAAAGATAAAATGAGTTTGTTTAATATGTTTAGGGTAATAAAAATAGAAAAATGTCCTTAAGAAATCATCACAGGGCTTCCCTGGTGGCACAGTGGTTGAGAGTCCGCCTGCCAATGCAGGGGACGTGGGTTCGTGCCCCGGTCTGGGAAGATCCCACATGCTGCGGAGCGGCTGGGCACGTGAGCCATGGCCTATGAGCCTGCACGTCTGGAGCCTGTGCTCCACAACAGGAGAGGCCACAACAGTGAGAGGCCCACGTACTGCAAAAAAGAAAAAAAGAAAGAAAGAAATAATCACAAATGAATAGGCAGAGGTACTGCTTCTGGTAATGGTGGATTATCGTGATTTGGGCTGACACTACTGCAGATCACAATTATAAGCTCTGTACAAAACGCTACTTTAAAGAGCAATTATTTGAAGGCACAGGAGTAGGATACTAGGAGGTAGAAACTTGAGGGGAATCATCTTTGCAAAAAAGAGATCTGGGAAAGAATCCCATTTTTATGGCTTTTTTCTAGTCTACAGTGATAGGGAGTTAGAACTGAAACAGGAAACCACTGTCTTGCTGACCTGAAGAATCAATGGATGAAGTGAGGTTCTGCCATAATGATTGAAGAGTGAGGGGGCGGGGTGCATGCTGGGAAGGAGGGGTCTACAGAGTGGAAGCCCTAAAGTCTACAAGATGCCATATACAAGTCCTTGGCTGAACCTGAATTATGCAAGCATGAGAGCGATCACAAGGAAACTAAAGAGCCAGAAGCTGCAGTTTCAGCTACTCCAGATACCTGCAGTGTGAGTCCAGCTGAGTGAACTGCCTCCTAAAACAAAAAATCCACACTCTTCAGAAGCCAACAATAGAATTCAATCTCTACAACAGGTATTTCACAAAGTTCAGTATAAAATTTTTAAATTATTAGGTATGTGAAGAAATAGGAAGATGTGCTCATAGTCAAGGGAGAAAGGAGTCAATAGAAAAAGACGAATATGGTGCAGATGTTAGAATTAGAGATGACAACTTTAAAGAACTCAAAATAATCTTATTCAAGAACCAAAAGGAAAAATAGAGCCCTGAGGAATCTAGTGAACAGACAATAAATCTCCACAGAGAGATGGAAACAGAAAAGAAGCAAATGCAAATTCATTACCTGAAAAGTTCAACATAGGAAAAAAGGTTCACTGTTGAGCTTAACAACATATTAGAGATGGCAGAAATAGGGTTAGTAAACTGGAAGTTAGAGCAGTAGAAATGACAGTCTGAGAAACAGAGCAGAAATTAGAGGAAAAATGACCTATGCAATAATATCACGTAGCTTTAATGCACACACTAGTAGAGTCCCCAAAGAAGAGGGAGGTAAGAAAGCACAAAAATCACTCTTTCTCAGACTTTCCTTGTTTTTGATGACCGTGAAAGTTTTGAGCAGTACTGATCAGGTATTTTGCGGAACGTCTCTCAACCGGGATATGTCTGATGTTTTCCTCGTGATTTGACTTGGATCTATGTGTTCTTGAGAGGAAGACCACAGAATTAAAACATCATTTTCTTCACACCATATCAAGGGTACATGCTATAAACACGACTAATGATTGTTAATGTTGAGCTTGATTACTTGGCTGAAGCAGTGTTTATCAGATTTTCCACTGTAAAGTTATACTCCCTCGTACTGTACTCTTTGAAATAAGACCATTTTGCATAGCTTGCATTTAATTAAGGATTGAGACTCATGCTCCAGCTCCTGGTAAAGTGTTTGACATTCTTCTGCATGGAAGATTTGCCTCTTTTCCCCATGTATTTATTTATTGTCACTTATTTATGTTAGCGTGGACTTGTGAATATTTTAGACTTTGTGTTATAATCCAATACTGTTTCATTGTGTAAATATTCTAGTTTAGGCCATTGGGTTTCTTTCAGTTCTCTGTGCCTCTTTGACGTCCTTTCTGTGTTAGTTTCCTAGAGCTGCTGTAAGAAAGTTCTAAAAACTTGGGAGCTTGAAACTACAGAGTGTATTCTCTCACAGTCTGGAAGCAAGAGGTTTGAAATTAAGGCTTCGGCTCCCTCTGAAGGCTGCAAGGAACAATCCTCCTCGTTTCTTCCAGCTACTGATGGTTGCTGGCAATCCTTGGCATGCCTTGGCTTGTCGACTCATCACTCCCGATTTTGTCTCTGTCTTTATATAACTTTTTCTTTTCCGTGTCTCTTTGTACCTTTTGTTCTTGGAAGGACACCAGTCATTGTACTTAGGGCCCAAACTATTCCAGTATGACCTTCTTAAGTATTTTTGGATTACAAATTAGGTTACATTCTTAGGTCTTGTGTGAGCATGAATTTTAGAGGAACACTATGTAACTCATGACACCATCCTCATGGTGGATTTTGGTTTTTTTGGCCATGCTGCATGGCATGCAGGATCTTAGTTCCCCAACCAGGGATCGAACCCACACCCCCTGCAGTGGAAGCATGTAGTCTTAATGACTGGACCACAAGGGTAGTCCCCCTATTTTTTTTTTTTTTTTGAGGATTTCCTAACATTCTGACATTATAAGATACTTCAGGATCATATGTATATTCCCTGCCCTAGTCCTAGAATCAGCAGTTTCTCCATAGAATCCTGGATCCTTTTATTGGAAAATGTAATTTCCCTAAACATACTAAACAAGCTCATTTTATCTTTTGTGTCTAATCATTCTGATTCTTGATTTTATAGTTCCATTATTTCTTTTTTCTCCTAAGTTGGTTTTTGTTGTTTATCTATTTGTACATTTTTTCTTAACATGCGTTCTTATTTGTTGGTACTTTTTTTATCCATTGAGGTCTGCATATAATGTTTTTCTTTCCTGGAAAGTTTCAGTTTACTCTTCCTTTACTTTCAGTTTTTGGTTTGTTTGTTTTTGTTAAACATGAAAAGGATCCTCCAATTCAGGATCACTTCAAACTAAATTCTTTTTTTTTTTAATTCTTTTTTTAAATTCTTTTTTTCAAAGAAATAAGTAGTGAGAATTTTGTCTTCAAACCCACATAAGGAGTTTTTCCCCTGTCTACCAAGAGCTAGATCTCTGGGAGGCAAGTTTATTTACGTAGCTCACCCTGTAAGCCTAGGTGTCGCTGGCTCTGTAACAGGTTGTCTAACCCCAATGTCCCTCTTACACACACGCTAAGTATTGCCTCGTGAGTTCACCCCCCTCGCCACCAGCACCACGTGTGGGGCTCACTTCTAGGTCACTGAAGGTTGAAAAATGCTCAGAGCATCCATGGCTTCCGTGACTGTTTACTTCACTGGATTTCTGCTTTACCTTTTTTTTTTTACTTTACATAACATAATTTATGGGAAAAACAGTGTTAGGACAGTCAAAATTCATGTACCATAGCACTCTGTACCATAACACATAAGAGAAACATTAATTGGTACGCTCAGCGATGACTCTGACAGCTGGAAAGGCAGTTTGGAGTGGCTGGGCGCTCTCTCCAGGGTGGGAAACGCTGATGTGTGGGCACTGGCCATGCAGGTGAACCTGTGGCATTTAGAGTAGGCACAGGGGAAAATGTAACCCACCAAGGGAGTATCAGGGTGATGTTGTCTCTAGGCCCATTCCGCTTGGCAACACAAGGAAATATGTTTATATACTAACCACTGTGTGTACACCTATAAATGTTACTCTATGTAACAATTTGCCTGTATATTGAATTTTAAATGGTCCTTGAACAACCCAGATTTGAACTGCACCAGTCCACTTAATATTTGGATTTTTTTCAATAAATATATTGGGAAAATTTTTGGAGATTTCTGACAATTTGTAAAAACTTGTAGACAAACTGTGTCACCTAGAAATATCAAAACAAATTAAGAAAATGTTAGGTATGTCATGGATGTGTAAAATATATGTAGGTACTAGTCTATTTTATTATTTACTACCATAAAATACAGACAAATCTATATAAAAAGTTAAAATTTATAAAAATGTACACACACGAACACAGACTGAACATGGTACCATGGCACCATTCAGGCTAGAGAAATGTGGCAAATGTAAAGACGCAGTATTAAATCATAACTGCATAAAGTGAACTGTGGTACATACTGTGCTGCTGCTGTAATTTCTTGACCTCTCCTGTTGCTGTTGTGCTGAGCTCAGGTGTTTCGAGTTCTGCTTAAAACACCACGTGACGCTCGTCATCTCAACTTGAGCAGCTCCTCTCTCCAGTAAACTGTGTATTGCTGTAAAAAGTGATCTCTCATGGTTCTTACATATTTTTCATCGTGTTTATTGCAATACCGTGAACCTGGTATAACACTGTGGGACCATATGAAATGCTGCTAGTGATGCTGGACAGGCTCCCAAGAAGCAAAGTCACGACATTACAAGAAAAAGTTGAACTGCTTGACATGGACTGTAGATTGAGGTCTGCAGCCGCAGTTGCCGCCATTTCAAAATAAATGAATTCAGCATAGGGACCAGTGTAAAAAAGAAAAGGAAATTCGTGAAGCTGTCACTGCAGCTATGCTGGCAGGTGTGAAAAGTTTGCACTTTTTTTCAAATACCTTTTTATCTCTCATTGAAAATGCAGCTTTTCTGTGAGTGCAGAATTGCTACAAGAAAGACATACCTGTAGACTCTAATATGATTTGAGAAAAAGCATGGTCATTATATGACAACTTAAAGCAAAAGGAAGGTGAAGGAACTAAAGCTGGAGATTTAATGTCAGCAGGGAATGGTTTGATGATCTTAGGAAGAGGTTTGGTTTAAAAAATGTCAAGAGAACATGAGAAACATCTTCTGCTGACCAAGAGGCAGCAGACGAGCTCCCAGACACATAAGAAAGTCATTGAGGAGAAAGGACATCTGCCTGACAGGTTTTTAATACAGACAAAAGTGCCCTATTCTGGAAAAAAAGTGTCATAAGGGCATTTATTAGTAAGGAAGAGAAGCAAGCACCAGAATATAAGGCAGGACGGGATAGCCTAACTCTACTGTCCTGTGAAAATGCAGTCAGGTTTATGGTCAGGACTGCCCTCATCTCTAAAGCTGCTAACTCCTGAGCCTTTAAAGGAAAAGATAAATACCAGCTGCTACTCTTTTGGCTGGACAAGTAGAGGTACTGGACAAAAAGAACACTTTTTCTGGATTGGCTTCAAAACTTATGAGATGCAGAAAAAGCAGTGTGCAGAGGTAAATTAATAGCTATATATCTCTATATTAAAAGGAAGAAAGAACTCAAATCAATAAAAATTTTCTCCTGAAAGAAACTAGAAAGTGAAAAGCAAATTAAACCCAAACAAACCCAAAGAAGAAAATAATAAAGATTAGAGTGAAAATAAATGAAATCGAGATAGACAAAATCAATAAAACCAAAACTTGTGTTTTTTAAACGATCATAAAAATTAACACATCTTTAGCTAAGATGACAAAGAAAAAAGAGATCAGATTACTAAAATCAGGAATAAGCTAGGGAATTTACTACTAATCTTCCAGAATAAAAGGGATGATAAAGGAATACAAGTCTATGAACAATTGTATGGCAGAAAATTAGACATCCTCAGTGGAATAGACAAATTCAAAAAGACACTAACTATCTCTAAGTCAAATGAAATAGAAAAATTGGATAAATCTACAAAAAGTAGAGAGATTGAATTAGTAACCAAAAAACTACTCACAAAGAAAACACCAGGCTGACGCCATCAGTACAGCTCCAGTCTTGCATGGGCTTTGGCCCTTGGTGGGTTTCACTTTCCCCTGTGCCTACTCTAAAGGCCACAGGCTCACCTGCATGGCCAGTGCCCACACAGCAGCATTTCCCACCCCAGAGAGAGCCTCCAGCCACTCCAAACTGCCTTTCCAGCTGTCAGGGTCATCGCTGAGCGTACCAATTAATGTTTCTCTTATGTGTTATGGTACATAGTGCTATGGTACATGAATTTTGACTGTCCTAACACTGTTTTTCCAATAAATTCTGTTATGTTTAGTGTGTGATTCCTCAAAACATAAGTTGTTTTGTTTTTCTGTTTTTCTTTTAGGACCATACAAATGCCTACATCTATTTCCTAGGATATTTGTGAGAGCTAAGTAAGTTGATAAATACATCCCTGGTGCATAATAAGCATTATTTAAGTTCTTAGTGTTATTAAGGATGACTTTTTTTTCTAATGTGATTTTTTTTGGTTTCTTGTTTTCCACAATTGTGTATGTGTTACCCCCAAATTGTAGAAACATATCATTTCATAGCAATTGCCTTCACAAAACTAATGAATATTTAATATTTGATGTAAGGTAAGTTTATTACAAATAATCCATACATAGAATCCTGGATTGAGATTTGGGGTTAATTAATAAGAGACCTTGTGTGAACATGGTAGGGTGAAAAATCTAAAGTGATCATCACATCAAACCCAACCTGATGTGTAGTCCTGAAGTTGACAAGCTGGGAACAGCATAAATTTTAGACACCATCACAGAGGGAAGAAGTTTTCCTTATAGAAGAGAAGATGTTTTTGGAAATATAGGAATCACCAAAATAATTGGTGTCCTATTGACAAACATGCCAGGATTGCAGTGAAAAACTATGGTGGTCATAAAGAAAACTGTCTGCAACCTTTAGAAAACTTAATAACATGTTCAGGAGTACAGGGAATGTGTCTAAAGTATCTGTGTAGACTTTTACTTGACATTGGAAATGATAACGAGGGGTCCAAGGATTTCAAATCTCCCATGCTGGAGAGCGGTGCAAGCCTAGTTACAGCTTTGAAGTTCAAATGTGTTGGTCTCCGAAGAGAGAGGTTCAACTCAGAAGTGTTCTGTGATCATCAAAAACTGTTGAGGCAAACATTTACAAGACTTTTATGCTGATTAAAACATGCACACACACGTATACACAACACACGATCAACATGCAAAGGTATAGATGATCGTACCACTATGCAGATTCAAGTTAAGGCAAAAATAGGGAGAAAGGTACCAACATCGTGGACTAGTCTCACTCTTACCAACAACCCAGGCAGTGAAAATCCAAGGCTGGATTCAGAGTATCTAGGAGTACTTTACCTAATGATGTTGGAAAGCAAACCAGGAAAGTCTACCCATCACCCACTGTGAAGGAAATGCGATGGTTACTAAAGAAAGTATGTAAGCTCACACTTGCAAAGACAAAGGAAGTGTGATGGGTTCCAATAGTTCCAGGACCGAGAGCCAAGCATTCAGGATCCTTCTAGTCTACACTCCCAGGTGGGAACTGGAGAACCAGGGGCCATGCTTACATCATCTGTTAGCATCATCTGCTTGGTTACTCTGCCATCTGAGGAATCCTCAGCTTGCCTCTCCCTGACCACCCTTCCCCCTTCTGCACCACGTAACCCTGAAGAAACTGAAGGCAGGGAGATGGGTTGTCATGACAGGACAAAAATTCTGAATCCAGTCTTGCTTTTTCAATCTCCCTGCAAAGGGAAGTTTTGGCTTTGCCCCCCAGTGACTCTCCTTCCTCCAGTCCCTGAGAAATGATATGAAGATGCCCAGGCAGCTTTTTGGAATCACGTGACAAATAACAAAGTTAACAGGGAGGGGAAGATAGAGAGAGAAGAAAAGTAGAGGGTTACAAAGATCAAGAGGTGGGCTGGGGCTGGGAACAGAGGGAAAGGGAAAGGGATTTGGGGGGGATTTAAAGAGGGAAGCTGGAGCAGTGCAGCAGGGTGTGCGGGAGAGCACAGGGAACACGTGAGATCTAAATACAGACGGTCCCTGCTTAACCACGGTTTGACTTACGATTTTTCGACTTCATGATGGTGCAACAGCGATACACATTCAGTGGAAACCATACTTTGAGCTTTGAATTTTGATCTTTTCCTGGGCCAGCGCTTGTGGTGCATACTCTCTAGTGATGCCGGGCAGCTTCCCATCAGCCACGTGATCACAGGGTAAATGACTGAGACACTTAGAACCATTCTAGACCCAGACAACCATTCTGTTTTTCACTTTCAGTACGGCCTTCAATAAATTACATGAGATATTCAACAGTTCATTATAAAATGGGCTTTGTGTTAGATGATCTTTGCCCGACTGTAGGCTAACGTAGTTGTTCTGAGCACATTTAAGCTAGTCTAGGCTAAGCTATGATCTTCAGTAGGTTAGATGTATTGCCTGCATTTCAATTTATGATATTTTCAACTTACAATGGGTTTATCAGGATATAACCCCATCACAAGCTGAGGAAGATCTGCACGCTACTTTAACCCTATATATCTGGATCCTTTTCATTGTCTTAGAAAAATGTGAGTAAAGACTTTGGATAAAAATTAAAATTAGGGCTTCCCTGGTGGCGCAGTGGTTGAGAGTCCGCCTGCCGATGCAGGGGACGCGGGTTCGTGCCCCGGTCCGGGAAGATCCCACATGCTGTGGAGCGGCTGGGCCTGTGAGCCATGGCCGCTGAGCCTGCGCGTCCGGAGCCTGTGCTCTGCAACAGGAGAGGCCACAGCGGTGAGAGACCCGCGTATTGCAAAAAACCCCCCAAAAAACCATTCCTCTGTGACGGAGCCATGTGGATCTCCGGGTTCATAAGCTGGTGCTGGAGATGGGTAATGACGCCCTGAGCTATGTTAGTGGTTGGTGAAAACAGCAAAATCCTCCTCCAGAGATCTCTCCATTTCTATAGCCTCAGCTTTAACTACCTGCTGCTTCACTTAGAAAATTGCCAACTCCTGCTTTCTTCCAACTTCTTGTCTATCCATCCTCTTTCTTGTTCTATAACATGGTATTATGGGGCATCCTTGCAATTTCATGTCCAGGTTTTTCTTTTTTTCTTTTTTTTTGCTTACCACCTCAGTGAACCTCAAGATGAGATGACTGCACTATTTTGACAGCTCTCCGGAGCTCTCTCTGAGTCTGCCCTAGCAGCTCTTCTGGGAGAAGCTTCAGACTATGGTTTGGCTGAGTTGCAAGCAGCAGGGTTTTTAGGGCATTAGGCATGTGGAGATATCAGCTTTTTTCCCAAGGATGGTCTTTAAACTCAAAAGGACATCTGGGATTCCAAGCACATAGGCAAAATACAAAGGTGATAAAGTAGTAGAAAACAAAATCTGTTAGAGTTAAAAAAAAGAATTCCTATCGAAGTGCTGCTTTGTAAGTTTTATGGGGATTGAGAATTTTTCTTTCAGAACATACACAGCTAAACCCTGTGAGCACACTTGAAGAGCTGGAGAGCCATCTTACCCAGGGCTCGTCCGGGGGACACGCTTCCCGAGGGAGAGTGCAGGCTGTCATTAAAGCAGGGGACACTCTGGTCTACCTCTCACTTGACAGGACCTGACATCTCACGGGGCAGAAGCTGAGCTGTCACCCCTGAGAGACAACCTGCAGTCCGGGAGCAAAGTGCAGTCCCTGTGCTCAGGCCGGTTCTCTGTCCTGCTCTCCTCCCTTTTCACACACAAACACACGTGCTCAACTCCACCGCCCACTGCTTTAGGGGTGATTTAAAGAGTCTAAAACTACTGGAAAGATAAACCTTTTTCCTCACACATTTTTGTTTACATGTGATTTTGACTAATCTCTCTCCGTATAGGGTATAAAGGTCAAGAAAATTCAATGGGGGCTAAAACCCTGAAAGACTTGAGTCGATCAAGTGTTCATTTAGTCAGTCAACAAATATTAATTGAGAGCCTGCAAGATACTAGGCAGTGAGGCAGTCTTCTGGGGGCTGCAAATACAGTGATGAATACGACACAGGTAGGACACCCTGCCCTCTAGACGGATACAGACCAGTGAGGGATTCAGGTAAGTAAATGGGTGAATAGAGTACATGCTGGGTACTATAAGCCTTAAGACCAAGGTACTGAGGGAGCACAAAGGAGAGAGCCTAAGTGAGTCAGGACAGGGGAACATGATGACATTCAGGGAAGTGTGACTCAGAAGTGGATCGGGGGAAACACAATAAACTGAGGTGTCTGGCGTGCACATTACTGTGTAGTCAGGTCTCAGCAGAGATCATTATTGCAGTATATTTAATATTTTATTGTACTTTTACATCTTTCTTCACTCACACATACAGGTTTTTCAAATAAAAGCATTCTTTCATTTATTCATTCAGTACTTACCGAGTGCCTCTTAGGTGCCAGGCGCTACGCTAACATACCAGTGATTCTGCGGTGAAAAGGGCGATTGTGATTTTCATGGGACGTAGTCTCTAGGGACCCCAAACTCCGATCATGCCGATAAGCAAAGTCAGCACAGTACACTGCAGTAGAGCTGATGAAGACTCAGGAACCTTGACGAAGCTTTCTCTTGTCTACAGCATTAAAATTCAGAATATTGAGGGACACTGAGTCACTCACAGGCTACCAACGGGAGGCTTCAGCAAGATCAAGAGAAGTAATTGCTTCACACTTATAATATAGAGGGGGATGTCTGTGCTGCAGCTTCCGGAGGATTTTTGAGTCACTCGGTTGAACGTGGGAGCAGAGGGAAGATAGACATGAGTTCTGGGGCCCAAGCGAATCTGAGACAGCACTTCTAAGCTGGGCTCTGGAGCCTTTGCTGTCAACACTAAAGAAGTGCCACTCATCCCCAGGCCTCGCTCCTTTCCCGCCGGCTGCGCCCTGCTCTAATGCCAGTGCTCAAGAGGCAAGGTTGGTGGAAAAGAAAGTTTGTTTTATTTCGGAGGCCGGCAACTGGGGGAGAGGGTGGACTCATGTCCAGAGGCCGACTCGCACCCCCCTTGACAAGTAAGAGCTTTTAAAAGGGAGTTTCAGGGGTGCACAGGCAGAGGGAGGGGGCCACATGCAGAAACAGCACAGGCAGCTCTGACCGTCATCTTGAAATTGGTCATCAATGGTCTGACCAGCGTCATCTTGATTGTTTTAAGCACAGTTAGTCTTCAGTTCCAGGGTCAGTTTGTTCCCTTTCCTTGAGGCCAGTTCTCGGAATTGTGGCAGCTTGTGTCATGGCTCCAGTCTGGTCTTCATGTAGTTAACTTCTTCCACCCAGTGGGGCTTCCAGTATTCATAAGACAGCTCCCAGGATATGGCTCAGAATATTCTCGATAGCCCTTGAGAAGGAACTAAAGGTCACAGACTTTGCTTAATGACTAAACTATCATTATTTTGTCCAGTTTGACTGTTTTCCTTTTCTTCTGCATTTTCTCACTTCTCTGATTACACTTATTCTTTGGCTTAAGTTTTTCCACAGACAAAAGGCAGGCAGAGGGCATGGGAGGCAAGGACCATTATTGGGTCCTGCTCTGTTTCTGTATTATATACTTTGGGTGCTGAATCAACTTCACTTTTCTTTCTGGCTCTTAGTTAGGTTTCCAATGAAAGAGAGAAATTCACAAGAAAAACATAAAAAACAATTAAGATTATGATGCTGCTGAGCTGTAGGGAGAAGCCCTAGAGTAATGGAAACTCATCTCCAGGGGCAGGATGAGAACTTCAGACTTTGAGGGCGGAGTTGAAGGAGGGTCCCCCCCAGCTCCTGGGAATAGAGAGGAGGTATGACTCCCACAGCGTGAGGGGAGGCATTGCATGGGAACCTACGTCCAGGAGAAGCAGAGCAGCCCTGGGACAAAGCCCACACTCTACCCCAGAGCACTGGTCCAGCCCGTGGGACACACACAAGCTGTCAGCGACCCGAGGAAGACAGCCTGGCCGCACGCAGCCAGCGCTCAGCAGTGTGACACGTGGAGACGGAGGGGCCTCCGCAGAGCCCTGGCAGGGGGGCACAGGGTCGCGTCCCCAGAGCCTCTCATTGTGGCCACCATGGGAGCCAGAACAGCACTGCTGCAGAGGAGAGAAGCCCCGCGGCTGGGAGCGGAAGTGAGGAACCTCCCTTACTTCTGGCTGTGGCACAGGAGGTCAGCAGGTTCAACAGCAAGTAGGGCACGGCTGGGAGCTGCCGTGGGACCCTCCACGTGGAGGACAGATGGCGTGGCGCTGATGCGTGCCGCTGAAAAGCCACGGCTGCCGCCCTCACTTAGGGGCAGTAATCTGGTAAACGTGGCTTCCGCACGCTGTCCTGTATAAGACCCATATCAGAGAGGTTTTTGTTTGTTTTAGATTTCATATGTAAATGAGATCATACAGTATTTCTCTTTCTCTGTCTGACTTGTTTCACTTAGCATAAGCCTTTAAGGTCCGTCCATGTCACAAATGGTTTCTCAGTTTTTTATGGCTGAATAAAATTTCATTTTGTGTGTGTGTGTGTGTGTGTGTGTGTGTGTGTGTGTGTGTATATATATGTACTGCTATGACTATGGGGGTGCAGATATGTCTTAAAATGTCTTAAAATTTTTTTTTTATTGGAGTATAGTTGATTTACAATGTTGTGTTCGTTTCAGGTGTACGGCAAAGTGAATCAATTATACATATACATATATCCACTCTTTTTTAGATTCTTTTCCCATATAGGCCATTACAGAGTATTGAGTAGAGTTCCCTGTGCTGTACAGTAGGCCCTTATTATCTATATTATATATAGTAGTGTGTATATGTCAATTCCAATCTCCCAGTTTATCCTTTCCCCCCAGGTTTTCTATGATAAGATTGTTTTCTACACCTGTGACTCTATTTCTGTTTTGTAAATAAGTTCATTTGTACCATTTTTTTAGATTCCACATATAAGTGATATAATACAATATTTGTCCTTCTCTGTCTGACTTACTTCACTCAGAAAAGAATCTAGAAAAGAGCGGATATATGTATGTGTCTAACTGATTCACTTTGCTATACAGCAGAAACTAACACAACATTGTAAATCATCTATACTCCAATTTATATATATATATATTTGTGTGTGTGTGTTTGTGTGTGTGTGTGTGGTACGCGGGCCTCTCACTGTTGTGGCCTCTCCCGTTGTGGACCACTGGCTCCGGACGCGCAGGCTCAGCAGCCATGGCTCACGGGCCCAGCCGCTCCGCGGCACGTGGGATCTTCCCAGACCGGGGCACGAACCCGTGTCCCCTGCATCGTCAGGTGGGCTCTCAACCATGGCGCCACCAGGGAAGCCCCTATACTCCAATTTAAAAACAGCAAGGGAAGGAACAACAACAGCAAAAAAGAAACAAAACAAGTGGAATGAGCACTTCCTCCACTTTCAGAGAGTTTTCTAGAAACTCTTCTTTCCTTTGATGTCAGAGTAGCATTACCCAGCCTGGGCATACATTTCCCACGCCATCTGGTGGTGGTAAACTTCTAACTGCCTCCCCCTTGTGAAGAGGAAAGAGCCAATAAGGGTTTTCATGAGCAATTGGCTTAATAGAGCATCTTGAAAAGTAGCCACACATTCTATTAGAAAATTACATACTTTGCACAAGGGACACATTTTGGGTGAACACATAAAGCTTAAAAGTAATTAACTAATCGCTCCATACTGTGTTGGCAAAAGAAATAGGTTTTTTCTAAAAATATCTAGGCGTAAAGTGAAACTTGATATAATAATGTTGGCGGAATACGGATTGTTGCCGTGTATGTTTATGTTTGTATTTGAAAACCAAACCTTGGGTAGCTTGTAGTCCAAATGCAGCCTTTCAAGGGAGGCGCATTCCTCAGGCCAGCTGCAATATCAGCGTTTTGTTAAGCAAAGGTGATGTTAAGTAAACACACATCACTTTTCCTCCCCCCAAAAAGCCCCAGATTGCTTTCTAACATTTGCTTCCATATCTCGTTCATTCTGCTTTTAATGCACTCTCATGGCTTTTTCCATTTCTTTGCAGAACTCATCACAGTGTACGGAATATTTAGAGGTTAGCATCAAAGTTTATCAGAAGCCTTTTTCATAAGAAATGAAAACATCATCTCTCCCTTATGCCCTTGTTGCTACTTCTTATGTGTTGACTAAAATAATTTATATCCATGGTTTCTTCCACGGTTGAACAAGGGTAACTATAAACGGAGTTGGGAACATCTTTCTCCATACATTTTCATAGTTTCTCTTATTGGATACTAGCTAACTTATTCTGCTTTACTGTAGTTCTCTTAGCAGATCCCTCAGATTGAACACTTGCAAGTTGAGTAATTACCCCGTGTATATATTGACAGATCAACAGTCTCAAACAAGCAATGAACAAAGTTGCTACATATGTTCATCTCACCACAGATGCTTCCGCCCACCCTCACTCTGGTTTTTTAAGTGCATCAAATATTAATAAATGCACTTGTGAATGTTCTTAACATACGTCTCTACGATAATCTGATTTTGTACCAAAATTCACCTCTACAAGGTTTACAAAATCTTTTTTTTTTTTTTTTTGCGGTACGTGGGCCTCTCACTGTTGTGGTCTCTCCCATTGCAGAGCACAGGCTCCGGACGCGCAGGCTCAGCGGCCATGGCTCATGGGCCCAGGCGCTCCGCGGCATGTGGGATCTTCCCGGACCGGGGCACGAACCCGTGTCCCCTGCACCGGGAGGCGGACTCTCAACCACTGCGCCACCAGGGAGGCCCTACAACATCTTTATATAGGCAACTCTTTTGTAATAAAAAAAAGTCCTGAGGGTGGCACAGTACTGTAAAGACAGATAGCTACAGACAGAGAAGCAAAAAGATTGATCAGCGTGATCTAGACTCCACCAGCTATACTGAAAGTCTCATAGCCGAATAATTACTATTTCAGTAATTCTTAGCTGGGGCCAAGACCGCAGTGGTACGGGATGCTGACTCAGATGATGCTGGCGCTGCACATCCGGGAAACTGTCAGCCAAATCCATCGCCATCAACACAAAGGCCAATGTTAATTGAGTCAAGTCAGGACCTGCGGAAACTCCTGGGCGGTGTGAAAAGCAGCAGGCTCTCCTCCCTTTGGGATGGAGAAATGATTTTCCCCAGGGATGCTCTGTATGGTGTTGCTTCCTCTGGGAAACACAATGAACCCATTTTACTGAGCGAGGTCAGCCCACTCTGTACAGATCACTGTGGCTACGACGAAAGTAAGGTGAGGCTTCAAGCCAATCATTTGTGGTAGGAAATGTGGGTAATAGGCAGTTGTAAGAGCTCGAAGCCTGGAAGCCAGAGACTTGATGTGGGGTCCCAGTTTCATATTTAGTAGCTCGGGGATCTCCTCTGGACCCGTGTCCAGGATACAGTGGCCTGTCCTGTCTGACCCACCGGTGACTGTGCGGGTCAGAAGAGAAGTCACATCATTGGAGGTTTAGGCTCCCCTCCTATGTGGTGGGTGAGGTGATGCTTTGCCCGCATTACACTAGAAGGACTGAACTAGACCAAGCTGGTCCTTGATAAGTGGTGCATTTCACCTACTCGTTTAAGGGTTCCTCGGGGACGCTCCATTTATTTTATCTTCTGTCCCGTCCTGGTGCTGTTCAAGGTTACACGTAACGGAGATTGCATGGTAAGGGGGAAAGCCTGGGATTTAGAGTCCGAGGGTCCAGCTTAAACCCCTAGCCTGTGACTCAGGGGTTAAGTCTTATCCATCTTGTGATTCACGCCTCACATCAACCTGCTTATCATCCTCGGGTTCTGAATGAGGACACAGAAACTTACAGAGTTTATATGACTTGCTGAGTTAACCGGTATTGGAACCAGTTAATAATTGGAGCCCACAGGGTCCAATTCTATGATCCGTGCTCTGTCCTCCCACAAGATGGCTACGGGAGCAGAGGTCAGCACCCCGAGACACACTCAGGGGCTCATCTGAGACTACAGAGCTCCCGCATACAATCTTCTGGGACACAAAGCTGTACCGATCCCTTCTGTCTTTCCCTGGGATCCCTGCTGAATCCACGCTCAGGCAAGGGGAGCCTCCAGTGCACCCTGGAGGGTGGAGGGAGCCGCTTCCCCACGTGCCCCTGGCACTAGGACAGCCAGCACGAGGGGTGGCAGAAAGGAAGTGTTGCTACGATCCAGGTCTGTGACTAGGACCTTTATTAAATAACGGAGATTATGTCACACCACGGAAGCTCTTGCTTATGAAATCTTTCCTGTCAGCCTCCACAGAAGGGAAGACTTCTCATCTCTCTGAGATTAGCTCTGGCTTAAACCCATGGGGTTAACAGTGCAAGATGACTTTCAAAATCCCTTCTAAATCCTTACGACACTGTGATGCTATCCACGTTTAATGATAATTTTTCTTTAAGAAGCCCTTGAAAACAAGCCCTTTTATTATTAAACTTGCTGGGATCACCAGAAAATTTTTAAAGATTAATGGACTTTTGACTGAAATCTCTTGTAAGCAATCCAAAAATGTGCATTTGTGTTTACGTACGTAAGAACCAGCTTAATTCCAATTCAAATGGGTGAAAAGTATCCTAAAACACTCGAGATCTGGGAAATTGTTTTGTGGGAACAGATGTTGTTGTGACAGTTTTAAAAACGTGATTACATCTGAATGTGAAGATGGGCTACAGCTTTCGGGGGTGGGGATGTTTGCGATCTTTTATAACAAAAGCTGACATTCTGGTCCGCTTGTTGCGATGCCTTGGTGACATTGGTATTGTTACTATTGTTTTTGTGTATACTTGGTTTTGGGGTATTGCTTCTGAAATCTTTCTGAGATTTTTTTGTTTTCTTTTTCTTTTTTCTTTTTCGGTACACGGGCCTCTCACTGTGAAGATGTTTTAAATATATAGAAAACCGAACTTTGGAGTAAAAACTCTTTACTAACCAGGCAGGCTTTATTTTTAATTTTTTTAATTTTCTAACTTATTTTATTTTTTTAAACTAATTTTTACTGGAGTATAGTTGATTGACAATATTGTGTTAATGAATCAGTTATACATATACATATATCCACTCTTTTTTAGATTCTTTTCCCATATAGACCATTACAGAGTATTGAGTAGAATTCCCTGTGCTATACAGTAGGTCCTTATTAGTTAACTATTTTATATATAGTAGCGTGTATGTGTCAATCCCAATCTCCCAATTTCCCCCTCCCCCTTTTAAAATAAAATCATCTATTTAATTCTAACTAGGGGAGGTTAATGGGGCTTTTCATTAATACGTAAAATAGAAATAAAGATAGTAATCAGTCGTACTTGCGAGGAGTGTGCACATGTGGGTCAGCATTTCCAGCTTCACAGGGACGGTAATGATTTAGGGGCTGATTTGCATGTCAGTGGAGGAACACGGCTGCTTTCTTGACAGTGTTGCCAAGGACCCACAACATATACCATACGGTTGAAGGCATTGCCACCTTTTGTTAAAGGGCAGATATTAATTGGCAAGCTGATTTTTTCATTACTGTCGACATTCGCCCCTTAACTCAAGTGCATATATAAGGTCGACTTAGTACTGGGCTCAGCTTTTAGCAGAACACTTGACATGGGCTGTATCCTCTCAGTTCGGAGATGTGTGGAGTAAAGAAAGGTCTGGAGTATGAGGGCATTCCTGGTGTTGAAGGATTCAGGTTGCACACTCAACTTGAAGGGTAATAGTTGGGATGAAGATCCTTGCTTGTTTTCGTGGGCAGGGCGTAGATGCTGGGAGTGATAGGTGCAGACAGGAAATGCGATGATGCTTAACCGTGTCTCTTTCCCTGCAGTAACTCAGTGCCTTTTAATAGGACTATGTCAAATAGCCACTCCCCTCAGCCAGGAAACTGATCTGTGATCATTCCCCATAGTGAGCCAATATCTTTCTCCCTGAAACTTGGACTCATTGATTCTAACTTTGTCCCTTTAGACCTCACAGAATTTGGTTTAGGGTCAAACACATGTAGCATCTGTTTTTGTTTCTGTACAGAGTATAGGGCAGCTGGGATGATATATATACAGGATGCAAAGGATGCTGGAACAAAAAGAATCCCCGTAGGTATGCATCCAGCTACTCGTAATTAATAAACATCCTGGCTGTGTCCTGCAGGGTGTAGGTCTGTATGGCTTTGAGGGCCTGGGAGAAGAGATGATGTGTCTATAAAAACTCGGTAGCATTGATAAAAGTTCCTATTCCTTCCCATGTTTCAAGGAAACGGTGGAGAGGGGTGGTTATTTCAGAAGCCCAGGCTGGAATAGTGAGGCCAGAGTGGCTATGTCCAAAAGAGAATGGAAAGTTTACTGGACTGATCTCAATCCAGGTTTACTTCTGTAGAGACGTGACAAAAGACTCTGTTTCATCCTGTTCTATGGAACAGTTTAAATAAATGGATTTAGAAAAACGCATATTCTGATGGCATATTAATCAAATTCAGAAATTTAAAAAATTAGGAAGAATAAATAATGCATTGGCTAAAGAAGCAGGAATCAAAAATAACTTTAAAGGCTAGAACGTTTAAATAGAACGTAAAGACATGTAAGAGGTCTAAATGCAAAGTTATGTGCTCGGGTTCAGAAGTCAAGTAACACGTTTCTAGGTTAGAGGGCACATGACTTAGCCAACTGTGAGCTCAATGAACGACGAGCAGATGTGTTTGCTAAGAAAGCTCTGGGGGTTTAGGCCGGGTTTACAGAAAGTGTCTAAGGGGTCTTGCTGGATTTTGTGTTGATTAGACCTCACCAGGAATCATCTGTTCAAGGAGAGGTCAAGAGCCTCCTGAGGGGTGTCCAGTGGGAGGTGTCTGGAATAGCGAGTCGTCTAGAAATCAGAACCCGTGTTGTAGGAGAACAAGATGAAGACTTTGAGGGAGGACCCACGATGGGTGGCCCTTGCGGACACTGTTTGCACACAGGAGATGGATTCCATTTCTTCCGGGTGATGTAAGAAGGAAAAGCGGGAACCCACGGGTCCAAGTTTTAGGGATAAAAATACTGGCTCACTATGAGGAACGTTATAGATAATGAGGAGGGGGTAGTGTTTATTTGATGTGTTTATACTTAAAGGCACTGAGTTACTCCAGGAAACCCACAAATCCAAGGAAAAAAGCAGTGTTTGGCAATGGTGTTTTCCATTGTTAGAGGTGGTTAGAAATAGGCCGAAAGATCTAATTTTCAGGGATGTGGTTATATCTGGGGACCGTTTAAGCCCTCCCATCCTGAATTTCTGGGAGATCCTTCAAGTGGAGAGCCTGCAAAAAGGTAATTGCTAAACTCTGTTTGAGGTGAAAGAGCCCCTTTCATGTAATTTTGCCAATGATCATTCTCCTAATTTTGATCTAGTGAGTGACCACAATCCTTCTGTGTAAATAAACTTTCTTTGACATTTGCAATGCACAGTTACATCTCTCTAAATACATACAGATATTTTAGCATGTGAAACACTCCTATACTTTTCTGGGCCAGACCTCAGAGCTCTCCCCTCACTCTCCACACATTCTTTGACTCTTGGTAGCTACGGTCAACTTGGAACAGAGTTTTGAAAGGTAAAAAGTTAACTTTGCAAATGAGGGAAGAGTCTGTAAACTATATGTTTTGTGACCCTGGCTTAAGTTCTGCGAACAGCGTTTCATCAGAAGTTGAAGAGACCTCACCGCCGGCCACAACGCAATAATTTTAGAGCTCTCTACTCCCGCAGAAAAGAAGGGAACAAGTGTGGGAGTGGGATTTCTTACTGACATGGGAAGAAAAGCCAAAGGAGGGAGGAAAAATAAAAATGCTTCTTGAGAATTTAGAGAACTGAATAAGTGAGAAATACTTAGTGAGACAGAAATGAACTAATAGGAAATGATTCAAGCTTTGCAAGTCCCCCTTCTAAGATATATTCTGAGTCCAAAGCTTGTCTGGTTCTTGTGAAGTATGGTTGCTGAGGTAAGTGAAGCCGTCACAAGATGTCTTACGTATAAAGTGGAACAGAAGCTTGGGTGTTAGGAGTCTTATCGGAAATGCACAGAACTTAAAGCTTGTTAGTAATCAATTCCTCTGAGAAGCCACGTTCCATCATGTTCTGCTCTCCAATATCCTGGTTACTAATAGCTTCCTCTTCCTAACTGCCTTTACCACTGTTTCAAGAGGCTAAAGAAAGTGCCGGGGAGAGGACGCAAGGGCTCTAGATTCCTCTGCATAAATATTTTCTAGCTGCTGTTAGTCATTGCCATCTCCTCATCGCACAGCACCTCCTTCGGTGCCCCGCACGCACATGCACCCTCACAAAATGCTTCTGTTGACCTGTTCCTAGGAAGATAAAAGCCTATTGCCAGGACAACTCGTTCACATTCACAGTTTTGCCCGAAAATAAAGTCTTTGGTTAAATTCACTGGGGAAAATGCCTGTGGCCGGCAGTCCAGGCAAAGACAAAAGTAACTTATCACCTGATAAAAGATTGAACGTGGGTTTGTGTTTTCACTGCTGGGGCATGGGTTGCTTTTCTCAGCTTCGAGCTGGGAAGTCCCCTGGGACTCGCGACTCCCTAGAGACTGTCTCTTAGGTATGGAAGGTTTTCCCTTCTTACCTCAGGGAGAATGAACGTGTCTCCCCAGACAGTAAGCTCCGTGGCGAGAGGGAGGGGCATCTTTTGGGTTTTAGGGGTTTGATGCGGTATGTGGCAGCAACAGGGCTGGGCAGCAGCCCCTGAAAGCCTAGAGGGCTCTTGTCTTGAGGACATCCTTGAGGAAGGATGCTGGACAGACCTCCTTCTGGTCTGCGTAGGCCGCCGGATCTGGGGACAGTTCAGGGAGTAGAGACCTTTGGCTGAGACTGGAGAGACCCTGGGCTTCCTGCCACATGTAGGGCGGGCAGTCGAGTCCCTGTACATCTACTTCGGAGCCACCGAAGCAGCGGATGGTACCGGGTCCCTGAACACTCCGGGCCTCCTAAGCCAGCACGCACCTCCCGTGCGGGATGAAAGAGTGTCGAACAAAAAGTATGAATCGATGACCACCGTCTACTTTACTCACTTCCACTGGATGGGATACGGAGGGAGACAGGTTACTTTTATCAAAAGGCCTGGCCTTATTTATCCATTCTTCCCTAATTTCCCGCGCTCCACGCCCCCTGCCCCCTGCCCCCTGCCCTCGCGGGGGCTCAGGTCTTGAAGCAACTCAGAAGCGGCTCCTGGTCCTGAGGTCCGGGCACACCTTCGTGTGTGAAGACGGAGAAGCTGGGCGGTCCTGGCTAATGCACATCACCACCTCGTGCGGGCTGCCCTGGCGACGGGTCCAGAGCTGACGGAAACGCTCCCCGGGGGCCTTCGGGGGGGATGCCGCCTCCTGATCAGCCCCGACCCCGGGCTCCCAGGTGTGTGGAAGTGGGAGCCTGTGAGCTCAGCCTGAGTTCTTGCAGCCTGAGTTCCCCCGCCCCTACCTGGCCCCGGCCCCGGGGGATGCGCTCTGAGATGCGCAGCAGCGGAGGGCGGAGGGCAGGCTGTGCTCCCCACCAAGGGTGGCCCGGCCCGTCCTGTCCTGTCCTTCAGGCGGGAGGTCGGGCCCTTGGCGGCCAAACGATCCCCTAGGGGCACAGTGGCCCGGGCTGCGCGGTCCCGACCCCTTGTTCCTCATTCTCTCAACCTGTTGCATCCAGGGGGGCCTGCATGCCGCTGTTTAATTTATTTTTAAATACGTTATGGCATTTATTTCTAGTTCACCTTTTAAAAACCAGGACATAAGAAATTTCACTTTCTGGAAAGTCACCATTTTCTCTGACCACGGGTGAGACGGACAAGCTTTAACACGTCTTTCAAATGAAGGTCTGTCCGATTTCCCTCCAGACTTCGGCAGAGATGATCTCAGCTCTGGGAAGCTTGAGAGAACTCTTTCCAGAATTACCGGTGATGACCTTGACGTTGAGTTAGAAAGAGTTGACCCTCCCTCCCCCATCTGTAGGGAGAGGCCCAGACGTCTGCTGTCACTGGCTCCCAGACTAGAAACACTTCCATACTTAGACTGGAGATGTCCCCATTGAAAAAACAGACCCGACTCTGTATTCTTTTTGATCCATATTCCTTTCAGTGAGTTGGAGGTCGGGTTCTGTCCCAGTTCCTCAAGGTTCCAGGTCCAGAGCCTCTCGATTCACTGTCTCCAGAAAATGAAACATTGCCTCCTGCTGGGGTGGCCTGCAAGCTTGGGGGCCCAGAAAGCAGAGCTTAAGGCAGGGCTTGAGGGCTGCCGTGACCTGACCACAGGACGTGTGACCCACTGATGCTCTGTCTCCTGGGACCAGCCTCTGGTTCAGGGTCTGCAGCTGCATAAACTGTGATTCAGTGCCATCCATCCAGGCAAGGTGGAGACGGGTGGGAGACTTTACCCCCGCTTCCTATTCAATCTCCTATTGATTAGAGAAGTGACCCCAATCTCTACCCCTCCCTGACTCTTTTAACCTTCCTGCCATTTGGGCTGTCTGCGTAGGTTGGGGGCACCAAGCAAGCCCCCATAGCATCCTGCATCCCTGAGTCCACAGAGAGGCTCCAGGGCAGCAGGTGAGGGATGTGAGCTTTGGCACAAGGTGAGACGCGGGGAGGTTGCCCTCACCTGAAGTGGGTCAGAGCTGACGTAGAGTGGACGATGCCTCACAGCGGCTGGAGCAAGGAGGTGCGTGATGCTCAGAGCGGTTCAAGTGTCACAAGAAGTGTCTGATGGCCGGGAGGAGACGGGGGACACACGGCAGCTCTTTCGCGCTTTCAACCCCTTTCCCACACCTGCTTTCTGGGGACGCAGGTGTTCCTTATTCTGACACTTTCTGGGGTTCTGCTGGGAAGCCTGCTTCTCCCATGACCTCACTGCAGCCACCTGGGTCTGAGCAGTCTCCTCATTGTGAGTCCATCCCCATCTCTCCCTCCTTTCTCCCGTCACACAGAGGGAGTAGGGGTGACAGTTGTTGCTTTCTTTTTTTTTTTTTTTAACATCTTTATTGGAGTATAATTGCTTTAATCAGTCGTTCTGCTTTGCTCTCGCTGCCCCAGATTCAGCAACGAAGAGTTCAGTGCCTCAGGAGACCTTTCAGTCCTGGACAAACCAGCACGGTGGCCACCTTATGTTGTTCTGGGGTGATTTTTAAAGAAAAGGGGCCTTTACTCAACCATCTTAATCTGAAAGTCCTGTCAGTCCCGCTATCCATGGTGATTGTTGTCTTTTTCTAACTCTTGCTAATTTGGAGAAAGCATTAGGAACAGCTCAGCAGACAGTTTGAAGCCACAACCAGAGAGAGAAACATTTGAATTACCAGAGGTACAATCTGCCCCCAAAATCATGCTCAGTAGATATACTAGACGTTGGAGGGTATGTTGAAAATTATTTCACAGAAAGAAGATTTTACTTTAGGAATCAAATTATCCTTTAGATATAATGATTTTGTGAAATGACCTTGAAGCTAAAAGTCCCATATTAATGGTTACCATTAATTATAGTCGTTATTAATTTTTTATAAGCTATATAGATATTTTATTAGTCAGGGTCCTCCAGAGAACCAATAGGATATATATGTGTGAGTGTGTGTGTGAAAAGAGAGAGAGAGAGAGAGAGAGGAAAGAAGGAGATACTGATTTATTATAATGAACTGGCATTTGCCATTATGGAAGCTGACAAGTCCCACAGTCTTCTGTCTGCAAGACGGAGACCCCAGAAAGCCAGTGGTGGGTATTTCCAGTGTGAGTCTGCGGTCTGAGAACGAGGAGAGCCAATGGTATACTTTCTGGTCCAAGGGCAGGAGAAGATTGAGGTCCCAGCTCCAGTGGTCAGGAGGAGAGAAAGGATTTCCTTCCTTCTGCCTTCTGTTCTATTCAGGTCCTCAACAGACTGGAGGATGCCCACCCACATTGGAGGGGGCACTCTGCTTTACTCAGTTACCGATTCAAATGCTAATACCATCATGGATATACTCAGAAACCATGTTAAAACAGCTGTCTGGCCAAGTCACGTTGACACAAAATTAGCCGTCACATTTCCACATTCTGTTATGTGTTGTGCCTTCTTTGCCTTCTGTTCAAAAATGTCTCCTTTATGAATTTTTTCTGGCACTGTGCCCTTGGCTCAAAGAAGGTCAATGATGGTGATGCCCCTTGGACTCCAAAGCCAGCCAGGTCTTATATTAGAACTTGACAGTGTATTTTAATTTTAAAAGCAGTTTGGAAGAAATTTTTATTGCCTTAGTTTAAGAAAAAAATGTAGTATTTTAGAGAAGATTGCAGACTATAATAATCATCAGTATCTTAAGAAGAATCTCTTTTTCCCATTACAATTTAAGTTTTCATTTGCCCCTACAAATGCTGATAATTTGATTTAAAGATGATGGGTATTCCTGGTATGGTTTAATTCTTAATTATTATGAATTATGGTTTAATTTTAACCATCTTATTTGTAAATTCAGAATCATAGATTATTTCTTTAAAAAGAAAGAGCATCCCTCTTACTCTTTGATACCCCCTCTTATGAAGTCATTTTCATCACTTCATTAAATTCGGACTCCCACTTGTAGCTTTTGAGACATTCTATCCAATGGGTTTATTTGTTACTTTGGTGTTTATTCACTTTTTTTTTTTTTACAGTAAAACTGCAAGTTTTAAAAGCATTTGTATTTAACTAAGTTACACACAGAATATTACTTTGGAGCTTGATATCCATCTATCCAAATTTTTTAAAAAATATTTTTTGTTGTTGTTGTCATGGAATACTAAGAATAGTAATTGGTTCCTAACTTGTTTTACTTTAAAAAATTTTTTTACTCCATTCTTTTTTTTATATATACATCTTTATTGGAGTATAATTGCTTCATAATAGTATGTTAGTTTCTGTCATACAACAAAGTGTATCAGCCATATGCATACACATATCCCCATATCCCCTCCCTCCTGAGCCTCCCTCCCACCCTCCCTATCCTGCCCCTCTAGGTGGACACAAAGCACTGAGCTGATCTCCCTGTGCTATGAGGCTCCTTCCCACTAGCTATCTATTTTACATTTGGTAGTGTATATATGTCTATGCTACACTCACTTCTCCCCAGCTTCCCCCTCCCCTGTCCCCCATTTCCTTAAGTCCATTCTCTACATCTGTGGCTTTATTCCTGTCCTGCCACTAGGATTATCATTACCTTTTTCTTTCTTTCTTTTTTTTGATTCCATATATATGTGTTAGCATACAGTATTTGTTTTTCTCTTTCCTACTTTCTTCACTCTGTATGAAAGAATCTAAGTCCATCTACCTCACTACAAATAACTCAATTTCATTCCTTTTGATGGCTGAGTAATATTCCATTGTACATATGTGCCACATCTTCTTTATCCATTCATCTGTTGATGGACATTTAGGTTGCTTCCATGTCCTAGCTATTGTAAATACTATTGCAGTGAACATTGGGTTGCATGTATCTTTTTGAATTATGGTTTTCTCAGGGTATATGCCCAGTAGTGGGAATGCTGGGTCATATGGTAGTTCTATTTTTAGTTTTTTAAGGAACCTCCATACTGTTCTCCATAGTGGCTGTAGCAACTTACACTACCACCAACAGTGCAAGAGGGTTCCCTTTACTCCACACCGTCTCCAGCATTTATTGTTTGTAGATTTTTTGATAATGGCCATTCTGACCAATGTGAGGTGATACCTCTTTGCAGTTTTGATCTGCATTTCTCTAATGATTAGTGATGTTGAGCAGCTTTTCATGTGCCTCTTGGCCATTTCTATGTCTTCTTTGGTGAAATGTCTATTTAGGTCTTCCACCCACTTTTTAATTGGGTTGTTTGTTGTTTTGATATTGAGCTCCATGAGTTGTTTGTATATTTTGGAGATTAATCCATTGTCTGTTGTTTCATTTGCAAATATTTTCTCCCATTCTGAGGGTTGTCTTTTCGTTTTGTTTATGGTTTCCTTGCTGTGCAAAAGCTTTTAAGTTTAATTAGATCCCATTGGTTTATTTTTGTTTTTATTTTCATTACTATAGGAGGTGGGTCCAAAAAGACCTTGCTGTGGTTTATGTCAAAGAGTGTTTCTCCTATGTTTTCCTCTAAGAGTTTTATAGTCTGGTCTTACAGTTAGGTCTTTAATCTATTTTAAGAGTTTTTTTTTTTTTTTTTTTTTTTTTTTGCAGTACGCGGGCCTCCCACTGTTGTGGCCTCTCCCGTTGCGGAGCACAGGCTCCGGATGCACAGGCTCAGTGGCCATGGCTCACGGGCCCAGCCGCTCCGCAGCATGTGGGATCTTCCCGGACCAGGACACGAACCTGTGTCTGCTGCATCAGCAGGCGGACTCTCAACCACTGCACCACCAGGGAAGCCCCGAGAGTATTTTTGTGTATGGTGATAGGTAGTGTTCTAATTTCATTCTTTTAAATGTAGCTGTCCAGTTTTCCCAGCACTCCTTATTGAAGAAGCTGTCTTTTCTCCATTGTGTGTTCTTGCCTCCTTTGTCGTAAATTAGGTGACCATATGTGCGTGGGTTTATTTCTGGGCTTTTTATCCTGTACTAATTATCTATATTTCTGTTTTTGTGCCAGTACCATATTGTCTTGATTACTGTAGCTTTGTAGTATAGTCTGAGGTCAGGAAGCCTGATTCTTCCAGCTCCGTATTTCTGTCTCAAGATTGCTTTGGCTATTCAGGATCTTTTGTGTTTCCATACAAATTGTAAAAATCTTTGTTCTAATTCTGTGAAGAATGCCATTGGTAGTTCAGTAGGGATTGCACTGAATCTGTAGAGTGCTTTGGGTAGTATAGTCATTTTCACAATATTGATTCTTCCAATCCAAGAACATGGTATATCTCTCCATCTGTTGGTATCATCTTTAATTTCTTTCATCAGTGTCTTATAGTTTTCTGCATACAGGTCTTTTGTCTCCCTAGGTAGGTTTATTCCTAGGTATTTTATTCTTTTTGTTGCAATGGTAAATGGGAGTGTTTCCTTAATTTCTCTTTCAGATTTTTCATCATTGGTGTATAGGAATGCAAGAGATTTCTATGCATTAATTTTGTATCCTGCAACTTTACCAAATTCATTGATTAGCTCTAGTAGTTTTCTGGTGGCATCTTTAGGATTCTCTATGTATAGTATCATGTCATCTGCAAAGAGTGACAGTTTTACTTCTTCTTTTCCAATTTGGATTCCTTTTATTTCTTTTTCTTCTTTCATTGCCGTGGCTAGGACTTCCAAAACTATGTTGAATAATAGTGGTGAGAGTGGGCATCCTTGTCTTGTTCCTGATCTTAGAGGAAATGCTTTCAGTTTTTCACCATTGAGTATGATGTTGGCTGTGGGTTTGTCATATATGGCCTTATTATGTTGAGGTAGGTCCCCTCTATGCCCACTTTCTGGAGAGGTTTTATCATAAATGGGTGTTGAATTTTGTCAGAAGATTTTTCTGCATCTATTAAGATGATCGTATGGTTTTTATTCCTTAATTTGTTAATATGCTGTATACATTGATTGATTTGCGTATATTGAAGAGTCCTTGCATTCCTGGGGTAAACCCCACTTGATTATGGTGTATGATCCTTTGAACATGTTGTTGGTTTCTTTTTGCTACTATTTTGTTTATGATTTTTGCATCTATGTTTATCAGTGTTATTGGTCTGTGATTTTCTTTTTTTGTGATATCTTTTTCTGGTTTTGGTATCAGTGTGATGGTGGCTTCGTAGAACAAATTTGGGAGTGTTCCTCCCTCTGCAATTCTTTGGAAGAGTTTGAGAAGGATGGGTGTTAGCTCTTCACTAAATGTTTGGTAAAATTCACCTGTAAAGCTATCTGGTCCTGGAATTTTATTTGTTGGAAGATTTTTAATTACAGTTTCAATTTCATTTCTTGTGATAGGTCTGTTTATATTTTCAAATTCTTCCTGATACAGTCTTGGAAAATTGTAACTTTCCAAGAATTTGTCCATATCTTCATTGTTGTCCATTTTATTGGCTTATAGTTGTTTGTAGTAGTGTCTTATAATCCTTTGTATTTCTGCAATGTCAGTTGTGATTTGTCCTTTTTCATTTCTAATTTTATTGATTTGCATCCTCTCCCTCTTTTTCTGATGAGTCTGGCTAAGGGTTTATCAATTTTGTTTATCTTCTCAAAGAACCAACTTTTAGTTTTACTGATCTTTGCTATTGTTGTCTTCATTTCTATTTCATTTATTTCTGCTCTGATACTTACAATATCTTTCCTTCTACTGACTTTAGATTTTCTTTGCTCTTCTTTCTCTAGTTGCTTTAGGTGTAGGGTTAGATTGTTTATTTGAGATTTTTCTTGTTTCCTGAGGTGAGATTGAATTGCTATGAACTTCCCTCTTAGAACTGCTTTTGCTGCATTCCATAGGTTTTGGGTCATGGTGTTGTCATTATCATTTGTTTCTATGTATTTTTTTTATTTCTTCTTTAATTTCTTCAGTGATTCCTTGGTAATTTAGTAGCACACTGTTTATCCTTCATGTATTTGTGTTTTTTACAGTTTTCTTCCTGTGATTGATTTCCAATCTCATAGCATTGTGGTCATAAAAGATGCTTGATACAAGGCTTGATTTGTGACCCAAGAGGTGATCTATCCTGGAGAATGTTCCATGTGCACTTGAGAAGAAAGTGTAATCTGCTGTTTTCATATGTCATGTCCTATAAATATCAATTAAATCTATCTGGTCTATTGTGTCATTTAAAGCTTGTGTTTCCTTATTAATTTGCTGTCTGGATGATCTGTCCATTGGTGTAAGTGAGGTGTTAAAGACCCCCACTATTATTGTGTTATTGTCAATTTCCTCTTTTATAGCTGTTAGCATATGCCTTATGTATTGAGGTGTTCCTATGCTGGGTGCATATATATTTATAATTGTTATATCTCCTTCTTGGATTGTTCCCTTGATCATTATGTAGTGTCCTTCCTTGTCTCTTGAAATATTCTCTATTTTAAAGTCTATTTTATCTGATATGAGTATTGCTACTCCAGCTCTCTTTTGATTTCAGTTTGCATAGAATATCTTTTTCTATCCCATCACTTTCAGTCTGTATGTGTCCCTAGGTCTGAAGTGGGTCTCTTGCAGACAGCATATATATGGATCTTGTTTTTGTATCCATTCAACCAGTCTGTGTCTTTTGGTTGGGGCATTTAATCTATTTATATTCAAAGTTATTGTTATTGAGTTTCTTTTTGTGGATCTTTCTTCTCTTGTGTTTCCCGCTTAGAGAAGTTTCTTTAGCATTTGTTATAGAGCTGGTTTGGTGGTGCTGAATTTTCTTAGCTTTTGCTTGTCTGAAAAGCTTTTGATTTCTCCATAAAATCTGAATGAGGTCCTTGCTGTGTAGAGTAATCTTGGTTGTAGGCTTTTCTCTTTCATCACTTTAAGTATATCCTGCCACTCCTTTCTGGCCTGAGAGTTTCTTTCTTTTTTTTGTTTTTAACATTTTGGTTTTATTTTTTTAATTAATTAATTTATTTATTTTTGGCTGTGTTGGGTCTTCGTTGCTGTGCGCGGGCGTTTTCTAGTTGTGGTGAGCTGGGGCTACTCTTCATTGTGGTGCTTGAGTTTCTCATTGCAGTTGCTTCTCTTGTTGCAGATCAAGGGCCCTAGAGCGTGCAGCCTTCAATAGTTGTGCCACTCATGCTCAGTAGTATATGTACACAATACTGTATACATTTAAGAGAATGATGACTTACGTACAACATGAAATGATTATCGCAGTAAATTTAGTAAACATCCATCATGTCATACAGATAAAACATTAAAGAAACAAGATAGAAAAACCTTTTTTCTTGTTTTGAGAACTCTTAGGGTTTACTCTCTTGATGACTTTCATATATAACACACAGCAGTGTTAATTATCCTTATTATGTTGTACGTTATATCCCTAGTACTTATTCATCTTATAACTGGAAGTTTGTACCTTTTGATGCCTTCATCCAATTACCCCCCACCGCCACCTCCCACCTCTGGTAACTATACGTCTGAACTCTTTCTCTATGAGTGTATTTGTTTGTTTTTGAAGTATAATTGACCTAGAACATTGTGTTAGTTCCTGTTACATAACATAGTGATTTGGTATTTCTATATATTTCAACATTATCACCACAATAAATTTAGTTACAATATGTCCCATACAAAGAAATTACATAGTTATTGAGTATATTCCCCACACTGAACATTTCATACCCATCACTTATTTGTTTTGCAACTGGAAGTTTGTACCTCTTAATCTCCCTCACCTACTTCTTTCCTTCTAAATAAGCTAATTAATTATAAGTAGCAAAATGTTTCTACGAAGTTTAAAATTCATGTATTTAGAAGTTACATTTCTTATAATTGCCTTAATCTCATTATCATTCTTAAATAAATTTGATATTTAAGTGTGACAGTTATATACGTGGACTACCTTAGTCTGCAGACATTGGGGATGAAGAAACCCAGTATGAATAGGAAGCCCTGCAGACAAACAGCAATAATAATCCCCAGAGACACTACTGTACCTTGTGTTTCATTTTCAAATTCCATAAAATGGATAAAATAGATTTTGTAACCCCATAAAACACTTCCATTAATCAAATCTATTTTAATTTGGTAGCATCCTCTAGGTTTTTATCCTAATTTAATTTCTGATGTAAAATGAAGAAAACATTATGGTTATTGTTCTGATAGGCCAGTTTGATCTTGGCTTGTGGAGGCAAATTTATTTCGTGTAGAATCTTACATACAGATTTTGTTGTTGTTCAACATTGGGATATAGAGAGATGCTGGATTCACCAGTAAAACAGCAACACAAAAGAGCACGATAATAATGACAGAAGGAGAGTTGGTGATGGGAAATACCTTGCTTGAAGTCTCATGAAAAGCAATTAGTAAAAAATATGCATCTACTGGAAACTAAAGATAAAGATCAATCATATGCTCAAATCCATCAATGCCTTCTTTCTCCATCCATTGGGAGTATACCGATCCGATAAAATAAAGCAATTGGCAGGGTGGACATCACAGTCCTTATCAATTCATTCCCTCAGTGATGGAATGTAGAACCCTGAAAGATAACAGCTATTCGTATGGATTTATTTCCCCTTTATCTGAGCTTAACAACTCCATTTCCAATGGAAAGTATCATTAGGTTTAAAAAAGCATATGTTCTGAGTCACACATCTTGCAATGTGTAGCCTTCCCAGAAATAAAGTTTCCTCTCCAGTGGCTGGATTGAAAGGTAACAGCTGACCTAAGGACAGATACCTCATAGAGGAGCAGTTGCCTGCTAAATGACATGAAAAATTCTAAATGGCATGAAAAATTTTACTCAGACTGGGACAAATGAGACCAAATTTGTTATTCTCTCTTGAGAACCTAAAATGGGTAAGTAAAACATATCTTAAAAATTAATTTCACCTTAAAAAGATTTTTTTAAGTGACTACTAGAAAATGTGTAATTACACTTATCAAGAGAGGGTAGATAACCCCCAAAAGGGATTATATTATTTATCAGTAGATAGTACCTATTATTCAGTAGAGAAAAGAAGGATTACTTGACAATCAACTATTGAATAATTTAAAAATTCTTAATTTTTCTATAATAGATTATTCAATAAATATTGCCCTTGTAGTCCCATGCTCATGATCTTGCACATAAAATAATTAAATATTAATATGAGCAACTATTTCTTTTTCAATTTTTATTGGAGTATAGTTGATTTACAATGTTGTGTTAGTTTCAGGTGTACAGCAAAGTGAATCAGTTGTACATATACACATATCCACTCTTTTTTAGATTCTTTTCCCATATAGACCATTACAGAGTATTGAGCAGAGTTCCCTGTGCTATACAGTAGGTCCTTATTAGTTATCTATTTTATATATAGTCGTGTGTATATGTCAATCACAGTCTCCCAATTTATTCCTCCCCCCATTTCCCATATGTTTGTTTTCTACACCTGTGACTCTATATCTGTTTGTAAATAAGTTCATCCATATCATATTCTTTTTTAGGTTCTACATATGAGTGATATCATATGATATTTGTCTTTCTCTGTCTGACTTACTTCACTCAATATGACGATCTCTAGGTCCAGCCACATCACTGCAAATGGCATTACTTCATTCTTTTATGAGCAAGTGTTTCAAGAACATGTACACAGGAACCACAGGGAAAGACTTATGGCCTAATGCACTGGAGGTCCCTGGCTGAGCCCCACGCTGGTGCTAACAGTCCTCCCATTGTTGCAGTGCTCTCAGAGAAGTGGTTGCAGGAACAAAGTCTCCGTATTCAAAGCTGGTAAAAAAAAATTACCTTCATCAAATTTTAAAACTTTTGCTCTGTGAAAGAGTCTGTTAAGAGGTTAAAAAGTCAAGTTACAGGCTGGGAAATAATATTTTCAAACCACATATCTACAAAGGACTTGTGTCTAGATTATGCAAAGAATTCTCTGGATTTAACAGTAAAAAAACTAAATAATTCAATTAGAAAATGGATGGAAGACATGACCAGATATTTCACCAAAGAGGATATGCAGCTGTCAAGTAAGACACATAATTAGCAATTAGAGAAATGCAACTTAAAACCATATTGAGAGAAACTCGGTCCAGTTCTGAGGACAAGGTGGAGTAAATGCACTTCTCCATATTGCTCCTGCTAAGTCAAGTTTAAAACCCTAACATTATGTACTGAACAAACACTGGATGAATCTGAAAGATGGAGAGAAGCCAAGTAGGTTCCCTGGCTTTTCTTTTTGTCTCACGACCCTAACTGTGTGCTGGGAACACCAATGGGTGCAGACAAAAAAAAAAAGTCCTAAGAAAACCCTACTCTCTCAAGCCAAAGGATAAGAAAAGGGGAAGCCTAGAAACACAGAAAACTTTCAGACAATAACCTCTGTCCTTAGTGCAGCCAAACACCATGGACAAAACTGTGACTGAACCGCCCCCTGACAGCAAAGGCAGAGTGGTGAGCCTAAATGTCCACCCTGGTGAAGCTGTACCACCTTCACCTCTGTGGTAGAATCAGTGAGGGTGCAGTGGGAAGCCAGAACTTTCCTTCCTTCCCAAAGCTAACAAGCCCACCCCACCCCATGCTCATGGTGTCAGTGGAGGCCATGTCAGGGGGAGACATTCCTCCCCCAGGTCAGGATGATGTCAGTAGAAGCTAGTGGTGAGCCTGCAGTCCCACACTCACCCAATAACAACAAGGCATCCTTCCCTGGAGGGTCAACTGTGGCGGCTAAGTGGGAAACACAATCCCGGTTGGCGGTAACGAAACTGTGCCTCCGTTTTTCCATTGGCATGATGTCAAAGGAGGCCTGCTAAAACAGATGGTTTAAATAATCTACAGAGTCTCATAACATAGTAACCAAAGTATCTAGATACAATACAAAATCACCTGTAATACTTAGATATAGAAAATTCCTATCTTGAATGAGAAAAGACAATCAACAGATGAAAACACCAAGATGATGAAACAACGGCTGGAACTGTATGACAAGGATTTTAAACCAGCCATCCTAAAAATATTTCAACAAGCTTGAAATAACTGAAAAAAAGGAAGTCTCAACAAATAGACTCTGCAAAAAAAAATTAAATACAAGATATAAAAAAGATGCCAGGCAGGGCTTTCAGCTTGGACATCTGGTTGCTCCAAAGATGTGCTCTCACCCCTCAGGCTGTAGGGCATTATCCATACTGGAAGTATAATAAGGAGCATACGATTATGTATCTTATCTCTGTTGTGGTTTTGTACAAATTCTAAGTTTTTGTATAGACTTATAAACAATGAGCTGTGGAACTGAAGGAGACTTTAGAGATCATCTATGAATCCAACTCCTTATTTAACAAGTTCTCACTAAAGACCAGAGATGTTAAGTGATTGACTCGCCATCATAGTGATCTTGGTAGCAGAAATGTGGTACCTGATTCAATGCTTTTTCCATTGTGCTGCCTTTCTGTCTTCAGTGGAGATAATTTAATTATTGTTAAAATCACATTTTTTGAAAACAATTTTAATTGAGATATAATTCACATAAAATTCACCCTTATAAATTATATACTTCAGTGGTATTCACAAAGTTGTACAACCTTCATCACTAATTCTGGAACATTTTCATCACCCCAAAATGCCTATTTCTAGTCACACCTATTTCTCCCTTTTCCCAGCTCTTGGCAACATTTAAGCTACTTTCTGTCTCTATGAATTTGCCTATTTTGGATATTTCATATAAATGGAATCATACAAAAAAAAGATATAAAAAAGAACCAAATAGAAATTTTAGGGCTTCCCTGGTGGCGCAGTGGTTGAGAGTCTGCCTGACGATGCAGGGGACACAGGTTCATGCCCCGGTCCGGGAAGATCCCATATGCTGTGGAGCGGCTGGGCCTGTGAGCCATGGCCGCTAAGCCTGCGCGTCCGGAGCCTGTGCTCCACAACGGGAGAGGCCACAACAGTGAGAGGCCCGCGTACCACAAAAAAAAAAAAAAAAAAAAGAATGAAAGGGAAATCAAGATATTCTCAGATGAATAAAAGCTAACAGAATTTGTTGCCAACAAACCTAATCTAAAAGAAGGGTTAAATGATATTTTTCTAAACAGAAAGGAAATGATAAAAGAAGGAATCTTGGAACAAAGGAAAAAAGAAAACCAGAAAGAGTAAAAATCCAATAGACCTTTCTTTTTCTCTTGAGCTTTCTAAATTATATTTTATGATTGAAGCAAAGCTTATAACATTGCATGTATATAATGTACAAAGAGAAAATATTTAAGACAAATATTTTATAAATGGGGGAAGATAAAGGGACAGAAGGGAGGTAAGATTTTTGTACTTTATTAGAACTGGTAAAATGATGACTCTAATAGACTGATAAGTTATGCATGCATGGTTTATTATCTACATAAATCACTAGGAAATCTATAGAAATAAATACACTCCAAAATACTATAGATAAATTATAATCTGAAGAATGTTCAAAATAGCCCTTAGGAAGGCAGCAAAAGAAAAACAGAAAAATGAAAAACAGAGAGAAAAAATAGAATACAAAAAAGAAAATGCCAGACTCCAGTTCTAAAATATCAATAATCATATTAAATGTAAAGGACACAAATATACCAATTAAAAGACAGAGGTTGATAGAGTGGATTGAAAAATATGACAATTATATGCAATCTACAAGAAAGTCACTTCAAATATAATAATATGAGTAAGTTGGAAGTAAAAGAACAGAAAAAGATATACACAAACATCAATCAAAATAAAGCGTAAATGGCTATATAAATATCAGATAAAGTATAATTTAGAGCAATGAAAATCACCGGGGACAGAGATAATCATTACATAATAAAGGTGTAAATCTACCAAAAAGTCTTGGCAATCCTAAATGTGTATATACGATACAGCAGAGCTGAAAAATATGTGAAGCAAAAAATAATAGAAATAAAAGAAAAAATCTATAATTATAGTGAGAGACTTCAGCACCCCCTTTTTAACAATTGGTAGAACAACTAGAGAGAAAATCAGTAAGGATATAGAACTCAGCAACACCATGATCCAACAGAATTTAATTGACATTTATAGACACTTCATTAACAGCAGATTTCACATTCTTTCAAGAACCCACAGAAGATTTACCATGATACGTCATATCCTGAGTAATAAAATGAACTTCATCAAATTTAAAAGTAGTAAAAACATTCAAAATGTATTCTCTGACCATAATGGAATAAAAATAGAATCAATAACATATAACAGAAATATATCTAAACTCTTAGAGACTAAGCAGCACACTTCTAAATGATTACTGGGTCAAAGAGGAAGTCCCAAAGGAAATAAAAATACACTGACCTGAATAAAAATGAGAAAAACCTAACATATCAGAATTTGTGGGACACAGCTAAACAGTGCTGAGATGCAAATTTCTAGTATTAAATGCTTACATTAGAAAATAAGAACAGTCTCAAATAAATAATTTAAGTTTTTATATTAAGAAGCTAGAAAAATAAGAGAAAAATAAGCACAAAGCAAGAATAAGGAAGGAAATAATTAAACAAGAGCAGACTTCCCAAGGAATTAAAAGTCAAAAAAACAATTCGGAAAATTGATGAAACAGAAAGCCAATTCTCTGAAAAGACCAATAAAATTAACAAGCCAGAAAAATATTTCAAAAAGGACACAAATTACCAATATCATGATATGAAACCAATATCACTTCAGACCCTGCAGGCACCTAATGGATAAAACCATAATGAGATATAATATTAGAATGGCTAAAATATAGTACTGTGAAAACACCAAATATGGATGAGGATGTAGAGAAACTGGATTACTCATATATTGCTGGAGGGAATAAAAAATGGTACAGATATTTTGGAAAATAATTTGACAAGTTTCTTACAAAACTAAACATGCATATACTTTATGATCTAATAATTGCACTCTTGAGCATTTATCCCAGAGAACTGAGAACGTATGTTCACAAAAAAACTTTAGTTCTAAACAAATGTTTACAGCAGCTTTATTTCTAGTAGCCAAAATCTTGAAACAACTCAAATTTCATTACAATTGGTTAAAACAACCCAATCAAAAAATGAGCAGAAGACCTAAGTAGACACTTCTCCAAAGAAGACATACAGATGGCCAACAGGCACGTGAAAAGATGCTCCACATCACTAATTATTAGAGAAACTCAGATCAAAACTACAATGAGGTATCACCTCACACCAGTCAGAATATCCATCATCAAAAAGTCTACAAATCATAAATGCTGGAGAGGGTATGGAGAAAAGGAAACCCTCCTACGCTGTTGGTGTGAATGTAAATTAGTGTAGCCACTGTGGAAAACAGTATGGAATTTCCTTTAAAAAAAAACCCCTAAAAATAGAGCTATCATATGATCTAGCAAGACCACTCCTGGGCATAAATCTGGAGAAAACTCTAATTCAAAAAGATACATGTCCCCCAATGTTCATAACAGCACTATTTACAATAGCCAAGACATAGAAACAGATGATCTGTCTAAGAAGATGTGGTATATATATAATGGGATATTACCCATCCATTAAAAAGAATAAAATAATGCCATTTGCTGTGACATGGATGGACCTACAGATGATCATACTAAGTGAAGTAAGTCAGACAGAGAAAGACAAATATCATATATCACTTATATGTGGAATCTAAAAGATGATACAAATGAACTTATTTACAAAACAGAAACAGACTCACAGACATAGAAAACAGATTTATGGTTACCAAAGGGGAAAGAGGGAAGATAAATTAGGAGTTTGGGATTAACATACACACACTACTATATGAAATAGGTAAACAACAAGGACTCACTGTACAGCACAAGGAACTATACTCAATAACTTGTAATAACCTATAATGGAAGAGAATCTGAAAAAGAATATATATATATATATGTGTATGTATAGCTGAATCACTTTGCTGTGTATCTGAAACAAACACAACGTTGTAAATTAACAATAAAAAATTGAAGTGCAGCAAATTTGATCAAAATCAGTCAACGCATTCAAAAGTTAGTAGGAAACAAACAAACAGATAAAACACTAAAAGGTCCAGTTGATTTCACTGTGTTCAATCAATATTTTTGTCATTTCCAATTCAGCAGGAAGCCTTCTTTTAAACATCCATGTAAGCCAAGAACGTCTGAAAAAGTGTTTGATTTTACCACATACTGTTAACTGAAAATTACCCACGGGGAGGCAAATGTCAGAATATTCAATAGTAAATCTACTTCTCTTTTCCATATGAAAAGTCTTTTCATGTGACTCATGCTTTAAAAATACTTTGTAATTTATATATTAAGAGCTTAAGTGCATTTTAGTTTGGTTTTTAGTATGTCCCATGTTCCAACTACTGATTTCTTTCTTGGGTCAGGGAGATTTTGTGATAGGGTTTCAAAGACAATAGTAGAGCTGGAATCATTAATGTAATATACTTTTCTGACTTAAATAATGACAGTTTAGTTTCTGGTCTTAAAATAGGAAATATTTGATCTTATACTATACCAATGAAACATTTATTTTTAATTTCTAAACTGTGCGGATAAATCTGAAACCCAGACGTCAAGAGTAATTCCTCCACACACAATCTTGGTAAAATGCATTCTTTCTTTCAACAAAAAATTATTTAAAAGAAAAATTATTTAACATTCATTAAGTGCCAGGTATTATGTTAAGGGCTAGAATGTATCGCTACATGAAATTGTTAATATATGACCTAGAAAATATATGACCTAAATACAACAATTTCTTACAATCTAATAGAAATGAAAAATGTAGTCCTTCTATTAAGACTTCACAATTTAATGCAAGAAACTTAGGAGTACACAAGATTACAAGCTGAGGGGATTCTGGAAGACTTCCGTGAGGAAGTGCTCAAGCTGATTCCAGAAGGATGAATAAAGGAGCGGGTGAAGGAGGTCTTTTCTGGGGGAGAAGTGTTCACAGAGAAATCTAGGGTCTAGGAGGCAATGGGGAAAATTATGAGTCTCTGCTGGAGAGAAAGGATCAAACCCCAAAGCCTCTGATGTGATAAGATTTTTACTGAGGGCAACTGGAAAACATTAAATGAGTGCAGGCAGGGGAATGAAAGGGAAGGTTGGCATTTTAGGAAGATCCCTCTGGTGGCAGTGTGTGTGGTTGTGGGGAGAGACCCAAGACAGGAGGCTGGGAGATCACATAGAACTTACTGCATAACGTGGGTGAGATGTAAGTGATCAAAGGATCTATACGAGCAACAGGGGTAGAAATGATGAGAGGACGCCAACCCCAGGGAGTCAGGAATCCTAGATGGAACTCACATAGCATGCATGAGTCAAGGGAGAAATGAAGAGGAGATTTCTGGGCTGGGAAAGTGGTATATAAAACCGAGATAAATCCAGTTCCACACAACCAAGTGGACACATGAGGTTGGCAGCTTGATATCAGGCTTTTGATGCCACATCAAAAGGAGACGGAGAGAGAGGTGAAAGACAAGGAGAGGAATTAATAATATCAAATAGCACAGCAAGGTGGAATAATAATGACAAAGGCATCCTTTGCTACTCAGAAGACATTTTTCTCCTCAGTGGACAGTAACTCCTATGAAGACTTGGGGATAGAAGCTAGATTACAGAGGGTTTAGGAGTAAATAAAAAAAAAAATGAGGAAGTAAAGACAGCAGGTTTAGGTTACTTAAATCAAACGACAACAACCAAATGCTTCTTTATATTTTTATCATAAAATAATATATGTTCATTTTGGGGGGGAGGGGAGAAATTCAGATGTTAAAAAAAGCACTCCAGAGAGGAACACTAATATTTAAATTTTAGTGTATAACCTTCCAGAATTTTCCTATGCATGAAAAAAATATGATATATATATATAGGGTATATATATATATTATATATATACACATATATTATACATATATACTGTACATATATATTATATATTATACATATATTATATACATATATAATACATCTATATGGGGTATATATCTTATAAATATATAATACATACATTTATAATATATATATTATAAATGGTTCATATATATAAAAATGATGTACAAATAAATGATGTGTATAAATATATACATATTTATATGTATGGTGTATACATATGGTATATGTTTTTGGCAAATTACTGCCTAATCTGTTTTTATTACTTAAGATTTCATGCACAAGCCAGCAAACAGTCTTGCCTGACATTTACAAGCTGAGCAGGTTCTCTGGATGCGCTGTGGCGATTTAACTCTTCCACATGGTCGGACATCTCAGAGTTATCTTCACACAGACCTACATACTCACCCTACACCTTCTGATTCTCTCTTCACTTGTCCTCTGATCCTGAGCACAACTGGTGTCTGCAGACTTCCTTCACCTGCCAGTTTAGGAGGGTGACTTTTCCTTGTTGTTCACATGCCTGACATTTTACAAAAATTCTGTCTGATATGACTTGTATATTATAGAGCTCTAGGCTGAAAATAATTGTCTCCCAGAGTGCCCAGGACATTGCTTCCATATCTTCCAGTAGCCACTGTGGCTGACGAAAACAAAGAACAAAACTAAACAAAAAAAGCTCATGTTCACGTTTCTCTCTTTTGAACGTGGGCAGACTTTTTCTTTCTGGAGGGTTTTAAAACCTTGTAATTGGTGCTCCAAAACGTGAGAATGGAGGAATCCCGATGTGGTCTATTTTAATTCACGGCTCTGGTTATTCAGTGGCTTCTTTCACCTGGAGACTTTGCATCTTTTAACCCTGGAGGTTTGTCTTCAGTGTTTATTTGGTAGTTTCTCTTGTCTAGTTTGCTCTTTATCTCTAGAGATTCTATTCTATTAATCAGGTGTTTGAACTGTCTTGATTGTTTCTCCATGCTTCTGTTGTCTCTCACATCTTCAGTCCCATGTTTTTTTGTTTTTATTTTGGTTTTAGGTATTTAGGGTTTTTGTTTGTTTGTTTGTTTGCTGTATGTTCTGGGAGAATTCCTCATCTTTACCTTTCAATCCACCTGTGACATTGTGAGCAGCAAAGTATTTCCTAGGTGAGAGCTCATTTTAATTCTCTGGTTGCTCCTTGTGTAACTTCCTGTTCTTGTTTTGCGGATGTGATTTCTTTATGCATCTCTCAGAATAACAGTTAGCAGCATTTTGTTGTTGTCTCTTTTTTTTGAAGTTGTTTTTTATGTTAGTTTATTTTGGTCACTCTTTTACATTGAAGGCTTTCTTCAGGCTTCTGGTGCATCTTGGTTGTTTATTTTTTACAAATAAGCTGGTAAAAATGCTCATTGGTAGCTCTCTGTATGTGGACAGGGCTAGTGGACAGGCAAACACTTTAGAGTGATGGAGTGGGGGACAGGAGAGGGGAGTGGGAACCCAACATTAAGTTTCTTTTCTTTTTTTTTTAATTTTATTTATTTTTGGCTGAGTTGGGTCTTTGGTGCTGAGCACAGGCTTTCTCTAGTTGAGACGAGTGGGCATCTCATTGTGGTGGCTTCTCTTGTTGCGGAGCATGGGCTTTAGGTGCATGGGCTTCAATGGTTGTGGCATGTGGACTCAGTAGTTGTGGCTCACAGGTTCTAGAGCACAGGCTCAGTAATTGTGGCGCACGGGCTTAGTTGCTCCGTGACATGTGGAATCTTCCCGGCCCAGGGCTGGAACCCATGTCCCCTGCATTGGCAGGCGGATTCTTAACAACTGCGCCACCAGGGAAGTCCCTAAATTTCTTTTAAATAAGCTGTTTTTAATAGTATTGTTCAGCTTCTTTAGAGAAATTCCCTTTTGCTCAGTGGATAGAAGCCTGCTTCTGAGTGTACTTCATGTGGAGGCTGGGGAGATGGGTGTGTGGTGCAGTCCCTGGTCCACATACACACTTTCTATTCTCCCTCCTGGTTTTAGCCTCATGCCTAACTTTGCTCACTTTGCTTTACTTTCAAATGCTTTTAAAGTGGCATTTTTCAGTCCTAAGCATCACCTGAATTCTGTATTACAGATGAGTTTAGGCTATAAGCTTCTCTGTGTATCCCAGGCTTGAGAGTTCCTCTGACCTAATTCCCAGTTAATACTTCTCCACCTCTTTTATCAATTCCATAAATTTGCTAAAATCTCTCATCTCTTTATGACCCATCCCCTCTTCTTTTTCTAAATAGCAGGTTCATAAAATTTTAATGGAGTTGTTGGATATAAGATATAATGTATCTTTAACTACATGTTTCCTAGGTGCAGGTTTATTCTGCCTGTCCCTCTAGTTTATAACCTGTATGAAGGTAGGAATTATGGATGTTTTCACTACTGTATTCCTAGTGGCTATAGTAATGTCAAATAACATCTTAAAATACATTTATTGGGGCTTCCCTGGTGATGCAGTGGTTAAGAATCTGCCTGCCAATGCAGAGGACATGGGTTCGAGCCCTGGTCTGGGAAGATCCCACATGCTGCAGAGCAACTAAGCCTGTGTGCCACAACTACTGAGCTTGCGCTCTGGAGCCCACGTGATACAACTACTGAAGCCCACGCGCCACAACTACTGAGCCCGCGCGCCTAGAGCCGGTGCTCTGCAACAAGAGAAGCCACCGCAGTGAGAAGCCCGCGCACCTTAACTAGAGAAAGCCCGCCCCCAGCAACAAAGACCAAACTCAGCCAAAAATAAATAAATTACTTACTTAATTAATTAAAAAAATACAGTTATTGAAAGAGCAGATAGGACTTGTGAAAACAACTTCAGGGAAAGTGCCAATGCAAAAATAAAACCACTGTTTTTAATCACATCTTAGACATTTTAAAACATTTTAAGTCGTTGGGTCAAATTTTAAAACATTAAGAAGGGATACAACTTGCCTTGCATAAAGTTAACATAAGAGTTGACCTTAGCTGCTTGTTTCTGTATACTGAAAAGAGAGATACTGGAGCAAGAGGAGTGGCAAAGAACTTGGCGTGTTCTGGAGCTACTGCCTTTTAAGAATTTACGTGTGTGTGTGTGTGTGTGTGTGTGTGTGTGTGTGTGTGTGCGTGCAAATGCACGCATGGTACATTTTTTCCCCCAGTGGGATGTCATATTTATTTATTGTACTTTTTTTTTTTCTTTTTTTGTGGTACGCGGGTCTCCCGCTGCTGTGGCCTCTCCCGTTGCGGAGCACAGGCTCCGGATGCGCAGGCTCAGCGGCCATGGCTCACGCGCCCAGCCGCTCCGCGGCATGTGGGATCCTCCCGGACCGGGGCACGAACCCATGTCCCCTGCATCGGTAGGCGGACTCTCAACCACTGCGCCACCAGGGAAGCCCTATTGTTTTTTTTTTTAATTTAAAATTTTTAAAATTGAGGTATAGTTAATTTACAATGTTGTGTTACTTTCAAGAATATGGCAAAGTGATTCAGTTATACATATGTATATTTTTTCAGATTCTTTTCCATTATAGGTTATTACAAGATATTGGGTATAGTTCCCTGTGCTATACAGTAGGACCTTGTTGTTTATGTATTTTATATACAGTAGTGAGTAGCGGCTAATCTCAAACTCCTAATTTATCTCTCCCCTCCCTCAGCCCCAACCTCCACTATCCCCTTTGGTAACCATAAGTTTGTTTTCTACACACAATACATTTTTGTTAATTTTAAGAATTTTTTAAACTTTTAATTTTATATTGGAGTATAGTTGATTGACAATGTTGTGACAGTTTCAGACGGACAGCAAAGTGATTCAGTTATACATACACATGTATCTATTCTTTTTCATATGCTTTTCCCATTTAGGTTGTTACATAATATTGAGCAGAGTTCCCTGTGCTATACAGTAAGTCCTTGTTGGTTATGCATTTTAAATATAGCAGTGTGTACATGTCAATCCAAAACTCGCTTTTGTTATTTTTCTTTGAATTCCCTGTATTCACTAGGCACTGAACTTGTCAACCATGATTTTGCCAACTAGACTGTTAAGTGAAGCAATGCTTAGAACTGGTGAGGCATAACTGAACTGCAGATCCCCGGCCAGCAGAGCTGTCCTCTGTCCAGCTCCCAAGATTTCACACACTGTGAGGACCATTAACCGCTCAGTTAATTTAATCACGGCTTCCTGAGTGTTGAACCCCCAGTGGCTACTGCTCTTTCACTCATTCATCAAATAACTATGAATTACCTACTATTTAAAATGTAAAAGAGAATTTGTGTGTATTCAACCCAGTAAACAGCTATATAAGAACAGCATGGGTGAAGAGACACAATTTTGTAGCCGAGAACACAACCTCCAAGGCTCAGTAGCACTGGTGTCACAGCGATGGGTGTGGGGAAGGAGAGGGGGCACTGTGGCTTGCAGCTACGGGGTCACCTAGGCGTCTGTCCAGGGGAACAGAGATTTTGACACAGGGTAGCGACCCAGACCCCCAGAAAGCACGGCCCAGTGGGTTTGGACAGAGCAAGTTAATTGCATGCACGAATACATGGTGGCCAAGAGGATCCCAACACACCTAACTAAGCCAGAATTGGTTTCAAACCTGGCTTTTTTGACAGGGATGGTATTGACGGACCCAGCTGCAAGGAAATGGGAAAAGCAGAGCAAAGAAAATAATACAGAGGCTGACGCAGGAGATTGCAAAATGCATTGAATAAACTGGCCTTTTTGGTTTAGGTTCTTAATAAAAAGGTGTGTTGCCCCTATTATCATTTCTGGTGCCTGGAACTCTCCCTCAGTAACTGTGGTCTTGGATCCCTAGAGAAATGAGCCTAATGGTGGGGTTTCAGCCAGCAGAGAAAAGAAGGTGGTAATCTGACAGCTCAAGCTCGGGCTGATGGGGTAAACTTTGGTAAAGACACCTTCTGTAAATTAAATGTTTCTCCGCACTCTGGGACCTTGGCTGGGATGACAGGTGGGAAGTCTAGTCTGCACAATTTCAGGGGCTGCTCCCCCCCAGAGCCGTGCAAGACCACCCTGCCCTGCCTGCTGCAGTAAAGCGTGTTTTAGGGCAGCTGCCCTCTCCCAGTCTCGTCCCCTCCCCCAGAACAACCTACACCTCAAGATGAGTAGTGATGGGATTATCTAGAGAAATGGGAGACACACGCCTGAATGTGAGATCTTCACTCTCCATCTAAAGATATTTGTCCTTATGTGTCTCACTCATTTGGTGATTTTCATCTTCTTTAGCTCTTGGAATCCTGTAACAGAACAGCACATGCCTACCAGCCATTTCTGGTGGCTTCTGAGAGGACAGAGAACGTAGTTCAGCAAGTTGCATTTGACACAAAGTTGGCAGGGGAGTGAGTTTGCTGCGTGCCAGAACCAAGCTCCTGGAAGATCTTGACAGCTTGAAACGACGGGCCAAATATAATAAGACGAAACTGAATAGGGATAAACGTCTGTACTTTGGTCAGAATTCCAAGTCAACGAGTACAAAGTGGCAGAGATTCGCGTGAAAGGCAACTCTTCCGAAAGGCTTAAAGACTTCATGCTGAACAGTGTCAGTGAGTCAGTCGTGCAGTACGTTTAACCCCAAATTAAATGTAATTTTAAGCATTTTTGAGAGAAGTCCATTATCTAAAATGTGGGAGGTAATAGCTCCGCTCTGTTTAAACAGAGCCAAGCCCCCATCAAGGGGAGTGGGCAGCTCTTTCCTTCAAGAAAACCTATTCGTGGCCCCCTGTGGATGGCCTAGGTGACGTATTTAGGAGAAAAAGTGCAATGCTGGGGAAGCTAAGTGCTCTGGATAATAAAGTAATGGGAATTTTCTGGGAGAAAGGTCTTTGTAGGTGGACATAGGGTCTAGCAATACAGTGGCAGGCTGGGAACTAAGGGAAAAAAAGACCAAGATGAGTGAGAGCTTTCTCGTTGGAAAAAAGCCTGTGAGGTTTTGGAATTGCTATTTAATAGTAGATCGTTTTCTGTTCTGAATTATAATTTCCCCTTAAATCCCCAAATCTTCATTACAGATCAGTAATGTACAGCAGGCTTGTGTTTGGTGGAAGAAAGAAGGGAAATTCTCTTGCGGGGAACAGAGGGCAGCAGCCATAGGAAGTGGAGAGTGGAACGTGGGGCAGGGATTAGAGCAAAGAGGTGACCAAGCACTGCTGAAACCAATCACTCCTGTCCCCTGGTGGAGTTTGAGCAACACCAGCCTGCTTGCTGGATTTCACTTGGCATGGGCTTTTGAATGATTTTATATCATGTGATCAAAGTGAAGGGTGATTCTGGAAGGCTGGACAACTTGGGAAAACTGGGCTGCATTTGCATAATTGGGGTCTCTCCCGTCGGACGATGAGTTTTTGTCACTGGACTGTGTTTTGCCCACTTGCATCGGTTGCACAGAGCTTTGATCCACAGGTAACCCAAGTATCTGTTGAATGAATTAGTGAGAGTCCTGCCTTTGATATGCCGAGGATGGTGTCACATCAGAGACTGATGATAGAGTCTGTCGTCAAGAAGCCTGTAGTCCTATAGGGGAGTCATTCGTTCAACTAATTATCTATTGAGGCCTTTTTCTTGGCATTAGGAACATGTACAGAAACAAAGCAGACAAGGTGTGTACTCTCATGGAGTTGACCTTCTGGCCGGGGGCACACAGGTAAGAAATAAACAGATTAATGAAGAAGATAAATAAACAGCAGTGATGGGTACAATGCCGAGAGTTGAAATGGTGCAGAGGATGATGCAGGGGCTGCTGCAGATACGGTGGTCTGGGGAGCCTCTCTGCTGAGATGACATTTAAGGTCGGTACGAATGACGCAAGCTAACCTCCAAGTGAACATGGGCCAGCGGCATGTGAGGACACTGGGTGGGGGGGAGAGGGGGTAGGGAGTGGACTGGGGACGTGGGACATTTGCAGAGGGGTCAGATAATGGGAAGTTACGAGAACCAGAGGAAAGAAGTGGATTTCACTCTGAGAGTTGTGCGAAGGTACGGAAGGATTTGAAGCTTGACTGTGGTTACGAGGGTAAAGACAGAACATAGTAATACGGTACGATAAGTGTTTTGATCGAAAGACGGGACAATCACGGGACTCTGAGGATGGAACCAGTGGCTGAGGGGCTGTTGGGAAGCACCTGGGGCCTCTTGGTTATGGTCAACAATGAACCAGACGATGAAGGAGAAAAGAAATGGGGCATGAAGCGTGTTCCAGTCAGCAGTTGGGTAAAGTATGGCTTTGTCATGGGGCAGCAAGGGGCACAATGTTGATGAGAGGGTGAGGGTGAGAAAAGATGAAGCTGAAGAGGTGAGTGGTGACTGGATTGGGAAGGACCGCTCACATCTTGCTAAGAAGTTCACATTTCTGCCCAAAGACAATGGCAAGACAACAGAGGATATTGTGATCAGAGGATTTTCCTGGCAGGATGGTACTGTCACTTGCATACATGGCATCACCATGTAGGCACATTGGAAGAGGGCAAAAACCAACCTTCTGTGCAGGACACCAGCTCAGGCTGTAATCCAGAGAAGAGATAGCGGTGGTCTGAACTGAGATAGTGGGAGGGGAGAGAAAGATACGGATGGATTTGATAAATAATAAGAAAGTTACAAAAGATCCTTTTGGCCGATCGGCCCCTAGGTAGATGATGATGTGATTGACTGCAGGAGGGATAAACAGAGCAGCAAGCCTGGTGGAGGGGATTTAAGGGGGGGATGGGAGATGGTGTTAATGATGTAGAGACTATGAGATGCTCGCGGGACAGAATGTGGGCGTGTCCAGCAGGCAGTGGGCCATTCAGGTCGTCCTCAGGCGTGGTCTCTGGCCTCAGGAGAGACTCGAGCCCATCAGCAAGCCGGTGGTGACCAAGACTGAAGGGGCAGTCAGGAAAGGTGTGCATTACGGGATGAGATGACACAGGAGAACAGGTCTCAGGAGCATCGACGTTTCAGGGCCTATCGGAGGGACGGAGTCTAAGGATGCCACGGAGAAGCAATTCCTGGAGAGGCCAGCGCTGGGGAGGTCTGTCACAGAGGCCAGTGACAAGAGAGTTTCAGGGAAATGGAGGTCAAGGGTATAAAAGTTTCAGAGACATCAAGCAAGGACTGATGTGTCCTCAGAGTTTAATAATAAAGAAAGAGATAGGTGAGAACAACTGCTAAGGCAATTTCACTGAAATGGCAGTGGGAAAGTTTCTAAAAAGAAGAGGGATATCCAAGTGAAACAGAGAAGGACCTGACGGTCCTTGCCTCCCATGCCCTCAGACTGCCTTTTTTCTGTGGAAAAACTTTAGCCAAAGAATAAGTTTAATCAGAGAAGTGAGAAAATGCAGAAACAAAGGGAAACAGTCCAACAAGACTAAATAATAAAGTTTAGTCATTAAGCAAAATCAAGGACCTTTAGTTCCTTCTCAAGGGTTATCGAGAATATTCTGAGCCATATCCTGGGAGCTGTCTTATGGATACTGGAAGCCCCACTGGGTGGAAGAAGTTAACTACATGAAGACCAGACTGGAGCCATGACACAAGCTGCCACAATTCCGAGAACTGGCCTCAAGGAAATGGGAACAAACTGACCCTGGAACTGAAGATTAACTGTGCTTAAAACAATCAAGATGACGCTGGTCAGACCACCGATGACCAATTTCAAGGTGACTGTCAGAGCTGCCTGTGCTGTTTCTGCATGTGGCCCCCTCCCTCCGCCTATAAAAGCTCTTGACCACTGGCTGTCAGTGAGGGGAGTCGGCCTTTGGACGGGCATCTGCCCTGCGCCGCCCCGCTCCACCCCCGGTTGCTGTTATCCAAAATAAAGCAAACTTTCCTTTCCACCAACTTTACCTCTTTATTGGCTTTTGAGCGGCGAGCAGCTGGACCCCACTTTCGGTAACACAAGGAGGAAAATGATGAGACCGTCCCCTCACAACTACATGTATTCAAGTACCACGACTAGCTCGATAAGGTTTTGCATACTGAAAATCCAAACCCAAGAATTTGTTTTAGATTTAAAAAATAATAACTAGTAATTTATAAGATGAGATTGTAGTAATTACTGCCTTTTTGCTCCAAAGTAAACAGACATAATGGTTAAGGGAGTATAGCCAAAGAACTGTATTCTCAAAGAAACCAGCAATATTTCAGATTGCCGGTGGAATAAAATGTTCCATTATATATATATATATATATATATATATATATATATATATATATATATATTATTTTGAAACAATTTCAAACATGGGGAAAAGCTGCAAGAACAGAGCAAAGAGTAAGTTGATGACCTGGGCTCCATCACGCCAAGTACTTCAATGAGTGTGTCTTACAACTCACGTTACTACACACCACCCACATCAGGAAATTAATATAAATATACCACTCCTGTATAATCTCAGAGCTCATTTACATTTTATCAAACCATGTCTTTTACGAGAAAAGGATTCAGGTCAGAATCACATGTTGCATCTAGTTGTCATATCCTTTTACTCATCTAGTTGTCATATCCCTTTACTCTCCTTCAATTTGGGACAGATCCTCGGTATTTCCTTGACCTCATGACCTTGGCACTTTCAAAGATAAAGGTCAGCTATTTTGTAGAATGTCCCTGAATTTTGGGTTGTCTTGTGTTTCCTCATAATTAGATTCAGAACACACATTTTATGCCTTGCAGGAGCACCCCAGAAGTGGCACTACATTTGTCTCGTTGCGTCCTTGAGTTGATTTGTCCTATTGACTATTAATGTCAATCATTTGTATAAAGTGGTGTCTGCCAGGATTCGCCATGAGATATTACCAATTTTCCCTTTGTAATTACTACATCTTTAGTGTGTATGTACTTTGAGATTATGTAAGTATGAGAGTGGCCTCAACAAACTTTCAATTAATTTATGTAAGTATGGGCTCATGGATTCTTATTCTATTTGATGTTATAGCCTGTTGCTATTATTACTTGTTTCGTCCTGGTTTTGGCCAGTGGGAGCCTTTTCAGGCTGGCCCCTGTGTCCTTTGACGCGCCTTCGCTATTCCTCCAGCACTTGTTTACAGCACAGCAAGATGGTCCAGGATTATCTTATGCTTTCCCTGCCCAGCCATGGATTCAGTCATTTCTCCAAGGAGCTCTTTCAAGGGAGAATACTATTTAGTAACCAAGATCTGGGTGGTAGGTATTTTAAACACAGACACACAAGCACACACACACTGTGATGGTTAATTCCACGTGTTAATGAGATCGGGACATGGGGTGCCCAGACACTTGGTCACACATTATTCTGGGTGTGTCTGTGAAGGTGTTGGGTGTTTCAGGTGAGATTAACCCGTGAAGCAGTGCCCTGAGGAAAGCAGGTTGCCCTCTGCAATGTGGGTGCCTCGTCTAATCAGTTGAAGACTTGAAGAGAACAACCCTGACCTTCCCACAAACAAGGGGAAACTCCTCCTGTCTGACTGCCTTTGAACTGGGACATCCGTTTCTCCTGCCTTTGGACTCAGACCTAAACCCCGGCTCTTCCTGAGTCTTGAGCCTGCTATGTCCAGATGGGAAGTACACCATCAGCTCTCCCAGGGTCTAGCTGGCCAACTGCTGGTCCTGAGACCTGCCAGCCTCCACAATCACCTGAGCCGATTTCTTACTGTAAACCACACACACACACACACACACATGCACACACACACGAACATCTTACTGCTTCTGTTTCTCTGGAGAACCCTGATACACACACATTTACCTCTGCGTCTATTTCTATGTCACCTATGTTGGAAAACACGACTTCATGCCGAGATCTCCAATTTGGATGCCACACCGCAAGATTCATTCTCGTCTTCTCCCTATCCATATTTGTGCCCCCTCCTCTGACAGTGAGAAACCTGGCTCTCACCAGCCCTGACATAGTCTCCACTGGATCAGACTCCTCTGTGTGACCCGTGATCATCACCGCTGCCACCCCATCTCCCTGCACCGGTGCCCTCCTTACTCTGCCCGGGCTGTCAGCACCGCCGTCCCCTGCCCAGCCACTTACAGGTTCCAGTGCCGCGGCAGCATCCTCGTCACTGCACTCCAGACATCCCCTCCCCCACTCGGTACTACACCTCATTGGACAGTGGCCTCTGCAGGCTCTACTCCTGCTTGGACGCTGCCCACCCTGGGCAGGGGGCTGCCCTCCTATGGTCCACAAGACAATATGGAAAATTCCCAATAAATAGTTTTGGCATTTTTTTGTGTAAACAATTCTAATTCACCTGAAAGAGAACAATACCTACATGAACATGGAATCACATAGCCTCCTTCTTTATCCTCCTCTCAAGCCTTCAGAGGTATAGCATCACCACTAAATGTAGTGAGGAAACACATGGCCTCGAAACATCGAGAGGTCCCCATACTATATGTTGAAAATGGTGTTCTAAGTCTCACTTATAAAAGTTGTGTACTCAGGGCTACCCTGGTGGCGCAGTGGTTGAGAGTCTGCCTGCCGATGCAGGGGACACGGGTTCATGCCCCGGTCCGGGAAGATCCCACGTGCCGCGGAGCGGCTGGGCCCGTGAGCCATGGCTGCTGAGCCTGCGCGTCCGGGGCCTGTGCTCCGCAACGGGAGAGGCCACAACAGTGAGAGACCGCGTACCGCAAAAAAAAAAAAAAAGTTTTGTATTCAGATTTTGAATTCATGGCAGCTGTGCTACTATACTTAGCAGGAAGATAGGGTAGAAATTTAATTTTGACAAATTTCTCGACAGAGCTTAAATCTTGTTTTGAAATATAAGTTATTTAAAAACAAAACAATTATTTATGTAAGTGTGCTTTTCAAAGTCTCAATTTAAAATATTCACAGTTTTAGTCATGAAGGCATATATATAATGACAAGTATCCTCATTTCAGGTACAGTTCTTGTAACAGGTTGTTTTTTTTTTAAGAGAAAAAGGTTTCTACAGTGAAACACTGGCAAAATCTTTTTATCTTTCTCAATTTTTTGCTCTTTCATTTAGAAAACAATGAACACTCTCCTTTACTGGGAACTGAAATGCTGACATATGAAGTGTAACATTTATTACTTTTCACAAGGCAACATAATGGTTGGCAGATACCTGTTTCTTAAGATTAAAGAAGAAACATTGCAACTTTCCTCGCCAAATACCATGCTGATAGGAGAGCTATATGTCATTTATTCCGAGTAATAAAGTTGTCTAAAAATAGGAAAAAAAAAGAATAATATTCTGGAATGATTCTTCCTATCAATGTTGAATTGACTCCTATCACTATCTTCATTTCAAGAAAACTCCCATAATCATATTTTACATTAAAGTATCATGTTAAGAAACATATAAAAAATAAATCACACTAATAGAAAAGGAGAACAATCAGAGAGCTTTTCACAATAGGAAATACGGTTCAAAATGTTTATAATCCACCTAGAAGACAGAAAATGTCAACCCGGTGATGGCAAATCCTGCTTCAAGTCTCAGCCCGCTTCCATTGAGTTCAATGTGTGTGAAATATCTCCAAAAATTCTCATCACAAGCTATTTGCTGTCACTAAAAAGTAGTGTAGGACTTCCCTGGTGGCACAGTGGTTGAGAAACCACTTGCCAATGCAGGGGACATGGGTTCGAGCGCTGGTCCGGGAAGATCCCACATAACGCAGAGCAACTAAGCCCACACGCCACAACTACTGAGCCTGTGCTCTTAGCCTGCGAGCCACAACTACTGAAGCCCTCGTGTCTAGAGCCCGTGCTTCACAACAAGAGAAGCCACTGCAGTGAGAAGCCCACACACCGCAACGAAGAGTAGCCCCCGCTCACCACAGCTAGAGAAAGCCCACGCACAGCAATGAAGACCTAATACAGCCAAAAATAAATAAATAAACAAATATGAATCTCATGAAAAAAAGGAGTGTGGCTTTGGCAGTGAGGATCTCCTGTTAAGGAAATTGATGAGTTTCAAGCAGCCCTAAAAATTAGAGAAATTACTTATTTACTTTTTACATACAGCCTTAATTATTTACAGAAGTTGGGTGAATAGAAATCTGTGTAAATCAAATATGGTAAATATACTAAAGCAGTATTTTCCAAAATGAATCATAAAATAAATGGAGTGGCTTAGAGCCAACATTTACAAAATGAAAGAGTTACAGAAAAAATGTCAGAAGGTATCCTATATAGTGAGAGGAAGTATTATATTTGTAAAATTTTAAATTTCTTTATTAAGCATGATTGGATGGGGAGAATTTGTGATATAAAATGTATTTTTACTATTGATTGTGTAAAAAGATATCTTGAAAGTCATTTTGTTCAGGGCGTCCCATAGTTGAGCTTTTTACACTTACCTGTTCTTTGTCTCACTCAAGATCTAATTCTGTTTCCTTAGCGGGTGTGTGTGCATTTCTCCTGAACTTGCTAAAGCACTGAGCACACAGAAGCACTTGATCATTTTTAAGTTTATTACAATCGCCAGTCCTGGTTCAGCAAGTGCTGGTTGGTCACTTACTGCGTTGCCCGTATGGTGGTCGGTCCTAGGGGATCAGAGGTCTGTGCTCCAGAAGGTTGGGTTGAGTGGGAAACAGAGAGAGACAGGACACAGGATCAGAGTAAGTGGTGATCCGAGTGTCTTAGTAAATTGATGGACAAAGTAGAATGACAGGGGCACACGTGGACCTGACCCCGAGGATCCTGTGCAGAGAAGTAATATTAGAACAGGACCACGAGGGTGACGGGCAGTAGCAGGAAGCACAGAGAGCATGTACATGGACTCGACCTTGTTGTAAAACTGCAGAATGAGGAATCAGTCATGACTGCTCTGCCGGGGGGATGCTGGGATGCAGCCAAAGGGCGAAGGAGCACAGTCCTAAGGGTCCTGTTTGCTATACGGGGATGCCAGGATTTTATCTTAAAGGAGACGAGGAAACATCGCCCTGGAGACTTTCAGGCACAGAAGTGACAGGATCAGTCTTTATAATAGACGGCTTGCATTGGAAACATTGATTGGCGGTGGGAGATTTGGTGTGAGCTTATTATACTAGGAATGACAAGGGTAGGGACAGAGGTCCTGACAGGGAAGGATGGCAGGAAAGGGGATGGATCTGAAAGAGGACTTGGTGACTGGGCTGTGAAGGGTGGGAGGGATGGGGGTAGGCGTTGGCGGAGCTAAAGCAAAGTGGGTTATGTTAACCTTCGCTGAGACAGTGAACGCAAGTAAGGGGTAGATTTGGCGCGGTCTGATGATCAATTTAACTTCTGATATGTGGATTAGAGTTGTTGGAGGACCTTCTCTTGGAGATATTTAATAGGGGCTGGCATAGAATAGGCTCTGATGAACATGTCCTGGCTGAACGAGTATATGAGCATCTGGACCTGAAGGTGGAAAGCTCAGGACCGGCATCAGTGGTTTGGGAACCTCTGCTTTGGAAAAAGAGAAAACAGCCTGCAGGAAGATTCCTGGTAGCACCGGTACCATTGGAAGCAGGGAGGGGAAGGGAAAGTGGAGGAAGAATGGAAGGTCTGCATCACTTTGGTCTAAATGTGAATGTTTAATTTCAAGACCCAGTATCCACTTAAGGAACGATACTCATACAGCGTGTTATGTGAGGTCAGCTATCTTTGCTCAGTTGTAAAGTCCTCCAGACCATGCTGGTGCAAGGATTTAAGGAACGGATATTTAGAAACTACGATATGACTCAAAAGATCTTCAGACACACAGGCACCCTGGGTTTTTGGATGCGTTCACATTTTGAAGACGTCTATGAGTTAATCAGCAGCAAAGTGACTTGAATGAACAGGTCTGGGAATCCAAAGGCTTTTGCAGTGACCAGAAAGTTACAGAGTGTGAGCACCTCTGCTCCTGGAGCATCCACACATGGTGAAGAACTTCAGGGATGTGGCCATCTTCACTCAGTCTCATTAGGGAAACTGGGTTCGGTTATTGGACCTCTCAGAAAGCACACTGCAAAAAAACCGTCCCAGCATTCGGTGACTCTTCAAACTGTGAGAACCAACATGTATTTTTAATTTTATATTCAAAATCTCTCTCAAATCTGTCTGACCTCTCCTCTCCAGTAGAACAGGCCACCACCCCATCGTCCTCCCTCACCTGGACTGACCTACTACCTTCTTCGCTGTTCTCCATCATTTTGACACCAATCTGTTCCCTGCACACTAGCCAGGGTGATTTTCCAAATGCAAATCTGATTCTGTCACCCTTTGCTTAAAACTTCAGAATAAAGACTCAAATCCTTCTAATTATCTTAAATTTTTAAATCTAAATTGCTAAATATAATATGCAGTGTATTTCATAATTTTCCTTCAGCTATTTATTTGGCTGTAAATCGTTGGTGTTTTAAATAAAACATATCCTTTCTCTTTAAAAAAAAAAAAAAGACAAATTCTTGCAGTCTACACGTTGCTGCATGATGTGGTCCTACAGAACTTCCTTCCCTGTGCTCTGGGTTCCAGACGGGAGGGCCTTCAACGTGTGGTACAGCCCAGACTTTCATCCTTGTCTTACTCTCAGCTCAAAGGCAACTTCCCTAAGTCTCTGGGCTGGGCTGGACAGGCCCTGAGACCCTATCACAGGATGTTGAAACTTCCCTTTACCACACGAAGTACACTTTGTACTGACGAATGTACTTGAGTGATAACATGAGTGATGTCTGTCGCCTGCACTGGGCTGGAAGCACCAGGTGGTCAGGGGCCACTGTCATCCTATTCATCTTTGTATCCCGGCACCTGGCACAGAGCTAGGAACATGGAGGGTCTCAAAGCCACTTGGAATGAATGGAGCCTGGGAAGGAATCAGCTGAGCTGGGGTCACAGGTGTCCTCTTGGAGGAGCAGAGAGTTCTTCATGGAACCAGCCCCAGGATATGCTGATGTGAATGTTCCCTGGCCATCCTGCCAACTGGGAAAAATAATGACAACTAGCTTACTGAGAAAGCATCTTTACTAAGAAGTTTTAGGGTTGAATGATCTCTGTGGTCCTTCCAGCCATGAAAAATTACTACTTAATATGATATTAAATATGAGTGTCTTTATACTTTATTTGGAGTGTTTGTACCAAGTAATATGCTTTTTCTGCATTCTCTACTACTAGGCCATGCTGTTTTTAATCAATGCTTGCTTTTCCTGTTTTTTGGAGGGGTCTTTAATAAAACAAATTAAACACGGGACCAGAAAATGCTTTCCTGACAGGGAGGGAGGAGCTTAATGACTTAGTTTACATCTATGCATGTGTAAAATGTCCTAACAGTACCCTTTGCCTCAGATTGACTAAAATGAAATCTGAATTCTGCATTCTGGATGAAAATTGCAAGAACTTGTGCATGTTAATATAAAGAACCCACTTAAGAAATAGCTAATACTGAGTACAATATAATTAATAATTATATTAAAAATTTAAACATTGTGTTAGAGTACTAATTATTAGGCTTATAAAATTATCCCCCCACTTATGATTTTTTTTTTTTAATTTTTGGCTGTGTGGCATGTGGGACCCTAGTTCCCTGACCAGGGATGGAACCCACACCCCCTACATTGGGAGCTCAGAGTCTTAACCACTGGACTGCTAGGGAAGTCCCTGCGTTTTTAAACATCCTTGACACGTAAGGAACAGTAGGAGATGAGCTGATGGCAAAGGGTTCTGGGAGGGTGGGGCTTGCATCCCCATTGGCCATCCTCCTCATGACAGGGGCCTCCAATTTTAGTTTTAGTTTAAGGTTCTTCCCCCATCCTCATTCTTTTAGGCCAGATGGGCCTCCATCCTCAGCTCTAAAGTGGAACATAGGGTGACAGAGCCCCAAGTCTAACAGTGCATTGTGTTCTCATAATCCCCTGCTCACAGTAATTGATAGAGGGATGGGCAGTGATGAAACAGAGTGTAACTTTCAGTTGGGATATTAAGACAGGGACAGGTCATCTTTCCATTAGACCTGAGGCTGGAAGGATATGAGGCTGTAGATGCTGCAGACATCTTACTTCCATGGAAAAGGTATCCACCTGGAAGAAGAATCCACGTGGAAGAGGAATCCACATGGAAGAAGAATCCACATGGAAGAGGAATCCACATGGAAGAAGAATCCACATGGAAGAGGAATCCACATGGAGGAAGAATCCACAGGGAGGAAGAACCTAGGGAAGAGTCTTGTTGGCATCAAGACATTCCTGAAACCGTCCTGTTCCCCGACCTCTTCAGTCATGTGAAGAATTGGATTCCCTTTGTTTTTTTTATCCTTTATGAAGTGGTTTGTTTGTTTGTTTGTTTGTTTGTCACTTGTAACTCAGAGTGCTAATACTGGTGCTTTCAAGAATTTCTACCAGGAGCTGAATTTATACCATGAAAACATGAAATATTCATTCATTCAGGAGACCTCTGATATTTGCAAGGTACTTCTTGGATCTTTCACATCCTTGGTTTGGAGAATTTCTGTAACTTTAGGTATAGCTTCTTTGGAGAATTATTTTTCCAAGAAAAAAAGTTTTTATCATTGCATGAGAGTTATGTACTCTATAGCATGAGTCAATTTTAATTAGAGAATTCTTTACTCCAGGCCATTCAGCTGAACCAAGTGACTTGTACCTAAAATTAGCCGTGCAGATGGCGCAATTCAACACTACATTCAGACAAATCCTAAATTACAATGCCATGAATCCACATGCATTTAAAGAAGTCAAAACTAAAACACCTCAGACTTCCCTAGCAGCGCAGTGGTAGGGAATCCACCTGCCAGTGCAGGGGGCATGGGTTCGAGCCCTGGTGTGGGAAGATCCCACATGCCACGGAGCAACTAAGCCTGTGCACCACAACTACTGAGCCTGCACTCTGGAGCCCATAAGCCACAACTATGGAGCCTGTGTGCCACAACTACTGAAGCCTGTGCACCTGGAGCCCGTGCTCTGCAGCGAGAGAGGCAACTGCAGTGAGAACCCCACACACCGCAACGAGGAGTAAACTCCACTCGCTGCAACTAGAAAAGGCCCACGCACAGCAACAAAGACCAAATGCAGCCAAAAAATAAATTAATTAATTAATTTTAAAAAAACAACGAAAACACCTCAAATGCCAAGGAATATTAGGAATGGTTTGCTAGTGGCCTGTGCTTGCTTGTTTATGCATTTTTTTAGGAAATAGAAGCAAAGCGTTGTCATTCTCAGTCTGTTTTATGCCTAATCAAATCCAGGTTGAGTAAGTTGATCTTTAAGGTAGAAGCAAAGTTTGAAAGTGTAAAAAGACACACCCTCTTGCTTTGGGGGAGAAAATGGTTTACTCTAGTGGATGAAAGACTAAAATTCTTGTGAGGTAGGTATCTGGTAGCCAAGGGGATCCTGCTGCAACGTGGAAGCAATGTGCAAGCATTAGAAGGAAAAGATGGATTTCCATCGTCCTCTCAAAATGAGAAATAATTGCTAACTGTCTGGAACTGTCTGCTCTAAAGAAAATTGTGTCTTTCCTAGTAGATGAACTCCTCTGGGGTGGTTCCCTCTAAGACTCAGTTCCATCCTTTTACAAGGAACCAGACTTTGTAGATGCCTCTTGTTTATGAGCAGATAGGGCTTGCCAGGGACTCCAGACATTTCCACAAAAGCCACCCTCATTCTCCAAACAAGCATCGGCAAGCACTCACTCTCATTAGCAAGGTCTTTGCGTGGCGACATTTTGTTTGCATGTGGGAAGAGAAAAGTTTCTACCAAAGGGCAAAAGCAAGGAATAATTCTGTTCAAGGAGGAATAGATTTGAACTTCACATGGGTTATTCATCTTCATGTGCTACAGTATCTATATTTTCACATCTGTAAGCACAGCAGATATGAAGGATGATCTGTCCTGAGCACGATCTCCTGTGCATCAACTCACACCAAAGAACTGCTCAGTTTAGCAAGGCTGCCAGGACCGACTGCAGGGGTCAGTTCCAAATTTACCATTCCCTGGTGCCAAGACACTGCTTACATGAATGCTCTCAGGGACGCTATTTATTGAATCACCTGTGGGGGAAGAAATACAAGCGAGAGTAGGCACTTCATGGTCATCTAATTATGAGTTTTTAATTTATCATTTTTTATCATTTTCCTTGTTGTATTTGCTTCACATTGTTTTTTACTCTTTCTCTCTCTCTTAAGCATCATCAGGGGAGAAGACGCAACCCCACGTAAGATATTAGATGCTGATTGTTTCATAAGTTAAAAAAAAATCTATTTCAGTGATCAACACATGTTTTATTCAGTCAAGCTCTCGTCTCACATTTTTCCAGAGTATAAACATTTAGACATCAATAGTTGCATTATTAGCAGTAATGAAAATACTGTCATTTATGTTTTGTTTTAAATATGAAAACACTGTCAGAAGCCGGTTTAGTGATTTAGTTCTTTGAGGGGTGTTAGCAAGAGAAATCCTTATGCTGAATCTTAGCTATGTGAGGAATCATTCTTTTTATTTTTATTTTCTTCAGAGAGTTTAATTATAAAATTGAATTGTAAGGAGGGGTGTCATTTTTACGCTAATTAGGAAAGATCAGTCTCTTCCACTCAAGGAAATTTTTTCTCAAATCAAGAGAAAATCAATGCACCCACATGTATATTCAGGGCTGCTAATAATTACTCTCTGGTCTGGAAGAAATTGTGTGTCTTTGAAAAACAAAACTGAATTGGCAAAATTAAAAAAAAAAATGAACCTCAGTTTTTCAAAACCTGGACAATAAATAAGGAAAGATACTTACTGCTATTCAATTGTTGCTTCATTTTATTTTCTGATTCATATTTAAGCAAATCAGCTTTTTGGTCCTCTTTCTATTAAGTATTTAGTGATTTACAAATAATGTTTACAAAGATGCAACTCAAATGGATGCTATGTTCCATCTGCAGTGTGAGAAATCTTGTTAAATGATGACGTACTCTAATGGTTCTGTTTACAAACAAGATTCAAGTACAAATGTTAAGTATTCTGTTTAATAATTTAAAATGCTGTCTCAGAGAAGGCTGGAAGGTACATCTCTGCAGAAAAATTTTTCTTAATGTCCTCCCATCCTCTGGCAATGTGGATTTTTATAAAATATATCTAGAGATATGTACATGTGAGTTTGCATGTGCACACACACACACACACACACACACGCGCACACACATAATGTTAGAGGTGCAGATGTATGTTACACAGCAGTAGTTCCCAGACTTTTAGATCTCAAAAACAATTTTAATATCAAAAATGTCTTCTCGTTTCCATAATAGCTGAAATCTATATATCCATTGATTGAGAGGATAAAAAGCCACGTAGGATTAATGTATGATGTTAAATACCTTTGTCCTTCATTCCTCACAATGTTATCTACATACTTGGATTAGCCACTGTCCATAGGTGTGTGAGATGCTCTTTACCCTTTATTTAGCCCACGACAATGGTATTTGTGCACATGAGTCACCACTCACTAGGAATAGCTCAGTGCCCACCAAGGTTCATGGCATCCGTCCAGGACGGAAACACTTACTGAAGAGAGACACGCAGGCGTTTCTTTCTGAGGGCCATTGGGATGACTTCCAAGAGATTCCATAATGGAAAAAAGTTTAAACTCATGAAGTGAACGTGAACTCTGTATTACCTTTTACATGTCTAAGAACATACTCCTTAAGATGTCAATTTCTTAGAAACTTCTGCGCTATTTCCCTTGTGCACTGTAATTCTCAGGGAGTTTCACCAGGAGCGTGATGCGAGTTATCCCTGGAATCCATGACGACTACAGGGGAATAGAAGGAAGTGGTAGGGGAGGGGAAGGCTGAGGCACAGGCAAGAAGGATGGGGAAGCAGACTCAGTGTAGATGCTTTACTTGCTGTTCCCGGTTTGTAAGCTTGCGTTCCTTGATCTAGAATTTACTGGACACTGACCATCTTCAGGGGGCTGAAATAGCATAAATATCTCAATAGTAACAGAGAAGAAGCAAGACTGCCCATCTTCCTAAGTTATTTTTTTGGAAACAAAAGGGTCTCCTGTATTCTTCATTTATCGATTCCTCTGCTGATTTTCTTTTAGTCTTTATGCAATGACGATTTCTCCTTATTTCAGTAGCCCAGCTGAAGGTAACAACCTGCTCTTTGAGTAGGTTTTACTAATATCTTGGTTAAAGCCATTTAAGTCTAACTGAGCACAGTATTCTTTTGCTGTGTTGGAAGTACAGCCAGTAAGCCAGACTTTACAGTCCAACAGGATTATGACTTCTTTCATGCTCCAGGATGTTAAATATTTATAATAAATTAATTTTAAAACTTTAAGCTATCAATGGTACCAAACTAGCTTAGTAGAGTTGAAACGCGCATGTCCTAAAATCCAATGATCCCACTTCCGTGTATAAATGCTAGAGAAAATGTGGCACGTGTGTGCCAGGGAACAGATAAACGTATATTCATAATAGCAAAACAAAACCAAAAATAAGCTACAGACTCATTAACAGTAGAACAGGTAAATAAATTGTAGTATATTTAATACCATGGAATACTACTACAAAAATAAATTAATTAATTAAAAAAAAAACAAAGTCCTTCTTCTAGAAACCATTACACTCTCTCATACTAATCCTTTTTATTAAAATTTAATTTTGTTTATTTTTTTATACAGCAGGTTCTTATTAGTTACCTATTTTACACATATTAGTGTATATATGTCAATCCCAATCTCCCAATTCATCACACGACCAGCCCCACCCCACCTTAAATGTGCTCAGGAGGATAGCTCATAGAGAGAGAGAAGTATTCTATCAGCATTTATTTCGTAGGTAGAGTGAAACCAATGGTGTTTCCCAAATCAAAAGTTCACATGGGGCTCAAGTTCAGAGATGGTAGGCTGAGTCTTTTTTTTTTTTTAAATTAAAAAAAAAGTCAGATGGAAGAAGCCTGGATAACTTGATTTCTGTACATTTGAGAATTGTTTTGGGCCAAGGAAACTCATTGTATGTTGAAAAGAGGAAGAAATTCTTAAAATGTTCTCATTCTAGGGACTTCCCTTGTGGCACAGTGGTTAAGAATCTGCCTGCCAATGCAGGGGACACGGGTTCGAGCCCTGGTCCGGGAAGATCCAACATGCCGTGGAGCAACTAAGCCCGTGCACCACAACTACTGAGCCTGCACTCTAGAGCCCATGAGCCACAACTACTGAGCCCGCCCACTGCAACAAAGAGTAGCCCCCAATCGCCGCAACTAGAGAGAGCCCATGCATAGTAACGAAGACCCAACACAGCCAAAAATAAATTTATTTTTTAAAAAAGTGTTCTCATTCTACCTTCTAATCTTACAGAGGAGAAAACCAAGGCCAAGAGAAGATAAAATCATTATAAGAAGTTACTCAATGCATTAGCAGAAGGCCAGCATAGAAGTAGTTCTCCATTTGGCCTAGTACCTGACTTTATAGTCCAGTGATTAAGCTTAGAATTTTACGTCAGGAAGCCCTTGAGGTTCAAGTTCACTTCTTCCACTTACTAACAGGTCACTTTGGGCACATTAAATTACTTAACCTCTCAGAATCTTAAAATATAAATCTATGAAACGGTGATAATTATAGTTCTTATTACACAGGGTTTCTGTAAGGATTGAATGAGGTCATACACATATAATGTTTTATACAATGCCTGAAGCTCAGTAAGTGCATGGCAGCTGTTACTATGGGTGAAAAGCAAAAACAAAAACAAAAACTGATTTGCAATCAATTTTGAAGCTGGTATTGGTTTCTAAATGTTCTATAAATCATATTACAAACTGTTCACACTTTCCTAATTACAAGGAAAGGACATTTTACTATTTCCTTCTACAATCGTATTATATGTTACATACAGTAAAGTCAGACACACCTAGAGTTCAATTTTTTGTCTCCCATTTATCAGCCTGTTATCTTTTCTGAGCTTCAGTTTCTTTCATTATATAATAATACGGATAGAAAGACTGTGTGAAAATGAGATGAGGTGATTGATAAGAGAATGCCTGGGACATCATACTTGGACAAATATTTTCTTCTTTTTATATATTTCTTCATAAATCACTCTTCCATCATAATCAGAAGAAGGAGAAAAAGTGAATTCTGCTTCCAGAGATGCGAGAAACTCTCAAGGCCCAGTTGTAATATTAACAGTAGAGAGAGGAAGTTGAAATCCACAAAGCACAACAAAAATATTCACCAGTATTATGATTCTAGGCTGATGTGTGCCTTATACACCATTTTAACCTCTTATTTGCCAAAAGTATTCCCGTCAACTTATGGAGTAATATTTTTCTTGAGGTCAAATTATTTATATCAAACTGGAGATTTACAGGAAAAGGAGATTTCTTTTCTAGTCAATATTGTTTTACTATAATGTACACAATAGTTTCTTTTATCCATTCAAAATGTTTTTAATTTCATCCAAAAAAATGAAAGTTAGACCACAACAAAGTCTAGGGCCACAACCCACGTATACATCTTTATATCTGGAAATGTGTCTTAGTTGTAATATTTAAGATACACAAAGTACAATTCTTAAGAGGTACATGCTGACAGAGTGTATGCTCTATGTTGTAACATCAGATATGATTACCAGGCCTTATCTGCAGATACTGGAAATGCTGGAGTCTTACAGCTGTCACACAACCAAACTCCTTTTGAGGAAACATCTTTAATGGCAAAGATTCATGCAATCATGGCATGCCAGTGATAGAAGACGTCTTAGGCCTTATTTGATCAGAACGCTGATTTTTCAAGTGAACAAGTTGAAAGTCTCAAAAGGCAAAATGAAGTGTTCCAGCCACATAATAACTTGGGTGAAGAGTCCAGACTGTCATGGAACTTGACATCCACCATGGGGCATCCGACAGCCCCCGAGGCTGATGCAGGAGGCATGTGAAGGAAAGTCTTTCCAGAGGTTGTGTCACCGAGTCCAAGCTCGCTCTGCTCGCCGCAAGACAGGCCAATGAATCTCGGAGACAAGGCGTCGGGGCAAGGAATACGACTTTATTTGGAAAGCCAGCAGACCGAGAAGATGGCAGACGAGTGTCTCCGAAAAAGCATCTTATCAGGGTCTGGATGCCAGTTTCTTTTACAGAATCAGAGAGGAAGAGGTGGTAAGGAAGTAATGTAAAAGGGCCATCAGTCTTGCAAATATCACCTGGAATGACCAGCCTCAGGGAGGGGCGGTGTTAATTTCTTCTTTCTTGCAGCCATTCACAGGTGGACAGGGTTCCCTGAGGCAGGCCATTATGTACGATTATAATAACAAAAGCAATGAAAATTGGCGCTTCCCTCTTACACTTCCCCACTGTCAATGCCCATTCCACAATCTTGTGGAAAGAGGGGTGACAATGTTCTAACTGCTCCATCAGAGGGATCCTTCTGGGAGTGTCTGCCGTCGGTGTCAGTGTCCCAAACGTTGAGATTTGTCTTTTGTTCCTCTTTGGAAGTGTCTGCTTTACACCTGTAGACTTAAACATATTCACAACCTAAAAGTTGAGAGTTATCAGGAATTTTGAGGGCTTCAAGCCCGGAAGACCACATCTCAAGTTAAGGAATTTAGCGATTTTCCATGTATGGGAAGATGCGAGAGTCTGGGCTCACTGCAATCATTCCTTTGATAGGCACCTCAGCTATCTGGGGCCTGTATCCTGTATTTTCACATCCTGAGTTTCCTCAGGGCTTGCCATAGGGACTGGCTGCAGTCTGATGGCTGCTAGATGGCAGGTATTCTTCTCCTTCCTGAGTTTCCTCAGGGTTCACCAGCTCACACTGGAGGGCTGCAATCCCTGATGACTCTCCTCTTGGTCAGGAATTTCACCAATATTTGGGAGACAATTCACGACCAAATTTTGTCCCACGGCGCTGGGAGGCTCATACCAGTTCACGCGAAAATTCTTGACATGCCACTCGAGGTGCTAATTTTCATATTAAGCCCTATTGATAATTAAAGATTCTCTGGATCCTCTGTCTAATTATGATCCAGGAGACATTTTCCCTTGTTGCTTCTTCCCATACCTAGAATCACATTATTACGATGATTTTATGTTATAAATGTGATCTATTTCTTTAAGATGTTTAGCCATAGAAGTTTTATTGTAGGCCTGGTTACACACTGGGTACTGCAAGAGACAACAGTCTTATAAAATATACAGGATATAAGTAAGGTAGCTAGTTAACACTGACAAAGACATAGTGCAGCAGGGAGACACAAAGCACAAACAATTTGGAAATAAAGAACAAACTAAAACAATGATTAGAATAATATCAAGTCCACAGGAGAGCCAGCTGGAGACAACAAATTCTGGCAGGATGAAGTAGAGAGAAAAAGATAGATGTTTCATCTTTGTTTACAAAGGCATACTTTATCAACTTATTGCAGATTATAGCGTAAGAGAAAAGGTTTTTCTGGAAAACAAAGATTAAAGCTAATATATTTCCCAAAGTCATTAAGTTATAAATCATATTTACCAGTTCATTCAGTCCCATGTAATTAATTCCCGTTGATCTGGATGAAATAATCACATTTCCCATTAGTTTTGTCATTTGTTACCCACTCCAGTGATATCACCTAAAGGCTATCAGAAACTTACATTTGTTAAAAAATTTCCTTTTTATCAGTCTTCTTGAAAAAGACTTCATTTTGTAAAAGCATCAGGACAAGAAACTTAAAATAGCATGTTTAAAGATTTGAGTACAATGCAATTAGCAGGAAACTTGAATATAACATTTTAGAATAACTAGTATAATGATTGATAACATATCAGGACATATCAGATGTTAGGGATTCCATATAAATTTTGGAATATCGATATAAATGACATTTATCCATACACTATAATCTAAGTTTCATCTCCAATTATTTGACAATGTTTTTGAAGTAATTCAACATACCAGATAAACTTAGTTTGACATCTCTCTCTGAGATGTCTCAGAGATATTCCTTCCAAGCATCCCAGAATCAGCTGGAGGCTAAAAAGGTCTAGTCAGGTTTTGATATTTGGGAAGTTTGTTAAAATTATCAAGAAGGTTTTAAAACACAACAGGATCATAGGTCACTGTGAAACAGTACTTATTCATTTAACCAAAGTCACAAAATGGTTAAAAGAAAACAAATACGGATCACCTAAGGGCACAGAAATTCATATAATCTGTTATCAAAAGGAGCACTTCTAACAGAGAGAGAGATCAAATTCCAGTCTCCTATTAGCTTACTTAACAAAACCCATTTACTTAGTTAACTTCAATCTAAATTTAGTTAATCCTGACCATGTACAAAACTTTCTCAGTAAAATGTAATTTCATTCCTCATACCTTCTTAACTGAAAACACACATTCTACCATACTGAAATGTTTTATTATTTTCAGTAGCTTTAATTATATATTTAAATTAGAATCCCCAACTCTTAAAAACCTTAATTTCTAGTGACAACCAAGAGGCAAGTAATAGTTACCAAAATCTGGAGAAACTATTTTAGATGATTTTTAAAACATAATTATTCTTACAGTTTACCTAAAAACTCTTATCTCATTTATATTTTCTTTAAAGTTCCATCATATCAAGTTATTTTTCTTGCTGACAAGTTTGCAACAGATATAACAAGATTTCATGTAACTTCTATTAAACCTAGGTGCAGTGAAAGTACTAGATGTTGATGGCTCTAAAGACATGTCTATATTAATTAGAGCAACAAACATAAACAGTAATACCAGGTATTAATTTAATATTAAATATTTCCCAGTTCACATGAACCTGAAACTCATTTAGCTTAATTTCTCGTGTATTTAGAATTGTTTGGTTAGTAAGTGCTTACTTTTCTTTAAGCCAATGAAATAGAGCTCATTTACAGATTAACCTCTGCAAAGTTATCCAAAGATAAAGACACATACAAACACACAGAGGGACATTATAGTTCTCATTTCAAAATTTCAGCCCTGAGTCAGGTACAGCAATGTAAAAACCCATCCGTTTACAAAAGAGGTTGGATTAAAGTTGGGTTTCTGGCAGATGGAACAAATCAAGCTCACTTGTCTAGATGGCTAAACCCTTTCTACTAATATTATGGAAAACAAGTCAAGTTTTAAATTACTGTACTCCCTTTTTCAAAATTTGCGTTTTAAAGAGATGGCAGAGGTAAGGGTTTCTGAGAAGACCAGATAGGACATTTGTATCTCAAAGATACGGGCAAGGGGCTTCCCTGGTGGCGCAGTGGTTGAGAGTCCGCCTGCCGATGCAGGGCACATGGGTTCGTGCCCCTGTCCGGGAAGATCCCACATGCCGCAGAGCGGCTGGGCCCGTGAGCCATGGCCGCTGAGCCTGCGCGTCTGGAGCCTGTGCTCCGCAACGGGAGAGGCCACAGCAGTGAGAGGCCCGCGTACCGCAAAAAAAAAAAAAGATACGGGCAAGCTTCTCCTAGGATGACTTTGTCTCCCTTTTGTTTAATATTTACAAACCTCTTAAGATTACCCGTATCTATTAGAAAATCAGTCCACTTGTTCCTCAGTCAATGTTACCCAGGGCTCCTGTGGGGAAATCAGAATCAGACGCCTCAAGTCCAAGGGAGTCCCCTGGCTTCTTACAGGATATCGAGGCAAGGGAAATTGCCCTGCTTCAGAAGTGACTCCTGTCCAAATTGGGTGCCCTGTCAGGTCTTAGATGGTGATACTAAACCAGGTCCCTGTGCCTCGGAGGTTACCATAGAAACTTCTATTTGATCCCCTTGGGTAGGGGAAACAGGAGGCAATGAATATGATGGCCGCATGGGGGGCTCAGTTGGAACAGCTGCCGGGGCAGCCTGCTCGGCCACTGGGGGAGCTGGAGAGGTTGGAGGGGAGTTACGTTTTGAAATAACATGTCCCTACTCTCATTTTTTCCCTCTTCCCTTGTAGAACAGATTCCACCTTGGGTTTCCTTTCAGACCGCTGCACCGTAAGGGGGCAGCCCTCCGACTCCTTTTTCTCCTGATGCAATAGCGTAAAATGCTGCCACATATGGAAGCTCATCTCTTTTCTCTGCTCTTTAGTAGAACACTCCTAACTGCGAGGGCATATAATAATTGAGTGAGCCATTCAGGGGCCATTGTTCTTCTGATCCTAACGTATATTGGGTCCACACGCTATTATAATAGTATATCATGTCTTTCTTAGTCATAGGCTCACAGCTATGTTTTGCTCATTTAATATACACCGCAAAGGGCTCTCCTTCGGGATAGATGGAGTATTTCCTGTTTTTATAAGTTTGATAACACCAAAATACAAAAGATGCAGAGAAATTCCAACACAAAAGGCACAAACAAATTCTAGCATCGACTCACGCAAAACCAAGACCAAATTCAATGAACTAGTTCAATATTCCCTGACCAGGGCCAGCTAGCCACGACAGCAAGACTCCTGGCTGGCTAAGCCAGATTTGTTACCGAGTCCAAGCTCACCCTGCTCGCCGCATGACAGGCCAATGAATCAGAGACAAGGTGTTGAAACAAGGAATACCACTTGATTTGGAAAGCTGGCAGACCCAGAAGATGGCAGACTCGTGTCTCTGAAAAACCATCTTATGGGGTCTGGACGCCAGTTTCTTTTACAGAATCAGAGAGGGAGAGGTGGTGAGGAAGTAAAATAAAAGGGCCATCAGTCTTGCAAAACATCTCCTGAATGGCCAGCCTCGGGGAGGGGATGTGTTAGTTTCTTTTTTCTTGCAGCCATTCACAGGCAGGCAGGGTTCCCTGAGGTAGGCCATTAGGTATGATTATAATAACAAAAGCAACGAAAAGCAAAGGTTAAAGTCAAAGAAACAGATCCATTGTGGAGTCTGATTTAGCTCCTGGCTGTTATACTTGATCTCCACACCAGGACATTTCTTATCTTTTCAAGTTATGAGTTGAGCAAAGGATAGTTGAAAAGGATAGGATAGATGCCAAACGTCAGACAGGTGGTAAATCTTGAATAGGCCCTAGATATATGATTTTGTCCCCCCTAATTTAATCCCAGTAAACTAGTCTGGGAATGAACTTGGTAGGAGAAGTACCATCTTGGGCCACATTTCCAGTGGTGACTCCAAACATTTGTGGTTTGGGAAGACAGGGGGAAAATGTATGAAATGGATCAATTGTTGGATGCTGGAGCCTCAAGCTAGGTAAGATGCATACAACTACAGAGAAGAAGCTGTAAAATTATCAACTATTGGATTAACAAACACCTATTGAGTATCTGTTATGTGGAAGCCAACCTATACTAAGTACCTAGAAAACGAATAAGAAAATAGTGTAGTTAACTAGCATAATACCGTATTTATCTGAAGGAGTTGAATAGCTCACCTGATATAAGGAAAGAGGGGGAGCTGGCCTTGGACATTAATCTCTCTCTCTAGGGACTTGGATGATGCTTTCAGGGCTCTCCTTTCCCTCTATCTCTTATCTCAGCTTCTCTTGGTTAAGCTAGTCTCATTACCTCTACACTCAGTGACCATCTAAGCCACATCCCTATAGCATCTGACCCAAGAGGAAAGAAAGGACTTGTTTCTCACCAATATGGAAAAGTTCCCACGAAGTGTTCTGATTGGCTCTGATTAGGTCATGTAGCCAAAGTCTGAACCCATAACAGAAGCCAAGAAAATAGGGCACTATGATTCATGCACATCCAACATGAGTGGGCAGAAAAGTACCAAGGAGAGAGCTCTGTCAGAGGCAAATAATTTGAGTGGGAGAAGTAGTTTTCCAAAGGAGTAAAATAAAATGAGCATATTTTAATAGGAGAGCGGATGCTGGGAATATGAAAACACAAAACTGAACAAATTGTTCTTACATTTTAAGTCTACTTTCAAAGAACTCCCCACTGAGTAAAGACAAACAGATGGTGGAACAATGTTACAGGTGTCCTGGTAGCGATGCATGAAAAGGGCCGTGCGTGCAAGGATAGAGAGAATGGTAGTTAGTAAGATCTAATATGGGTCTTAAGAGATGAGTAAGATTTAGTTCCACAAATTAGGGGAAAAAAAAGAAGCAAAGGGGAAGAACATTCCAGCTGAAGGCAGAGGCAAGGATGAACTTATCTTGCCAAAAGAAAAACTGTTTAATAGGCAAATCTATAGCACAGAAAGATTAGTGGTTGCCAAGAAAAGTGACTGCTAATGGCTCTCGGGTTTCTCTTTGGGGTGCTGAAAATGGTCTGGAATTGTAGAGTGGTGATGATTGCAAAAATCTGTGAAGATGTTAAAAATCTGATTTATACTTTTAAAGGATTAATTTGATGGTACGTTAATCATACCTCAATTAAAAATAAATTTATAAAACTAATAGCTGTTTAGCTTCAGCAGAATTTTGAAAGATTAAGGAAGAGTCACAAAAGGGAGAACAAGAAAGGTAAATTGGGGCCAGCTTTGAGAAGCTTAGTAACTTATGCCAGGAAGTTTGCATTTTACTCGTTTGGCTAGGGCCGGGATTAGAGTGATGCAAAATTTAGGGAGCACCAAAATAATTCAGGAATCAAGATAACATTTTTGTGCATTATTTTAGCAAATTAAAATTAGTGTATCTCCACTTCTCTAGGAGGTGGGTCAAAGAGGATCTTGCTGTGATTTATGTCATAGAGTCTTCTGCCTACCTAGAGAAATGGAAATAAAAACAAAAATAAACAAATGTGACCTAATGAAACTTCAAAGATTTTGCACAGCAAAGGAAACCATAAATAAGATGAAAAAACAACCTTCAGAATGGGAGAAAATATTTGCAAACAAAGCAACTGACAAAGGATTAATCTCCAAAATATACAAGCAGCTCATGCAGCTCAATATCAAAAAAACAAACAACCCAATCCAAAAATGGGCAGAAGACCTAAACAGACATTTCTCCAAAGAAGATATACAGATTGCCAACAAACGTATGAAAGGATGCTCAACATCACTAATCATTAGAGAAATGCAAACCAAAACTACAATGAGGTAGTAAAAGAAAAAAAGAAAAAAAAAGAAAAAAAAAATCTTAGTCCAGAAGAAAATCTGAGTAAATTCTAAAGCAGAAAATGTACAGGCCACATTTGTAGCATGGCGAAACAAAAATGGAAATTTATTGATTAATTTACTTATTGAAGCATAACTGACATACAACATTATATTAGTTTCAAGTGCACAGCATAATGATTTGACATTTGTATATATGATTGCTACAGTAAGTCTAGTTTTCATCTGTCATTATACGAAGTTACAAAAATATTACTTTCTTGTGATGAGAAATTTATTTTTGTTTTTTGGTTTTTTTTGCAGTACACAGGCCTCTCACTGCTGCAGTCTCTCCCATTGTGGAGCACAGGCTCCAGATGTGCAGGCTCATCGGCCATGGCTCACGGGCCCAGCCGCTCCGCGGCATGTGGGATCCTCCCGGACCAGGGCACGAACCCGTGTCCCCTGCATCGGCAGGCAGACTCTCAATCACTGCGCCACCAGAGAAGCCCAAGAACTTTATTTTTAATAAAATCATTTATTTATCTATTTAATTTTGGCTGTGTTGGGTCTTCGCTGCTGTGCCCAGGCTTTCTCTAGCTGCAGCGAGTGGGGGCTACTCTTTGTTGCGGTGCATGGGTTTCTCATTGTGGTGGCGTCTCTTGTTGCAGAGCACAGGCTATAGGTGTGCAGGCTCAGTAATTGTGGCTCACAGGCTCAGTAGTTGTGGCAGGTGGGGTCAGTAGTTGTGGCTCACAGGCTCAGTAGTTGTGGCAGGTGGGGTCAGTAGTTGTGGCACTCAGGCTCAGTAGTTGTGGCACATGGGCTCAGTAGTTGTAGCTCATGGGCTCTAGGGTGCAAGCTCTGTAGTTGTCGCATGTGGGCTCAGTAGTTGTAGCTTGTGGGCTTCAGGAGTTGTGGCAGGTGGGCTCTAGAGTGCAGGCTCAGTAGTTGTGGCACGTGGGCTCAGTAGTTGTGGCTCATGGGCTCCAAAGCACAGGCTCAGTAGTTGTGGCACACAGGCTTAGTAGTTGTGGCTGGTGGGCTCAGTAGTTGCAGCACTCAGTCTCAGCAGCTGTGACACATGGGCTCAGTATTTGTGGCATGCAGGGTCAGTAGTTGTGACTCATGGCTCTAGAGCACAGGCTCAGTAGTTGTGGCTCATGGGCTCAGTAGTTGTGGCTCGTGGGCTCTAAAGCACAGGCTAGGTAGTTGTGGCTCATGGGCTCAGTAGTTGTGGTGCATGGGCTTAGTTGCTCTGCTGCATGTGGGATCTTCCTGGACCAGGGCTTGAACCCATGTTCCCTGCATTGGCAGGTGGATTCCTGACCCCTGCACCACCAGGGAAGCCAAAACATTTAATACTTACTCTCTGAGCAACTTTCAAATATTATATGTACAACAGTATGATTGACCATGGTCACCACACTGTACGTTACATTCCCGTGTATTTTATATCTGGAAGTTTGTGTCTTTTGATCTCCTTCACCCATTTCACCCATCCCCCAACGCCCACCCTCACCCTTGGCCAGCAACCACCAATCTGTTCTCTGTATCTGTGAGTTTCATTTGTTTTGTTTTTTAGATTCCACATATAAGTGAAATCATACAGTATTTATCTTTCTCTATCTGACTTACTTAACTAAGCATAATACCTTCAAAGTCCATCCATGTTGCTGTAAATGGCAAGATTTCATTCTTCTTTTATGGCTGACTAGTATTCCATTGTAAATGTACATAAATACCACATCTTTTTTATCCACTCATCTTTTGATGGACATTTAGGTTGTTTCCATATCTTGGCAATTGTAAATAATGCTGCCGTGAACGTAGTGGGTGCATGTATTTTTTTGAACTAGTGTTTTCCTTTTCTTTGGCAATACAGCCAGGAGTGGAATTGCTGGGTCGTATGGTAGTTTTATTTTTAATTTTTTGAAGAATCTCTATACTGTTTTCTATAGGGGCAGCAATCAATTTACATTCCCATAAACAATGCAGGAGGGTTCCCTTTTCTCCACATCGTCGTGGACACTTGTTATTTCTTGTCCTTTTGATAATGGCCATTCTGTTTGGTGAGAAGTAATATCTCACTGTGGTTTTGACTTGTATTTCCCTGATGATTAATGATGTTGAGCATCTTTTCATATGCTGGTTGGCCATATTTATGTCTTCTTTGAAAAAGAAATTTTTTTTTTTAAAGATTTTACTATGACAAAAACAGTCAGCTAGAATTTTTTTTAAAAAAGAATTCTGCTAAGCGATTCTTGGATTGTGAGGAAATTAAAATGAAGAAGACCTTTTAGAAATCACCAAAGAAAAAACTGTGTACAAAAGCTTATAGCATGGGCTTCCCTAGTGGCATAGTGGTTAAGAATCCACCTTCCATTGCAGGGGACACAGGTTCGAACCCTGGTCCAGGAAGATCCCACATGCCATGGAGCAATGAAGCCCGTGTGCCACAGCTACTGAGGCTGTACTCTAGACCCTGCAAGCCACAACTACTGAGCCCATGCACCACAACTACTGAAGCCCTCATGCCTGTAGCCTGTGCTCCGCAACAAGAGAAGCCACCGCAATGAGAAGCCTGCGCACTGCAATGAAGAGTAGCCCCAGCTCACTGCAACTAGAGAAAGCCTGCGTGAAGCAACGAAGACCCAATGCAGCCAAAAATAAATAAACAAAATAAATTAAAAAAAAAAAAGCTTATAGCATGTAGCCAAAACTAAAATCAGAAGAAAATATATCACTTAAATTATTTCATTATTAATTTATAAAGAATAAAAATAAATGAACTAAGTATTCAATCCAAGATACTATTTTTATAAAAGCAAAGGAAAGTGGGAGGAAAGGGATAATAAGGATAAAAGCAGAAATAAAAATTAGGAAAAGGCATAATCGTAGATTTAATCAATAAACCCCAAAGGTTTTACTTCAAAGAGTGATTAAAATAGCCAGCTGTTTGGCACAGAAAATCAAGAAAAAGAGAAAGAAAACCATATGAACTTTAAGGATAAAAATTATCAAATACCACAGATTGAGAGCAGATAAAAGTTTTGGGAACATAAAATATATAAATGACTGATGAATGTTAAAAAAAACTGGTACAATGGATAAAATTTCTAGGAAAATTGGCTTACATAGAAGAAAAAACACAGAATAGTAAACCAAAAAGGATCAAAAATAAATTGCTTAATAACGTCCTCTTCTTCAAACATTTAGGCTCAATTTTATAGACAGGTTTTAATTTGAAGAAAAGATGATTCCTACAACCTTTAATTCATTCCCAAACATGGAACTAGAAAGAAAATTCTCTATTACTTTTATTAAGGTATTGTAACCCTGGTGTCAAAATGTGATAACAGCAGCTTGAGAGAGAGACACAGAGAAAGAGAGAGAGAAAGAGAGAATTATCATTATGATCACTGTTACAGAAATTCATCATTTAAAAAGGAAATTATATCAGGACCTACTTACCCATTATGCACAGCAGACAGTGCCTAGAGCCCACCAGACCTTTAAGAAACCATGAAAGTGTTTTTATTTCTTTTAAAATCAGAAGGAAAAATGACTTTTTATTGCCAATACAATGTTCAGTACATAGCATTAACATATTTACCTCTCTACTGACACAGTTCTAAAATTATATGTATATTTATATTGTATATCATGGAACAAGGGGCGGTCAAAGGCAAAGGCAGAAGCTACTGGGGGCCATGAAGGTCATAGTGGGCCTTGCTTGCTTCAATGATGGCTCGATGACAAGAGCTGATCTGGGCTTAGCAGAACCGTGCCAGGGAAATTTCTCTGTAATTTATCAGCGTGAGAATAAGAGCATCTGTGTTGAGATTCATTTTCTCATTCACTAATTTCCTATTTTCCCCACATATCTCATAGTGTCTTTGAAGGCTGACAACTTATTATTCTTTTTAAGAAGAAACACACACGCACAAGGGTTTTAATCCAGAGCCACTAAGCATCTGCTTGATTCCCGAACAAGCCTGCAGTGTGAGGCACAGGTAGGCTTGCCCCAGAGCCAGTGTGACATCTGGACCGGGGGGTGGAGGCAAAGCCAGGCCTGGGAGCTGGGCCCTGAGCCCAGCTTCCGAACCACTACAGGGGACGTGTCACTGTCTCTCGTTCCTTCCATTCATCCCTCCACCGTCATTCAGCAAGAGTCCCTTTCACCTAGAAAATTATACAGTTAAGTCTGCAAAGCATTGAGGGAAGCACTTGCTCTCGCAATTCTAAAGCAAATAGAAAATACAGTGGAAGAGGTAAAGTTTTAAAGGGACAGGTGTTTTCCCCTTAATGAATAGTATCATTAACCTCTTTCAGCCTCACACCCACAATTAACCATTAACCCAGCCTCAGATCACTGCTTTTTTTTTGTTTGTTTTTCGAGGTACGCGGGCATCTCACTGTTGTGGCCTCTCCCGTTGCGGAGCACAGGCTCCGTACGCACAGGCTCAGCGGCCATGGCTCACGGGCCCAGCCGCTCTGCGGCATGTGGGACCTTCCCGGACTGGGGCACAAGCCCGCGTCCCCTGCATCGGCAGGCGGACTCTCAACCGCTGCGCCACCAGGGAAGCCCAGATCACTGTTTTTTTGTCATATGTATAAACTGAGATTTTCTCTTTCTCCCTCCCAGAAGCCCTTATGTACCTCACGTTCGTTGTCTGTAAAATTGTCGAAACTTTCACAGAGAGAAGAATTGCCACTAAAGGAGTGAAGAGGATGGGTCTTAGGCCCATCGTGGGGGGCATGATGACACGGAAGCTAGTTTTTAAAAGATGAGCATGAATTAACACAACGTTGTAATTCAACTATACTTCAATTAAAAAATAAAAAGGTAAATAAGAGGTGGTTCAGTATTTAGGTCTTTATCTAAACCCAGCAGGTGAAGAAGGTATATGTGTACAACAAATGGAAACTAAGGTCCTAGAAAATGTGTCCTATAGTCAGAGTAGTAATAATAATATTTAATTTTTCAAGGTTGTCTTAAAGATTAGAAAAAGTGTGCTATGAGCCCTTAGCAGAGGGCCTAGCATATAACAGGTGCTCAAGAAACAAAAAGTGTTGCCAATGTCAGTAACATTGGCATCAGACAGAAGAAAGTCTGTTGAACAAAAATCTCTTTCATGTAATTGCTCCCCAGTTTACAAATTGATCTTATGTAAATACCTTGTACATATTTATCTCATTTTCAAACTCTGGAGGCCAGTATTTCTATACCTGCTTTTAAAACCTAGTAAACTAAGATTTGGGAAATTTAGGTGACTTGTCCAAAACCACACAGGCCCTTTTATTCCAAATCCTGTGGGTTCTTGCGTATAACCAGTCAGCCGTCATAATTTTACAGACCAGTTAGCACGCATTAGACATTGCTTCTGTATTTGTTGGAACCGTCACACAATCTCACTGTCTGCCACTTTCAATTGATTAGTTGAAGAGATTTGGTAATGACTCCTTTTGAATACCTTGTATTTCCTTTTTCCACAAAGAGGTACTTCCATTTTTAGCCATCAACACAGTATTGATCCATTGGCTAAAGTGGTAGATTCTAGATAAGTGTTATTTTAGAGTTTACAAGGCAATAGAATGAGGGATAATTTTAAAATTCTCTTCTCTATGCGTTCTTTCTAAAATAAAGTTGATACATCTCCAGCACTTTATACGTGTACACTTCATATAATGTTCCTAGTAGATAAAGAATCTTCCTCTGTATTCCCTGCAAACTTCACGTTTGCAAGCGTCAGACACACTGGCGTTCTCAGTACTTTTCATTGATTGCAATGAAAAGCACTTACTTCATTTCCCATTATCGCTTTCTTCTTCATCTTCATTGCATTGTAGGTGGTGATTGTCAATTTTCCAACAGTGCTAAAAATATTACTGGTTCATGCAATGACGTTCTGAGTTGAAGTGAAGGTCCTAACTGAGCCTGTGTGCGAGAGATGAAGACTTGAGGGGTTACACTTGGAGAAAAGGTAACCGGCAGCTAAAAGCAAATTGCTGAATTACGCTATGTTGCCTGTTCCATTACCGGAAACAGCAGCAAAACTAGCGCAAGACCTCAGAATAACGGTAGAATCAACCCAGGGCAAGTGTAGGATCAAATCTATCAGATTCAACTCACCCAGTTAGTTAAGAACGATTTACTTCTTTTAGCAAAAGGAAAAGACTTCTTATTTCAATGCTTGGGAAACAAGGAGCTTTATGCAAAGAGAGCTGAAAGCAGGAAAAGGCTGAGTGGACCTTGGAGCAACTGCTCAAATTCGATGAACTGAAGGAAAAATTAGGGCAATCAAATCAAAACAGCCACAAAGCTAAGGTAGTTACACAGCCAGTGGCCATGCCGAGGATGTAATAAGATGATGCCTGCCCCAGAGCAACAGTTGTCCCCCAAAGTGGCGCGTTCTGATTCTGTGCCGCCAGCTGCGATGCTCGGACGCGTGGTCCGGACGTCCGCGGCCTGAGTCCAGACGCACGGAGCTGGTCCTGTGACCTAAAGAAGATGCATCCTAGTGACGTCTATTAAAATGTGCTCCCAGTGAAGGTCCTCGGCTCTAGATGCCCCAGGAGGCCCTGCGTCCGGATTTTCTCATTTGATTCGAGCTGTGATGTCAGTAAATCCCACAACCTGCCGTGGAGGCCTGAAGCCATTTAGCCTGGTTCTGTTTTCTTGATCTGTAGGAAACAGAAGATAAACACAGACACCTCAGAAGGTTGCTTCTCTCTCCTCTCCTGCTTCCTAAGCGGGGGTGGGTGCTGTCAGCTGAGCTCCAGTGGTTAATCGGTCCTTATCTGGATGGAGCGCTCCCAGTTCTGTCAGAGAAATGCCTTGAACAGGCCCTGGAAACACAAGCTGTGTGTGCTGGAGAGGGCCTAGGTGCCCTCCATCTGGTTCCATCAGAGGATGGAACCCCTAAACATCTCCTGGCTGTGCCGGTGACCCTCTGGAGGGACAGCTAGGTCCTCAGAATTGGTTAATTTTCCCCTTAGATGCTGGCCACGCCCCCTCACGTTTCCAAATATGTATCACGTTCTCCTTTTACTTTGGCTTTTTTCTCTTCTGGGTCATTTAAGGGAGACTTTTCTGTCCCCCCTCCCTTCCCCTAAGAACTGTTCGGGTTCCTTCCTAAGGTGGTTGTGCAGCTAACATGCATTTAGCCACTGCCTGACACTATATATAACTCGGTTTCACGTGCCTCCCAGCAAGAAACACAAACAGGCCAGCCTCCTGTAGCTCGCTGTGTTTTCTCAAGTCTCCCTGGGATTCAAGCCTACACTGTGTGCTTTCATGCATCATTTTACTGGCCCCCCCCGGATTTTTCCACATGGTTCAAAATCACATCCTTTCAGCTTCGAGTGAGAACTCACTGATGTCCCACAAACCAAAACCTTGTTAAAGGCAACTTTTACTCTCTTGTTAAATACTTACAATTTTTTTTTAAAAAAACTTGTTGGCTTTCAAAAGAGTGACTTTCCATTTTTCTTATATAAATTTTTGTTCCAGGAATGCCGTAAACTGGAGTTCGGCTAACTCTTTCTGTAAAGGGCTAAATAATAAATATTTTTGCCATTGTGGGTCATGGGGTCTCTGTTTCAACTTCTCAACTCAGCTGTTATAGCTTAAAAACAGCCACATAAATGAACGGGCATGATTATGTTCCAATAATCCTTAGTTATGGACACTGAAATTTGAGTGTTTTATGATTTTTACGTGTCATGGAATATTATTCTTCTTTTGATTTTTTACCAACCATTTAAAAAATATAAAAACCATTCTTAGTTGTAGGCCTTACATAAGCGGGCAGCAGCGGGCCAATTTTGGTCCATGAGCTGTAGTTTGCTGACCTCTGCTACTAATACCTTTCTTTCAATTAGAGAAAGTGTGTGCTCTACAGAGACATCAGTGAAACAACATTGTAGCTCTATGTGTTTGTTTCCCATGGAAAAGCTGTAAGAACACCGAGTAAAACCCTGAGTGCTAACAGCAAAATATCAAGAAACTACCCTTCATCATTTCAACCTCTTGAGCTATGTGAATGTCTAGTGCCCACTGCTTGAATTATCATTAAGCAACGTTTACTGATTATAACCAGAGATTAATATCATGAAGAGGCTTTGGAATTAAACTTTCTGAAGTTAAGTATAGCCCCGATAATTCAGTAAGGAAGTGACATTTTCCTTATGGGTATATCAGCTACTTCTCCCTTCCTGCATCCCCACATCCAGTGGTTTTGACTTTAAGGGAAGTGATTCTTCCTTTTACTGATAGCATCTTCCTTCTGACTTAGCCGTGTAATGAAACCATCACAGAAAAGGAGCGGCTCTATATAAGACTGATAGTTTGATTACAGCATGGCTAGCCTAATCGTCCCTGCAAAAAATAATATGCATTTCATCTTCAGCTGGTCTCACAGTTAACGGTCATCAGGCATATTTCTAGATTCCAGGGGATAACAGTTTTGAAAATATTTCCAGACTGCCATAGTATGGTTCAAGGTAATGGTATCTAAAGACAATTCCATACGGAAGCCTACAAGCACAGTTCATGATTGTTATTAGTATAGTATAAACAATGAGACTGTTTGGAGAAAACAAGGCAGTTGTTTTCTGAGTGTGATTCATTGAACTTCCTGTAATTCAACACAACATTCATCTTTGCTTTCTTCCCAAGAATGCAATAAATTGATATTTGACCCTGAGCTAAGCGAGGTTGGGTCCACATTTCCTATCAATACTCATTACTGTTGGGTGTTGTGTGGCAATCCCCAGAGGCTGTGTGTCTCTGGTACGGATCCCTTGTTTTTAACATTGGAATAAATGCTATACTGTTGTCCTGTCCCATTTTCTCTACTTTAAGGTTGCCAGTTACTTTTGAAGCTCATAGGTTTTATATTTTCCTTAAAACTCAAATCTTTATTGTATTATCTATTATTCCTTTACTCCAAAAATTCAACAGCATTCACTTAAATAAGAACAAAGTTCAAACATCTCAGTCAGATGCTCAATGTCTCATAATTTGATGACCCCAGTTACCTGCCTTTGACCTTCACCACATTCCTTCTCTCCATCCTTTCACCCTGGCTGCATCCGTGCCTCTGACCATCGACGGACGCGGGGCTGCCCACAGCGCCGGTCCCCTATACAGCTGCCCGGCAATGCATCATCATCTTTCAACTCCTAAGTCGAAACTCAACTCTTCCAAGAATTTGTCTTAAAAACTCAAAGGTGAGCTCTTCTTACCTTAGATAATCATGGTTATTCACAGATTGTCTTGGAATTACACACACACACACACACACACACACATATACACACACGTGTGAATATACACCCCCCTTTTCTTCTAGGCTATAAGCCCATGGAGAATAGGTGTCTGCATGTTTCAGAGCATCAGGCATGGTACTTAGCATACGTAAGAACAAAGGGCCATGATTTCTAGAGCCTTGGAAGGATCATCATTTGAGAATTCACCGTCATCATTGCCAAGATTGAGGTCTTCATTTAAGACCATGTGTTATCAGAGGCTGCTGAGGAGAGAAGTACACGTTACCTTGTAAGTAGCTTTAATTAAACCAAGAACCTTCTGGTGGGGGAGGTGGGTGGTTGGTAGAAAATGAAACAAAAAAAAATTCCCAAACCCTGTAATTTCAAAACTTCCAGTTACTTTGTATCGGAGCTAGAGACTGGAAATCTCTTTTGCTCCAGACTTTTTTAGATCAAAGAGTGCTGTCTTTTTTTTATTATTATTTAATTTTTGGTGTGGAGCGGGTCAGGCTGCTTTGTTCTGTTTTGGCCAAGGTAAGGGAAAGCCGACAGCTGAAATGGAAATTGCACTGCTTTTGTGGCTCTGAGCAGAAAAACATTCATTTTCTTCAGAGGGAAAAGAATGGCATCAGACAGAAACTGTTTCCAGGGAGCTGCGTCTCAGCGGATGGGAAGATAGACGGTAGGTGAGCACATTCTTGTCCACCTCCCTCACAAAACTAGGTGACTCCGACACCCCGAGACCGGCAGCTTCGGGAAACTGGAGAGAGATCGGGCTTTGGTGTGTACAATGGTGTCCTCACCACGAGCACAGTCAGCAATGCCTGTGGGTCTCCAGGACAATTCATGGACAAAAATGATGGACGTGTGGGCGCCGGGGCCAGAGAACCAGCTGGAAGCCGCTGACCCAGAGCTGCAGCCAACCGACCAGTGCTGTTTTCCTGCCAGGCTCCTTCTGGAGACGCTGACGACTCACTGTTGGACCCTCTGAAGAGGCTGACGGTGTGCCATCACGAGAGAGGATGCTGGGATCTTAAAATTGATGGGACATCATTTTGTAGACAGAGGTCAAAACGTACAGCTATTTAGTAAATTTAATAAAATCTTGTCAATTTTGATTTGACTTCTGGGTGATCAGAATTGTCATTCTGGGTTAATCACCTCGTGTCAGAAGCTCTCCACCCCACACCCTAACATAAGCATTGAGACATCCAGTAGCCCACTGTTTTACATCCAAACAGAAATATGCAGACCCATTCAAGAACACAGACTTGGGCAAATTTGACATTTTAAGGGTAAAGGGTAGGGCTCCCAGGTGGCGCAGTGGTTAAGAATCCGCCTGTCAATGCAGGGGATGCGGGTTCGAGCCCTGGTCCGGGAAGATCCCACATGCCGCAGAGCAACTAAGCCCGTGTGCCACAACTACTGAGCCTGCGCTCTAGAGCTCACGAGCCACAACTACTGAGCCCACGTGCTACAACTACCGAGCCTGTGAACCACAACTACTGAGGCCCACGTGCTGAGAGCCCGTGCTCTGCAACAAGAGAAGCCACCACAATGAGAAGCCCGCGCACTGCAACGGAGAGTAGCCCCCCGCTCGCCACAGCTAGAGAAAGCCTGCGTGTAGCAACGAAGACCCAATGCAGCCAAAAGTAAATAAATAAAATAAATAAATGTATATATATATATAAAGAGTAAAGGGTATACTGTACTTAATCACGTCATCTTGTAGCTTGCCCAACATGTTCTTAGTACCAGGAAGAGTAGTGCTCTGTGACTTTTTATGATGTGTGGGTTTATCCTCTCCCCCCGAATCACCCACCAACATCACTGGCTTGTGTGCTCCAGTCTGTGAGTGTGTGTGTTTGGCCACGAGCATGGCTGCCTCTCACCAGCTAAGCCAAGTCCGGATCTGTGGTCCTGAGGAACAGGTGTTCATTAGCCCCGGTGCAGGTTACCCTGGGTGGGCCTCTCAGGGTGGTGGGAGGTAGGCTGCTTCACCCCAGAGCTCCAAGAGGAGGAGGCCACTGGCTTTGGTCCCACCTCAATGCCATATCCGTTCTTTAAAATTCAGGTCACATTAGAGACATCAGAATTTCAACTCAATTTCAATATGTTTTAAAATTTTTATTTAATATTGGAGTAGAGTTGCTTTACAATGTTGTGTTAGTTTCAGGTGTACAGCAAAGAGATTCTGTTATACATACACATGTATTTATTCCTTCTTAGACTCTTTTCCCACATAGGTTATTACAGAGTACTGAGTAGAGTTCCCTGTGCGGTGCAGTAGGTCCTTGCTGATTAGCTATTTTATATATAACAGTGCGTATATGTTAAACCCAAACTCCTCATTTATCCCTCCCCACCACCTTTCCCCTTTGGTAACCGTAAGTTTGTTTTTCTGTGTCTGTGAGTTTGTTTCTGTTTTGTAAATAAGTTCATTTGTATCATTGTTTTTTAGATTTCAATTGATTGCAATTTCAATATTTTAAAATTATACATGTATTATATGTTTATATTCACACACAGATGCTCACACATCTATATGTATCCATACATATGTGTACTGACATACACACACATTTAAGAAACAATGCAAACTCCCAAGGCTCAGATACTCTTTCATTTCCATTCTCTATCAGCCAGACCTATCTGTGTATTCCCATATGCTTTTGATTTTCGTTTTTATTAGCATCAATATAGGCTGTGTGTATGTCTTTCCTCTAATTTTCTTTCCATGTTTTTATTTTAACCATGTGTCTTAGGGAAATCATGCCTATTTCTTTTCTTTTTGACAGCATATCCTCACACTCTAAGTATTCTCCGCACATTTTAAGAACATATCTTTAATCCAGTTACATTTATGGATTCTCACTGGCTATTTTTAAAAAGACGGTTTTGAGGGGATGGCAGAAAAGAAGCATAAGAACAAGCTGATTTTTATGAATTTTTGATCTTTTTTTTCTATATGTTGAAAATAGCATTTTTGCTTTAAGAGATAGGTAAGAAGAGAGGAACCTCCGTATATTCCCTAACGGGCTGCTCAATAAGGACTTTTTCCAGCAAGGGGAAGAGTAGCGTTAGGGCTGCAGTGGGGGGACCCGGGGGTCCGCCTGCCCTGGGGGGGCCTCCCTGTACAGCTCGTTGATCAGGTCAGGACAGCTGTATCCCTTCCCCTTCTTTCCTTGGCCAGATATTTCCGGATGAGTCATTAAGTAAACAGGATTCGCTGATGGGGTGTTGGTTCCACCATTTTCCAAACACTGACGTGGACAACAGGCTGTGGCGATCATTTCTGTCCCCTAATTTCAAGCTGCCTTTAGAAATGTTGTCCTCACCGGGAGTGCTGGGGTATGGAGAGAGATGCCAGCACAGCCCTTGACGTTCCCCCTCTCGGAAGCTGACTCAGGGTGGCTCAGGGAGAGACTTGACAGTCTGCATTCTCCAGTCTCCTGGTGATGCCCCTACAGTGCCCTGGGCCTCAACTCGGGCTGCACAGCTCCTCAGCCAGCTGTGGCGGGGCTCCCGTGAGTCAGTGAGGGCACAGTCAAGACTGTTGCTAGAACAGAGATAAGGAAGATGAGCCGTGTCCCCAACATCTAGTTCCATGTTGGTCCATGGCTTCTAAGTAGAGCCCTGCATGCAAAGCAGAGGCATTCACAGAGGAACTGACCTATGACTGTAATTTGGATTCAGACATAGGAGTAAATAGAAAAATTTATTAGAGGGAAGAGTTTATGGTGGAAAAGTTGGGAGAAGGCCTTGGTGGTTTCAAGCCAAACGATAAAGGGAAAATTGTGGCCGCGCATCATCTCCTTAACAGCAAGATAGAGTAAATCACTTGATCGGGAGGATAAAGAAATGTTTGAAGCAAATGGAGGAACGTGTGAATTAAGCTCCGAAACCTATAATTGTTGGGGGAAGAGAAGATCTTCTCCACACTTAACAATGTAGTTTATTCAGAGTGACTGCACCAGGTAATGAAAGATTAGCCATGAGTGACACTGGAGACCAGTGCTTTGCCATCTCTGCCAGACATTGGTTCAAATAGCTTGAGCGGCCATTCTGGAGATTAGGGCTTCATGTTTCGCTGTAAAGCCACAGGGTGACTGCTGTGCTGTGAGTTTCCCTGTAAAGCCACAGGGTGATTGCTGTGCTGTGAGTTTCCCTGTAAAGCCACAGGGTGATTGCTGTGCTGTGAGAAACCCTGCACACCCATCGCTAGATCCCCAAGTGAGTTCCATGCTTCTGACGGGTGTCAGATTTTTCACTTCGTCATGTCCACAGATTCATGTTCGATGAAGAAAGAGGTTCTCAACAAGCCTAGTAAGGACACTTTGCGCAGTATTATTATTTTCACGGGAAAGAAATTTCTGAGGCTTGATGCATAATTCTAGGATAACGGGAGAGGAAAAATAATGTGTGTCATTTAGATAAACTCTACTCCAAGTAGAAACATAATCCTTTTATTTGTGAAAAGGGAGCATGTGATAGGAATTGATTTCATGGTTTTCCGTGGGGTTCAAGGTAGAAAATAAGCACATGCACGTGAATTAAGATAATTATCTGGTGATACTGGTAATGATATTTAATTAGCAGATGAAAATAGATTTTGACCTGCAAATATAAGTTAGAATTCCCAAACATTAGAATTGAAAGAGAACTTGGGGGCAATTTAAGCAGGGAGGTGAGCTGTCACTCAAGGTCACACAACGAGTAGAGAAATAGCCCAGACTCACTGAAGATATGATGAGAACCAACTGACCAGAGACAGGTGTACAGATTAGGAAACAGCAAGCCCTTTCTTCTCATCTTTTCCACTATCTTAGGGGCAGAGATCAGGGGACACTGAGACAGAGTGAGTGAAGTGCCCTGCTCATTGCAAGATCTGTTACAAGCACTGCGTGTGGTTTGGTGTGAAAAGAAGCTGAAATTGGTATCTAAGCCAAAACCTTTCATTCTCGCTCTGATGCCGAACATTTGGCCTCTGTGCACCGGTGCTGAATCGAATCTCAGAGACAGAGTTTTGGGTGAAGTAGAAAAGAATAATTTTATTGCTTTGCCAAGCAGAGGGGGACAGAGCAGGCTTGTGCACTGAAGAACTGTGTGTCCCAACCTGGGGGGATTTGGTGAGGAGTTTTACAGCAGTGGTTCAAGGGTGGGGTTGCTGTCTTGAGTCTATCAAGCCATGACCTTCTCTCTGGAATGAAGAATGCTTCATCAAGTAGCTCATCTTCCGTTTGCTGAGGGTTTTAGTTCTGTGAAGAGCTCAAAGATACTGTTATGTGTATCCTTTGCTGGGGAACCAGGACCCTGCCCCAAGGCTGCACTATTGTTTCTTGGCGGCTCCTCCTTTGTCTCTGCATCCCTTCCCTTTCCTGATTAGCAACTGTTTGAAAGGTTTCCGTGCCCAGGAGCCCCCCAGGGTCCTTCTCAGTTTCAGATCCACTTTGTATTTAGAATTAGCAGTTGATTGTGTAACTGCTCATGGAAGGAGATGGTGGTACCCAAACCTCTCATCCCGTCGTCCTCATCCAGAGGCAGGTTGATTTCTGCACGTGCTCCACTCTTCACCCTGTCCTTACACCTGGGCGCTCCTCTGTGACTGTTTGGTGAGATGATGCTTCACAGGCTGAGCCATAAAGGGCAGTCAGCCTCCCCGTTGTGTTGGGCTGTTTGCCTTGGGATCAGCCTCTACTGGGAGGGAAGCCCACGCCGCCCCATAGGACCGTGTGTAGGTAGGTATTCCGGCTGGAGGCCCAGCGAAGGTTCCAGCCAACAGCCAGGTGTGTGAGAAAGCCTTTAAGACGATGCCGGCTGCCACCACCAAGTGTTTGCTTCTGCATACCGCTCCTGGGACAAGGACCCCCTAGCTGAGCCCAGTTTCCCTGACAAACAATGAGAAATAAGAAGAAGAGATTGCTGTGATTTTAAATGATTAAGGTTTTGAGGTGGTCTGTTTCCATAGGTGAGGAGGATGCTACTCCTGAAAATGGGGGAGGGGGTAAAAATAAAGTTATTATTATCATTTAAAAGGCAAAATAAACTTGGACTCGATCAGACTTACATTCTATCACAAAGATAAAAATTGATTTCAAAGAAAATGGGAACTAATAGCAAAACCCATAGATAAGAGACTGTATAAGGGCGGGGGGCTGCAGGGTCGTCAGCAATATTTTCTAAAGTTAAAATGCTAGGTTATGTAGACTCAAGCACCACCGTGCACGCATCTCTGTATTTGCTAAAAAGTGAGGCAAGGTGACCTTATTCATCTTTTCCACCTCTAACTCCTGTCATTCTGTCTTTATCGTGTGGGTGTTCGGTTTGCTGAAAAAGCCAGATTTCAGAACAGCTTTCTTTCGGAAATGATGTTTTTAACGTTAAGGGAAAAAAGCTTGCCACGTTGTAGAAGTGGCAGTTATAAAATTAGATATAAAATCAATTGAAAATTCATCACAATTGTACTGCAAAAGACACACGGAGGACTGAATTACAAAGTAAAAAGAATAAAGTGGGCTTTTGACTAAATGAGTTAAGCCAGGCTCCTTTCACGATGATCATGTGCTGGAAATGGCTAAAGAGGTTGCAAAATAGGTGAAGGAAACACTGTGTGGACAGTGCTAGATAGGGCCAGCATAAAATAAGAATTGTAGAAAGTCGATCTCGAGGTATAAGGCAAGGGTCAGAGGGCTGGGTTAATTCCTAGCTCTGACATAAAGAACACGCAAAACCGTGATTAGAAAACGCAGGGAAATGGAAACCAGGATGTGCTGAAACCGTTTTGTGCTGGTGGAAAGATGCTAAGGTAGAAAACCAAGGGATTTGGACCGGGCTGTGTAAGATGAAAAGTACATTCTTTCTCTCCCCTCTTCCCACCACCGCTGTCCTCAGACACACGTCAACACCATACGTTTTTAAAGAGCAAAGAGACTTCACGTCTCCCACTTACATCTGCACGGATGGAACAATAATTCATCCGTTTCCGAACAAGCCACCGGCATGCTCTAAGCAACCTTCACTGGATTGAAGTTGTAATAACGCTAAGGCTTCACTGAAGTTCCTCTGTTAACAAGCACTTTTTGCTCACTTAGCATCTACCTAGCACCATGTTAAGTCCTTTGGAAGGATGCAGAGGTCTAAAGCCTATGAGCATCTAGCTATTTCCTAATCGAGGAGACAGTTAAATTCATAAAGAAGCGTGAGTCCTGGAAAATCCAGGCAGTGTTAGTGGGAAGGATGGAATAAGTGGAGTTTGAAGTATGGGTGAGGATAGACCCGGAGAGGTAGTCATTCCTGACAAGGGGCTTGCTCTACACCTGGTACGTAGTAGCTGCTCATGAAATATTTACTGAAATAAACGCACAAGCAAAGGCAAAACTGTGCTGGGCGGTACCCTAGCCCAACTAGAGATGCAAGGCCAAGGGTGCAGGTCAGGGCAGAATCCGCTAAAGGAGGCCCGGGAAGGAAGGGATACATTCCTTTTCTGTGATAGGAAAATGGAAATCGATAAAGCTGCCTGCTTCTCAAGAGAGGTCACGCTGGCAGCAGAATGTGAGATGGGACAGAAGCGAAACTCAAGTGAGGTGTCATCCATTTCACCTCTGCCCGGCTTGGCGGGCGCGTGTGCCCGCCGTTTTCAGCTGAAGCGCGATGCTTCTGCGGGCGTAGGGAATCCCTGCGTAATGATTAGTGAGATCACTGATCCGGGCGGCTTTAGGATCTGCGTGTCCTCCAAGGGGCATGGACCCTAAATAATAAGATGTTAGCCCCAGGTGTTTTCTAGGAGCTTGGAGTTAGGGGCGCCCAGTTCAAGCTGAGCTGGTTACGACTGGATGGGACCACCGACCCTCTGATCGGGCCGGCGTGAGTGTCTGCTGCGGTGGCCCTTTGACATCTGAGGGCCGGAAAGCCCCCTGCAGATCACGCTAAGCACCTGCATTTTTGATCGTGGAGAGGCCTGTAGCTTAGTTAACGCCTGAGGCAGAACGATGATTACTGCACCTTTTTCCAATGCCCTTTCCACCCCCCCCCCCCGTGCTCCCCACGCCCGGGAGGCCCTGCTTCTTTATTGGTTACCCCGTCAATGCCCCAGCCCCTTGCCTTGGGGAGGCGACCCTGAGACTTGTTCTCCTGTCTCCTTCCCCCGGCGACCTTGTGAATAAACCCTCTCTCTGTTGCAAACCTCAGCATCTCAGCATTTTCACGTAAGACAAACCGGCTTCAGTTACAGAAGCCCAGCGGGCCCTGGCTTTGTGGCGATTCCAGGTACGTGGACAGGGGGCTGAGAGGTGGGCAAGTCAGTTTGAACCAAAATGTGCAGGAAAAAAGCTTACGAGAAAGTATGTGAAATAAAGCCTTAGAACTCAGAGGATGGACCACACTGAAGTTTACCCTCTGTGCGTCACGATGTTTACCAAGAGCCAGGTTTACTTGTCAGAAGAGAAAAGTAAGCCTACACGTAGCTTTAGCCAAGCCGCGAGGAGCAGACCATACTTAAACAAACTTTAGCAGAGAGATTCCAACACTGAAAGTGTTGCATCTCTGCGCATGCACTAAATGTCTGGTATTGGGCATTAGAACTGATAGCTGTCATTTCGCTGGAAAAGCAGCAAAGTTCTCTGGGCTCCGGAGACAGGCTGCGTGCGTTTGAATATCCCACTTACTAGTTCTGTGACTTTAGGCAAGTTACTTAACCTCTCTGTGCCCCCCTTTCCTCATCTGACAATGGGGACCATTCTATATGAGGTTATAATGAGGGTTTAAACATAATTAATTACATGTGGGGTACTTGGATTAGTAATTGGCTCATAGGTAGTGATCAATAATTATCAGCTACTATTATGACTGTATTAACCTTGTCTTTTTGCCTCTTTTTGCCTCAAGAAGAAACAAATTATTGTTATCCGTTTTTCTTTTTTATATTTAATTTTTGAAAATTTAATAAATTTTATTAACTGTTGTTATACATGTAAAATGTGTTCAGCTCTAGCATTCAACGTCTTTCTATATGCCAATGAAATGAATCATTTTTCTATGGTAGAATGTCAGAGAGAGGCAACTTGGTGACTTTTCCTAAGTAACACGATTAATTACTTGGTGGCATTCAGAAAGCACTCCCTTCTCAAATCCTTCTGTCAAGGAGAACCATATTTAAATTTTTCCGGAACAAAGTTTAAAAAAATACACTTACAAAATAGAATCATAAATAAAAGAGTTGAACAAAATAGACTCATAAAGAAGTTAGCTGCATTTTTCTGTCCGAGAAGACCTAAACGATCATTTTCCTTTCCATCGGAAAGGATGTCTAAAAGGAACCAGACCACACAATGACACCGAGACGTCTGTACCTGCAGTAAAATGAATCATAGCGGAAAAGGATGATATCTGCCAGGAGGCTTTGGATATTGTTTTCCTTATCCTGTTATTTTCTGTGTAAAAGCCACTCGTGTCTTGGAGTGGACCTGGTCGTCTGAAAAGCGCTTCATCTAGTCGCATTTCCAAAGATTTAAGTGGACATTGTTGCTTTTGGGAAACAGCCCTAAGGATTCAGGCCTGCATTTGAAAGCCTCGATCCATTTGTCTCCTAATACCAGTAAGTCCTCCCGTATGTGGCAGGTTCTGCGCCCCACCCAGAAGCTAATACGAATCTAATAATCACAGAAACGATCCCCTCTTCAGAGCGCTACGCACACAGGACTGCGTACATCGTATAGTCACGTGCGGAAGTGCTCACACATAACTCTCTGCAGCAACTTGCAACGTTTGTCTGATTTTTCCAACTTTACAGATGAGAAACACGAGGCTACAAAGTTGTCTCCTGTTCAAGGTCGCACAGCCACCGGGGAAGGGATAGGAAGAGTCATTTCCACTCAGCTTCCTTGTTCCCACTCTCCGATTACTACCACCATCCTCAGGGGATATTGTTCCAGCCCTTTCATTCAAAATAATAGAAAACAATAAAACATGGAGCCGCTGCTTTCAGGGATTCCTACCTGAGCTTGGGCAACATAAAACAAGATGCACAAGACATATCCTGTCACTATGCTTGTTGCTCTCTGGACATCAATCACCGTCATGGGAGCTGGTCTTAGGCATTTCTGGTTACGTAAATTCACAGGAAATTCAGTGTTTGGGGGCTTTGGTGTCTCATCTTCTTGCCTTTAATATGGCATCCCCAGTGTTTTGATAATACTGTGTTCTATGTATGTTATTAATACACAATGAAATGACTTTTCCTATAAAAGATTCTTTAGAACGTTAGGTGAAAAGTAAAACTGACTCTGTTCACAAGAGTGTTAAGCTAAAAACGAATTCCCGGGTTAAAAAAATTAGTGATCTCAAATATTACCCTTTGAGACTTCTTTCTAAGGAACCGCATTGAACGTGTAAGTTATTCATTTTAGATTAGTAGGTGTGTTACTAACAGCAAACTTTTCTTTCCCAGGTGCATCATTTATTTACTGACATTGAAACTCTAAAAATATGCTGTCTCTTGGCTTATGGGAAAAAAAATAAAACAAAAATTGTGCATAACCACACTGCTGTGTGTCTCTCAGCAGAGCAATGCTGGAAAACTCATATGCAAACACAATTGGCCATTTCTATGCTATCTCACGACAGCTGCTTTAAAAAATTCTAGGAATGTAGAGAGCAAAGGAAGAACAAGAGAAATTGCTAATTCTGTTTGGGTAACTTGATGTTTTTTGTTTTGCTAGTATTACATGGTACTTTATACGACTGACTGCAGAAATCACAGTCTTTTCTAGCACGTACTGATATGTAGAAAAATTAGCCATATATTGGCTCTAAAATTAACCATATATTAGCTATAAGTATGTCTCAACACATTAAAGTATTGAAATATTACAGACTGTGTTTTCTCATCATAAGGCAATTATGTTAGAAATGGAAAACAACCGTGAAACTAGGACATATCCGTACGCTTAGAAATTCAAGAAATAATCATGAAAATAATGTACGGTTCAAAGAAGAAAGCAGAATAGATTAAATCATATTTCAAATTGAACGATGAAAATATAAGATTTCATAGCTTGTGAAATCCTGGTAAATCATTACCTAGAGGATATTTTATTTCAAATACATTTATTAGAAAAGAAATGATGAAAATAGGTGAAGTAAGCAACCATCTCAAGACGTTGTCGAAAGAAAAGCAAATTAAACCAAGGAAAGTAAAAGAGGGAAAAAAAGATAAGAGCGGAAATTCATGAAATATAAACTAATCATACAACGGAGGGAATCAAGAGAGACAAAAGTTGGTCCTGTTAAAAGATAATAAAATTTATACAACTTGCCAAAACTGACACACACAAAAGAACAAAACCCGAAAAACCAAAACCCTACAACTATTAAAGAAATAGTAATAAAATTTTTTTTTACCTTAAAGAAAACTTCAAGCCCAAATGGCTCTAACAAAAATATTATGAACTATTAATGAAATTGGGAAGCTATGTGTAAGACCTCTTTGTAGAAATTCATACACACTTAAGTGAAATTTTAAGACTGAAATAAATGGAGATATATATTATGTGCATCGATCAGGGAACTTAATATTGTAAAGATGTCAGCTCTTCCAACATTGATTTATAAATTCAGTGCAATCTTCATCCAAATCCCAACACAGATCTCTGTGGAACAAGAGAAAGTGAATTTAAATTCATACAAAAATGCAGAGGTCAAGGGTAACACAAAGATTCTGCAGAACAAAGTGGAAGAACAGGTTCTAACGGCTCCTAACTCCTATTATAAAGGTATGGTCAGAGGCAGATTTACCATGGAGCCTACACTGTCCACTTTCAGGACCCCTGGAGCTGTCCTAACACTGCGTGCACATGATTACATGTCTCTGTCAAATGCGTAAGTAAGGTAACTTAACCATAGACGGTTAACTGCTAGGTCTTTTCTCTCTAGATTAACCTCCATTATACACCTACTCATGTGGGCTGGCTTTGGAATTGCTGTGGCATTTGAGGGGTTTGAATGAGAAGAGTTAAGCTGGGGATCTATTTAAAATTAGTGTAGTGGCATATGTTTGTACCTCTCTGTGACTTCCATATGTAGTTACTTAAGGGCTAGCCTTCAGCTGGAGAACGGCTTCTAGGAATGCACTGAAGGCCCCTGTGCTAACTGGTCAGTGATGTGACCTGAAGGTGTGAGACCGGGGGCTACATCACAGCATGGCTTGTCTCGTGATACCTGGTGGGTGGAGGAGGAGAAATCAGATGGAAAAAGTGGTGCCTGAAGCTACTCTGTGGGAAAGTTTCCCAATGACACACGTGTAAAACATGAAGAAGAGAATTCAGTTCTCGTTGATGATTAAATCGAAACGGAAGTTCTTTTGTTTCAGGCATATACCTGACAATGCAGGGTATAATCATAAGTTCACTATACATTTTTTATGGGGACCACGCAAAGCAGAAATGACCAAAGTTCCTCCACTTGTAGGGCACAAACTTGTAGCAGTATACAAATGGTGAGTATATCTGTAACCCAGATGTAAAAATTTTGGTGGACGTTTTTGAAATTTGACAAAAATTCTAAAATATTTACTTTTTAAGTAACAATGAGTTGAAAACTTTCCTAAATTCATGAAAATAAAAAATAAATTTTGGGGCTTCCCTGGTGGCGCAGTGGTTGAGAGTCTGCCTGACGATGCAGGGGACACGGGTTCGTGCCCCGGTCCGGGAAGATCCCACATGCCGCGGAGCGACTAGGCCCATGAGCCATGGCCGCTGAGCCTGCGCGTCCGGAGCCTGTGCTCCGCGACGGGAGAGGCCACAACAGTGAAAGGCCCGCGTACCACACACACACAAAAAAAGAATATGGAGCCAAAAATATAGAGAAAGACCTCTTAAGTGGTTTTGGATTTCATGATGTTTATGGTATTTGCCAGCTATTAAAAGTTTATAATTTGTTGTGGTTTATTTTCTCATTTACGTCCGTGCCTAATTTTAGATTTTTTTCTAGTAGACAAGCAGAAAACTGTATAAGCTTCAGGTTCCTCAATGCTTAGACACGCCCTCCCCACCCCAGTTCTAGCAATTCAGAACTAAGTAACTAGAGCAATTAAAAAAGTGTGGAATTGGCATAAGGATAGATAAAAGAGGAATGGAATATAATAAAGAGCCTGGAAACAGACCCATAAACATATGATCACGTGATTTATGATAAAAGTGGCACTTCAGAGCACTTGGAAATGACAACATTTTCAATAAGTGGTGTCGGAACAATTGGATTTATATGGGAAAAATATTGGACCCTCTACCTTATATTATTCACAAAAAATTGTAGATATATGATAGATCGATCTATCTATAGATATATGATATGTAGATATATGATATATGATAAATATGAAAACAAAATAGCTTTCACAAAATAATATAGAACAATATCTTCATGACTTTAGAGAATAATTTCTTAAAGAAAATACAAAAAGCACTATCCTTAAAAGTAGAGATAGATAGATAGATAGGTTGTCTTTTCATTTTGTTTTTGGTTTCCTTTGCTGTGTAAAAGCTTGTAAGTTTGATTAGGTCCCATGTTTTTTGCTTTTATTTCTATTGCCTTGGGAGATTGACCTAAGAAAACATTGGTACGGTTTATATCAGAGAATGTTTTGCCTATGTTCTCTTCCAGGACTTTTATGGTATCATATCTTATGTTTAAGTCTTTAAGCCATTTGGAGTTTGTTTTTGTGTATGGTGTTAGCGGGTGTTCTAATTTCATTGACTTACATGCAGCTGTCCAGCTTTTCCAGCACCACTTGCTGAAGACACTGTCTTTTGTCCAGTGTATATTCTTGCCTCCTTTGTCAAAGATTAATTGACCATAGGTGGGTGTGTTTATTTCTGTGTTCTCTATTCTGTTGCATTGATCCATATGTCTGTTTTTGTTCCAGTACTACACTGTTTTAATGACTGTAGTCTGAGAGGGTTATGCTTTCAGTTTTGTTCTTTTTCCTCAAGATTGCTTTGGCAATTCTGGATATTTTATGGCTCTATATAAATTTTAGGATTATTTGCTCTGTGAAAATGTTCTGTGAAATGTTCTGTGAAAAATGTCATGGGTAATTTGATAGGGATTGCATTAACTCTGTAGATTGCTTTTGTTAGTATGGCCATTTTAACAGTATTAATTCTTCCAATCCAAGAGCATGGGATATCTTTCCACTTCTTTAAATTATCTTCAATTCCCTTTATCGATGTTTTATAGTTCTCAGTGTATAAGTCTTTCAGCTCACTGGTCAAGTTTATTCCTAAATATTTTATATTTTTAGATGTGATTTTAAAAGGCATTTTTTTCTTACTTTCTCTTTCTGATATTTTATTGTTAGTGTAATGAAATGCAACAGATTTCCGTATGTTAATCTTGTATCCTGCTACCTTGCTGAATTCGTTTATCAGTTCTTGTAATTTTTGTGTGGAGTCTTTGGGGTTTTCTATCTATAATATCATGTTATCTGCATATAATGACAATTTTATCTACCCCCTTCTAAGTGATGGGCATGGATATGTTCCTATAAAACCTTACAAAACAAGAGCTGGGCATAGAATGGCCGTGATCAAAAGGTCTACAAACAATGAACACTGGAGAGCGTGTGGAGAAAATGGAACCCTTCTACACTGTTGGTGGGAATGTAAATTGGTGCAGCCACTGTGGAAAACAGTATGGAGGTTCCTCAAAAAACTAAAAATAGAGCTACCATATGATCCACCAATCCCACTCCTGGGCATATATCTGGTGAAAACCTTAATTCAAGATGACACATGCACCCCTAGGCAGCACTGCTTACAATAGCCAAGACATGGAAACAACCTAAATGTCCACTGACAGATGAATGCATAAAGAAGATGTGGTACATATATACAACAGAATACTACTCAGCCATAGAAAAGAATGAAATAATGCCATTTGCAGCAAACATGGATGGACCTAGAGATTATCATACTAAGTGAAGTAAGACAGAGAAAGACAAATATCACAGTAGATCACTTATATGTGGAATCTAAAAAAAAAAATGATACAAATGAAGTTATTTACAAAACAGAAACAGACCCACAGACATAGAAAACAAACTTATGGTTACCAAAGAGGAAAGGGGGAGGAGGGGTAAATTAAGAGTTTGGGATTAGCAGATACAAATCACTATACATAAAATAGATAAAAAACAAGGTCCTACTGTATAGCACAGGGAACTATAATCAATATCTTATAATGAACTATAATGGAAAAGAATATGAAAAAGTATATATAGGTATATATAATACAGAATCACTTTGCTGTACACTAGAAACTAACACATTACAAATCAAATATAGTTCAATAAAAATATATATATATATATGTATATAGACAAATTTAACCTTGAAGGGGAGCAGAATATGTCACTCAGTTGTGTCTCTTTCACGTTAGGATTATTTTAAGCTAGTTATTTTTTAAGAAACTGCAGACACAGGAGAAGCTCTGACAACTAAGTAAAAGTTACCCTTTTGTAAGAGGCATTCACATTGGTAAGGGAAATCTCTCTTTGTAAGGGTGTCTCTCTCTCTGTACCAGGAAGAGAAAGTTGGCTCTAGAAACTTTTATCAAGAGAGAAGGCAAGGACTGAAATCCCCATAACGACCGCACTCTTGTTTACAGCATTTTTCCTGGTTACCTCCCATAACTGCCCCCCATTGCACATCTTCTTTGGTCTTTAGCTAGTGGTGCTATTTAATTGAGGGCTTGGGCCATTTCAGAGTTACTTGGTTCTCCTGAGTATCTCCCATGTGTACAGCAGGCATACAGTCGTCCCCCTTATCCTTGGAGGGGTACGTTCCTAGACCCCCAGTGGATGTCTGAAACCATAGACAGTACTGAACCCCATGTATTCTATGCTTTTTCCTATACATACTTACCTATGATTAAGGTTCTTATTAGTTATCCATTTTATACATATTAGTGTATGTATGTCAGTCCCAATCTCAGCTAGCATTCTGATTCTTCCTAGATATATCATAAAACGGAATAAGAGACAATTCGCTAGTGGAATTTGCCAAAATGTATTGATACATTTATTCCAAAAGTATTTATCGAGTGACTTCTCTGTACCCCACACGGCTCTAAGTGTGCACTTTATGGCAACAGACCAAGCAGTCAAAAATCCATGCTCTCTTGGAGTCTGCATTCTCCTTTGGAAGACAGGTAAGAAAGAAATAGTTAAAATCTTGTCAGGCAGTGATAAGTGCTGTAAAGACAACTAAAGCAGGTGGAAGGGCAGAGAGAGGGTGAGGATGCAAACCCAGGCAGGGTGCAATGCCGAATGTGGGTCTTCTTGTGAGGGGGATAGGGCAATTCCTCAGAAAGCAGGTGTATTTGGCATGCTGGGAGTGTCTCCAGGAGTAGAGAAGGCTGGGGAGGAGTGGAATATTTCCTGCCATATCAGTAAACCAAGGACGTCACGGTCATCAGCGATTGCAGCCCCCCCTGACGTGAATGTGTGAGGCTGTGAAAGCACAGGATACTGGCCCCAGGTAGCTGAGGTGCATACCAAGGGAATAATTTCAGTGAGCCCAGACTCTTGCATCTTCCCATACACAGAAAACCCCTAAATTCCTTAACTTGAGAGGTCTGGTTTTCTTTAATTAACAGTGTTTACCTTACCTCCTTGGGGCAGTTCTCTCAGGGTTACTTGAGATGCTGCCTCCCAGGCTTGAAGTCCTAGGAATTCCCGCCCAATAAAACATTACTCTCAACTTAGTTTGTGAACAATTTTTTAGTCGACACTGGGTATTCTTCAGGAATGGGAAAGTTACAAACTCTGTGTATGGGGAAAATTTCTATGAGATTCTCAGACAAACTTCAAGAAATAAGCTAGTACCTCATCTACCTGTTTCAATTCAGGTTTTCTGTGAACTAGTTTCAATAAGAGGTTGTGGGTCTCTTTGCTATATTCACACAACATTACGAGATTTTTATTTTCTAAGGAAAGAAGTTGGGAAGTAGTGAATAACTCAGGGGTCCGCTAAAAACTTCTCTTATTCTCTTACTATTGAAATTCTTTCTAAATCGTGCAATTATTTTTTTAAACTGCTGCCTGTTAAAGAATTATTAAATCCAGACGATTAAATGATGTGTGGTTGTTTGATACCCTCGTATGCTGTGACACTGTTTTCAACAGCAGCTGACCATCTTTAGGTTTGGACGCAGTAGAGAAGGAAAGTAGATGTGGACAGCCTGGGACCACCTCCGACGAGTGTCAACATGATCTGTGATAGGGCACCCCTTCTCCCTAAAACTGGAACATAGCAAATATAAACAAATAAATGCAGAGAATAAAAGCACTTTCAAAACCTGAAAGATTTGAGCAAATGCTATTTACAGCCCGCGAGTTTAGCCCTTGTTGTAGGACTTGGAGGTGAAGCACCTATGAGTCTGAAAACTTCTTAGGTCTCGTTTGCTTTTTTAGCAAGCATCAGATGGATATCCCTACGTCTTTCTTGGAGACTTTTTCACAGCTTAATTAGAAGTCCAAACTAAACGAAATTCCAGTAGAAAAAAATGGACCCATATCTACTTTTCTAGTACTTAATGAATAACACTTATTTTAGACAACTATTTTAAAAATCAACAGTGCCTGAATACATTCTTGAGTTTAAGCTGACACATCTCTTTTTTTCTTAACTGTTTCTCAAAAGTCACCATCACTAGTTTATTGTTGCTGTTCTCTTTAGCTGCTGTGTTCATAAGAGATACAGGAATGACAGTAGTTCTAAATGAAGTGGTTACTATTTTCAGGGAATGGTATCTGTTGTGTGATTTTTGAAAGACATCAAGAGTTTCCTTAGTTACAGACAGACCTCTGAACATTTATTGGAGTCTGACTAGTGCAGGACTGATCAAAGCTACAAGAGGGAAGCAAAAAGAGCTCTCCTGAAGCAGATTATGAGAAGCAACCTGTAGAGTGCAAAATCTGCCCCCCGAAGCGTCTCTTTAGCGTGAGGAGTAATTTAGGGTGATCATCTTTAAGAACCAGAAGACTCAGGAAGTTGTGGTTTTGGTTTTTTATAATGTACACCTTAATTGCCTCAAAGAATTTAGATAAAGGCGCTGTTCCCAGAATGGAGCTGTCATCAGAAATGTCTCCAAGGAATAAGGGCCAGGCGTCGGGAGACAGACTCAGTAGACCTGAAGACCAGAGTCCACTCTGTCCCTTGTCTCTCCTAGCCCAGGACACACCCACTTCCCCATCCCCGTGTGAACTGCCCTTCTCCCCTCTGAGTCCCAAACTAGCACCCGCAACATCCTCCTTTGTCTTTAGCTGAAGACGGTGTTTAACGAGAGGGCTTCGCCCATTTGGGGGGATTACTCAGTTTTCCTGGGATTCTCCCGTGTATACCTGTTATCAAACTCTTGTTTGATTTTCTCCTGTTCATCTGTCTCATGTCAATTTAATCCTTAGACCAGAGAGAAGAACCCAGAAGGGCAGAGGGAAAGTCTTCATCCCCAACAGTTGGCACAGCTGGCAGAATTCAACTTTCCTGGCTGCACAGTATTCGCCCTGAAGCTGCTGCGGCTCAGAGATCCTGGGACGACCGACAAAAGCCTCCCTTCTCTTCTCTTTTCTAAATTTAGATTTAGCAGGAGAAAGTATTTGTGGAGGCGGTTCCTTGGACTTAGCAACTCTGGTAAATTTGGTGGACTTAGTGATCCCTTTACTCCCAGAGATGGTCACTGTTTTTCTTTGTCTCTGTCTGTTGTGTCATTTGTCTTGTCTCATGTCCCGAGAGCTTGACTCTGTGACCAGGGAGGATATTCTCTGTGGTCTCTGCCATCAGAAAGGTGTGTGTTCCAGCGGGCACTTGGCAGTCAGTCAAGTAGGCTGGGAGTCTAAGTAGCTGTAGCCAGTCGGTCTGAAACACAGGTAACAACCTGAGCTGTGCCGGCGCTCGGCGTAGTTTGTCATAAGCGGTCCCTAAAGGGCCTCTGTCATCTCAACCTTCCCTGCATTGTTAGTGCTGGCACTACACCATCCTTAACGCCTGGGCAACAAGGGTCTTTGCTTTCTTAGGCTATTCGGGGAAGTTACCTTTCTGGATCTTGTGAGGACTGCATCCCTTGCACTCTCTTGTGAAATACCTCTTGCATCCTTGGTTAAGCCATAAAAAATCTTATTGGTTTGATTCACTATTACCATCCTCACCAATGGCCAGACAATGGGTCCTTTGAATTGGAAAAACTTCTAAATTGGTAAATTTTTAGAGAACTCTCAGGCTAAACAGCTGTTTTATTGGTACTTATGGAAAGACTAAATTAAAAGGTGGCTACAAAGAAATAGAACAGCTAGTCTGAAGAACTTGCTTAATTTAAAGAATGGTTTGGGGAACATTATCAAGTTTGCTTCCCCTCATGGGTCTTACAGATGTTAATAAAGGTTAACTAACAAGAGAATGGGAAGAAGCCAAGGGGAAAGTCAAGGGACTCTTCCCAACAGGTGGAAATTTTTAAAGAAATTTAAAATTTATTAAGAAATAAGGTAAATAAAGCGAGTATTGAAAGGTGGAACAAAGAGGAATCAGGAAAGGAAGAGCCACAGGACTCTTCTCTACAGGTGGAAATATTTAGTTGGTTAATAAGACATGGGATGAATGAAGTGGACATTGATGGGGTAAAAACAAAGGTTTTAATACAGTACTACCTAAGTTTGGGTGGGCCGAAAGGGCCCCAGTGTTCCCCAACATGAAAGGGCCCCTAAAATGTCCACTCTATTTACCCCAGTTTGGAGAAATTTTAAAAGCCTGAAGGCAAAAATTGCAATGAGAAACATGGCCGGAATTTGCTTGAAGCAGCAGTGAGACCAATGCATTACGATAAAGTTGACAGAAGGGTCCCTTGGCCCCACCCCTCCCTGGGGACCCAAGCCCTCTCTCACAGGAGGGGGTTAAATGGCTGAAGGGTAAAGAGGGGGAATTTCCAGGAGTGCTTGAGGCAGAAGCCACATGAGCTGTGGTACCAAAACCCACTGGCGGGGCCCTGGCTTGGGCTGCAGTTAGATTGAGAAAATGAAAAGTGCAAGGGTTGAGAGGATGACAGAGGTTGGAATGTTTGTGCAGGTGTTGTGTGAAAAGGTTAGGTCAGTGTTGCCTGAGTATTTTATGGGCCTAGGGGTTGCATCTGGCTGGGAATGCTCCCCCTTCTCAGTATGTAAGACTGAGGCTTGTTCCTAGGGTCCTGGTTAGAGGTAATGAAATTGAGGTGCAAGCTTGGAGGAAATCTGGTGGATTTGAACACGCTTTTTGTAAAGTGGTTGTGTCTCTTTTGCCTGACTGTACTGTAGGGATTGGACATTGTGTGTCACTGGGAATGTTCCCCCTTCCTGGAATTGTCAAACAGGGTGCAGGAGTCTGCCCTTCAGGCAATGTTAACTGAACTTGCCAAGGGGAGCCAGTAGGGTTGCCTGAGCCCCCGGAATGTGGGACTGATAGTCAAGGCCTAATAGGGGAGATGGTGGAGGCTTTTTGCCCCCTGGGGGGAATTGGTCTATTGAATTGTGCTCTTGAACAAAGGGCCATTGTTGAATGCCTCCCGCAGATTTTTTTTAGGTGTGATAATTGAACCCCGAAGTTCTAGAACATAGAAATCTTTCAGTTTGCAATTTTAGTTGGAAATCTTTCTCCCTGATACAAAGAAGCATATTAAAGGAAATGTAGTTGGATGGGCAAACAGACTTTTGATATCACTTAGGCAGCAGCCCAGTTCTTTGGGGAATTAAAAACAACTGTCTTTGTCTTGCAAATATCTACAAAATCAGAAATGTAAACACAGCCCACTGTCTCCTGAGGCTGAGCCCAGCTAACACAATTGGGAGAACCTGACACCAGGGGGAAAAAATTGGAGGGAAAGATGCCTTTAAAAAAGGACAGACTACTGGAAAATCTCCCTTGCCCAAAATCTAGCCTACAGCTTCCTTAAGATTATTTGTCAAAGACAAATAAAATCTTAAAAGGTTTTTTCCACAAAAGTAAAGAGCCTTGGCCATCTGAGCAGATAAACTAAATTTATTCCAACCACTATTTATAAACTAGTGACTTTTATATAACATAGGTGTTATATTTATACCTGATTCATGACTAAGGTCTTAAAATGAAAGCTATGAAATCTCTGATTGCATCTGTATGTATGTCTGTGTACATTACGCATAGGGCCTTTTTCTACCTTCAGACAGAACTGACAAAAATCACTTTGTAAAGTAACTCAATTTAATTGGCTTAAAAAGAGTGCTTATGAAATAAATATTTCTAAGTCTCAGAAGTATCATAGACAGTAACCCAAATGTTTTTCAAGTCCATGTGGTCTAGGAGTAATCTTTAATAAATAATAGCAAGTTTAAGGTTTTCAGTTTAATTAAAACAAAGTCTTTAATTATCAGCATTAAGTATAATACTTTTATTCTATCTAAGTTTACTAAAAGTCATGTAATCTGTTACAAAAATTGGCCAACAAAAGAAGAAGAAATAGCTGGAGATGATGGTTGACTTTGTCTAATGTCTCATGAAGTTTTCATAGGTTATATAAACAATTGTTAAGAGCAAATAGATATACGATAAAAGGGTTTTAGGTAAACTTATAAATGTTTATTATGTGTTATGGTTTATGTGTTCTTAAAAATAGCTGTCAAAATATTTTTGGTTACTAGAAACCTTAAAGTTTTGCTGAGTTAAATTATAAAGTAAATTTATTGAATGTCTAGATGATTTCCCAATAAAACATAATGGTGAAAGATCAATTACTAAACATAGGTATATCTGCTTTTAGCTTCCTATTACAAAGTAAAGGTAAATTTGGGTTTATTAGTAAACATGTCTTGTGCTTTATTGAAAGATTATAGTATGAAGTAGTCTATGTCTCTAGAATTGTAAAATGTATTTGTAAATTTGCCAAGCCATAAAATGCTAATGTAAAAGACATTTCACAGTTGTTTACTTCTTAGTTAAGGTTTCTAGGGGTTAAGATTTATAATTAATATATGTGATTAAAGTTACTGAAAATTATATGAAAGACATCTCTGTATGTAAGAAAAGTAAGTTGTATTTTTGGGTAAGAAAGATATGAGAAATGGAGATACAATTTTGTTGAGGGAAATGAAAATGATCTTGCCTAAAATAAGGCTGGTTATTTCAAGAATGGGAAAAAAAGAAAAGGACAAGGGATACACTAAAATGGAAATAGAATGTTGTAGAAGTTTCGTCAAAAAGAAACCTTGAGAGAAGTGTTTTATGCATGCTTAAGCTGGTTAAGATCGAAAGGAATTTAAGTGAATGAATTTTAATATCAAAGTAAGTTGGTGCAAAATTAGAATTTGGTTTTCTCTCTGTTAAAAAGACAGAAATCTGTGCTTGTAAAGAAATAGTAAAAGGTTTTTCTCTACCTTTAGTAGTCTGCCTAAAAACATCAGGGAGCGATTATGTTTGATCAAAATAATTTCCTATGTTGTTTTTATCAGGTCTTTGAATGCTTAAACTGAACCTTTTCAATATTGAAAGAGCTATGGCTTTTTACAACTATTAAACCTTCTGTATTTGCCTGTGAAGTCTTTGACGTTTTGGGTAAATTGTTTTTCAGTGACCTATGTTCTTATTTGACCAAGTGTTTTAAGACCTTTTTGGTATTTTTGACAAACTTCCCCCAAATCAAATTTTAAATGAAGTCTTATTGACCTGGAACTAAGTTTGGGATTTTCCAGACAGCCCCTAGAACACTTGAAAAGATATGTTTTCTTTCCTTATAAAAGAGCATTATTAATCAAATTAGGCTTATTTGGTGTATTAAATTACATGGTAAGCATTGTCAAATGAATAATGATAAACCTTCCTGGGCTATATTGTATGGGTAAATGTTTTTAATATAAATGCTCTGGAAATTATATAAAATTCATAAAATGCGGGTATGTCTTAGTATAATGTTATCAGTCATAATTCTAGTTATTATCTTATAATGCTGTGTGTCACGGAAATAACAAATTTCCAGGTCAATTGTATTATAATGAATCAGATCTTTAACCAGGCCATTTTAAGTCTTTGTCATTTATAGACAGTTACTGTTTTAATCTCATGCTTTTGCAAAAATGTTTATCTTCAAGAAGATTCACAGAAAAGACTTTTTGATAAATATAGGTTTCTGATAACTTTCAGATTATACCACTGAACTGGGTAAGAAATTACAGAACTCTAATGAAAAAACTGTTGGCTTCATAAACTGCTAACAAAAGATGAAGATCAGAAATTCCCTGGCAGTCCAGTAGTTAATGCTCTGCACTTTCACTGCTGAGGGCTTGGGTTCCATCCCTGGTCAGGGAACCAAGATCCCACAAGCCACATGGTCCAGCCAAGAAAAAAAAATCAAGATCAACAAGAGTTAATTATTGTACATGGGACTGAATGAATTGATGAATATGATATTAATTTTTATGACTTTTGGCTGAAATATTACTTTTTAATCCTTATTTTCCAGATATAAGGAAATCGTTCCTCTTAGACTATGACCTACAGCAATTTGGTAAATTATACCTTTGTAAGCAGAACTGAAACATTTATCTTTTTCTCCCTACCTGATCCCTCCAGTATTTGGAAACTCTTAGTATGTATTATTATTTTCATGGCCATATAGCTATTTACATAAGTTCGCTAAGAATTTGTTCTTGTAACAGAACACAGTTGCAAACATTGGTTACATTACCAAGGCTTTGACTGGAATGTCATATTTGAGGATGTGCATAGACTCAGATATGACCAGACAGCTTTAAGGAAATAAGATTGACCTTAGGGAGCAATATTGCCCCTTGGAAAAACAGGCAGGTACATTGCTTACAGGGTTCCCAGCAGCCCTACCAGGTGAGTAAGGAAGGTCACTTCCTGGTAGGTGCAGAAACCTCAGGATATTTGGGAGGATCTCAAGAAGAGAGGAATTCACCTAAATCTATAGTTATTACAGGCAAGTCTGATGGTAAGTCTTTGCTTTGGCTTCCTGGCCTCAAGAGACATTTAAAATTCAATCTGGAGGTTCCTTATGAAAAGTTCCAGCAAAGCAGATTTGAAAAAGCCTTTAAGGTCAATCACTATTCTTGCTGGCCTTATGCAAATAATCAGGCCAATTTTACTGAAACTACACTTATTTGGCAAACAAATTAGCCTTAATTTGGCTATCTTTGGTAAAAATAAGTGTACTTTTAGAGGGAAAAATTGTATTTCAGTGGAAACTATAATACACAATCATAGATACTAGATTTTAGTTCTGTTAATTTTCTTTGAGGTTTTGCTTTTCCACCTGTAAACTGGACTGAACCCTGAATTTTTCTATTTTCCTAAAATATTTAGCTATAGCTCTCCAAACTAACGTTTCCAACTTTTCTCCCACTTTCGATTTGGAATCGTTGAAAACTAAAGCTTCCTTCCCCTGAAGCCCTCAAAACTGGAGCTGAACAACTCGATACAAACTTAAGAGCGATCACCACAATAGCCCACGTTAGACAGTCTTTGGGCCTATTGCTGTGTAAGCCACTCAGAAAGCTTACCTCCACACTGATGACATCGTCAGAGACATTAAAACTACAAACCAAGAAAATCTGTCAGATTGTCACTTTCTGTCCTCGCTCCATCTCCAGATGCTTCAAGGCTGACACCTAGAAACGTTCTCAACTGGCAGCTCTCAGACACTGCGTTATAATTTGCTCCGATCAATAACTGTTGTTTTTCTTTCATCTCCATAGAAATGGCTCGTATTAAAACATAATTGCTTGCACCTCATAGGCCAAACTTTGGAAGACCACCTGCCTCACAGCCTCCTGAAATGAACTTAACAGGGCTGACTCATTGTCAGGACTATGAGACTGGTTTAATGAGCTGGAACAATCTACCAACTCAGCTTCTGGACTGTGAGACTTCTTGGAGAAGTTTCAAAGGCAGGACCGTGGAGGAGCAGAATCTGGCAGCCCAAAATGTGTCTTTTGGGCATGACAATTAATTTAGGCTGATTATTTTTAAGAAACGGAAGACTCAGTAAATCTCTCTTTACCTACCCCTTAGCTACAGGAAGAATTTGGATAAAGGAATAGTGCTATCATCACCTGGGATGGAGGTACCATTACCTGGGATGGAGATGCCATCAAAGAATAGGGTGTGTGAGGGGGACCAGAGGGGCTTAGCGATCAGAGGCCACTCTGTGTCCCAGGGTCTCTGCTGTCCCAGCAAACATGTGCTTTTCCATCTCCATGTGAATTGCCTCTGAAATTCCAAACCCCTCCCGGCAACATCCTCTTTTGTCTTTAGCTGAAGATGGTATTTAAGGGGAGGGTTTCAGACTTTTTAGCCAGTTGCTCAGTCTTCCTGAGTCTCTCCCATGTACACATATGTTAATCTATCTCATGTAAATTAATCCTCAGACCAGCCAGACCTAGAGTTAGAGGAAAATATTTTCTCCCCAACAACTCCACAAGGCAGCTGTTGACAGTTGTACAGGTTGTGCACTGTACATCTTCAGGGCACTATTAACCTTGTATGTGGCTGCTATGGCTTGATGAGAAAACACCATAATCCTGTGCCCAGAAGGAAGTCCTTTGAGATAGAAAGGAACCAAGTACCTGTAGTTCTCAGCCTGAGAACAGAGGCACTTCTGCAGCGCTGGTAATGTCCCCTGGGGTATAGAAGATTGGAAACTGTGTAGCCTCAGGGAACAGGATCTGCTTATGCAAAGCAGTTCCATTAGTGCACAGGTGAGCAGGTGATTCTTGCATAAACCACTACAGTCTCTGGATAATTTGTCCACTTTTCCAATGTCCCAAGAGACTGGGAAGAGAGTCGGTTAATTTGTAACCAAGAACCTGAAAATGTATCAGCATGAAATTGGAGATTCTACTGTGAATTGAAGTCTTGAGTTCTGCTCACACCTTCGAATTACAACTATCCAAGTAAGGCATTTGAGGACAACAGAGAACAAATCCATTTGAAAGGGAATAGATGCTTTCTTTGGACACAGCATTGAGCATATTGTGACATTTGGACAATGAATCTGAGTGTAAGCTTTCTTATAGCCAAGAAATGTGCTAGGGTTCTGGAGTTTTCAGTTTCTGACAACAGAAAACATATAAATTTGTCTCTAGTAAAAAAAAAAATTCCTAAATGGAAATGGCAACAAGAATCTGTCATGTGTATAGCAGCATCATGGGCCTTAAATGGGTCTAAAAATCATCTCATTCTGCCTATGTGAAAACCAGTGCTTAGAGAAATGACTTGGGTAATGAATCACAATATTAGCACATCCTCTGGATTAGTTCTCTGTGGGGATTCTAAAGATGTTTGTATCAAGGAAAATATGCCGATTTATTAACAAAGTAAGAAGAATTTTGGAGTTAGAAGGAACATTGTGAACTAGTTAGTTGAATATCCTTGATTTCCCAGAGGGAGAAACTGAAACTCAGAGAAATTAAAAAAAAATTAAAAAGCAGCACAAGTTAATAGAAGAGGGAGGAAGAGTAGTAGGATTGCGAATTTCCAGTTTAGCTTGATGCTGGGAGATTGAACTCTAAACACAAAACCTCTAAGCTACGCAGTCAAACATGGGTGGAATGGCTTGTTTGTGTGTTTTAAATATGTATATAGGACATACATATCTTACATACATATGAGATTGCTTGGTATAACCATTAATGATTAAACACATAACCATCACATTTAAGTGAGCAATAAGAGATTTACTGTAAAAGTCTACAAATCTTTAAAAAGGCCATCGGACAGAGCAATAACATATAAAAGACTAGAGATCTAAGATCACCCTTTGTAGGAGGAGAAATTTAGAAATCCAGAATCAATTTCACTTATAATAAGACTGAGAGCAATTGACAGTCACCAATTCAAGTTTCCATGAGAATAAAGAAATTTGATGTGTGGGGCTGCAGGCCTATAATATCAGTTTAAGTAAGATCAGGCAGAGGAAATAGAGAACAGAGACAGAGGGAGAAGCAAGAGTTGGGAATAAGATGGGAACCATAGGAACGGGGTACATTTTTATGGATTTGTACAAAGGCCAACTGAGAAAATAAGAATCTCATCTTCCTTAGCTGATGAGTACTTCCTGCTGTTAAAAAAAAAAAGATAACCTAGGGTAAGAACACTGAACTTTCATGATCTTGTTACATCATGAAAATGTATAAGCTATTGGCTAAAATAGTCTGATTTTTCTGGATCTTGCCTTACCCAGAAGCCTCCTGATTTCTTTAAATTTTTAACAAAATTTGAGTTCTCTTAGAAAAGACATTTAAACACTAATTTTTGTGAACGTGGAGAAACTGGAAAATCCAGGAAGGATTAGTGTGAACTAAGCCTCCTTCCCCAAATCACAATTAACATCTTAGTCTCAGGCTAGCAACCAGCAGAGATGTAGTCAAACCTCCTCAGAGGGCCCTTTCCCCAGACTTACTTGATGACCTGACCTCTGCCTGGTCAACAGCTCCCTTCTCGTGTCCTCAGGCCACCAGGGGGCCCCTGGAAATGCAGAGCAGGGAAGGAGCAAAGTGAATGAAAGAGGAGGAAATATATTTTACTGAGGGAGTTTATCTATACTATAAAGTTGTGGACTGACGTTCTTATTGATTATTGGATGCATCTTTGAACTAAGTCTAAATGCATTTCCTATGAGACCACTTACAAAGGCAATACTCATCTGGACAGGAAAGTAAATTAAAGAAAACTATTCTCAGTGCTTTAAAATAGTACAGAAGAACTGATCTTTGACAATAACTGAATTACAACTATTGATCTTCACACATTTATATTTCTTTGTAAATATGGGCCCAAGAAGGAAGGATGTTTAGTGTATGGTTTCAGGATGAAAATCAGTGATTTGAGTTTGGCCATTGTTCAAGCAAAAGCTTTGAGGGCTTCTTATTGTGAAGCCATGATTGGAAAAGGGCCACATGGTGAAAAATTCAGTGCAGGTTAGACAAGCACATTCATTGTAAAGTCCAGTATGTTTTGCGTAAAGTCAGAATGAAGGTACAAGGTGAGACTCGTGCTAAATGAGATGAAACATAAGAAAGCTGAAAATTATTTTTTAAAACAAATTACCAGTTGTTTCCTGCAAGAGATGTCTGTGGGAGAAAAACATGGGAACAAACCCCTCTGTATCTACTGGTCAAAAATCAGATTTAGTGGCCCTAAGTCAGGTCTACCTAAAGAAACTGTAGACTTCTTTTTTTAAAATCTTTTTTTTTTAATTGCAGTACAGTTGATATTATATTAGTTATATTAGTTTCAGGCGTGCAACAGAGTGATTCACTATTTTTATAGATTATACTCCATTTAAATTTATTATAAAATATTGGCTACATTCTCTGTGTTGTACAGTATCTCTTTATAGCTTATTTATTTTATACATACCAGTTTGTACCTCTTAATCCCTACCCCTATCTTGCCCCACCCCCATCCCTCTCACCACTGGTAACCACTAGTTTGTTTTCTATGTCTGTGATTCTGTTTCTGTTTTGTTATACCCATTCATTTGTTGTATTTTTTAGATTCCATTCATAAGTGATAACATACAGTATTTATCTATCTCTGTTTGACTTATTTCACTAAGCATAATACCCCCCGGGTCCGTCCACATTGTTGCAAATGGCAAAATTTTATCCTTTTTATGGCTGAGTAGTATTCCATTGTATATATGTACCACATCTCCTTTATCCATTCATCTGTCAGTGGATACTTGGGTTGCTTCTACATCTTGGCTATTTTAACTAGTGCCTCTGTGAACATTGGGGTGCATGTATCTTTCTGAATTAGAGTTATTGCTTTTTTCAGATGTATATCCCGAAATGGAATTGCTGGGTCATATGGTAGCTCTATTTTTAGTTTTCTGAGAGACCTCCATACTGTTTTCCACAGTGTCTGCACCAGTTTACATTCCCACCACCAGTGTACAAGAGTCCCCTTTTCTCTCCATCCTTGCCAATTATGGTTATTTGTGTTCTTTTTGATAATAGTCATTGTGACAGGTGTGACACTGTTGTTTTGATTTGCATTTCCCTGGTGATTAGTGATGTTGAGCATATTTTCATGTGCCTGTTGGCCATCTGCATGTCCTTTTTGGAAAAATGTCTATAAAGTTCTTCTGCCTGTTCTTTAAATTGGGTTTTTGGTTTTTTAGATGATGAGTTGTATTAGCTATTTATTTGGGATATTAACCCCTTAACAATCATGTCATTTGTAAATATTTTCTCCCATTCAGTAGATTGTCTTTCATTTTGTTGATGGTTTCCTTTGCTGTACAAAAGCTTTTAAGTTTAATTAGGTCTCATTTGTTTGTTTTTGCTTTTATTTCCTTTGCTTTAGGAGACAGATCCAAAAAAATTATTTCTATGATATATGTCAAATGGTGTCTTACCTGTGTTTCCTCTAGGAGTTTTATGGTTTCCAGTCTTACATTTAGTTCTTTAATCCATTTTGAGTTTATTTTTGTATATGGTGTTAGAGAATGTCCTAATTTCATTCTTTTACATGTAGCTGTCCAGTTTTCCCAGCGCCACTTATTGATGAGACTGTCTTTTTTTCTATTGTATATTCTTGCCTCCTTTGTCATAGATTAATTTACCATAAGTATATGGATTTATTTCTGAGCCTTCTATCCTGTCCCATTGATCTATATTTCTGGTTTTGTGCCAGTACTCTATGTTTTGATGACTGTAGCTTTGTAGTATAGTCTGAAGTCAGGGAACATGATTCCTCCAGCTCTGTTCTTCTTTCTTAATATCATTTTGGATATTCAGGGTCTTTTGTGTTTCTATAAAAATTTTAACATTATTTTTTTCTGGTTCTGTGAAAAATGCCATTGGTAATTTGTCAGGGATTGCATTGAATCTGTAGATTGCCTTAGGCAATATGGTCACTTTAACAATATTGATTCTTTCAATCCAAGAACACAGTATACCTTTCCAAATGTTTGTGTTGTCTTCAATTTCTTTCATTACTATCTTATAGTTTTCAGAGTACAGGTCTTTTACCTCTTTAGGTAGGTTTATTCCTATGTGTTTTATTCTTTTTGATGAAAGGGTAAATGGGATTGTTTCCTTAATTTCTCTTTCTGATAGTTTGTTGTTAGTATATAGAAATGCAACAGTTTTCTGTATATTAATTTTGTATCCTGCAACTTTCCTGAATCCATTGATGAGTTCTAGTAGTCTCCTGGTGGCATCTTTAAGATTTTCTATGTATAGTATCATCATCTGCAAACAGGGACAGTTTTACTTCTTCTTTTCCAATTTAGATTGTTTTTGTCTCTTTTTCTTGTCTGATTGCTGAGGCTAGGACTTCCAAAACTATGTTGAATAAAAGTGGCAAGAGTGGACATCCTTGTCTTGTTCCTGATCTTAGAGAAAATGCCTTCAGCTTTTCACCATTGAGTATGATGTTAGCTGTGGGTTTGTCATACATGGCCTTTATTATGTTGAGGTATGTTCCCTCTACACCCACTTTCTGAAGAGTTTCTACCATAAAAAGATGTTGAATTTTGTCAAAAGCTTTTTCTGCATCTACTGAGATGAACATATGGTTTTTATTCTTCAATTTGATAACGTTGTGTGTCACATTGATCGAGTGTGGCTATTGAACCATTGTTGCGTCCCTGGTATAAATCCCACTTGATCATGGTGTATGATCCTTTTTTTTTTTTTTTTTCCTATTTTACACATAGTAGTTTATTTATGTCAAACTTAATCTCCCAATTCATCCCACCCTTCCCTTCCCCACCTGTGTCCACACGTGGTGTATGATCCTTTTAATGTATTGTTGAATTTAGTTTGCTAATATTTTGCTGAGGATTTTTGCATCTATGTTCATCAGTGATATTGTCTTGTAATTTTCTTTTTTTGTGATATCGTTGTCTTGTTTTGGTATCAGGGTGATTCTGGCCTCTTAGAATGAGTTTGGAAATATTCTTTTCTCTGAAATATTTTGGAATAGTTTGAAAAGGATAGGTGTTAACTCTTCTCTAAATATTTGGTACAATTCATCTGTGAAGCCACCTGGTACTGGACCATTGTTTATTGGTAGTTGTTTTATTACTGATTCAATTTTATTACTGGTAATTTATCCATTTATATTTTTTATTTCTTCCTGGTTCAGTCTTTGGAGACTGACGTAGTGTTGGAAGTCCTAACCACAGCAATCAGACAAGAATAAGAAATAAAAGGAATCCAAATTGGAAAGCAGGAGTAAAATTGTCACTATTTGCATATTACATGATACTATACACAGATTCTAAAGGCACCATCAAAAAAGTATTAGAATTCATCAGTGAATTTTGTGAAGTTTAAGGATACAAAATTAATATACAGAAATCTGTTGTATTCCTATACACTAACAAAGAACTATCAGGAAGAGAAATTAAGGAAGCAATCCCATTTTCAATTGCATCAAATAGAATACAATACCTAGGAGTAACTCTAAATAAGGAGGCAAAGACATATAATTGGAAAACTATAAGACACTTATGAAAGAAATTGAAGACAAAAGAAAGATTTGGAAAGATATATCATGCTCATGGATTGGAAGAATCAATATTGTTAAAATGACCATACTGCCAAAGGCAATCCCCATCAGTACATCAATGATATTTTCCACAGAACTAGAACAAATAATTCTAAAATTTACATAGAAAACAAATTTACTGAGGAAATACAAAAAGACTAAATTAGCCAAAACAATCTTGAAAAAGAACAAAGCTGGAGGTATCACACTCCATGACTTCAAAATACAGCAATCAAAACCGTATGGTACTTGCACTAAGAGACACATAGATCAATGGAACAGAATAAAGATTCTAGAAATGAATCCACACTTATATGAGAATTAATCTATGACAAAGGAGGCAAGAATATATAACGGGGAAGACAGTCTCTTCAATAAATACTATTGGGAAAAGTGAAGAGCTAAGTGCAGAAGAATCAAACTGGATTACTCTCTCATACCATGCACAAAAACAAATTCAAAGTGAATTAAAGACTTAAATGTAAGACCCCAAACCATAAAACTCGTAGAAGAAAACATTGGTAGTAAGCTCTTTGACATTCATCTTAGTAATATTTTTTTGCATGTGTCTCCTCAGGCAAGGGAAGCAAAAGCAAAAAAAAAGAAAAAAGGACTACATCAACCTAGAAAGCTTTTGTGCAGCAAAGGATACTATCAACAAAATGAAAAAGCCACTTACTGAGAGAAGATATTTGTAAACAGTATACCTGATAAAGGGTTAATATCCAAGTTATACAAAGAATTCATGCAAGCTCAACATCAAGAAAAGAAAAAACCTGGTTAAAAAATGGGTACAGGATCTGAATAGACGTTTTTCTTTTTCTTCCTTTTTTTTTTTTTGCGGTACGCAGGGCTCTCACTGTTGTGGCCTCTCCCGTTGCGGAGCACAGGCTCCGGACATGCAGGCTCAGCGGCCATGGTTCACGGGCCTAGCCGCTCTGCGGCATGTGGGATCTTCCCGGACCGGGGCACGAACCCGTGTCCCTTGCATCGGCAGGCAGACTCTCAACCACTGGGCCACAAGGGAAGCCCCTGAATAGACGTTTTTACAAAGATGACATACAGATGGCCAATAGGCACATGAAAAGATGTTCAACATTGCCAGTCATCAGGGAAATGCAAATCAAAACCACAATGAGATATCACCTCACCACTGTCAGTAGGACTATTACCAAAAAGACAAGAAATAACAAGCGTTGGTGAGGATGTGGAGAAAAGGGAGCCCTGTGCCCTGTTAGTGGGAATGTAAATTGGTGCAGCCACTATGGAGAACAGTATGGGGGGGGGGTCCTCAAAAATTATAAAAGAATGACCTCAAGGTCCAGCAATTCCAATCCTGAGTATTTATCCAAAGAGAAGGAAAACATTAATTAGAAGAGATATATGCACCCCTATGTTCATTGCAGCATTCTTTAAAATAGCCAAGATAGAGAAGCAACCTAAATGGCCATCAACAGATATGTACAGATAAAGAAGTTATACATATACATATAAAATGGAATATTATTCAGCCATAAAAATAGAATGAAATCTTGCTATCTTTGGAAACATGGATGAACCTAGAGGGTATTATACTAAGTGAAATAAGTCAGACAGAGAAAGACAAACACTGTATTATTTCACTTATATGTGGAATCTAAAATACAAAACAAATGAACAAATATAACAAAACAGAAACATTTATAGATACAGAGAACCAAAAGTTTTTTCCTGGAAAGGAGGCAGGTAGGGGGAGGAAAGAATTGGGTGAGGAGATTGAGATGTACAAGCTTCTCATTGCAAAATAAAAGAGTCACACATCTGGGCTTCCCTGGTGGCGCAGTGGTTGAGAGTCTGCCTGCCAATGCAGGGGACGGGGGTTCGTGTCTGGGTCCGGGAAGATCCCACGTGCCGCGAGGCGGCTAGGCCCGTGAGCCATGGCCGCTGAGCCTGCACATCCAGAGCCTGTGCTCCGCAACGGGAGAGGCCGCAACAGTGAGAGGCCCCCAAACCCAAAAAAAATTAAAATAAAAAAATAAAGAATAAAAAAGAAATGTTTATAAGGTGTTGCCAAACTGTCCTTCAAAAAGATGGTTCCAATTCCTATTCCTTTCTAAATGAAAATGAGACTACTCTTTCTCTATTTTCTGTACCTTTTCTTTCATTTTTTCTCCACGTCCTGGAGCAGATGATGTAGGTGGCTGTGACATAGACAGCTAAAGCTTCACTCTGCCCTTTACATAAAGGGTAAAATTGTTGTTAGGAGGGGACTGTCCAGAGGGGGACTGAATTCCCAGACCCTTGAACCTGTACTGAATGGTAACACTTCAGCCAATCCCATGAGTGATTAATGTTTAGATAGAAACTGCTTAATTTATGAGTGTGGGTGAGCCTTTTTTTTCTTAAGGAATGATATTCAGGACCAGCTCACAAAACCAATTGTAAAAAAGACATCCAAGGAAATAGACTGAGAACTGGAGGGCCATTGGGAAAAACGGAGTTTCCGTCTCGCGGCGATAAGGGCTGTCAGTTCTGTTTTTACTCTCTCTGTCTCTCTCTCAATCAGCTCTCTCTGCTGAACTAGATGATACTGGCAAAGATGATGACGTACCACAGCACCGGAGTGCAAGCGAAACTGTGACACTCTGATTTTACGTCTTCAGGAGTGAGACACTGATGGGTCCAGTTAGTCGACGGTTCCACAGTATGAGCACTGTGAAAACAGGGTCCTGCATCCTATTCACTGTAGCTTCAGGGGTAGGAGAAGGAAGGCGGTGAGTAGTGGATTAGGAAGTTACCCCAAAATGTCCCTACCGCGTGGATTTCCCGTGAAGGTCATACACAGTTTTGACTTGTCAGCTGGAATTGTTCTGCCTGTACAGAGTTGCTCTTCAGTACTCCTCTATCACAGCCTATTTCCCCAGCATTATAACTTCAAATTCATGAAGCCCTCGTAGATCAGACCCTCCCCCTTCTTTCCTTCCATCACCTCTTCTATCACATCTCTTCTTTAAACCTACAAATTCTCACCGCCACGATTTAAACAAAAATTACGTGTGACAACCATGAATTAATTCACCCACCATTTTTCTGCGCTATACAACTGGACTTCTGCACACTGCCAGAAAAAGTCCCCCAAACAAATGGATTGTTCAAAGCATTTAAACTTTTGAAAACCTGCAGCAATAGGCTCAACACCCCTAGGTGATCCTGTGTCTTCCCCTTGCCCGTGCTCTCCGACACATGACAAACTTTCAACCCTGCTCAAGTGTCTCACTCCGAAACCTCTTCCTGGCCACAGGGAGAGTGCTCTGAAACATGAACTGGATCATGTCCTTTTCCTATGCTTAAAAGCACCTAAGGACTCGCGTCCTCACTGTCACACAGAGTCAAACGTCCTCAGTATTCTGTACAAGGTCCTTGATGGGTGGCTTCTGCTTACACACGCCATTCTATCCCACATCCCTGGTGCATCCATGCTCCAGTCAAACCAGTACCTGGGGGTCCCAGGAAGCACCGGGCTCCCTCACTCAGCTTTGTCCTCGCAGGGGCCTCTCCTTCCTTGGCGTGCTGTCTTTCCCTGCTCTGCTGTGAGCGTCTCTCCACCTCTCCGTTCGGCTCAGCTGTCACGTGCTCTGAGTAGCCCTGCCCCTCCCCCCACCTCCTAACCCACGTCTTACTCCCTCCTGGCACGCAGAGACCCTGTGCTCACTTCTCTGCTCCCTCCTGGTCCTAGGCCTACAAATCATTTTATGTCTCGAAACCTGAAAATTGCAGCTGCCCCACCATAAACATTCAATAAATGTTTCTAGAGCGAATGAACAGATGGGTTTTTAATATGAGAAACAGAGCTTTTTGTTTAGTAACTGGGGGCCTGGGAGAGAAGTGGAGATGCCCGCGACCCAGCATGTAAGATCTGCTCTCCCGTTTGTAATATCACTAAAACCAATAACCTGAAACCAACAATAGAAAAGTCTCAATCTGCTTAAGAGAGAGGAATGTCCTTCCTTCAAGTGAATTGCCTTCAACAATATTTTATGGGGCTTCCCTGGTGGTGCAGTGGTTGGGAGTCCGCCTGCCGATGCAGGGGACATGGGTTCGTGCCCCGGTCCGGGAGGATCCCACATGCCGCAGAGTGGCTGGGCCCGTGAGCCATGGCCGCTGAGCCTGTACGTCCGGAGCCTGTGCTCCGCAACGGGAGAGGCCACAACAGTGAGAGGCCCACGTACCGCAAAACAAACAAACAAAAACACAGTATTTTATGGCAACAATTTTTAGTTCGTGAGGTGTCACCTGGGGCTGAGGCTGTGCTGTCCCCACCTGCTGCTCTCTGTTACCGGTAAGGAAATAAGGGATTTGTACTGAAATTTTGATTGTCACCTACAGAGAGAGAGTTTTCCAGGCTGGCTGTCTTTACTGCAACCTGTGAAGGTGTCAACAGGGTGAAAGACTGTGCTGACCAGGGCACGACTTGGCAGAATCCTACGGAAGCAGAGACAGAAGGGCAGTTACAAAGGTGACCACAGTTCAGTGTTTCTCAAGCACCTGGGGCGCTTGTTAAAAACGTTGGTGACCAGGCCTCACCTCAGTGTCACTAAATCGTAATCTCTAGCAGTGGAGCCACGGATCTGAGTTTTAGCACGTTTCTCTGACATTTCCTTGGCCCATCAGCCTTGGGAGCACTGACTCAGACGTGCCCCTGCCCAGAGCTGCCCGGGCAGGGGGAGGGTCCCCGTGTGGAGAGGGGCATCGGAGGCTTCAAACTGTCAGATTACATGTCTCGGTTCCGTGCTCACTGGGCACCCTCTGGAATTCAGTTTCCACTGTAGCTAAGCTACTGGAGGGGACTGATACAGCCAATGTGATGTTCCGTTCTTTTCAGAATGTTTCTCATTGCCAATTAACAAATAGTTCTGGTTGCTCTGTTTACTAATCTCTTGTGAGCTCTGTTCCTGTGAATTGGAACCCCGAGTCCAATCAATTCTTTAAGAATTCTTTTAAGTGTATCACACATGTGAATATGCAAGGCTGGAGAAACGCACGATGACTCCTGCGGGCAGTCTCATCTCTGGTCTCCTCCCTGCGATAATTTCTCCCTGACCCAATTGTCTTGTCTTTCTCTAATATTTATAATCAGTTTGTTTCGTCTGAAGAGATTAAATAAATATAAAACATCTAGCCACGTTCTTCTGTTTTAGTCAACCAGGGCTCAAATGATGCCTCTTAAGACACTTGAAGACAGAATCTAGCTTCTATTTGTCCTGTAGGGGGAAGGTCAAACTCTGAAACAGTAGTTTTCAACCAAGGATGAATTTGTCCACCAGGAGACCTTTGGCAATGTCCAGTGACATTTGTGTTTTTCACATTTGGGGGATACTACGGGCATCTAGAGGCCAGAGGCCAGGGACCATGCTAAACATTTTACAATGCATAAGTCAGCTCCCTACAGAAAAAGAATTATGGCAGGGAAGGGGTAAGTGGGAACTCTTTGTACTTTCTGATCAGTTTTGCTGTGAACTCAAAACTGCTCTAAAAAATCAAGTCTTCTTTTTTTAAAAAAAGAGAATTATCTAGCCCCATATGTCAATAGGACCAAGTTAGAAAAACCATACCCTGGAAGAAGCAAGAAAATTTATTTTCCTACTTCTGAACCTATTGTTTACAACCCTGTGACAATGCTAGCTGCCTTTGTACAGGGTAGTAATGTTGCATATAAATGCTTCCCAAGTGAGTTCAGACGTGCGTCTCTATCTCATTTCTTGCTCAGATCAGAAGATGCTGTTATAATTGAATAACATGTGCTCCATGACATCACTCTTCAGACCAAGCCGTTTAGCTACAGCACAAATATGATCCATGCTGAGGTGAGAATTGAATTCGCTTTTAACAGACATGCTTATGAGCCGTCAATGCATATTGAAATGTGGTCTTGGAGTCTGATTATGAGGGATGACCTGTTTTGTGGGGCTTCCATTTTTGATTTCCAGAATCTATGTGCCTCGCTCAGCACACAAGCCTCCTGTCTTGTGCACCATATGGGGCTCTTCCGGAATGACTTTCATTGGATTTTATCCCTTATTTAGAAATATTTATCTTCTCTCTCTGTCAGACAGGGCTGAGGGCCTCGAGGAAGGGTCTTTTGCCCAAATTCCCTTCTTGCTAGTACTTACCTTTGGTGATTCCCTGGTACTCTTATCAGAACAGTATATCTTCTGAAAAAAAAAAAAAAACAGAAGTATAACCCTGTTGGTGAAGTTTAGGAAAATAATTTTATATAACTTATTTGGATGTAGAGAAATAAAAGAATCCTCTCTTCATCTGTGGTCAGGACGTCAATAATTAACTTAGGTAAAAAATTCACAGATATCTTTTGTGTGGTAGGGGGACTGGGCAAGAAGGGACGTAATTTAGGGGTCAGGGTTGGAGACTGTAAGAGCTGCTTCCTGAACCGCATCCCTCAGGGCCAAGGAACGAGGGCACCTGACGGTGTCACTCGTGGCTTGAGTGGTCACCAGTAAAGATGAGGGGAAAGGGTGAACTAGTTTTTCCAAGGACAAAGCCAAATGAAAGGTGGAAATTAACTATCTGTTAGTATTGAAGGATGCCAGCGGGACAGCAGGAGAGAATCAAGATCAATTAAGCACAATTAAGGGGTGGAACTCACTGTACCAAGGCAGAACCTGGTCCCTTCCCAGAAAGCCGGCACTTTCCCTGTTTTCCATCCTTCTGCGCCTTCGGAAGCAGTTGCTCTGTTCAGGAACACTCAGTTGCCTGTGAGGCAGGGAGGAGCTCTCCCCTCTGTCTCCTTCTGTCAGGATGCCTCCACCTCTATGTCATCCCTTCTGTTTGCTTAGGAATCTCCACTGTTGCATTTGCCCTGGAAAGTCACACGTGGTGAAACTCCCGGTTGGAAAATTGCTTCTCAGTAGAAGTGAGGACACTCGTTACCTGTAGGGTGACAGCTTCGCTCAGGTTTAGTAATTCAGATTATTGGGAGACCTTTCCCAGTTGATGGTTTGGTGTCAGCTGCACAAAGACAGGCAGCCTTAAAGCCAGGTTCAACAGGTTCAATGCTGTGTCAGTCACAGAAACACAAGTATGAAGTCCAGAATAGTTGAAAAGCAATGTGCATCTCTACTGCCGAGGCTGAACCCACTGTCACAAGGGGTTTTTGTTCATATCGCACAGGAAATAACCTCAAAGTCTCTTTCCCCATCTCTCTCCTATGATCCAACAAGCTGTTGGGAAATTTCTCTTCTCTACCCTACAACACTGTCTCCAAACTAAGTTCCTCTTAGGTCAAGTACCTTCTACCATCTTTTGTTCTCTTAAACTGTCCATCAAATATTCTTCTTTCATGGTGATCTAGATTAATCTAGACCTTCAGAGTGTTTTTAATTCTCCTTTCTGCGCATTACCTGGGTCAACAAAACCAAATACCGAGTCCCTGTCAAGCAATGAGGGCTTGCTTGCTGCGTTGGAAAGTGATTTTGAAGATGAAAGCTTAACAAATCCACAATTTTCCTTTACAACGTACACACATATGCACACAACAGCAAGGCACTCTGTTCTTCTGGGATGAAAAAAAGCTATGAATTCTTACGTCAAATTGTTAAAAGTATGTCTATACAGGATTAGTATTTGGGTGGCCCAGGGCAGAGGAAGCATTTCAGCAAGTCCCCTGGGAAGAGTGACCCCATCCTACAAATTGACTACTCTCCGAGCAAGCTCTTGAAACGTTCTAATTGGTGCTGTCAAAGCCAGAGTTTTCTCTTTCTAAATATCTTAATGCCACAATCTCCAGGCAGAAAGAGTGGCACGTCTTCAGGCTTCTCTCAAAAAGGATGCTTTTCCCCACTCTTGAGTGAGTTGACTCTGCTGATGGGTGACTCCTCAGGGGCAGGTGTTCAGTCAGCCTTTGATGTACCCAGACTTCAGTTTCTTCTCAACCCAGAGAGAACCCTAAACTGGCCAGGGTTCTGGAGACAACTGTCAGCAGGCAATTAGCAAGAAGAACCTAGAGCCTTGGTACTGCGTGCACATCTGTGTGTGTATTTTGTAAAGGAAAGCGTGGATTTATTAGCAGTTTATCTTTAATATCACAAAATTCTTAAGTGCTAAGTTAAGTGCTGCAGGGGTCTAGGTGGCTGGAGGATGGGAGCAACTGGGGTTGGTCCTGGGGGGAGAAGGAGGGACCGTAAGGGGGTGACCAAACACCTAACTTTGAGCTCTCTTTAACATAATTTCATTTTTCCAAATCCGATGAAAAACGCCAATATTAGAAATTTTTCTCTTTTGGGCATTTTTCCAAATTTTGTATCTAGCAACTTAGAAACAACTTTCTGTGTACATAATTCATCTTTTATTTTTATTATTTATTTCAGTAGCATTTATTGCTTCCTTCCAATTACAAAAGGAATGCTCCACATTTAGCATCAGAAGTTGTCAATCATCAGAAGTGAACCTATTGATCGGGGTTCATTACCTCTATACAAGAGAGAGAATTTAGAAGCTACAGAAAAGAGCACCTGCAACCCCTCAACCCAGAGATAACCTCTGTTTGCATTTTGGTGTTATTTTCTGTTTTTAAATTTTTTCCTGAAGAATGACTTCCTAATATTTTGACAATTTATCAAGGGATTCTCTAATATTTTGAACATTTCATAATGACACATAACCATTCATAAATGCAATCATTAGTTAATTGTTCCCTGACTGGAAACAGAGGCCAGAAAAATTCTGTTTTGAGCTGGCCCTGTAAGCCCAGAATGTCATTCTTTCCCGAAGCCCCTGCTCACAGAAGCATGTCAAGGACACTGACAAGTGAAATGATGACTTCCTGGAAGCAAAAAGCCACCTGCTCTTACTAATAGTTTCTGGAGGGCCTTCCATTACTTTTTGTTTTTTTTAACAGCCTCTAACCCCAGGTCACTTGGAAAGGTACACTAGACTTAGGTGGCAACCCTTCTGGAGTTTTAAGGGTATTTTTTCTATTGTTAACGTAAAATGTTAACAATACAGGAACTGATGACTTTTCTGTCCACAAAGAGGATGGCCTCCTAATTTAGCACCAAATAGGTCTGATTCCTCACAAGATAGTAAGCCTTCCATTACCCTCATAGTTAAATTTAAGGACTTGTTTTACTTATTATTCTGTTTTCCAAATGTTGACAGTATCTTAAAGATGAAACTTCTGAGTTATAAAAAGTAGCATATTTGAAAGTATTATATTTATTAGGAGGGCATTTTGACTTAGCAGTATTCTTAACAGTATTCTTCTTGTCCCACTCCTAAAAGCATCTTGAAGATATTTATGCTATTTTCAGTTGCCTCTTTGGAATCCATGCTTTCCCACATGGCTCTAAAAAAAACGAATTATATCCAGGCTCACTTTGTGCAGCTCCACCTCCCTGGTCACAGACACTGTCATCACTTGACTACACACACTGCAAGGATTTTCACATCTTCGCCCCCAACTCCTGCCCTAACCTGGAAGAATTCAATTTCCAAAGGAAAAAACCCATCCCATAGATGAAGCTGTTACACGATCATTTTCAGTCAAATTACTTTTATCTTATGAATCAATATTTTCTTTGAATTATTAAATGAAAAACAGTAACTGTGACCTTCCTCTCTGCAACCACACCCTCCTTGTCTCCCAGTCTCATTTACTTTCACCATGTCTGCCCTTTGACTGACTAAACCTCTAGGTCTTTGTTTGCTCTCTAATTCTGATTGATCAATTCCTTATTGGTTTCGCTTTATAGCTTATATACTATGGTCAGACCATTTCAAGAGTCCTTTCTAATGACTCAAGGTCTTACCAACATGTGCTTCTGTCTGCCCGGTGTGTTGTGTAGGAAACCCCACTACTGTTGTGTTTCTTCCTGACAGCCACACTCAGCACTTCTGATGCCAGGTGTGTAGTGTAGGGTCTTTTCTGTGCACCTAGCGATGTTGGGGCACCAGCTGCGTATCCAAAAATCTCACTCAATCCTGACACCATCTACCTGGAGGCAGCAGCAGGTCCTACCGGTTACAGCTCTGTCCCTCAACACTGCCCCCCTTCAGATGCCAGTCCCAAGTAGTAGGTCCCCAGATTACCCACCACTGCGACTTCCCTACAAACTGAAGATTCCTATGACCTCCTCCCCCTTGGATTAGATTATTTGCTAGAAGAGCTCACAGAACTCAGGGAAACACTTACTTACATCTACCAGTTTAAAGGACGTGATAAAATTGAACAGCCCAATGAAGTGATACAAAGGGCCAGGTCTGGGATGGTCCCCAGTGCAGGAGCTTCTGTCCCTGTGGAGATGGGATGCATCACCCTCCTGGTACAGGGGTTTGGTCGCCAACTTGGAAGCTCCCAACACCCCATTTTATTGGGATTTTACAGAGGCTTCCTCATGGAGGTATGATCAGTTATTAACTCTACTTCCAGCCCCCCCTCCTGTCTCTGGAGGATGGGGGGTGCGGCTAAAATTTCCAAGCTTCTAATCGTGGCTTTGGTCTTTCTGATGACAGGTCACCGTCCAGGAGCCATCTAGGAGCCCACCCAGATTCACCTCGTTAGAATAAAAGACACTCGTATCTCCCAAGAAATTAGAGAGGATTTGGGAACCCTACATCAGGAACCGGGGAGACCAAATATTGCAACAAAAGATGTTCTTAGTGTTCTTATCAGTTAGGAATTTACAAGGGTTTCAGGATCTCTGTGTCAGGAACAAGGGGCAGATATTATATATATATATATTTTTTTTTTTTCTATTATCTCACGTAAGTGAAGCCACAGTTCTGAATTAATCATCCATCTACTTTTTCTCCTCCTGCTTGAAGGCTTGGGAAGCCTGCTGAAGATAAGAAAAAATAAATCTCAAAACTTTTCAGATTAAAGTTTCAACAAATGTATGATTTACAATCTCAGCTGAGCCTTTTGTGTAGCTTTGGATTCCTTGTCCTTAGAAAGATCACTTTCCCTTTTCCTACCACTCTCTCCAAACCCCTACCTGGTCTTTCCTGGAAGGTGGCCTGGGACCCACTTGCTAGTGAAAGTAACTAAGTTCCCTCAACTTCCTTCTTGCTCATTTCCCATGTCACAGAAAGGGGTGTTTTCTTTCTTTCTAGAACAAATCCCTCACTACGACTACTGGTTTCTTCAAAGACTTGCCATCAATTATTTTCTTTTTTAGTTTTTTATGAAGATCTCTTCCTCACCAGTGAAATGGTCATGTCCATGTCTTCTGAAGTCTGTAGCTAATCTATTCTTTTAATACGCCCCTGTATTTTCCTAATTTTTTTTTGTATTGCTTTTTTCACTAGTTGCAAAAACAAACCAAGGTAATATAGTCCATTCTACCTCTGTCCTTCTTGGACAAATTTCTTGAAAGAATGATGCCATTCAACTCCCTCTTGCGAGAGGACCGGAATCACAGCTAACTGCTGAACAATCTTTGACAGGAAGACACTGGAACTCAACAAAAAAGATACCCCACATCCAAAGACAATGGAGAAGCCACAATGAGATGGTAGGAGGGTTGCAATCACAATAAAATCAAATCCCATAACCGAAGGGTGGGTGACTCACAGACTAGAGAACAATTATACCACAGAAGTCCACTCACTGGAATGAAGGTTCTGAGCCCCACGTCAGGCTTCCCAACCTGGGAGTCCGGCAACGGGAGGAGGAACTCCCAGAGAATCAGACTTTGAAGGTTAGCAGGATTGGATTGCAGGACTTTGACAGGACTGGGGGAAACAGAGACTCCATTCTTGGAGGACACACACAAAGTAGTGTGCACATAAGGACCCAGGGCGAAGGAGCAGTGACCCCATAGGAGACTGAAACCGACCTACCTGTTAGTGTTGGAGGATCTCTTTCAGAGCTGGGGGCCAGCTGTGGCTCACCGTGGGGACAAGGAAACTGGCAGAAGAAGTTCTGGGAAGTATTCCTTGCCATGAGCCCTCCCAGAGTCTGCCATTAACCCCACCAAAGAGCCAGGTAGGCTCCAGTGCTGGGTCACCTCAGACCAAACAAGCAACAGGGAGGGAACTCAGCTCCACCCATCAGCATACAAGCAGATTAAAGTTTTATTGAGCTCTGCCCACCAGAGCAACACACAGCTCTACCCACCACCAGTTCTTCCCATCAGGAAGCTTGCACAAGACTCTTAGATAGCCTCATCCACCAGAGGGAAGACAGCAGAAGCAAGAAGAATTACAATCCTGCAGCCTGTGGAATGAAAACCACATTCACAGAAAGATAGACAAAATGAAAAGGCAGAGGGCTATGTACCAGATGAAGGAACAGGATAAAACCCCAGAAAACCAACTAAATGAAGTGGAGATAGGCAACCTTCCAGAAAAAGAATTCAGAATAATGATAGTGAAGATGATCCAGGACCTCATAAAAAGAATAGAGGCAAAGATCAAGAAGAAGCAAGAAATGTTTAAAAGAGATTTGGAAGTATTAAAGAATAAACACCTAGAAGAATTAAAGAACAAACAACAGACATGAACAATACAATAACTGAAATGAAAAATACACTAGAAGGAATCAATAGCAGAATAACTGAGGCAGAACAGATAAGTGACCTGAAGATAGAATGGTGGAATTCACTGTCATGGAACAGAATAAAGAAAAAAGAATGAAAAGAAATGAAAACAGCCTAAGAGGCCTCTGGGACAACATTAAATGCACCAACATTCACATTATAAGGATCCCAGAAGGAGAAGAGAGAGAGGAAGGACCAGAAAAAATATATGAAGAGATTATAGTCGAAAACTTCCCTAACATGGGAAAGGAAATAGCCACCCAAGTCTAGGAAGCGTGGAGTGTCCCAGGCAGGATAAACACCAGGAAAATCACACCAAGACACAGAGTAATCAAACTGACAGATAGTAAAGACAAAGAAAAATTATTAAAAACAACAAAGTAAAAACAACAAATAACATACAAGGGAACTCCTGTAAGGTTAACAGCTGATTTCTCAGCAGAAACTCTACATGCCAGAAGGGAGTGGCATGATATATTTAAAGTGATGAAAGGGAAAAACCTACACCAAGATTACTCTACCCAGAAAGGCTCTCATTCAGATTCGACAGAGAAATCAAAAGCTTTGCAGACAAGCAAAAGCTAAGAGAATTCAGCACCACCAAACCAGCTCTAAAACAAATGCTAATGGAACTTCTCTAAGTGGGAAACACAAGAGAAGAAAAGAACCTACAAAAACGAACCCAAAACAATAAAGAAAATGGTACTAGGAACATACATACCGATAATGACCTTAAATGTGAATGGATTAAATGCTCCAACCAAAAGACACAGGCTCACTAAATGGATACAAAAGGAAGACCCATATATATGCTGTCTATAAGAGAGTCACTTCAGACCTAGGAACACATACAGACTGAAAGTGAGGGGATGGAAAAATATATTCCATGCAAATGGAAATCAAAAGAAAGCTGGAGTAGCAATACTCATATCAGATAAAATAGACTTTAAAATAAAGAATGTTACAAGAGACAAGGAAGGACACTACATGATGATCAAGGGATCAATCCAAGAAGAAGATATAACAATTATAAATAATATACACCCAACATAGGAGCACCTCAATACATAAGGCAACTGCTAACAGCTATAAAAGAGGAAATCGACAGTAACAAAATAATAGTGGGGGACTTTAACACCTCACTTACACCAATGGACAGATCATTGAAACAGAAAATTAATAAGGAAACACAAGCTTTAAATGACACAGTAGACCAGATAGTTTAAATGACATTTATAGGACATTCCATCCAACAACAGCAGATTACACTTTCTTCACAAGTGCACGTGGAACATTCTCCAGGATAGATCACATCCTGGGTCACAATTCAAACCTTGGTAAATTTAAGGATATTGAAATCATATCAAGCAGCTTTTCTGACCACGACGCTGTGAGATTAGAAATCAATTACAGGGAAAAAAACGTAAAAAACACAAACACATGCAAGCTAAACAATACGTTACTAAATTACCAAGAGATCACTGAAGAAATCAAAGAGGAAATCAAAATATACCTAGAGACAAATGACAATGAAAACATGATGATCCAAAACCTATGGGATGCAGCAAAAGCAGTTCTAAGAGGGAAGTTTATAGCAATAAAATCCTACCTCAACAAACAAGAAAAATCTCAGATAAACAACCTAACCTTACACCTAAAGCAATTAGAGAAAGAAGAACAAAAAAACCCAAAGTTAGTAGAAGGAAAGAAATCATAAAGATCAGACCAGAAATAAATAAAATAGAAACAAAGAAAATAACAACAAAGATCAATAAAACTAGAAGCTGGTCCTTTGAGAAGATAAACAAGATCAATAAATCTTTAGCCAGACTCATGAAGAAAAAGAGGGAGAGGACTCAAATCAATAAAATTAGAAATGAAAAAGGAGAAGTTAAAACAGACAGCGCAGAAATACAAAGCATCCTAAGGGACTACTACAAGCAATTCTATGCCAATAAGATGGACAACCTGGAAAAAATGGACAAATTCTTAGAAAGGTATAACCTTCCAAGACTGAACTAGGAAGAAATAGAAAATAGGAACAGACCAATCACAAGTAATGAAATTGAAACTGTGATTAAAAATCTTCCAAAAAACAGAAGTCCAGGACCAGATGGCTTCACAGGTGAATTCTATAAAACATTTAGAGAAGAGCTAACACCCATCCTTCTCAAACTCTTCCCAAAAATTGCAGAGGAGGGAACACTCCCAAAATCATTCTCCGAGTCCACCATCATCCTGACACCAAACCAGAAAAAGATACTACAAAAAAAGAAAATTACAGACCAATATCAAGGATGAATACAGATGCAAAAACCCTCAACAAAATACTAGCAAACAGAATCCAACAACAGATTGAAAGGATCACACACCATGATCAAGAGGGGTTTATCCCAGTAATGCAAGGATTCTTCAATATACACAAATCAATCAATGTGATACACCATATTAACAAATTGAAGAAGAAAAACCATATGATCATCTCAATAGATGCAGAAAAAGCTTTTGACAAAATTCAACACCCATTTATGAAAAAAACTCTCCAGAAAGTGGTCATAGAGTGGACCTACCTCAACATAATAAAGGCCATATGTGACAACCCCACAGCCAACATCATACTCAATGGTGAAAAACTGAAACCAATTCCTCTAAGATCAGGAACAAGACAAGGATATCCACTCTCACCACTATTTTTCAACATACTTTTGGAAGTTTTAGCCACAGCAATCAGAGAAGGAAAAGAAATAAAAGGAATCCCAATAGGAAAAGAATAAGTAAAGCTCACACTGTTTGCAGATGACATGATAATATACATACAGAATCCTTAAGATGCTACCAGAAAACTACTGGAGCTAATCAATGAATTTGGTAAAGTAGTAGGATACAAAATTAATGCATAGAAATCTCTTGCATTCCTATACACTAATGGTGAAAACTCTGAAAGAGAAATTAAGGAGACACTCTCATTTACCATTGCAACAAAAAGAATAAAATACCTAGCAATAAATCTATGTAAGGAGACAAAAGACCTGTATGCAGAAAACTATAAAACACTGATGAAAGATGATACAAACAGATGGAGAGATATACCATGTTCTTGGATTGGAAGAATCAACATTGTGAAAATGTCTATACTACCCAAAGCAATCTACAGATCCAATGCAATCCCTATCAAACTACCACTGGCATTTTTCAGAGTACTAGAACAAAAAATTTCACAATTTTTATGGAAACACAAAAGATCCCGAATAGCCAAAGCAATCTTGAGAAAGAAATACAGAGCTGGAGGAATCAGGCTCCTGGACTTCAGACTATACTACAAAGCTACAGTAATCAAGATGGTATGGTAATGGCACAAAAGCAGAAATATAGATCAATGGAACAGGAAAGAAAGCCCAGAGATAAGCCCACGCACATATGGTCACTGTATTTTTGATAAAGGAGGGAAGAATATACAATGGAGAAAAGACAACCTCTTCAATAAGTGGTGCTGGGGAAACTGGACAGCTAAATGTAAAAGAATGAAATTAGAACACTCCCTAACACCACACATAAAAATAAACTCAAAATGGATTAAATCCCTAAATGTAAGGCCAGACACTATAAAACTCTTATAGGAAAACATAGGCAGAACAGTCTATGACATAAATCAGAACAGGATCTTTTTTGACCCATCTTCTAGAGAAATGGAAATAAAAACAAAAATAAACAAATGGTACCTAATGAAACTTAAAAGCTTTTGCACAGCAAAGGAAACCATAAACAAGATGAAAAGACAGTCCTCAGAATGGGATAAAGTATTTGCAAATGAAACAAGTGACAAAGGATTAATCTCCAAAATTTACAAGCAGGTCATGCAGCTCAATATCAGAAAAACAAACAACCCAATCCAAAAGTGGGCAGAAGACCTAAATAGACATTTCTCCAAAGAAGAGATACAGATTGCCAACAAACACATGAAAGAATGCTCAACATCATTAATCATTAGAGAAATGCAAATCAAAACTACAATGAGGTATCACCTCACACCAGTCAGCATGGCCATCAACAAAAAATCTACAAAAAATAAATGCTGGGGAGGGTGTGGAGAAAAGGAAACCCTCTTGCACTTTTGGTGGGAATGTAAATTGATACAGCCACTATGGAGAACAGTAAGGTGGTTCTTTAAAAAACTAAAAATAGAATTACCGTATGACCCAGCAATCCCACTACTGGGCAAATAGCCAAAGAAAACCATAATTGAAAAAGACACATGCACCCCAATGTTCATTGCAGCACTATTTACAATAGCCAGGTCATGGAAGCAAACTAAATGTTCATCGACAGATGAATAGATAAAGAAAATGTGGATAGACTCTCATTCATTCTGGTGACTTTTCCTTATGAAAATGCTCTCTGCCCTAAATATGATTTATCAGCTTCTAAAGACTCACTGCTACGTGAAAGCATAGCTTCTTCTGACAGCTGCCTGCTAGTGCAGTAAATTTACAATTTCTTTCTATTATTCCTTCTTTTTAGCCAAAGCAAATAGCTGTTATTGTCTCTATTTTCTGTAACAGATATTGCTACCATTAATCTCTCCAATAAGTTTTACAGGGAGGCATAAATCCACCCTCAATACCAGATAAGATAGACACTCAAGGAAATATATAGATACTTAAATTTAAAATGATGCAATTTTAAGCTGGATTGCATTCTTTTCTGAAAAGTTGTATATCAGTTTATTTGACTACTCATGACTCCTTTTACACACTCCTGTACATTAAGAAATAACAAATAATCTGTTCTATTAGGTAAACAAATGAAATTTAGGACATTTCATTTACCCTAGCATTTCAGTTCTAAAAGATGAGCATGGCAAAATTTGAAAGACGCCTTTCAATGGGTATATGCGTTTCAGTAGGTAAATGGATAAACACATGGGTCCATTCGAATGATGGAATGTTATTCAGCTATTTTTTTCTTTTTTTTTTTCAGCTATTTTTAAAAAACTAGCAATCACACAGCCAAAGGGCAAGGAGGAACCTTAAATGCGTATTGTTAAGTGAAAGAAGCCAGTTTGAAAAGGCTGCATTCTGTATGATTCCGGCTCTGTGACATTCTGGAAAAGGCAAAACTGTGGAGACAGTAAAAAGACCACTGACTGCCAGGGCTTCACAGGGAAGGAGGGAGGGAGGGAGGGATGAATAGGTGAAGCAAAGACCATTTTTAGGGCAGTGAAACTCTTTTGTGTGATACTGTAAAGGTAGGTACATGTCATTGTACTTTTGTCAGAACCCGTAGAATGTACAACACAAAAAATGAACCCTAATGTAAACTACAGACTTTACTTAATAATAATGTATCAATATTGGCTCATCACTTGTAACAAACGTACCACACTAATGCAAGACGTTACCAATAGGTGAGCCTGGGAAAGGTGAGGGGGTAGGGGGCACATGAGAACTTTCTGTACACCTGCTCAATTTTTCTGTATGCCTAAAATTGCTCAGAAAAACAAAGTCTATTAGAAAAACAAAAGATAGGAACATGATTTTTAAAATGTTATTTTATATGCAATGGGTTGTATTCTTCAGTTAAATCTTTTTTTTTTTTTTTTAATCTCTAAGATAATCCAACACCTTAAGATCTAAAGTTGTTAGGGGCTTGTCTGGATACAATTAAAATTCAAATATAAAAATGGGTGTTGCAATGAGCATGCTCAGAGGTCATGTTGCCAAATATATAAAGCTGTAGGCCCAAGGGATGGTTGACGACTATTGCCTGAGAATATGCTCAGTACGCCCAGAATGTCAAGCCGCCCTGGGTGGGTGCACCAACTCTCACCTGCCACCCCTGAGCTCGCCTCTCCATTCCTCCAGCTTGTCTGAGCAGTGAATGGACTTTTGTTTGGGTGGGAAATAAATGTCTACTGTTTCATCTTTGAATGACTCGTCAAAATATTTTCAACAATGGATCTTGCCATAACATTTTGAGAGGCCGGTGTGTATATGAAAAAAGATTAAGAACATGAATGAATGAATAATGAGAGTAATTCTAAGTTATTGAAATTGATTTTATATTATTTAACATTTATGAAGCATTTAGTTTATGCCAGGCACTGACAAAATGATTTACAGGTATTTATACAACATTTACGAAAGAAACGTCTAATGTATGCCCACTATATGCCAGGCATTATCTTATTGAATTCTCATCCTAACTCCATAAAATAAGAGCTCTTATTACCCATATTTTCTGACAAGCAGCCTGAGGTTTTCGAGCTTAATGAAATTTCCCACTGTCAGACAGTTAGAGAGATGCAGAGCTAGAATTCTGATCAGAGCCCAAGCTCTTAAAACAGAGGTCATACTGCCTCCACCAACCTGGAATTAGGAAGCTGCTTTGCAATGCATAACTTTGTTCTCATAAATGGAAGAAGCAGGGAAATAAGTCGAGTGAGAGCTAAGGAAAGAGAGATGAGAATCAAATCATTCTACTTGAAAAGTTATACAGGTTTTGCCACATATTAGGAAAATCTTCAAAGTTTCCTTTCCTTCCCCATCTTCATTCTACCTTAACTGACGGTATGCTCTATAAAAAGCCCCGACTTGTAGCATTTGCCAATTTCCGTGGTGTAAACACTCCCACCACGGCTGATTTCAAGCTTCCAATGTGATCTAACTGAACACAGAGCTGGGGAGTCATACACACCATTCGTTCTTGTAACCTGGCTCCGACACCATTGTTTTTACCCCATCAGAACGGGCACTTAGTCGTTGAGAAGTGATAAATTCCACAAGGAAACTGGGGGTTGAGAGGTTTATGCCCTATGATATTTTCGGTACATTGAGTATCCAGAGAGAAGCAATTTCCCCCAGTAGATTTTGTGGTATTCCTTTCAAAACCTAGCAGGACTTTGAGTAGTTTCTCAGGTGATGCGCTGATTCCAAAGTCCTAGGATTGCAAACAATGATCCTATCCAGCTGCAGAAGCCAGAGGTAGACGTCTGACGTTGTTGCTGGGTGATTTGCTGAATTAATTCTCCTGTGGGCCAGTTAGGGCTAGCATCTGTTCATAGGGAGGAACCAGTCATGAAAGTAGAAAACAAAAATATTCCTAGAAACTCGTCTGTGAAGGGCTATAACTTGTGATGTATATTTAGCATTCCCAGTGAGAGCGGCCCTGGGCCAGGTGCCATCCCACCGCTGGCCTCTGCATCCTGGCACAGCCCTGCGGGCTGGAAGGAACCGCTTTCTGCAGCAACTCTCAGCTCTCCGATCACATGCTCAGGACCCAGCCGGCCAGGAGGAGAAGCACAGGAACCCTGCGCACCCCCAGGTGATACCTGGGTGTGTGGTGCCTCTGTGGGCTGCGGGACACGCACCCAGGCTCTACCTCTGCTACAGCCAAAACCCAAACACTTGTTCCTCAGGTAGCTGGGCGCTTCCAGGACAGCAGATGCTGCCACGCTCTCCCCAGAGTGAGCGTGTGAGAAATAAACCTCTTCACAGCCTCGGGCGGAGGCAGGACACAGATGGGCCCCTGGGGCAAATGGTTGGATTTCGTTCCCATGGACCGATGGAGAGCGGAGGCTGGGCCCTGCCCAGATAGAAGATAAGAGACCACATATTCCTCATTCTCGAAGTCAGGAGACCTCCCCGACTGCCCATGCGCAGAAAGGCTTCTTGGAGGTCAAAAGGGGAGTGATGCTAAGCTACCCATAGGCCTCTTCAGTAGAATCCGTCTTGGCTAAGAGAGGCTCACACACGTATGGGAGGATCCTGAGTTATACCAAATACGGACTCAGAACCAGACAAATCAAAATGATTGGCCGAAGGAAACCTGGAAGAAATGCTCCATAAAAGTGATTCAAACTGCCACGAGGTCGCGACTCTCTCTCTGAACCTGCCTGTGTGTCTGTCCACACGTACTGTACTTCTTTTTCTTGTTTCACTACTTTCCGTCTTTGTGGAGATTCTTTTTTGGCAAAGCCGTAGGGCCAGGGCCTTGTCACTGACCACAGGTCTAGTGGCTAGGATTCGGTGCTCTCACTGCTGCGACCCGACCTCAATCACTGGCCGGGAACTGAAACCCTGCTTCAAGCCGCTGCAGGCTGAGGTCACCCGAGGTCATGGGTGCCAGTGTGGCACCATCGGTCTTGACACCCAAACCAATGCTGAGTGTGGGATCAATCCCTCCCTTAATGGGATGGCCACAGAGCACTAAATCTAAGACTGCTGATTAATACCTGAAAGAGACCAGAAGATCTACAGAGTCTGTCCAATCACACATGTGCACCCAGGCTTCCTTACTGGCTTCTGCTGGGGCACAAGCTGGGTAGGGAAGAGTGGGCCTGGGAGCCATCAGGGGTCAAACATCAGAATGGAGTCACTGCGTTTAGGTGTGAAAATAGTCACGCACGGTTTGGCTCAACTTAATATGCAGACAGGTGTGGGTCGGGTATAAATAGATGATGGCCGTTTGTGCTGGGTGAAAGTTTATTATACTTTTCTGTTTGGGTATGTTTGAAATTTGCTATAAGTTTTAGTTTACTTTTTATTATTTGTATTGCAGTCTAGTTGATTGACAATATTGTGTTATTTTCAGGTGTACAGCAAAGTGATTCAGTTATACGTACATATGTATCTATTCTTTTTCCTTACAGGTTATTACAAAATATTGAGTAGAGTTCCCTGTGCTGTACAGTAGGTTCTTGTTGTTTATCTATTTTATATATGGTAGTGTGTATATGTTAATCCCAAACTCCTAATTTATTCCTCCCCTCTGTTTCCCCTTTGGTAACCATAAGTTTGTTTTCTGTCTGTGGGTCTATTTCTGTTTTGTAAATAAGTTCATTTGTATCATTTCCTTTTAGATTCCACATATAAGCGATATCATATGATATTTCCCTTTCTCTGTCTGATTCACTTCACTTAGTATGATAATCTCTAAGTCCATCCATGTTGCTGCAAATGGCACTATTTCATTCTTTTCTATGGCTGAGTAATATTCCGTTGTATATATGTACCACAACTTCTTTATCCATTCGTCTGTTGATGGGCATTCAGGTTGCTTCCACGTCTTGGCTATGGTAAATAGTGCTGCAATGAACATTGGGGTGCATGTATCTTTTCGAACTATGTTTTTTTCTGGATATACGTCCAGGCGTGGGATTGCTGGATCTTATGCTATTTTTATTTTTAGCTTTTTAAGGAACTCCATACTGTCCTCCATAGTGACTGTATCAATTTACATTCCCACCAACAGTGCAAGAGGGTTCCCTTTTCTCCACACCCTCTCCAGCATTTGTTGTTCATAGGCTTTTTGATGGTGGCCATTCTGACTGGTGTGAGGTGATACCTCACTGTAGTTTTAATTTGCATTTCTCTAATAATTAGTGAAGTTGAGCATTCTATAAGTTTTAAAAAAGTCTTCTGGTCCAGTCTAATATCAAAACTTCAACCTCTCACCCAATTAAAACTTCTCACTTTTGCTCAGAAATCTGTGGTGCAGAGTGGGGCATGATCAGTTTCTCTCCCGTTTCCATTAAATCCTCCCTTCTGTGGCTCCCCGCTGTTCCAGGGCTGTGCTGAGAGCTGGTGAGAGGCTGAGGGACCTGAGAGGGTGGTGACCCAGTGTTGTGCCCTCCACAGGGTGGGCGTATCCCAATCCTCCCTGCCCACCTCCCCCCTCAGCCCTAATTCCCAGACGAGTGATGCGGTCCATTTCTGGTTGGCCCTTTACAACACCCTTCCCACCTTCAAGCCCCTCTAACTCTGTGCCCCAAGTCTCCTTCTGCCAGGGATGCCTCAGTCCTGGAGGGAGCCTCAGAGCAGAGTCTTTGTCAATGTGACTCAGGATCAGTTAATTTTTATGCATTCACTGGGCTGGAGAGAAACCCAGAATAGGACCAGTGCTCACTCTGCAAGGGCTCTGTTCTCCCTGCCTGGAGGGGATCTAGACCCCAGACCCCTCAGCTAGGAGTCAAATGCCCATCCTTCGGGCCCTCACTCCAGCTAAGCACGGCAGCATCTGTAAGAACTGGAGACTGAGGGCCTGCATTTTTTTGCTTCTTACAAACCAGCCTGGGGCCCGGGGGGCAGCTTCTCCCAGGACCGGGTCCTGGGAGCTCTCTACCCAACTCTCTTTTCTTACCCCAAAAGAAGACACTCTGCACTCTAGTTACTCTCCCCAGAGAAAATCTTCACTCCTAAACTTCTCACAGTCTCTTTTTTTTTTTGGTAAATACCCTACAAGCGGAGTGTTGGGTTAAAGGTGGCCAAACTGTGTTTTGAATTACCACTTTGCAAATTTTGCCTAAACGCTCTGGCATCTCCTCTTAGAATATGCAGGCAATTAACACCCCTCCTATCAGCTTCCTTCTGAAACTTCAGCCAAGATTCTAAAACAACAGGGAAATCACACTTAGAGCCCTCCTGGCTTGCGTTTGAGATTATTTTAAGGCAATGGTACCCAAGACATTTCAGGAAAAAAACACAAATGTATTACACAGTGTGATGTGTGGTAGTTTTGTAAAGCCTCTTAGGATTCAGTGAAAATCATATTTTGGGTAATAAACATCAGAGGTGCAGGACACTGAGAGGAAGATGCGGGCATTTACAGAAAATGGCTGACAATTTGCATCGACAAGTTACTGGATTCGAGATTTTAAAGACTGAGATGGGGAGAAATCCATGGAAGTTGGGGAAGTCTCACTATTACTACCGCACCAATTACAACTGAGAAAAATCTTTGTCACATTAAATCATGATATTCATGATATAGGACCCCACTTTTTTCATACCGTATGCAGAAAAAGAAGACAAGAATAAAAAGGCTGGAGGGGAAGATGCCGGGGACTGGCATCTACCAGGGAAATTTCAGGTCCCAGCAGAAGATACAGGACCTAGGGAAACTCGGGTACCAGGAATGACCAGAGATGAACTGAGGTATTCGACATCACTCTTATTGAAAAAGGGACTGTCGGGCTTCCCTGGTGGTGCAGTGGTTGAGAGTCCGCCTGCCGATGCAGGGGACGCGGGTTCGTGCCCCGGTCCGGGAGGATCCCACATGCCGCGGAGCGGCTGGGCCCGTGAGCCATGGCCGCTGAGCCTGTGCTCCGCACCGGAGAGGCCACAAAAGTGAGAGGCCCGCGTACCGCAAAAAAAACAAAAAAGGGACTGTCACGTCAACTTACATGTACCTCCTATCTTGTAGTCACTAAGAGGGGTAGCCTTTCAGCAAATGACTGTTTAGAAATCCCGAGGCGTTTTATACCTAACAACAGCAAAATCTTCTTAAGTTCTTCCTCTCAGCCATGGCTCTTAAACCATCCAGTTGGGTTGGGGGCAGGGAGTCTTCTTTTCAGTGGCATCTGGATGGCAATGCTCACTTTGACTCTGGGGACCGTCTGGATGCCCTCCTGGTGACGTGTCAGAAGGTACTTGGCACAGAGAACAGATTTACACAGAAGCAGAAATAATAAGGTGAGGAACGGGAGCCCCTCAGAGGACAGCGCTTTGCTCAGGCTCTGCCCCGCAGAGCGGGCGGGGCTGCTCCAGGGACCAGCAGGGAGGACCCACAGCCAGAAAGTCACTCCTGTGACAAGATCCCTTTTACAGATGAGGCTTTTGCTTTCCTTGGAAGACAGGCTGCTGCTTCTACAAAGAGTAATAATAATAGCAACAACAGTAATCATAATGTTTTAAAACCGCTGATGTGGTTCAGCTCTCCCACGTCCTGGGAGAGGGGTTCCGAGGGAGTGGGTGACTTGCGCAAGCGTGGCACGGGCTGTGCAGAGCTCCCACGCTCCCACCACGCTGGGCGCAGGTCTGTGCAGGTGTGCTGGCCTGGCTGCCTCCCCGGGGGTCCCGCCCACTTCCGACCCACCCTGAGACGCAGGGACCCGCAGGAACTGCACCCGTGGAGGTCAGCAGGCTTCCGGCTTAGTCATGTTTCTATCATTCCGTCTTCATCCCTCTGCGTGTCAACAAAAGCCAGGAATGTGCAACAAAGACTTCCAAAACGAACCTCTCTCATGCGCTGTCCTTTTTGTCTTTTTCCTTTGTGTGGCTGTCACTGAATAATGGTCCCGGAGCTGGCTCACATCACTCTAAATCCCTGAGCCCGTACTGAGGAGAAGGAAGGCAGCCAAGCTACCTCTGTGCACACGGAGATGTGACTCCTGGCATTTCCACGTTCCCAGAATGGTCCCCAAATGGAATCTCTCCAGAGGCAGAGGAAGGGAATCAAAAAGTCAGTTCAGGAAGCTTCCATCTTCACTTAAGACTGCTGTGTAGACATCGATACAACATGCATGTGCTCAAACGAGATAAGGTCTGTGAAGAGTCTGAACCGGGAGATTTAGTGGAGGGGGGCTGTGCCTGGGCTTCAGGATGGCTGGTCCTATAGTCCCGGCTCTTTCTCCAAGAAGGAGCTCGAGAAGATCACTTCACCTGTCCAGCCCTCGTTCCTTCCTCTAGAAAACGAGGAGTTCCTGCCAGTTTTAGCAATTTCAGATTCAGTCACATTTAGGGAGTTAAATCAGATTCCTGGCACTGCTTTCTGTAAGGCTGCTTTTGACCTAAGCATATGCGATGCTAAATATAAAGTTCCAACTGCATTTCTGTCTCCACTTATGGCTCCTTTGACTGAGCCAAGATGAGCGTGTTTGGTTCAAAGCTAGACAGCCGGGTGCGCTGAGCACGTTCAAACTGCACTGCCTGTAACTGCAGCCTTGCTGGAATTATCCATGGAAAAGCAGCAGGAATCTCAAGCGGGGCTATAGTCTGAATAACCAGATAAACTGCAAAGAAAAGGGCTGTTATTAACTGAGTGAAGTGAGTGAATATTGGGGCTGAACTTCATCTATTTACCAGGGTCCCATCAACCAACCAGCAGGAAATTCCCACCTCCATCTCTGGGCCAGGCCACCTAGGAACCGACTGGCCCTCTCGGGTCTCCTCTGTACCTTCAGAGGGTGGGAGGCACACAGGCAGATGCCCACGTGGGCCTCGGAAGGCTCCACTGGTTTCCTCGCAACCCTCAGGCTGTGAGGTGCTCCCTCTTCTGCGGACAAGCAGCCCCTCACCGAGGAACAGGGTCTGGGCTCGGGAACCCCACTGCTGTCACCACAGCAGGATGTGCTGTGGCATGGTGGTGCTCCAGCTGCACAGGGAGGGGGTCTTGGTGGGGCCAGGATGCGGGGAGGTATCTCTAGTTTTGGTTTTAATTGCAGGCCGAAAACCTGCCCTTCTATGGCTTGTGCCCAGAGACTTTTCAGGAGAGCCTCGACCAGGGATGATGGTGAAAGGATGGAAATTTGTTTGCAGAGTCAAATGCAGGCTGCGGAAAAGGGGGACCTGCCTTTGATACAGGAAATTCAATGGATAATAATAATAGTGGAGAGTTGAAATGTAGAGTTTTTTAAAAGTGGACAATCCCTGTTCTTACATCTGTTTGTAAAGAAAATGTAATATCTTTAAATCACTCTTCCGTAAGTAGATTATCTTTTTGCAGTGTGCAACAAACAAACAAACAAGCAAAACTGGGAGCAAAGCAAACGTAATCGCATAAACTCTATAGGGTGAAGGCCTGCCAGCTCTGGAACCGCGGCAGTCAAGAAGCCCCCAGGATGGGGCTTCCCTGGTGGCGCAGTGGTTGAGAGTCCGCCTGCCAATGCAGGGGACACGGGTTCGTGCCCCGGTCCGGGAAGATCCCACATGCCGCGGAGCGGCTGGGCCCGTGAGCCATGGCCGCTGAGCCTGTGCGTCCGGAGCCTGTGCTCTGCAACGGGAGAGGCCACAACAGTGAGAGGCCCGCGTACCGCTGGGTTGGAGAAAATACTAGCTTTCTGGGGATGTCACCAATACGCCCGATTAAAGTGCACAGTGATGGTGCTGAAGAACGCTAGCAAGGGGAGCTGTCCATCATCGGTGAGCACGTAAGTCCTAAGGACCAAAGCGGCTCCTTCTCCAAGGAGGAGGCGGGGCCGCGGGAGTCGGCGGGGCTGCTGATTGGCAGCTGGTGGTTGCCTAGTGACCGGTGAGGCTGCGTCTGGACCATCAAATTACTTAGAGGGCTTCTCCCTGGTGCAGAGTCTTCTACTTACGGGGTACATGGATTAGTGTGTGACAATGAATTTACAGAAATAGCAAATCCACCAAGACATATAAAGCAAAGACCGCGTCCTTTAAAAAAGCTGTTATTTAATGAGTTTTGTGCAAAGAAAGCACGCTTTCCTCCTCTCCTGGCCCTGACAAGCTGGGGCGGTGCACGTGGAAGGGTGAGGAGATCCGACAGGTTTTCCCACCTGTCCACATTAAATAGGGAAGAAAAACGGAAATGTTTTTTGTGAATTTGAGCTGGTGAACAGGGACTAAAAGCCTCTGTGTGGTACTTCTTAGTTTTTTTGTTTTGTTTTGTTTGTTTTTAAAGCTTTTTTAAAAATAATTAATTAATTAATTTTTTGTCTGTGTTGGGTCTTTTTTTCTGTGCGAGGACTTTCTCTAGTTGCGGCAAGCGGGGGCCACTCTTCATCGCGGTGCGTGGGCCCCTCACTGTTGTGGCCTCTCCCGTTGTGGAGCACAGGCTCCGGACGCGCAAGCTCAGCGGCCATGGCTCACGGGCCCAGCCGCTCCGTGGCATGTGGGATCTTCCCAGACAGAGGCAAGAACCCGTGTCCCTTGCATCGGCAGGCGGACTCTCAACCACTGCGCCACCAAGGAAGCCCGGTACTTCTTAGTTTTCAGAGCACTTCCTCAAATCATTCTTCCCACTGACCACTTCCTTTTACAGATGTGGAAAGGATGTTGAAGGACTGATGCAAATCCCACAGTGATTTGTTGGCAGGCTGTGATGAGAATGCTGGCTCACCAGGCAGAACCCTTCCTCTTCTCTCGGGGAGCACCTTTCCAGCTTCTGTAAGATTTTAAAGGAGGGGTGATTTTGAAATGATACTCCAATGACACTCAAAATTGAGCAGCTCTTTAAGCCAGGGGTCCGGGCCACTTGGCAGCAGGTGAGTGGTGGACAGGCGAGCCAGCGAAGCCTCATCTGTATTTACAGCCGCTCCCTATAGCTCGCATTTCCGCCTGAGCTCCGCCTCCTGTCTGCATTAGGGCGAGTTGTATAATGATTTAATTATATATTACAATGTAATAATAATAGAAATAAGGTGCACAATAAATGTAATGCACTTGAATCATCCCGAAGGCACCCCCCGCCCCAGTCTGTGGAAAAATTGTTTTCCATGAAACCGGTCCCTGGTGCCAAAAAGGTTGGGGACCATTGCTTTAAGCCTTTAAAAAACCCCACTTTTTATAATAAAAGTAAGCTCAAGAATTAGTATGATGTGTTGATAATAAAGATGATAAAAATAACTCGTTGAGCACCTATTATATGTTGTAAATTGTACTAAGCATATCTGCATGTATCGTCTAATGTAATTCTCACCGTAATCCTTTTAGGAAAGGAATATTGGGTCCCTCAGTTTGGGTGTGGGGGATCTAAAGAACAGTGTTCACTTGCAATAACTCCAAAGTTAGTGATTCCTGCAGTGTGGATTTCCCTCCACTGTGCCTTGTCTGTAACGGTGCTGGGTTAGTGATCACACGTCACCTGTTCTCAGTTGAGTCTGAGCTCACGCCCTCTCACCCAGGATGGTTTCACCACCACCTGCGGTCTGCATCTTGCCCTCTGGAGAAGGCCATCTGAGAGGCCCCAAATGACTTGTCATGAGACCCTGAACAGTCTGGCATAATGGCTGAGAATACTGCTTTACATCAGGTGGACCTGGGTACAAACCCAGCTCAGGAATTGCCTAGTTGGGATGTACATCTAAGTTACTTGTTTAGTCGCAGAGGTTGTTTCCTTTTCTAAAAGTGTAGGCAGCCACACCTACCTTACAGGATTGGTGGGGACATGAATATTCAATGCAATAATGATACAAAGTCCTGGCAACTAGTAAGCCTTCCATATGATGATTGTTTTGTTTCTGCTTCACTGAGGTTTTCTGAAAAACTCATCATTGTTTAGCTGTACTTGCTGCCCCTATTCTCAGCCTAAACTGAGAGAGGGTAATTCATTCATATAAAGATTGAGAATTCACTCTGCCAGACACTCAGAATAGAGAAATAAGCATCCTCCTTGACCTTCAGGAAATTACTTGACTGGTCAAAGGAGTCGACCCAAAATAGTTACAGTGAAATGTGATCATGAAGGCTGGAATATTGTACTTGGGAGCACAGAGGGAAAACTAATTATATTTGGGGGCAGTCAAGAAGAGCTCACAGATGTGCGGTCAGCAAGACAAATAAAGAGCGGATCCAGGGCTTCCCTGGTGGCGCAGTGGTTGAGAGCCCGCCTGCCGATGCAGGGGACACGGGTTCGTGCCCCGGTCTGGGAGGATCCCACGTGCCGCGGAGCGGCTGGGCCCGTGAGCCATGGCCACTGAGCCTGTGCGTCCGGAGCCTGTGCTCCGCAACAGGAGAGGCCACAACAGTGAGGGCCCGTGTACCACCAAAAAAAAAAAAAAAAAAAGCGGATCCAAATCCTGAGCCCCTCCAAAAGAAGAAGACGGCAAGACAGTGTCTCTGTGGTCCTTCATGAGCATCATGCCAAGTCAAGGCAAAGATGTGATCTGAGGCTACTCTCGTCTGTGTGTTCCCAGGTTTGCCTGCGGAAGAATGGGAAGACTTCACGTCTGGCTAAGACGGTGGCTCCCCATGGAGCACGTATGTCCAGACCTGAGGATTCTCTGTCCTGTTTATGGCTCCTGAGAAGGCTACTTCCCTCCCTGTCCTAATGAGGTCTGCTGGGGCAGAAGATGGGCACGATTCCCTTTCATTGGCCATAATTTGCTATCACCCTGGGTCACTCGAAATACATGTCTTTTACGTGAAATCTGTTCTCAGCTCAACCCATCAACCAAGAACCTGGGCTGCCCCATCTCGCTTGCAGCAGTTTCCTTGGCAACCAGGGTCCAGCCATAGAGCTCGCCAAGCCACAGTGGGACCAAGTGAAACCCTGCGGGAGTGTCAGCTTGCTTTCTGCTTTGAGAGACTAAGAGACCACCCTGGAGACACGTTCTCCTGCAACACTGCCAGCGCAGCTGCCAGCACTTTGTGTCTGTAGAGCCCCTTCCATCTGAGCACATCAGAGCAGGAATGCTTTCAGAGCCCGGCCTCACCCTATTGAGAGGAACAGCATGGTTATTCACATTGTTCCATAAGGGCTTCTCCAAAGGGCTCTTTTGGCCTCTTCTTTTCTTCTCTTCCCTTTTCTTTTCTTTGCTTCCTCCTTCCTTTCCTTCTCCCTCCCTCCCTTTCTTTCTTTCTTCCTTCCTTTCTTTCTTTCTTTCTTTCTTTCTTTCTTTCTTTCTTTTTCTTTCCTTTCTTTTTCTTTTTCTCTTTCTTTCTTTCATTTTCTCTCCTTTTTTCTTTTTCTTTTTCTCTTTCTTTCTTTCATTTTCTCTCCTTTTTTTTTATTTTAATCAATGCCCTTGACACACCTTGCACACCAAGCAATGCCCTTGACACACCCTGGCAGTTACTCTTTCAGTTGCCTGTGAAAATGTCACACTAAAGTGCTGGGGTGAAGATCATAGAATATTCTGTGTTTCTCCATCAGTACCCCATCGGTCTTCCACAGTAATCAAAGCTGAACCCAAGCACTGATGTCCAAGCCAGGTGTCATGGCTGCGGTTCATGCTCTGGCTGAGGGGGATTGTCAGTGACAAGGGTGACCCCCATCACTGTTCATGACTGGGGTGTCCTTAAAGAGCCAGCCCCTAATGGCGAGAAAAAGATTGAGGGTCCCTGTCATAGTATATGCAACTTACCACACAGGGACCATCTAGAGCAGGACTTCCCAAAGCCCTCGTGTCTGTAGGAATCGCCCAGGGAGCTTGTTAAACAGCCGGTGCTGGTGTCATCAGTCTGGGGTGGCACCGGAGGATCTGCGTCTCTGGCAAGTTCTCTGGTGATGCTGGACTCACAGGAGCCAGAGTTCAGCCTCCGTGTCTGCGTTCACATGACCACACGTGTGCCTGTTCACGCTGCGAAAGTGGACGAGAAAGGAAAGCTCGCCTTTCATCCTGCAGTGTTGTCAAAAAAGCGTTTTCACGTATGTGCCTCTTAGGTAGCAGCGTAGGTGGAATTAGTTCAATTGTTCTGCCCAGGGACACATAACCAATGAGATTCCAGATACAAATTTTCACACCTTTTTGCCACAAAAGACTAATCCAAATAGAATATTTTTGTCGCTATTATGTTGGTCATTATTATAGTATTTGTATATAAATGAGAAAATCAGTATTCTGGCTGTTATTAAACACACACACACACACACACACACACACACACACACACACACACACACTATTGAAATGCTCTAAATCTAAGTGGGCTTAGGTTACCAGGAAGGTATTTCATACATCACAGTGGGGGGTCACAGAGACATCTCTGGGGAGGGGGGTTTCTTTATCCCTCAAAGTCCCAAACTCACAGTCAAGTTTGTTGCCTTGGCCCAGTATTTACTGGCTGCTGTCCAGCTTGACTGAAATTCCATAATTCTAGTGAGGGTAATTGAGAGATGTCAGGGAATAACCCGCCTCCAAGCTGTAGTGAGTTGCAAGCTGTACCCTTCTCCCAACATAAAAGTCCGCCCGGAACCTCAGAAGGTGATCTGATTCGGAAGAGAAGAGTTTTTGTAGGTTTAATGTGGGTCAGGGTCTCCAGATGAGGTCCATCCTGATTAGGGTGGGCCCTAAGTCTAGTGACGAGTGTCCTTCTAAGATACAGAAAAGGAGAAGATGCAGAGGGACACTGGGAGGAAAGGCACATGAAGACGGAAGCAGAGGACAGGGTGATGCTGTCAGGAGTCAAGGGGACCCAGAGGCCACAGGATTAGGAAGGGGCAGGACGGAGCCTCCCCTAGAGCCTTTGCGGGGAGCGTGGCCCTGCCCACACTGTGATTTCAGAGTTCTGGCCTCCAGAACTGTAGAACAATACATTTTTGTTACTTTGAGCCACGGAGGTGGTGGCAATCTGCTGGGGTCTCCCTGGGAAGCCGAGGCACAGCCCCAGGGTCAAAGTGGTCCAGCCTTGGGGACCTGTCCCCGGGCTGCCCCGTCCTGGTGTCCCAGGCTCTGGGCCTCAGCTTGGAGGTCCACATGGTGACCTCGGGGACCATGGTGGGCCCAACGCTGGGGACAGGACAACTTAACAATTCTATACATGGAAATGATATTCTCTGTCCAGACATGTTTGCAGATATAAAACGAGCTTGCCGTACCTTCAGGGAAGGGGACTCAAAACCCAGAATTCATTCAACAAAATAAGACCTCTTGATTACTTCTGTTTTTTTTTTTTTTTTAAATTGGTTCCATTGCAACATGGCTCTTTTATTTCAATAATTTTTAAAAATTGAAGTATAGCTGATTTACAATATTGTGTTTGTTTCAGGAGTGCAGCGTCTTGATTACTTCTTGATGGAGATGAACAGGGAAAAGCTTTGGGCCTGTTTATTGTCAGCAAATGTTTTTACTCTCCAATATTTTTATACTTTCAAAACGGCTGTTTCCCCACAGGTTCTGTCCTTAACCTTAAGCTCTAGCTCGCCCTGGTCCGAATCTTCCTGAGACCCGCACAGCGTCTTAAGTAACCATAGGCGGTCCTCCAACCTGGAGACCTCCCTGAGCTGTGCAGTACCACCGCCATCGTGTGGCTGGGATGCTCCAGCACACCCACTGGGCTGGCTCTGGCTCTGATCCAGGGGCAGGGGTGCAGGCTCTGGACTGGAGACTGAAATCCTTGTTTATAACCTTGAGCTTTTAGCCAGGAGGACAGGGTGCTATCTGAAACTGAATACTGAGAAGAACTATATAATACGACATCTGTTTGCCTGTTATTAAGGCTGTGGAAATTCACAAACACTGCAAGGCCTCCCGGGAGGTGAAACATACCCCTGGAGGTACTAGTTTGCCTTTCCAATCCTTTACCAGCCCCCTGCTGCAGTGGTAGCCAGCAGGCAGGCACCTGGACTGGGGAGAGGATGAGGGTCAGAGCCTCGCTAATACCTCCTCTGCCTGCTCTGTGTCTTCTGTGACATTTGGCACCGAGAGTCACCTCTCCCTAAACGGCTGGAACTTTTGAGTGCTTGTTTAACACTCCAACAGCTAGGGCTTTGATGGCCTGATTTCCTTGGAAATGGAATCTACCTGGCTCAGAAATACTTGCTGCGTGGCTGCCATTAGATTAAAAGAATCTCTCTCTCGGCCCCCACCTCACTTCACAACAGTGGAACTTTCCTGACGGACCTGTGCCAGTTCCCCCTCCAGCCTACAGTGAGATTCCCAGGCAGGTGAAAGCTCAGAGCTCCGGCTGGAGCAAGGGTGAAGCTCTGGGACCTTCTACCTTTTCCACCAATACCTGCAGACAAGCTCAGAGACTGTTCCTTCGTACTCTAGAACATCACACGAAAAGCTCTTGTCAAGAGAAAGTGTTCCACGGACATAGAGAACAGACTTATGGTTGCCAAGGGTTGGGGGAGGGATGAATCGGGAGGTTGGGATTAGCAGATGTAAACTATTATATATAGACTGGATAAACGACAAGGTCCTACTGTACAGTACAGGGAATTCTATTCAATATCCTGGGATAAACCATAATGGAAAAGAATATAAAGAAAACAGTGTATATGTATAACTGAATCACTTTGCTGTAATTAACACAAAATTGAAAATCAACTATACTTCAGTAAAAAAGAGAGAGAGAGAGAGAGAGAGTTAGAGAGAGAGAGAGAGAGAGAGATCCAAAGTGGGGTGGGGCGGGGGAGAGAATTCCTACAGCATTGCTCCAGGGATATCTATTTACCAATTTCAATCAAACGAATCAGAGATCTAAATGGCTGAAAAGTCATGACCAGTTTTACCCCTGGAAAGGATGGCCAACCACAAGGTTCTGCTTTCTCACACCTTTCTCCTCAGAGTGAGCTCCATCTACCCCTGCAACATCGAGAGTTGGGGCTGGCCTCGCAGGAGGGCGTGGACCTGGGCAGTCACGTGGGCCCTGCACTTGGAAGGGCCTGGTGATTGGCATAGTCCGCTGCCGACGCCATCTTGAAATTCTCAATGATTTTTTAACAAGGGTCCCTGCATTTTTATTTTGCACTGAGCCTTTCAAATGACCCAGCAGGTCCCGCCTGGGAGTTTGTTAGACATCCATAATCTGAGGCCCCACCTCAGACTTCTAAAAGTTGAATCTGAAGTTGGGAGATGATTAAACTGGAGGAGAGAGAAGGAGAGTAAGGGAAAGTATTGTATAATCCAGGGAACAGCCTTTTCAGAACCATTTCCTTTAAATCTCAGTGACCTGTCAGAAGATTTTGAGCAACTCCATTCTAAGATTAGAGGAGAAAAGGAAAACTGAACAGTGAATGGGCCCCGCCTTTGACTTTGGGGCTAGTCTGACCGCTGATGAGCTACTGCTCTCTCCTGGAATGGGACAGGAATCCCTGCTACTAGGGGCAAGTTCCTCTTTGTATCCTCACTCTTTCTAGGAAATTCCCCCTCAATTTCCCTTTTAGCTCTCAGAGCTCCTCTTTCTCTCTGGACAGGTACACGTTGCTTTACATCATCAGGGAATTTCCACAGTTACAGAAGAACAGATTGGGAGAGAATTTGACCACAGGCGTCACTGCATCCGAAGAACACGAAATCTCCCAGAAGAAGGCTCCAATAGGCCACCTGCTAGAAATAGTGGTGGTGGGTTTATAGAGTTTAAATCGGTTTATAATCTAAAATTATACACTTGCAATAATTACAGATGATGTTTAAATAGGAATATTGGTTCATCTTGGTTGTCCCTGCAGTTTTAATGAGCAGATTGTTCCATGTCCAGTGTAGAAATCTCCCTACTGGTATGCATCATTTGAGAAATTAAAGCAGTGTCTTTGATGTGTGATGCAATTAGATAAAGGAAAAGCAAAAGCAAACCAAACAAAGCAGAAGTATTGTTTTTGGAATACAAGGTAGAGAACAGCAGGCAATAAAACTCTTGGCTAGAGGCAACAAAAAAGTATAGAATTTACTATCTCAAATGAAGAAACAGCTCCGTCGGGGTCTACTGCCTCTGGAGTGTTGTGACTGCAGCAGTGTTGGAGGAGAACGTTTCGCTTATCAAAAGGGAGATGGTGTTTTCACAGCCCGAGAAACAGTGACCCAGGAGAACATGCGATTCTCGGCCATCCTGCACCCATTCCTTCTGCCATCTCTGTTTTGTGAACTTTCAATGCGCCTGTCACTGAAGGACTAGTTCATGTCATTGTTTTTATCCTTGAGTAATTGCAGAAGGATTTACAAAGAGTTTTACCAGCCATTTCATTATAACGTTATTGGAATGAGGCCTAAAGAGAAAGAAAAAATCAACATATTAGCCATGAGCTGTACTATGTGATGTGAGAGTGTAGTTGTCCTGTGATGCTCTGGGTCACTGGGGCGAACGGGGACCCGATGATGGGTTATATGATGCCCCCAGTGTCCCAGAAGGAAATCAGGAGGTCTGTGAACCTGGGTGAGAAAATACTGTGCCTCTACTTTTTTTTTCCTGCCTCTAATTGTCTATGTATTTTTTAAATGAGTTTAACATAATTCTGAGGCAATCACTAAGCTTCACCAGCCACCGCAGGGGTCCAACGCATACACATGGTTAAGAAACCTGTGGTAGAAAGAAGCGTAATCCACAGAAGAAAAATCTTCAGACACAAGATGATAAAGTGTAGAACACACAAACAAAAATATCCTGAGCATCTATTTGCAAAAGAAAGATACGGAGTGACGTATTGGAAAATATTTTGACAAAAATGCATAGTCAATGTGAGAAGAATTTTTAATTAACATTTAATAAAAACTAAAGGCAAAGCATCAGGGAAAAACTCAGTGAATTTATGGTGGAGTGAACACGATGGCAGGAACAAGTTCGTGTGATCTGGGTGTGCAGTTTCTTGGGATTTTACTTTATGTGTTGATAGAACTTGAAAATCTAGAGGAATGAAGAGATAACGAAACACAAGCTGGTCAGAAAGGCCGTGGCCATGTCTTGTGGAGACATATGATTGGGAAATCAGTGCAGGAATAAAGCACCTGGAGAGGAAGAGGAAACAGGATCCAGCATCTCAAAGAAGTCCAGACTGGGCCTGGTCCAGGGTTGGGGAGAGAAAACAGTGGTGACTTTGGTGAAAGGATGCATAATAATTATAACTGCTAAAATTTATTGGCTATTTACTATGAATTCAGATTTGGTCCTAAGAATTTAATATTTACTACTTACCTCAATCTCCAAAATAATGCTATGAACCTGGAAATTGGTGGTGTCATTCCAGGTGGTGTCATTATTCCATTGAACAGATATGTTCTTTATAGTATGTTTATTTATTCCACTCTTAATACAACTTGGTGGTGAGGGCAGCTTCCCCAGTTTCAGGCATTCCCAGATGTGGGAACAAAGGAAATTATTAACTTAGTCTTAGAAGTTCTTGTATAAATAAAAATAAATCAATTGCTATTGATATTTTTACAATAGCATATCCATCAAAATTCTAGCCGGGCATCTTAGAATATTCAAGGTACCAGACAAGGACTCCTTAATTTGGAAGATGGGGAAAGATGGGTGTCCTTGGAGAGAGAGGTGGGTGTGACTGTGTGTGCTTGGCCTTGAGAACTCTTGTCCCAACTGCCCCAGGTTTTGAGAGAAGAGGAAAATGGGTCTAGAGCAGAGAGAACATTCCAGCATCCTTCTCCTTCAAATAGTATCTGGGTTGGTCTCGGGGCACCGTGTAGTTGGTTGGACTGTCAGAGTCTCTGGATTGTGGGTGGGACTCCTGATGCAAGCCTGTCCATCTGTGTTTCATCTCCTTGGCCAGAGATATTGGTTCAGTGTCAGGCAATGACTCAAGCTGGTCCACAAGGGTCAAGCCTGGCATTTTGCTGGGAGGATGGGGAGACATCCCATCCCATGTGCTTTATCCTCTGAGGTTGCTAAGCTATGATTTGTGAGTCTGGGACCTCCAGCAGCTGCTGTACCTTGGAAGTGCCTATCTGAGCACGAGGCCAGCAGAGAGGAGTCACCATTAGAAGATGGAGACCAGGTTCTTGTGTATCTCTTATACACTAACTCCAGCCTGTCCCAGAAACCAGGTCAACCTGTAGACTTTTCACTCATGTGAGTCTGCAGATCCCTTTTTTTGGTATATGCCTTTTCAGCTTTCTATCAATCATTCCATCCCAAAGCATTCTGACCCAGGACCTTAGCCTGTTTGACATCTCAGTTAGGAGGCAACTGGGATGGTGTTTGCATGAAGGGTAGCAAGCCGACTGCTGGTTCCGGGCAGTGGTCCGTCTACAGTGGGTTAGGTCATCCTCACGTGCTGCTTGGCCCAGTACCCATTGGGCCCAAGCAACCTGCCTTTTCCCAAGAAAGCTTATTCCTAAAGAACAGAACTTACCAGAACAGCTGAAAATACTGACCACCTGGTTAAATGTGGATCCCGTTGCTTGGATCCTGTTGAAGGAAAGAGAGAATGTCTTGGGACCAGTAATTCCCAAGCTGGGTGTTTCTCAAACAGATGACGTATGTGTCATAGGATGGTCGTCCTGTCCTCAGGATGTCTTCCAACTGTGTCAAGTGGGCCAGTCATGCTGCCGAAACCAAAAGGAAAGAACTCAAACCCACAGACTCTAGTGTGGGTACAGAGTCTGCTTTGACCTCCGTGTATTCACTCATTCCCTGGGACAGAGCCCTTGAGCTGCTCATCAAAGCCCTTGCTCTTCTATTTCCCATCACTCACAGCCTCTCCTGCAATTGGGTGAGGCCGCGTGACCAAATTCTAGCGGATGGAATAGAATTGGAAGCCATGTGCCCCTTCAGACCTTCATGCACTCCCCCATGGCTTTTCCCACTCACATTGTGCAGCGGGTCAATTTCCAGGGAGCCTTCAAGGTCCCGTGTGCACAATTCTTGGGCATCCACCAACCTGGGTCCCCAAACCCTGTGGTCACCTGCTCATTCTCCCAGTATTTCTGCCCAGGAAGGGGTCAATTTCTGTTGTACATTTGGGGTCCACTCTTTACCATAGCTACCCTCCCCCAACTAACACATTTACCTAAATGTGTCGAGCACCAAGGAGGAGGTCAGATAGCGCACGCTGTTAATGAAGGCAGCTCTGTGGGAAGCCTTATAAACCCCTCTGGGTTTTCCATGAGGCTGAAGGGAACTCTGCATGACCTGCCCTGCCCACCTGGCAGCTTCTTCTTCTCTGCATTTCACTCACAGGGGCCTCCTTCCATTCGCAGAATGTGCCAGGTTCTCTCCTGTCTCTGACTTCTGCACACATTTCCTCTGCCTAGAACATCTCATTCTTCCCTCTGTGTGGGTCTCAACTGAAACTTTGCTTCTCCTTGAAGTCCAGTCCAGCCACAAGAACGGGCAAGATACCCATTTCATATTTTTATACCATTTTATTTTATTTTATTTTTTTTGCGGTACGCAGGCCTCTCACTGCTGTGGCCTCTCCCGTTGCGGAGCACAGGCTCCGGACGCGCAGGCTCAGCGGCCATGGCTCACGGGCCCAACCGCTCTGCGGCATGTGGGATCTTCCCGGACTGAGGCACGAACCTGTGTCCCCTGCATCGGCAGGCAGACTCTCAACCACTGCGCCACCAGGGAAGCCCTATGTTTTTTATATTTATATAGTTTTCCTTTATAGCATTAATTATAATTTGCCATTTTATATGTGAGCTATTATTTGATTACTATCTTAGTTCCCTCCTAGACCATAGGTTCCTTTAGGTCAGGGCTCTGTTTCATTTTCTTTAACATCATGTGGTTGGTTACTTGGAAAGGTACCTGGTGGAAAATGCTCAGTAAAAATTTGTTGCGTGTATAAGGTGTACATGGACCCCATCCTCTTCCAACTCCTCATGGACTTTATTCATTAACTATTTCTCACTCCCTGTACCATCAATATCAATACTAAATCTAATATCAGAAACCTGGGAAAGGTGATGCCAACAGAAATCACATGGCTTTAGGGGTATGTGATCACATTTTTGCTTGAGATGTGTTCAGTTTGTGATACTGAGTCATTAAGGAGATACCCTGGGATTTCCCTGGTGGCACAGTGGTTAAAATGTGCCTGCCAATGCAGAGGACACGGGTTCGATCCCTGGTCCGGGAAGATCCCACATGCCGCAGAGCAACTAAGACCGTGTGCCACAACTACTGAGCCTGCACTCTAGAGCCCGTGAGCCACAACTACTGAGACTCATGCCACAACTACTGAGCCTGCATGCCACAACTACTGAAACCCACGTGCCTAGAGCCTGTGCTCCCCAACAAGGGAAGCCACCGCAGTGAGAAGCCCGTGCACCACACCGAAGAGTAGTCCCTGCTCGCCACAACTAGAGAAAGCCCACACACAGCAATGAAGACCCAATGCAGCCAAAAAAAAAAAAGAAAAAAAAAAAAGATATCCTGCAAACAGTCTGGAAATCAGACCTGTGAACTGTAGAAATGGCTGTGCTAAGATGAACACAGAGGCAGTAACTGAAATCTGGGAGTATATTAGATCCTGGAAAGAGGGCAGAAAAAGAGAAAAAAAGTCATACTGTTGTGGAGTAAACAACATCAAGGATTGTTACGGAATCTGTGTCTTGTTCAACTCTGTGCCGTACTCAGCGTCCAACACAATAGCTATACATAGTGAATGCTGATGAAGAGGACCCAGCAAAGGATGCTGTAATGGATTTTCCTGTAACGATGCTGCATAACAAGCAGCCTCTAAATCTTTGTGGTTGACAAGAACACTTTTTATTGTGCACAGATCTGGGAGCAGCTCTGTTTCAGTCTGGGAGGTGGGTGCAGGTCTGCTCCACGTGACTTTTATTCAAGGACCAGGTTGAACGAGCAGTGCCCACCTGCAGAAAGCCCCTCCCTTGGAGAATGGCCTCAGCTGTGTCACACTCACTAACATTCCCTGTTAGGGAACTAACCAACTAACTCACCGACTAACACAGGAGCAAGTCATCTGCATAGAAGCAACTTACATGTCCTTCAACAGAAGAATGGATAAAGAAGATGTGTTATATATGTATACAATGGACTATTGCTTAGCCATAAAAAAGAATGAAATAATGCCCTTTGCAGCAACATGGATGGACCTAGAGATGATCATACTAGGTGAAGTAAGTCAGACAGAGAAAGACAAATATCATATGATATCACTTATATGTGGAATCTAACAAATGACGCAAATGAACTTATTTACAAAACAGAAATAGAGTTACAGACATATTGAAGAGACTTGTGGTTTCCAGTGGGGAGGGGAGCGGGGGAGGGAAGGATTGGGAGTTTGGGATTAGCAGATGCAAACTATTATACAGGGAATAGATAAACAACAAGGTCCTACTGTATAGCACAGGGAAATCTATTCAATATCCTGTGACAAACCATATTGGAAAAGAATAAAGAATGCATATATACATATATACATATATATATATTCAGTTATATATATATATATATATATATATTTCCCTGGTGGCACACTGGTTAAGAATCCTCCTGCCAATGAAGGGGACACAGGTTTGATCCCTGGTCTGGGAAGATCCCACATGCCGCAGAGCAACTAAGCCCGTGCACCACAACTACTGAGCCCGTGCACCACAACTACTATGTATGTGTGTATATATATACATATATATATCACTTTGTTATACAGCAGAAATTAACACATCAGTGTAAATCAACTATACTTCAATAAAATAAACTTTATAAAAAGAAGCAAGTCATCTGGCCAAGCCCAAGTCAGTGGCCCGAAGATGTTTCTTCTCATCCTTCTCTACTGTGAGGGGCTGGAAAAAACACGGCGGCAGGTCTGAGTGTGTGATCCTTTCGGGAGGAGGGAGAAATAGGACAGAAAATCCAGTCTTCAAGTTGGAGAACTAGGACAATGAGACTTCCTTCCAAGAAGGAAGTCTTCAATAGTATATGCAGAGAGGGTCAATACCTACCCCGAGGAAAGGCTGTTGGATGTGTTTGTGGTTAGGTAACATTTAGGAGAGCATTTCAGCAAAGTGGTGGGGGCACAAACCACCCAGCAATAGAGGTAGACTTGCCAGATTTAGCAAATAAAAAATATAGGATGCCAAGTTGACTTTTTAAAAATAAATTTATTTATTTATTTATGGCTGTGTTGGGTCTTTGTTGCTGTGCGTGGGCTTTCTCTAGTTGCGGTGAGCGGGGGCTACTCTTCGTTGCAGTGCGCGGGCTTCTTATCGTGGTGGCTTCTCTTGTTGTGGAGCACAGGCTCTAGGCGTGCAGGCTTCAGTAGTTGTGGCATGCGGGCTCAGTAGTTGTGGCTCGCAGGCTCTAGGGCGCAGGTTCTGTAGTTGTGGCGCACAGGCTTAGTTGCTCCGCAGCATGTGGGATCTTCCCGGACCAGGGCTCGAACCCGTGTCCCCTGAATTGGCAGGTGGATTCTTAACCACTGCGCCACCAGGGAAGCCCCCCGAGTTGACGTTGAGTTTCTGATAAACAAAAACTAATTTTAAAATGATATTTAGCTCTAATTAGTCATTGTTTGTATGAAATTCAAATTAACGTAGGTATCTTGTATTTTGATCTGACAGCCTTACATTGGGGTCATGAATGAGCAGAAGGCGAGGTATTGGAAGAAGGACTGAAAAGACCATTTTTGAAGTTTGGTGATGGAGGGAGGGTGGGGTAAACTGGAGGGTCTATATAGTAGTGAAGGGTTCTCTTAGTAGCGAAGAACTAACCCATGTTATCAGAGATCGTCTGACATACACCCATGGGGGGTGTGTGTGGGCTAACATTTCACATTTTGGGAGCTGATGGGATGAAGGAAAAAATTTGAGCAGTAATTGGATCCAGTGACCCCAGAGCATCTCTTTGTGGCAATTAAAACCAAAGCACACACGACTCCTAAGACTTTGTCCCAAGCTATGAGCTTAGAGTAACCTGCATGGGACCAATTACTAAAAATGTCATTACATGGTGGCCTGGACTTGCTCTCTTCTGGTTTTCACAGATGTGAAGACTTGTCTGTTGTGCCCTGTTGAGAGGTTCCCAAGGAGACTCGGGGTGGCAGCACAGGTTGGGCATGGGGGCTGCACAGCGGACAGATGACCACTGGCTGCCTCTGAAGAGAGGGCACTCTACACGTAGCTGATGACCATGGAATCTCCTTTGGAAGCAAATAACTTAGAGCGTGTGTGGACTGAGTCTGGGAGGACCCGACAGCTCCATGGGCCTGAATCCAACCCCAAGACGCAGATTTCTGTGACTGATGCAGAACTGAGGGGTACAGGCGCTGCATTGGGCCTGGGGACAGTTGAGGAGGGTCCCCAAGACAATGTTGCCTTGGAACCCAAGGATGGGTCTGGGACTCAGCCAAAGACACCTCTGTTCATTCCTTTACTCCCGCCTTGAGGTGGGAGAATGCTTTGGGTTGCCGTCCTTTCCCATCTAGTGGACTCTCTGCTCTTGAAGGTCGAGCTCAGCTGTGAGAACACAGAAAGGATGCCGAGTGTTGAGTCAGCAGACCGTGGTGCCTATTCCAGCTCCATCACTAGACCCGCACTGCAAACTTGGACCTGCACCTTAGCTACAGGTCCACGCTGCAGATCCTTTATGTGACATAGGGGTCATAAGAATACTTAACTCATAGGGCTATTGTGAGAAGTAACTGGAATCCCGTAGCCCTTTGTATGCAAATCAAATATATGTCATTGTAATTATTTCTTTAGGTAATGATCACTCTTAGTAGACAGGGGGGTCCTTTAAGAAAGGATCCATTTTGTTTTTAGTTTTATATCCCAAGTACTTACTTAATATCTAGCACACAACAAAGTCCTTAATACTGTTGGTTAAGTAAAATCAGATCACATATCTCGGGCTGGGATTTCCAGAAATTAAGTTGTCAGAGTCGGCAAGAGACCCTGAGGAGTTAGCAAAATGACTGTCCTTCCGGTTACTTCCTCTCCATCATGCAGGCCCTGAAATCATAAAGCCGTGCAAACCTGTGTGACGTGAAGAGCAGTTTCTGTTTCTGTGCTTGTCTAGACAGAAGAATTCTCGAGCCACCTTCAGCTGCCTTCTCTTTCGGTGGCAGCCCCTGCCGGCCTCCAGCCTGTGCCGTCTGACTGCTGGTGCGTTCAACAGCTCCACTCTGACAGTGTGTTGTACAATGAACTGATAAACTGTTTTTGTCTCTTGTTGACCCAGCCTCACAGATAACTCCACGACTTTTAGACCAAGCAAATGGCGGACTTGAAAGGGTAAAATTCAGTCAACTGTTTAAAAAACTTTAAGCAGCTGATTGCCTCAAATGTGACTTCGATTTAGTTGTGTTTACCCTGCTTTACAAAGTTAAAGCCCGTGTGGTCTATAAAAACTTAAGGTCTCCTAGAATGTGTCGACTAGATCACAACAGTTATTTTACAGGAATGCAACATGAAATCAGTGATCACCAAGTGTTGTGAGGGTGATGAAATATATGAAACCGAGCAGGACCCTAGGCACAAAAGCCTTTCCGGGCACACAAGCCTTCCTGTGTCCCCCGTTTCTTGATTACAGGAAATAGGCTTCATTCAGCCTCCAGAACCTTCCCTGAGTTCCAAAGGGCAGGTTCAAACAGTTGCTAATCAGGGAAGGGAGGGGATGCAGAGACACAGGAGGAGTAGTCAGGAAACAATAGTGCAGCCTTGGGGCAGGGTCCTGGTTCCCCTCAAGGGATACACATAACAATGTCTTTGGGCTGTTTTGCAGATACCAAAACCCCCAACAGATGGGAGAAGTTAACTGTACCCTGCCCACAAGCACGTAGACCCCAGACCAGTTGGAACCAGAAGGTTAATGATGCCGACTCCCGATTACCTCACCACCAACCAATCAAAAGAATGTCCATGAGCTGACCACGCCCTGCTCCTTGAGCACTCACTACCCACTCCAGGGCAGGACACACAGTTTTGAGGGCATTAGCACACTGTGGCCCCCCTTTGCCTGGCAAAGCAATAAAGCTATTCTTTCCTCTTTCACTCAAAACTCTGTCTCTGAGATTTAATTAGGTGTAGGTATACAGAGGCCAGGTTTAGCATCATATAGGAACACATTTTGGGGGAAGAAAAGAAAATATCATGAAATTAAATTAAGAAAGTCAATAATTTTTCTTTAACATATTACTTCTGGAGACTCACCTATTATCTTTGAAGATATATTTTTTTCCCTAAGATTCTGTTGAAGACGATTTAATGAATTGCTTGGTTGGTTAAGTTGACCAACTCTAAGGCAAAGTTCTACAAATCGGTCAGGGGTCCAGATGGAACCGACGGAAAGAGGAACCAGACACTTCCACGAGAGATGCAGGAATTAATGCTTTTGACGTGTTGCATCGTACTTGAAATGATTCGGCAATTGGACAACAGCGCACTTAAACAGCAGCAGAAAAACAACCTTCCATTTGATTCTCACTGAGATTTATTGTTTTTAATAATGCCACTTTTCAGAAGTATAGTCACGTGCTCACTTAGACAAGCTGACAAAGTGAAAACTTGTACGTGATGCAAAGTACCCATTGAGCCGGAGATTAAGACACAAACGGTGCGGTGACAAGTCAAGTGTCCCCAGCAGATGACAAACCCCACCTCCCTTCCTGCGATCTGGCTCCCCGTCTTGCCCCGTAGAACCCACAATGAATATCTGGCAAAACACAGAACACAGATGGCTGCCGACTGACATGAAAAGTAAATTTTATTAAACATGTTTACATACATGAGTTGGAAGTTCATTTAAAAGCACAGGGGAGTGTTAAGACAAGTGGTCAAAATAGAAAGATACTACCCAATTAGAATCAGTTGATTGTTGGCCACTAAGACAGAACGGAATCTAGTAGAAGTACACCAATGCTTCAGTCCTTCCTGCTCAGCATGGTGACCAGTGGTCAATCTGTGCCCTGGGAACGATGGGCAGGTCGTTCTGGCGTGTGTAAATAATAAATAATTCACTTGGTGCAGGCAGTATGTCTATGGATTAAAATCTATGTGTACACAGTGTCTACATGTGTTACAGCCCCACAGGAGGAGTCTACACCAAAATATTTATTAGAAGGAATTTGGTCCATACTACATCACGTGTTCCAGAGGGTAAAAAATAAAGTCCATCTATAGACATTTCACTCGCGACTCACATACTGAGTCTGGCTGAAACCTGTAAAATGTCTATAACAAAAAATGGATGGCTTAGATTTCTTGGTTATTTCAGTAGAGTAATTAACAAGCAAACTGTACAAGTACATGCAACATACAAGCTGGCCTATGTGGAACTAACATACATTATTAAATAACCTTTTGTTTCTTTTCTTCGCTTTTTCTTTCTTTCTTTTCTTTTCTTTTTTTTTTTTTTTTTTTTACAAAACGTGCATGCAGCTTTGAACAGTTCCAAGTCATGCTGCTCTATCTGTGAAATCACAAAAGTGGAGGGACCCGTAAAAGGAGGGAGAAGATCTCAACGCACCTGCAGAGCCTGCAGTTGGTAGCACATATACAGAAGGTCACAAGGGAATTCAAGGCCGAGAAAAACTCAGATGAAGAAAATGCAAATTGAAATTGGACTTTGTTTCATTTCCCGCCCCCCCCCCCAAAGTAAGATACTTTGCATTAAAAAAATCAAGCTTTGTGCTTGCATCGATCTCAAAGAAATGTAAATTAAAATTGGATAAAAAACATTCGTTTAGTGCAGAATATTTTGACTGGAATTTCCAGTGGAATATTAACAGCCCATACCATGCTCTTTCCGGGACAGGTGGTGTGTCTACACTGAGACATGGCTGAGGAGCCCGGGCATTGCTTAAAGTGTCTGAGGCTCAAGTCCATTTCTAGTCACCGTTTTGGGAAGTCAAACATACGGTTTGTACACATGAGCATATACTTGTCTTGTCTTTTTTTTTTTTTTGGATGTCAGGAAGGAAAAGGCATTACCAGGAGTGTTTCCAAGGTGCCCTGATGCTGTTCGTTTAGCTCCTAGCACTAGCTGCAGGCTCGGTTCTGTAAAAGTATTCCATGCGAAACAGTGGAAAACATAAATAATGTTTTAGAATGCAAACAGATATGCGCTTCATTCAAAAAAAGTGATGCTGTGGTTGTTTGTTTTTGGAAGATAACGTTTTGTTTTCTGGGTTTCTACACATAAAACCTTGAAGGATCATAAAGCGAAAGCTAGTGAAACCCTGCATTGGCCTCATCTTGTCTTGTTGTACACACTCTGAGGAGATGCTACAGAGACTGCTTCAGCCCTTTTTTTTGGTGCTTTTGGAAAAAGAAAGGAAGGGTCTCTGTAAATATCACTAGGCCTGTCTGTCATGACACAGCCAAACACGAGTGGAAATAACAAATACAGTGAAAACCAAACCGAAACAAATCAAGAAAACGAAATCAACAAACGACACACAAATAAACAAAACTTGTCAACCCCAGGGAAATAACACTGCTTGTGGTTTGTGCAAAAAACCGGTACAATACAGCTTTTCACAGAGTGAGAGTTTCCAGTTCAATTTGGGATGTGTGTGTGTGTGTGTGTGTGTGTGTGTGTGTGTGTGTGAATTTGCAGTTTCCCCTCTCTCATTTGTCAGAAGCATCAGTGATTCTCACTAGCACGTTGACTTCCTGTATTTGATAACTGCCTTGTTCTGTCATGTGAAGCCAGGTTTTAAACAACGATAGGGACGTATTATTGAAACACGACTACCAGCAAAACACAAGTTGATTGTCTGTCTCCAACCATTCTTTCGATCATGAAATATCTCGGTTCAGATTATTATCCTGAAGGTAGAGTCTTACTGGTGTGAGTTCATTAGGACCGGATGCAGGGGGGGCCGGTGGAACTTTCCAGAGATGATTGGGAAGCCCGGCGGGTCAGGGGGGTGAGCGTGGGTTCAACCAGTGATGACGGGGGGAAGAGCTTGTACCAGCCGATGACCATGCTGGAAAGATCCAGTTCCTCCAACAAGATCTGGGCCACGCCCATAAAGCATTTGTGATCCATCCTGCCGTAGTCTCCCCAGACAATCACCTGCAGAGACAGACAACTGCAGTAAAGCCTGAGCTTCTCTCCTTCATGTGTGAACAGTTTAAAGCAAACTATTCTGTAAAAGTGAGCCAGTGAGGGAAGCGGGGGAAGTGAATATAACTAAGACCAAGGAGGTATAGTAATGAAAAGGTACTATCCTTCAGGTACTCCGAGAGACACTTCACCAGGATTTTTAGATGTGATGGAACGCAAATCACGTTTCCCTGGTCAGTGAGTGTATTGTCTACATAAACCATGTTAAAAATAAATACGCAAGTTTATGTATATATAAATTCAAAACCGTCTTTAGCAACTACGATCTAGTAAGCAAAGTGCAGGGTCACACAGATATACAAATGAAAATGTGTGCAAGCTAGGAGGGCGAAACAACCCAACGCCCTGTACCATGGCGTGCGTGGATGGCGGAGTATGAGCAAAGGATGAGAATACTCATTAAATTTCTTTTAGATTATGGACTTGTTAGTGAAGGGGCAAGTTGAACAATAATTGTAAGCTGGTGCCCTTGAGGACTTGCCTGACAATGTTGGCTTGATCAGAAGGTTAATAAGTCAGTGACCTCACTGACAATTACCACCTTCTGTCTCCTTTTGGTGTCAGGTAAGATTTCCATTACACTTGCTCCAGGTTCTGTTTCCAACCCTTTAATCCCCAGTGGAGGTTCCCAAATGAACTCACTCAACTGCTTTCCACAGGCAGGGATGGTGAATCTTCCCGTTTCAATTTACTGAGTAACCTTGCCAAGTTATTTAATCTCTGTGACGCTCAGACATAATCGTTAAAATGGGAATAATTGGAGTCAGAACATTTAGAAAAGGAAGCACCTAACAATACACCTGACATTCAACCCGTCCTGAACGTTTTCTGGTCCTTTCCTTTCTTCCTCTTTGAATCCCATGTCTCACTCAATAAACTAGTATCGGCATTGGTTGTCCTGATTATCTATCTATCAATTATCTATCTATCTATCTATCATCTATTTATCTATCTACCTAGGAGAGGAAATGGATGGGAAATAGAGCAGAAGTAAAAGGAGAGGATGGAGAGAAGGAAGAAAAGGAGAGTGAAAACTAAAATCTTGTTTTCCATTAGAACCAAAAGATATTTTGAGAGCATATATTACTTATATTGTAAATGAACAATTTGGACTTTATTCTCTTCCTGTTGCACCAGCTCTTCAATGTTGATATGGATAATGGGCCCGTTACAGTGCAAAAAGTCAAACCAGCTATGACTGACCTGAAGGACTTTACCCTGTGGACTTTCGTCAAAAACCAGGGACTGTTGATACAAGGGGTCAAGGGTCTTTCGTGCAATTCTTGTCTTCTTTTTGGCTATGCAGGCCCCGTTCTCCAAAAGATACACTTTGACGTATGGAGCTGAACAAAGGTAACATTAACAGATAAGAAGTTAATCCTTCAAGTTAAATTGTTTTTATTAGAGAATGCTTCCTTAGACAAATAGAGATGCTTGTTGAAAGTTTCCCATCGATTATTTAAACCATTTAAAATTTTCAGTGCTCCATAAATTCTATCCCTTAAAACCCATATGTTACCACTAACGCCATTTTCCTCTTTTGAAGTAAATGCATGCGAAGTTATCCTAAGATTCTGACTGACTTGGTTTATGGCTGGCAATATAAAACAGGTTTATATCTTAAAGCACATTTTATATCTAAAAGCTCATCCTTTTTGTGATTAGAACTGAATTTTTATCCCGCATTTATAAATGGGCAGAAAAAAAAATAACTGACACAGCTAAGAAGCCATCATAACTAAACTTTGTCTTAATACAACAAGACTCTTCCTAATATTTCCTGACAGAGTAACTGTGCAAGGAAAACCCAGATCCACTTTTATGTTGTTCCTTTTTTTTTTTTTTTTTTTTTTTTTGCGGTACGCGGGCCTCTCACCGCTGTGGCCCCTCTCGCCGCGGAGCACAGGCTCCGGAGATCCGCTTTTCTTTGACCCACGATGAAAGAACATAGAAAAGCTGCCTTGTTAATCAATCAGATAATGAAAAAATAGAGCATGTGAAATTCAAATGCAGCCAATGTTTTGAGGTTTTGCCCATGTGAGACTCTCTTGTCCAAACAGCAACACCGCTCCTTACCAGGTGTGGATTTGGATCCAGGCTTTTGCGTGAGGCTTCGTGCTCTAATCACTTCAACTTCTAATTGGCCTTTTTTATCCTCCATTCCAATTTGTATATCACCTGTGAGTGGAGGAAGCAAAATGTTTCAGCTTCTTTGCAGTCACATGCAGTTAAAAAAATAGAGGTCCATAAGAGACTCCAAATTTCATGATCTTCATAAATAACTAATATTTTGAGCTCCCCTATACCATTTTCTTTCCCTACCTCCAAATCAGGTTTTGAAATGTTTCTCTTCATTTTTCTGGTGCTGATCTAACTTATGGGAGTCTCATACTGGTTTACAAATTACTTAACTGCAACAATACTGAAGCATTTAAGTGATTCTTGTACTCTAATAAGATTTCTTATCCTTTATGTCATCTATTATATAATACTTCTTAATAAGAAGTACAATTATCTGTGTTTCCATTATCTAGAGAAAACCTCCATTAATGTTTTGGTAAATATCCTAGCAATTTCCCAAGTTCATTCATTCTTTCCTCCTTCTTCCCTTCCTTTCCTCCCTCCCTCCCTCCCTCCCTCCCTTCCTTCTTTCTTTATCTCTCTATCACTATATCTATGTGTCAATCTATCCATCTCTATCTCTCTAACTATACGTGTATCTATGTAGCTATCTATGCATCTATGTATCTATCTATCTATCCACCATGACCATATAGCCTCAATTTATTGACTGTATGAACCACTGAATGGGCATGTCATTACCTATTTAACCAGATCCCTCTGGATGGAAATACAGGTTATCTACATTGCTGTCATCATAAGCAGCATTAGAATGAACAGCTTTATAAAGAATTTTTGCACCCTTGAGCATTTTTGCATTTCTTGAGCATAAATTCCCAGATTTTAAATTGTTAGGTCTAATTGAATGGACATTTAAAAATGCCATGTATATTGCCAACATCCTTTAGAAAGGTTGTGCCAGTTTGTACTGTGACCAGAAGAATCTGTCTTTCCCATTTCCCTCAGCCCACTAATACTGTTATGAGCCACATGCCTAGTTTTTGCCAATCTGACATTCAAAAAGTTATAAGTAGAATTTCTTTGATTATTAGGGAGGTTGAACATATTTCTAAATATTTTCAATTTTTATTCCTTCTTTTGTATTGCCTGTTTATGTCCTTTACCTATTTTTATAAGATGCTCAACTTTTTCTGAACGATACGATACTTTATCCCCGAAAACGTTAAATATAATTATTTCTAAGTTGTTTTTGTTTTTGTTTTTGTTTTTTTGCACGGGCCTCTCACTGTTGTGGCCTCTCCCATCGCGGAGCACAAGCTCTGGACGTGCAGGCTCAGCGGCCATGGCTCACGGGCCCAGCCGCTCCGCGGCATGTGGGATCTTCCCGGACCGGGGCACGAACCCGCATCCGCAGCATTGGCAGGCGGACTCTCAACGACTGCACCACCAGGGAAGCCCTCTAAGTTGTTTTTAGTTGGTTGAATCATCTCTACTTTCTCAGTTGTGAACTCCTTTTACTTGCCTGGTCCATTGATCAATGCTGTGGTTCTGAATTGTTTATCAGCTTATCGTTTATTGTTTATAATAATTCTGTTTCAGACCTTAGCTCCTGGACTCTTGGGTTTTTGTTTTTGTTTTAATCACATACACACATAGTTTAAAGAGTCAAACTGTTCTCTAAGACTTGTTATTAGTATAAAATATTCCCAGACTTTCTCTCAACCTCTTGCCTTCCAAAGGTCACTGTTTTCAAAATTCTCAGTATTTTAACTGATTTATTTTTTACTTTTTGGCATTTGCATCCCTATCCCTAAACACCGTACATATATTTTCCTTTTTTCTTCAGTTTTAGATATCATTATGACCCCCAATTTTGCTCTCTCTCACTGCTTCCTACCCCCACCATATACTTGACATTTTCTGTCATCCTCTTCTCCCAATATCAATATTTATATTATGATTAGGCAACATTATTTGTAGCCGAGTGAACTGGAGTACCATGATGACTTCTCATTTCTTAGACTCTCTTCTTCTTTCCTACACCCACTAAGTGTCTTTTAAAAAGCCCTTGCTGACATTTTTAGGGATGTATCACTGATTCAACCCCTTACTCTCTCCTGGTTGTTTATCTCTTCCATAAAATCAAGTATATCAGGTGTTCTATAGATTCTGTCTTATGAATCTGACATGCTATCGATTCAGCTTGGACAGGTTGCTTATAAAGCCCGTTGCAGCTGTTTTATTACATTTTCCTTCACTACCGTCCTGGGTATCCCACCCATTGCTCTCTTGTGTGGAAGCATTTATTTACTGGATGTCATATTCCTCTTTTTTCGTTCACAATTTGTACATTCACTTAGTTCATGGTGTTGAAGTATATCCTCCAATAGCTTTCTGAGCAATGTTGGGTATAAGGAAAATGTTTTGAGGCCATTCCTGTCTGAATATGTGTTTATTCTAGCCTCCTACTTACTTGATGATTTGACTGGCAATTTTAGTCTCCATTGGAAATCAATTGTTACCCAGAATTTCGAAGGCCATGCTCATCTTCTGGATTCCAGTATTATTATTATTATTATTATTTTTTTTTTTTGCGGTACGTGGGCCTCTCACTGCTGTGGCCTCTCCCGTTGAGGAGCACAGGCTCCGGACGCACAGGCTCAGCGGCCATGGCTCACGGGCCCAGCCGCTCCGCGGCATGGGGGATCTTCCCGGACCGGGGCACGAACCGTGTCCCCTGCATCGGCAGGTGGACTCTCAACCACTGTGCCACCAGGGAAGCCCCCAGTATTATTATTGAAGAGTCCAATGAGAAGCAGAGTTTTGATAGTCTGCATAAAATTATTTTTCCTCTTAGGAAACTTGTGGGGTGTTCTGTCAACCTCTGGTGCTGTAAAATCTCACGGTGATGTCTTTGTGTTGACCTATTCTCATGCGTTTTGCTGACTACTCTATGGGTTCTTTCAAGCTGGAATCTCATGTTCTTCAGGAAATACCTATCTCACATGTTGCATACAATTTTCTCCATTTATCATCTTTTTAAACTTTACATATGGCATATTTTGCTAGTAGACGTTTATCTGGCTTTGGTCTCGAAGTTCTTTCCCACTCCAAGAGTATAGAAACATTAATTTAAGCGATTTTCAGTATTTTCCAGTGTCTTTCTACACCCCGTTTCTCCTTTACAATTGAGTCCAAATTTTTTAAAAAATTAATTAATTTGTTTTCGGCTGCGTTGGGTCTTCGTTGCTGCGCGCGGGCTTTCTCTAGTTGCGGCGAGCAGGGGCTACTCCCCGTTGCGGTGCGCGGGCTTCTCATTGCGGTGGCTTCTCTTGTTGCAGAGCACGGGCTATAGGCACGCAGGTTTCGGTAGTTGTGGCTTGCGGGCTCTAGAGCGCAGGCTCAGTAGTTGTGGCGCATGGGCTTAGCTGCTCTGCGGCATGTGGAATCTTCCCGGACCAGGGCTCGAACCTGTGCCCCCTACACTGGCAGGCAGATTCTCAACCACCGCGCCACCAGGGAAGCCCCCCAAGCGTTATTTTTTTTAAGTTCTGAAGTAGGGAGGTAATTTCATTAATATTTTTTTGCATAGCTAGACACTTATGCCAATCTCCTCGATTGAATAATCCATCGTTTTTTCCGTGCTATAAAATTCTACCCTTCTCCTACATTTGGACTTACTGTAGACTCTCTGTCTTAACAGAATTTTGATAATTCAGAGATTAATGACTAACTTTATTCACTTTGCATAGCTCAAGTTAGAAAAATGCATTAGAAATGAGAGTACTCATTTGAAACCTGCAACACCTGAGCTAAAATGTTGCTTCTCTCTTGTATTACTATTATGCTACTTTATTATATTATTATTTTTTTTATTATGTTACTTTAGATGATCTTATCAAGCATGAAACATCAGTTTAACTACAGAAAAAAATTATTCTTACCCATTGCAGGGGTGGCGAGGGTTTGGCGGCCAACAAGCTGGGCGGGTCCCAGTCCATCGAGAAAATCACTGAATTGACTATCCGCTCCTAGTCTCACTCCAGGAAATATTAAGCTATTACCAAAAGGACAAAAATCAAGACATTAGATCTTCTAGAATTCTTTTCATTAGCTTCCATTAGATGACGAGTTCTCGTCATGAATCAAACAGTACTTAGGCAATCGCTTTACTTACTGATTCTTTGCATTTCCTCTGAACCAAGCCCATGAAGCCCAGCACTGATTGCGAAAAGGTCTAAACTATCAAGTTAAGACCTGATGTTGTTACATAGTATTGAGCAGAGTTCCCTGTGCTATACAGTAGGTCCTTGTTGGTTATCCATTTTAAATATTGCAGTGTGTACATGTCAATCCCAAACTACCAGTTATCCCTCCCCTGCCTCCCTCCCTAAGTTCACCTGAAACTAACACAACGTTGTTAATCAACTATACTCCAATAAAAAATAAAAAGTTTAAAAAAAGACCTGATGTTCTATTCAGGAGAGCTCAGTTATAGTTTTTACTGTAGTAATTTTTCTGCACACTTTACAAATACAAATCCCTACGTAAATGTATCACTGACGTAAGATACGAGGTGCAAAATTTTATGTCATGAACTAATACATAAATAATTGCTCCTGAGCATTAAGTAACGTTAATGCTAAATGTTAAGAAATGGCTAATAATTTCTTGAATAGATATAGCATAGTACAAATTCTTATTTACAAATCAAAATGTTTAATTTCTTCATTTTTGAAAGAATTAAAATTTCATATTACCTGAGATTTTTATTTAATTCAAATGGAAATGAATTGGTTAACGTAGGTCTATTTCTCACAACACCAGGACTGCTTGGAGCCCCAGGCTACAGGCTCTCCCAGAGCAGTGACTGTGCTCTTGTTTACTGACATCTCCTGGGTAACAAGAACCAGGCTTGTTACATAGTTGGACTTCAATAAGTATTTTTTTGAATAAACAGGTTTCTATAAGGATTGATTGTTTCCAGTGTGCTTTCACACATATTATTTCTTCACAATCAAAGGAATTAGGGTATTAATTATTATCCCATCTAGAGACTATAAAATAAATCTATGAGAGGTTAAGTGGCTTATTCATGGTAAATATTATTAGGTTTGTTAATTTTTACTTTTTTAAAATTTTTATTGGAGTAGAGTTGATTTACAATGTTGTGTTAGTTTCAGGTGTACAGCAAAGTGGATCAGTTATACATACACGTATATCCACTCTTTTTAAGATTCTTTTCCCATATAGGCCATAACAGAGTATTGAGTAGAGTTCCCTGTGCTATACAGTAGGTCCTTATTAGTTATCTATTGCATATACAGTAGTGTGTATATGTCAATCCCAATCTAGATTCGTTCATTTTTATATCCGAAAATAGTGTCTCTGGTTTTCTAGTTGTAGATTGCTTCATAATACTTCAGCAAATACTGGTACTTTGTCAGCAAGTTTAACTACATGACATCATGCCTGCTGATTTTTGTTCTTGGCTGTATCTTGCTGGGAGGACGCATATCACTCATTGGAGCAGATAAAGGGATTCACTAGTTTTAGGAATGGGAAAGCCTAGCATGAACATTAACTTGGCAGAATGTGCTTCATTTTCTGAACAGAATAGAAAAATGCCAGTAAAATAAAATAAATCGTTAATATTAATTAGTAAAAGATATTTGAATGGTAATAAATAATTATGGAAAACTTGTACATGGTCAATCCCCAAGTAACCCACCGTAGGATACGAATTACTTGTTATCTATCACCTTAGTAAAAGTTCAATTTTACCAGAAAAATTCTCAAGCATAGGAAAATGCAGGTTTTGTGCAAGATCTAGATGAAATGGTAAACATCATGTCAAGTAACCAAAACAAAATTCTAGTTATATTTTTTCAAAATTAATTAATTTCAGGATTAACTAAAATTCTTTAATCAGAAAAATAATGAAGCAGATAGCTCCTGGGCCTTTTTTCCTAAGGTAAAAATGAATTTGTGATGTTTTAAAAACAAGAAGTTTGAAGTTGCTATTATGAGAACGTTAGACTTACAACAACTTAGAGCCCAAAATAGTTTGGAGAAAGGTAGGAATATGGGCAATTAGTTCCACACCTCTAAGTTTTAATTCAGATTTTGGTAACTGGGCCAGACAATGAATTTCCCATATGAAAGAATCCATTCAATGTGGCATTTCTACAATAAACATCCGGTCATGGTCCGTTTATTCACGTTCACCCGCCCATTTCTTCATCCCTTTGAAATGTCTGTGTGACCAGGGGCAGAGGTGTGTCCGTGTGTGTGTGTGTGTGTGTGTGTGTGTGTGTGTGTGTGTGTATTATCCAAAGAGGTCAGGCTGTTTTCAAATGGATGGTTGACCTCCTGGCTGTATAAGGAAGCTGCAGGATCACCCTGGCGGCCTTGTTGACTGCCCTGTGACTGCAGGACCCTTGGCCCCGGGCCACGTGGGTGTGCAGAAGCCTCTTACTTTCCCTCGGAGCTGTAACTGTTGATGCTGCCGTCCGTAGACTCCCGGCTCGGCTGCCTCACCATCTTTCTCATCTCAGCTGCCATGCCCGTCTCTGTGCTTCTCTGGATGGTGCTTTTTAACTTCTTGTGGCCTGACTCTGACAGGAGAGAGTAAAAGAAACTCTAAGTTTGTTTTAGACGATTCCCCCTGAATATCGATTGATTCCGCAAGTACGATAGTTAGTTATGCATATAATTAAAAATCTACGCAGAAAAGTAGTGTCCAAGAGAATACTCTGATTAATTAAATCTCTTTGCCAAAGGATGCTTTGGCCAAGGGGGTAGCAGCGGAAGGCAGACCAACTGTCTGTATCCCAATAAGGCAAAATGCACTCCTTGTATTACTGCTGCTGAAGTTGTCAACTTCAGTGAAAAACTGGATTTTGCACGAACCATTCTGTGGAACCTAACAGGTTTCTCCTAATCAGGGATGCTCCAACTGCATAGGGACAAACCTAAATGAATGGACCATGTCCTTTAAAAGAGAAGAGGCACTTGGAACTCAGCGTGAAAAATACCGCTGTGTTGGTACTGCCAGTCCTCACAAAGAAAAAAAAAGCAGCACCTTATTTAAAGATTTTTGCAACACCGTAACATAGACGATCTCATCTGACATGACACAGAGGTAACCTATGTAGGCAGAACAGGTACTATCTTAATTCCAGGCTTCGCAGCTATGCGTGGCCTTTCGCCCCAGCTGTAGCCTTCTGACAGCAGTTTTGGGCTGTCTCTCTTTTTGCACTGTGAATCATACTGGCTGATTATTTCCTTGATAAACTCTAAGTTCAGAGCAACTTTCTTGAGCCCCTTTGAAATGCACGAGCCAGTATACTATTCATAGCAAGGATATGGAATCCTAAAACATTTATTTGATTAGAGCAATATCGAAAGGTTAGACAAACCGTTAGACTTTTACAACCTGCCATGCTTTTTCTACCTACACATTCTATATGCATTTCTCGTTTTCTTTCCATTTTATTTTCACATAGTATCATTTAATACCCATGAATGATATATGAAACATGCTCTATGTACATAACCACATCCATAAAGTACATACATATGTGTATACATATAACCTTTTCAGTCCTCATAAAACCCCTGTGAAGAAGATGCCTAAAAACATTCCTAAATAAACTGTATGAAAACTGAACGTTTTCCTCTCATTTTGGGCCACTGCAACACTTTTGTAAATTGTCTAATAAAAGATGTCGTGGGTTATAGCCTATGGACTCAATGTGGAATATTCTCTATATAACAGTCATGCTGCATAAATTGGAACATGTCACTCCCTTCTCAAGATCTTCTGATGGTTTATCAATCAAAATTAAAAGAAAGTCCAAACTGTTATCATGGCTCCAAAATGCATATGATCGGGTCCCTGGTTGCCTCTCAGACCTTCCCTCCCCCCATCCCACGTGGTCACTGTCCTTCCCTCAATGCTGCCTTCCTTGCATTTGCTTGGACACCCCAAGCATGCTGCTTCTGGGCGCTTTGCCCTGAGTCTGTCCTTCTGATTTTCTTGTTTATTCAGGGCTCTGCTCCAACATCACCTCCTCAGGGAGGCTTTTTCTTAACCTCATCATTCTTTATCCCCTTGCCACACTTTATATTTCTTCATGACGCTGCTCCGTCTGCTAGTAAAGCTTCATTTGTTTGTTTGTTGTTGTTTCACCAATTTGAAATTAATTTCTACAAGGAGGGGGATGTGGGGAATATCCCTCACCGTTATCCTTAGTATCTCAAACAGTGGTATGAGTCACAGCTCTCATAAGAAAGTGCATTTTCTCATCCCACTAAACACAATTATACAATACAAACAGGTCTACATTCTTTTAAAGATGGTACTGTTTCATTGTCTGGTTATGTGGCATCACAATTAAACCATCTCTTTACTGATGAGCATTTGGGATGTTTCCAGTGGTTACAGGAGTCTTTATAGAGTAAATTTTTAGAAATTGAAATGCTAGTGAATGGGTAGGAATCTGTTTGATCTTATTAACTGTTTCTAACTTGCCGTTTAGAAACCTTGTAGCAACCTTCCCATGGACGTACCCATTTTCTCGCCTATGGCTCTGGACTCTCCACCTGTCCTCTTTCTGGTCTCTGTGTTGCTCACTGGACGTGTCACTGTAGAATCTGTACACTTCCTCGAGGCAGGGACTTCACCTTTGGCCACTCTGGGTGCTGTTTGGCTTAGTCTGGGTGTTTGTTTATGTGTATCCTGTGCCTCCTTCTTACATGTAGCTCCTGTATGAAGTCACCGTGTAGAGCAATATTCCATCCCTGCGTGCATATTGGCCGCACCCCCCCTGAGGGGAAGGGGCAAGCTCCCAGGGCGTATTGCCCAAGTGAGCCAACTAGAATCGTGAAAAATGTTTACCCCAGGCAGCCTGAGGCAATAAACGAGGGCAGAACACCAAATTCTATGGAAAATCATGAGGTTGACAGCTAGAAAAATGAGGGCACATTTTAAATCTATATGGTGGGGGAATACTGAAAACTGGAGAGAAATAGTTAAGAGAATCAGCTGCAAGGGGTTCAGGTTAGAGTATCTGTTCATTCAGTTGTTCATTTATTTACCCATCCATGCATCCATCCATCCAACAAATATTTACTAAGTACCAACCAGGTGTCCCACACTGTTCTAGGCGCTGGGTATATACTGATGAGTAACAGATTTTCTGCCGTCATGGAGCTTACATACGTGTGTGTATACAAGCAAGGCAATGATCAAATCAACAAATATACGTAATAAGCCTGGTAATCTGTGCTACAGATAAAAATAGGCAGGAGAAGGGGGATGGAGAGTGTCGGGGGCAGAGCAGCAATGGTTTTATTAAAAAGGGGGTCAAGGTCTCATCAAGCATCGGTCTGGAGGACGTGAAGGGACTGGATGGTGGCCCCCACGGCTGGGTTGGTCCTGGTGGCTGTACTGGGGAGGCTGAGTGACGATGGTCAGGAGGGGCCGCTGTCTGGTCAGCAGCCCCCAGTCCTCAGGTTTCCTCTGCAGTGTTTCCGGTGCTGGTTCTGAGTCCGGCCAGGAGGCTCTGTGTGCCTGGCCATCCAGATGATGGGGAGAGGCTGTCAGAGCTTGGCCTCTCCTGCATTTCCTAACACCTGTTACACGTGGTTGTCATGACATACGTGTTCAATGAATGAAAAGAAAAAATTTAAAAGTGAAGAGTTCTTTATCAATTTGTATTTTTAATGGCGATATCAAGTTTTCTCAAAGAAAGGTGTATCTACAGGGTGTTCCCGAATCCTTACAGCAGTTTTAAACCTTCATAGCTTTCAAAATGTAAGTGCTACACACTTTGCAAAACCATCATTTAAGAGGTTGGTTACTGAACTTTCTTTTATACTTATTTAATTTTGTGGATTTGAGTAATAGTTTTTCATTTTAACGTTTTTGTTTTAGTCCTTCTGAAGATGGCAATCATGGGCCGTTACCTCTCGTCTTACTCATGTTAGTAGATATGCATCACAAGAGCTCTGATGCACTAGACAATTGTAGAAGGCCCGGGTAACAGCTGGGGAAACAATTCCAGCCATGAATCTGTCTGATTTATATTCCAAGGGCTCTCTTATTATCCGGAATGTAAGGGCTGGAAGGAACATTGTTATATAGATGTGGAAACTGTACGTTTGGAGAAGTATAATTCATGCAGCAAATATCTGTCCAGCACTTGCACTGGTCCTTGCCTTTTCTGGACGCTGGTGATACAGCAGTGATCACAACCGACACGAACCTCTGCCTGATGGAGCTTACATTCTAGTGGGAACAAAGGCTTGTTCAGCATGCCCCTCGTTAGCCCAGAAGCTGGATGAGAAACCTGATGTTCTGAACCACAGTCTTGTGATCATTCCATTATACCACAGTTTAGGAAAACACAGTGTCTGATCTGATTAATTTTACAAACAGAGCAATAGTTTAGCTACACAGATATTTTCATGTATACATTTTCATAAGGGCTTACAAGTTCATCTGAAAACATTGTTAGAATCACATATATTCTATACAAGTGTATATAATTATTTGTATTCATCTCCCTATAATTATAGCATATATAATATGTTACATATGTCATTTTTAATACCAATATAATGTATTAAACCATTAAATATGTTACATATGTCATTTTTAATACCAATATAATGTATTATAATATAATATATAATATTATATTATATATATTATATATTATATATATTATATTATATTATAAATATAATATATAATTATAATATAATATAATACCAATATAATGTATTAAACCATTAAATATTAGAAAATACTGTTATGTCTGTTCAAGATACCACCAGTATTTAATAATTACTTGTATCCACTGAAGAATCATTAACCAGATAAAGACATGAAGTTTGCTCTCAAATGATGTCATGAAACCTTTGACCTGAAACTTCTGTCCTAAGTACTATACAAAGAACAAAAGGATTAGAAAACTTGTACATTCACAAACACACAAAAATTAGTAAAATCCAATTATTGGGGGTAAGTATTTTACACATGCTTTAGAAGAGCCGATTTTCTCTCACAGAATGTTCCAAAATGTGTCCTATTTATATATGGACTCTCCCTTTTCATATTTAGAGATGCTACATTTAGAAACAACTGATTGACTTATTAATTCATTCTATAAATGCTCATTAAGCACCAAGGGCCTATAATCTAACAGGCATCGTTCTAGGTGTTGGAGCTACGCCAGTAAGAAGACAGGATATCACATACCATAAATAACTGAAACAGGTCGGGTAACATGATAATTTTCGACAAATATCACATGACATCACTTACATGTGGACTCTGACAAAAAAGATACAAATGAACTCATTTACAAAACAAAAATAGACTCACAGACATAGAAAGCAAACTTAGGGTTGCCAAAGGGGGAAGGGGGAGGGATAAATCAGGAGTTTGGGAGTAACATATACACACTACTATATATAAAATAGATAAACACCAAGGACCTACTGTATAGCACAGGGAACTCTACTCAGTATCTTGTAATAACCTATCATGGAAAAGAATCTGAAAAAGAATAAATAGGTATATAGATAGATAGGTATATGTATAACTGAATCACTCTGCTGTACACCTGAAACTGACATGATATTGTAAAGCAACTATACTTCAATTAAAAAATAAAGATAGCATAAATTAATATAACTTAATAATATAAATTATCGTTTTAAAAATGATAATTTTAGATACTGGTAATCATCATAAAAAAATAAAGAAGAGCCGGTCTCAGTCCAGTGAATTCCTTTTGATCAGCTGGGCGGGGGAGGCCACTTGTAGAAAAGGAGGTCGCCGTGCAAGGGTCTGAAGGAAGGATATTCCAGGCAGAGGAGTAAGAGGCGGACCCTGAGGAGGGCCTGACCTCCCCTGGCGGGTCTGAGACGTGCGCGGGGAGAGGCTGGCGGGGAAGAGGCTGGCGGAGCAGCCCCGTGGGCGGCCGCGGGGACTCTGCGCTGACCGTGACGGGAAACCAAGGCGAGGGTCACGGTCTGATCTCCCTTCTCCAAGGGCCCCTCGAGCTGCTGTGTGGGAATGAACTGCAAGAGTAGGAGTGGAAGAAGCAGGGGACGGGGAAGCTTTCCTACCTAAGGAGAGAGAACACGGCGGTCGCGGTCGCGGCTGGGGGAGCCGCAGTGATACGCGAGGAGGGGCTTTGAGCTTGTCCTGCGGTGGAGCTGACAGCCCGAGCGCGCTCTGGTCCAGGAAAACTGGAACAATCACGAGCGTCTAGGTTTTCGGTTAGGATAACTAGTTGGATGACGGTGCCACTTACTGGAAAGGGAGAGGAACTCGTTGTAGGGGGTCGAAATTCTGAGTTCTCAGGTGGACGTTCGGCGAGGGGGGGGGTCCCCGAGATAGCGGTGCGGAGAGTAAAGCAGGAAGAAGATGTACAAGTCCAGGCACGAGAGTCAGCTCAAGGCTGGAGAGGTTGGGAGGCAGCAGACAGACAGGACGCACCGGCATGGGCATGCAGGTGGGATAAAGACCTGAGGTGCCAGTGTTTAACAGGGAGGCAGCGCAGCGGAGCCCGGGGTACATCCACATTTAAAGGTCTAGAAGAAAATCAAGGCTGCTAAGGGGTCTCCAAGGGAAGACCTTTTAAGGTTTGGAGAAAAAGAGGTACGTGTCGCGGTGCGCAAATCAGAAGAGTGAAGTGTTACAGGAAGTAAAATCATTAAGGCTCGATTACTACTTAGAACTTCAGTACGGAGCAGACACACAGACACGATGACGGTGCCTGCCTCCATGGGTATCACTGATTTCGAGGGGGCCTGGGGGCCTGAGGGGAAGCATCAATTAGAAGACAGGGCGAGAGATGAGACTGCAGAGCAGCGCCTGGCCCGTTTCCAAAAGGTTTGCAGTCATTGAGAGACAGTATCTGGAGAGTCACATAGGATGAGAGCAGGTTGTCTATTTTTTAAGTCGTGTGGTATCAGAGCTTGTTTCTATGCAGGGGGGAATCGACAAATGCCCAGGATGAAACACAACAGTTCCGGGTCTAATATTATTGGTTGGAGAGGTGGATAAAGATAGATCATGTCCGATAAATCATCTTTCAGTCAGAGCGGTCTCTAATGCCAAACGAATAGTCAATTCCATCCATCAACTGGAAGAGTCAGTAAAAGAATACCACCTAATGGATTAAACAACTGGAGTCCAAAAGATAAAAGTAATAATGTCCTGTCAAGTCACACAGAGAAACCTACAGAGTAAGTGCCCCTTTCTGGTGACCCTGAAAGTAACAAATGAGGTCAGTGATAAGATTTACTTTTTTATACGTACAGTGACAAAATTCAGTTATTTTTAACAGAAAAGTTGTGGATAATCTGATGTTTTGTTCATTCACTCCTTTATTGACTGATTCAAGGAACCGTTTCCTGAGCGCTTCGGGCCAGTGCTGTGTATATAAACGTGGAGAGGAAAGAGGCCCTGATTCCAAGCAGCTCGCGGCCTCGTAGGAGCGACTGGCAAGTACATGTTTAATTGTGATTCAGTGTAAGTGCAACACGGAGGATTTATTTTATATCTGTTTGGCTTTAGGTATTTACCTTAGGTAAACCCAATAATACAGAGAGAGGAGGAGAGGGCAAGAAAGAGAACAGTTTAAACAGTGAGGGGTGTCTGCGGCTTGCTCTGCCACTGGATGAGCACATAACCGAGCAGAATCAGGAGGTGAGAAATGCAGACGTTCTCTTCCTTCGCTTGATTTCAGTTCCTGGGGAGAATTCCAGAGTGTATGATGAGCTCTAAAATCGGCTGCCTAAACACAAACCAACTACTTCATCTGCTGTGCAAACAAAGCAGCAGCAAAACAATCCAACTGACAGGACTGGACTCCCTGAGACACCGCGGGTTGGAATCCAAGGGATTTTCAAAGGAAAGTTTAACTCCACGCCGATGGTGAAGGGGGATTTATATTTCAGGCCAAGAGAGCAGCATATGTAAAGGTCCTTGAGAGGGATGCATTTACAGGTTGACCCGAGTTCAGTGAGCGGTGGGTGCGGCCCGGGAGGCCCTCACGTGGCCTCCGACCTGATGCTCTCGGGATGCATGGTTAGGTACCATTGGGGCGGCTGTTATATGAGTAGTGATGTTATATTAGTACGGATTCTTATTGACCTCGAGGTCTTGGTCCTCCCAGTGCCAGCATTAACCACACACAGCTGTGTGTACTTTGTATTATGCACAACACACCACAGATCTCCAGAGACCATTCTTTACAAGAAAAGACCCAGCAATTCTGTTGGTGTCAGATGCTTTCCGTGTCCACATAGTCGGAAAGTTTTATTAGGCAGTCGGTTCCCACAGTGCCATGGTAGGGTTTTTGGGTAATTTTTAAACAAACAAACAAAAATGTTCCTTTTGTGCTGGGCCAAGGTTCTTGATGATATTTCATCCCATGCAAGATAAGTACAACTTGTAAAAGTTTCATAGGTCCGAAGAATATTTTTAGAACATCGCAAGAGGGTTCTTGGACTTTTATGGTTTCCCTCATTCATTCTCCCGTTTAATGCTACAAGCCATAACGTCTACTGTTTCTCTTTCCTCTTCCCATTTTCCAAAGAGGTTTATAATGAAAGATACACAGTGCTCAAAAAGCTAAAAATAGGATGGTTCAGAATCTTTTTGTGAGATGGATGGAATAAGTGCCCTTGATGAGATTTTCAGAATTCTTCCAGTCTTTCCCAGTGATGTAGCCAAGCTCCCTTATTCCATTCCCATAACCCGAAAGAGGCAAGGTGTTTCCTTTGCCGCCACACACCTTAAGTTCTCTGCAGATATGGCTTTAGAAAAGGGGCTGGTCCGTGCTGATCACTGACCTTTGCTTTCCAGCCCACCTGTGGCTAACAGCTGTTCTCTGGTGAGAAGCCCGCATCGTTCTGACTGCCCAGAACACCTGCCGTCAGACCTGCTTACTCCACTCACCATACTGAGCTTTCCAGGAAAACATTCGCTACTGCGACCTCAGCCTTTCCTCTTGCCCAGCTGGTGAAAACGTGAGCAACACCAAGTCCAAGATGGGCTTTTAAATAATCTGCATATTAAATTTAATAAGGCTGCCCCCAAATATTTAGGTAAAGAGGTGGACAGTCACAGAAACACACCACCTGCTCCCCATCCTGTTCTGGCTAGAAGCGTCAGGGAGGGGCATTCACGTGCTGGACACCTCACTGCTGCAAACCGCTTGGCGTCACAGCCTCCATTTTCCCAAAGTGTGTCTGTGGCCTGGACTGAACTGCATCCCACTTCCCAACCCTGCCCCCAATTCATAGGTTGAAGTCCTAACCCTCAGCTCCTTACAGGATGACTGTGTTTGGAGATACGACCTTCAAAGAGGTGATTAAGTTAAAATCAGCCCCCTAAGGAGGCCGTAATCCCACGTGACTGGTGTCCTTACAAGGAGAGATCAGGACGCACAGAGAGGCCACGATGCCCAAAGGCAGCAAGACGGTGGCCACCTGCAAACTGAGGAGAGAGGCCTCAGGGGACACCGCACCTTGATCCTGGACGTCCAGCCCCTAGAACCGTGAGAGTATAAATTTCTGTTATTTGAACCACCCAGTCTGTGGTATTTCATTATGGCAGCCCGAGCAAACCAATACATCTAGGGAGTGGATACTGTATAAGGTCATCTTGTTCGATAAATGTGATGATTTAAATACAAGTTAAAGCGCCTGGCGATAAATAATCACCTAATTTGTCTGAGGACGAAATTAAGCCCCCAATACTGGGATGGACTTATTGCAGCTTGTCTTGATTAAAAAGGGATCTGAAGCAGTGGTCCCTGACCTTTTCGGCACCAGGGACCGGTTTCATGGAAGACAATTTTTCCACGGGGGTTGGGGTTGGTTCAGGTGGTACTGGCAGCGATGGGGAGCCATGGGGAGCAGCAGATGAAGCTTCTCTCGCCTGCCCACTGCTGACCTCCTGCTGTGCGGTCCGGTCCCTACCAGGCCGTGGACCGGTACTGGTCCATGGCCCGGGGCTTGGGGGCCCCTGGTCTGAAGTATTACATGGATATGCCTAAATTGCTTATTAACAACTCAAAGTTCAGAAAATAAGGCCTCAAATTTATTTGCGACTGACGAGGGATTAATCTCCAAAATATACCAACAGGTCATGCAGCTCAATATCAAACAAACAACCCAACCAAAAAATGCGCAGAAGATCTAAATAGACATTTCTCCAAAGGAGACATACAGATGGCCAAGAAGCACCTGAAAAGATGCTCAACGTCACTCACTAGTTATTAGAGAAATGCAAATCAAAACTACACTGAGGGGCTTCCCTGGTGGCACAGTGGTTGAGAGTCCACCTGCCAATGCAGGGGACACGGGTTCGTGCCCCGGTCCAGGAAGATCCCACATGCCGCGGAGCGGCTGGGCCCGTGAGCCATGGCCGCTGAGCCTGCACGTCCGGAGCCTGTGCTCCGCAACGGGAGAGGCCACAGCAGTGAGAGGCCCACGTACCGCAAAAAAAACACAAAAAAACAAAACTACAATGAGGTATCACCTCACACCAGTCAGAATGGCCATCATCAAAAAGTCTATAAACAATAAACGATGGAGAGGATGTGGAGAAAAGGGAACCCTCCTACACTGCTGGTGGGAAGGTAAATTGGTACAGCCCCTATGGAGAACATTATGGACGTTCCTTAAAAAACTGAAAATAGAGCTACCATATGATCCAGCAATCTCACTCCTGGGCATACATTCACATAAAACTATAATTTAGAAAGATACAGGCGCCCCTATGTTCATTGCAGAACTACGTACAATAGCCAAGACATGGAAACAATCTAAATGTCCATCGACAGATGAATGGATAAAGCAGATGTGGCACATGTACACAATGGAATACTACCCAGCCATAAAAGAGAATGAAATAATGCCATTTGCAGCGACACGGATGGACCTAGAGATGATCATATTAAGTGAATAAGTCAGACAGAGAAAGACAAGTACCATATGGTATCACTTAAGCGTGGAATCTAAAAAAACGATACAAATGAACTTATATACAAAACAGAAATAGACCCACAGTCATAGAAAGCAAACTTATGGTTACCAAAGGGGAAAGGTGGGGAGCGATAAATTAGGAGGTTGGGATGGACTTGTACACACTACTGTGTATAAAATAGATAACCAACAAGGACCTACTGTATAGCACAGGGAACTCTACTCAATATTCTGTAACAACCTAAATGGGAAAAGAATCTGAAACAGAATAGAGATATATGTATACATATAACTGAATCAATTCGCTGTACACCTGAAATAACACAACATAAATCAACTATACTCCAATATAAAATAAAAATTAAAAACAAAGAATGAGCAAATACAGTAAAAGTCCTCCTAGACAAAAAATACCAAAACCAAACCAAACCAAAAAAAAACCAATTTGATACTTAGAAAATAAAGCCTCAGATTTATTTGCCCAGGAGTAAAATACATCACATTTAGATCAAATCCATTTTTTAACTCTTCTTTGTTCTAAATTAACACTTTAATTGAAGCTGGATTTCACTTATTGCGTGTAAATCTAGAATAGCTACTTAACTGTCTGCCATCCTGACTGTAAAAATACAACAATACTTCAGGCTGAAACCTAGTAAAAAGCAAATGTTTTATTGCATGTTTCAGGTTTTTCCTCAAAAAAACAAAAGTTTAAACTCAAGGGACTACTATTCAGGGAATCTTTCCTCTCTTCCAGTTTCCAAAGGCAGCCTAATACACTCCACATTGGCTGGATCGGAAACGGTTTGAGGGGCAGCTCTGGAGTCAGACCATCTGGATTCAGGTCCCAGCCCCACCCCGTATTAGTTCTGAGCCTGTAGGTGGCTTACTTAGTCTCTCGGTGTCTCCCTTTCCTCCTCCATGAAATGGGGGGATTGTCTTGGGCAGTAAATGAGACGATCAGGTAAAGCTCTAGGGTCGGTTCCCAGCACTATTGAAGTTACCTACTCTTACCCTGTAAGACCTCAAGGTATTTGGCATAGATTAGGTCTCCAAGCTGAATGACTCTAATTCCCCGTGTTCAACTCAAAGCACAGCTTTCTGTATCTTTCACATATTTAACTCAAATGCTCTTTAGAATGAAGCATAAGTAAGTGGCAACATGTCACAGAGACTCTTCATGCCCCAAGTATCCATCCTTACCCTTCTCTCCAGTGATAGAACTTCCCCCATCCTCCCAGCTAAGGCCTGGCCACATTTCCCTTCCCTTCTCCCCTCTCCATGGGGATATGATGGTAGGAGCTGCAGCAGCCACTTTGAAAGTCAGTATGGGAGCATGTGTTGAAGCTGGCAGAGCCTGGGCCAGCCCCAGATGGGATGGTGCACCGGCACTATTACATGAGGGTCTTGATTAAGCCACTCTATTTGTAGGTGTCTTATTACAGCAGCCTATCCTGTACCACAGTACATAGTATTCTAAATAAAATCAGTGTGGATTTGAACAAAGATAAAATAGTAGTTTTGTGAAGAGTATGCTCAATTCTCTAACTTTAGATCTGAGACTTGAATTACTGAATCGACCCCTGACAGTCTCCTATGTAGACAAATAAGGCTCCTCTTCTAACAAGAGAGTTAGTAGAGAATTTTCTTCTCTGTGTTGTTTCAGAGAATGTGGGGTTCGAGGGGGAGAGTCTAGCAATACATAATGTTAATATCATCATTGTGTCAGGTACTCTGCAGGATACGATACATAGAGGGGTCCTTTCCTAGTAGCTTAATATTCTGAAACAAACATGTGCAAACGACGTTCCTAATTATAGTGTGGCAATGACCTCACTGCACTAGTTACTATGGGCAGAAAAGAGAGTTTGAGATCACAAAGGACATGAGTAAATTTTTTTCTATATTGTATAAAACAAAGTAGGTTCCCAGCTTCTCACCACGTTCCTTCCAACCAATTGGATGGATTTTCATCAACATCTGGATGGTCTGATTTGAAATATGGGCTACGTGGCACATTTGAGATTCTTTTCAGGAATTTCAGAGACCCAGCGGGGCAACTTAAAGAGACAGGTGGGAATTCTTGAGAGAGTCTGAGTCAGGGGTACAGCTGATCTCGGGGAGACTTGTCCTATGTAACCAGTCACCATTGATGGAGAGGGCCCCATGTTGACTCAAGGTCGGAGCATCAGGCGCCCTAAATAGTGGGTGATGGGCCAATTGGGTAGTTTCTTATCTGGGGACTCAGTGTAGCTTGAACCGGCCACAGGGCAGGAATTAATTGTGTTCAGGCTTACGACCTTCCCAACCCACAGCGGAAAATCAGGCAGCACATGTGTCTGTGCATCTCTGTACAGACGGAGGGACATATAAACTCAGAACAACTTACAAGACAATTACTGAAAGGAAGGAATGAATTCTGTCCAGAGAAACGGGACAGAATAAAATGGGTTTAACTAGCTCTTAAAGGCAAAGTTCACGTGAAGAGGAATCTGTGGTTTCCTCCCACCTTCTTAGTTACGCACATTTATCGCAGGGGCACGAGCCGTGATTTCCTACCAGATGGGATGGATATAAAGGGTCTGCATATCCAACAAACTTTGACAAAGATCAAATTACAAAATGAGTTAATCAGTACAGTTAAGTGCAACCTATGATATTCTAGGCACTAAGAAAAGGTCATCTCAGTAGGACCCTGAAATCCTCCATTTGTGCTTTCCAGGGTCCCGCTCAGTCCCTCCTATGGCCCTGCTCTTTCACAGAGGATGGAGTCTTTCCCTCCGCGGGTATCAAGAGGATGTGCCCACCCACCTGCCCACGTGCCCCCTTCTACACTAAGCCTCCAGATCCTTGGGAGCCTAGAATTTCCTACCCAGATGGCCCCGAGCCCACATCCGGGGCCAGCCCATGTATCTTTCTGGGGTCCAGCCTCCTAAGGATGGACAGCACCACCAATGTGGATGCCTCAAAGTCCAGGTGGGTGCACGGCAGGGCCAACGGGTGGGAACAGAAGGGGTGGGTGGAGGTCCCAGCAGGAGATGAGCCACGGCCAAGCCCAGAACTCTGCACAGTCAGAATTCTAAATTGAAACTTGACCTCCTTGGTCATTACAAAGATCTTTTTGTCAGTAGGAAACTAAAAGACCTTTTATTGAGCACTTTGTTAGCTTGGTTTACAATTTTTAAGTGACTTAGGGTATGTGGGCTTCTGTTTCTTGATCAGGCCCAAGCCTAGAGTCTCTCACGGATAAAACTGTCTCACGCTTCATAATACAAGGAAAACCTTTCTTTGATTCATGTGAAGGATTATGATTAGAAAAAAATCTGCTGGGTATTTTTTTTCTTTTTTAAAGTGAGTGAGTTTTTTTTTTTAATTAATTAATTTATTTTTGGCTGTGTTGGGTCTTCTTTTCTGTGCGAGGGCTTTCTCTAGTTGTGGCAAGCGGGGGCCACTCTTCATCGTGGTGCGCGGGCCTCTCACTATCACGGCTTCTTTTGTTGCAGAGCACAGGCTCCAGACGCGCAGGCTCAGCAGTTGTGGCTCATGGGCCCAGTTGCTCCGCAGCATGTGGGATCTTCCCAGACCAGGGCTCGAACCCATGTCCCCTGCATTGGCAGGCAGATTTTCAACCACTGCGCCACCAGGGAAGCCCCTGCTGAGTATTTTTATATGGAGTTTTGATCAGACTCTGGAACACTTCCGATAAATTTTGATGATAAACCCCCAGGCGAGGTCTGTGGGAGTCACAGCATCCTGTTCTCTTTCAAGGTTTTCCATCCCATCAGTTCAGGAAACTTGGGAGGGGGGAAGTAAGGAGGAGAGGTGCATCACAACAGTTACTACAGATAGTAATCACTGGGTGTGCATCTCTCTGAAGACTCGCCGCTCTGTCCCTCTGGTTGGTGATCTCCACAATGTTGGGACACTATAGACCCAGAGGGAACATTCCTCACGGAAACGGGTGGCGTAAGAGCAGGGCAGCAGAATTTATACTTCGCAGAATAAAACGGGATGTGCTGGCACATACTGTGATGTCTGGTTTACGATCCTCATATACTTGGCTATTTCTCTACGGAGTTTTAATGGTATGTGAAAGCGTTATTTGCTAAGATTTGATTAAGCAGAGAATCCAGAGAAAACGGAGGCACTGGGATCAATCTTTTTGAAGCTATAAATTTGGAAATTGTTGTCTTTTTTTTTAACCCTAAAATTTTCAGGAGAAAGTTAATTCAGAGGCGCTAACAGCCCTCTCTTTTCTTTCGCATTTATAAAATTAAGAGGTAAGAAACACAGGTTGTCAGAGAGACCTCTTTCCTATTGGTAGCTTTTAAAAATAATCCAGTTTTCGTTTTATTAATAAGGACATTCAGAACTTCACTGGTCCATGGGATACTTTCAATTCAGTAGCAAAGATTACAAACATGTTCACCGGCAAACTTCCAGGGGGTCAGCAGACAGAAAACGGTGCAGAAATCTCACACAGGTGGTAACTTAGCTATAAAACGACCCGTACTCACTGCCCTATCCTACCCAGACCTTATCCCACTACCACGGAGACCTGCATACAAACAATGGAGATTGCGTGTGCCATTGCAGGAGAAGCAAAATCAGCTGGAGAAAGTAAGAACTGCTGAAGGTGGCTGGAATCTCCCCAAATATTATCATCTGGAAATGTTTCACTTCAGTTTGTTATATCATAATTGGAGGCTTATTTGGATTTCTGTTTACTAACTGTATTTGACTGTACAAATTAGTTCATCAGCTTAATTTCTAACGCCTGTTCTAGAGGATGGGCATAACATTTTTTTAAAAAGTAGTTATATCTATTTACTGAGTGATCAGAAAGGTAATTTATGCTTTAAGAGGAGGGAAAATATATCAAGATTACTAGTACGCATAGAAGGAGTTAAGTTGATTCAGGAGAACAATTGCAGATTCTAAGTGGAAAGAGGAGAGTGAATTATTCAGTGGGAGAGGGCAGAGGGAGACAGAGAAGAGAGACCACTTTTCCTGGGGCAAAAGAGACCACAAGAGTGAGGGTGGCCATCAGCACGGCGGATTCTGAGCAGCTGGTCTCTGTAAAGCAAAGCGCTCTGACAATTTCATTTCAGGCTGGCACGGAGATCAAACCATGCCCAAGAGGATGAACAAAACAAGCGGCAAAATGGGCAAGTTAAGTAAACAGTGGTAATTGGAGGCCTGGCCACACAGGTCTTGGGAGTAATTTGGGGGCTGGCTGTGCCCCAGTGATGGAGAGAGTCCATGAGTGACAGGGACATCGCTTATGTACAAAAGGGTCAACGTGGGCCGGTTGAGAACCTGCTGGCTGGCGGATTCTCTACTGACTGTGGTTAAAATGTGTTAAATAAATACCATATGATATCACTTATGTGTGGAATCTAAAATACGACACAAATGAACCTATCTACAAAACAGAAACAGACTCACAGATGTAGAGAACAGACTTGTGGTTGCCAAGGGGGAGGGGGGTGGGGGAGGGAGGGATTGGGAGGTTGGGATTAGCAGATGCAAACCATTACATATAGGATGGATAAACAACAAGGTCCTACTGTATAGCACAGGGAACTATATTCAATAGCCTGTGATAAACCATAATGGAAAAGAACATGGAAAAGAATGTATAATATATGTGTATAACTGAATCACTTTGCTGTACAGCAGAAATTAACACAACACTGTAAATCAACTATACTTCAATTACAAAAAGTATAAGTGTTAAATAAAACATAAAGTTGCACATCCAAAGAGCAAGAGAAAACCCTTAGGAAATAAAAAGAAAATGCTTGTTGGATAGAAAAATTGGTAAATCAGAATATTAAAAATTTGGGGTCTTTAATTTTTACCCTTCTACCATCCATCTTTAGAAAATTAGGTGAACAAGAACTTGAAACATACAATAGGATAAAAGCCTAAAATGTGTGCTGATGACAGGAAACTCTGGTGACCAAGGCTCACCAATCTACACTATGGTGTTGCCTATCTCTTAAGGCATATAAGGAGTTAACTGAACTATGTCAAGCTGTATTTAAAGATTCTGTGGGTGGGACTTCCCTGGTGGTCCAGTGGTAAAGAATCCACCTCGCAGTGCAGGGGACGCGGGTTTGAACCCTGGTCAGGGAACTAAGATCCCACGTGCCGCGGAGCAACTAGGCACGCGTGCCGCAACTACCGACTCTGCACACCTCAACTAGAGAGCCTGTGCGCCACAACTACTGAGCTCGTGCGCCTCCACTAGAGAGCCTGCGAGCCGCAAACTGCAGAGCCCATGTGCTCTGGAGCCTGTGCGCCACCATTAGAGAGAAGCCCGCGTGCCGCAAATAAGACCTGATGCGGCCAAGAATAAAAAAAAAAAAAAAAAAAAACTTAGAAAATAAGATTCTGCGGGCAAATAACAAATGTGCCTCAGCGGACATCTAAGCGTTGAGTGAAAATGTTAACCAAATGAGGGATAGGAGTTATACACATATTATTGACACTAATTTGACATCCTTAACAAAGTCAATTCCTATTTGCCTCTCATGTTTCCTGATATTGCTTATTATTCTCAAAGCATTGTCCTTAACTTGGTTGTAAAATGATGACGGTCCTGATAGTTTAACGAGTTAGAGAAGCATTAGGTGGTAACGATAAAAACGTTTGATTTTGGTTTAGCTGCATATATAGACTGAAAGTGTCTCCCAGCTCCCCAGTTCATATATTGAAACCTACAGTGTGGTGGGACTTGAAGATGGGGCTTTTGGGGGGGGATTAGGTCATGAAGGTGCAGCCCTCATGAATGGGGTCAGTGCCCTTACAACAGAGACCCCCAAATGCCTGATTGCTCCTTCTACCGTGTGAGGTTACAGCAAAAAGATGGCCATCTATGAACCAGGAAGCAGACAATGCTGGTGCCCTGACCATGGACTTCCAGCCTCCAGAGCTGTGAGAAGTAAGTTTCTGTCGTTTGCAAGCCACCCAGTCTACAGTGTTTTTATTATAGTAGCTCAAATCGACTGAGACATTACACCTCGTCAGGTGGGAGCAGATAGACATGGCCAAGATTGTAGAGCTGTAACTCTTTTCCAGAAGGAAAACACCCTGATGTAACTGAAAGCAAACCTGACATTTTTTCACTAGAGCAGAAGTAAATTTATAAGAATATTAAATATTTTTCTTAATATATCTTGAGGCTTATGTGATATGAAAGCAGTACAATAGTTTCTTTTTGGCAATACTTATTTATTTTCAGTCCACAGAAATGAGGACTAAAAGAATACTAAAAATAAACACTGAGCTGAAATCCTGAAATGGGTATGACAGGTGGATTAAACGGGTCCATTTTAGAACAGAATAGACCTGAAACTTAGCACCGGCACTTTAAAAATACGTGATCTCATCTAAACTCTTTGTTCAAAGAATCCAAGGTACGGTGAGTAATCCTTCGCTGGGGTCACACAGCTTCTAATGCCACAGTGAAGATTAGAGCCTGAATCTTCTGCTGCAAACTCTCTCTGTCTGGCCTTTACTGTAGATAAAACTTCAATTCCCATTTTGCAAAGAAAGAAAAAGTTTCATCATGAAAGCAGCGAGACAATGAGTGGATTGTTTGTTTCAGAAAGAGCAGACACTGTCACACTCCATTTATTCACCCTTTAACAGGCCAAGTCCAACCTCCAGAGACTTCAACATCTGTGCTACAATAAATTGTTACCTAACAGATGGTGCCACCTGGGTGCAGCCGTATATAGTGAACAGGAACCCAATCACTGCAGATTAGACAAGGTCCAGAGAGATGGCTCTCCGTTCTGCAGTTCTGAGAGGATTTTGCTTGCAAATCTAATTCTGAAATACTATAGTAAAAGGCTCTCAATAATGCTTCTTGAAATTACCTCTAAAGAAGTACAAAAGGAGAGAAGTACTGTATGTCCCTGGTACCCTAAATGCTTGGTAAGTTGATTTCAGCTGTATTTCTCTGCAAACCAGCAAATTCACATTTTTTGAAACAGAATAAGAAGTCAAGTTCTAAATCAATCTGAGAAAAACACCACTTTTATAGATTTGAAAACTTCATCTACTTTTTGCTAAGTTAAAGGCAAAAACAAAAAAAAATTGAAAAAGATGAAACTTTGGAAGGCAGCGGTGAAGACAATTATCTCACAAATAAACAAACAATTCTGATGAGAAATGACGTCTGATTTTGTAAAAGTTAAATACCGTGGAAACAGAGACCAGCAATTTCAATTGTTGAATGAGATACTTCTCTTCAACCTTTATATTTTCCTCCAAGGGCACTGCAATACAATGTTGAAACGGAAAGCCATTTTTCTGGTTTTCTTGCAACCTAGGGCATAATAATTATATTCACAAAGAATTCCACTATTTGCAAAATATTTTCAATTTGTTGATGAGGGAACCATGTTTTGACTTACTAGGATTTGTAACCGACAGTAGGAGAGCATATGGCTGGGGGGAAACGCAGGTGAAATATCAAAATGTATCAAAATGTATCAATATCAAAAAGTAGTTCTTACACATATCAAAATGTGTAAGAACTACTAGACCCTCAGATCACGCGCACACACACACACACACACACACACAGGAAAAGACAAGGAAAGGACCAGCAGCTTTCATTGTTACAAGCTCTTTAACTGTTTTAGATCAAAGTTAAATTGACCAATATAGCTTAAAAATTTCAAGTTTTTCACATCAGGAAAAATGCCCTCTTCTTAGTCAGAAGAAGGCACATTTTCCCTCACATCCATTTGTCTTCCACTTTCCTGGGAAGACCGATTTCTCCTACCCTTCCTCTCTTCCGACTCCATCCTGATCTCTGCCAACGCCCTTGTCCTCCTCTTCTGGGGACCATGGTGCCCCTCCCTCACCTTGGCAGCATCCCTGCCTTTCACTTTCTCTCCTCTTCTTCTCTTTAATTTTGCTCTTTAAACCATGGGACTCTCAAAGTTTCTCCTTCCACGAACTGTCTGCCTTCTACACACTGTTCTCTCATATACGTGCATACCTGGCCACCCTTCATTTCCCAAATATATGTTGACACTTAAATGGCATCCTTATCGGACTGTGGACTCAAAACTGAAGGGAGCTTGCCATCTGGTGGGGGAGGAAGACATACCAGCGATTCTAATTCAGCAGGATAAGACGTGTAATTATGCCCACGTGAGTGACAGGACAAAGGACAGACTTAACATCCCTTTCGAGGTGAGTTAAGGAACTTCCCACAGAGGAGGAGATGCCTGAGCTGTACATTGAAGGTTAAAGAAACTGCTGGACAGATCAGCAAGGCACAAGGTATTCAGGACTGTGGGGTGAGGGTCCCCCGGAAGCCTCTCCACTAAGTATCAGAACAGCTGTGCCTCTAATTCTTCATTGTCTGGAATATGCACCTGATTCGTTATGTCTGTAATACCTACCACCCGGAATGTTTTATCTTATTTCAAAACTGTACTTTCAAAGTTCACAGTAAAAAACACTGGCCTTTTCTCAGTGCAAATTCTGTTTGGATCTCTGGCAGCAAGATCCCCCAATACAGGCCGAAATCAGGGAACTACAGTGTTCCCTGACTCACTGGAAACCTTGGGAAATTAGTAATAAAGTATAGCAAAGAGATGGATAGCCAAGGCCATGTGCTACTATGGTTCTCTTCCTAGCTCTTAATCTCACCTTTTTTTTTTTTTTTGTATCTTTTAGTCATCTCTTCTTTCTTTTGCCCCTTAAAAATGGTTTCTCCCAAGAATTCATCTTTGATGTGGAAGTTTCCAGCCTCCTCCAAGGAGCTCCCGAACTCTCTTGACTGACATGGATATATCATCCCTATGTGGGTAACTCCTGTCGTGATTTCTCCAATCTCAGCATCTCTCCTGAATTTCCAGTATATTTCTGCCCATTTTCACCTAAGGAATCCTACCAGCCTCTTGGAGTTCATAACATGTTGGAAGTTTCTGTTGCTTTTATGATGTGTCACCTTGGCTAGGCTATAGTCCCTGGTCGTTCGATCCAACACACATGTAGGTGTTGCTGTGAAGGTATCTCGTAGGTGTGATTAGAGTCCATAATCAGTTGACTCGTATAAGGGAGACCATTTCAGATAATCTGGGTGATTTAAAGGCTTTGAGAGCAGAAGTGAGGCTGCCCTGATGGAGATGCCCCATGTGTGGGCCGTAGCTTCAGCCAGGGCCCACGGCCACCCTGCCCTTCCTGGGGCTGCCCTGTGGATTTCAGACGTACCCCACGATCACATACTATATACCAATTCCTGGTAATAAATCTCTTAATATATGTCTCCAACAGATTTTGCTGCTCCGGTTCAACCCTGACTGGTAGAAGTTTACAGATCCCCAGTGGTCTTCTCTACTGATTTCCCATTTCTGCTAAAGGGACTGCCGTTTTTCCAAGATCCAACGTGGTTATCTTTGCTAGTGTTACCTTCTATCACCCCTACCTGTTCCTTCCATCTTGCTTCAGTTAATCTCGTCATGCTGAGATTCTTGTCATTTCAGTTGGGTTTGTACAACCACAGCAGACTAACTTTCATAAAGATGTCAGTCTCCGGCTCCCATGTTACTGGCCCGTGTTCCCATGTTTTATCCCCACCAGCTCTGCCGTATTTGCCTCTCTTGTTTCCCTGATGGCAACCTTCTGCTCCAGCCAGGCGGCTTCCAGCCTGTTCCTGATTTATGAGCTGACATTTCCTGCCTCCAAGCTTCTCACAGCCCCACCTACCTGGGGTACACCCCTCGCCCTGCCGGCTTCCCCTGCCAGCCCTTTAATTCAGCCTCAAGCATCTCCGTCTACAACCAGGTCAGACCAGCCTAAGTTGCAGTGACACTGCTCTTTCGATTCCTGGATTAATGGGTTCCTTAGAAGTTAATTGGTAATTGACTATGAATTGCTCTATGAAAACACTTAGATGAATGTGATGGACTTTTAATAAAATCCTTCATTTACAGGTCATTTTTTATCCGAATCTCTCCCCTCAGCATTCTCCTGGTCAGAGTGCCTTGTGAGACACGGCTCTCTTGCAAAAATGTTTAACGAGTGAATTGCTGACTGAATCTTAGAAACTAAAGCTCAGAGCATTAACTACACACCTTCACAGAAGCCCAGAGCGGTTCCTAATAATTGGCCAATCAGATAAAGAAATATTCCAGACCACACTGATTCTGTACTGTTGGTCTTACACCAAGTTTAAAGTGTGAAGAAAAAAAATACACTTTTTTACTTGGGTAGAAAAACAATGTCTTGCTGCCCATTAATAATAAGCAGAGATAAGAAACAAGAAGATGTTCCACTCAGTTGCTTAAAGGTGAGGATGGTGTGAAATCAAACAGATGTTAAGATTCCTTTTCAGACAAATGACTTCAACTAAATTGGGAATTAGGGGAGGGAAAGATATAACTTACGACATATTACAGCCATCCTAAGCATATTTATGCCTTCTTTCCATGGACAAGCCCTGCTTCTGAAGTTAAGTGTTAATTGGAACTAAAATTAGGAATTAGTCCCATGTGTTACTCAGAATATAAAATAAACATGTAAACAAAACAGAAACACTGTGGCGAAGACTTTTCTTTGCCAAGGTATAAAACCTTTCATATGCAAGCGTCCTCCATCAGATTATGATTTTTTATGTTTTCTTTTGTTTTTTTTTTTTAGAAAGAAGGAAGAAAGAAAGTTCCAAGTGTTGATTTCACCACACAGATTATACGCTTAGTCTTTGGAGAACAGGACTGTTTTTGAATATATATAAATAAGACTGCCCTTTTCCAGAGGGTTCTCAGAATGGCTTTGACGCAGCTCTCATGATGACAATACTATACTTGCAATTTCAGCCAGACCTTTTGTGACATCAGCATATGAGTGAATAAGAAAATGAATTAGGAAAAAAATTACCATACTATAATTCTCCACGTGAATTATCTGAAAGCACAAAATGAGGCTATTTTTGAAATTTCCTTAAATTCTCAACATGTATGTTTTCTTCTAATCTAAAGATAGTTAAAACATACTTATTATTTGAGAATTTAATTAGTTTCTCTGAAATACTGCTGAGAACGAACTTCATAAATAGGTAGTCTTAGGACAAAAAGTACAAACTATCTTAAATAACACAGTTGGTAAGAGTCATCAGAAGTTATTCCCACAAACAAGTTACATTTCTCTGGTCCTTGCCTGACTAGAACACATGAAAGGCAAAATTTTTGGAGCCTTATATGATATATAATTTCCAAAGGTAATGAAAATATACTTGTAAATTTCCAAAAAATAAATGTCCATATAAAAGTAGTATTTAATTGTGTGTAAAAGGGCAGAACAGCTGATGCAATTTTAAACACAAATGAAATTGCTTTAAAGATAATTTTGTGATAACACGAAGAGGTATGTTTGAGTTGAAGCACCGCCCAATTTTAAATCCAGCTTGAAAATCCTGTAAGCCTAGGTTTAAAGTTTATCATATTTGGACCTTACAGTTTTATACATATACCTATAGTAGCAACATCCTTCTATAAGTACTTCATCCGCCACACCATTTTCACGCTTTTTCTTTTTCATTCAATTGTTAGTAATCTCAAGTATACTACTACCTTTGTTTGCAAACTGTTCACACGGTTTTGAAAGCTTCAGACAAACAGGAATTTGGCTTTTGGTTTTAGTTTTCTGAGATGCTGTACATTAACTAACAAACTCCTCTTAGAACTTAGTAAATTCAGATACAGAACACACACTTACCTCGTGTATCTTGAAAAAATGAAGAATCAGCATTAAGTTGTTCTCAGAGGAAAACTGAAGCCAAAGAAGCTCTGACTTCGTTTAAGTAACTTGTGCTGCCTTGGGAAGGAAGATCGGAGCTCTGGGAAGCTCTACTTTCTCTCTGTCTCTCTCTCTGTCTCTCCTTCCCCACCCCCGCCCCTCCCTCTCACACACACACAGGATGATTAAATTGCTTCTGCCAAGAGTGTTTTTTCCAGAACCTATTATATTATACGACCACGAAGTGAAAAATCACTCAGTAAACTTGCTCTGCGTCATCTCATAAATTTGAAAAACTGCTAAATTGTCACAACGGGAAGGCTGCTACGCAGTCACAAAATTTTAAGCAAACTATATAATGAAGACATATTTAAGTCAAATGAAATGAAGATCTGTTGCTTACTTTATGAAATAGCGTGTTGCTTCCCTGGTTATGTAAGAAATACTGGAGAAGTTAAGCTCAGGGCTAACAGATGATTTCCAGGGTAGACCTCTTGAAAGCGCTTTTGCAGGGGCAAGAGGAAGGTCTCACATGGGTGTCTTGCCCTGTTCCCGCACTTGTAATACATGTGTGATACACTAAAGCTGTCAAAATCATCCCCTTCCAGATGCACTCAGAGGTTTCCTTTGCTTCCTCTGCAGCCCATCCCCCTGCCAGGAGACAGCGCCAGGGCAAGGCAGACGGTAAAGCTCAGAAAAGGAAAAGGGCCCGACTTCTGCTTAGCATGTTTTTACACACGGGGCCCGATGCTCAGTGCTTTACACACGTTTGCATTAACCCTCGTCATAACTGGCCGGTATTGCTGGGGTTGCTGTATTTTACAAGTATGAGAACTCGGGCTCTGGACTTCGGTAGCAGTTAGTATATGGGAAAACTACCACCACCGGCGAAACCAAACCTCCAAACAAAAGCAAATTCCAGCTAAGCCTCCCATGCTTTAAACCTACGTGGCCCCTTAAGCCTTGTTCATGAGGAAGGAAAAATGGCAGGAACAGAACCATTTTACCACCATCATGTTTGGTTTCTTGGGGTAGGAAAAAAAACCTTTATTTGAAAAATATGATTTTTTTTTTTTTTTAGCAGAACCATTTCGGAATGAGGAGTAAGTTGTCAAAAATAACCAAACAAAAACATTTTTAAAATGCTGTTGTTACAGGCAGTGGTCCCAATTATATAATTCCTATAATATCTTAACACTACTTAGTAGGCAAAAAGTTTATTGTATGTTATGAGTAATAAATATGAAATGGACTGTATGTAGCTGCCTGTTTTGTTTTTCACCCCGACCGTGTTTTTTCCTATGGTCCCTCCTTGCTTCCAAAATGAGCATGAATAGGTGAGAGGTCGTCGGGTGATCATACTTGCCGGTAACTCAGGACAGTCCTGGTTTACGCCTGCTGTTGTAGCGTATTATTAACGTTCCCTTTTCACTCTCAAAGATATTCCAGCCTGGATGATAAATTACATAGTCCACATACATATGTAAGAAGTAGAGCAACAACAAGTTAAATTCAACTAACCCTGCCTGAAACCAGTGCCACGTGATATTCTGGAATTTCATTCACACGGTCGTTCAAGTTACAAGGGATGGAAACGGCGAAGAAGGGAAGCCCGCGGAACTCAAGAGTCTAGCCTGACGGCTCTGTGCGTCTGCCTCCCGGGCCCTGAGGTATGTACCTGGGTCTCTTGCACGAGGAAACATTTGTGCACTTCTGTCGGCACAACTGAAGCAGTTGTCTTGGGGCCAGAGTAACGGAAAAGGGACAAGATTATAAGCGAGCTTTCACATATAAAATGGCACGTGGGCAGTCTTTCACGACCAGCGTGGAAGCCCTCAGGCTGCTATTTTCTTTCCTTTGGATGTTCTTAACGGGGTGGGGATGGCAGCCCCCGCGTGACCCCCTGAGATCCCGCCATGAGACTTCCATCCCTCTGATCAAGTGCAGCTGCCCTCAAAGGAATGATAGGAAGTCATTCGCCTTTTGACAGCGCAACGCGTCTGTTTGGAGGATCTCTTTAATAAGATGCGTTCCCCATGAGAGCCAACATGAAGACTACAGAGAAAAGTAACCAAAGGGGTTTGGAAATGGCTGGGCACGAGCCTTACTGAAAACTCAGCATGCATCACGGCGGCACGTGGAGGGGGCTGACAGAGGGGGAGGCTTGCCTGTGTGGAATGTTCTGGACAAAGCCGGAAGGTCAAGAGTGAAGTCGGGCCTGAGCCCCAACGGAGAACGGAAGGCACGGAGAGCGGAGGAAGAGGAGGGGCCTCCATGAGCAGACCTGCATGTCTGGGCGAACCAGGACCAGGGGAGGTGACCTCACCGAGCTTGCGGCTGGTACAGCTGCCCACCTCTGCCTGTGCTGGTGCCGCAGGAACCCACAGGCCGGGCGCCCTTCCTGCAACCCTGGGGGGAGACCCCGGGAGGAAGCCATAGGAGCAGGTGCTGTGGGAGCCTTGTCCCCGGCCCCTTGGCCCTCCCTGTTCCCGTCTGCAAGGATGCCTTCTCCCTGCAGGACCCGTGACTCTCTGCAGGGGCTCTGACTGTGGGACCCCCATGTGGAAAAGAGGCCTCAAGTGCCAGGAAGCTGAGGACCCTGGAAGCAGCGCCCTGTTGATGTTGAGTGGGACTTGCTGGACAAATGCCAGCTTCTCCCTCGGGGAGACGCTGCTATGCTGTCTCCCATAGAATCCCAATGGGATGGAGCCCCCGTTGCTTAGGGCACTCATCTACCAAATAACACACCTTATACTGACTTCCTTTTCCTGTCTCGTTGCCCTGGGATCACCTCAATAAACTACCTGCACTCAAACCTTTGTATCAGGGTCCGCCTTCAGGGAAGCCCAACCTGCACGGCTGCCAAAGAGAAGCTTACTTTATTTTTCAAGGCCGGAGAGATATGTGGTTTAGCCGATGTTTGAAAAATGTGGACATTTTTTTCTTAGCCGACTGATCAGTATTTTATAACCATTAGAATAACGTAAGTTTTACTTGACGTAAACCATGAAGGACAAGCTTTCCACAGACAGCGTGTGACAAATGCACATATGGCACAGTCTCCTTCAGGTATTCATCCTCTTTCACAGTGTGGACGTTCTTGTACGGCTGCCCATCCTGACTGTTTCTAAAGGTATAAGTATACTTCCGTCCACCGAGAACTATATGCCCACGGTCTGTTTCCTTGTCCTAATGTTAGCAAACAGAAGTAGAAACTAGATCAGAAGGGAAACTAGAGTGAGACAAAGTTAAAGATATGCACAGACCACACAGAAAACATAAACGACGGCTCTGGCAATCTTAGGGCAAAAAAATAGGGGCTCCAGAATTGAGGTATATTCGTAGGAACAGGGACAGGGGTTGGCCTGCAGCCAGGCTGCAACCAGGAGGGGAGACGCCTGGAGGGGAGAAGTCAACGCCTGATGAGAAGGTGCGTTTCCTTGGAAGCTGGTGCGGAGGTGCCGGGAGCCCCTGTGACCGCAAGTCTCACCGGAACGCGGGGGTGGGGCGGGGGAGGGCTGTATGACGAGCCTCTGCCCCACACCGACAGCAAGCCCTAAATCAGATAACCTTTACAATCAGCTAAAGAAGGCCTAGCGCCATTTAAGGAACTTTCTAACTCCCCAGTTATCCCCTTAACCAGTTCCTTGATGCCTCAAATGCCTGTATTTAAGGAAACTGTGTTCATTATACAATTAGAAATCAAATGCAAACACCTGGTCAAAGAAAGCAAGTGTAAATGTGTCTCTTAGCATAAAAGCAACCAATCATACGCTTTCTACCTTTTTTGTGTGTCTTAAATAGTGCTTAATGAGTAACTTCTTAAAAGAGGGAGTCACTGTCAATGAAAAGGCATATATGTATCAGAATCCTTTCGAAGAGGAGGGGCTAGTTAATAAGTTTTTATTTCAAATCCAAATACTTGCCTTTATCTTAACTCATATTCTTGCATCTACTCTTGCCTTTTCCCCCTTCCTGGTCCCATGCTCCAAATAAACAGGAAAAGCTTTCAATCCGCTAATCAGATCGTTCCCCATCTTTGTTTAAAACCCTTCCATGGTATCCTGCTGCATTTAAGACGAAACCAAGATCGTAAGCGTGGTCCCGAGGCCCCATCGGACCTGGCCCCAACCTGCTCTCAGGAAGGGTCTCACACCACTCTCTCCCTTTCTCCCTAGACTATAGGCTCCTGACCTTTCACCTCCTCAAAATCCCCATCAGCTTTCCCATCGCAGGTCTTTACCCATAATATTTCTTTTGCTGAAATCTCCTTCCTCTGCTCTGCCCGCCCCCCCCCCCCCCCCCCACCGCCTGGACCACCCATCTCGTCCCTCAGGTCCTGGAGGAAACCTCACTGCCTCCAGCCCAGGTCAGCCCCCCTTGCAGGGCTCTCCCGGGGCCCTACAACCCTTCCTAACACCTAACGTGCTTGAGATGATCTTCTGTGTCTGTCTCTCTGTTACACTGTAAGATCCTGAGGGATCTATTCTGCTTATGATGCATTCTCTGAGTTCAGCACAGTGCCTGCCACACGCTAGATGCTGAATAAACATATTCTGAACGAACGAATAAACAAACCAGTGATGCAAGGTCTTCTGGCCCCAAATTCCATATTCTTTGTGTCATCTCTCTCAGAACATGAGGAATTGGACAATTAAACTGATGGGAAAAAAAATGACACGAATAAAAATGAATAAAAAATTGGTTAGAAACCCAACTTGGAAGACATAAATTTGGCAACTACCTATTTATTTTTTAATTTACCCCAAACAAATGGAAGTTTTGAATGAGGAATTTTTAGCATGCAGCTGTTTTGTTTGATATATGGATATATAACATAACTGAGGATAAAATTAGTGTGGGTTAAGTTTGGTACATATTTATGCCGTTTGCTTTTTTAAAAAGTCTGTATGCGGCGTCACTTTTTTTTCTCATTATACATAAGTAGGTGCTTTAGCGTCCAATTTGCATTTGTAATTTTGTTTGCTCATTTTTTTTCTTAAAAAGGCTTTCCATTATCTTCAGACCCTACAAAATCTAAATATGCCTATGGTAAGCGGAATAATGCTCCCCTCATCCCCCAAAAGACGTTTGCGTCCTAATCTCTAGAACATATGCTACACTACCTGGCAAGGAGGAATTATGGTTGCAGATAGAACTGTTTGCTAATCAACTGACCTTAAAATAAGGAGTTTATCCTGGATCTTCAGGGTGGAGGGGAGTATAATCCTAAGGGTCCTTAGGAGAGGAAGAGAGATGCAGGTCAGAGTAAGAGTGACGTGATGACTTTAAAGATGGAAGAGGGCTGCGAGTGAAGGAGTGACAGCAGCCCTCTGGTTCTGGGTGGCAAGGAAGTGGATTCTCCCCTGGAGCCTCCAGAAGGAACCCAGCCCTGCCCACAACTTGACTCATTTTGGACTTCTGACCTCCAGAACCGCAAGATAATATACTTCTGTTGTTTTAAGCCACGAATCTGTGGTCATTTGTTACAGCAGCAAAAAGAAATGAATACACTGCCCCTACCAGTGTTACTACTCTGCAAAAGAGACCTCCCTAAATTTTTCTTTCATTTATAAGATGATCTCATGATCCAAATCCTGAAAATAATTATAGGAGGTTTCCAAATAATTTTGAAAAAAACTACCATTGATGAGGATTTCTAAGGCCAGGAAACATAATCTACTATACATGCTATTAAGTTCACACCTACAGGAAATAGAGTCATTTGCGATAAGAACCCATTTTATGGGTTTATTCAGTACCTAAGAAAAACTGTACACACACAAAAAAACACTGCCTTTTCTCGTATCTCTAGATACACACACACACACACACACACACATTTTCCTCTTAAGACTACACAAACCTACATTTAAATCCTAACACTACCACTGCTATAATTGTTGGTAAGTTGTTTAAGTTTTCTCTTGTGTAAAGCGGAAACAGCTTGGTTTTCTGGAAGAAGTAGAAATGATATATGTAAACTACCTAGGGCAGGATCTGATACCTAAAAGGCAAGTAGCTATTATATTAATAATAACTTTGTATTTATGGATTTTTACATGGAATAACATTGTACTGCCAACCCTCTGTGTTTTCTCACAAATAAGGACTTTGACTAGTAACATTTCCGTATATGCTTGAGAACAGTTTTTAACAGGAAGCCTATTTCGTCAGGAAGATAAAGACAGTGCTCTGGTCAGAAGTTAGGTGATAAAATATAACATAAATGAACCTTACACAAAAGGGAACTTCAAATTAGCATTAATTGCGATTATTGAAAGGGTGTTTCTAACCCATTATTTGACAACAATTAGAATATTAGGAAGGCTAGATGCTACTTGCTGCTTTGAAGGTATGGTGAGGGGCGGGGTGAAATGCAGGAAAGCAGGTCAGTGAGTGAGTAGGAACGCTAACCCACTGCTTAGGAATCTGGAAGGACTGTAACATTTGAATTTGAAGAGTCAACAAAACTCTGATGTGTAGATTTTTCTGTTTTTGCCAAGACACCCCCATTAAAGCTAACATGCCTACCCGATAAATTTTATACAGCTTCTGTTAAAAGTCCATGAAAATGATTGCACCTTAAAAGTCTCTCATGTAAGGCTGAATACAGAAAATACAAGATGCTTCCAGAAAGTTGGGTAAAACTAATTATTATTTTTTTTAATGTTTGGTCATTTTCATGATTTTTAACAATAATTTTTCAGATATGTACCTGTGGGAAAAGATTACTTTAAAAACACAAGAACATATATTTGAAACCCAACCTTGGGAAGTACTTTGCCTTTGTAATTAATGTCTCATGAGCATTATGTATTTCACATGACCCTTGAAGGAAAATTCTTGTCACCTAGACGGGTAACCTTTGTTATTTCACACATGAATTAGAAGAAATGCAAGTCAAAATATAATGATTAACTTCCGTGTCCTCGAAAGGTTTTGGTGACCCCATGGGTGCTAAACGTTAACGTAATACACTTTGCCATTTATGTTACTACTTGAAACGCTCAGTATTAAGGGGGGCCATTGAAGATGTGCCTAACTGTCCAGGTAATATTTGGAAAGGTCATTATTTACAAAAATAAGGTGAATTGTTTTCTACTGAGACGAGGCTCACAGAACACAGATGAATGGGAGGTGGGGATCCTGACTTAGGTGGCTTCTTAAATGCCTTAAGTGACATATTACACTGAAGATGTACCATCTGGTCTGGTATTAATGGCCGAGGCTGGGTTATCCACCCTGAGAGGCAGTTATCGTGTTATCTGAAGACATCTATGTAGACAGCACACAGGCAGGTGTGTACGAGAAGCATGATGGACCAGAAGGTCACGGGCCTCTCCACCTCCACATCTACCTTTTCCCTCCTTCTCTCCTCCCACAAGGCAAAGGGTCTCTCCTCTTGTCTGATTAGACGCTGCCCCCTCCTGCCTTCTCCAGAACCAAGCTCTATTAAGGACATTCCCTCTCCATCTTTTTATCCTAACATTTTCCTTTCATTAGAACTTAAGTATTTCAAAACCTATGCTTTTCTTTTCTTTTTTTTGCGGTATGCAGGCCTCTCACTGTTGTGGCCTCTCCCGTTGCGGAGCACAGGCTCCGGACACGCAGGCTCAGCGGCCATGGCTCACAGGCCCAGCCACTCCGCAGCATGTGGGATCTTCCCGGACCGGGGCACAAACCCGTGTCCCCTGCATCGGCAGGCGGACTCTCAACCACTGCACCACCAGGGAAGCCCAAAACCTATACTTTTCCCTCGCAAACTTAACGGCCCCTTCTTCTGTGTTCATATCGCAGGAAATTACATTTAAATAATGTTTCCTTTATCTGTCCCCATATAATCTCTAGGTAAGTTTAATATTTTGCAAACAAGAATTTCTCCTGAATTTAGCAAAGCAGCCTGGGCTAATCAGAAATTGTGGGATCTCAGCAGCCCCTTCTAAGTATTCCTTTTGGTTCTCATGCCAACATACAATGTTACTTTGCATTAGAAACACTCAGTGGAGTGTTTGTGAGACAATGACTGTTGCCCCAGAACTGTAAACATCCCTCCACCACTTTCATCAATCCACCTCACCCATCAGACACCGTCTTTAATTATACTGTGCTGAATTATTATATTTTCTGAAGCCTATGCTTCTTTTCATCAGTATTAGCACTATTTTTTCCTAACCCTAACCCTAACTTCACTCATTTCTATGACGGACAAATTACGTTCCTGTAGTTGCGCAGATCCAGCTCCTGCTTTGGTAACTTGCTGTGCTGTTACCCAAGGGGGTGACCCCTTGCAAATGCATCTCTCCAACCAGAAGTGGCTGCATTTGGGGGAGTCAATGAATGATGTGTGAAGGTTAGGGCTGCACAAGAGTGAGCCACGAAGGGAAAAAACCACTAACGGTTTGCTTTTTTCTTTTCCCAATCTCTGCAAATAATCTGACTCAATATATTTTTGTGCTTAGGAAAAAAATCAACAAAACCTTTAGCGGAATGACTGTGGGATTCCGTGGCATTATACCTGGGACAGTTATTAGCATATTTAGTTCCAGGTTTACGGAAATGCTAAGTGTTGAATAGTACATACGCTTAAAACTCAAGTAAAGGAGGTTTGGATGAAAGTCTTTGAGACTTGCTTAGAACCAGGAGGGCAAATAGAAGTCTTTTCTCAGGAAGATCTGTGGAAAAGATCTGTAGTCCTTAGGCTACAGGCCAAACTGGCTCAGGGTGAATTACTGTTAGCTCTGACCGTCGGATTGCGGTGCTAGATGAGGTCTCCAGCTTGTCACCCCTGCTGTCCAGTTAGTTGTGCTTTGCTCTGCGGCCATGGACTGCACTGAAAACCTCTGCTGTTTAACACCCAGGTATGGACATCTGGTCTTCAGATCCTGGCTAGTGATCCCGGGGAATGTAAGCAGTGTTTTAGAGGATATCTGAAGGCAAGGAATAAGCATGGAATTTAGAGAAGAATGCTCTTCCACATTTGCTAGAAGCTTTGGGTAATTTTTATAGTAAAATATACATGAGTATGTAGTCAATGGAAGGCTAAAGTCTCATGAATTTTTAAGCTAAAACTCAAGACTTCAAAAATCTTCCTTCCTGCCGTTTCAGGCTCTGGTCTCCATGGGCCTTCCTTTGCCTCTAGAGGTGTTTCAGGGGAAGAGTTAGAGCAATGTGGACCATCTCTTTATCTGCCCTAGCAGCACATTCCCAAATTCCAGAAAGCGAGTGGTAGAATTTCAAATCTTCTTGGAGCTCAGTGATTTGGAGTTGAAGTAGTCCTCAGTTCATGCATTCCACAGATAGGAAAGAATTATGTCCTGAAGATAGCGGTAGGGTCTGGAATCAGCATAAAGTGGGCATATCTTAGATATCAACATGACAACTCACTGGATGGAGAATGTCGACCCATCTCTGGGGTATCACAGGGCAGCTTAATACCCTGGGCTGGGATCACCTTCCAGATTACGAGGAAGAATTAGGTCAGTGATGATATCCAATCTCCTTTATGTGTGTTGAGACTAAGAACCATCTAGTACACATCGATCTAATCTTCTGGGAAACAACCAGGAGTTATTATGTGCACAATAAGAATGTCAAAAGTGTGTTTTAAAACTAAAAACAGAGCTACCATATGATCCAGCAATCCCACTCCTGGGCATACATCCGGACAAAACTATAATTTGAAAAGATACACTCAACCCAATGTTCATTGCAGCACTATCTACAATAGCCAAGACATGGGACAACCTAAATGTCCATTGACAGATGAATGGATAAAGAAGATGTGGTTTAGGGACTTCCCTGGTGGCTCACTGGTTAAAAATCCGCCTGCCAATGCAGGGGACACGGGTTTGAGCCCTGGTCCTGGAAGATCTCACATGCCACGGAGCAACTAAGCCCGTACGCCACAACTACTGAGCCTGCGTTCTAGAGCCCTCAAGCCACACCTACTGCAGCCCGTGCGCCTAGAGCCTGCGCTCTGCAACAAGAGAAGCCACCTCAATGAGAAGCCCGTGCACTGCAACAAAGAGTAGCCCCCGCTTGCTGCAACTAGAGAAAGCATGGGTGCAGCAATGAAAACCCAATGCAGTCAAAAATAAATAAATAAATTTAATTAATTAAAAAAGATGTGGTTTATATATACAATGGAATATTACTCAGCAATGAAAAATAATGAAATAATGCCAGCTGCAGCAACATGGATGGACCTAGAGGTTTTCATACTAAGTGAAGTAAGTCAGACAGAGAAAGAGAAATATCATACGATATCACTTATATGTGGAAGCTCAAATATGACACAAACGAACCTATCTATAAAATGTGAGTATGTTTAAAACATACTCACAGACACAGAGAACAGACTTGTGGTTGCCAAGGGGGAGAGGGGTGGGGGAGGGTTGGACTGGGAGTCTGGGATTAGCAGATGCAAACTATTGTATATAGGATTGATAAACAACAAGGTCCTACCGTATAGCACAGGGAACTATATTCAATATCCTGTGATAAACCATAATGGAAGAGAATATAAAAAAATGTATACATGTGTATGACTGAATACTGTGCTGTACAGCAGAAATTAATACAACATTGTAAACCAATTCTACTTGAATTAAAAAACTGTGTTGTATCAGCAAACATGAGATCATGCTCATTATGACTCAATTTTTGTGAGGGGGGAGGAAAAATGGATATAAATAATGGGTATAGAACTTGAGATATAGAAAATTATGAACAGCCCGAAGATTCATCTAACCATAGCAATCAACTACTGGCAAAGCATAGATGGTAGACATTTATATTCACTAAAATGTCATGCAATCTAAAAGTGGAAATATCCAGTGTCTTTTGACATGGCGTTCTCTAACCCAGAACATCACTGCAGCACTGTTGATCAGTGTGAAAAACAAACTGCTCATGAGAATGGTGGTTTCAGGCATCTTCACGCACACAAAAGAAGAGAGACAGAATTAGGCTCTTGCATATAAAGGAAAGAGAAACAATCAAGGGACAATACTTTTAAGAATTAAAAAATCTTTTCAAGTCCCATTAAATTATGATGGCATTGCTTTACAGGTTATTTTTGCTTAATGTACTTTGAGTGTGAATACATATATTCTCTTGTTTTGAGGCATCAGGGCTTAATTGTAAGAGCTCTATCAAGTGAAATTCTCTATAATAAACTAATGTTCAAAAAAGGATATGTAAACTGTAATCCTTAGAGGATCTGTTTATAAGTACAGAACTGTGTAAACTTTATAAAGGGCACAAAATCCAACACAGATTGACTAGAAAATAATCTCATTCTTCCTTACCCTTGTATCTGCATTCTGTCAAAATTATAAAGTGACCCATAACTGTCATTTAAAACTTTAAAAGGAAACTTTAGCTAAGCTTACAAAGTGCAAGTATTCCTTCTTCTCTCCATATTGTACTACCTTAGGACTCGATGGTCGTACTTTGGGGGGCACAGTTACAACCCATAATAGTTTTCTTCCTCCTATTTGGCCACGTAGGTTTATAAGCTGTCCTTAGATGTTTAACGTTTGAACATGAAACCGAGCTCAAAAAAACGGATTTTCAGAAAAAAGAATGAAAGCCAAAATCGGTAGCTGGGTTCTATGCACAAAGTAGCTATGCACAAGGTAGTTGCATCAAAGACCTTGGATGGAGTCTGGACTTACTTCTGGTCCTTGACTGTGTGACAAGCCCAAAAAAGGTCTAAAGAACAAAAGAGGTTGCCAAGTCCGCTGGGATGTGGCTGCATGCTTTACGGGGGTACATACACAAGGTGCACAGACGAAGCCAACCCGTCAAAATCTTTATTCTAATCTGCAAAAGAATACTAGGAAAATTACCCCTATAGTTAAAACGATCAATAGCAATTCTCACTCTTCAGAACTAACACTGAGCACGGGTTACAGAGCGCGTAAGGAACAAAGCTAAGAATACCCAATGCTGGCTCACATAACACAGTTTCCTTTTTGGCTAAAGTGTAGGAAGTGCTAATGTGGTCCTTACAATTATATTAACCACAGCAAGTACTTAAGAGCTGGATTAAAACTCAGCAGCTTCATAACAGAAACAAATTTAACAAAACAGAGTTCGACCTTAAGAGCTCGCACCAGAGTGTTCCTTAGTGAAAACGCTGTCCCTGTTGAGAGGCAGAATAACCTCGTGGCCAAGAGGGCAGATGTTACAGCCGAACTGTTCGGGGTTCAAGTCCCAGCTCAGCCATTTACTCTGGACTGCAGTGTCCGCACGGGGAAATAGGAAAGATGATAACAGAGCCCACCTCATAGGCCTGTTATAAAGATTAAACAGATATTGATGAAGTAACTTGGAAGAGTGATACATAAATGCACATGCTTGTTGTTTAGAGATATTGACAGGTTCCAGAAGAAATAATGCAGGAGCAGAGCTGAGAGAGAGAAGACGAAGACATGTGTGTCCAGTGATCTGTCTGACCACTTCCCATCATCACCTCTCTTCCAATCCCTGCCCCTGATAACATGTTCACCACACACTGACGAACTCATGCATGTTGGCAAGTGCTGGTTTTCTGTTTGTTTAGTTTGAAAAAGCAAAGAAAGGGGATTAACATATACACACTACTATATATAAAATAGATAACCAACAAGGACCTACTGTAGAGCACAGGGGACTATACTCACTATTTTGTAAAAACCTATATGGGGAAAGAATATGAAAAAGAATATATACATATATTCAGATATACAGAATACACACACACACACACACACACACACACACATATTTATTTGAATCACTGTGCTATACATCTGAAACTAACACAACATTGTAAATTGACTATACTCCAAGAAAAAAATAAAATTTAAAAAAAAAGGAAGAAAAGGCTGAGCTTCACACAGTGGTCTGTGTAAAATGGGACAGAGGAAGCCAGATTCCAAGAGTCAGAAGAGGCCAAGAAAACTTGAAACTGAGGAATGAACAGAAACCCTGGGGCCAGTTTTGGAGTTTGACAGGCTTTGAAGCTGGGATCAAGAGGCTACTGGATCACACCGGCTGTGCATGAATCTTACGATAACATAAGAAAGCACCAATATTTCCAGACTCTGCTTAAAAAAAATTAAACTCTCAAGTGCTTTAACTAATTACAATGGAAGATATTTGAAGGCCCGTGTGTGAGAGCCAGCTAGCTGTCCATCCCCTTCCACTGTATAAAACTGATGCTAAGGGCTGTTCAGACAGAATCCTATTTCCCAGGGCCCATCCCCTAGCAGGCAGGCATGGCCATGTGGTTCATGACGTGTGGCCATTCTAGGGCGAGGCTTTTAAGAACAGATGTACTTCCTCCATCTGCTTTCATCCTTCTGCTATTTGGATTCAGACGACACAACGGCATGAGATGTGAGGACCTGGGTACCTGAGCCACTGTGTGGAGGAGAGTGGTGTCAGCTACGAGCACCTGCTCACGCTGTTGAATGAACAATAAACAGCATTTTACTGAATTTGAGGCTTTACACGTTTTAGGGTCAATTTTTATAGCAAGTAGAAGTATGTTAACTAAGATATCCAGTTCTTTGAGGATGACAGCACAGTACGAGGGCTAAGAATCTAAACGTTAGCATCCTAATGGACCAGTTATTGGCTATGTGACCCTGGGCAAATTATTTAATCTTCCTGAGCTTGGGGTTCCTTATCTAGAAAATGGTGGTAAGAATGGTACCTGGTTTAAATGCTAGAATGAGCCATAGTTCAGTATCCAGTAAATTCAGCCTTTATTAATATCTATGAGGCTTATCCTTGTGGACAAATGGATCAGTTGAGCGAACAGAACAAATGAATCCAGCTTTCCAGTAAGCGCGCAGAGGCATTCCTCAAGGTACGAATGACTTGCTTATGGCACTCTCCCCTCTTGTCCCAACACAACGGTCTTGTCCTTGACTTACTCTGTTAGGGGACCTTGTAGACGATGCCCTGATGCCTTATGGCCACACCCTTGCCCCATAGCAGCTCGTCTCTTCTGCTGGAGCCTGACTGCACACAGCTCAGACAGGACCCCAGGGCACAGCTCAGACAGGACAGTCTGCAAACTCCTGTCTCCCTTCACTTCCCTTTGCCAGCTCCCTCCCAGCGCCCCCAAGGAAATCTTTTCTTCTTCACATATCTCCCCCGCCCCACCCAGTGCTCAGAAAGGACTGACACCATCCAGAGAAAAGCCAGCACCATTCTGAATATGACTCACTGTTTTGAGAGATTATATAATTTGAGGTATGATCCCTTCTTCATATTCTCCCTTCCCCACAGAAAAATCTAGTAGAATTTAGTAAGCCCACAGATGCCCAGCAAACGCGTTTTCGTGAAATGAACAAAACTCTTCGGCGGGTCTGAAGACGGTATTAGCGAAATGAGCCCATCAGGTCGCTGGTGGATCGTCCGCCACACAGCTGGCTGACACTGTCCCTTTCTGGGGGAAGTCCGACCACAAGCCCCACCTAGAGCACGGATGCCTGCCCCACTGCTGTGTTCAAGTCCAGTTCTGCCCTTACCAGCGTGACCTTGGGCACGTTACATAACCTACGTTTCCCTTTCCTCATGAGTAAAAAGGGACTAAGAGCAAAGTAATACATATCGCCGAAGAAGCAAAAATAGTGGCACGCTATAGCTTTAGTCTCAGTGTGTAAAATAGTGTGGATTTTATAGTTTTACAGTTTTCTCCCTATAAAGGAAAATGAAATCTGAATGAAATATTTTTCCGCTTATATAAACTTATACAGAAATGACAAAAATGCTAACTGTTGACACTGGGTATTCTGGGTATGTATAGATAATTAAACACTTCACTAACCCCTTTAAAATACCCAGACCACATCGTATGGTGGTTAAGGACGACTGTAGTCCATTCAGGATTCTACAGCAAAAATACCATCAACGAAGTGTCCAAACAACAGATGTTTGTTTCTCACAATTCTGGAGTCTGGGAAGTCCAAGATCAAGGTGCTGGCAGATCTGGTCTCTGATGAGGGCCCACTTCCTTGAAGACAACTGTCTTCTCACAGGGGAAGGGGCTGTGAGTCTTTGGGGGTCTCTGTTATATGGTCACTAATCTCACTCACGAGGGCTCCACCCTTATGACCTAATAACCTCCCCAAAGCTCCACCTCCTAATACCATCACCTTGGGCATCAGGTTTCCTTGGAGCCTCAAGGACTGAGGCTCCAGCTCACAGCAAAGACTGAGGCCCTGGGCACAAAGATTCACATCCTCTCTGCCACTTACTAGCTGTGTGACTTCGGGCAAGTGACTTCACTTCTCTCAGCCTTTATTTTGTCCTTGAAAATCCAGAGATAGTCACCATACTATGTCATAGCAACCTCCCAGGACTGTTGAGAGAGTTCAACATGGCAATGCACATCAGGTCCTTTACATAGGGCCAGTCACAGGACATGGTCTGGACAAGTATTACCATTTGTATTAGCTATTGATAATCTCGTGATAGATATCTGTGGAGTGAATGAAGTATTTAGCATCACCCAGCAGTACCACCAGTGCTGAGGGGGAATCAAAACGGTCGCTACTTAAATTCACTGGGGAGCGATTGCTGGTTTCAGGCACTACTGACCTAAAGGTTTAATGGTGGAAAAAAAGGTAAAGCTTAAAACAAAAATGATGGCTTCTTCTTACCCTGGGGATGTGAGTATGACATAACTAAGAATGAACAAGACAACTGCTGGGATGGTATGCCGCTAAAAACAGACTCTTGTACAAATTAAAATTTCAAGTGATATGTATGTAAAATTCAAAATATTTATGCTCCTTGCAGTGGTATTTAATTCTCACAATTATTTTCTGGATGGAAAGAAAGAAAAATTATTAAGAATGTATTAAATCTTGTGGAAACCTTGAGGGATGAAGAGCCTATATTTATATTACTTTTCACTGTAAAACTCATTTTCTTCAGGAATCCTTCTTCAATGAATGCATTTCTGATCTTTCCTCATATGATCAGGCTCTTAGTTTAAAAACTTTCAGTAATTTTGCACTCATGAGATGCTAAGTATGAAAGGCTTTATAAACTGTAAAGTTTTATAAGATGGGCTGTCCTTTGCCTGTTGATACACCAGTGAATGAACTTGTAAACAACTCAAGGGCAAGGAAAGTGCTTTCCCCTTCTTGTGGACCAGGAAGAATACTCAGTGCAGAGTTCTAAAGGGTAGAGGCTTTTCTCAAATGCTTAGCTAAAGGGGATGCAATGAGCGACAACTCTAAAAATATAAAAGCAGAACAAAAGAATAAAGCAACTGGCATTACTTTGAATAGCATTAAGAAGCCGTTTACAGAGTGAAAAGATGTGCACTCTGGCTCAGACGGTGCTATCTGGGCCAAAGAATCTAGGACATGCGGAATATGAATTGAAAAGCCCAGGCAGGGGTCTGGGGAAGCAGAGGGAGTCATCAGACCCCGGTCATCACCGACTTATTATTACTCGGACGCAGGCACTCTCACCAAGGGACCCAGGATTCAGGCCACATACACCTTGAAAAGAAAATCAATACTTGCAGTTGCACTTAGACTAAACTCAGGCATCTCTGGGAAAACATGAAATTTTATGTAATCTTTCTTAAAATGACTTTTCTTTTTCTCTCTCTCCTCCTCCCTTCTTTCCTCCCTTCCTTCCTTCCTTCTTTCCCTCCCTCCCTCCCTCTCTCCTTCCTTCTTTCCCTCCCCCCCTTTCTTTTGTTTTCTTTATTTTCCTTCAAAAAACAACTGAATAATTGTTTAGGTGTATTTCTTGAGGTAGAAGTTGTAAATAAGATTGGCAGTTTTAACAGCAGGTTGATTCACCTAAAGTCAATCAAATACTCTTGGATGTATTTTCCTGTGGCTTCTAATCAATAGGTTTTCATCTCAAGAACACTCCCTTGTTAGCGGCTTTGCACCGATTTTCAGTTTCCAGAATGCAGAGAGGCAGATCAAGGAGTCTTTCTTACACATTCAAATTCAGAGTGATAAAAATATTACATTACCATCTTCCTCAATTTGCTTGTATTTCCCAATTAATATACCTCTACTTCATTAGATAATAGCAAAGTGTTTCAATGCAGCTATGTTTATGTATAAATACAAGTTTACTTAGTTATTATGTAGAATTTATAACCTTTTTCATTTGAAACTTTCCTAAGTATAATATGATTATTTACTTACTATTTGATAAATCATCAGAGGTTTTAGAGTTTCCAATTAAGAGCTAAAGAAATGTGCTATTTCCATTTACAAAAACATCCCAGGGTAATGAGTCTGAATCTGGAATACTGACTGTCATTTCTCATGCGGTCCTAGAGTATAAAGTCTGTTAAGCCTCACTACAACCATGACTAATCCTCGCGTGTACACATTCTTTAGTTAAAGGAAAAGAATCCTTACAATGTAAATGATTTTATAATATCGCAATGTACTGGCTCAATATTAGAAGTTTTATTTTCCACGTAAGAATTCACTAGCTGACTTGCAACGTAGTTATGGTATGTCCATTATATGCAGAAAGATCCTGTTTCCATCCCCATTAAAAGATAGATTTCTAAAAAAATGGACATCTTTGTATTTCTTACCTAAGTATTTTCACAAGGTTAATGGTTAGACCTTTATTAAATGAAGTGATATACACGAGAGGGTGTTGAAAACTGTAGCGTCATTATAAATCATCAATGCAAATTTTTGTCTCTTGGTAATTTTCTAATAAAATGGTACTTTATTTGACTTTTACTGGAAAGGTAAAGAAGTTACCATCACAACAATTCATTTACTGTCTCAAAACCTTCAAATGATAATTATCTGTTGTTGTTTATAGAAGGATTAAAACTTAAAAGCAAAAAGGTGGAATTACCCAGTAAAATGTATCCGGATCTACGTCTAGGTGCTTCCGAAGTGATGTATAAGCCAAGAAGAGAAAGAAAGGGAAACGGAGGTGGGAAAATAATAGAAAAATCACTTCTACTTATTAAAAAAGAGATGTATGGATTTCCTAAAAATAACAAAACCCAACATAGAAGAAAAATTGCTGCAATGCTAAAGGATCAATTAGTCACCATCTGAGCATGATGTTGTAACTGAGCAAACATCACGTCCATCCAATAAACGTCTACTAAGATCCTCCTGCCTTAAAGGCATCAGGCTGTGTGGGAGCAAAACATACCTGCTGCATGATTACTGCCCTGGGGTAGCGCTGAAGTTCATCTTGCAATGAGACTTCCACAGACACTTATGGGGCAGAAAGTATTTAAACAGCACCACAGGAGAACCAAAGAAGTCTTACAGGAGTTCAGAGATAACTTTTAGCCCTGATAGGAAGTTGGGATGTGGGTAGGGCTTTAAGGCAGAGAAGGATTTTGACAGGCTAAAAAAATGGTACAAATGAACTTATTTACAAGACAGAAATAGAGTTACAGACGTAGAAAACAAACTTATGGATACCAGGGGCGGAAAGAGGGGAGGGATAAATTAGGAGACTGGGATTGACACACACACTACTATATATAAAATAGATAACCAACAAGGACCTACTGTATAGCACAGGGAACTCTACTCAATACTCTGTAATAACTTACATGGGAAAAGAATCTAAAACAGAGTGGATGTATGTACATGTGTAACTGATTCACTTTGCTGTACAGCGGAAACTAACACAACACTGTAAATCAACTATACTCCAAGAAAAATTAATTCGAAAAATAAAAGAACTTTCTAGCACCTGTAACGGGGCAAATAAGGAGGCTTTAAGGTGTATTTTATGATCTCAAGGAAGGGAAGTCTGGCTGGAGCATTGCCAGAAATGAAGTGACACATGGGAGAGAATCATTTGCTCGTGTCAAATAAAAAATAAACATCTTTACCAATATTTTTTCTATTATACACATCTCCGTGGTTTATGCCTGCAGAATACCTGTGACCTATACTGTAAGTTAAATTTCCTCCAAATCAAATTCAGGCCTGTGGCCTTTCCGTGACCTTGGCAAGAACAGTTTGGGGAAACCGGGTGGGCATAATTCAGACTGGAGTGTGAGGGGGACTCAGCAGCTTGGGAGGAAAGAGACAGAACACAGAAAACTCTTTCCAAAGTTTCATTCACTTCAGACAATCTTTGTGTGCCCAGGCCAGGCTTTGCGCTTTGGGCATGTAATCACCAGTGAAATAAAAAAGTCCCTGAGCTCCCAACTGGGAAAATGAAGTGCTTTTGAGGGAAAGTGCTTTTATTACTTTGTGTCAGCAGCTAAGTCAGGGATCACTTTTTAGGGCAAGGCCGAAGAGCTGAAGATTCTTATCCTTTGGGGGGGGGGGATACGCCTTCATTTGGGAGACTCATTTTGTCTAATGAGAGATGTTATTGATGGGTCCATGGTACAAATGTAAACTCTACAGGAAAAAAACTCTGTAAGGAAAAAGATCAAAATTCCTGGTAGTACTGTAAATTAACCACTGCCTCTGAGATGCAGGGCAAGTGTTTAGTGAGCTACAGGAATGAACTTTGTTCTCTAATAGAACCAACCGCATTCTGTACTACAGGCATCAAATTCTTGGGCCTGCATAAGAGTCATGAAACTTTCTCTTTAAAGGACCAGCGGGTTAATATTTTGGGCCGTGCGGGCCATACGGTTTCTGCCTTTGTAGCAACAAAGCAGCCACGGACCACACATACACGAATGAGCCTGGAAGTTTTTCAATAAAACTGCATTTATGGACACCAACATTGAATTTCATATCATTTGCATGGGTCCCAAAATATTATGATTTTTTCCAATCATTTGAAACAATGTAAAAATCATGCTTAGCTCAAGGGCCATTAAAAAAACAACAGGCTTTGGGCCAGAGTTTGCTGACCCCAGGCCTCCTAGAGAAAAGGCTACGTGACAAGGCAGAGAGAAGAGATCTTGGAGCAGGCCTTGCGGGTCAGGCCCGCGCGGCTGGGATACCTCAGGGTGTGCACAGTGTGCTGTGGGTGACCCTGTGCAGTTCCCTGAGGCGGGGCTGACGACCTCACCGGGTCCTCAGAGGGGGACCTGCCAGGGGGAGCTTTGGAAGCGCCAATCAGAACTCACCGCCCTACGAGCGATGCCACTACAACTCTTCTTTACCTACTGCTTTTTTATTTGGTTTCTCAGATTAATTAATGAATTGAAATCACTAATGATTATTACTGAGCCCTTCTTATAGGCCAGGTCCTTTGCTAAACTATTACCACACGTGTTCATTTAATCCTCACAATCTTCTGAGGTCGGTACGGTTTATTATTCCATTTCATAGTTGGGAAGCTGAGGCTAAAAAAACCCTCCACTGTTTGTTTTGCAGATCTTCTTTCCTTATGTTCTGCACCTCCTTCCTAAGCAAGTTCACTGACCCCAGTTGCCATGTATAGGCTGATGATACCTAATTGCCTAAAAACACTTTCCAACCACTGTCCCCACGGCAACCTGGCCAGAAGTGACAAATTAACGTCCTTTCCCGGCAATCGCTCTCTCAGGAAAGGGCAACACCACACACTCTTATCTCTGAAATCCCCTCCCCATGACCCCTGGATGCAAAACACTGTGATTCCTTTTATACTCATCCACCTTTTTCCAAATCCACTCCGGACAAGCCTTCTGCAATGATGTCCTAAGGGGTCGTCCTATACACATGCTTTTTAAAAGTAAAACAAAGGCATGATCATAGAGCAAAATGGAATATTATGAACCTCCGATTGTTTTTAAAAAGCTACCTAAGAAAGGTAGCTCTCTGTGTGTCCACGCAGTTGAATGAGATTACAGTGAAGTGGTTACAAGCATAAGTTCTACTTGACTTCTAAGGGTTGTGTGTTCTCGGACGAGTCATGGAACCTGTAAAGTGACAATAATATTCATAATAGTGTCTCAGGGCTGCGTTTTGAGAGCTAGAGAAATTAATACATGCAAAATAATTAAAACACCAGCAGGCAGATGGTGATTAATAAATAATAGTTTTGATTGTTGATGGTTTTATCAATATTAATAGGAACAATGCATAAAAAGATTAGCTAATAATATACTAATATTTTCCCAGTGAATTTGCAATAAGCGGTGGTATTGCAGGAGTCTGATGGAACTTCTTTTTACTCTTCTGTGTTTAAAACTCTGGCAAAATCATTAGTAAAAGAAATCAACCAAAAAGTCTTTACTGAAAACCAGTCTGCATTAAATGAGGATGCACTGAAATTGGTCATCTGCTGGAAGAATAATCAGACACATTTCTTGTCACATTTAAGCTACCTGACATGTTCTATAACACCCGTTCTGAAATCGATCTCATGCTTAAACATTACCTTAGTACAGTTAACAAGAATTATCACCATATATAATTATCTGAATACTCAGCACTGTGCTTTGAAGTCACTTAATAGATGTGTTTCCTTTCTTCCTCCAAATCCTAAAATCCAAATTAATTATAAAAATTAATTCCACTCAAATACATTTTTTTTCCGCCAAACCAAACTAAAAGTCTATCCACATAGTAGCCACTTTCAAAATTTATAGTTCACAGCAAGGAAAAGAACAAAAATAGAGCAGCTGGCGTATGTTTGAAAATACTAATCCTTATTAGGGCATCTCTTGAGCAGATGAGTTACTTTAGCTGCATTAAATCTCTATTAACAGTAGTGAATTCCTAAGCCAGACAGCAATGGTAAATAAAAGAACCCGTGCTTACATTCATTTGATGGTTTTGCAGACTCGAGAATCACTTCTGGTACCACAATTGTGCGTTCAGGAAACAAAGAACATGAAACAAGATGTTCCTCAGAATGTTTTCCTTGTGCTATTAAATGAATCAAATAAATGAGGCACAGACAAGGAATTTCAATTTCAGAAGATTTTCATCCACAGGAGCTTTTAGTTTCTGCAACGTTTGGGGGGCGCCCATCCTTTGTAAAAATTTTTTGCTTCCATTGTTAAAATCAACGGAGCCAAGAAAACTTTTCTTAGAATGTTCAAAAAGATCACTGTAACCCCCCTTCCCACCAGCTGTATAATTACTTGTGCAAAGGAACAGGCAGAGAGCCTGCACAAAGAAACACTAGATTTAAAATATATAGAACATTTTGGTAAATTGGATTGGTTGGAAAGATTAAAAACAAGTCCTAAGGCAAATTAAGACAATCATTTTCTCAAGGTAAAGAAAGTACGAGGTCCAAGCTGGCGCTCACTTGGTTTATTTTCTGACTTGCCTTAACTGTGAGACTTTGAGGAGAAGACTGAAAAAAGATCAGCAGAAGAGGATTTAAAATCTTGGACATTTTCTTGAAATGATTATTGCCTAAGGACAATGTAAATTTAAAAATAATGTCTTGAACTCATGGGAACATTAGCTTATTCAAGCACTATCCCTTTAGGTAGAAGTGGGTTACAGTCAGAGCTTTATATATATTATTCTTTTCTTGACAGTGGAACAAGGGCATTTTTGTTAGTTTCTATTTGTGATTTCATCTTGAAAAGTTAGAGATATGCCTTGGAAATTCATTAACTCTTATTAAGCTATTTTGAAATCAAATACACATAAGTCTAGCTAAAACTCCTTAGAATGCTTATGTTTTTGCCTATATCATCTTGTAGGATCATGAACTCTGTCTATATAGTTTTCAACACTCTATGGCCCTTCCGAAATGTTTCATCCCCATGATTAAAATGAAATAATTAATTTCCTTGAGATAAATTGCCAAAGCAAAAAAAAAAATGTCTTTAAGACCCATATTCTGAGTAAGAGTGGCTGCCTTGGGAAGGGGGAATAACAGAAGTCCTCCCTTTTTTTTTTTTTTTGCTGTACGCGGGCCTCTCACTGTTGTGGCCTCTCCCATTGCGGAGCACAGGCTCCGGACGCGCAGGCTCAGCGGCCATGGCTCACAGGCCCAGCCGCTCTGCGGCATGTGGGATCTTCCCGGACCGGGGCACGAACCCGCGTCCCCTGCATCGGCAGGTGGACTCCCAACCACTGCACCCCCAGGGAAGCCCTGGGAAGGGGGAATAACAATAGATAAGAGAACAGGCAGGGCTTTCATTTCCTACAAGGAGACTAAATTTCACAATGCAAAGAGTCAAAGTAAGGAGTAGACGGCAGCTCCAGACAGGTGAACTTCCAACATGAGCCCAAGAGTCTAGATCTAACCAAATCTCATCTCAGAATCCATGATCTCAAAGACTCCACGATGATCTCAGAACTGCTGGGAGGACTTGGAGATGCAGAAACTTGGGGAATGACGTGAAAGACATAAGAACGGCCAAGATGAACCAGACACCTGCAGGGTTGACACTGACCCCGGTAGGTGTTCCTAAAGCTACTTTCAGAGATTTTGCATCGTCCAAACTCAGGTGGCACGTGGGCGTGGCTCGGCTGTACTTTCACCCACACCAGTGGATGTCTTACGACATTCTTCCTCATCCTGCATCCTCTCTCCCCATCTGCATCGCCCTGACACGCGCTCCCTCGGCTCCAGGACACCACTGCAATGTGCCTCTGGATCTCAACATTTCCTCTTTTCTATCAACTCAGGGAGAGAACCGTCTTTCCCTCTCTCCAAGAATAACCTAGCGTCCTTAAGTTAACTCCTTTCCTCTTTGGGATTTTGCTCCGCTCCTTAAACTTCTTTGTATTGTATCTTGTATCTTTCCATCTCTTCACCTAGAGGTGCTTTTTCCTCCCGGAAGAACACTCAGATCCCCTTTGTTCTGAGACACACAAGTGCGCACACACAGCCCCACCCCTTATTTACTCCTAACACCTCCTCAATTACAGAGTCTGGTACATGAAAAATACTTAAGAAATGCTGGTAGAATGAATGAAAGACAGACTGTTCACATTGAGCTCTTTCCTTTGAATGCTTTCTGAAGACACGTTCATAACAGCTGCCCGTCTAGGTATCTTCCCAGCCCCATCCATCTGAATAAGGTGGCGGGGGAGCCCTTGCTCTATCCCACTGTAGACCCTCCAGCCCCATCCTCTTGGGCTCCCACTCAGGACAAGAGTCCCATCCCAAGTCTCTGAGAGGATGGTCCAAGGTGGAATGAGGACCGAATGGAGAGAGGAACTGGCTCCACCCCTGGTGGGTCGTTGCACACTGAGGCACACCCATCCTTCCTCACCGCTCCAGGCAGACTGATGTCAGGGGCAACCCTTCTGGCCCCAAATCCGGCGATTTTGTTCCACTCCCTGGCCTCTTCCGTCTTTCTGTGGATTAAGCAGCCACTCTGGGAAATCCTTTCCCCTCTAGGATCTGTTTCTGCGCCTCTCTGCTCACTCCCTCTTTCCCTGGATCCCGCACTCCGCCCTCCCATTCCCTCACCAGTTATTCCTGAATTGCTGGGCATCTCACCTTGTCCTCTCTTCACTCAGGCCCCGCCCCCTTTCGCGAATAAGCTCATTCACGTCCACCTCCATGGTTCCTTCTCCACCCACGTCACGGTTTTTCATTTCATCCATTAGCCTCACCCTGACCTTTCTGCTTCCTCGCCGATTTTGCACATCTTGCTTCCACTTGAGCTTCTGGGAACACAGCTTCCTTTTTTCTATCCTCTCCACTAAAAGTTCTCCATCAAACACTGAGCAGAGTCCCTTACAGGGCTTTTAAGACCTGGCCCCAACCTTTTTTCCTAAATGTATTTCCCATGACAGTCCTTTCATACACCTTTGCTTGAGCCAAACTGTGCTCATAGGCTGGGTTGAAAATTTATGGAAATATCTACTTGTGTTTTTCTCCTTTCCACACAATTATTAGCCTCTTAATAATTTCCACAAAATTATTTTATGTTTCCCTGATTCAGGGATTCCTGCAGGAAAACAGGGCAGCGGGAAGGCACCAGTAAATCTTCAGTCTTTTGTAAATGTCTAAACCCTAGAACAGATGCTGCTATATGTGCCGTATCAGGAGGGCAGAAGAAGGCTTAGCCGGGCCTCAGGAGCCGGTGGAGCCTGTAGGGACCTGGGCCCTGCTCCACACACCCTGGTGTAACACAGGGCAAGAGGAAGAATATACCAGAAAGGTAACATGGCTGGAAGGTATTTTTATATATAGACTCAGATTCCTCTACTCAGAGGGACTCTGAATCATTTTCAAGTGATTTGGACAGGGAAAAAAGAGATGTGGATGGAGGGAAATGTTGGAAAGGCACAAAATATCTATTCTTAAAGAAAGATTTTTTTAGTATGTTTTTTTTTAGAAGTGATTTTTTAGTATGTTCTTAGTACATGATAATTGACTCTTAATTATTTGACAGTATAACAGAGTCCTGCAACATTTTCCATAATTTAATCAGTGCATAACTACCCAAATCCTGCCAGTATGTAGGAAAAAATGATATGAATCTACTTAACAAAGTATCATCAGCTGTTAATGATACAATAAATAATGATTCTATTAATTGGTTAGGCTACGGTTAGCTCTCAATTCTGCATGTGTTCTTATCCTGGGAAATTTAGACCTTTGACCCATTTGTCTTCCCACTTCCTTTGGTACACCGGGTTTTATTATGTTTGGCATTTGGCTTTACATTTTCTTATTTAGTTCTTGGATTCTTGTTTATGTCAAGTGTGAATGATTTCCTTCCATCGGGGATGATACTTCTAATTTTGAAACACCCACTGTCCCTGGTATAATCCTGGAGATAGAGTTCTTCAACAATATGAGATAAAGTAAATGAAGTTAATTTCTAGTCTATAGTGCTAATGATGTTTTTACATTTATAGGTGTTTTCTTCAAAAAAGCTGAAAGTTCTAATCACGATTTTTTTGTGATCAATCATGGAGGGAAGTTATACACACAAACGTGTACACGTATAACTTAGGGGTACATGGAAACAGCTCTAGAAATGCAAATCTATTGATTTTAGTCACTTAGACTAAATGAATACTTGTCATTCTTATGATACTTATTATCATAATTATCTTTACTTGTAGGTAATTACAAGGGTGTATGTAGGGGTGATTGTTCTCAGTAAAGCCTTCATTCATAGTGAGGCAAACCTCACACTATACAGGCCGGGCATCTAAACCTACAAAGGCTAAGACTTCCCTCACATCCTAAAGCCTGGCCCTACGTTTACTCAGAGCTTCATTCAGTCCCAAGAAGCTCCTGGATCAGGAGCTTTTTCTTAAAATGTCCCTTTCCTTCCATACCTCATGCCCTTTTCAATCTAATTCAGTAGCTGTGTACTGAACAGGTTTTGAGTTACGTGCTTGACTGCTTGAAGCCATTTACCAGCAGTAGCATTTTTGGAAACTTTCCTGTTTCTGTCACTCTCCTAGTTAAAAAATATATTAACAAATTTATTCCTACTTTCATTATGAATAAATACTGTGGTAAAGGTAACTTTAAAATATGAATGTTATTTATACTTGGAATATTCCACACAAATAATTATATATAATTGAAAAGCACAGTAAATATATTGAAGCACACAACAAATTACATAGAAAAGGTAAATTTTATACATTTATATGTCACATATGTAATTTACTATATAAATATATCTGTATATACAGTTTACTATGCTTTTCAAGTTTTGGAAATAAATTTTACTTATTATTTTGAACAAAGAATCAAATATACTCCGTGAGCAAACTCGTGGCTACGTGAAAACAAAAACAGAAAAACGATGTGCTTGAAATCTCCCATTCTAAACAGAGCGGGTTAAGCATGATTTCTAAATGCTTTTTGTTTTCCTGATTATCTATCATCTGTGTGGCAGGGGAGACAGAGCCCGTAATCCAGGGCGCATGGGGTGGATTGGAGACTCACCGCTGGAGAAGCCTTTAGTTAAAGTCTTCTTTTACATTAAGCACAAGTAAAATTTACATTAAACATAATACATGCTATTCCATAGAACACCCAGCTTGTTTTAATAGATAAGCAATGCTGTTTGCCTCTTCCCAATCTTTGATTAATTGACACCATTAGAAAATCTGTCCCAGTTAAATGGATAAAGCAGGTGTGGCACATATACACAATGGAATATTACCCAGCCATAAAAGAGAATGAAATAATGCCATTTGCAGCAACATGGTGGGACTTAGAGATGATCACGCTAAGTGACGTAAGTCAGAGCAAGAAAAATGCCATACGATATCACTTACATGTGGAATCTAAACTATGACACAAACGAACTTATCTACAAAAAAAAGGAACAGAGTCAGACACAGAGAACAGATGCGTGATTGCCAAGGGGAGGGTGGGGGAGGGATGGATTGGAAGTTTGGGGCTAGAAGACGCAAACTATTATATATAAGATGGATAAAAAACAAGGTCCTACTGTATAGCACAGGGAACTATATTCAATATCCTGTGATAAACCAAATGGAAAAGAATATGAAAAAGAATAGATAATATACATACATATATAAAAACAATCATTTTGCTGTACAGCAGAAATTAACACAACATTGTAAATCAACTATACTCCAATAAACTAAATGTTAAAAAATCTGTCTTAATTATCCATGCATTTAGAAGGCCCCCTGAAAAGCCTCACCAGTCTGCGATTAATGGATTCACTTCACACTAAAGACATTTAAATCAATTATATTAGTGTTCCTTAAAATTGGACAAATATCACATAGTTTTCTCTGGGATGATGGACCTGGGGAAGAGAGAGTTGAGTGAAAAATTTTTTAAGTAGAAAACTCTTCTAAGGTTTGTAACTATAAAAACTGTGGTAATACTGAAAGGAAGGGCTGGAAATTCAGATTTGTGACAGGGCTACGCTTGTTTAAGGTAGGCCATCCAAGAGGCTCTCTTATAGGAAATTAAAATGAAGGAATATTTCTTGGGTGAGGACGAATTGGAATACAGATTTGATGATCACATGCAAAAGCTGAAGTAATAAAAAAACAAGATTTCTTAGAATGAGAATTCTGAACTTTCGTGTCTCTTCACAGGAGAGAGGACATATAATCATTGATAAAGGGGGAAAAAATCACTTGTAGAAGAAGGAATAGGGAGAAAAACCAGTGCATCCAGTGAAATAAAGAGCAGTGATAACTGAGGTTTGTCACCACTGGTCACTTGCTTTGGGAAGATCAAGAAGAATGAGAAAACAGGTTATCAAATAAAAGGTACAATTATGATGTAGAAAGAGAAACGTAAACTCTTATACCTGGGAAGTTCAGAGGACGACTTTCAGTCCAATCCACCCAGTAAACAGGTAAGCCGAGCCCCAGAGAGAAAGTCAGAGTTTATTCCTTGAGTCACGTTGGGCTAGAACTATTTTGTTACCTCGGCTTCGTAATCCTTTTCGCTCCTGTACATTGCAAACTAATCTTTGAAAGTGGGGTCATTCCATGCACGTTACTAACAATGCAACTTTTGGGAAGGTAGGTATTATTTGAAATTCAGCAATGCCTGAAACTGGAATAAAATTTAAACTAACAAAGCAAAGGGGCCGAGTGTTTCAATGACAATCATTTGAATCTATTACTACAAAGCTGTGCCTCAGGTATAGTTCTTACGTTTAATTATTGCTGTGCTTTACTCTAAGAAAATGTAATTCTACTCAACCAGGGAAAGAGAGAGGGGGAACGAACTATCAGGGAAAATAAGAAGAGACAGACTGTGGAGGCTGGGGAAGAAGATAAGCCATCCCCGAACCTGCAGGAAACCCTGGCTCCCTAAAAGGACATCAAAGAGAATTTCCATATCATCCAAGGGATAAAGTAATCTGAAATCTGGTGGTGAAAGTCCATCCACACCCCACACTGGAAAGCATCATGTATTGCACGAACATTACAAACCAAGAAGCACCACCGTCAAAAACAAAACAAGTAAAAGAAATGAAAAACAACTCCTACTCCTAAGGAAGAAACCTGAGCCCAAGGAAGACAAATGATTCCCCTTCACAATGAACAGCTCATCCCCATGGGATGGCAGAGAGGAATTACCACCAGAAATGCTCGCTAATCGAGGGCCATTCTAATCCTGTGATTTTCAGAGAGACAAACCTCTGTTTTGATAAACAGCTGTGTGCACTAGTTCAATTTTTGAACGGCTCAAAATTCCCTATCTCTAATTTATTTGTCACTTTGTCCAGTAGAAGGCATAATTTAAAATACATACTTTCCAGTCTCTTCAATAAGTGGTGCTGGGAAAACTGGACAGCTACATGTAAAAGAATGACATTAGAACACTCCCTAACACCATACACAAAAATACACTCAAAATAGATTGAAGACCTAAATGTAAGACTGGACACTATAAAACATAGGAAGAAGAAAACATAGGAAGAGGAAAACATAAGAAGAACACTCTTTGACATAAATCACAGCAAGATCTTTTTTGATCCACCTCCTAGAGTAATGGAAATAAAAACAAAAATAAACAAATGGGACCTAATGCAACTTAAAAGCTTTTGCAAAGCAAAGGAAACTACAGACAAGATGAAAAGACAACCCTCAGAATGGGAGAAAATATTTGCAAATGAATCAACGGACAAAGGATTAATCTCCAAAATATATAAACAGATCATGCAGCTCAATATTAAAGAAACAAACAATGCAATCAAAAAATGGGCAGAAGACCTAAATAGACATTTCTCCAAAGAAGACACACCGATGGCCAAGAAGCACATGAAAAGCTGCTCAACATCACTAATTATTAGAGAAATGCAAACCAAAACTACCATGAGGTATCACCTCACACCAGTTAGAATGGGCATCATCAGAAAATCTACAAACAACAAATGCTGGAGAGGGTGTGGAGAAAAGGGAACCCTCTTGCACTGTTGGTGGGAATGTAAATTGATATAGCCACTATGGAGAACAGTACAGAGGTTCCTTAAAAAACTAAAAATAGAATTACCATATGACCCAGCAATCCCACTACTGGGCATATACCCTGAGAAAACCATAATTCAAAAAGACACGTGCACCCCAATGTTCATTGCAGCACTATTTACAATAGCCAGGTCATGGAAGCAACCTAAATGCCCATCGACAGATGAATGGATAAAGAAGATGTGGTACACGTATACAATGGAATATTACTCAGCCATAAAAAGGAATGAAATTGGGTTATTTGTAGAGACGTGGATGGATCTAGAGACTGTCATACAGAGTGAAGTAAGTCAGAAAGAGAAAAACAAATATCGTATATTAACGCATATAAAAGATGAACCGGTTTGCAGGGCAGAAATAGAGACACAGATGTAGAGAACAAATGTACGGACACCAAGCGGGAAAGCGGCGGGGTGGTGGTGGTGGTGGGATGAACTGGGAGATTGGGATTGACGTGTATACACTAATATGGATAAAATGGATGACTAATAAGAACCTGCTGTATAAAAAAATAAAATTGTAAAATTCAAAAGAAAAAAGTACTTTCCAGGATGCCAAGTTAACTATCAAAAGGATTTCATGGAAGTCTTTTAGTCTAAGTAAATTTTGTGCCAAGACTTTCGCTCTTAAGGAACAATAAACGGAACTAAGATTATGGCAAGAGAAACAGGTGCTGACAATTTAAATCAGTTCAATATTTTACTTACCTTCAGTTTTCCATAGTGCTAAGTCTAGTAATGAATTATCTAACATGTATGATCAAATGTTATATAATTTTAGGCAGTTTTTTGTATTTGATAATACACAAATAATCATCCTCCCTTCTGTTTGCTTTTTTCTATATTCCCTGAGGATATAAAGCTTTTAAGATTTACAAGCAGTAGAAAATGTCTGAAACTCAAATTTGTATTGACATTATTCTTTGCATGAATCCACTGACCCATTTTTGTAAAGTAAAAATAACTGCTGGGTTTTTACTTGCATTGAAAATAGAACAGTCACAGTTCAATTATTACATTCACACAGCCCCCTGAAGACTGTATTTCAAGTTGCACAACTGACCTTCTTTTCTAAAACAATATGGAGATAGCCTAAATTAGAAGTCACTGTATTATGGAATATTTTGAAAAGGAGAATCCTGTTGCTTTTCTTGTATTTCAACCAATTTGGTTCTTTAAGATTTCTTTGCATTTCCTTGCATATTTGTAAACATGGCTTTATTTATTTATTTTTTTTCACGAAATACCTGACCACTTCAGGGATTGACAAATGGTACCTTGTTAGACAGCTGTACAGAAAAAAAAACACAAAAAAACCCACACATGGAACAGGTTTCCAGAAACAGAGAAACAAACGTTCTTTGGCAAGGAGAATCCGTACACGGTACGATCCCATCCCGAGCCATAGCATGAAGGTTGACATTTGTCTCTCCAGCGAGAACTTGAGATGTGTACGTTGAATTCACTTCACTCACCTGTTTGGCTTAGCTGGGACGTGCTTCTGCTCCTTCGAGTCACGATGGCAACCACTTTGGCACTCAGGCTGGACCTCCTTTTCTTCCCACCTGTTCCAACAGTGCCCACAGCCGTGTCCGACTGACTGCCATCATTATGCTCCAGTGTGTACATCTCTCCACTCACGCTCGTGCTCTTGGTGATGGCTCTTCCTGAAGTCCCCATCCGTCTGCCTTGCATTTTAGGGGTAAATGAACTATATTTACAAAGTAAAAACATATATGCATCCATAAATTACAGGTCAGCATAATCAGAACTTTAAATCTAACTTATTTTGAAATAATCCGGGCAAAATTTTAGAGGGAAAACCCGGCTGAGTGGTAGTCCTACAGCTATGAATATTCTAAGGTCACATCACCGCCCCCAGTATTTATTTATCTATTTATTTCTTTGCGCGGTACGCGGGCCTCTCACTGCTGTGGCCTCTCCCGTTGCGGAGCACAGGCTCCGGACGCGCAGGCTCAGCGGCCATGGCTCACGGGCCCAGCCGCTCCGCGGCACGTGGGATCCTCCCGGACCGGGGCACGAACCCGTGTCCCCTGCATCGGCAGGCGGACTCTCAACCACTGCGCCACCAGGGAAGCCCCCCCAGTATTTATTTACCAGATGTGCCTTGAAACAAGAGCATTTCAAGGCATCATCTATAAACTCTTTGAAGATAGTAAAAAGAAAGGCAACCGAGGCTACAGATGGGGAGGTGTTACTGACCAACGTTGTAAATAATTCCTCTGTTACTTTCAGAGAAAAGCTAAAATAGTTCAATCAGTGAGAAAAGTCCATATACATTTCTGAGGAAAAAATATTGTTCAAAACAGATACTCTTAATTTGCCACACGACAAGGTTTAAAAAATGAAACCAGTGTTTGTTCTGGTTTCTCTTTGGGATTCCAGCTAAGAGGCGTGTCTTTTGCTATCCGAGGCTGAGTGAGTCTCGGAAATGCTGTTCAGGAGACAAGCCCTGCTTCTCCTTCCTCCTTCCTCACCGCCTCCTGCCCCATCGCCTCCACGTAAGTTTCCTCTCATTTTCAACTTTCAACTCTCCGAACTCACAGGCTCTGGGTCCAGATGTTCCTTTTTTTGTTGTTCTCTTCTGCAAAACTTACTTATCTATGTTCTGAGATTGCATCAGGTTATCTGAATAGATCACGGTACTTCTCTCCCAAATGAATAAATTACTGTTGAGAGTTTCAGGTACCGTAGAAGGTTGAGGGAAAATATCCTCTCTATTTGCCAAAGTACATGAGTGTCTGTGAGTCAGAGTTACAGGTAGGGCAGGCAACTGGGGAGGCGGCCAGGGATGGTAGGATTCTTCCAGTCTTTTTAATTGCTCTGCATATGCAGTTATAGTATCCATTTAGACTATCCCTTTCTTGGTCCAATAAAGACCTGTTTGATATCTCTGAAATGACCCTCTGAATTTTATGCATCCTCAGAATATTTGCAAAAACTGGCTCACATGACCTTTACCACCATCTTGATTTTCTATATTTCTTCTTTGGAAAAATGAAATATATTACTGAATAGAGCTTCTTTAAGTGATGACATTTCATATGCAAATCAGAATAAACCCTAATATGATTAGAAACAGTAAAACAGAAAGTCTTAGCATCACGTAACATGTTTGTGGCCATCTACACAATGAGTGCTTCAGCAGAAAGGAAAATTGGTGCAGCGGCTCAGAATCCACGGAAAAGACAGGACTTTTTGGACCTCAGGATCCCTTCAGGGACAGTGAATGGAAACTGGGACCTGATTTGACAGGAAGAATTTGGAATGTTTAATCCCTAGCTGCGTTTCTTGAATTGGTCCACGTCAACATTCACCTGACAATAATAAGGTATTCATAGTCTTTCAATTTATTCTAGTCATCTTTTCATTAACTCAAAAGTTTTTAAGGCCATTTGCAAGCCTAGTAATCTTGCTATGCGTTTTATGAAGTCTCCTTTTCCAAACGGTAATGATGACAGTTTTACAGACGACCAATTCAACACTGATTCCTGTGGGGTTTATATTCCCAACTTTAGTGGACTTTCTTTCTGGATAAATATTACGGTCAATTGCTTTCGTGTTCTCACCTATTCATTTGAATGTATTTCCTAACTCTGCCACCCTCCTTAAGTCTACTCTTAGTATCTGCTTTTTCTACTATTTTACTAGCGCAATTCTGCTGAAGGCTATACAGAAATGACAGGATTTGGTCAATTTCACCATCATAATATCCATCTTCAATCAAACACCTGCGAGTTTTTCATCTCCTTAGCACACTCACCACAGTGGTTATTGAAAACCTCTCTCCGGTGATCTTGTTTTTACCTTTACAGTAAAGTATGGATAAACTAACATGCACTGTTTTCTCCACAATATTCCCGTGAAAACAGAATTACATCACAACTCTTAATCTGTATTTTAAAAATCACTGCACACAAAAAAAACTATTGTGAAATTTTAGACAGTGTTGTTTAGGTTATAGAGAAGTTTGAAAGAACAGGGAAATGTTTTCTATGATAGTTCTACTATGAAAATGTATCCAAGATGAGCTAGAAGATTCACAAATTTTTTCATGGATACTTAACTACAGCCATGAAATGTTCTACAATGTCAACAAATAAAATTTCTGAAAAAAATTAGAGAAATCTATACAGCAAATGATTACCATTTGCAGGGGGTGAATTAAGAAGTTATGTTAAAAAAAGTTTTGTGAATAAGACACAATTTTTCCTCAAAAAATAAAATATTTTGTTTAGATGCTCAGAAGTATTCTTATGTAATCTGAGGACAGTGCATGGCTTCCTGAAGAATCTAGAACACCATATTTTAAGTGGAACGTGTTAGGGCATTTTCCATTCTTCTGTTACCTAACTGCGGGGAGAGGTTTGCAGGGGGGTCTAACCACCCAGATTAATTAAATCAATGTGAAGGTCATAGTCTTAGCACAAATCTACTTCTGCTCTCCTATTTCTTAGCCTTCTATTTGTTCTGCTTCAATTGCCTGGAAGACTATTCCTGTCATTTAGATGTGCCTGAATCCTTCAAGATGCACTGTAAGGCTTTCCGCCTTATAAAGCTATTCAGGGTCTCTGTAGAGTCAAGACTGCTGTCTCCCGGCCCTCTGATACAGTTTGTATCGGTTACGTTAAGATTTGGACGGTTTATATCAGCACGCATCTTATGCATCACTAATGTTTGTAGCATCCCTCCCATTGCTGTGAACTGATGAAGTTAAAAAAAGTGAATTCTCACTATACAAATAGACTGTGATATAACCCACCTTTAAAGACCAAACAAATGAAAAACCCACCTTCCTTCTTTGACACCCCCTCTCCTAGCTACTGACCTTTTGCTGAAGAACCTGAGTTGTTTGTACGTCCTCCCTCTCTATTCTCTTCTGGACTAAACGGAAGCGGGCTTTGTCCCTGCCGCTTCACCCAATAGCCTTTTCCTTTCATCAGAGTCACCAATTATTCCATGTAGCAAAATCCTGTGGTTTCTCAGTCTTTACCTTCTTGACCTCTCAATACACCATGCATGTGACAAAGCGTTTGATTCTTTTGATCGAGATGCTTTATTCTCATAGATTTTCCCACCTAGTGCCTCCTGGCCGGACATTTATTCTTTTTTTTTTTTTTTTTTTTTGCGGTATGCAGGCCTCTCACCGTTGCGGCCTCTCCCGTTGCGGAGCACAGGCTCCGGACGTGCAGGCCCAGCGGCCATGGCTCACGGGCCCAGCCGCTCCACGGCATGTGGGATCCTCCCGGACCGGGGCAGGAACCCCCGTCCCCTGCATCGGCAGGCAGACTCTCAACCACTGCGCCACCAGGGAAGTCCTGGACATTTATTCTTTTTCACCACTAAACACTGGAGCTCTTCAACCCTCCCAACCCTGACCTCTATTCCCCACATGAGACCTGCTCCCTCGATGTGTCGTCTGGTCCCAAGCTTTACATCCTTCTATGTGCTGCTGATTCCCAGGGCTTCTCTCCACCTTGTCTCAGCCCTCAACTCTAGATTTACGTACCTACTTGTGAACTGCTAAGGCTCTCAAAAATGTGCTCAACCCAAGGAAAAAACTGCTCCTTGTCTAAACTTCCGTATCACATTAAAGACACTCCAATCACCCAGTTGCTCAGAGTAGTAACTGCCTCCTTTCTGTTTAGAAAAAAAATATCTAAACTTGGAAATGAGATTAAGAAAAAAATGGCCTTACATGTTACTGCCATGTTTAAGGATTAACTAATAAGCTCTCTAAGGGCCTAAGGGCATTTGACTCTCTGGGGGAATGGAACATTTTTTGACTTACTATTTACTCTTATAATAATTACGGTCCCAAAATTTTATAACTCTGTAAAAGTTAGATGTTAACTTGAAGATAACTGATAAGGAGCAAATAACCACTACCTAGTAGTGAGGATAACCTCAAGGTTAGGGTTTTACTGATCTAGAGAACATTATCCAGTTTTGAATCGAACTGAATAATGTTTCAGCATTCCCTTTTTTTTTTTCAATGACTATATATGTATGTCTATATGTACATCATCTTAGGAACCAGCTTGTCACCCTGTCAGTGTTCTCACTAATGAGTTAAAACTTTGACATTTCCTATCTGTTTTTCTAACAATTTTGTTTTAATTTTGAGAATTTTGCTTTGAGAGTGTTGGAGGTCCCATCAAAATGCCCAGATGGACTTCTGCTGGACCTCTGAGCAGGGTGCCCCATGAAGGCTCTGAGCCCAAGGATGCCTTTTCCTCGCTCCTGGATTTAATATCAAGAGGCAACAGAACATTACTTTCAGTCTCTGTTTTCTTTTTTTGACTCTGGTTTTGTTTTGTTTGCTGCTGGTTCTGGGTCTTGGTAAATCTGTCTCTTCTTCTGCTCTGTTTGTGATGGATAATACATTCCTCACCAGTAGCAGCAACAATAGGGAATCCGTCTACGGATGAAATCTGTTGGATGGCAGACCTCAGGGATGAATTGAGAGCTGGCTGACGGATGACAGAAAATCTTCTTTGTTTGGCTTTTTGCATGTCTGGTCGTTGGCATGTTACAAAAGTTCACATCATTTAAGAAAATGTCTTGTCCACACTAAAGAACAGCCCTTTAAACTCTAGGGTTAGGTTTCTGTGTCAATTTCTGTCTATGTCAAAGTTGATAAAACTGAAACTGCTAGTTCTCTTTGTGTTTAAAAAATAGTCTTTTCGGGACTTCCCTGGTGGCACAATGGTTAAGAATCTGCCTGCCAATGCAGGGGACACGAGTTCAAGCCCTGGTCCGGGAAAATCCCACATGCTGCGGAGCACCTAAGCCCGTGCGCCACAACTACTGAGGCTGCATGCCACAACTACTGAAGCCCGCACACCTAGAGCCTGTGCTCCACAACAAGAGAAGCTACCACCATGAGAAGCCTGCCCACAACAACGAAGAGTAGCCCCCGCTCACCGCAACTAGAGAAAGCCCGCGCACAGCAACGAAGACCCAACACGGCCAAAAATAAAAATGAATAAAATAAATAAATTTATAAGAAAAAAGTCTTTTCAATTGGTGAAAAAAATCTCTTACTTTCTCTGCACCCTAGAGATAGTGGTTTGGGCAGACAGATATTAACTGAACAGAGCTCCCGTTCTGATTGATCTATGTAGACCAATGAGTACTTACATAATTCTCATACAGTTAACTAAAGAATTCCCAGAGAAAGAAAGAAACTGAACTTCTAATACTTTGAATATGCTTGTCTTTCAGGAAAAATCCATTTTCAAGAAATGGCTAACTCAAAAGAATTTTAATATAAGAATCTAAATCCACAATCAAAGTGAATCCTTTGAGATATCAAACTAGTTTGATAAATTTGGCTTAAAAACCTTTATGAAAACCACGATGAGAGGCCACTTCACATGCACAGGAGAGCTACAGTAAGAAAGAGATGCCTACAAGTGCTGATGAGACTCTGAAGAAATTGGACCCTCCATACACTGCTGGTGGGAGTGTAAAATTATGTAGCTGCTTTGGAAAGAGTTTGGCAATTTAGTTAAACATAAAATAGTTAAATTAAACTAGAGTTGCCGTACTACTCAGTAATTCCATTCCTAGGTACGTCCTCAACAGAATTGAAGACATATATCCATACAAACACTTACACAGGAACGTTCAGATCAGCATTATTCATAACAGTTAAAAGGAGGAAACAACCCAAGTGCCCATCAACTGATGAATGGAGACAAAATGTGCTTCATCCACACGATAGAATATTATCACGTATAAAAATGAATGATTCATGTTACAAACATGGATGAAGTTGAAAACATTATACTCCATGAACAAAGCCAGATACCCAAGGCTGCATACTGTATAATTCCATTTAAATAAAATATCAGATCCAGAGACAAGTGTGGATTAGTGGTCACCAGGGGCTAGAGGAGGGGGGAGGGGCGTGATGCAAAGGGTTATAGGTTTCTATGGGGGAAGATAAAAATGTTCTCGAATTACACAGCAGTGAAGGTTGCACAACTAATTGTGAATATGCTAAAAACCACTGAACTGTACAATCGAACAGGGTGAATTTTATGGTATGTGAATTATAACTCAAATTTTTAAAAGACAGCATTATGTCTCATTCCGGATTTTATCAGTGTAGTATGTAATACGAGCACAAAATTTTATTTTATTGTTTAAGATTTAGGTTGGTTTTCTCATGAGAAGACGAGTGAATCTGAAATTCCTATATTTTCTATATTGATTTTACTTATTGGATAGGCTAACATGTCTTCCAGGAGCATTTAAGATTGTGAAAATGTAGAATTACATAATAAATAAATTGACCTATAGTTCAGAAAAGACTCTGATATCAACAGTAATGAAGTTGGTTGGAGTGTCAGCTTAAACGTAATCCAGGTGATTCATTAGTTATACAGTGGATTTGCCTCTGAACGATGCAAAGCTTTCTCTTCATCTTTGCAACTTTATAGGATACTGTGGGTTGTAAGGATGTTTTATTTTTATTTATTGAGTTATTTTTAAGTTTTTTAAATTGAAGTATAGTTAATCTACCATGTTTCAGGTATACAGTAAAATGATTCAGCTGTACATATATATGTACATATATATTCTTTTTCAGATTCTTTTCCATGATAGGTTATTATAAGACATTGAATACAGCTCCCTGTGCTACACAGTAGGTCCTTGTTGTTTATCTATTTTATATATAGTAGTGTGTATATGTTAATCCCAAACTCCTAATTTATCTCTCCCCTGCCCTTTCCCCTTTGGTAACCATAAGTTTGTTTTCTAGGTCTGTGGGTCTATTTCTGTTTTGCAAATGTTTCATTTGTATCTTTTTTTTTTAGATTCCACATAGAAGTGATATCACATGATATTTGTCTTTCTCTGTCTGACTTACTTCACTTAGTATGATCATCTCTGGGTCTATCCATGTTGCTGCAAGTGGCATTATTTCATTCTTTTTTATGGCTGAGTAATATTCCATTGTGTATATATACCACATCTTCTTTATCCATTCATCTGTCTATGGATGGGCATTCAGGTTGCTTCCATGTCTTGGCTACTGTAAATAGTGCTGCAATGAACACTGGGGTGAATGTATCATTTTGAGTTATGGTTTTCTCAGGGTATATGCCCAGTAGTGGGAATGCTGGGTCATATGGTAGTTCTATTTTTAGTTTTTTAGGGAACCTCCATACTGTTCTCCACAGTGGCTGCACCAATTTACATTCCCACCAACAGTGCAGGAGGGTTTCCTCTGCTCTACACCCTCTCCAGCATTTATTATGTGTAGATTTTAAAATGATGGCCATTCTGACCGGTGTGAGGAGGTACCTCATTGCGGTTTTGATTTGCATTTCTCTAATAATTAGCAAATAATTATTGCGGAGCATCTTTTCACGTGCCTCTTGGACATCCGTATGTCTGTATGTCTCCTTTGGAGAAATGTATATTTAGGTCTTCTGCTCACTTTTTTTTTTTTTTTTTTTTTTTTTTTGCGGTACGCGGGCCTCTCACTGTTGTGGCCTCTCCCGTTGTGGAGCACAGGCTCCGGAAGTGCAGGCTCAGCGGCCATGGCTCACGGGCCCAGCTGCTCTGCAGCATGTGGGATCTTCCCGGACCGGGGCACAAACCCATGTCCCCTGACTCAGCAGGCGGACTCTCAACCACTGCGCCACCAGGGAAGCCCCTGCTCACTTTTTGATTGGGTTGTTTGTAGGATGTTTTATTATGTCTGCTGTAACTTGCTAGGCTGCTTCATTGCTTGCCTATGACAGACAGCCCGTTATGCTCCATTATCTACCTCCAAGTTTTCTCTACAAAACAGAAGCTTAGGTTAAAAGTTGCAATTAATATGGATGGTTCATTCTAAACTAGAAAAAAGTGACAAAAATATGTGACATAGTCAAGGTAGTAGATGTGTTTTTATTTATCAAAGGAAAAGAAGGAAGTTGTTTCTTACAGTAAAATACTGGAATATGAATGAGGAGAGTAAAAGACAAAACTTGGGTGAATACATTAAATTGTCAAAGGTTTGAGGAAAAGTGAATTATTTACCTGGTTTATTGTAGTTTTAAACAGTAAGTCTAAAGAGCAAAAAAATAGAACTTTGACTAACGATCTCTATTTGATGGAAATATTCATAATATAATAGGGAAGGTCTATGAGTCGTTTACTGAAAAATATTACATTAATGCAAGATTAGAATTTAGTTTTCTGTTAAAATGACTAATTGATCTTAAATATTTAGCTGAGAACAAATTTTATTTAATCAGGGATGGCCAGCTTACCATTAAGGGACAAGAGTTGTACTTCATACGCAGACTGCACACCTACAAAGGCTTCACAGAGAACTGGTCTAGTATTTGTTCCATGGCTTACAGGGTCCTAGAACTACAGGTAATGAAGAAGGTCATATCCTGAACTTTAGCAGAATTTGGGGGACCTCATACTGGTAGGTACTGCAAGGAAAGCCTGGTGGTGATATTGCTTTGGTCCGATTATAAATTATACATATGACTTGGTGTGACGAAATTCACCGTAATATGGCAAAGGTGGGAGGACAATCTATATGCACTGAATCAAATCAATTATGTCATCAGTAGCAAGATACAGGATTATTTTATGGATTTTTAAGAAAGAAAAATGCTGCTAATTAAACCATGTCATGCCATCAATTGTAAAATACATACGGATTTCATATATGATAAAGTACAGACCAGTGTGCATTGTAGAATCAATGAAATGATGGTAATAGATAATGTAGAAACTCATTTCAAACAAGAATTTTTTTTAAAGATTGATAAAATAATATTGAAACATCATGAGCTCATGTTCCCTAAAATAGACAAAAAAGACTTTGTATTACCCAGAGACATGCAAGGGATCAATCATATAAGCAATCAGATCTGCACCTTGGGCTTCCCTGGTGGCGCAGTGGTTGAGAGTCCACCGGCCGATGCAGGGGACACGGGTTCGTGCCCCGGTCGGGGAAGATCCCACATGCCACGGAGCGGCTCGTCCCGTGAGCCATGGCCGCTAAGCCTGTGCATCCGGAGCCTGTGCTCCGCAATGGGAGAGGCCACAACAGTGAGAGGCCCGCGTACCGCAAAAAAAACCCCAAAAAAAACCAAAAAAAAACCTGCACCTTTAGTTGCCAGATTTTGGTTCCTTATTCTAATGTAAGGTGGCTGGCATGAAATTTTGGAATAGGATGAAAAAATACGGGCCTGAAATATCTTCTCATCTTCAGAAAGTTAGGATGTGTTCAGGAAAGGCCTAGGAGGTACTATGTAAAGATGATTCCCACTCTTAAATTAGGGACAAATTTAGCTTAAAAACAATTATAATCAATTTCTACATCTTCAACACACCAAAAGAACATAGAGGCCTATCATGACTCCACAGTAAGCCTAAAAAGGGACGAGTAATTTAAGGTGTATTAAAAGATGGTTGTAATACACATACATTCACTACACCGTTTACAAAAAATGCTAGAAGTCGACTCAAATCATTTGAGTCCTACACTTTAGTTTGGATCAATATACAAGTTACTAATCACAAATGGTCAATACAAAAGGAACTTGCTGATCAAGAGATCATCCCCAGGAATCTAGCTCATAATTTCCAGGAGTTAAAATTCTGGGCCTGTTGACCGATAACCAAGATGGCGTCAAATTTCCTAAGCACGTCTAGTGCAACTATTTTGATAGCAGGCATCACTTAGAACCAAGGGGATGCGCTCGAGTTAGACCACTATTTATATTCGATCCCTTCAAATGGCCAGACCTTCAGAAGTACTTGTCCCTGTGTAATTCTTATTGAATTTCACCTGCACACAACTGTGGCTTTATGTATGAGGCTGTAAGTACTCTTCATATTGGGGACTTATATATTGTTAATTTATTCCTACTTATTTAGTTTATTTCTAATTCATTTACCTACTTAGTTTAATTAGGCACTAGATTTATTCCTAGGTATTTCATGTTTCTGATTATATTGTATTGGTGTATTTTATAAATTTCATGTCCTAATGTTTGTTGCTGGTACATAAAAATACAACTGATTTTTATATACTGACCTTGCATCTAGTGATTGCTAAATTCGCTTATTAATTCTAATAATTTTGTGGCAGATTCTTCTGAGTTTTTTATATGTGCAATCATATAGACTGTGAATAATGACAGTTTACATTCTTCATGTATAATCCTTATTGCTTTTATTTACTTTTCTTTGCTATATTGCCACTCTGCCAGGTCCAACACCGGCTAGGACCATCCAAGTAACGTTGAGCAGAGGTTGTGAAAGTGGCTTCAGTGAACTCAGGGGCAAGTGTTCACTCTTTCCCTATGAAGTATGATGCTTGTTGTTAGGTTATGGTAGCTTACCTTTAACATTTTAAGAAAATTCTCTTTTTAGTTCACTAACATATTTTATCATATATGTGTCATGAACTTTATTAAAATTTTTTCTGTGTCTACTGTGATGATGAGAGGATCAGAGGATCTCTTTCTTTCCTTCTACAATGAATTACATAATGTTAAGCCAGTCTCTCACTTACAGAACAAAACTATTGTCTTCATAATGTATTCTCATTCTCTCTCTCAAAATTTCTCTGTCTCATAGAGATGGATAGAGACAGACAGACCGACAGATAGCTCGCCCTGTGACACAGATCAGAAGCCTCCCTTTAACCAGACACTGCAGGCAACACTGGCCCGCGGTGCCCGAGATCATATCCAGCCTGGCTGGGTCCCAACCCACAGGGGATCGAACAGACCCCCGATGTTCAAAAATGTCCCAAAATCCCACAGGTGGAATTTTACAAAGTGATCTCTTTCTCTATCTGGATTCAATTGGCTAAAATTTTGCTTGAGGCCTTTTGTCTAATTGAATGAGAGATTTTGGCCTATAACTTTCCTGTCTTCTCCTTACCAAATTTATCAAGTAGAGGCTTGACTCACAGAGAGAGTTTGGAAGTATTTCTCCTCTTTACTCTCTGGAAATATCGGGTATGATTAAGAGCACTTATTCTTTGAATTTTTGGAAAAACTTACCAGTGAATCCACCTGGGTCAGCAGTTTTCCTTGTGGGGAGGTTTAAAACAATTATAGGATCATCTTTAATCACAGGGCTGCTCCGTGTTTTTGTTCCTTCTTATGTTAGTTTTAGTAAGCTGTGCTTTTCAAGGAATTTGTAGATTTCATCTAAGTCAGGGTTAGGGAAATATTTTAGGCTTTGTGGGCCAAACAGTCTCACCTTTGTTCTTGTAGTGGGAAAAGAGCCACAGATGATATATCAACAAATGGGCACAGATGTGTCCTAATAAACCTTTATTCACAAAAGCAGGCGGTGGGCCAGATCTGGCCTGTTGGTCAGTTCGCTGACTTGATCTCAGGTATAAAACTTATCTGCATAAAATTGTTCATGTCATTTAAATATTTGGTCACCTGCACTGATATCTCCTGTTTTCATTCCATGATATTGGTAATAAGCATTTAGTCCGTTTACGTTTGAGGCAATTACTGATACGGCCAGAGTCAAGTCGACATTGGCTGTTTATTTTTAACGATCACATCCGTTTGTCCTTTCACCTCTCCTTTTTACCGAGCTAGATTAGTTAGGCATATTTTCCTCCACTATTAGGGTCTGAGTTGTGCGTTCTTCTAGTATTTGTTAGCGGCTACTCTCAAGATTAAAGTATTTACCTTATCAGAATTTTCCTTAAGTTAGAAATGTTACTACTTTTAGAATAATGCACAAACTTTATAGCAGCTTGATTCCTTTGCTCCCCTCCCACCTTTCACGTAGGTATTTTATAGGTGTTACTTGTACACGTCTTAACTACCACTGGGTACTGTTGTTGTTACTATTATTATTACTAACTCTCCCTGGTTGTTGTTGTTATTACTGTTATTATTACTATCTCTCCCCCTATGTTGTTATTGTTACTGTTATTATTACTAACTCTCCCCAGTATGTTGTTGTTGTTACTGTTATTATTACTAACTCTCCCTGGTGTTCTCTATTCCTTCTTCCAGCTTAGAGCTTCCAACTGGGGGCATTTTCTCCCAACATAAAGAGCAGGTCCGCTGGTGATGAGTTCTTAGCTGTTTCATTCATGTATCCGTGCACTGTCTGAAGGTTATTTTTGCTGGGTAACATGTACTAAGCATAAACAGTGGGTTGGATGTTTTTATTTTTTCTTGCAGCATTCTTTCCTTTGGTCATTCCATTGGTTTGGGGCTTTGATAACATCTGTTGAAATTTCAGCCAAAATCTTACTGCTGCTTCCCTGAAGATAATCTCTTTTTTTCCCCCTAGGATTCTTTTAAGAAAAGTTTTTTTCTTTACTGTTCAGTACTCTGATCATGATATTGCTAGATTTGTTTTTCTCTTCATATATTTTCAGAATTTAAAAGGTCGTTGGATTTATAAAGTTGGAAAGTTCTCAGCCAGCCCTTCAGGATTCAAGGATTGTTTCTGCACTTCCTCTCCTTCTGGGACTCAGTTACACACTCAGACCTTTCCATCACATCTCAGATCTGTCCTGTTCTCCTGAAACTTCTCTTCTTTCTCTTGTGTCAATTTATATACTTTCCACTGACCAGCTCACTAATTCTCTGTTCTGCTGTTTCTAATATGCCATTAATTAATTAATTAAACCCACCTATTAAATGTGTTGTTAGGGTTTTTATTTTTTAGTTTTAGAATTATTGCTCAATTTATAAAAATGGATTCCAGGTGTCTGCTGAAAGCATCCATTCTCCTTTGTTTGCCAGAACATATTAATCATGGATATTTTAAGGTCCTTCTTTGATAACTCTATTGTTAGTTTTTAGTTGGTTGGTCCTCTTTCTATTAAAAGTTTTAGCTTGCCTTGTAAATTTAAATTAGATGCCAGACGTTGTGGGTGAAAACCTACCTACAGAGGCTCTGGATGATATTATTTTCCTCCAACAAGGGTGAAATTGCTTTTGGTTGGCAGAGAGAATTAATCCTGTTCCTGTTCAGAGCTGGGCTTGAAGGTCTGCCCTTACTCGTAGTGTGTGATGCTTATTCCCAGTTTGGTCCTTCTGGAATTTGTCCAGGACACCAAAGCGTTTCCCACGCACTTGAAGGGGATGGACCTCTCCCAGCACCGGGCAGCTGCTGGAAGGTCTGCTCAGAAGTTCATCTTCCAGCTGCTGCTGTTTGGTTAATTTCTCGGTTAATTTCTGTGCATGCACAGCTCAGCAGTCATCAAATGAGGGGCATCTGTAGCAAATTTTGGGACCCTCCACTCACAGTTTCCAGCTTCTCTGTCAGTTCCTGAACTGTGACATCTGTCTCCTCAGCCCGGGAAGATGCTGCTTTTTGCTTTGCTCCAGTATCTGTGTCACCGGGTTGCAAAGTCCCTCCATAGAAAAAGGGGTACATGTGGCATCCCTTCGTGTTCTTTCCTTCTTTCAAGGGTTGCAATCCCTCCAGTTTCTTTGTCTGCTATGTTGCTTCCAAGTGCCGCCAAACAGTTTTTTATTTGTTTGTTTCTTCTTGTTTAGCTTTTGTAGGTTTACAGGCGGGATCATCTGATACAAGCTATCCTGCCACACCTACAGCTGGAAAGGCTGTGTCATCTTATTGCTTATTTTCAGATAAGATTAAAATCACCCAGACCAGTGATGTTATCCAAATCTCCACATGATTAGTAATGAAGATGTACGTGTTATGATTGTGCTATAGCAATTTATTTCTCTGCAAACTACACTGAGTGGTGTTGTCCAAATTGATTCCTATTTACAGCTCCCAGGCAACCTGGCAGACCAGTGAGTCTTCTCCTCTGAGCAGACGTCAGCTGCTCCTCTGAGGTACGAAACATTGTTTCAGGATGCCCCAGGTCTAGAACTTTCCCTAGTTCTCACAGATCCTAGGTGCGCATTTTTGATTGGGCTTTTTAAGGCTGTACCATTTATTTTGGAGAACTCTACATTATATTCAGTTGCTGAATAAGTCAGTCTTGGTATTTCTCCTCATTTTAGTCCAGATTTCACTGAATTTGAAGGCTTTTTTCTATAGTTTATAATTTAAGGATGTAGTTGTCTCCTAGTTTCATAGTAGATGAAATTTTCAGTCTTTTTCTTACAAAGTCTGGGTCATTTTCAGTTGGCAACCAGAGAGGAATAAAAACAACTGTCCTCTGTAATCTTCAGTCTGTGATCATGAGTTCTATGTAGGAAGTAAAATCAATACAATTGATGACTGATTTGAACACAAATTCTCAATGTGAGTAATAAGCTTCTAGAGGTGATCACTGGCTCTTGGTGGAGGTGAGAGGGATAAAGACATCTCAGTTAATACTATGGTTGTGGTCCTCCAAGGGGCCACAGTGTACAAACACAGAGTACCTGTGAGGTTAAAATGTCCTGTGGGGAGGGCTTTAGGGAAAGAGCATCCAAAAGTCTCCTTGGGGGTTGATAATGGTTCAAAGATTGAGAAACAAAGCATTAGGAGGAGGATTGCGGAGAGTTAAAACTACGGTGGCTTCCAGCTTTTGACTTGGGAACTAAGTGGATAATGGGGTAGAAAAAATGTAATTACACTGTTTAAATACTAAATACTATTAATTTAATTATATTTAATTAATTTAATTATATTAATTAAATATAATTTAATTTAATATTAAACTATATTAAATAAATTTGTTTATTATGTGTTCTAAGAAATGTTTAGGGACCTTAGTGTTTAGGGACCTTAGGGACCAAATGATGAGTTAAACATATATCTGTGTATTTCCAGTCTACCATAAATTCAGTTAAATATATATGCGCACACACACACACACACACACACACACACACACACAGTTGAACAAAAGCTGGTGTACAATATTCAGTAAATAGTGAAACATTAGAAAGTCATCTCTCAAAAGGGAACCCTTCTATATTGTTGGTGGGAATGTAAACTGGTACATCCACTATGGAGAACAGTATGGAGGTTCCTCAAAAAACGAAAATAGAATTACCATGTGACCCAGCTATCCCACTCCTGGCCATATGTCCGGGGAAAACCGTAATTCGAAAAGACACGTGCACCCCAATGTTCACGGCAGCACTATTTACAATAGCCAAGACATGGAAGCAGCCTAAATGTCTATCAACAGAGGAATGGATAAAGAAGACGTGATAAATATATACAATGGAGTATTACTCAGCCACAAAAAGGAACGAAATTGTGCCATTTGCAGCAACATGGATGCAACTAGAGATTATCATACTAAGTGAAGTAAGTAAGACAGAGGAAGACAAATATCATATGGTATCACTTATATGTGGAATCTAAAAAATGATACAAACAAACTTATTTACAAAACAGAAACAGACTCACAGACATAGAAAACAAACTTATGGTTACCAAAGGGGAAAGGGGGTGGGGGAGGGATAAATTAGGAGTTTGGGATTAACATATACACACTACTATATGTAAAATAGATAACCAACAAGGACCTACTGTATAGCCCAGGGAACTATACTCAATATCTTGTAATAAGCTATAATGGAAAAGAATCTGAAAAGAATATATATATATGTGTGTGTGTGTATATATATATATATATATATATATATGTGTATATATACATATATATATATATGTACAACTGAATCACTTTGCTGTACACTTGACACATTGCAAATCAACTATACTTCAGTAAAACATATATAAAAAATCTCATATTATTTCTGAACCATAAAATAGTATAAATGAGTCACAAAATTATAAATTCATGAAGCTGAAGACAGGCACACACAAGTGATTTCTTGACGTAACTGTTGTCTTAGTTTACAAAGGAGCAAAGAAGACCACTAATTATGTTGGATGATTCAGACAACTTAGAAAACATTTCCACTAATTATAGGAAACTAGCATGTAAGGCTTTTTGAGAACTCTTCAAGGTCTAGGGTTTTTGATTTACTGCGCTGGGTATGTACTATGTATTCATTCGGCGAGTGTTGATTTATACAAATTTGGTTATTGTGTCTATGCTTCAAGATGGCCTAGGTGAAATCAATGTAATCATATTTAAAAATGAGTAAAGAACTGTAGCTCTAAATGATTATTTTCTTAAAATAGTGATAAAGTAAAAAAGCCTTTAAAGTTTTTACCATATTGTTTTAAAAGTAACAGTTACCAAGAGTAGCAGCTACAAGCCTGTTAGCTATGCATGCTGAAGCAATGAGTTTGAAAATAAAATATATTCCTTGAGATAGTTTGTATCATACTGTGTAAAGCTAATGTGCTCCAAAGCAATCCCAAGTACTTCTTCTACTTCATACCTCAAGTGTATGATTCATAAACAAAGTGTACAGTAGGAAAATAGAGCAACTAAGCTCAATACAGACCAAAGAGTCTGCAAGTTTTCCTCTTCTTTAAAATTGAGTTTTTTTCTTAACGTATTGCACCGAAGACTTGCAACACAATACACAAACCATTGGCCAAATTATGGTATTATCTGAATTCAAAATACTTAGTAGCTAAAGAATTAGTACCAGATCTCGTATTTTCATTTTTTTCCTGCAGATCATAGCACCAGAATTTATTGTGCCACATTTGGTTTACAATATGCTTTTAGGGCAGCAATACTTCCTCTTTATTTTTTAATAATATATTTCATAGGTCTTGAATTAATAAAACAAATACTAGTAAAACTGCTCTCGTGGAAGGATAAAGCCCTGAGCCCTGCAATCTAAGTCTCCTCTTCATCCTTTAGTTCTTCTCCTGTTTCAAACATGTACATGGCAATCTGCAGACAGCAATGTTCCTTAGAACACCAACAGTCCAAGGGCAGGACTCCAAAAAGCTCCGTGTTAATGAAATGGAACTTCTCCGGGCCAACACACATTCATCCAGCTCATCATAAATCACAACCAAGTGGAAAAATTGAATATTAACAATCAAAATCCAGATTTTGAAAGGTGTTGTGTCACACCCTAGGTAGTCATCTGGCCTGTGAGACACGTAAGGAGAACTCTGAAAAGTACAAAGTAACTCACTTAATCCTTCGCATCTTGTATGCAGTAACTGAGTTATAATCATACAGCATAACTACTCTTCCAGAGCATCTGACATACACTATCGTTTTATTCTCACACAGTCCTGTGAGGCAGGAGTGGCAGGTATGATTCTCATTTTTCAGATGACTATACACATAATAAAATATATATATATATATATATATATATATATATATATATATATATAAAGATTCACTTAAAACCACAGAGCTAGGGATCATGTCTGGTTTGCTCCACACCATACAGTAGGTATCAACTATCCTACCTCCATATAATAGGCACCCAGTAAATGACTGGTGAATGGGTGAATGAGTGAATGAATAACTAAATAGGAAAATAAATTAAGTTCTACAGAAGCTGTGTACTTGGTGAAGGTCTCAGTGTTGGTTAGTGATAGTATCAAAGCAGATATAGATAGATGGACTGATAGCTAGATATATAGATAGAAGATAGAGAGATAGACAGATAATAGCTAGATGATAGATGCTAGACGATAGATATATATAGATGACAAGTGATAGACAGATAGATAGATGATAGATAGTGGCAGCATATATTTTCAGTTCTTTATTTACTTCTGCATATATAATCTATTTCCTACTTTATTTCCTACTAACTAATCATATTAATTTTCCCTTTTCCACACCCTCTTGCATGCCTCAACTTCCTCACACTTGATCTGGCTACGTTCCCCAATGTCCTTCTTCGTATCTGAGATTCACACCTGACAGCTTTCTGGAACTAGAAACTTAATTCACATAAAAGATATAACTAACTATAGACTAAACTAATGCCGTAAGTGTGATACTACAACTAAATCATTTTTATTATTTAATATGTGGGAAACATATCACTAAAATTAGACATTTAGCATGTATTTTATATCACTAAAGTAAATGTAAATAGTAAGAGTCTTTTATAGCTTTATCTTTTATACGTTTTGATAAAATCCAATCAAGAATTTATGCACAGATACAGCAACGTATTTTGGGCAGATTTAGTTAAAAGTTTTAGAAGGAAATAATACCTGCCAGTGTTTTGAAAATAAGGGTAAATCTCTTTGCAGTGATTTGATCGATAATGACCGATCAGAGCTCCCTTCCGAATCCTGGTTTCATAATGACATGGTAGGTTCTGTGGGCACGTTTCCATCCACTCTGAGCAGAGCCTGACACTAGAGGGTCCGTCAACCCTGTCCCACTCTAAAGGGGGCAACAACGAAGATGCAGGATGACAGAGGCAGCCAAAGGCCATAGAGAACTCTGCCCAGAAGAGTGATCTTTCCTAAGGGTCTGTAAAACACAGCCTTTCAGAGAATTCTTGAATCTGGATAAGGCCTCCTTCTCAGGGCTGTTCTCAGTTGTCATACATAACACCTCTTTATACACGTCTACTCCGACCATAAACATATAAGATCTGGATGACCTGCCGTCCCCATCGGCTTCCCGTCCCCGTTTCCAGCAAGGTTTTCTCCACACCTTAAATTTGCACTTCAGACCGAGGATCTCAGTGGCTGTTACCAGGCTTCTGTCCTGGGTCACACGGGATGCAGCTGACAAAGGGCGGGGTAGCCTCGACTGGCTGGGCTCTGGATGGAATGAAGTCTATGTGATTTCTCACGGCCGTCAGGCGTTTGGAGCGGGGAAGGCTCACTTCAGTATTTCCTAGAGCCTATGAAAACAACTGGACACCTGCACAAACTCACACACTTACATCTGGGGTTTCTCAGCATCACTCACTGCAGAATAGGGACCTCAGAGGGAGGGGTACTATTGGACCAAACCCTTCTGAAGAGCCAAAGCTCTAGCACTTTCAGATTTTGCGTCTGTCCATATGGCTGTTGGGATGGGAAACTTTCTAAATATGCCCTGGGCTTCACAGGTCTTATCACTGATGTCATTTTAGCATTGAATTTACTTTTTTTTATTTCTGCCTTTAAAAACTTCACTAGTTTTTAAAGATAGGTGTGCAGAGTGAAAAAGAAAGATAACAACAGCAAATCTATGAGCTTTACGATAAGAAAGACCTAGATTCTATTGACAGCATCATTATTTGCTATTTATGGCCCTGGACAATTTCTTCAAATCTCAGATATCTCATTTTCTCATTTATAAAATAAACAGAAACATCTACTTTGTTGGACGATGGGGAATCATCTCTGTAAACTACCTTCAACTGTAAAATAAACAGTAGCTGTCCATGTTATTATTCCAAGCCCATTACCTTACTGTCCATGAAATTCTGATAACTGTGGTGCAGTGGTCATTCTTCTAGGTGTAGCAAAATGGTTTTGTATCAATCTACAGAATGTGAAGGCCTGATATTAAAGGGTTGGGTTTTTTTGTTGTTTTGATTTGTTTGTTTGTTTGCCTGTCAGCATCCTGCACTGGCCATGCTCCCCAGGTCCACTGCCACCGTTTGAATAAAGGGGCCCCCGGCATCCGTTGTGCCCAGCTTTACGTGCTTGGTGTCCTGTCACCTTGGCCACAGCAGACTGAACCGAAGATTGGCATCTGAGTCCAAAGCACCCTCTAAGGACCTCTTTATTCCAGGATCACTAATTGCTCCCTTAATCTATGGCCCACCTGGGCTCCCTCATTAAATTCCACCCCCCCCCCCCCAAGAATCTCTGCCTGCCTCTGGGCTGTAATCTACCTTTGCCCCCATGTCATTTATCCGTTCCCAGCTTCCGTTTCTCCTCACCATTCAAGGGACCTTTCTCTGCTGGAGCTCCCTCTTTCCTTCCTCCCTCCCTCCTTTCTTCCCTTGGTTCATTCGTTCCTTTCTTCCTTCACCTCCCCCTCCGTCCACCCCCATCACTTGTCCTCCCGTGCCTCAGATCTCACCACCAGTTCAAGATGCAATTCTCTTTTCCCTGCCCTGGCATTTTCCCTCTAACCTGGTGTAAGGTCCCTAGGGCCACAGTTCTTCTTGCTACAATTATTTATTTATTTATTTTGCTTTAAATATTATCCTTTTAAGTGAGTAAATTTTTTAAAAATTAAGAAAATAGTAGCACATTAAATATGAACTACTATTTCTAGCAAAGTGGTAGATGAGATATTCTGAAAAATCCTTTCCCTCCCCAATACCTAGAAATGATGGGAAAATGACAACAAATACCTGTTAAAATACAACCTATGTTCACAGGAAAGAAAGGAAAATCCCCGTGGCCTAAAGACCAAGAAGGGACTGAAAACAGATTGCTAAGTGAGTTATGAATGTCTTGGGAGGTTCTGCAGATGAGAAATTTAGAGCCTTGAGTCCAGGGTCAGAGGGGACTTAGAACTGAAATCCCTGCATGAACCAAGACCCATGGAGAACAAGGGACAATGTGGGTCTGGGTCTAAGTCCTAAGGGATCTTCACTGGTGGCATTGATTTGCATAAATAAATAAACAAACAATTAAAAAAATACAATGCATATATTTCAGGAAGACGGAGAATGCTTCCCAAATGAAGATTTAAGATGCAAGAAAAATGGTTAGCAAAGAAACTAGAAAGTATGTGGGTTACTCTAAAGCATTTATAAAAATAACATACAATAATGGGAGAAAGAAAACAATATATAATTAAAACACTGGACAAAAAATATGCAAATGGTGGAGGGATGGTAAAGGAGCTAAAGTGTATAGAGTCATTTTTTTTCCTCTGGGGGGAGTAGAAGTAATTTTAACTTTTAGATTTATTACTTAACGAAATATATATTCTCGAAACACTAAATTAGGCACTAAAATCATAGAAATAATATAATTTCCAGAATAATAGAGAAAGAAATGAAATAAAAACAATTTGATTCAAAACCAATCAGGAAAGAGGAAAAAATAGAATAATAAATATTGAAAACATAAAACAAGATAGTAGAAAGAATTCCAAATACGTAAGAAATCAAAATAAATGTAAATGCATTAGTTAGCCAATTAAATGATACAGATTGTCAAACGAGAAGGAAAAAAGAAAATCTAAATCCAGTTCTATGATGGTTACAAGAGATATAACTCACACATAACTCATACCCTTTAAGAGAAAGATTAAAAAATAAAAGGATGTGAAAAGTTAGACTGGACACTAGTTTACAATTTGTCGTGTAAGACAAAATAGACTTTAAAGCAAAAAACTATTATTAGAGATAAAGAGATTCACTACATAAAAATAAAGAGGTTAAATCACAGGGCTCTCAATTCTGGCTCTACTGCCTACTGCCAAGTAAAGTTAATAGGTTGCTTCATTTTATTTTATTTATAAAATGAGATTATTAACTGTTACACTCCTGAGCTGTTACAGCACTCATGATATTGTGTGCTGTATACATGTGTTACGCAGTCATGGCAAAATATGAAAGTGACACGTGAAATAGGTGAAGTTTCGGAAGCACTGGTTTTGAGTGAAAGGATATCGTATCCATTTCAACCACAGAAATATGAAGATTTTCCTGAAGCACCGGTATTTAACGTTGATAACCAGAGTTCATGCTTGGTGACCATTAAAACTGTTAGCTACCCATCCACATAATACTGCCAGGTTTATAATCAGCAGTCAGTTCTCCAACATGCAGATATAAACACATAAACACAGAAGATAAATAGAAACTTAAGAATCTGTTAGAAAATTCCCATTTTATATGTCTTGGCATAAAAATATAGTAACAATTTGACGGCCTCTCAAAACAGTCACCCTGCTATCTGATCGCTAATAGAGCACAGAGCATCCTTCACATAGCTGGTCTATGTGGTAATTAGAGCACATCAAAGACAAAAGGGTGGCGTAAGTGGCCCTTGAGGAAGCCCTCATATGCTGTGGAAACTACAGAGCACTGAAGCAGAGTCAGTCAGTGTCTTAGCAAAGGAGTGGGTCTCTTACACCCGAGCCTAGCCTGAATCCAAAGCTGGTACTTCTGGACATCGGTCATAGCCCCAGAGTGAATGCACTGCTCCTGGCCTCTGTGTCGAAAGCCAAGATCACAGCTACAAACATATCCTGTACCGTGAACAGGAACTGGAAGCCCAAAGTTGAAATTATTTTCTCTTTGAAAACTATTCCTAGGGAATAAATTGGTTGTGTTTGAAAGCTGCTTTAATATTGTCAATTCACTTTAGGATTTATCACCTATGTTATTTTCCTTGCACTTAAAAGATGTATAAACTTTATACCTTTCTAATAATCTATTACACTGAAGATGTGCTGTTAGCAGTACATAAGTTATCGATAATTTCTTGTATATTGTGGGGAAAATAATAATTAAGCAGGAGAATTATGTTCTTATTTTATTTAACAACGGAATAGTAAATTAAATGTGTAACTTCCTTTAGGATAATTAAATCAAATTGGAAAGTTATACTCACTGTACACAATCAGTTATGATTTAGACAATATCATAAATAGACAATATCACAAATAGACTAATGTATTACAAGTAAAGTTATTAATATGGTTTGTTTTTGAGCTTTCAAAGATTTTATTTCAGCTTGACTAAGATACGTTTTTACACCCTCTTCCAAACACACACTAAGACTTATTTTTCTCATTAAAGAAAAGTTTCTAATTATCATTATCTACAATTTCCATTGAACGTGCTCTTTAAAATCTTTTAAATGTTAAAAATGATCTAATTTAATCCTAAGAGAAGAAATAAAGCTACAGGGAGATAGATTTCTACAAATAACAAAAAGTCACGACGTACTTTACAACTCCAGGTGTAGAGTAGTTATTTTTTCCCAATTGACAGACATTGTCTCTAAGATCTAATTACAAGTGATCATTTCAACAAATAACTCCCATCTTCATAAGATATCCTGGGTTTCTATTCAATTTTGAAAACTTTATTATAACTGACCATTTTTATTGTTTATTATACAGGAAGCATTTCCCTAATACTCTGCTGACCTTCCCAGAATTTAAGTAAACACATCTTAGTAAATCTAAAATGAATTGACAGAGTAGAACAGTAAGAACAAAGCAGGCTGGAGCTGTTCAAACTGGACCAGCGCAGCTTCCCCTTAAACTGTCTTAAAGGTTTGCAAGGCACGCCCTCACCAGGAGAATCTACTCACCTGCCCCGAGAGCTCTAACTGGCTACTCTAAGGACTGTCGTGTGACTTACAGTCATAAGTCAAGAGTATTTTGTTTATGTTACGGATGTGGTGCGGTATAACAGTTCAGATGCGTGGCACATTCAGTCAGAAGGTATATTAATAAGTATGGTTTAGTAATTTTACCATAAAGGTAGAGAGCTTTTAAAGGGCACATGGCACAGTCTTTCCACCTCTCTACAGCTTTAATCTAGTCACAGGAAATAATAATGGTCCACTCATCAGTCTTGGACAATTAAAACGAAGACATGCCATAAAAGAAGCCACTAGAAGATCGCCAAAATATATTTCCTTTCTCGGATATTCAGTATCCAGCATCTTTCACTGTGTTCCAGTTTGTTCTCTCCTCCCCATCAAATCTCCATGTCATTTTCCTTTCTTTTTAGTACTTTTGTAGATCTCAGTAGACTTTGTTTTTCTATAGTACACCAGGCGAGCATACGAAAGTGTGTGGCTAGCTCTAAGAATTCCCTCTTGGGCACTCCTGACCGTATTCAATGTCAGTAGGCATAACAATGAATAAGTATATAAAATGAAAGCTTCCTTTAGTATTCTGAGCTGTTAATTGCTCAGATGATTTTGCAGTTAAGTATTTTTCAAATGCCATCACAGAAAATCCAGATTCTTTTTACATGGTATCCCGTATTCCCTTGCTGAGTTGAAGAAGTATCGTGAAATAAAGGGATCTTCTGTAATATTTTTCAAGCATAATTGCAATAATAAGATTGATTTTCTGGAAGATATTAACCTAGGCACTCATTCTCTATCACAATTTAAAATATCAAATAATTTAACCTACAATGTTTTAAAATCCCCCAATAAATATTAGCGTATTTCCTTCAGTATACGCTAATTATTACACCTAGTGACATCACCTTCCAGATTTGAGTAAATTTACAGTTGCAAGATTAATATTTGTGTATAGAAGACAACTCCTCTTAAAAAGCTCTCAAGTCTTTCAAACTACGAATGTAGAAAAAGATAACTGCTTTTGAAAATATTCTTTCAAAAGGAGATGATAAAAAGACCAAAAATTATTTGCATCAAAATCCACTTAGATATAGAAAGGCAACGTTACAGATCAAGGCAAACCTTTGTCACAAACGTGAATGCTGCTGGGAAATTGTTGCTTTTGACAGAACTTCTAAAACTGTATAACATCTGAGAGCAATTATAGGATTACGCTTGCATTTGCTTTTATAGCTTGATTTTGTATAAAACATCTGAAATTTGTCTGCCTGGAAAGAAATGGTTATATGATAAAGATGAAAAAAAAAATCAGAGCTATGTCATGAAAATTCAGCCTCTTTTTGAGGTGAACATCTTCTTTGATGTTAAAAAAAGCATAGAGCACTCAAAAACTCAACATATGCCTTCTGGGCTTCTAGTATACGTGCATTTTTATCATCAATTATGCCACCTCTACTAATATACTTTGCATATTTTGTGGTTGGATAAGAAAACATTCTTCGAGGAATATTTAAGCCAATACGAAATTAAAATTGTAACTCACGTGCAGAACAAGTCTGAAAAAGTAGGAACTTCAAATCTTTATTGATGTTTATTATTTTGAAGTATTAAGTGTTGATTTTGTCCTGTAAGAATCATCCTAGAAATTACTGAGATTTTAAGTAGTTTTCATCCGTGACAACAATTTTAGAATAACTTTTAATTCTTTATATCTACAAAAGGTTAATTACCCTAATATAAACATTATAGTGTATGTTTTTCTACTATAGTTCCCTGTAGACAGAAACTTTGAAAACATGAAGTATGTTTTAGGCTATTTTGAATGAAGCATTTAGCATGCATCTGCGGGGAGAGATGCCCTTTTTCAATTCACACAGAAACACATGGTCTAGCTGGTCCATCCCCAAATGGTCAAGGTATTTTTTGCCTAATCATTATCTCAAACACAAAAGATTCAGAATATGGCCCATGAGTTCCTAATATTCTGAAAATGATCTTTTAGAGAGAGATCATCCAAATATATTTGTATTTTTCAACCTATACACATCTGATAAGTGCTTAATTTTATTCGTCCCCCAAACAGGCTTTTTAAAGCTTTCCGTACAGCCTTTTATCTCTTAGGGAGAAGGGTGCTGATTATCTAAAACAGAATTTCCCAAACTTCACTCAAAAACTATGCAACACATTCATGGATGTCCCTGTGAAATAGGCATTCCAGAATGAAATAACTTTGGTATGCGCTGGAATAAGCAAAGATAAACAAGTTGTTACAAGAGAGAACGTCTCAAAATGTCAAGAACAATAGGGTGTACTATGAATCGTTAACAGGAAAGTGTAGCAAGCAGTGTTTGGGAAACGCTGGCCTATATATCATACTGTGCAGACCACTGCTCATTTCAGATGTGCTTATCTTGACATCTTCTTGGTTCATAGCATACTTGGATAGAAGGCGTCAAAACCACACGTGGTACTTTACACACTACGGTTCTGTATGATACTGGTAGGATCAAGTCAGTGGTTTCTCCCTATGGTCCTTCAGGAGGACAGTGGACACTTGGCTGACTTTTACGTACTGAGCACTGTCTTCAGGGGATGCTACGGTGTCTTCTAAATCCTTCTAATGACTTCCAGATGAAAACCCATCCAAGGCAATGCATAGTAAAACACTTCCTGTGTCACGGGAAGATGTGAGTGAAGACATATACCCCTGAACAACACGGGTTTGAACTGCATGGATCCACTTACAGGGGGATTTTTTCAATAAATATAGTACTTATATTTTCAGTCCATAGACCTTTAAATAAACTAAGTGTGGGGAAAATTTTGTGTTCAGTTAGAGATAGCAATACGTGGAATCAAAAGAACTAGGGTTTGAGTCCCGATTCTATCCTAACCATTGTTCAAGGGTCAGCTGTGCAGGGAATCAGGATATAAAAACAGGTTTCAAACTCTTAAACAGATTATAATCTCCTTGAGTATGCGGCCTAGATATTATACTTTCACGAAGTCTTGGAAAATAATAGCCTTTACGCTTGATAGGAACTCAAAAGTTTGCTGGTACCTATTATGAAATGTAAATACATCTATTATTATATTGATCACATTTTTCACGTTTTATCCATGAACTTGAATAAATAAAATTTTAAAACCTATGCAGGTGTTAGTTACTAAAAAAAAACCCACAGAAATGCAAAGCAGTACTATATTGAGAAAAATCATTACTCATAGTGTTATAAGAATTGGGAATATTTAAAGTTGAAGAGCCTGAAACTCTTTGATGTCATTTTTAATCACAAACCCTCCTCTCAGGTTTTTACCATAGGGCTGATGGTGGACCCAAAGTAACTCTGTGTGTGTGTGTGTGTGTGTGTGTGTGCGCGTGTGCGTGTTGGGGGGGGTGTACATGTGTGTCCGTGTGCCTGTGAGGATATTTAGGGGGAAGAACATACATGAAAAGATGTAAGAAGGAAGACCTGCCCCTCCCATAGCTCATCTTACCCTCTTTGCTCCTCCTAAGTGTTCTAAGAAATCAAACATGCACCACATATGAAGAATTCCTGATCTAAAGTACGGGACTACGGGAAAATACTTCTTCACATTAGCTTCAGGGGAAACTTGTTTAGCCATTCGCTTAACTGACTGCATTTACATAATCCACTTACGTAAAAATAACTGAGCTCAAATGTGCTCTAAACCACAGAGAAGGGAAAGGGAAGCCGGAAACAGGGAAATGCCTTCAGAAAACAGATTTGTCATTAAGAAATTTATTTGCACCCTTCCTGGGTCTACTCCATCCCCACCACCTTCAATACGTAATAAAAGTTATATGAATCAAGGAGGCAAAAAATCCTCTATCTTCTGCTTCTTGTCATGATCTAGTTATAGTGAGTGTTATCTGATAAACTAGCATTTTCCCACAGAGTAACCTTGGCTCCAATCACTACCATGAAGCTCTTTCTCTTCCTTTGTATAAAATCATAGTTCCTTGTTGTTGAGGCCCCTACAATTTCTCTGTTCTTTGCTTTCTTCCTCAAAAATCATACAGCCAAATTTTCCCTGAAGAACCTATTCTGAAATTTCAAGAGAATGACAGTGGACCCACATATTATGCTCACAGTTCGTTGGTAACATGAATTCTGTGAATTAGTCATTCTTTACAGCATAGGACTCAGGGTACGTGGCTCTATTGTGAACATAAAATTACTTCAAGATTTACGGTTTTGTAGTTATTGAGTAAATTGTTTTTAGCGACTAAAAGTGAAAAAAGTCTTTGTTGAAGCCCTATTTATCAGTATTCTTGCTAAACCGAATAGGTTTTGAAACATAATATCTTAATAATATTTCAATAGAAAGGAATTGATTATAATCGTTTTTACCCCTCTATCCTAGCAGCTCAATACGGTTACATTCCTCAGCTCTTTTCCTTCTTTCTTAAATTTTAGAGAACTTAATATCCTATTAGGACCAGATGCTGAGAATATTCAAAATAGAGATAAAACGTTCTCTTAATGTCTTGATCGATCGGAATTGCTCCTGCAGAATCTCAGTGTGGCACTGTTAATTAACAGTAAGATAATTGGTCTCAATTTGCTTCAACATGTGAGCTAGGTGCAGAGAAATCCAGGAAGACGGAATGCCTCAGGATACATCATCAAAACGTGTGATCATAAAAGGCTTTTGGAATATTAGGAAGATAGTTGCTCCTGTTTTGAACATTTATATTTCTTGGTCCTCTCATCAACCCCAAAGTGCCTTCAATGAAACTTCTACTTCTGGAAACTACTTAAGAACAAAAAACATGCCTTGTCCATACTGAGTCTGCTGTACTGAAAATGGCGCCAGATTCCTGAAGTCTTTTCCCTTTCGGCAGGGTTATTTGTCTTGTGAGAATCAAGATAACTGTCGGTGATTTAAACAAACGTCATGCAAACTTCTTACAACTCCCCTACTGTAGAAGAGGGGTGTGTATTTTGTTATCACATCCACCTGAAGGCGGACCAGCTGCTATGTGATTGAAGGCATGATCAACAAACTACAGCCTAGGGGAAACTGCAGCCCGCTCTCTGTTGTTCTGTAAATAAAACTTTATTGGAATAGGGCTATGTTCACTTGTTTGCAGAGCTTCTGCACCTCAGTGGCAATGTAGAGCGTCGAGACAGAGATTGTCCTGCAGAGCCTGAAATATTTACTATGGGGCCCTTTACAGAGAGAGCTTTCTGACACTGGACTAAAGAATGCTTTGTGGATTTAATCACTTTAGGAGGAATTTTAGAGCAATCTCTAAAATATGACTCTGGTTACAGCCCCATCTTATAGTAAGTACCAAAGAGTCCAGGCAACGTTACACAACAGTGAATCAACGCCGAACTCACTCTAGTCCCAGTAGTTTCAATGAAATGTTTCTGCTACTTGACCTGAACTCTGTTTGAGTGAGAACACTCAGGAAGCGCGGTGCACTTTTACCCGGTTTGTACACACAGTGGCATCCACTCACCTGGTCCTGCCCCTGGGCCGCTCAGATTGCTCGGACAGGAAGCTGGTGCTACTGGTCCTGGAGATGGCAGACACGTCGCTGACGTCACTGTCTGAGGATCTGGCGGAGACGCTGTCGCAGCTTCGGTACTGATCTGTATGTACGTTATACTAAGGACGGAAAACAAGAGAGCGTGAGCTCTGTCATCGGAGGCTGGCAAACAGAGACACACATGGTTAGGCTAACGGCTACTCAGCCCACATCAAGCAAAAGTGCACTTTCGTAAACACAGGTGTAGAGTCTAAAAGGACCCAAACGCTAGCATGATACATGGGTTCCAGTATCACAAACCGGCCCCCTTTGAATGGTAAGGAGTGGTTTATAAGGACTGAATCGTAAAACGAGAGTGTCAATGCTTGGGTGGAAAATGCATTGAATAAATGATTTGCACATACTTAAGACCTCAGAATTGTATTGTTTATTTTTTCTAGTACATCAGTTCATCTTCCCTTGCCTGGGTTTTCATCGTTGCCTACAGATTCCACTCACCTTCTACTCTATCCATGGGGTAGACTGCTTCCATCTGTCTGTGCTTCCTGAGTCTAAAACTTATATTCAATTTACCTACACACTTTCCCTATGCTAAGACATCACATTCTTTCAAATGTAACCAAAAAACACATCTCTCTGCAAAAAAGCACTGACATGAGAGCAGAAGGATTGTGCCAAAGACATTGTAGAGAAGGAGGTAAAGACGGGACTTTGACTTTCTTGCTATTATGGCTTAATTAGTTATTTTCAGGTTTAAACTATCAACTAAGTGCTGAAAGTAAAAAATGGATTCCTATTAAAATTTCGAGATACACTATATCTCATATTTAAATGTGTCTTTATATTTGTCTCTAGTATTCATTACCTGAGGTCTTAGAAAGCATTAGGTGAAAGATGAAAACTTGTGAAGGTTTCAAAGCAGTTAATCTACTCTTTTTTTCTACTTCACTCTTAGTGCAAAGAATCACACAGTGAAGAGCTTTATACAGTCTCTATTTTTATTTTTCTATGTGTGTTTTAATCATAATAAATAGGAAGGTTATATAAGTATCTACAACTTTAAAATAACAAATATATACTTGATTTTCTATTGTTAGGTACTGGAAGGTAAGATAATATAACTTCTTATATAAAATAAAAGAACACATAACTAAAGGGACACATGACAAAACATTGGGTATTTAAGTTTCTTATCAAGCATTTATGTCCTAAGGTGTGAAAATATCAAATGTTTGCTAAACTTGTAGAAAAACTCACCCATCCTCTCAGTTCCATATCAAATGAGTTTTAATATATCTAAAATAATCCGAACACTCTATTTCTAAAAATTTGTATAAACAATTGTCTTGCTAAAGAGTACTAAATAAAATGATGCTAAATTGTAGATCTGTATATACAAAAAGAACTATAAGACAATAATACTTTTTAAAAACTTCTAGAGAAAGGATCATGTTTATTTAATAATCCTTCAAGTGTTAGTAGCTCAGGCCTAGGGTATTTAAATGTTAGTTTTAATTTTTCATCTCTCACGTGTATGTTTTGGGCAAAGAATTTCACATCAAGCATGAAAACAATTTCAAATTCATAGAGTATCTATAAAATTATCTTTCCAAAGAATTTTTTCATAATTGCATGATCTGTTTTTGAAAGCCATGTGCTTCATTATAATCCAAAAGGACATGCATATATGCTATTATGTTCAGAACTGAGCTATTTATATAACTTCATGTATGATTTAAAATTAATATGATTTATGATAAAGTAACATGATAATGTTTTAGCACTAACTTCTTTCCTATCTGATAGCGTGGTGCTGACTGACAGGATTCATTTCAATAAGAACTGTTTTTTATTTACAGAATAGATGTAAAAAGTAGGCTCACATAGTGGAATCTGAATTTAATTCTGTTACTGGGGCACAAACATATTTCCTATATGACTTGTTTCTGAAACTATTTTGCTATGTAAATATGTTATGTGATTATGATAATGTCTCCAAACATTGAAATGATAGCTTGTCCATGAGAGAATATGAATGAATTGGTTTCTAATACAATAAAAATTTGCCCAGCTGTAAGAGGTTTTCTGGCATGGCGTGACCCCAGCACAAATTCTCCCCTTATTTGACAAATGCCAATAATAAGCAGTGTAGACTATAACATAAGATCATGTGCGTGTGCATGGAATTATTTCTCCAACTAAGCAAATCCTCCGTTTCTATAAATCATGTCTTCTTCTCCTTTTTGTCTATAGACTTTTGCTATTCCAGCCACGAGATAAAACAAGGGATTTTAAAAGATTCCAGCCACGAGATAAAACAAGGGATTTTAAAAGATTGTCATATTAAAAATCTTTTATATTGGAGTAAAGAATAACCCACCATTCTGACACCATGTCACAGTTTTCTTCACATTGGTTATTTGAAGGAACGGAAAGGCGTTTATACTCACTTTATACTACTACATCTACTTATTTTCAAAATCTGTTAAAAGTTTAAATAATCACTTTGACTTTTCATCAAGCATGATTCTTTAAATTTCCTATTTAACAATTAAATATTTTAATAGAAATACGTTAATTATATTTTGAGAAATGTAGCCTCCTCAGGAGAAATATACACTGATCACATAGCAGGGAAATTTGTCCTTGATGTGAGGGGAAGCTCTCATAACAGGGCTGCTATTTTCATAAGTAATAATAAACTCTTGGTAGCTGCCTACAAAAACCATCACGTCAAACGTCAATCCTTCTTGCTGTTCTTGGGTTACAGAAACACAAGTACTCTTTAAAATGTGAGGCCTACGTGCAAACTCACTCTCCAGTTATGAACTTTACTCCATCACCAAGGCATGCGACTCTGTCTAACATCAGTGAACAATTAGCACAGTGTCACATTTCAGAGACACGAAGTTTTGTGTTTTCTCAAAAGCTAAGTTAGTGCTAATTCCTTACTCGGGATGGAATTAGGTTCATTTAATACTTTAAAGGAGATGTCACGTTTGAAACATCTTAGGAATTATACTACATGTGTCTGGTAATTCTTTGCCCTGAAGAAAATCTAGTTCTGTTGGTGTTTGGTTATAAATATTTTGAAAGCTGTTAACCAATTTCTAATCTGGCAGAATTTCAACTAAGGTGCATTGCTTCATCCAAAATGCCAAATGGATTAAAACACTAAAAATAAGTCAATAAAGGAATAAAGTTCAAAATTTAATGTACATTAAATTTATGAAAATACTGGTTCTCAACTATATCAATAAAAATAGATCTTTGTAAAGTAAATTGTAAAAAGGTTGAGGTAAAAGGCTAAATTTAAGAAAGAAAAAAATGCGAGAGGTTTAACTGGAATTGCTACTGGAAACTATTTAAAAATTTTATTGTAAGCATTCATTAGGAATCTTAGAATTGCAGAGAGTACTTACCTTTTACTTAACATATAAAATTAAAAATAAGCTAATTATTTGTTATCTTATATTTTTTTCCTGTCCTATAGTCTTATGTTTGTAAAGATACCATATCTTTGATCTCACACTTATCAATATAATTTATAATAATTTTATTTATGTAATATAGTAGTATCAATGTATGCAGTAAGAGCAATAGTAATGTATTTGAAAGTAATGGGTTTTTTAATATTTAAATGCAATGAGAGAGGAAAAGGAAAAGAATGTCTGTGCAAATAAGGAAGGAATGATAGAATATGATAATTTAACTGCATGCAAATCAAAAGCCATAGAAGAATCTCTGAATCAAACTGGAGTCATGTGTACATTTCATTGATGTCAGAAGAGGAACGAAGGGCATCTAAGTTCCAGATCAGGAGTTGGTGGGCTCACCACTCCCTAGAAAGTCTTTGTTAATGTTGGGAAAGCACCTCCTTTCTTCTGAGGGGGCCTCAGTTTTCATGAATCTGGTAAATAAGAGAGGTGGAATTGAAGATCATTTTGAGGTATTTTCAAGTTCTAAATTTCTACCCATCAGAGAATTGGAATTTCCCGACCAAGATAAACCTACTTTTTTTTTTTTTTTTGGCGGTACACGGGCCTCTCACTGTCGTGGCCTCTCCCGTTGCGGAGCACAGGCTCCGGACGCGCAGGCTCAGCGGCCATGGCTCACGGGCCCAACTGCTCCACGGCACGTGGGATCTTCCCGGACCGGGGCACGAACCCGTGTCCCCTGCATCGGCAGACGGACTCTCAACCACTGCGCCACCAGGGGAGCCCGATACACCTACTTTTGATTTCATTATGAATATGTGTTAGTGGTGATTTAGACTTCTAGGGGACTTCATTTTATAGTTTATTTTTTATTTTGTTTTTGATCAATGGATTAATGATGTGAGGCCTAGTTCAGAAAAGGCGTTCAGTCTTTTTACGCTGATTCTTTATTTAATCTCTTTCTTGTTTCCTGCACTGGCTCTGCCTATCCCTACTGTTCTATTTGACCTCGTCCTTTGACATAATGCTAAGAAATTAAGAAAACATTTCCAGCTTTAAAGATCGTTTCTAAATAAGAACATGCAACAGTGGAGGAAGCAAACCTAACTTATGCTGCTTCCTAATTCTTACTGCATTTGTGGTAAAAGCAAGCAAAAATGATGATGATATCCATAAAGACAGACAAATAGCAGATGAAGTAATAATATCATAAAGAACAAACTGGAGGAAAAACTATGTGGAGCTGGAATCAGCAACTCTGCAACATCAAGATATTTTGCTTACTGATTTTTTCTTTTCTTTACTGATTTTACTTTTTAAAATACTGTTTCAGACTCCTTGGGAGTTGAGCCCCGCTGAATCACAGCGACCTTGGACGTTGTCCAGTTGCAACCCTTCTGCAACTAAACTAAGATATAAAGTGATAAGATGGCATCCAGCACATATGGCTCTATGGTGGGCTGGTGACAAATCAGATTTTGTCACCACCTCCATATTTTTGTGTTAGTCCCTGAATATCTGGCTATATAATGAACAACCTCCAATATTTAAAAATGAGTAGGTTTTTCTAGGTTCATATAACAAGCTAACAACGTTTTATTTAATTTTGAATTTCGAAAAGGTCATTACTTCCAAAAGTATTCTTGACATCAGATTAAAACACGGGTTTTCCTGTAGTGGCTGCTGCCACTTTTGTAGTATTCTAAAAAAAAGGTTTTTAAATAAAGCAGATAATAAATTTAAAATTGCTTCATGAACTATAAAATTCTATGCACATGTTAATCAAAATTGTCAGATGCTAGTTAGCAGTTTATAAACTCCTTATTGCCTCCATACAAAATAATATTGAAATATAAATTAAATTTTTATTCACTTGAAATTGTGTGGATCTCAGTTTCTGAGACTTTGAAATCAGTTATTTTTCTCACTAAAGACAGATCAATAAGAAATCTCACATCACATAATTTCTGTTATTCACTAAGAAATCTCCATAAGAATATCAACCTCAAATAGTATTTAAGAGTATAAATCTATATCTTAGTATTTAAAATGCAATATTAAGTGATATTCAAGCAATAAAATGGCTTAAAATGGCTTCACATATCTTGCTTATTTATGTGAATTTGACCACGACAATCGATCATCAAGTGACTTTCACATCAAGTATTTTCATTTTCTTTTTAAATAAAACATTTAATCCAGGTTAATAGACAATATGTTACTAAACATATCTTGTGAAAATATCAAGAGGAGAGAGGTTATGATGCAAGAGCATCACCTGAAGGATAACCTCTCTCCTGTAACCTGGTGCTCACTGGTCCTACCTGCTACCCATAATGTACTTTTTTACCAGGGGAACTATTGGTTGGTTACTGGTTTTACCTTGGAGTATTGCTCGCGATCAAGTTCTCGACTAGAACCAGACCCTGTTGTCTGCTTAAATCGATGCACTTTCATTTTCATCTGTCTCGTTCGCTCCTCCACTACTAAGCTTGCTGCAAAAACACACAACGGGAGTCTATTAAAACACCGAAGCACCTCTGAGGAACCGAATGGTTTAAGATTGCAATGCTTTTGATACGACTTCAACCAAATAAAATTTCGAAATCACACGATTAACAAATAAAAGGCAGAAGATACAACGCTAGCAACTGTCGCTCTAAAGAGGAACGTGACTCAAATCGCACAGAATGGGGGACACAACGGTTAGTAACAAAAGCTAAGGATCCTATGTCTTTATCGGATATGAAATAATCTCAGTTCCATTCATGAGTCATTAAGTGAAACCGAATTTAATTGTGAAAATATGCTTCCTGTTGAATGAACTGGTTGTTGCCTGTACATCTAGATAGAACACATCACACAGAGATACACGTGTTTATCTACATGCATGCACGCCATGTGACACCCTCAGCTGCAGGAGTCACTTAAAAACTCTTGTAATGGAAGAGCGCCTGCTTTTCTGAGGCATTCTTATTAAATCCTTCATTTCTACCAGCTGCTTTTCATGAATATTTGCCATTCTTAAAAACGGACTTGCTAAGAGAAAAGATTTGTTTTCTATCTCTGAAGAAAACATAAATGAAATTCATACTTTTTGAAAATGTGATATAGAACTTTAGCTCTTTAAGTTAAATTTGTAAATAAACATGTGTATTCCAGTTACGCCTTTATCATCTCCTAAGTAACAGGAGTGATTGTTTAGATGGGAAGAATTACAGCCTTCAATAAAGTATGAGCTATTTTAAGTCAGAATCCATCACAAGCAGCTTGGCTTTAAAACCCTGCCTTTAATTTTTACATTCTTACAAATGAAGACTGAAGAATACAGTCGTGTGCGTATACCTGCGTTGTGAGACCTACGTTTATGTTTCACAACTTATCTCTTGCCCATCTCTGCAACAAGTGCTACAATTTATTTTTAAGTTGTGTATATACACCTGTATCTGACCACAACCCATACTGTTTTGTAATTCATGTACTGGGGCTTCTGCTCAGAGGCCCTGTGATTTAAAGGAGAGTGGACATTTTGATACATCTAATTGAGGTGAGTGCTGACTTCCTGTCTTACAAGGAGTTTATAAAGACACTTGTTGACACATTTTTTCCATTGCAGTGATTAAACATGGCCTGTGATCCCTGATAAAAGGCACTGACACTTGTTATAAAAATTCAGTAAATATGTAGCTTTTACTGTGTGTTCAAATACAGGCTCATAGCCCAGGAGAAAAATACATGCTGTGAAATGTGTGGGTAAATGTTTTGCTTGTAATTTTCACACCAAGCTGTTAGATGTTTAGCTTTGTTTAAATTCAGTAAATTAGACGATTATCAATCCCTAATGTCACAGTTATGTGGATGAAGCAATCACGCACACTTGCTTTGAAAATGTTGACTTGAGACCGTAAGTGATGACTATTATGACTAAAGGATGGTTCAATAGAGATCTTGAGAAAAGCAGTTCAGAAATGTATTAATTACTTGACAATATATAAGGAGTCATAATAAGTAATATAAAGCAAAATGCTACTCAAGAGAATTAGGAATTGAGACAAGTTATTGAAAAATGTGAGTTGTATTTATAGAAGACTGTATACCCAATGAGAAAAATGTACATGTGTCTTCTTTCTGCCATCTGCCTGTGACGTGGTAGCTCCTGGGTCACCTGCTTCGAGCTTTGAGGAAGTCAAATGAACTGTAATCAGCTGTACTCTACGATTAAAGCTTAAAGCAATTCCAAGTAATCTCTATTTGTGATAAAAGCAGATTTAAATGGTGTTAGCTTAATCTTCTCAGCAATGATATTAATTTAAAGAAATTTTTGACGTTGATTAGCCCATAGCTTTGTGACCTTTACGTTTAGCATCATGTAATTCTTAGGGGGTCAGTTACTTGACACTGAAAAGATTATTTCCCAAGATGTACCGCCTGGAGCAGCTCGAAGCAGTTCTGGTGATTTAACCTTTGCCAGGACAACACCTCATTGCTTTAAATAGAATTACTTAGCTTATGATATGGTTGATTTTAAATCTTTACTTTGCAAAACTCGAAACTAAATCATAAGAACACAGTGGTAGCCTAACTGAAATGAATCCTATATTTTTCCCCCCCTGGGCTTGGGAAAAAAGCTTATTAAGAAAAGATATGGGGACACTGAATTCCTAGGGTGAGCCTGAGGGATGCAGCAGCTGGTGGCCAAGAAGCCATGACAAAATTAAGCAAGAGAATTCAGATTCTTTTCAAGGCGGTGTGTGATTAGCAAAGTACCTGTGGGTTCCAGATGCCCCTTAGAGAAGACCACGATTTTCACCTCCAAGAATTAAGGACGGCTTTCCATCTAATGAACCTGGAAGACTCTCCAGGCAGATTGTTTTGTCAAAAGCTAGATACTTTCCGTTATACTTTGTTTTTATTCTTTTCTAAAACCAACTGCATCCAGACTAGCAATTCTGCAGGCTTTTGTAAAGTTTACAAAGGTAAATGCGATTTCCTTTCTTTCTTACTCGTTTCATTTCTTTTTTTCCCTTTATTAAATGTGGTCTTTTTTTTTTTTTTTTTTTTTAACTCTTGGACAAGGCTGCTCTGTGTGTTGTATCGCTCTCAAGAAGACCTGCTGGTGGTGGCGACAGCTGTCATTCTGCTTTCAGAGTAAACTCACTGGGTATGGAAGCAGAGGCAGAATAGACAGGACCAAGGCCAATACCAAAGGAAAATGGCAGCAGTAGCAGGCTTTTTAAAGACTTTAAAAAATACCAACAACAAACCAAATCCCTAAAATGGTTTTAAATGACTTCGCTTTGACCTTCCAAAAACGATTAATGTACTATCTCTGTTCCTAAACAAGTGAAATTTGACCTCTTCTAATCTGTCAAAGAAAGGAAATCTCCAAATTAGTTTTTTTTCAAAGTCATGACTAGACCCCTTGACTCGCCAGCAAAAAGGTAGTTTGTTATGTCCTCACTGTTTGCTCTCGGATTCCAAGATCAGAAGCAAAATGCAAACAGCTTATCATTGACCTACTCATATCAAAAGCCAGATAATTACATATAATTAACATTAAAAAAACCATTTCTCATTATTTCCTGATTATGTGTACACTCGTGTGTATTCTAAAATAATTGTTTATACACCTGATCATGTTTCAGTAAAATTGTTTTTCGTAAACATCAATGAAGAGGCTTCAGTGTTAATTTGGCAGTTCTTTAACTTTTCTACAGATTTTTCTTATTTTGCATTTTCTTTTTCAACTGTATATTGTGGAATAAATTGACATCGTTACTGGATTATGGGTGTGTCAATCTAAATAGTAAGAAAAATTTATGAGTTAAAATAGAATATTTGTCACAAGTTTGAACCAGAAGACATGATGATTAAGGTACATGATTTATAGAGAGAATAACAGATATTTGGTAATGATTAGAAATTAATTGAATCCTTGGAATATGATTATCTGTTAAGTATCTCACTAAAAGTAAAATTAACCACAGCCCAGAGAGCTCAAATATCTTAATTTGAAAAGAATGATTACTGATCATTTAAAATTTCTATATTAACAATTTTAATACCAATAGCAAAATTAAAACACGAAATAAAATATTTTCTAATTCTTCCACAAATCCTAGCATTAAACTCACATTTTAGGAGCATTCTGAATACTGCTAGCCTTGGAGACCCACAAAACCACTGAAGTGTCAGTTACTATTCCTTTTTAAAAAGATTTTAAATTCGGGGACTTCTGGGTTTTCTTTGTTTTTTTTAAATTTCAAACACTGCTACATACTAGAGAGTGAAATAACCCCTCTCATTTTCAATGACAAATATAATTATCATGTAATTTCACTTAGTCTTTTAATGAAAATATAGCTTACATATAGTACAGCTATTTCAGTTATAATTGCCCCTAGAGTGATAGTAACCTAATTCATTTCTCCTAGCCCCTAGGGTGTAATTAACATTGTAATTTCATACAGAAGCTTTTTTTTAAGAGCTGGAACTTTTCACTGGGCTTTCTACAAGCTGACTGATGTGTTTGATGTTGAATAAATTGTGCTTTTTAAAAAGCAAATATTAATTTACCTAAAAGATATGTATTGAACTTAATCTGTTTTCTTTAGATCAACTTTACTCTATATCCACTGTTATTTTTAAACTCTGGTATTTTTATCCAATGAATGTACATATATCAAATATCAGCTCAACATTACAAGTAAGAAAGTATAAAACTAGAACTTTTTTTAGAGGTTAAGCTAAAACAATACAATTATGAAATAATTTCTTGTCTTCTAAACTCAACGAGAATAACTGATTGCAGCATGCAAGGTGAGAAAAGTAAATACAATTTAAAAAGTAATTTATTAGAGTTTTCTAATGGAAAGTCTTAGGTATTATTAAAAATAAAGACATTAAAATAATTACTTCTCTTTTCATGCCTTATGTTTTGCTATGAATTCTAGTATCATAGATGATCTTTGGTGAAACTGAAGTAGCTGAAGTCATTTGCAAATATTGTGTTTGTGTCTGTATGCATTTTTCTAGATCTATCCCTTTCATAAGATTATTAAATAGGCCTGTGACTTAAAAAAAAAAAAAAAAAGATAGCTTAAGAATCATGAATAAATCTTCCTTAACCCACCACTGAAAAATTTCTGTAGTACCACCTTTTCCAAAGAGAAATGTGATTTTCTGGGAAACTCCTTTGACTTAGCAGACATTCATGACTTGCTTTAAAATATTGTGAATATTATGATTCTGTGTAATTTGATAATTATGTTAAACATTAAATTTTCATAAATGTGGTTTAAATATTATTCACAAATTTATAATTATATAAATACAATTATTTACAATATATAAATATATATAAAAATATATATGCTCTGCTCTTCAAAGTCCTTAAATCTTTCACATTTCTCCCTATGCATCTAGAAATTAACATGAATTTGAAATTTCAAATGCTTGTGTTTATAGGCAAAAAAGATAATCCATGTAATATATTGTTAAGCCTGTATTTTCAAGTGTTCCAGGTGAAATAGTGTAAAAGAGAATAGGAATAATGAAAATTTCTATATTATTAAATATATTGAAGTAAAAAGATTATGAGTATTTTATTTTCTAACAAGGTTAGCTAGTTCATGTGTCAAAGGTGAAACATGGTAACATTTGCACAGGATAACTAAGCTCATCTAGTTAACTACAAAGTGCTGTCACACTTTATGATAGAAAACTTAACGCCTCTGCTTCCTTGCTGTTACTGATACAATGCGAGTTTGGACAGTCAAGCCCCGACCTTGGTCCAGTGCGTGTCTCAGAAAGAGCGATGATAAATGACTACACAACTGAAAGCTGTCAGGTAGAATTAAACAGATGGAGGAAACACTTGCAATGTCTCAGTTACTGACAGCACAGATAAAACCCCTTCTCCGAAGCATTTTATTGTCAAAAATCAGTACTAGTGGGCACTCAAATACAATAAACAATAGGAAACGTGAAAATTATAAAGTAATAAAAGATGAAAAAATTTAGCTGACTGAATCTGTAATCATTATAAGCTATGCACAGCCTGAAGAGAAAGAAAGATGTTTTTATATTTGAAAATTCAAGACTGCAATGCTAGTCTCTACACACAGCCTTCTAGACTTTAGAGGAATACAAATTGTTAAGATGTGTGAACACTTTCCATACATCGGAAGCAATGGAGTGAAATGGTCGGAACTCAGGACTGGGAAAGTTCGGCAGAGATGACAACCTTAGTGGCATCAGCATCCGTCACCGTGGCCTTGATCAGTCCTGAAATCTGTCCATTACGGAGTTTTCATTTGTAAAGGGAAGAGAAAGTAACTTAGAGTAACTTCCCGCGGTTGCAGTCTATGACTCTGTATTAGTTCAATAGGGTATTGATATTTTTTTCACATTTTCAAAAAATGGAAAACTACAATGACTTACTCTCTTGTAGTCAATTAACTGATTTCCACCATTTTTACTTTTTTTTTATTTGCCAATTTACCAAAACCATGGAAGTTAAGGGGAAAAATTTACTGGTTATATTTTTTGTTATTTTCTATCTTTTTTTTTTTCCAGTTAAAAGATAATGTAGTCCTTTGATGTTCATCCTTATCTTTGGAGTCATATGAGTATAATAAGCAACTTTGATAGAATACTTACACACCACCTCCTTTCCCCTGACATATACAGTATGTATAAATAAAGATTAAATGTTTAAAATATTTTGACTATACAGAAATGCCAGAAATGGGTCATTTTCCTAGAATAAAATGCATTTCAATTTGCAAGGGTAGAAATGTGCAAAACTGTTTCCCTTGCACCCCTGCATGATTCTCTTGAATGTTAAGGATTATGCTACAGTTACATAAACAATAAAATAAAATATAACATCTATCCAGTATGAGAAACATAAAACACAAGTAAGTAACACATTTAGTGAATAACCACATTGCCTTTAAGGATTTTTAAAGAAAACAGCCTGTGTTTTAGTATAGGTAATTGAAATGGAATATTGACATAGGGGAAATAGGTAATTTGTCTGTATCATCACCCAAATCTTGCTGCAGCCCAAACCCCAAGGCTGTCTCTTGTTTTAGCTGATTTTCACTCCACTACCTGAAACAAAGCTCAGGATTTCCAGACCCAGATCTCACTTTCAGTGTCAAAGTTGCCAAGTCCCAGAGTAACACTGAAAATATTAATCAGATACTGGACAGATAAGGGAGTCAGATGAAAATCTGTCATTTTACCTTGCCCTTTTGTGTTACACAGAGTTAAACAGCTTTTTATTTTTAAAAGTTTTTAAAGAGTTTTACGTTTTGTCCTATTTATTATTTTCCTATATCATGTCTTTGAACAAAATGTCTTTTTTTAAAACAAAACTTTTGCTCATGGTGTTTCTAAACAGAACAGAGGCATTAAAAATTGGCTTTAAAATCCTTCTGTTTACATCTACATTGTAACATCTCTCTGGTTTTAGGCACATGATTTTTTTCAGTCTCATCCCTCTTGCTTTTATTTTTGTTTTGATTAATTTTTTAGAATTTTTATTGGAGTATTTACAATGTGTTAGTTTCAAGTGTACAGCAAAGTGAATCAGTTATACATATACGTATATCCACTTTTTTTAAAGATTCTTTTCCCATATAGGCCATTACAGAGTATTGAGTAGAGTTCCCTGTGTTATACAGTAGTAGGTCTTTGTTAGTTATCTTACGTATAGTAGTTTGTATATGTCAATCCCACTCTCCTAATTTATCCCTCCCCGAAATAATGCCGTATGCAGCAACGTGGAAGGACCTAGAGATTGTCACACTGAGTAGTCAGACAGAGAGAGTCAAATGTCACGTGATAACGCTTATATGTGGAATCTAAAAAAAGGGTACAAATGAACTTATCTACAAAGCAGAAATAGAGTTACAGATGTAGTAAACAGTTTTTAAATGTATTTCTGTCTTGAAAGAGAGCACCGTCCTCCTTACGAGGCACTGCTTAGAACATACTCAGCATGCAGAGTAGTCCATGGAATTAAGGTTTCTCGGGGAATAACAGACTCACTCCCCAAGGAGTCGTGTTGTTTATCCCCTGTATCTCTAATATGTTTATCCATCATTTTTCATTATTCCAATTATGCTGATGGCAACAGAATCTATCTTGAAAGGCTCAATGTGGCATAACTACTAAATTCAATGTCTCTTCCCTTCTTTTCTGTAAAAAGTGTTTACAAATTTTAAAGCTTGCAAAAAAAATGTACGATATTTAGGGGAAATGTACAGCTTTAGAGGAGAAAAATCAAAGAGTCTGTTCATGGCTAGATATCAGCCTTTTCTCAGCATCCTCTCCTGCACGACCCACAGACCCCAGGGAGGAAGGGGCAACGATGTTCTCCCTCAAGGGGGCATATCTGACAATTTGACCATTGGCTGATTTAAGTGTTAAATACTTTGAAGTTTTAAAAGTCTTTACTACTATTATAAATATTCACATTTGAATCAGCGGAATGGAAAAAAAGGGTCAAAACCGAGAATTTGGAACTGTTTTACATGGGTCGCTTTACTACGTCCCTAAAGTTTAAAGGGAAGGCTAGAATGACAACCATAGTTCTGGGTTTGTGACAAAAAGAGAAATGGATCAATTAGACACTTTTACTAATGGAGCTCTAAATATTTATGAATAAACATTCATGAATATTCATAGTAAGTGTTCAGGAAAAGCAAAGCCCTAGAAGGTTAAGGAGCTTGAAATCTTAATGCACAATAACAACAAATGAATCACCTGGGTCATATGCACCTACTCAGTATGCATCTAAGAAAAATGTGAATAAAGTTGGAATCCTTTTCTACCTAATGACAGTTAAAAAAATGCTGCCTGTAAAGAATATACATACAAATTAGTTTACTTATTTTGGCAAAAGTCAAGTTGCATAGTATTTTCCTATAACGTGTTTCATAACCATGGTATACTACTAAGGGTGCAACTACTTAAACAATAAATAATGTAACAGAAAACTATTAAAATGATTTTTACTTTTTAATATGAATTACACCTAATTAAGGTTCATGCTGATAGCTCCATAAAAATTACATTTTGCATGACTTAACATTCAAACTGCTCTTGTCAACATTTCAAAAAGCAGATATAGGTAATTTATTTGAGCACTTGTTTAATAGAAGTTTAAAAATTCAGTTGACTAGAGATAACTCTTAAGTGGCCTGGTTGCAATAATTATTATATATTTTATTAGCGAAAACAGGAAAACAAAACGCAACAGATGCTATTTGCTCTTTATTCCTGTTTAAACCGTTTAGTCACTTGAACTCTGCCTTTCATTCTCTGTGTGTGTAAATTACACATTTTTTATGATAAAGGGAATTCATATTTGTAGAAAAGGCAGTATAATGCGTTTTGTTATGATTCCAAATTGCCTCCAAAAGGCAAAAAGTTAATGCACTTAAGAAATACTATCTTAAAGGCATATAAATTAGAAATTTATTATGATAATAACATTTTTTCTCACCTTGAAGTCATTTAATTTCTGGTTCTGTTTTGATCTTCTTATATCATTATTTCGATGCCCCCAAACTACATTCATGGGCTCTTTAAAACTGTCCAAGAAATGTAGCAGAGAGGGAAAAATTGGCTTACTTTTAGAATGAATGATTTCAAATATGCCTATAAAACAGTCTGTGAATCCTAAAAAGATAGGGTCTATTAGTTTCCAACATAAAGGGGGGAGGTAAAGGGTAAATAACCTGCTAGGAACATTTCTATTTCCTCAGTTAACTTTTCAGCCCCAAATTTGTGTTATCTTTGTCCAAATACACTGGCTTCCTGTTCTCAAGGCGCAAGCTTCACCTGAAGAGCACGCCAGGGATTGGAAGATTCAGACGCGCGGCCCCAAATCAGGTCACCGGGGGAGGTAGGGCCCCTAAGAGGGCCTCCCGGTGCTGTGAGTGTAAGATGTGACAGTGACATGAGGCAGGGGACAGAACACGGGCCGTGGGGTCACTGTCCAGCTCTGTCCTATAGCAGCTTTGCTACTGTGGGCAACCTCGTAACCCCCGTGCCCTCTTTCTATAAAGGGAGTCATCACACCTTCCTTAGGGCTGTGCCCAGGTTATTACCGTAATTACGTGGTATTGATGCACAGTGGGTGCTCGGTCAATGCCGAATGTGGGAGAGGCTGCCTATCAGAGTGGTTCAGAACGAGGTCTCTGGAGTGAGGCTCGAGCCCGGTTCCCTGTCCTACCGCTTCCCAAATGAAGACTGACACAGGACCAGGTTTCGCATCTCTCTGAGCTTCAGCTCTCCTCCGTTGGCAAATGAGGATATGAAGAGTTATGTCTCAGGTGGTTGTACAAATATGAGATGAATACCTGACATGCTCAGTCAAGTCACTGACATAGAGGAAGTGCCCTAGAAATTCCATCTACCGTTAAAAATGTTCACGGTATTTTATACCTCGCTGGAAGGGCTTTGCAAAACATGCTGTACAATTATATAGTGGTTCCCTACAGTGAGGGGCACCAACCTTCCCAGTTCGCCCAGAGCTGTCCTGGTTTTAACACTGAAAATCTTGCATCTTGTGAAACCTCGTAAGCCTCAACGAACTGGGAACATCTTACAAGTTCGTCTTCAATTCATCAAAAACCAACTCTCCCTAGGGGTCGGCGGCCTGTGCCGTTAGCTCAGCATGGCTGGGCCAGGCCCCATCACCCAGGGAACACTCAAGATAACTCAATTCTCCAATATGAGCGACCCCAGAAAAGATCAGCTCACAGCAGCAGGGGTTCTATGCAAAATAAAACGTTTTCTTTCCTATGGGGCAGGTGAGTCTAAAATTGGACTCTAAAGAAATCTCTTGAATTTGCGTCTGTCTTTTCCTGGCTTCCCAAGCTTTTCCTGCTAAGCTGTGCTCCCTTAAATCCCAAGGGGGAAGGTACAGCATCCTGGGCTGCTCTCTGCCTTCCCGGCGGCATTTGGGGATGCGCCTCTTTGGTGGTTTTCAGCCCTGGGGTGCATCCCGTTGAAGCTTATCCACACCCTGTGTCCAAGGCAGACTTGGTACAGTGATGACACATCTCAGCCAGGACACAGTGACCTTGTTAAAACGCAACGACCTGATGCGCTGTGTAGCGAGGCTGTAAAGGGGCACGCTTCGTACACCCGAGGTCCTACAACCCATGAATTTTGTTTTGTTTTGATTAGCAAATTATAGCTTTTGGCTAGTAATAATATAGAAGGAAGAGCTCTCCAGATGAAGAATTATTACATTTCTCTTCCTTTTGGCTAAATGAATGAGCTCATGACCCATCTCCAACATAAAATTTAATGCTTTTAGCAAACTAAAATTTATTTTGCAAATCTAAATAAGTTCTTCTGAATATAAGTACCAATGTATTGGCCATTTTTGTACTACTTAACCTAAATTTGTGTTTCTGATACCTGAGTTAAAAATGCAAGATAGCCGGAAATCTATGTAAAACCTAGGGACCAAAGCATCTGGATCTCACTGAATAACATTTGATTTTTATTAATATCTATTTATTGCCTAGTATGTCAGACACTTTGCCAGAATATGTATTATGTGCTGGAATATAAATATATGTTTATAAATTCAAACTGAGATAAGTAATTGAATATTATCTCCCATTTTCAATCTATGACACTGAGAGACGTAACACATACCTCAATCTACTCGGAGTTAGGGATATATGTTTGGGATTTGTGCCTATTAAAATAGGATGCACTAAAGTATAGAGGAAGGAGGTCCAAAGCAAGAGCCCTGGGCTTGCAGTCTAGGTCACATCACCAGTATGAATGGGCAAGTCTCTTAATGTCTCTCAATCTGAGTTTTACCTTTCATAAAATAAGGATGATGGCCCTCTCAGGACTAACTCTGAGGGTTACTATGGGCAACAAATTAACTCAATCACGAATCTATAAATATTGAGTAAATACTTTTATTAAATTATGTAGCATTATATAACTTTTTAATATTGTTAATATTATTTCATTAAGCTGAAAACTCCTATTCAAATATTTAATGATCAAGCCAACAGTAACACCAAATAGGGTGGCCCAAGACAGTCGGAGGAGGTCTGCACCTACGTGGGACTCAAGTCCAAAGACCAAACATCAAATGTGATCCCAAGGACCACAAGGCAGGTCAGCAAGGTGCCGACACAGCAGGCTGAACGGTTTCCCCCCTGTGTCCCTCAGGAAGAAAGAACTGATGGGTGTTCTAACCCTCCTGAGGCCAAGAGGAGTAGCATCCCGGCAGCTACTTCCCAGATGCATGACTGCAGCAGGCCAAATACGCCATAAAGTTGCTACTATTTCGAAGGAAAACCCAAGGATTTTCTATTCCTTTGCCCCACAGAAGGTAAGACTTAAACCCTTTATCTATGAGAGCAGGGGAATGCAAATAAACAAAAACATATCACAAATATGCTATTCTTTTCCAAAGAGAATCGTTTTCTAGTTGTCAGTGTGGATAAATACATTTTGAAGCAAAAATACTCTTAATTTTAATCTTCTCCTCTTTGATGTGAACTGCTCACCATACAAAACGGTTAATACCAAATGCCTTTCCAAATCACTGCATGGAAAAAGCTATCTGTTAAATAGTTTGGCTCATTATTTCAATAAATACAGTTAGATAACTCATATACTATGAGAGAAAAGGAACAATATTAAATTGTTAAAAAAGTTACATTAATATTTACCTTTTGTGGATGAGTTATATTTTTCTTGTTCTTCAATGAATTAAATGCACATAATGATGGAAACAAAAGAAAGAAATCAGCAAATTTATAGTTAGACATGGAAATGTGAATCAACACAACGGCATGAATAACAAAAATACGTAACATATAATGTGACATGGTAAACTGCAATGAGAAACCATGAGGAAATCTCCAATATGGTACTAAAATCAATCAAAGAAAGAATGAATGCAACAATTTAAAGATTTTAAATAAAAACAGAAACATTGGGGAATTAATATTGTATACTTGGCATTTGAAAAGTATATCTTGTGTTATTTTTTTCTTGCCTTTGAAGAATTGCAAAGTATTACAGCACTCGCTTTACTAAGACATTTTAACCTTAATCCATTGTGACTTTTTATTGTAAATGTACTTAAAAGCATATTTAACGTTCATAACATTTTCATTTAAAAAATGACAGCATTTCAGATAATTGAAAAAGCATATAATAAAAAAATAAATTCCATGTTTTTGCTAGATAGTAGGCATTTTCTCTTCACTGTGGAAAATATTCAGGAACATTTTCCACCTGGAAAAAAATATATTTTAAATTAAGTAATCCTTTCTTCCTTCTCAAATTACTGTAATTATATTAAAATATCTCAAAGTGAAATTGTTCTTTGCAGACTGTATTTCTCAGACATTTCTTAAGCCTTTCTCTGCCTCCTTGTTGGTGCACCATTTACTGAGAAATAATGGCCTATCTATATATTTTGAAGGGGAGTGCCATTAGTTCTAGGTAGCAGAATTAATAACAGAACACATAAAACATAACTGGCACATCAAGTGTTAGTTTATAGTTTATGAATGATCTTTAAATACGTCCTCTTAAAAAAGACAACTAGGTTGCACACACACACAAAAATCACTTGGTTGATTTCAGAAAACCATACATTTTTATGCAACCAATTATGTTGCTTTCAGTCTCACTCTACCTAAGGGCTACATTGTAATACAACATTGGAACATACCCAGAGGAATTTCCTGAAAGTTTTTGCTCTCAATTATCACATACCATTTGAGTTACCTAAACTTTAAGGCTACTTTTTAGCGACTTTATCTCAAAATCTGCATTGTTATCACACCTCTTCTTTTCCCCTAACTATACTTCAACATAATCAGATTCCGTGTAGCAAATAGGCTAGCATTACTAATTTTTAAAAGAAACATTAAAATACTTTTTCAAAAATTAAGTGTATCTTTTCAAATTATATGTTAGCTTTTAAAATAATATAAATTGTTTTATCGCACAAGGAGAGAGTAGTAAAATTGAATTACAAGAAAAAAAAAACCAAACAAGAAGCATGCAAACAATCTATGGATCCTAAACAAAATAATGTAGATAATTGTAACCAGAAACTGTGTATGAATAAAATTATTTTATAAGTTCTTCAGGAAGTTGTATCACTATTCAGGAATCTAAACCATTTGAAATGTTTGCTCCTAACCAACAACTGCTTATCAACTCAGTTATCTTTTTTAAAAAAGAAAATTACCCTTTGTTAAAAACTAAAAAAAAAAACACAAATATACATAAAAGAAAACTGGAAAGAAGTCAAGTGTGGTAGAACTTTCACTGATTGCAAGTAAGCTGCATTCTGCACCAGTCTTCATGGCAGACAGAAGTAAATTTTAACATATAATATGGAAAGAAAAACATGACATGATTCCACAGCCCTAAGAACATCAATGAAATCCATCTCAAATGGATTAGACAACAGCTAAATTCGGTCTAATCCATGAAGCAAATTAGAAGTTTACTTTTAAAAACATATTCTAGGACACACAAAGATGTCATGTAAACTGTTCAGCTTGAAATAGATCCATAATAAGACGAAGGAGGACAGTATCATCATTTACCAAACACCCCAAAGCACATAGTATTATCACACAGTAAACCAGATCCATTTTACTTATAGAAGAATACATAGTTACAATAATACATGTTTGTTGTCATATTTTAAAGGTTGTATCTATATGACTCTTAAGATGATAAACTTCAGGAACCTCAAGTAGCAAGTGTTTAGGAATGTACTTGTGATATTAACTATCAAAATAACTCCACCAATTTCATCCTCAGTCACTCCTTTCTTCCCACCTCAATTCAATCTTTACAAATTGGTGATTTCTCTGAAAGACAACTGTGAATACGAATATCATAAACAGTAATGTCGACTGATATCAACAACAGAACATGAGCTTTTATAAAAACCAAAGTCCAGCACACAATCCATCTGACTTTGTAGAAGCAATTCTTATTTCTACAGAATAATAAAACTATCATCTCACTATATGAGCGTTATATGCAGTACCGTTACATACTTTTGAACCGGAAGTGTTTTAGCAACTGGAGGAAATGCAAAGAATTTTAGAAACAAATGACTTTTTGGATATCAATCTTTGGCACACTATGGCCAGTAACACTGAGTTTGTAGCGGAACACTAGAACCTGTAGTTCTTTTAGTTGTGCAACAGGAGTTCATGAATGGATAAGTTAAATAAACACCACATTTAAAAAAATAAATTTTAAAACAATTTCATCTAGGCTACTGCTAATTACAGTCTTAATAACATTAATTATGAATTATCTTCTCAAAATGTTCCCAGATAAGAGAAAGTCTGTTAAACACATGAACTGAGAATTCCAAAGAATTCATTGTTATTTCAGAAAAGAAAGTCAGAGTTTCACATAGCCTCATATTTTCCTGATTAAGTAAATGAATACCCTCATAATGACCCTGAATACTAAAGTATGATATATCAACAGGATATATGACTTTAAAAAATAATACAAATCCAGAGTTTACCGTAGCAGCATTTTTGTGTCAATATACTGATACTTCTCAAATCTACACTAATTTTTCTATAACCAAGTACTCTGTGTACAAACTCTGCCTGATCAGTTTTTGAAACAATGTATTTATCTTCTTAGACCACTAACACTTCGGTGATACATTCAGTAAAGCTCTTTGCGTGAGTAAAACACATACCCAGCACCCTCAGTACAGAAGGAAATATACAAGTTTTACATCAGAAACAACCAACACTGTTGAGAAAAATATGCAAAATGTTAACCTTCCAGTTGTTTCACAGGGATGAAGAGTTTCAATACATGATTTAAATAGAAGTCCACTGCGTTCATATTACAACCCCCAATTAAACAGTATTTCACTAAACTGCTTAACAAATCTCTGGTAATATTTATGTGATAACATTTACCGATAACAGATCATTTCACTTACTGAGAAATGGGATAGCACCTTGGGTCACATGAAGAAAACAGTGACCCTTTTAACCTGGTATTTAAATCCTCTTAGGCCAGGTAGCTTAGTGAATTTAATTTCCACTAAAACCTGCCCACCCCCCAACATCTCTCTTTCTAGGAAGATAAAACACAATGTGTACATGCTTAAAATAAGGGAAATTTAAGTGATGTTAACTGATAAAAAACACTCAAATGTGTGTTCTAAGCCAGTTTTTCACCATCAAACTTCTATAAAAAATACAAGGTATTGCAGGTAAATTAAAAAAAAAAAACACTAGCAAAGCCTTCAATACGATTGCCTCATTTAAAAACATTTTTAAAACAAGGTTAAAAACGTCTTCCTTTAACACATAAAATACCATATGGTACTGAGGTTTTTAAAGTTTTATTTTCTTCCTTTGCACCTTTGGAAAAGGTACCTCTAGGGCGCAGTCTGTTCTTTTAATTGACCATCTAAAATTCATTCATTCACTCACTCAGCAAAAACAGCACATAGGCCACGAACTGTTATAACTTGGTGCCGGGAATAAAACTCTAAGACACTTGACTTCTTAGGATTCATCACACTACGTATCATCAAGATTCTATTCTTTCAATAGAAGGAGTATAAAAAGAGGTGGCTCTCAAATCCGAGATTTTGTCAGTGCTCTCTCTATGGATACCTTGTTCTGCACTGCCGCTCCTCCCTGGCACTTGTGGGAGCTGCCTGCCCCGAGGGCTGCCAAAGGCTGTGTCTGCGGGCGGGGACCGCGTCGGGCTGGCCTGCCGGTGCACTCTGTGGGGAGAAGAAGCAGGGCAAACGAAACGATGAAATCCCAAAGGGCCTGACAAGGATCTCTTCCTTCCTACTGTTCCTCTTAAAACAGACGTAAAACCCCTACCTGGGCCTTTGGAAGCAAAATCAAGTCCTTTTTATGATGTGTGTAAAAGGAATATTACCAAAAGGGGCTACAAGAGACAGGGAAATGTCTGCCACGTAGAGTTCTGCAGAATGAATTCCTGAACTGGGCAGAAGGGAACGTACTTCTTTTCATTAACTTTCTATGAAGTTGTGACTTTCTGTTAAGTTATCCATTTTTGGTAGTGCTGGACCTAGTATATCTACTCACAGCCTATGAATCTTAACAACATGGGTAAATGATTTAGGAAAGGCTGTTGCCTATATTGCTACAATTAAATCCATATAAGTGATAAGAATAGTTCTGGCTGCAGACTTTTATAAATTACCATTCCCTTGCACTTTATGTTTAAATAGGAAAAATCTGAAAAGATATTTATAAAAATAACCTTGGGCACATGCTATGAACTATCCTGGTGAAAAGATCAAAACTACAAATACAAATTTAAGAAGCGTGAAGATACGTCACTATTGTACGGAAGTAAGCTGACCTCCATCTGCTGGCATTCAAACTTTTTTTTTTTAACTGAAGAACTTTAAAACACTCTCAGCTTTTACTGAACAAAGATGAAAGTTTTCCATTTTTTTTTTCTAATTCCTCTTACACTTTTTAAAGCAAGTACACATTTAATTCCAGGTAATTTCTTATACAGAATTTCACATAATTTAAAAAATATATATATATGAATATGCCACAAACAGATGGAAGGACATAACACAGGCAGATTTAATTTTCGATGATGGCTAGTTGGCAGGAAGTATAGAAGAGAATACCACCAGCACAGTGAAGGTAGATGCAGGTAAGGGAGGGTGTGGAGAGGTTAAGTGCCACAAAGAAAGGATTAAGAACTATGGTGTCATAATGAGCGACAGTGTCAAGAGCTCAGGAAGGTACAACACCACACCAAGACCCAGAGGCAGACACGGAACAGCGACCTTGTCAGGAGCGGAGAAGGTGGCGCCGACCCTCCAGGGGCAAGGTGGTGCATAGAACACAGTGTTCTGACACTAGGGTGCTCACTCGAGCGGGAGCGAGCGGGATGTTTTCCCCTAAGGACTAGCTGATCAGTCGCTCTCGGGGCTGCGTATCCCCTTCTAGAAAGACATGGTGGGAGAACCCTAAAACATTAGGGTCAGAAAAGATCTTCAGTCAGCAGGTCACATCCACTTTGATACCAGCACATCTGTCCAAGGAAAACCTGGTTACTCTTACAAGACAGTGATTTTAAAACCCAGGAGCAAACCCATCACACAGTTACTGAAATGGACCTCACATCAAACTGATGCGTTATCGCGAACGTGCACGCCTGGTGGTTCTGAGCGGGCCTGTCTGGACTCCTCCAGTGTAACAAGCCTCTCAAGTCCCACAGGGGCAAAGACTTCCGTCTCTTGTTTCTTACTGAGCTGTATCTCTGGTGCCTAGAACACAGCAGCACAGAGAACAAGAGCTCAGTAGAGAGATCTGGCTTTGAATGAGTGAACACAGTCAGGACAGTGAACTCGGGACACTTCAAGCACTTGCCTTCCAGAAGAAGCAATGCACTGGTGAGTGCTGTGTGTACTTTTACAATGCTCATAATTTATCTCTGCAACAGGGAAGTCCATACCAAATAGGTAGCAAAGGGAAGCTGTCTTCTAAGGTTGATTTAAGTAGACCAACAAATTAAAATGATGAAGTAAGATGGGTAATGCTTCATTTTTGAACTGACTAAATGCAGATGGCTGATATAGGGATAAAAATATGTCCTCTGATGTATAAAAGTAGCTGAAAAGATACTTGTCCATACATTGACAGCTATCTTAATATAGTGTTCAAAATCATTATGAAGCCAATTTCCGAATTAAGGACCAATAATTAAAAACCGATTTTTATATGTGACTATATATATATATGTATATAAATATATGCTTGTTTAAAGCAGACACATGTTTTTGCTCTTTTCAACATTTTCAGTACGTATTTTAAATAAAATGCACATTTAAAATACCTAATCTGTATTACTCTTCATAGTGACAGAAGCCAAGAAATAACACTTCATCCTTTTGAAAACAATGCTATAAAATTCGATTAAGTAATTTAAAGTGTGTGAGAGTCAAGAATCCATACGGATCACAGGAAGTACATTAATTGAGTGATTTATTCAACTTGTATACAGATTGACAATTTTTCTCAAGTAGAATGATTTTCACAGGTATAATTATTTTGATTCAGGATATCTCCTCTATTTCCAAACAATAAAATGGGAAAATGTCATATTTTAGAGCATAAAAAGGTACAGCTTAGGTCTTTAATGTGCATTTTATTTTATCGAGCTCTGGATTAATGCTTTATCAGCCCCTAAGGCAGATCCCGAAACCTGGACGGTCACTTCGATTTCAAAATGAATAGGAGAAAGGACTGACCACACATATTAAAACTGTTCATTCCATCTGGATTGCCTTCTCACGTGAACTCAACTCTACAGAATTCATTTATGTGGGGAGGACCAAGGTGTGATCAAGTCCTTTCCAACGATAAATAATGAGTTTCTATCTATTACTCTTTAAAAGTCATTATCATGAGAATAAACTTCAGCACTCCTTGTACAAAATACACTTGAAAATACTTGCTTTGAAAGTTGGATAGTACAGTTTTTACCCTAGTCCTGAGAAAATTCATGGATCTTGCAATTTCACTAAAATTTTGCTTCATTTCTTAATGCAATTCATAAGCACTAAAAGGACTTCTTAATTGCAACCTGAAATGTGAGTAATTTAGGGGGGCCTTATGTGGCCCCAAACTAAATGGAACAAATATAAAAAGCAATTTGAAAGGCAAATAAGTGGCTTTCTAGCTGAATGTTACACGGATCTTCCCAAGCCACGAGCTTGCAGGGCCGGGAACAGTGCATCCTGTTGGGGGTTAATCATTTTGCCCCAGGGCTGTTTCTCCTTTGACACAAGCTAAAAGTCCCTCAATAACAAAACAGTTCCTGCCACCAGCCAAACGATGACCAATATGAAAGCGTGGACCCAAGGGGGGACAAAGAAACCACTCTGTCTGAGGAAAACCGAGGAACATGGCAGCAGGGCTGGATCACAGGAGGGGAAACGGAGGAAAGTGAAAATGCAGAGGCTGGAGAGAGACGAGCAAGGCTTTGAAGAAAGAGAAGGTGGAAACAAGTAGAGTTTGTTTCAGACAAGAGGAAAGGAGGGTTATTCAAGAAATGCTGAGGTTCAGGAGTGAAACGTGAGAGAATCCAGGCTTTTCGATGAAATGGCATGTGCTAAGGATGTAAGGGTGTCGGAGGGAAAGAGATCAAAAACCAGCACGTTAAGGAGTGGAGCGGGGAGTGAGTGAGAGAGAAGGAGAATGACGGTAACAGCTATTCTCACTGGGCATCCACATGGCGCCGTCTACACATGCCAGCCACTAGTGTGTATGTGCGTGTCTAGACGTGTGTGTGTATGCATGCATACCACATACCCACACACGTGTCCTTTTTTGTTTTGCATTCTCACAACAGCTCTAAGAAGTGCTATTGTTCCTATTTTATAGATGGAAAAACTGGGGGTCACAGAGTGACTTGCAAATGGGCAAAGAGCTAACATGTTAAAGGCGGGACCCACGCAGGTCTATGAAGCTCCAACACTGCTCCCTTTTCTGCCTTTGAGACAGGATTGGTTTCTATATCATGAGATGAAACATGGTAATTTCACATCCCTGGATGCATTGCTAATCTTGTAAAACAAAATGTAAATATATGAGCAGGTGTCAAATTGCTTGACAAGATTTAATAGAATCCTTTTTTGAGAGTTTATAGGAACAAAATATACGGAAAATGGTATTTAATTGAACATCTACTCTGCTTTTTATGTCTATACATAATATATTTTTGAAACAAAAATAATGAGGGTTCTAGAGCAACGTATGAATTCCAACCTATGACTCCAGTTCACCATCTCCAAACCCATTGCTAAATATTTACCGCTGAGTTCAACCTACGCCTTCTCTCTTCACCTAAAGTCTTAGGTGTTGTGACTTGAACTTAAGTAAAACACATTTCCCACCAAAACCTTAGGTTGTTAGACATTTCTGTTGCTGCAAGCAGAGGTGCAGTGAATTGCTTCTATTGCGGCTTAAAAATAGAGTTCTTTTTTTTTTTTAATTACTTGCTAAAGGATAGACATGCATGTGGTATTTAAGGTCACCATGGTTCCTCCCGTCATGGCCATTTCAGGCTTACACGGACTTTTTTCCGGAGTGTCAGCACAACATAAAATGCATAGGCAAGCAATTCTAAATACCAGTTGTTACCCCACATCCCCCAGTTAGGATGCAGAGAGCAAGTTCCACAAGAAGAAAAGACCCCAGAACAGGACGTGCAGTGGTTCCAGCAATCCACAAAGCTCAACTCACATGAGGGTGAAAAGTTACACTTTTATTTACTAAGGAGCTTCTTCAGAGGGTCTGAAGCTCTATTGCAATGGTGAGGCACCGAAGTCAGAAGCAGGTTCTGCCTTTCTTCTATCTAGAACTGGTTACCATATCTTTCAAAATATTTTCTTACACGTCTGTTTCTCAAAAGGTCAAAATTTTGGAGGCCAAACCAAGGACCTTCAAAAAGTATGATCATCGCAGCAAATTCTGCCAGAGGCCAAGGTGTGTCTGTGTGCTGGGGCTCCTCTGGGGAAGCAGTCAACTCCCGAAGGCCAAGAATCAGCATCTGAGCATTCATACTCTGGTCTCAATTCATCTGTAGTTACATGTCAACTCAAGGTATCTTCTAAAGAAGTGAGAGCTAATGTAAACCTAGGCCAATTCTTCTTTTGTAACCAGCTATTCAACAATTCACTCAAA